>NW_023144620.1:4058391-5347007 GCF_012932325.1 Thrips palmi | reverse complement strand
GCGATGGTCGGCATAGACATATTTGTCGTTGGGTTTGAAGTCGGCCCACGTAATATTCGGCGGCAACCAGATGTCTCGGTCCCAGAACTTGTCGGAAAACGTCTTGAGGAGGTCCATTTTGAAGGGCAAATTTTCAAACACAGTCTAGCCGACGCGGAAAGGGTACCGGCTCGGAATCGGCCACCACGAGACGAGACGCAACGCAACGCCCGCACGCTGCCGTTGCGCCAGCTGACGGGACGACGACGACGACGAACGGAACAACCAAAGGCCCTGCGCGCGCGGCGCGCGCGCGCCGTCGTGCGCCGTGCCGCCGCCACCGCCCCCTCCCCTCCCCTCCCCTCCCCCTCCCCCGCGGACCGCGCCCTCTTCTGCCAATAAGCGCCTGCAGGCTGATTCCGAGAGAGGGTCTCGTGGGCTCGTCGCTCTATCTTTCTTGCACACATGGGTCGTGCCGTAGGGGTGCAAGAGAGACAGCCCCCCTTGGAATCAGTCTGCTGGCGCCCGCACGGCCAGTACGCGCACGAAAGCCCCTCGGGGACCTCCCTCTCTCCCTCCCCCGTCTTTCTCTCTCTCTGGCTCACTGGCTCGCAGTGAGAGTGAGTACCGCAACAAAGTGAGCGTCTTTGGGGAAAAGGCACACGCATGGAATGCCATGCCTGCCTTGCGCCGCGGCTCGCGACCCGAGAGGCCAACTCCAAACGGCCTGGCCCTGGGCGGACTCGCGACCATCCCGCTTTTACAGTACGCCGTCCGAAGAGTTACCTGAGGGTTACCAAAGCCCTGCCCCCCCCCTCCCCCGGTCCTCGGACGATTGAAGCCCCTCAGATTCTCCCTAAGGTGCGGTCACCAGGTCACGCGTGGCGCTGCGCTCCCCTCCGGCCAGAACGCGAGCCAGCGCTCCGCCACCATGCGGCCATGCTGGCCATGCGCCCCCACCCACCCCTTCCTGCTTGCTCTGGATCCGCCCCTGGCAGGTGATTGTTTTGTCGCTGTCTCTGTTTCACTCATGGAACCCTTGGCAACCCCAACCAAAGGGGTGCGAGGGTGTCAGAGCGACGACACATCCTGCGAATCGCTTGGCAGGAAGCCGATTCGTCAAAAAAGCGCGTAATCAGTTCAAGATCTCTAAGTATTCCGTGACTGACGCGCGGAGCTCGCGTCATTTAGGAGACGGCCGCAATCGGCAACTTTTTCCCCGCTTTTTTCGCGTCGTGCGACAGTCAGGCCAGAGAGGACGGGCCGTCCTCTCTGAGTCAGGCCGGCCAGGACCGCGCCGCCGGTCCATCGGTCCTTTTGGTTTCGTCCGCGTCCAGCCCGCGTCCGGCCGCGTGCGGCGTGGTGGCGATCAGATACCCATAGTCTCTACTGTCACGCGAAGTCCCCAAGGACTCTATCAGCGACCTGCGCGACCGCAGACTGATTTCGAGGGTCATTTTCGTCGCGCTGCCTCTCTCACACTGAATGGCCGCGAGAGAGACAGAGCTCGGAATCAGGCTGCAGCCGTCGAGGTGGCGAGTGGCGGGAGGACCCGGTATGCCCCGCGACTGCCGCTGTGTCTGCTGTGAACCCGCGGCCCGCGACCACACCGCAAAAAGCAGCGCTTCACTTGTTATCTACGGGCTCCGTGTCGCGGAGTGATTCACAACAGCAGCCACTCCGCGCCGCCCAGCCGCCCACGCGCTCGCGGCGGAAGCGGCTTCGTCACCACACCGCCGCCGCTCCGCCACTACACCGGCAGGCCGGCAGTCACTGCACTGTATGTGATGGCGCGCCGGCACGTTTCATCATTGCCCGCCCTAATTGCGGGGCACATTAGGGACCGACACAGGAGGACAGACGGTGTCGCCGTGTCGCGTCACGCCGAACCGAACGCATGCCGTCCAGCGACCAGGCTCGGGCTATGCCCCTTGGGTTGCCTACCAGCGCAGTACGGGACGGCAGAGCCAGAAAGTCAAGCAGCACTGTACGCCGTGGAGGCCGGGTGTCGAGGGAAACGAACACCGTGGGCTGTAGGCTGATTCCGAACAGTGCTTCGTCGCTCTGTCTCCCTCGCACCCCTACGGCAAGCCCGAGGCAAGCCCCATGAGAGCGAGAGAGAGCGTCGGCGGCGCTTTTCGGAATGAGCTGGTGCAGCCGGTGCAGCGGCACGCGGCCCGGCAGGCGCTTATGACAAGGTCGTCCCCGCGCCGTGCCACTCCGTGACTCCGTGCCACTCCGTGCCCCGCACATTGCCACGCACATTGCACCCATGGGTGCTGCGCGGTGCTGCGTGATGGTTTCGCGTTGGGCTTTTAGGTGAACACCGCGAGGGAGCCAATCAGGAAGCGCGCCGGCTTTCTTGGAGAGTGATAAACGAGTCGGGAGGAATGAACGACCAAGTGGAATTTGGACTTGTATAGAATCACAATCTTCTTTATTCTCTGTACACAACTTGTCAATATAATATGTCTTTATTTGAGATATCGCACGGTGAACTTATGTACATGATGTTATGAAGAGAAGATGGCCCTTTATGTACAATGATGATGATTAGACGTTTTATCACGTTATTAACTTTGACCTGGTTTCCCACCAAGCACGATAAAAATATAAATTTATATATATATATATATATACTGTATAATTTGTACAAAAAGTATTTCACAGTCTCGTGTCCTTGACCACGATGTCCTGGACCTGCATCGGCCCCGCGGGCCGGCACGGCGAGCAAGACCAGCGCGGCCAGCACTCGGACAACAAGTGCCTCTGTCCCGGCGTCCCCGCACCGCAGTCCGGCAGGTCCGGTCGCACGCTGCGCCCTGGCCTGGCCGGGCCGAACGGGCGGGCGCGTAGCGTTAGCGCAGCGCGGGCGGCGCCAGCAGTCTTTCCCGCGCCCTCGCGACTCAACGGCTCAACCACCCTGCCACAAATCGCGGCCACTTCCCCCTTCAAATTCTCTGCTTTCCACTCCTCAGGGAGGTTGCAGGGGAAGGAAGCACGAGCAAACACACAAATAATAATAAAACCTTGTAATCATTAAACTATTCTTGAACAAAAATTAACGTGATAACAAAACAATTTTATAAATAAAATCATAGCCGCTGACACCAAGTGACAATGCCGGGAGCCATGTTCCGAACGTTGCCATCACTTCTGTTAGCGTCTCTACAAAATAAACAAAGTTTTTGGTATAGCCATATTATTTCATTGGGGCTACAACTGCTCCTGTGCGGAAACCTCCAACCACCACTTTCAGAACAGTCAATCACATTCAATCGGTTTGGAGTTAAGTACGTATTTTAGAGCCCGGAAAAAATCACGTCACGACCCCTTCGCGCTGTCAACTTTGATCGTGACAGTCCCTCCACACGACAGGCTTGAGTTCCAATCCAGCCTCAGTTCCACCCTCTCGGCTCACGGATTGCGAAAGCCGCGCCGACGCAGCGCCCTACGGCCCTACGGCCTACGCGTTGTTCTCGGAGCGACTCCTGTTGCTGGACGCGTCCGCCGCGTCATCGTCGTCGCGGTCCTCGTCTTCCTGCGAGTCCTGCCCGTCCAGCGGGTCGTCCTTGTCGTCCTGGGCGGCCATCCACTCGCGCGTCGACAGGTTCTGGCAGCCGCTGTACCGGTGCCGCAGCCTCTGCTGTTCCCGCGAGAGCCCCTTGAGTCCTTCGAGGCCCTGCGCCAGCGCGCACGGCATGCCCGTGACCGTCGTGTTGAGCAGCGCGGCGCTGCCCAGGAACATGGCCTCGGCGTCGCTCTCCTGCTGGACAAATTCAAGCGGTTATTATAGGGGTTCGGCTCGAAGTGTTCGGGGACCGCGCCGCGCGCCGCAGCCCGTATCCGAACGCTGCGGTCGTGGTTTGGCTTCGTGACACTTGGTGGGAACGGAGGGGCGCACCTTGGCCATGTCGGCGAGGCAGGCATGCCGGTGGCTCGGCGCCGTCCAGTGGCCGGTCCAGCTGGTGGCCGAGGACGCCGACGTGGCCGCCATGACGACCACGTTGCGGAGCCCCCGGGACGCGGCGTGCAGCTGGGCGGCGTGCCGCACGAGGTCCTTGGCGTAGCTCTGGTCCGCGACGACCACGACGCGGCGCGCACCGCACTGCGACACATCGCGCAGCAGCTCCCGGGCGGAGTAGACCTCGGTCTCGTCCAGCTGCAACATGCGACAACATTTG
The DNA here is from genome assembly GCF_012932325.1 of Thrips palmi. Taxonomy (NCBI): domain Eukaryota; kingdom Metazoa; phylum Arthropoda; class Insecta; order Thysanoptera; family Thripidae; genus Thrips; species Thrips palmi. Next base: position 5,342,844 of record NW_023144620.1, on the reverse strand, counting down.
GCGTGAGCCGACGCTCGAACACCAGCACCAGCGGCAGCGGGCTTAGGCGCTTACCTGACCGTTGCCGTCGGCGTCCCACAGCAGCGTGGCGCCGCCGGGCAGCGCGGGCCCGTTCAAGTAGAGCAGCAGGGTGTCCGCGCAGCGCGCCGTCTCGCACAGGCGGTGCACGTGGTAGCGCAGGGCGAGCTTCAGGGCGGAGGGATACATCGCGGGGGTCGCATCACCGCCTGCACAGAGCCACTCCATGAACACAGTCCCATTTTTTTCGGATTCGAGAGGCGTGACTGGAGAACAACGCACCTTCCTGTCCGTGCTGCGGGGCCTGGGGGGCCAAGCCGTTGGCAAAGAAGACCTTGATGTTGTCCTCGTGGAAACCGACGTGCTTCAACATTCCATGAAATTGAAGTACGTTCTGCAGGCTGGAGTAGTCGCTGAGGTGCCTGTTCCATCCCCCGGACAGTAGCACGGCCTGTACAGGACAACCAAGTCGAACAAAAATCAGCTTTGCTTCTTCATCATGTGTGGTTTTTATGTGGTCGCTGCTTGCTGTGACTCATTTTCTGGCAGTCATTTTTGAATTGGAATTTAGACTAGTCAACAACGTGAGTTGTCGAAGACGAGTGTGTCACTTAGATACCAGAACTCTGACTCTTAGTATTTCATTCCCGGCGGGGAGGGGACTGGGGACCCAATTCCTGTGCGATTATCAGCTGGACGCAGATAGGGGCCGCACAAGCGCAAACTGTAGTATTGCGATCAATGCCGTTTTTGTTGTTGTTGTTTTTTATCACCGCTTGCCGTGCCCCAGCGCAAAGCTGCCAGAGCCGGGGCCTCGGGAACCCACTGCTCCGAACATCATACTCCGCGTCAGTCACAGCCAGTCACAACCCATGCCACTATCTGCCAGCCTGCCCCCACCACCGTCGCACACGGTGCGTCCTAGACTTGCTAGACACTCCCGACGCTCCCATTCGACGGCCTAGGCCAGCCTAGGCTGCGCAGGCAGGCAGCGTGTTCCCTTTTGTCTCGCCTATGTAACGCCGCGGCTTCTGCGGCTTCCAATCGTCCGAACGTCGCGTCACGGCGCCACACTGCCTCGGCGTCCAGCGGGCCTGAGCCGCGCCGCGCCGGTAGGCAACCCAACGGCCACCAGAGTGCGGCGGCCGGCGCGGCAGGCGCCCGAGCTACTGTACTGCCGCGGGACACTCACATGGTCGCAGGTCTGCATGAAGGGGCAGCGCGTGCGCAGGGACTGCGTCGTGTCGCAGCGCTTCGTGTTGCTGGACAGCGGGTCGCAGCGCAGCGGGGACACCTGCGACGCGGGCCGCAGCCGCGGGCAGGGGGTGGCGGCGAAACCTGCGTCACACCAAACCACGAGGAGTCAGTGCCGGTGAAGATGGGCGACGGCGATGTCGACGACGAGGACGTCCTGCAGTACGTACCGGCGACGTCGTGCCTGCAGCGGAGGCGGTCGTGCTGCTGGTGCGGGGACAGGGAGGCCGGCGTGACGAGGGGCAGGAACAGCAGCTCGCACGGCGCCCCCGCCCCCACCCCCGCCCCCGCGCCCATCTCGGCCCCCAGCGGCGCCGGCGCCCCGCCTCCGGGAGAGCACCGCGGTTCCCGGGCTGGCTGCACGCAGTCTCCATTTTCTGCAACATCAGACAGGCGTTCATCAGCGTGATCACGCGAGCACACACGCACACAGGTACACAGGTACACACTCGTATGCATTAGCATGTTGCCGACAAAGTTGACGAGGCGGGAAATCTCGACTCGATTCGCCGAAATAGTCGGCACTGGCTTGATGAGAAGGCAGCCGACACGAATTATAGTCGCTGAGTTTCTTTTCCCGGACGGCCCTTGTTTTCGCGAGGAAGACGAGCCGCACCGCGTCCACCTGGCTGGCTGCCTGGGCTGCCTTGGCTGCCAGCCTTGGCTGGCGGCAAAAGTGACCGACAGTGACCGGTAGCCGGGCGCTCGGTGGCGCTCGGCCGGGCAAGGCGGGGTCCTCGCTTTGAGTGCTTTGGGGGCGGACGGCAGCACAGGAGCACCGGCAGTTTGTAATGGTTTACAACACCTCTCGGTTTCGTTTACTTGTCGTCGCCGCCGCCGCCGGCCCGGTAGCAACCCGTGCCCCGGCCCCACCCCGCCCCGCCCCGCCCCGCCCCACCCCGCCTAAACAGGAGCCCCAATCAGTCGTCGCCCTCCGCTCGGACCTCGGCGCACAATATAATCCGACAATCCGGCGATGTTTGTGTTTTGTCGGCGCGGCGACGCGCGGCGGGGCCAGCGTGGCCGTGGAGCAGACCAAGCGGGACCTGGAAGGACACGCAGTGCCGCCACAACAACGCGCGACGCGCGCCAAAAGATGCAAAAACGGCGCGGCCGGCCGTCGGGAGTTGTATTTCTGAGTGCATCGCGACAAAATACACTCTTTCGCGAATAGGACGCACTGTAAGGCCCCTGCGCACGCGCACCGCCAAAACCCAAAACGACAATGGCCCTTTAAATAAAACAATAAAACGAGTAAAAACTGCGCCAAGTGGTCCAGTCGGCCGGTCGGCTAGTCGGTGCCTTGTTCTGTGCAGATTTACAGCACGGATTACGCGGAGGAGAGGAGATCGGCGCGGCGTGCCATCGGCACCGGCACAAGGCGGTGCCGGCACAGGGAGCACAACAAGTAGGCAGCCCTGGTGGACCTGGAGGTGGCCCTGGAGGTGGGCCTGGAGGTGCCCTAGAGACCCTGGGGGCGACCGGGGGCGGCACGGCGCGGCCTCATCGTCAAGCCGCTTTTACAGTGGCTTGGCTCTTGGCTCGACCGCCGCCGCACGCCGCTCCCTGCCTGGTCAGCCGCGAGGACACGCACGCTCCTCGTGATGCAGGACGTGCAGGCCCAGGACCACCCACACCCACACGCGGGCGCCTCGGCCAACGGCCAGAAGACTGCAGAAGACGACGTCGCGGACGAGGACGTGTCCGTCGGGTGACGGCGACGGCCAGCAGCGGCCGGCCGCACGGCGGCGGGGAGGACCACGGCGCCACGGCGAGCCGACCGCGGCACGGCGGCGACTTGAAAGGATTTCATGGGGCAATTAAGACGAAGGTGGCCGGGAGTCTCCGAGCAGGGCGGGGCGGGGCGGGGCAGGGCGCAGGGCGGGGTGGAGTCACGGCCACGCACGAGAAGGAAGCCCTCATGGAAGACGGTAGGTCAGGGCGCCGGCAGGACGAACATCTCGGCGATCCGAATCAAACGGTCGCCCTCGAAGGACGGAGCAACTGTGGACGAGATATTGTCTCGCTTTCGCGTCACGCACACACACACACACACACACACACACACACACACACACACACACACACACACACACACACACACACGTTCCAGGCGGCCCGCTTCGCCACCGCTTCGCCACCGCTTCGCCACCGCTTCGTTCACCGAGGTGTCCTGCCAGCTCAGCCCGCGCGTTCAAGTCTCCGACAGACAATTTTTCCGTCCAAGGCTCCGCTGCTTCGTGGAAACGGGGCGCCGCCGTCGTCCTGCAGGTCCTGGAGGTCCTGCAGGTCCTGGAGGGGCTCGGTGCGCGGCGCCACTCTAATGAGCCCGGCGAGCCTAATTGTCGGCGTGCTACGGGCTGCTCCCCGGCCGCGGCATTGGACAGTGCGATTGATTGGGCTGGGCCACGGCTGGGCCGAGCAGGCCGAGCGGGCTTTGGCGTTCGGCCGGCTTGGCAAACACATTCGTACGGGCGGCGCGCGGCGTGACGGTGCAGAGAGGCCCGAGACGGCCCCGGACGCTAGAGGCCTGGACGTCTCACCTTTCTACTCCACCGCCCGGCCCCCCCGCCCGGCCCCCCCAGCCGCCCGGCCCGGCCCCGCCCCGCCCCGCCCCTCCTGGCGGCCTCTGACGGCCATCCCCTTTGGCGGCGGCCAGCCCGGGCAGCGCGCGGCGGCGGGCGGCACTATCAAAGGCCTTGTATACGCTGCAAGTGTCAAAATGGTGGCTGTAGCGGCGAGATGAAAGGCGCCGCCGCAGCGCGACAGCCGTCTGCCGCCTTTGGCCGCCTTTGCCGTGTGCCGCCGAGCCGCCACCGGCTGCCGCACCGCGCCGCCACACCCCGCCACACCCCGCCACACCCCGCCACACCCCGCCACACCGCGGCCCCGCCCCGCCCCCTACTCCCCATTCGCCCCGGCCCGCCGCCGCCGCAGTGTAGTGGGGGTCGATCGGCCGCCTCTCGTGCGTCGTGCAGGGCACATCGTGCGGGGCACGCCTGGCACGCCACGCCAGGGCCTAACTGACTAACTGAAACGCACCGCCGCCGCGTGCCGCCGCCAGCCCCGCCGGGCCCGCATGCCGCGAAAGGCGGCGACGGCATTTGAAAGAAATTGAGGGCCTGCGGTGCGTGCTGCGTGCGTCGCGGTGCGCCCTTGACGCGCCGCCGTCCACGGTCCGCGTCCAGATTTTGGGGCGTGCGCGCCGCAAGGCACCCGCAAAGGTACGCGCAAGGTCGGCCCACGAATGCAACAAAGTTGCTCTGACAGGGAAACAAAACTAACGAGGGGAGCGCCCTCTGGAAAAAGAAGAAGAAAACGCGAAGCGGAGGCGCTGGGGCCGGGGATCGAACCCGGGCTGCGGGGAGTCGGAGAAAAATGATTGAACTTACCAAGACGCAGTCCACGGACCTGGCCGCAGCGCTCTTCCGTGGTCCCCAGCGCGACGAAGAAGACGAGCACGAGGTGGCCGAAGCTGGCCGTGGGGTACGGGTCCAGGACGAGCACCGCGTCGTGGGGGCCCTGGGGCTTGCCGCCCTCGGGGCCCACCAGGGTGGCCATCACGGGGTCCACGTCGTCGACGGCACCGGTGCCGCGTCCAGCGGCGTACACGCGGATCTGCGCCCGCGGCACCTCCACCAGGTCGCGGCACAGGTCGCCCGCCTCCGCGGCGCCGGAGTCCGCGGGGGTCGCGGACGCGTTGACGCACGCCGTGCCCAGCAGCCAGTCGTGAGCGCGCGTGGCCCACCGCGACACCCGCGCCGCGCCGTCCTCCGCGGGGCCGCCGGTCACCCCCGCGTCGTCGTCCACGTCCAGGATGACGCGGCACCGCGTCGCGCCCAGCAGCGCCAGCGCCAGCAGCACTGCAAGGCAACCACACAATGACTTCGCGTCCAGCACGCCCCATCTGCCGGTCTCGTCTCCCGGAAACTCACCTCGTATCAACAACGCATCCATGATGGCAATCTGGCACACCGCGAAATGGAGCTCAAAGAAGAATCACACAGGGAAAAGAAATCACTAAAAAGTCCAGGCGTTGACGGCGGCGATCTCGGTCAGAGGGCGCATTCGCAGGCAGTCGTCATCGTCGCAGCGCTGGGGCCGTCACTCCGAGCCACTTCGCCCACTTCACGTCGTCCTACACGTCGTCCTGCACGTCCTCGGCGACAGCTCGGCGTCCACTCCGTACCGCTCCTGTGCTCGCACTGCACTGCCGTGGCACTGTCGTGGACCTCTCGGAGCCCCGTGTCGGTCTGGCTGGCCTAAGGGTCCGCCCAGGGGCTCTGCTTGCGCTGCTCGGCCTGCTCGGCCTGCTCGGCCTGCTCCGGGGCCGCGCGGGGGGAGGTGGGGCGGGGCGGCGGAGCGGAGCGGAGGGGAGGGGTGGGCGCGGCCGCTCGGCTCCTCCTCCTCCACAGACGCGGGGACGACGCGGAGCCGCGGAGCCCTTGTGCCCTGCACTGCAAGGTGCAACACGGTGTTCCGTCCTTTGAACTCCTTTACGATAACAACACGACAAATTTAGAGAGCGTAGACACCGTTTTCCTGAAACCAGCAGCAAATGCAGGGAAACATAGTTTATTTTTCAATAATTATACCTATTGTACTCGTTGATGCACACCGACATTTTATAAAGGTATCAGTAAACTTACCGGCGACTTTCACCACTTTCGCACATTGTGCTCAGCACGCAGGCTGTGGTGGGTGCTGGCTCGTTGTCAGTGTGCTAGCCGCCATCGCTGACTATGCCTCATAGGGCGTTCTACACATGCACGAAGGTGCCGAGGAAGTCCCGCAGGATAGTCACCTCGCCGTGCCCTGGAGGCCCTGGAGGCCCTGGAGGCACTGGAGGCACTGGAGGCTGCGCCCGTGTCCGCTGCCATTGGCTGCCATGCAACACGTCGCCCCTGTCACTCAGCCTCAATTTGCTCCTTGTCTCGGAGACAATGACAATGCCTCCCCGGCTTATTTTCACTTTCCGCGGCCCGGCTGCGCAGACTGATTTTGTCGCTGTCCCTCTCGCACCTAATATCTGCGAGTGCGAGAGAGACAGAGCGATGTTCGGAATCGCCCTGCTGTTTGTCGCAGCGTTGCCGCGGACCTCGAGTTGCTCGGGGTGCTCCCGGCGTGGCTGCGTGGCTGGACAGACGACGGGCGGGCGGCGCGGCGCGACAAGCGGCCTCCGCCTCCCATCCCCCTCCTCCCTCCCAACCCCACCCGGCCGGCCGGCGCGGCCCAGCCTAATCTTACGGGTCTTAAGAGCAATGCAAACACTGGATCATCAGGAGGCTACTTCAAAGGGAACATGCCGACACGCAGGGCGGGGTGGTGGGGGGACGGGACCAGCCCGCAACTGCCTGGGGCAGGAGGGGCAGCCCAGCCCTCGGCCCAGCCAGGGGGGCGAGTAGCGGGGACAATGGGAAGGAGTGCGTGTAGGGGGCCGCCCTGGGGGCCGCGGGCACGGGGGCGGAGGAGACGGGACGGTCCCCGAAGGCCGAAGGTTCTCCCTGGACAACCTGCCCCGCCTCGTGTCACCTGCTGGCCTGGCCGGAGATAACATGTTGATCACCACACGCCCCGCGTCGCCAGCCCCGCCGCCGCTTCGCCGCCCCGCCCCGCCCCGCCTCGCCCCGCCCTTGACTTTGGCACCGCCTTTAGTCACACCTTTGGTCCTGCCTGAGCCTGGCCCCTCAAGTCCGGCCGAAACGTGTGGTGCGTCTATTGCGTCGAATTCTCATCGGTCGGAGATCTTGATTTGTCACCGCGTCACCGCCTAGGCGAATCAAGAACAGTTGGTGGGCGCGTGGAGCTGGGCCGGGACTTGTTCGCACACCCGTTGCCGTGGAACGAAATGCCAGTCGCCAGGCACCTGCCTCGCTTCGAGTCGCTCCAGCACCTCGTCATTTTCGCCGTGTCACAGAGGTGCGAGTTCCCCTCACACGTTTTAAAATCCGCTGCAACTCATCTGTAATCCGATACACGCGGCCCCCGAAAGCGAGCGGCTTCGGCTAGTATTTTGCACCCTCGGCGCGCTTGATCCGCCACTGGCTCGGTCCCGGTGCCGCCTTGAGCGTGCCTTGAGCGTGCCTTGAGCGTGCCTTGAGCCCATCGTGTCGGCACCATCAAAGAAGATCCGGTCTTTCAGGCCTCCGCCGCGCCGCCCGAGGCCCCGCCACCGCCCCGCCCGGGGCTTCCCAGGGCTACCCGGGCTACCCGGGCCCCGCTTGCACCTGGGTACCCTTCGGGGGCCTCTCGCGGGCCTCTCGCGGGCCTCAGCCTCAGGGTGTCTTGTGTGCTCCGAGCTCCCGAACCAGGTCGGGTTAGCCGCCCCCCTACGCCCCTCCGACACCTCTTCGCCCCGCAGACCCGCAGACCGCAGTTTCGCACATTAGGAGGAAAATAATTTGGGATGAGCGGCCAGGACAAATTAGTTCCGATCCGTACCGACAGAGGTCCGCCGAGTCCTGCGAGTTTCGCGAAGCCGCCGAAGGAGCCTTTTCCAGGAAAGTGACGCGCGAAGGGAAGGGAAGGCCGCCTCCAGCACTGCTGGAGGATTGTCTCTTTTCCAGAGATGGAGGACTTTTCACGGAAGGGCACACCTTCATCACTGATGTTGACTGCAAAATATCTGAGGACTGCTTGCCAGTATAAAAGTGGACCCTGCAAACCGGCGCAAAACGAGGTACACCCACTGTATTGGTTTCGTCAGTGACTTCTTCAAATCGCCACCGTATGCTTCAGAACAAAGAGTCGCTTCATGTCAATTTCAGCTCTACTTACGAATCACCAAAGTAACGAACGAACACCGAGCCCGCCTCTGTGTCGCTACCCCGCGCCGCCAGAGCGCAGCGCCGCAGCGGCGATACCCCGCGGTTCGGAACCGACCGCGCGGCAGCACGCGGGGTATGTCCGCGCGCCGGCCGGCCGCTACACCGTCACGCCGGCCGGCCTGGCCTTCCCTTATCTCTCATTGAACCGCATTTCCATCTGTTCAAGGAAAGTCTCCAACCCAACCGAAGGGACCGTGAGGGAAGCCAGCAGCGGCACGCGGCACGCCAGCAGCAGGCCCTGAATAATGGACGCGGCATCGCAAGCAGCGCGCTGTCTCTCTCGCACTCACGGCGCGGCCCGTTCGTTCCGTAGGGGTGCGAGAGAGACAGCGACAGCGCGACGACCGGCCTGCAGCTTCGCACCACATTGGGCGGCGCTCGAGGCCTCGAGGTGAGGTGGCGCTTGAGGCTCCACTCGGGCGCGGGAATTTCAAGAGCGCCATGGCGCCTGCACTGCATGGCACTGCATGGCACTGTTGTAGAATGATGCGAATTGATAAGACGAAGTGGCAAGGTGGCGTTCGGCGCGCCAGCCCCAGCCAGCCCCACCCACAAGGCCGTGCCCTGGGTCCTCGCCGGCACGCTGGCACGCCCCTCTGGGCCCGGCCCCGCTCTAGGCCCCGCCATGCCCCTTCGGCGGCGAGGTGCGGAGCGCGGGCCGCGGGCCGCGGGCCTCGGTGCGGGCATGGGCCGCCCAGACGTGGTCTACGTAGTCGGCGTGCTGGTCGCGCAACGAGCAACGAGAGCCCCCCGGCGGACACCGCGACACCGCGACGGCCGCAGGCAGGGCCGCGTTCACACAGGACCGCGCGAGTGGACGCGCCGCATCGCCGCATCGCACCGCAGGCTAGGTGCCCGTCACAGCCCCGAGGGCCCCACGCCGCGTCCCACGCCCACCGGCCCGCGGACAGGACACCCATTCGGCGAGGGTTCACGGCGACGAGGTGAGTACGCGCCGTCTGGCGGCGTCCGGCGTCCGCGCCGCCGTATCGGCCGTGAGTGCTTTTGCTTTTAGCGCTCGCGGTCACGATAGGGCTGCAGGGACGATCGCCATACGGACACCGGCGAGTGCGTGAACAGAGTGTGATTGCAATTTGTGGCAAGGACACGGTCGACCGCCTGAACTACATGGTGGTGGAATTATAGTACGCAGGAATTCCCGCACCGAAAAGGGCTCCATCGGGACCAGGACCTCCGTTACAGACTGCTGTTGATTACGCGTGATGCGGGTCCTTGCTAGGGTTAATTCCATTCAATCATAGCAGCCGGGCGTGTCCTACACTCACAAACACCTCGACGCCCTCACAAAGACTTTATTTCCCGGCACAAATTTCCCACCTTAAAGTGGCAGAAAGTACTTCGAACCACCGCGCAAACCGTTCCTTCCCCACAACTGAAATCGGATTTTTTGTCTTCAAGGTTGCTGGTCCAAGGTAAATAATGCTTGAGGCGACCGCGCGCGACGTATGCCTGGCCTACGAGTAAACAGAGCAAAACTGCAGAATCGCGTCCGTAAGAGCGAGGCGCTGCTGAGAGCACACGGCTTGTTTGGCGTCGACCGGCTTGGGCTTCGCCGCGGCAGTGCCGGCAGTGCCGGCCGGCATGGGTGGAGTCAAGCCGAGTCAAGCCGAGTCAAGCGGGGACGTTGTCAGGATCGACCCGGAGCTAGAGGCCCCTTGCCCCCATCCCGTGCACTGCGTGCGCTGAGCCGCGCTGAGCACTGGGCGGTGGCACGGGCCTGGGGCACGCGAGGGTGGCTTCAGGACATCTCCAACCCAATGAAAAAAAAACAACAAAAAAAAAAACAGAGCTGCCACAACTTATTTTCTGGCACAGAAAATGTACGCAATTTCTTTCCCGACGCTGACTTTTCCGCTTGCCGAACCGGCGCACTTTCCGAAGGCATTCCCCGAAACCATTTTCGGCTCTATGCTCGCGACGGTCTTCAAATCGCCCACAATCTCCCCTCGACGGCCCCGCCCCGCCCGGGCCCGCCCCCCTTGTTGCCAACGTAACGTCTACCGGACGCGAAAACGTCTTTAGTCTGGCGACACTTGGGCGACAGTGTCATCTGCCCCGTAAGCGCAGTCAGCGCAGTGGTGGTCAGTAAGTTATCTTAATGGCGCTGCCATGATGTAAGGTCACATATTACCAATCTATGGCCGCCACTTGAGCGCGCCTTATCGGCCTATATCTCGCAGCGATTTACTCCGGCTGAAGTGATTACTTTTGGACCACTCCACCCATATTCCTCGTCGTCAGAAAGGCGGGTCGCGTTCAATCGGAGTCGGTCAGCCTTGTGTCGTCGGGGGGACTTCCCCGCCTGACCCGCGGGTAACCTCTGCTGAGATGCACCGCGGTGGCCCCCCCCCCCCCACACACACTCACACTCACTCGCATGCGCACTTTTTTACCCTGTCGCCTGCACCTGTCCATAACTCCCCGCGTCAATTTGCACGCTGCCTTCTGAATCAATGATCGGCCTGCACATCGAAACACTCAGCCGACATGGACGATGGCCAACATAGCTTTCAGAGAAAACGATACACTGCCACAAATAGTGAAAGTGACACTGTCATGCTCTTTTCCTTCTCGGCGTGCAGTGCAATATGGCGACGACTCAGCGCGAGGAGACGCCCATGGTGGCGCTGGAGAACGGCCCCGAGCTGAACGGCGGTAGCGCGCCCCGCGAGGAGGGCGAGAAGCTCATGCAGTACGTCGCGGGCTTCCTGGGTACGTAGCGCACACTGCTGAAAAGACGGCGACACTGCGCTGAACATTATTGAACCGCTGACCTTCCTCCCGCAGCAACCCTCGGCGCGCTGGCCGCCGGCACGGTCCTGGCCTGGACGGCGCCCACGCTCGAGGCGCTGCAGGCCGACGACTCGTTCCTGCCCGTCTCCCCGGACCAGGGCTCCTGGATCGGCTCCCTGATGCCCATCGGCGCAGGCATCGGCGCCGTGCCCGCGGGCCCGCTCACGGACAAGCTGGGCAGGAAGGTGACCATGCTGGCCCTGTCCGTGCCCTTCGTTATCAGGTAGGGTGCAGCTGTGACGGCGGCCGAGGAGGGCGCGGTGCGCGGTAAGCAAACACGGCCTTGGCCGCGTCACTCGGCGCGGCGCCGCCGGCCCGAGGAGCGCCTGTTCAGGGAATGGGAATACTGTATGGACTCGATTATCGGAGGATGGCGTGGCGGGGCGTGGCGTGGCGTAGCGCTGAGGTGCGCCGCGCCGGCGTGCGCGGGATCGTGAATTATGCGTGTTCTCGGCGTACTCGCGTCTTCCTCCACCCCCGCCCCGCCCCGCCCCGCCCCGCCCCGCCCCGCCCGCCCCGCCCCGCCCCGCCCCGCCCCGCCGCGGCGATACCGACCGCCAGATCCACCCTCGCGGGCTCTACATTTCCAGCCTCAGCCCGCGTTTAGCCGCGCGGCCTCTAGGGCCTCTGATTTACGGCTGCTTCAAGTGCTTTATTGGCTGGCTTGTTGTTTCAGCTGGCTGCTGATCCTCTTCGCCAGCAACGTGCCCATGCTGTACGCCGCGCGCTTCATCGGCGGCCTGGCCACCGGCGCCACCTCCGTGGCCGCCCCCATGTACGCCGCCGAGATCGCCGAGGTGTCTATCCGCGGCACGCTCGGCGCCTTCTTCCAGCTGCAGGTCACCATCGGTGCGTCCTCGAACCGCGTCCTCCATGTGGAGCCTCAAATGATCCGCGAGTTGAAAACACCAACGCCGTCTGCTTCTCCCTCGCAGGCATCCTGCTCACCTTCATCGTGGGGGGCTTCGCGTCGTACACGGTCCTGGCCGCGGTGAGCATGATGGTGCCCATCGTGTGGTGCGTGGCCGTGCTGCTCCTGCCCGAGACCCCGCTGCACCTGCTCAAGTCCGGGAAGCCCGCGGACGCGGAGGCCGCACTGCGGAGGCTGCGCGGCGCGTCGTACCGCGGCGCCAAGGCCGAGCTGGGGGAGATGCAGCGCAACCTGCAGGAGGCCGCGCGCAACGACGCGTCCCTCGGGTAACGCGGGTTCAAATCCCGGTAGCGGCTTCACTTATTTGCTCCGTTCTCTTCGGGTCTCTAACCGTCACACCTCACGCCTTCCAGAGATATGCTGAAGTCCCGCGCCGTCATCAAGGCCCTCGTCATCTGCCTCGGCCTGATGGTGTTCCAGCAGGTCTCCGGCATTAACGCCGTCATGTTCTACACCGTGACCATCTTCAAGGCGGCGGGCAGCACCCTGGACCCCAGCATCGCCACTATAATCGTAGGCGTGGTGCAGGTATGCTAGAGAGACTCAGCGGGGCAGGGTAGTCCGCGGCCCTCACACCGTTGGCGTGTCCAACCTCTCCCTTCCGTGTTCGTCGCGCAGGTCCTGGCGACGCTGGCCGCCGCGCTGCTGGTGGAGCGCGCGGGTCGCCGCATCTTGCTGCTGGGCTCCGCCGCCATCATGTCCGCCATGCACATCCTGCTGGGCGTGTACTTCTACATGAGCGAGTCCGGCTCCGACGTGTCCAAGCTGGGGTGGCTGCCCCTCATGTGCGTCGTGCTGTTCGTGGTGGTGTTCAGCCTCGCCTTTGGGCCCATCCCCTGGATGATGGCCGGCGAGATCTTCACCAACGAGGTCAAGGGGTCCGCCTCCACCGTCGCGGCGGCCGTCAACTGGATCATGGCCTTCGCCGTCACCAAGGTAAGGGCAGCCCAACCCGCGCCCAACAGTGTCGCCTCGGTCGCCTCCTAGATGCTGACCCCCTTCTTCTCATGCTGCAGGTTTTCGGCACCATGATGACGAGCATCGGCACGGCGGGCACCTTCTGGACCTTCGGCGGCTGCTGCGTGGCGGCCACCGTGTTCGTCCTGGTGCTCGTCTTCGAGACCAAGGGCAAGTCCCAGCAGGAGGTGCAGGACATCCTGAGTGGCAGAAGGTCGCGGTAGTCCCTCGTGCACCTCGAGGCTTCCTGCAAAGTACCGAAAAATACGTAACGCAGACGTTGCGCGGGAGCACTGGACTGCAGCAGGTAGTGTAGCTTCTCCCATGTCGCGCTTGCTGCTCTGTTAGAAAAGTAAAATCGAACCACTAAGTATTCATCGTAAAGACCGCTTCTTCATGATTGGTCAATACGCACAAAACTCAGGAAATCGAATAAATTTCAATAGGTTGATGAAACCAGGTGGGCCAGAACCGTCGCGTCACTTGGACGGTGTTTCTATCCCAGCTGCTTTAGTTTTGTAAAAGTGTGGCCGCCTTGCGGTTTTGTTATGTAACCCAGTCTGGATTGTCACAGTGATACCAGGACAATCATTTTAAAAACGCCCATCGCTATACTTAACGCTATCTCGTGCCATATCACCTATTATATAGTCATCGTCATAAGTGTAAATTATCATTCTCGCGTGTATACTCAATTTCTCAAGAGTAGTTTTGCTGTGCAAATCTGAAGACCTCAGTTGTTAGTTTGCCCCCAAAATGCCTGGACTGATTTTGGTTTCAAATTTGAGGAAGAGTATTCCGTGTATTATTTTGTAAGTAGCAGATATTATTTGTTAATAAAGAAAGTAAGAAAATACAGCACGCCTACCCTCTGCCGCGCGTTTCAATCCTGCTCCATTCTGTCTGGTAATCTCCAAGGCCGAAGCCGACACGGACTTTCGGACGGTGATTGAGAATGTCATAAAGCACCCGGCATTATCACACCTGGCGAGCGATTCCGAGTAGTAGTCGTAGTGGCCCTGTCTCTGTCGCACCCGAACGGGGCGCTCCGTGAGAGCGACAGAGACGGAGTGGCGAAATGACTCGTCGGAATCAGCCTGCTGCTCCTCCCGATAAGAGTGCCGCGCTATCTAAGGACGCTAAGGACGCCCGGCTACCGTCCGGCACTGCCCGGTGTCGCCCAGCATTGCCCGGCATTGCCGCCACCGAGATTCCCCACGGATTCCGGTCGCCTGCACTGTGCAGTACAGGAGGCCCAGCGCGATGCGCCAGGAGGGCGTCGATGGCCCGAGAAGCTCTGGCAGTCTGACGCCGCACGGCCGCCGGCAAGGTAGGCAGCCCAACGGGCAGCGCGGCGCGGCGCGGCGTCGCACTCGTCCCCGCAGGCGGACTCCCTGCGCAGGCAGAGGCGCCCGAATTCGGCGCCCGGATCGGGCGATCGATTCCCGGCACTCACACATTTTTACTGGGGCCGGGATCGAAACCCGACTACTGGGAAAGGTGGCAGCCTGGCCTACTATGAGAGGACTCCTCCACATCACAGATGACGTTGACCAATGACGGGGCCACTGCGATTTAACTCTGAGGTTGCCCCTGTGATGAGATGGGGGAACCACTGGCTCACCAAGCCAGCGGGGAAGAGGGATCATTGTGAGGGATCATTGGAATGAGCCCGCATACTAGCCCGTACAAGGAAACCGAACGAGTATTGACCGAGAAATTTGAAAGGGAAAAGAAAAAAAAATTGAACTCTACACCCCCTCCCCAGTCTTAATGGGGAGGCCTCCTGCTTTACTTCGGTGTTCGGGATGGGAACCGGTGCTATCAGGTACCTGGGGTTAATCCCGTCAGCGACCCAAGCGTTCGCCGGGGGACCCAGTAGGACCCCAAAGCTCAGGCAGTAGGGTGAGAGCACCCAGTACGAAGCTCTTTGAGGGGCGGGACGTAGAGTGAGACGACAGAGAGACAGAGAGAGACTCAGACAGAGAAGAGGTTTGGTGGGAGCTTCTTGTTTTCGTAGGGTTGGTTGTGTACCCCATGGTACCCCCACTGTCCGGCGCTCCCGTACCGAACATACAGCGTTTTAGGCCAGCTTCAAAGGACTTATCATCGCCTCCCCGACGAGTCAAGGAGGCACCACCCGCAACCACACACCGGATGGTCTGGATTGATGGATCAAATACTCCATCGCTCCAGTGCCGAGGCCAACCCGCCGAAGCGGATTGCTTTTTAGACACCCACAGCGGAGTGGCCAGGTGAATGTGACTCTGACCACTACGCTATCACGCTTGTACGTGTGGCAGCGTGTTGGACGACGGGTTTGAGTTGCAGTGGGAGGAAGGCAGACGAAAAATGTAACGAAATGATGAGATTCGATCCCCGGACCCCGCCACCGGGATCACACGACTTTACGCTCTCGGCCACCACGGCCCACGATGAGGGGACCGGCGTGAGGTGGGTTCTTGACGCAACAGGACTCGACCGACCCGGTCAAAATTTCGCAAGAAGTTGGGGGAGTCGAACCGCCGACCCTAGCATTGGGAACCGACGCCTCTACTCCCTGGACCACCACGTCCCATGCACGGAGTGGGCTCACGTTCACGGGTTTCAACCGCACTGGGTGAGGCAGTAAAATTAAATGGAAATATTTGTTAGGAGTCGAACCTCCGACATGTGGGTCTGTTGCACACGGCTCCGCTCGGATGGCCTCGAACCACCACCCTTCGGATAGTAAGTCGAAAAAATGTATGTGACGCTGGTATTCGAACGCCCGCCTGCGGTAACTCGATCCCACGTCTCTAACCTCTCGGCTATCACAGCAGTTGTGATACGCGATGGATCATCTGCTTTCATTAACGTTCGTTGAATGATATTTTTTCCCTTACGTGGCAGCACTGGGAGCGGGCAGTCGGTCTCAATTTCATCACTCTTGCTGCTGTTTTCGCTGGCCGTGTTGTTTCCGGGGTGGTTCCGCCCGCCTTGCCGTCGCGGCCGCAGAGGCCGGCAGCCCACTAGGAATGCAATTGAATCAGAGGGAGACCGTGAGACAGTGAGATGGCCCGGCTCGGCCCGGCGTGGCGAGGCGAGGAGGGACCGGAGTGCCGCCCCACTAGAAGTAGGCGAGGCTGGGGGCGACCACGTGCCGACCTCCAGCCCTCTCTGGAAGGATGCGTTTCCGACGGCTGCGAAAAGAAAAAGAAGCACGCAGGAGGCCGAGCAGGCCGTGGGACAGTCGCCTCAACTCGGATCGCGCCGCGCCAGTTCGCCGCCAGCGCCGCTCTCAGTGCGCACCGCCCCGCGCTGCGCAAAAGCGGAATGATTTTTGCCAGAATATGGGCGTGACCGAGATTGGTGACCCAATGCCAGACGTGACAAAGAGGCCCGTCTCACAGCCCGGCGGCCCCGGCGGCCCCCAGCCCTGCGGCTTGTGTGTCGCGGGGGGCGCGGGGTCCAGCCCCGCCTCCAGGGCGTCCAAGCCAGTCCGGCCGGCCTGGACTCGGCGTCGAGGCTCGAGGCTCGGCGTCGCCATGCCGACGTGACAAGCACGGCGCGCGCCTCGTCTCTTTATTTATACCCTGGCATCGACACCGCCACGCCTTCCTGGAGGGGATGAGCCTGGACCAGCACCCTCGGCATCGGGGCGCGGGGCTCGGGGCTCGGCGTCGTGGGGAAGTGGCGTTCCGTGTCCGACGAGAGGGAAACCCGCGTGCCCTTTGGCCTGGTGCTACCCCCAGGAATCACTACTGCATCCCCCGGAAGAGGGATCCCTAGTCGTCGCGGTGCCAAGGTCTCGGAGGCGCCGCGGCCAATCTTGATTCGCACCTCTCCCTCATCCGCGCGATACGCGGGAGCCGAGCGGCCGATAAAAAATAAAAGGGAGAAGAGTGAGGAGGAGGAGGGGGGGGGGATTGCATGGCCGCTCTCTATTTTAGATCGCTCGCAACGTGCGAGAGTTTGGAGCGCGGCGGGGTGGGGGGTGGGGGCACCATCCCTTGGTCGCGCGGCGCCTCTGCCTCTGCGCCCCGCCTGGCCCCGCCACAGGGCAGGCGGCGCGCGGCAGTCGCTGCTCTGCTGCTCCGGCGCGCAGTGCGCAGTGCGGACGGGACGGCGCGAGGGAGCACTGCACTGGGGGTCGCGCGGCGCCGCACCGGCGGGCAGTACAGGGACGCCCCGCGACGAGCAGCACGACAAGTGCGTGACGCACGCCGGCGAGGCCGCGCCACCGCATCACAGCACCGCGAAGCAGGGGACCGGCGGCACGGTGGTGGTGGTGGATGTCCGCACGACGGCGTGGTCACGTCCGCGTGCCGCAGTCCACCTGTCGCGGCGCGTGCTGCGCGTGCTCCACAGCCCCGTGATGGGCCAGTGCGACTGCAGATAGCGGGCGGCGCTGCCCAATCGGAACCAGGAAGAGGGACGCCGTGAAAGCTGCGAAGTGCGAAGCCGCCGCTTGCACAACGGGCGGCGCTCGAGCCGCGCCGGGCCGCCGCGCCTCCGCCTCGGCAGCCAAGGCCGTCCCCGCGATGGGCCGCAACAAGTCGACCACCCTCCTCGCCGGGGAGCCCGGGGCGCCGTCGCCGCCCACGCAGCGTCTTCGGTGCGAGCCACCTGCCAGGTGAGGGCAGAGGAACGTCCACCAAAAAGTTCGAAACTTTCAAAAATAAAAGATTGAGTTTGAGTGGAAATGACACAGGCGACCCAGTTCGCCAGAGTGCGGGGGAGATACCTGTGCTCCCGCGGACACAGTGGACGGTGGACTAGCTCGGGGAATGTGTTGAACGTCAAAACGAAAAGAACTTTGTGGACGCGAACCCTGATCCCCATTGCTTCGTTAGCCAAGCCGCGCAACAAGACCTCTCCATCCAGGCACCAACGTCTCCACAGTGTTTTGCTCTGGGCTTCGCGAGGCGAGTCGCAGCCGGGCTGCTTTCTTTTGCGACGGGGCTTGGCTCGGTGGCGCACGTCGGCCACTGGCGGACGCGCGGACAGACGGGCGGACAGACAGACGGGCGGACAGGCGGACGGGCCGACAGGCAGACGCGCCCTCTTCCCGGCTTGGCAAAAGCATTGACTGGCTCTCGCTGTGACAGAAGTGCGAGATGAATTGGATGGCACGGAGGGGCGGAATGGTGGGCGGAATGGTGTCAGCGCAGTGGCGGGGCGGGGTGAGGCGGGGCGAGGCGGGGCGGGGCGGGGCGGGGCGAGGCGGGGCGAGTCGCGGCAGGGGGAGGGTGCGGCGCCGGGGTGCATCACCTTAATAGGATCATGTTTGCGGCCAACCGGCCAAACTAGGGGGTTTACGGGCTGATCCGGGTCAGGGCTTGTCTATTCTGACGTCAGGCGGCTGGAGACTGATGGACGCGGGGGCGGCGGGCGGAGGGCGCTGGGCCACGCAGGGCGCTGGGCAGGCCCCGTTTGTGGCGGCCTGGTGGCGTCTAGACGTCGCGGCCCCCGCCCGCTCGGCCCGCTCGGCCCGCACGCTCGAGTGGCCCAGGCCCAGCCAGGCCGCCCACGACGGCCAGGTAGGAACACGACGTCCGGGGCGGCGACGAATAAGGACCCATTTTCCGGCAGAGCGCGCGTCACCTGAAGCGGAAGGGGAGGAGAAACGGGAGGGGGTGCACTGCACGGAAATTGCCGAGCATTTCCTTTGTTCGCTTGTAATAACGGAGGAGTGTATATCAGTTGAACCTCCTACTCTACTCTTATTGATAGTATTACATGAATATTAATTATTTGTGAGGGGTTGAAGACCTCACGTCTGTAGTCCCTCGGCGATCGCAGCTTGTTCTGAGATTTGGGGCGGCCAGCCTCGTGGCTCGGCCTCATCATTAATGCTCTCTGGTGCAACGATGGCGACGCGCTCAGATCTCCGGGCGGAACGGCCCGGCCTGTGGCCTGTGGTACTGTGTGTACTAGAGAACCCGGGCGGAGAGCCGAGGGAGCGTGTAGAGCGTATAGCGGAACCTACAGAGCCCACACATCCAATTCGTTGCTGAGAAATGATGAGCAGTCGTAATACCGAGCTGTTCCTCTGCATACGAATTTCTGCGTCTTCTGTCATAGTTGTAAAATTTTCGTTCGTAGTTCGAAGAAAAGACCCAATAGGAACTTGGCTAGAAGTGTAGAGAGCCAGCAGTTAGACGGCCGAAGGAGCCGAGAGAGCCTCAGCAAGTGAGGGGGGGGGGGGGGCACGACAAGTGAAGCGCCTGTTTCACTGTTTCACCAAAGCCTATCTATCAACGGGCCGCCGCGTCAGGGACGTCAGCCGGGGCGTCGCGACTTGCCCGCCCCCCTCCCCCTTTTACTTCCCGGGGCATCCCGCCCGGACCACATTTCACCCCTGACTGGGTTTATCATGGCTATGCGCTATCCGCAAGATTTATACCGAATGGAATGTGTGGCCTGGAAGGGTTTCGCCCTTGGCAGCAGGCAGGGCGCGGCACGGCCCGGCCCGCGTATGGAGGAACGTGAAGGTGGATTAAGGAGGGGTCGCGGCGGCCTCGGTGGCAGCGGGCCAGGGGGAATTTGGCGCGGGGGGCGGGGAGGCAGCCGCTTCCTCGTGGCGGTGGCGAACCCCGTCGGCCTGAACAGATGTGGGACACGGCGTGGCGTCTACCAGTGTCGGCGCGGGCGATTATTCCAGGGCTTGAACTGGAAACCAGGTTGGCGTCGAGTAGACCGAGTAGACTGACAATACAGCAGGCTGATTTCGAAGAGGCAGTTCGTCCGGGGGGGGGCACCAAGGGGGGCAGGGCGACAAAAGGACTCTTCGTTCGGCCTCTTAGCGCGCGACGCAGAGGCACTCTTCAAGCCACGTCGCTACAGCGACGCTGTGACGGGGAGCCTCCGGGACGGAACTGCTTCTATTTACCCGACAAGATTTAAGCCCCATGCGGCCCGGCGGCAGGGCCGGGCATGGCAGCAGTCTGGAAAGGAGAACGTCTGCTGTTTGTCCCCTCATTTGTTATTCGGTCTGCAAACTGGAGGCTGCTGGAGGCAGCTGAGGCATGCGGGGTAACGAGCTAATGTGTCTGTGCATGCTATGTACTGGCGCACTGGGGGAGGGGAGCGCATGTGTTCGGCGCATGGATACATGCTAAAGAAACGACCCCCTCCGCCACCACACGCGCAAGAGACCGAAGAAATGTCAGCTCAAGAGATCCCAGACGTGGCTTGATCTCGAGTACGACAATCGGTCTCCATTTGCCGTCTGTTTTTTATGCGACTGGGAGTTGAGCAGTGGCCGTTATCCACGGCCTCAGGGCCATTCTCGTCTGGCCGTGGGTTCGAATCCCGGCGGGGGTGCGACGGCCCGTGCAAAAAGAGCGCGGCATGCGGCCGGAGACGCTGCGGGCTGCAGGAACTGGAGGCTCCAGTGGAGAGGGTAATGGTGGCGGGGCTCTGAAGCTGCAGGCTGATTCCGAGAGGGGTGCTGCCGCGCTGTCTCCCTCGCACTCATGCCGGTTGCGACGTCAGTGCAAGAGAGAAAGAAGTCTTCTGGCACCTCGGCAAAAAGGGGGGGGGGGCTGCGAAAGAGACTTGGCCACGCGCCAGCCTCAGCCAGCATCCAGTCTGGTGTGTGCAGCGCACAGGCCCCACGGCTCTGCAGCATTAAAAATCCGATTGCGTGAGGAGGGAATCGGGGGCTGGGGAGGGGAGTCCGGAGAGATACACAACTACCACGCGGAGGTCTCTGCAGCCAGATTGGAGAGGCAGGACGGCGTCACGGAGGAGGCGGGCGGCGCGGCGGGCGCGCGTAGGCTGACGTGCGTGACAGGACTGCCGTCGGGTTGCCTATGCCTCCGTTGACAGGGGCTCCGCGCTGCTCCGCGCTGCTGTGCGAGACGGCCCGGCCGCCTTGACTCTGCCGCCCCCGCCCCCACCGACTCGGTTCACTGGTTCCCGCCACGCCGCCACGCGCTTCGGCTGGCTGGCGCTGCAAACGGAGTTACTATTCGAAATTAACGCCAGCGCTTTGCCGTGCCGCCGTGCCGCGCCGTCCCGGAGGGCGGCGGCCAGCGAGCATTGCGATGCGACCGCTGGGCCGCTGGGCCGCAAGGGCGGGGGAGTCCCGGCCCGGTCCGGCGCTCGCCCGCACAATTCCGCCAATTTACGTGAATGTTGCATTTTGGCCGGGACTGTACTCCCTGGCCGCCACACCGCTGGCTTTGCCGGCGTTGCGGCTTGACGGACCGGCGGCCGGCCGGGCTGGGCTTGGTGTTCTTGCCGGCCTGCGTCGGCCGCGGCTCCGCAAGGCCCGCCTTCCGTCCGTCCTTCCGTCTTTCCTTCCGCCCCCGAAGGCTCCCCGAAGGCTCCCCGAAGGCTCCCCGAAGGCTCCCCGAAGGCCCTCAAGCAGGCTGGCGCGCTGGCGCGGTGCCACGCGACGTAACGCCACTGCAAACGCAGAGCGGCGGACGGCGAGCAAATAATAACTCAGTGCGTTATTAACAGAGCCATTCTCCGTTTTATGGTGGCGTTATTACGGCGCGTCGCGTGGCAGCAATGGCCCCACTGCCCCGCTGCCCAAATGATCGCCCCGCCGCCAGCGTCCCGGGTTCAAGCCCCGCTGCCGCCGCCTTTTTATATTTCCCATTTGTTTCTATGTGTGTTTGCGCTTCAACTTTTTGGCCCCAACTTTTCTCACCCCCTCCCTCATCATCGATAAGACTTTCAAGTGGGGCCACGCGCGCGCAATTATCTTTTTGGGGTGCCTGCCATGCTGCTCGGCCAAGCGCCGCCAAGCGCGCCAGCCGGGATCCCGCGCGCTCCGATGAAGCGCATCGCGGTGCAGGCGTCTCGCCCCGTCTGCGGCCTCCCCCCCCCCCCCCCCTCCTCCTTTTCCACTCCCCGCCGCAGCCACCGCACGGCTCTTTTGTCTGGCTAGTCTGAAAGTCTGATGACTCCCCGCGGTTGACTGACAGATGCTGACAGTCTCGCTCTGCTGAAAGGCGTGGCATATCATTCCCGCCTCCGGGCGGGTGAGTGAGTGAGAGGTGAAAGGGGGACCGAAATGGGGGAGGGGTGGGGGTGGCTTGCTGGAGGCAGCTGTGACAATCGCTATGGGAGTTTCGGAGTGCGCGCTGCGGTGGATTCGCAGTTAGGGGGATGGAACTCCCCGCTTGGAAAAGTTACTTGAGTGTGGTGTGGGAGTGGGATCGAAGTGGGGTCGGGAGTTTGTTCGGGAGTAGCGGGACAAGTGGGAGGGGTGGGGGCGGGGCCGGATCGTCGGAAATGGATGGAAAACGAATGCAGTGCGAGGGGCTTTCGAGGATTGTCGAGAGAGGCGAGGTCGAGAGCGGCGCGCATGACGCGACCGGGACGGGCAGCCGGGCAGCCCTCGCCGCACTGACAGCATGATGGATTGGCGGCGGACGGGCTGGCCGCGGTGGCCGTGGTGGCCGTGGTGGCCGTGGTGGCCGCGGTGGCCGTGGTGGCCGTGGTGGCCGTGGTGGCCGTGGTGGCCGCGGTGGCCGTGGTGGCCGTGTTGGCCGTGGTGGCCGTGGTTATGGAGGCCGGTGTGGTCGAGGCGTGCCATCCTTGACGCGGTCCCGGCCACGCAACGACAAAGAACGCGCGCCCCTTTACCCAAATCATTGCCGCGGAGAGGTCGTCGAAGAGGACGATTCGCTGACCCGCCAACGCCGACCCGCCGACCCGCAAGTCACTGCGATTCAATCAAACGGATGGCCGCGCGGCGCGCGCTGTTGTCGCAGTGCAGTGTCGCCTTGTCGCCGTGTTCGCGGCCAGGATGTAGTGCAGAATGTTGCTGCTGCGCCACGCCTGCGCCGCGCCAATACACAGTCAGGCCCCAGGCCAGGCGGTGCACATGGCGCGGCGTGCTAGTTGGTGGCTTCGCTGGTGGCTTCGCTGCGGCCAGGCTGGCCAGCATAACGCCCTCGTTGGCTGTCGGGCCGCGGCAGTGTCACGGACAGCGTGCACGCCGCGCGCAAGTCAAACTCGATTACAACGCCACATCGTTTTTTTGCTTCGTCTGTTGCAGCCGACAGGAGCAGGACAGGACGACAATGATGGGGAGTAGCAGCTCGCCGTCACGCCGTGGCTGCCGCGGCTGCCGTGGCCAGGTCTGAGGCACACCGATCGGGTGAGTTCCAGGAGGGGGAGGGGGTTGTGCTGGCGGGCTACTGTATCCACCACTGAATACAGTGCCATCCGGGCGCGGTGAGCCACCGTAAGTTGGAAGTCGATGCCTTTCTGCAAACGGTCGTCGCTCCGACGCAGAAAGCGCGGGGGAAATGATGAGGAAACGCAACACGGCGAGGCGGCGCGCTGGGCGTCGCTAACGCGGCCACGCTCTTTGACCAGGGCGGCCTTGTTCGCCTTCGCGCCGCTCGCCCCGTTCGCCCGCCCTGCTGGCACGGCTGCCCGGGGGATAACGGAAGACTGAAAACACTGCAGGGGCCTATTTATCATTTCCACTGGGATGACCGCCGCCAGCCATTGTCTCTCTGTTACTTCCGGTGGAAAAACCTGTCACATTTTCACTTTTTTTTCTCTCAACAGCAACGGAGCGGCGCGACGTGTCCCTGTTGTAGATTTTTTTTTTTTGCAATGAAACAATTTAGCTTTTTTTTAGAGAAAAGAGCGATGCTCCATCCTGTGGGCGCGTCGGCCTTTGTTTGCGGGGGCCACACAATGCTGATTAGTCGAGTGATACAACCCGTTCCCCCTCCCCTCGCCTTTCATACGCACTTTTTGATGGATTGAAAATGATTTTTCCACCTCCTCCCCGTGGCGGGGAGGGAGGGGCCTTGCCAGCAGCGCGGAGACTGCGAGCGGAAAGGACCGAGATTGAATCCGCCTTTTGGCTTTATCACTGGGGCTGCCCCGCGCCGTGCCCCGCCGGCCTCGGCCGTCTTCAAGTTGAGCGAAAAAGAGCGAGGGAGACGGAGAGACAGAGGGACGGGAGATGAGCAGCGGCAAGCTTCTTTATCCGCGGCCAATGCAATAGAACGCCGGCACAATATTGCGGCATCAGCGTTGTGTGCCGCAGGGCCGCCGGGCCGCAGGGCCGCAGGGGGACGCGTTCACGGTGTCCCAGTCCCAGGCAATAGCACGGTGGGCAGGCAACCCGGGGCGCGGCCCGCCGTCCGACTGCAGGCGCTCCGGGACGACGAGAAGGACGCCGAGGCCGAGGTGGAGGAGGGAGCGCTGCACAGTGGGTCAGAAGATCGGCGGCAGCGGCCAAAACTCTAGACGCGTTTTGAGCTCCAGCGTCGTTAAATGGGACTCGAACCGAACGTGTGACCCCACCTATGGATTGCTCTCCGAACAAGGAATCCATTGGTGGGGTCACAACGACTCTACAGATCAAAACGCACCTAGAATTTTGTCCGCCTCCACCGGTCTCTGGCCCACTGTGCGCTGCCCGGTCGGCTGGCTCAATAAGTGGATGAGGGCGGCGACTGGCGAGACTCGCAAAGCAAACAGTCGCCGTCTGAGCCTTGAGTGGCCCCGGCCGGCCCCGGCAATCCGACAGCCGCGACACGCCAGTTTGAATTAATTAGCGCAGCGCGGAGTAATTATTTGACGATGATTCTAATTGCATGGCAATCTGCTCGGTGGAGGGGGAAGGAGGCTGCGGCTTCCTTATCGCCCGGCGCCGAGGCCTGCTTCATGTCCGACAACTTGGATCGGAGCGCGAAGCCGCGCGGCACAGTGTACAGTGCAGTACAGTACAGTGCAGGGCGGCGCGGCCGCAATGGGGACGAACTGGACCAACACTAGCGCGCGGCACACACGCACACACCCACTCAAAGCAACAACAACAGTAAACCCCCACCCCTTCGCATCTTACCATTTATGAATAGTGCAGTGCTCCGGTGCAAGTCAAGAACCTCGTCGTCACTCTGCGGGGAACGTCAGGGAATCCCTGCAGTTGTTTACGTCTTTTGGATCCGCCTGCCACGTCTAGTAGCGGGCCTGCAGCAGCAGCGCTGCACCCCCTGTGGAGTGCAAGAGCCTTTTTTCCCGCGCGCTATAACCCCGAACCACTGTCTGGCTCCTCGGCTTCGCTCTGTAATGGCCCAGCCAGCCTCGCCGCGCGGTGCGGTGCCGTGCCAAGGTAATTGCACTCCAAGGTGCTTCCGCCTGGAATTACACGTGTACGTCTTGGCGGGGCGGGGCGGGGCGGGGTGCAGACGACACACCCCCGGCAATAGCAGCAATGGCCCGGTGCAGACGGGCGGTCCCCTCCTGGCTCCTCCTCGTCGTCGCCGTGCTCCAGGACGCCTCCGCTGCGCAGTCGCGCCGCCACGCCGCCATCATCTAACGAACCGAGCCTTGTTCTCTGCCCGCTCTTGTTGTTCTTGCCGTCCTTGTTGTTATCGGGCGGCACTCGTCGCCCCACGTTATGGCCAATCAGCTTGACGACGCCGTAGTTGGAGTGGTGCGGCACGCCGCGGCACGCTCGGCACACGTCGGACCCGGCGACCCCCGCGCCACAGTCGACAGACGGCCTGCTCGGCCGGGCTGCCTACCCCCGGGGGGCTCCAGCCACCCTGCTGGCGACTGTCAGCGAGCCTGTCGTGTCAACCGTGGGCCCTCGAGCCTGAGGCTCCACCGGGCCTCTTGGTGGCGATCATTAGGTTAGGTTAGTTAGGTTAGGTTGGATTAGGTTAGGTAAGGTTAGGTTAGGTTTCTTAGTTTGGATTAGGGTAGGTGAGGGTGGTTCATTTACCTTCGTCTCTCTTTGTCAAGTAACAAAAGCAAAGAGAACGGTGGATTTTGAACCAAACGGCTTTTTGAGTCGATCAACGCTTCGTTTTGCCGCTCATGTGTTTTGGACGCGGCGGAACGCGGAGATACTGTCGCTGCATTCCGAGGGGGAAATCACTCTTAAAAACTGTGACCCGACTACTCCCTATTACGTTCTATTACGCTATTACAGAAGGCTTATTACGCTCGAAAATATCCAGATTTGGGCTAAAATCAGACTCAAAATAGGGAAAATTTTAAAAAATTTGGCTGTTACGCTATTACTATTACGCGTAATACTAGGAATCGGTGACCCGACTATTACGCGAGTGATTTCCCCCTCGCTGCATTCCATCCCGCTTCAGCGGACAGCGCTTCCCCGAACTGGATTCCTCACCGCGACCAGGGCGGCCGGGAAGCAGGTTAAGCACGCGGAGGGACCGACGAGGCGAGGCGCGCGCCACTGCACCACGCCCTTTGGACTCCCGGACTCCGGACGCGTTGCCCGCCAGCCGGAGAGCCGGAGAGCCCTTCCCGCCCTTCCACAGCATTTCCATAATAGCGCCATGAAATGCAGCGGGCGGTTTGTCGCCGCGGTGAAGGAGGAGCAGGGCCGCGCCTGGCCGGGACGCTGCTGCTGCGACAGGGGCACAAGCGCGACGGGGAATTCCCCGAATTCCAGGTTCTCGACGCGAGGCTAGACTGTGGATGATTCGAGTCCAACTCGGAGAGGGCCCCAGGGCGTGTGCAGCGAGGTGTCCGCGCGGCTGTGCTGTGCGGCGACGTGGAGACACCGCGAGGGAAGTCACCTGCACCACTCCGACCAATCACTGTTTTCCCGCCGCTCGGCCTTTCGAGCAGCGGAAAAGTGGTGAGATGGAAGGGAGGGGAGGGGGAGGCGGGGCCGCTCTCCGAAACATGACAGTGCCCGGGGTGGCCAGGGAGGCTCCCGGGAGGGGAGGGGGAAGGGCGGCAGAGGACGCAGTCAATGTTGGGCCGCATATTGTACCGGATGAAATTCCATCTCCTGCACGCGGCGCGAGGCGCGAGGCGCGAGGGCGAGGGGGAGGGGGATAGTGGCTGAAGGCGACACGCGCGTACCGCTGTATGCGCGCGTCGAGCGTGAGCGCAATGCGTGAGCGTGCTCTGTAAAGTTGTAAACGCCATACGCGGCGAAGAAGCGCGAGCTCCCGTCCCGTCCGCCCCACGCCTGGCCGCACCGCTGGAGCGGCTGGAGCGGCTGGAGCTGGAACGCCGGGCTGTCATGTGTGCGGCGGGCCCAGCTTCCGGTTTCGACCGCCACGGCCGCTCGCTTGCGCCGAAACTTCACCAACTTTTTCTCCACCTCCCTCTCTTTCTCTTTCTTCTTCTCCCTTTCTCCCCTCCCTCTCTCTCGGCGGTACGGTTATTCACGTCATGGTAATAATATTTGCCAAAGTTTGAAGGATTCTTTGCGTGTTTTCCGCGCTCGTTTTTGTCCCGTCGAGCTGCGCGCTACAGCCGCGCTCCAGCTTTGGCCCATCAACACGGGCGCTGACTGGCTGGCTGGCTGGCTGCCTGGCCCGGACTCGTCGCAGATATCGTAATTCAATTGTTGGTCGGGTGGAGCAAGGCGGGCGCGGCGCGCGGCTCGGATGCCGTTGCCTCTTCTTCGCGAAAACGAGAGGCAAAACCCCCCACGCGCCCCGCGCCGAGCCCCGCGCCGAGCCCCGCGCCTTCCTGCAGGGACGCCGCCTGCATTCCCGCCAGATAAAAAGGCCCCGGGGGAGTGAGAGCCGAAATCCCGGCCCGCCGTCTTTCTCCAGGAAGTGGGCGCTGTAGTCCGGGAGTCTCCGCGCCTCGCCACGCGGAAAGCTTATTGGCTAATTGCCGTGGCGCCAAGTTTGGCGAGCAGCTTCCCGCTGCAGGACACGGAGTGACTCGGCCGACTCGCCGCGGGCTGTTCCAGGCTCCGGCGGTTCCAGTGGCTCCAGGATGCGCCCCGAGGCCACGGCGCCGCAGCTGCCGCACCTGCCCCGCCTGCTGCAGCTGGCCGTGCTGGCCGTGTGGCTGCTGTCCAGCCGGTCGCTGCTGCCCGCCGCGCACCATGCAAATTCAAGTGAGTTGCTGCAGCACGCCGCTCGCCGCCGGCCGGGAAACTCCTGGAGATTCCTCGCCCGCCGCACCAACACTTCTTTGTTTTTGTTCCAGCGGCCGCCGGCAGGGGGGCGTTCGGCTCCACCATGACGACCGGCAACAAATTCCTCAACTACTCCGGGGACCTCATGCTGGGGGCGCTCGTGCCCGTCCACCGCAAGGGGCAGCTGGGGACGGACTGCGGGGTCATCCAGGTGAGGAGGGGGTGGGGTTGGTATGCGTGCGGGATACCACGTACACCACGATCATCGAAAACCCTCACAGCGCGGTCCGGAACGCGGGGTCGCTCGGTACACTGCAGTGCCGGCCAGCTCTACTTGAACGTGAACGAGATCCACTTACAGTGAGGTAGACGCGGCCTGCTTTGCATGTTCGCGGCCCTCACTCCCCGTGGGTCGCCACGGCCCCTCCAGTTCCCCCTGCCCTGCCTCCTCGGAGGACACTTGGCCTGGCAGCCAATCTGGGCGTTTCCCTGACACATGGCGTGGCGGCACGGCCATGGCCGCGAGGCTGCCAGGAAGTAGACGTGCGGGGGCGGCACTGCATCCAGGCACGACGAGAAGCCGACGAGGACGACGAGGACGACGAGACGGATGTGACAGTGACAGGGGTGACGATGAATTCCCCGGATCCCCGCCGAGGGCTGTCCGGGGCTCCGCGAGGCCGGCGCCGCGTCCAGCACTGTAAAGAATGTTTGGACGAGAAGCCACGACGCTACACACACCATTCCCGAGTGTTTAGATGCGGCCAGCAAAAGGCCGTTAAAAGAGGAAACTTGGCGAAATTAATCTTCTGGCTAGCGCACTTCGCCTGCGGCGGGATGCTGTCTGCATTTCCATCACTCAATTGAGGTTTAGATGGAAGGCCTAAACAAACGCTGATTGTTTTTTCCTTTCTCGAGCAAGGGCGTCTCTTATTCGCTCGCCCGGCACGCTCTGAGGCGCCCTGAGGCTGGGGCCACGTGTGATGTGATGTCTTCAGTCCTTTCGCAAGACCCTTTCCCGAGCCCCACGGGGCCGCAGGGCAGGGCGTGGGGCAGGGCGTCGGGTAGGATCGGGCCGATCGCACTTTCCCTCCGTCGCCATAACTCGCGATGACTGCAGGCCGGGCCGGCCGGGCCAAACGGGGTCAATACGTGAGTAATGCGAGGGTTTGTCCACCCGGCCGGCCAGCCCCGCCAGCCCCGCCAGCCGGGGCGCCGTCCGGGACACGGCAAACCAGGCAAACGCGGCGGCCACGGCGTGGGGCCGCTCTTAAATCATTCGGCAAGCCGCGCGGTGGAGGGCGAGGGGGAGCGGTGGGATAAAAATGGAATCAAGTGTTGCTGGTTGCGCGGGCGGGGTGGTGGGGCGGGCGGGCAGCGGTGGCCGTCGTGTAGCCGCGCAGCCCGGCGCTCATTGACCCTCCAATGGTCTGGCCGCCCCGCCTGCCGGCCTGCCGGCCTGTCCATCAGCAGCACGGCCCTCTTTACAACCTCCAATCAACACGCGCCGGGCAGGCTGCGGGGCAGGCAGACCTCCCCTACTCGCAGGCTTCAATTCACAACCAATCAATCCGCCCTTATTCGGCGAGGCCGCGGCCCTGGTGCTGCAGTCCCACTCGCTGCGCGGTCGCGCGGCCAGGTCCATTCGAACTTGGAACAGGCGGTGAAGTCATTAAAAGCCCTGGCGGCTCGCTGGCGGCCCCGGCCGAGCCCCGGCAAGGGAGGCCCGCCGTGCGACCACCGTGCCGGGCGCGTCCCACCGGAGGGGTGAATCACTTATCGTTAGTGTAATGTGCACACCTCGGATCCAATAAAGTGGACTAACAACTTTTGAAAGAACTAAACTAACCGTATTTCAGCAAGATTTAGCTTTTTTTTTGTGGAGACCACTGAAAAATAAACACAACAACGGCTTGAAATTTTTGAATATCGTATGCGGTATTCATCTGTACTCGAGTACGCACTCCTAAACGCAGAGTGATGCAGCCCTCGGGTCCCAGGGTCCCGCGGGTTGCAGGCGGTGTTGGCAAACTGCGCGGAAAAACTCCAGTATAAAGCACCCGCCATCACCCCCTGGAAGTTAGGCTACAATTCAGGCACCTGTGCGCTACTTGGGCGCGTGGCGCGCACCAAAGTTGCTTCCCCTCTCTCTCCTCCTCCCTCTCCTTACCCCCGTCGGCCTGTTGGTGTGGAAAGGGGGGGGGGAAGGAAAGATGAAGGCAACCCGCGGGGCAGGGGAAGGGGCGGTAAACATCCTAAATGCACTGCTCAACGTCCGACTCGCGAGCGTAGCGTATGCTGGCCACTGTTGTTGCGCGAGAGAGCGAGTGTGTACTCTGCGCTGAGTTTCATTGTGCTCATGCCGATTCGAATCGAGCGAGACAGAGACAGCGATATCCACAACGGCTGCACTAGTTCTTGCCAAGCTGCGGCGCTGCGGCCCGGAAGACTCCACGACCTGCTCCGCAGCTCTCGGCCACGACCTCGTCGCCATCTCGGTCGCCATCCTCTGCAGGTCTCGGGTCGGGGAGGGGGAGATTCTCTCGTGAGTTGCCGAGGGAGGAATCAGATATGGAAATGAGTGTCATAAGGCGAGTTAGGTTAGGGCCCGCTTTGGGGGTTCACACATGCATGTATGCGGAGCACCCCCCACCCCCACCCCTTCCCCCAGACCGTTGTCAGCGCGCCAGCCACTACTTTGTAGCGCCCCATTTCCGCGAACACTCCACGCCCTTCCGCCGCGCAGGCGGACAGACGGACGGACGGACGGACGGACAGCGAGGCAGCTGCACCCCGACGGACAGACAGACAGACAGACAGACTGCTTCCGGTTCGGCTGCGATGCCGGAAATAAGGCGGCAGCGGGGCGTGCCGCAACCTCAGCCGCAGTTCGGTTCGCTCAGATGAAATGATGAATTGACTTTAATGGCGATAGCTGCGTCGGCGAGGACGTGGGGAGCGAGGATGACGCTTGGTGCGCTTGGTGCCGCAGCTCCAGGACGGCGTGCAGACGCTGGAGGCCATGCTGTACACCGTGGGGATGGTCAACAGGGACCCCCACCTCCTGCCGGGCATCAAGCTGGGCCTGCTGGCGTACGACTCGTGCAACAACCCGACCCACGCGCTGGAGCAGTCGCTGGACTTCGTCAAAGGTGCGGCCGCACTGCGGCGCCAGCAGGGCCGAGGCCACCGAGGCCACCGACAGGGTGGAAATGGAATGGAACTTGTGTGGTTTGCCTCCTGCCTTGCTTCCATCTTATTCGGTTCGACTTGGCCGAGGCGGCCACATGCCACTGCCAAAACTCATTCACCGCTCACTGTGCCGGACAGGCTTCATCTCGCACCTCAACGTGTTCCACGAGGACCCCGACTTCACGTGCCCGTCGGGCAGCCCCGCCGTGTTCAGGGGCGGCGCGGACCAGGTGGTGGCCATCATCGGGGGGCTGTCCAGTGCCGTCACCATCCAGGTAACTCTGCGCATTCAAACGGCGTCAACTCGCTTTTGTTGTGGTGCCTCTCTCTAACGGAAATGTCTGTCCCCGCAGCTGGCCACGCTGATGCACATGTTCAAGGTGCCCCAGGTGTCCTACATGTCCACGTCGCCGGCCCTGTCGGACCGCATGACGTACCCGTACTTCTTCCGCACCGTGCCCAGCGACCTCCACCAGGCGCACGCCATGCTGGGGCTGCTCAGGTCGGTGCGCGTGGAGTCCTGAGGTCCTCGTCGGTGGCGCACTACTTGGCCTCGAGTGCCGCCAATCCGATTGGCAGGCAGCACCCCTGCCTACTTTCCGCGCCTCGGCCGCCAGTGTAGGGACGCCCCGCCCCCTTTCCATGCAAAGCCAGGTGGCGGAGCGACGTAACTTATTCACCGAGCTGCTACTATCGGCTTGACTGCCATCCTCCGTCGTCGACATCCTCAGGGAGTAGTGCCAGTGGCGGATCCAGAGTCTGCCCGATGGAGGGGCAAAGTAGCGCTTCGGCCAACTTGCGGGGGCCAAGGGCTGTTTTCGCCTACCGTCAGGCGGCTATCTAGAGGACGAGGGGTCAATAGTGATTTTACCCCTCTTGGATTCGTGCCTGAGAAGTGCCGGACCCCATCGCGACACTCTCCTGTGTTGCTCCATGTCAACTTGTCCAACCCTTTAACAAAATGCGGGCCGGTCTCTTAAGCCCCATTCCGAAGCACCGGACTTCCCCGCGGGAGCAGGCGATGATGAGAATATCGATTCGCCGCGGAGGGAGGCAGAGGGGAGGGGCGGGGGCGGTTTTAATGAAAATGTTGCTCGGGTTTTGCAGCCTTCGCCGAGGGACGATCCTCGCTGTTCTGCAGACTGCAGATAATTACGCCGGCCGGGCGGGAACGCTGGTTAGGTTAGGACGCTACTCATGGTAATTGGGGAAAAGAGGGGGGGGGGAGAGGAGGTGACGAGCAGCGCGCCGACTGATTCAGAAGAGTTGTTTCGTCGCTCTGTCTCTCCTCTTACTTTCATGTTAGATGGAATAAACCTTCGTGCAAGAGCTCGCCCAGGGACAGAAAGTTAATGGGAGCAGGGCGAGTCTACGAGCAGACCATTAAAAAGGGAAAATAGTTCGGGGCATTGTCTTTTTTTTTTTTAGGGAACCTTCCTTTGAACTTTTAAAAGGTCCTCCACACGTTTGCTGCATTTTCATCCCGCGCAAAATTTGTCCTGCGGGGAGAAAAGTGAGCATGGAGTGCCAACGGGACGCCGGCGGCGCGGCAAGTCTCGAGGCTGGCGACGACAGCGACGCCGCCGCCAGAGACCTCAACTGGTTCTCGAGTCGGTTCTCGAGCCGATCGCGCTTCCGCTAATGGCCCTGTCGCCGTGCCCCCTCCTCCCCCTCCCCCTTCTCTCTCTCTTCCTTGCGGGGACGGGGCTGCCGCGCTAATCGCAGGCTTTTTGCCTCGCTTCCCCGCCGCCATGATGAAGATGCGTCTCTCGCAGGCGGCTGGGCTGGACGTACGTGAGCATGGTGTACACGGACACGGAGTACGGCCGCCACGGCTGGGAGCTGCTCAGCAACCTGGCGGCCAACTACTCGGTGTGCATCGCCTCGCCCGCGCACCGCCTCGACAAGGAGTACTTCACGGACGACGAGGCCGCCGGCGTGGTGCTCAACCTCAACGCCACCGAGGCCAAGAGTGAGG
Source organism: Thrips palmi (assembly GCF_012932325.1). NCBI lineage: Eukaryota > Metazoa > Arthropoda > Insecta > Thysanoptera > Thripidae > Thrips > Thrips palmi. The sequence goes on along the minus strand of NW_023144620.1, from coordinate 5,310,037 downwards.
AGGAGTAGTGCCCACCCCTTGGTGCGTCTCGCTGCCGTTCACGTTAAACCACAAGATGTTTCTGTTTTTCCCCTCTGGCTCGGCAGTCGTGGTCGTGTTCTCGGAGAGCTTCCACTCGTCCGTCATCACGCTGCTGCGCAAGGCGCGCGACATGCACGTGCTGGAGAAGTTCACGCTCGTCTTCTCCGACTTGTGGCCCGACAAGTTCATCGAGCGTCCGGACGGTAAAGACACGGTTCGTTTTCGTTCTGGCGCGGCGCCGCCACTCAAGTTTCACGGTCCGTTGTCTGCCGATGCCTCCGCAGAGACGTGGCAGCCCAAGCTGCTGGAGGGGTCCATCTGCGTGCACCCGGTGTCACGCACCATCAACGGCTTCGACGAGTACTTCCGCGCGCTCAAGCTGGACCACGAGCGCGTGAACCCCTGGTGGCGAGAGCTGTGGCAGGACTTCTTCGGCTGCCGCGACGAGGACAACCCGAAGGTGAGAGGACCGCGTCATCGCATTCTTTCTGACTTTCTGACTGCTGCTTTCATGTTGCGCAGGGACACTGCAACGACCCCCGCGCCACCGTCGCCAGCCTCAACGACATCCGCGGCTCGCGGGAGGACCTGCAGCAGGCGCGCTACCTGCACTTTGTCCGCGACGCCATCTGGGCCGTGGCGCAGGCGCTGACGGACCTGCACCGCGACCGGTGCCACGGCGAGCCGGGGCTGTGCCCCGCCATGCGCCACATCCAGGGCAGCACCCTCAGGGACTACCTCAAGAGGGTCAAGTTCAATGGTCAGGCTGCGTCAGACCCTCTCGCTCTTGACTGCCCCGACGGCGTTCTGGTAACCGGGCCTCTGCATTTGCTTGTCGCAGACGTCAACAATCAGCCCTTCACCTTCCAGAACGGGCGTGACGGCCCGCCGCGCTACTCCGTGCTCAACTACCACCACGACGACGACGCCGCCGAGCCCGGGAAGTACCTCTGGCACCCCGTCGGCGACTACACGAGTAAGCGTGGTAGAGCAGTACCAGTCCGTTGTCACTCCGTGCCTACCGCAGGCTTCTTGCCTCGAAAATGATTGATTCGCTGTTTGTCGTTTTTTGTGCACGTCAGTGAGCCAGGACGAGTCGGGGCCTGCGCTGCACGTCAACAGCAGCAAGATCCGCAGCCGCGGGGACGCGCCGCTGCAGTCCTCCACCTGCACGCCGGTCTGCGAGGCGGGCCACATCAGGACGCGGGTCGTGAGTATCGCAGTCGCCGTGCCCGCCAGTGTGCCCCCCACCCCCACCCCTACTGACACGTGGCCGTCGTCCTCCCCCAGCGCGACGCGTGCTGCTGGCGCTGCCGGCGGTGCGGCGAGTTCCAGGTGCGCCACAACGACTGGACGTGCGAGGACTGCCTGCCCGGCCACCGCCCCACCGCCAACCACCAGGAGTGCGTCAAGGTGCCCGAGGAGCACATCGGGTACAGCCACCCCTGGGCCATCGCCGCCATGGCCGTGGCCAGCTTCGGCCTGGTGGCCACGGTGCTGGTGTCCATGGTGTTCTGGACGCACCGCGACACGCCCGTCATCAAGGCGGCGGGGCGCGAGCTGTCGGCGCTCCTGCTGGTGGCGGAGCTCGCCTCCTTCCTGGTCACCTTCGTGATGGTGGCGCCGCCCTCCAGCACCACGTGCGGGCTGACCCGCTTCTCGCTGGGCTTCTGCTTCACCATGTCGTACGCCGCCGTGCTCACCAAGACCAACCGCATCGCCAGGATCTTCAACCAGTGCCCCGGCGCCGGTCCTAAGAAAGCCCGGTGCGCCATTTCTGTCGGAACAATTTCACGGAGAGCTACACCTCCACCCCGGCTCTCCTTTCACCCGGGATTCGCAGTATTTGAACCCAGTATCTTGCAGGTACACGTCGCCGGGCTCGCAGCTGGTCATCACGGCGCTGCTCACGTCGGTGGAGGCCCTGATCAACCTGGCGTGGCTGGCGTACGAGCCGGCCGACGTGCGGGACCACTTCCCCAGCAGGGACGTGCGGCAGCGGATCTGCGCCGGGCTGGACGACACCTCCTACCTGGTGGGGCTCGCCTACCCACTAGTACTCATCGGTACGGACAGGACCCTACACTGTATTTGCTCCCCGCCCGCTCCACCACTGAAAAGTCACCCTGTCCCTCGGACTGCAGGACTGTGCGTGGTGTACGCCGTGAAGACGCGCAAGTGTCCCGGAGGCTTCAACGAGACGAGGCACATCGCCTTCACCACGTACACCGTCACCATCATCTGGCTGGCCTTCGTGCCGCTGTACCTGGCCTCCACGTCCACGGCCATCCGCACCGTCACGCTCGCCATGTCCCTGTCGCTGAGGTGAGTCAGACTGCAGACTGCGGGACGGAGCGCCTGTCAGCCCTCGGATAGGCAGCCCGGTCGCGGGCGGACACCGGTGTGCGGCGGGCGGCCTACCTGTTGCTTCGCAGGCGCTACAGCAGGGCTGCCTCCGACACTCCCCTCTGTCTCTCTCGCACTCGCGGGGCGTAACTGGCGGGTGCGAGAGAGACAGAGGCAGAGCACTGCTCGGAAATGAGTCGGGTGGCCCAGCAAGCGGTCCTCTTCAACGCCGCGGTCCGAAAAGTAACGATTTGGACCGAAAGGGGTCGGACTGACGCGACACTGTGTTTCTGCCACAGCGGGCTGGTGCAGCTGAGCTGCCTGTTCTGCCCCAAGGTGTACATCGTGATGCTCAAGCCGGAGAAGAACACGAAGGAGGTCGTGATGATGAGCACGTGCCACCGCACTCATGGCTCGACGGGCACCCTGCCCGCGCACCACCTCACCACCAACCCGCTCAGTAGGTCTTTTCGAGATGTGCCTCGAGTTTCTTTTATTCTTTATAATAAAAACAAGATAATATTTTTTTTGGAACCTAATTTTAGTGAAAGCGCGGCACGAGGCTCGCAGTCCGTGCGCGTCGGAGCTGGGCTCCGACATGTCGCGGGCCATCACGGCCTCCCTGGCCGACCACGACGAGGAGTCGTCGTGTCACGGACACTAGACTAGACACTGGTGCCGCAGACCGCGAGCCGTGTCAAAGACAACGCTCCGTCCTGAGCGAGCGTCAACGCCACCCTAGTCACTACCCCACCCCGCCACTGCAGGATAGACTCAATTTTGTTAAACCAAGTGAGACTGCCGTTGAAGAGGAGTACTAAGTGAGTGTTTCCTGCACCTGCTTCGCAATGTCTGCAGTGAAGGTACGGCACTTAATCCCTAAAAGAAACAACTACTATACTTAGATCAGTAACTTTGTGATCTCAACTGTTATTTCAGAGGTAAGGATAAGCATTTTAATAATATATTGTATGTCTGGACAGAGGAATGCTGGCTTTTGTTGGTGCAAATGTTCTTTTTTTTTTTTTTGAGTTGTGAGTTTTGATAAAAGAGTTGTTATTGCATTTGCCAAAGAAAAATATAGAGCTTTGCTAAAGGATAATAATGTAAACTGCCTGCATTTCCAAAAATTTACTTATTATGCTCCCCTATTGATTGATGTGTATGAATTTTTATTTGCCTAGTCAGTAAAAATAAGAGATTAAGATTGTTTTATTATTATTATTATTTATTGGATGCACAATTGTAAAGTATCACAAAGAGAAAAAGAAAGACAATTAAAACTAATATTTGTACATTGTATTAATAACTAACACCAGGTGAGACGTGTAACATGATCAGTCTTGCGATTTGAAGATTTGATGAATCCAAGGAACTGCAACTCCGCGACAGCACGGGTAAAACGAGCTCTGGGGTGTTAGTTAAGTAATAATCGGTGGTAAATATTGCAAGGTCTCAAAGAGGGGAAAATTTAAAGAAAACTGAGTCATGACAAGAAAGGATACTGTAGCTTAGGATCAACTTCAGTCTGTTCTTCTTCAACACTTGATGGGTCGACAATCGTCAAAAAGGACTAAAACAAGGGACAAAAAACAATAAGATTAATACCATTTTGAGTGCAATTCAAGGCCTCTTTAGAAATTTTGGTTCATGCACAAACCTGTAACCAATCAAACATATTGATCAGTTTCCCACTCTCAAGATGTAATTTGTAGACAATGCTAACATCAGGTAATGTTGGAAGGATGTCACCAAGATCAGACAACTTGCAGCAATCACACTGGATAGAAATAAAATGGTTAGGTACAGTATGTACAGCAAGGGAAATTACCAAGATGAAATATTAAAATAAAATGAGAAGAACTTACATCTAAATAGAAGTGAGGATCCCTCAAGCCTCTCAACATGGCTTGCCTTGGTGACCCCACAATGTGAGATTTGACAGCAGCAATGTTATCAAAGAAAACCAACTCGTGCAAGGGTTTGGTTTGAGGTGATGCCAGGAATGGGGTGAACATCTCCTCCAGTAAAAATGATAGCACTTCTGTCCGCAATTTTTCAAAAGGAGACAGTTTAATGTCATGGGTGGACATCTCTTTCAGTTTCTGCAAAGCAACATGTCTTGTGAGAATGTCACCAAATTCAAAGCCATTTATTAGTCTGTCATGTCCTTACTTCTCTTAATTGAGACCTGCTGTTGACATTCATCAACAACTTGCTGGGGCTCTTCAATGGGCTCCGAACAGCTTTCAATGGACTTCTGCTTGGACTTTGTGAGTTCTTGGTGGGTGTTGTTGGAACTGGTGCCCACAATGTCTTGAATTTTGCCACAAGACCTTCAAGCTTCTCTATGACATCCATCATTTGCGTTGCTCCATTTTTCAAAGATTCATGTAAGATTACCAAAATCTAGAAGAAAGAAGACACAAGAGCTCCAGTTTAGCAGTACGAACAGTAACCTCCTTGCCACCTTCCAAACCCTCTCTCTCCCCCCCTCCCCAACAACTCTCAACATAATAAATTGGATCTCAGCAAGAACTTACCTCAGATAACTTGGATTCAAGTTCATCACTAGACAAAAATGAAAGTAGTGTCATGCATTCTTTCAATTCTGAGCTTTTGACAATATCACAAGTAGATGCTATAATGTATACTGATCGCAGCTGAAAGTAAAAGTAAATCAAACAAGGTCAATGGTTTAGAATTTTAAAAAAATGAAACAATAAAATAGAAATCTAACTCACCTGTTTCTCAAGAGGTGCTCCTGGTAAATCGCAAGTTAATATATTGAGGCATTTTAATGTTGCAAAAAAGGAATGAACATATTTATGAATGTTTGTTAGGAGCTTCACTATTTCCCCCTGGAAATACGATTGTTCACATAAACATACAAAACTCAGAGAGATTGAAGATAACAATGTTCTGAAATGTTACCTTAACAAATGTGTCATCTTTCAACCAAGAAATCTGGTCTGCCTTAGAACACAGAGTCTCAATGTGTTTACGGACAGAAGGCAGCTTCCGAACTGACTCAATATCTTGTTTTGAGAGAAGCTTTACTGCTGACGGCAATTCCTCAGGGGAGCAAGTTAATACTGTCCAATCTTTTCCATGAAAGTGTTGCATCATACAAAACTGGAAATGAGGAGTCAGTTAGCAAATTCCATGGACACCACCATTGTCTTACAAAAATTTATGTATAGTAATTCTACTTCACCTTGTAACCTTGTACAAAACCCATGACTGAGAAATCATGGAAAAGAAAAACGTCTAAGAGTAGCTTGAAAGCTTTCCCCCCCAAATGGAATGGTTGATCAGGCAAAAAGAAAACCTGAAATATGATTTTGTTTTCAAAATTATTATTATTAAAACTATTGTAAAACCTTAATTGGAAGCTGGAACAAAAGTAATCTACCTTCTCTAAAACCTCATTTAAATATGCAAGTGAAGGTCGGGAGTGGAAAACTTTCATTCTGAGGCAAGATGAGACATGATGAGGTAATGATCTGTGGACAGCTGACACAGCAGTGGCTACTCCCAACACAAGTAGGAATGGTACTCGATACTGATAACCCCTAAAAAAGAGGAAACAAATATTTTTTTTAAAAATCTACATGAGTTTTGAAACAACAAAAATATAAATGGAAACAGTCTGCATACTTCAAAAGTAAAATAAACTCTTGTAGAACTTTGGCAGGAAAGCTTTCAAAGTCAGGGATGATTACAACAAGAGACTGTGCTTTGCCCCCAAATTTTTCTGACAGCTTGTTAGTCTTTCTTTTTTTATTGCCCTTGGCAGCAATGGTGGAGTACCAAGATGAGAGATATTGTAAGTTGCAATGCCACCGATTAATTTTACTCTTTGTCTGTTTTTCATCATCTGACTCTTCATTGCTTGAATTATCACAGTCCTGAGAATCATTCTGGGAATCCAGAACATCGAAAATCATTAGAGAAAAATAAAGTAAAGATTAAAATCCAGAAAAGAAACGGACTCCATTCAAACATCTTACAGCGTCATCACTGGTGGGAACAAGCATAAATTGCGAGCACATTCGCTCCACTGTTGCTTTCAAAGAAGAACAATCACGGGCCCAGAGAGTGGCAACATGAGGGGTCGCTTGTTGTTGGATGCTCTTTGAAAGAGTTGCAAACAAAGAGGTGTGATCAGGCATGTTCACACCTGAAACAAAGGTTGCAAGTGAAGGGAGAAAACTCGTTAGAGAAACCGTTATGAGTCTGGTAAAGATAACAGTTCAAATTTGTCTTTACCTGTGAGTAGTGTAGCAGCAGGAATTTCAGTGTGGGATGTTTCAGGATTGGAGGAACACTTTTTGACATACTCTAATAAACCTTCAAAAATTTCAGTGAAAATTTTCTTTTCTAGAACCTTAAAGAAAAATCATGAATTGCAGTGTTTTGTTCATAGATAAATATTCTGAATAAAGCGACAACTTACTTCTAGTAACTCCTCAGATGATCCCATACACTTTTTGTACGACTGATACCATAAATTTCCTGATAAGTGGACTGAAGAGGGAATTTTACCTTTCCTTTTTCTCTTGAAGGCAAAACAACCCTAAATACAAAAACAATGCATGTTGACAGTAGAAAAACAGTTTTCTGCAAGGGAAGCATAACCTCAAGCATAACGTCAATTTACCTTGGACACAGAGACAGTCGAATCCATGTCAACAAATGTAACTTTGAAAAACAAATTTAGAAATCTTAAAGAAAAAGAAGACTCTTTTCAAATAAATAAAGTCGACGGGTTCTTTTAAATGTATTGAAAATTAGGTAGTTGACAACACACACTACCACTGAAGTGTCACTGCTGTGACTTTATTTCCCGCCATTTCCCCTCCCTCTATTTTGGATGCGTATAGTGCATCCGCAGAAAGCTGCCTTTTTCAAGAAAACAAGGCACTTGCTTTCGATACGTTTCTCATACTCATGGTACTCTTCATGACAAACGTGCTATGCATGATCTATGAGTGTGTGTATGAGAATTATAACGTACTCAAAACAACACGAAGAACGAACGACTACTCCCCCTTGATTTTGACATTTCTAAACGCTGTTGAGGTAAATCCTATAGTTCATTGAAATGAAACAAATTTTATGCGTTTTCTTCTGTAAGATGGACCTTGTCCTTCTGTGTCGTCTTGATTTTACAAGAGGAATCTGTCTCCCTAACCTTACTCAATTATGCTCTAAATATTATTTTCGAAGGATACTCGTGTAGCAGCTACCACAATAATTACCTGTTCTTCTCTAGGCCTTAAAATCACGACTGTCAACCCTGCTGACACATATGCTTTTATTCTAGGTTGCCGCAGATTTCATCATGGATGTAGCAACACGGAAGGCTGAATCGAAGTCGCACAAGAAATCCAAGAAAGAAAAAAAGGAAAAGAAGCATAAAAAGTCTAAAAAGAGTAAAAAGCAAAAAAAGAGGATTAGAGAGTCTTCCTCATCATCTTCCTCTTCAGTGAGTTGTGTAACGTTCTTAAATCATAGGCTTGTGTCAGTTTGTACAGTGTTTTTGTTTTACAGTGTTCTGATGAAAGTGGCAATGAATGGGTAGAGAAAGCTCCAGAAAAAGAAAAAGATGTGAAAGAAGTCTCAACACTCAGTTCCAGCTCAGCCCCTGAAAGAGATGAATGGATGACTGTCCCATCTTTGTTTGCTTGCGTGACGAGAGATCAGCTTCGTGCTGCTAAACAGCCCACCGAAAAGCAGAAAGAGCAAGAAGCGGCAAAGTATATGCTTGACCGGGTATGTTTATCTATGTTTTTTCTATTCTAGAGGAATACTGTTCTTTTGGTGTGTATGGCATAAGTTTTTTGTTTTGACTCCAGCCTGGGCAAAGTGGCCGTGAACTGAACCCCTACTGGGCAAATGGTGGAACAGGCTTGCCTTCTGAGAAGCCTCCTGAGCCAGAATCGCTATCATTGAATTCTACAACAGTTGGTGATCAGGGTGTCAATTGGCTTCGGAGAGCCCTACAGCGAGCCAAGGAACAGGCAGAAGAATCTGGTCGGTCATTGGAAGAGATTGCTGCTGAGCGATGGGGGGTAGGTACACGTTAACCATTAATAATAATAACAACAATAATAATAAAAGTTTTAACAATGATTCTCTTTGATCTGCTCTAGTCCCTTGCAAAACTGGAAGAACTTCTCTCTGAGGCTGAGGGCCGCAAAGTTTCCTTGTCCCGAGATGACAAACGAGGGGGTAATGATAGATTTAGTAGGAGACCTGGATCTTACAGCAAGGAAAGAAGAGAAGATCACAGAAGAACAAATGAAGAAAGGTCTGATACAAATAGAGGTCAGTACTCTAGTGGCTCTGAAAGAAGAGACAACGATAGAGACTATAGAAGAAAGCCAAACTTTTCCAGGCCAGATAGTGAAAATTCTTCAAGCTCCAGACATAAATATAGTGGAGAGGAGTCAGATGCAAGAAGTGATGACCGAAGACAGAAAGCACGGTCCTATGGAGATGATGAATCTTATGATAAATACCGTCAGTCTTCATCTGAAGGAAGGTCAAGGCTTTCCTTTAAAAAACCGGGTGAAAGTGATTTAAAATCTTCCTCAGATTATAGGTATGGTCAGGGCTCAAGTGGAAACAAAAACTGGCGTAAAAAAGATGCTAATCCTGTATCAAATGTGCCGAAGCCAGAGCGCTCAACAGCCAGAAAGGAAAAATCAAAATCTCCTTCACCAGCCCAGAGTTCTAGCTCAGAATCAGAGCCAGAAAGTGCACCACCTATTAAAGCACCTGAGGAACCAGAAGTTTTATCAGATCATCAGTTGAATGAACTTGCTGCCAAATTGGTGAAAGCTGAAATCTTAGGTAATGATGATCTCGTTGCTCAGCTGAAAAAGAAGCTGGAGCTAGCGAGACAAGTGCGTGCTGCCAATCCAAAACTGGTTGCATCGAGCTCTAGAACTGCGAAGTCTGAGCAAGAGGTTGTAGTCCTTACACGAACTGACTCTAAGGGCTTTGCTCGACCTCTTCAAACAAAAAGTGCCCATCCCGAACCAGTTGGTGGACGGAGAAAAAAGGAAAAAGCCGAGACACATGGTGCAGATGGTCAGAGAGTTCGGTACTTTGCAGATGATGATAAATATTCCTTGCAAGATATGTTCCAGCAAGAGAAGCTTACCACTGTTGAGGACCAAAATGAAATGTTCACAAAATTGGCCGGGAAAGACAAAAGACAAGAGCATGATCTTGATATGGATGATATATTCTCTGAGAGGGCTCGTCAAAAGGATTCTGATGGGAAGATAGAAGCTAGAGAAAGAGGAAGGGCTATACAAGAACATAAACGTAAAGAGAAAATGCTTGATAGCTGCAAGTGGTGCTTTGATGGGAAAGAACTTCAGCGTCATCTGATTGTAGCTGTTGGTGCCAAGTCGTATGTCTGTTTGCCTCCTTACCAGTCTTTGACAGAAGGACACTGTCTTATTATACCCCTCCACCACAACACCTGTTCTACTATGCTGGATGAGGATGTTTGGGAGGAAATTCAGGTGCATTCACTTAATCTTTTCAATCATGTTCTTTCCCTATCTAAAACTGAATTGAAAGCTCATTTTATTTATTTTTTTCCATTTGTAGGACTTCCGGAAGGCACTAGTAAGAATGTTTGCCGCAGATGATGAAGACTGTGTTCTCTTTGAAAGTGCAATGTACCTCAACAAATTTCCTCACATGGTCTTGCAATGTGTTCCACTTCCACGAGAAACTGGAGACATGGCTCCAATCTATTTTAAGGTAAGACTATTGCCCCCACTGTTTATTTATCAAAAACAGATATAAGGTGTGCTTAGCCTTTCCATTGCATTGCATTCCATATTTTATTTTTACAGAAAGCTATTCTAGAATGTGAAACTGAATGGTCTACTAACAAGAAGCTGGTTGATTTGTCAAAAAAAGATATCCGTCACTCTGTTCCAAAGGGACTACCTTATTTTGCAGTGGATTTTGGAAATGAGGGTGGTTTCGCCCATGTCATTGAAGAAGAGAAATATTTTCCCACTAATTTTGCCCAAGTGAGTGTTACTGAGTTCTTCTCCTAATTCCTTTCCAGCTTGGCACACACTGTGCCCTCGTACTTACCCATTATTTTTTTCTTCAGGAAATCATTGGAGGCATGCTTGACTTGGATCATAATTTGTGGAGAAAACCCAGGGTTGAAAACTTTGACAAACAGCGCCGAAAAGTAGTAGATTTTTCCAAAAAGTGGCGTGATTTTGACTTTACAAAAAAGACAAATCAAGCAAAACGAATGAAGACTGATAACTCCAGCTCATCGGAATCATCACCTTGAAACAAATTGTACCTAAATCTGGAGGCTTTGTAATTTTAGACAATTAGAAGTAAAAAGAACTCAAAGAATATACTTTCTAACTAAATTGCATTTTATTTATCTTTTAACACGGTCCAACAAGTTATGCCAGATTGAATTCATGCATTTGTTATCCGTGTGTGTAAGGTACATTATCAATTGGCACGGCCATAATAAGTTGTTTTTTTTAACACAGCTTTAGTTTCTATGTCACAGCTTATGACTGTATTGCATTTTGGACAGAACAAAATACATTAGTCTGAATTTCTTATTACAAGTTACGAGCTCAATAAAATTGAGCTTATGGCAATGTAACATGGTCCTATGCTACCACTTTGGATTCCATTTTTAGTGCAAAATTTGACTCTATGAGAATCAAATTAAATTTATAACTTTTCTGACACATTGAATTTGTGTTAAACAATGAAACATCCACACTAGTAACAATGTTTTAGAGTTTTATGAAAGAATTAACAGTCACTTCTTTTATACATTACCGTAGACTTTACATTAAATTATTTTAAAACACATGTTCATAGTCTTTTTACAAACTGTTAACAAGTCTTAATTTCAGTTTTCTTTAGTAACCTAGAACATCACCTTTATTTTCCTCATGCAGTCTGAGGACAAAAGAAATCACACAAGTCTGTATTCCTGGTCCATGAAGTGCATCAGGACAACATTGGCTGCAGTGTTGCCTTCGGTCTGTGGAGTTACAGAAGTCCTCTAGGTTTTCCTCCTTAACCACCCGCTCCAGTATATACCATGCGAATAATGTTTTTGCCGCAAGCTTAGTTTCACCCATAGCAAGTTGCTTTAGACCCATGCCTGTTTCCTTAAAAATGATAGAAAGAGTGCACAGGTACTAGGTACTCATAAGAAAAAGAACAAACAAAAATTTGTGAGACCTTTTAACGACACAATTCTATTTATTTTATTTTCTAAATATTCTATTCAAGGAATCTGTTTTTGATTAGCAACTTTTACTTTCATATTAATTTGTCATAATTTGTGGAAGGTATTTCTTTTGCCATGCAATGGTGTCAGTGAAATTTATTATTAACTTCTTTTTATTTTTTGATCCCCCATTGGGACAGTGTAAGTTAGGCTCATTTTCCAGTTTAAAATTATATGTGCACTACTATGCTAGTCAAACATTTTTTTTTAGTCATTTAGGAGTGAGAGCTACTTGGCATTTCTTAATTTTCACTAGTGTGCTGGAACCATCCCATTCTTTGTGCGTGTAAGTGTTAAGTGAAATTTACAAGTTCATTGCTTTTTAAAATACATAAGGTGCTTGTTTGATTTAAACTCTATATTAATATTCTAAGTTGTTTTGTTCTGTTGCCATGTAGCAACTTGGATACACCTTTAATTAAATGTAGATGATCTTTAAAAATGTGGATGCAAGCAATCTTTTCGAGTTGATGTTGTTGTCCATGTCACACCTTGCCTATTTTCTTCCCGTTGCTTTGCATCACACAATTTCCTAGCTTATACAAAATTATACTTTTTTGAGCGAGATGAGCAGGCTAATTGAAATTGAGTATTGAACTCTTGATGATAATTGCTGCACAGCTGTTGCAACAGATTGACTTTGTTACCCTGCCTACTCAAATTCCCTTTTATCAATAAGGGAAATGTTGGCATCTCACTGATAGAATTAAATATCACACATTAAATATGGCTAGTGTATATCAATAAAACTAAATGTAATTGAGGCACAAGAGGTAACATGCATTAGGACGTCTTTTCATCTACTACCTAGAAAGAGGTTTGAAGTGTTTCCATATATGGTTTGAGCACAGCATGGGGCTAACACAAAATTGTTGTTTCATTTCTTGCATATCTGTGGGTGATGTGTGCGTAACTAGGGGCAACTTCGACAGTCTGGATTGGAGTCAGATTTCCACAACATTCTAATGGGATGTTGTCTAAGAAGTGATAAAAAGTGGTCCTTCACAGCGACCGAACACACCAGGTGATCAATAACTATAGAAAACATGAACACATCTTAATCACCATACTAGAGTATGTTTTAAATAAGTTTAAAAAAAATTATATTGTGAATAAAAAATGGCAGTAAAGAAGTGATAATGAACAAGGTCAAAGGTTGCCATGTGAGTATGGGTCGCAAAAAAAGTTGCAACAATCTGGCAGACATGATGTACAAAAATACAAAATAAAAATGAAACAAAGTTCAAGGGCAGTGTAAGTGTAAGGATAGGTTAAACCTTTCTGTATTCCACGATCCAGACTGCTTTCGGAGGCTCCCCTAGTGGCTTTTGGCACTAGCAGGTGGGGCGGTGGTTAGGGGAAGTCGGCCGGGCCGACCGACACAAGTAGAGGACTTCTGCTCGGCCCACCCGGTACGGTGTGCGTACGGGCGGCCACATCCTACACGGTGCTCTCAAGCTCCATGCGGATGTACTCCACAGACCTGGCGTGCTGTCAGGAGTTGGCGTCGAGAAGCAGTTCAGACGTGGGCACGCGGCGCGGCTGGTTGGCGATGGCGTCGCCGTCCACGCCGGAGAGGCGGCGCCCCGTGCCGTCGCTGCGCCGCCGGCTCTTGGTGCGGCGGTAGGTGCCGGGCAGGGAGCCGCCGCTGAGGCCGGCGCTGAGCGAGCCGCGGCTGCCGATGGTGCCCCTGGAGGACGTGACGCTGCTGAGCGTGCCCGCGCCACTGCCGCCGCCGTAGCCGCCGTAGCCGCCGTAGCCCGCGTCTTGCTTGGCCTGCAGGCGGCGGCGGCGCGCCCTGGCGCGGCACAAGACCAGCAGCAGGCAGGCCAGCAGCAGCGCCACGCAGCCAGCGCCCGCGCTCGCCATGGCGAAGTACAGCCCGCCCGGCAGCCACGTGAAGATGCGCCGCCCGATGAACTCGCACTTGGGGTCCGCCTCGTCGAAGCCCGACGGGCAGTTGGGGCGGCCGTCGCACCACAGCGACTCGCTGATGCACGCGTTCAGCTCCGGACACCTGGGGGCGGCACGGACAAGACGTTAAATCTGCTCCCACACTTTGAGAAGCACTCGGTGTCGCGGCCGTGGCACTCACTTGTGGGGGCAGTCCCAGCCGAGGGCCAGAGACAGGTTGCCCTTGGGGATGGCGTCGGGAGGCGGCTTGGCGCCCTTCTCCGACCACAGCCGCTGCTGCAGGGCCAGCTTGGGCCTGGAGATCTCCAGCCAGTGCAGCGCGGCCGAGGCCGAGTCGCGGCCCACCCACTCCACCAGGAAGCTGGGCGCGCCGTAGCCGCCGAAGCCCTGCGTCGCGCCCGCCGCCATGGCCGCCACCGCCACGGCCGTGTACGACTGCGTGCCCGGCGGCGCGGCGGGGAGCTGCTGGCCCGCCGGCAGCCCGAACCACTCCTCCGAGAACACGTGCAGCGAGAAGGGCCGCTCGCGCTGCGGCAGCGGGCACACCACGCGCGCCAGCCTGCAGACAAGGTCGCGTCACACCCCACTCCAGGAAGGCCAAAACAAAAAGGCACTGCTGGGGTTCGAACCACTGACCGGAGCGGCCGGCCCGAGTACAGCAGGATGCGGCTCCTCGTGTGGCAGCGCGAGGGCGAGGACCCTGTCGTGGAGTCGTCGATGGGGCCCGACACTGGCAGGAAGCTGCCCCACGTCAGCAGGAACAGGCTCTTGTTCTCGTGCGCCTCCACCATCCACGGCAGGCCCTCGCAGCTCAGGTCAGTGCGGCTGGACGCGGGGCTCTCGAACTCGATCTCGCCGCCAGCCCCTCTGCAAGAGGAAGACGCGCCGAGCGCCGTGAGGACGATGAGCGCCTGCCCGCGCCGCAGCCGTGCTCGGCGGGACGGCCTACCCGCCGCTTTGCGGGCGCTCAGAGACAGAGCGAGGAAACTCCACCACCCACCTCAGTCTTTGTTTCCTTGAGCATTCGTTGCTCCGCACCATCTCGAAGGTGGCGTGGAAGTGCAGGTCGTCGAAGTCCTCCGTGACGTTGAGCTGCGTGACGGTGAAGGCGAGCTCCAGCACGCGGGACGCCGACTGGTACACGAAGGGCCGTGACGTGACGGTGGTGTTGTCGCACAGGCAGGCCCGCGGCAGCCGCACGTCCCTCCAGGGCACCTTCGCGCCGACCGGGGCAAATAGAGGCCGTTGTTTCAGTCCCAATCCCGGATTATGTGGCTCGTTCCGAAAGAGAGAGAGAGAGAGAAAAGTCGGCTTGTTCTTGTTACCTCCCAGAGACGCAGCTCCGACGTCCTGGCCCCCACCGCGTACGCACAGCTGGGCCGGCCCGTGTGCGGGTCCGCCACGGTGCTGCACGCGTCGCTGTCCCCGCCGAAGGAGGCCTTGTCCACGGTCAGGCGGATCTGTGGACAAACGCAGCGCGGTGAAACGAACTGCTGCCGATTGGAGGCCGTCCCTGCGGACTGGGGTATCGCTGGCGCGGCGTGCACACCGAAAGTGAAGACGTACCCGCTCGTTGCTGGCCGCCTCGATGCGGTAGATGCAGGAGAGGTTGGCGGCGCCGCCCCTCCCGAACATGAAGACGTTCCGGGGCGAGAACACGTCCCCGGAGCGCAGCTTACGGAACAGGCGCGCGCAGGGGATGGGTGGCCGCGAGAGGGGGCGGCCCGCCGACGCCACTGCGCCCGACGCCAGGATGGCGCCGCGGCCCGTCCACGCCTCCCCGCCCAGGTTCGTGTCGACGAACTCGTAGTGCAGCCTGAGGAGGGCAAGGTGGCGGCGGCGTTAGCACGGAGCGTAGAGCCGACGATCCGGCGAGGTGGCGTGCCGCGTGAACCAAGGCTTACCTCCAGTGCACGGGGTGCAGGGCGGTGCCCTCCGTGATGGTGTGCTGCATGGTGAGGTCGGTGCCCGTGGACTCGTAGCTCTCGTGCGGCCCGCAGGACCGCGTCGTCCTGGTGGCGTTGCCCAGCGCGGCGTGCGCGCACAGCCGGGGCCCGTCCTTGTCGCAGTGCGAGGCCAGCACCGGCAGTCCTGCCAACAGAGCCGCGGACGGTTGGTGTCAGGCCGTCAGGTGGCCGCCAGTACGACGTCCTGCCTTCTGCCTTACCCGTGGTGCCCCCACCGTCCCAGATGCGCAGGCGCATGGAGCAGGCCGAGGCCGTCGACGGCGTGGCCGCGGGATCCACGCCGAGGATGTGGTTCAGGTCCGATCGGTGGTGCGAGCCGGAGCCGGCCTGGTTGGACTTGGTGCCGCTCAGACCGATCCAGGGGCTGGGCGGCGGTGTGCTGGCCGGCCTAAACAAATAGCAACAAATTTAAACTTGCTGCCCCCAAATTGTTATAAGCACACGGCAGAGGTTAAAGTTACCTAGGCGGCAGCAGCAGAAGGTGGTTGTGAAGCAGGGACGGTGGCCTGGCCGAGGTCGTGGTGGTGGAGGTGGCGGGCGTGGCCAGCACGGAGGGCAGGCTGCTGGAGGTGGACAGCAGCGAGTGGTGCGAGTACGCCAGGAAGTACAGCCACACCGTGTCGCCGGCCAGCCCGTGGAAGCGGTACGTGCACGTCGTGTTGGGCGGCAGCGTGTGGCGCGGGCTCAGCACGTGGCCCCAGCGCGGCGGCGGGTTACCCGCGCCGCCCACGCCCCACGAGGTCGCGTTGATCCAGAACTCGCACCTGGAAACAGAGCGGGGACGGCAAGCAGAGTCATGAATAAGTAAACATGGCAAATTGAATTATTCCGACACCGGATGATGTATTGTGCATTGTTGTCCTGCGGGATCCCCAAACGAGGTGTACCGTGTAGCGCCACCAGAGCGGCGACCCGCGGTCGGGAAAAGTTTTGCAGGGTAGTCCCCGCGCTGCCGCGGTCCACACGCTGACCGCACCCAGCCGTTCAAACCCCTCCCCCTCCCCTCTGGCAACACATCGCCCAATCTGAATGTGAATCCAGGCGCGCAGGGCCGCAGGGGCGGTACGCTGTGTACGTATCGAAGTGAACGGGCACGCATGAAGAGCGGCGCGGCGGCGCGGCGGCACGGCCCTTTTGCACGGCCCCAGTATAGCTCCTCTACCCCGCCACTTCCCTTTTCGTAAGCCGCACCCATGTCAGAATAGCTCGCAGACATCCGCACCCTGCTCCAGACGCCCTGCCGCCCCGCCCCGCCCCGCCCCGCCGCGCCACACCACATCGTGTCCATGTGACTGACCTCGCCTGGAAACGCACCCCTCCTGCTTCGCTTCATCGCATGCCGCCGTGCCCCGCGCAGGCACACTCGGCTACCGGTTTGCCTGCCAGCTCGGGAGAGCCTGCAGGTTGTATCGCGCTAAATCTTTTTAGCAGATGATACCTTTACTTAACGTTCGTTGAATGAGATTTTTTTCTCGTGTAGCGCCTATGGCGGCATGCTTTGGGAAAGGAGCAGGGCTTGCGATGCTCCCTGTGTACTTCTGTATTGCCTGGAGAGCCCCGCCCGCGCCCTGGCAGTCGGCCCCTCGCCGCCTCGCTGCCTCGCTCCAAGGCGACCGCGATCTTGTTGGCCAGCCCGGCGTGGCTCTGCGGTGGCACCGCACCGCGCCGCGCCGCCCGGGCAATGACGCTTATTGGATATGGGCGTCTGAGGGAGGAGAGCCTCTGGCCTCTGCCCCGTCCTCGCCCCCGGCCTCACCCCCCGGCCTCACCCCCCGGCCTAGCCTCACCCCAGGCCTCGCTCCGGGCTGCTGGAACGCAGGAATGAATTAAGCGGACATGCAAATTGGAGCAAACCTCCTCCAGCCAACAGGGCGGGGCAGGGTGGCGGGGCGTGCGGGGCGTGGCGGGGCGTGGCAGGGCCCAAGCAGGAGCAGGCCGGGACGAGACTCAAGTGTGCGCGCCACGGTGCCACGTTGCAGCGCGGAGGGGAGGGGGGAGGGGGGGAGGGGGAGAAGAAACGCACAACGACTCTTGCTGTACCGCCCCCTTCCTTTCCCCTCCCCTCCCCTCCCCTCCCCCGATCCCCCGGTGCCATTCGTGCTGGCAGGGCGCGAAATGACGTGGCGGTGGACGGGACGGGGGCCTCCTTGACCTCCTTATTGGTGTCGTTGGCCTGCCTTGGGCTTTGGCACACTCACTTGCGGGGGTCGCGCTGGTAGTCCAGCGAGTCCGAGTCCGAAAACATGACGTCCACCTCGAGCTCGAAGCCGCGCAGTGGGCTGAGCGCGTGCAGCGGCGCGGAGAAGGCCGACGAGTGGAAGGCGACGAGCATCTCGGGGCCGCGCGACGAGATCTTGGGCAGCCAGTCGCCGCCGCACCACTTGATAAGCACGGGGTCGCTGGTGGAGGGTCCGTCGTAGAACACCAGGTAGTCGCGCTCGCCCAGCGGCCCCGAGCAGTCGTCCCACACGCGCACCGCGCGCGACGTCTTGTTGACGCTGGCCGGCAGCGCGGCGGCGGCGCGCTTGATCTGGATCTGGAGGACAAGACAGTCAGTCAAGCGCTCGCGGAGGCCGCGGACGCAGTGGCGGTGTACGGCGTACCTTGTGCTCGGCGTTCTGGTGCACGGTGATCATGGCGTGCTTGCAGTGCGGCACCTCCTTCTGCCGCAGGCTCAGGAAGCAGGTCACGTTGCGGGGGTACATGCCGGGGTAGTTGGGGCTCTGCAGCTTGCACTTCTTGCGGTAGCACTCGTCGAACTGCCGGCTGCAGTACGTCCCCGGCACGCCCTGCAACACGGGAAGGGGCAGCTGTCACTCACCCGGACCGACGTGACGTGCGTGACGGCCTACTTGGCGGCGCGGACGAGCGGCGACAAAGCAGCCTCGTGGGCACAACGAACGGCGGAATGGTGCGGCCGGCGGCCAGCCATTGTGACGGGCATCGCGCCGACCGCCGAGCCGCTCGCGATAAAATTGTAATGAAGTCTGGTCCACGAAGGGAGGGGAGGGGGAGTGGGTCAAAGAGACGCCGAGGGGGGGGGGGTTGTGCTTGCGAACTGGCCGCGCAGCCGCCATGGTTGCGGCGGTCTGATGACAATGACGAACCGAGAGAAAAAGTTCTGGCGGATTTTCCAAAATCCGCCAAAGTGTGGTGGCAAGTGTTGTCCTCACCGTGCCGCGCTCGACCTGCTTGTCGTGGCTGCCGAAGCGCACCACGGCGTCGTCGCGCGTGATGAAGCGGTAGCGCAGGTGGAAGCGGAAGGGCGTGGCGGCGTGCGCCGTGGACGCGAAGAGGCGCAGCGACAGCGTCACGGTGGACACCTCGGAGAAGTACACGGCGTAGCCCGACGACGCGCCGCACCAGAAGCCGCCCGTGAACGGCCGGCCCAGCTCGGCCAGCGTCATGTGGCCGTCGGGGCAGCCCGCGTCCGCGGCGTGGCGCAGGTAGCGGCCCACGTGGAACTCGTCGAAGATGAGCTGCGGACAGAGAGAGAGAGAGAGAAGAGTGAGTCGGCCGTTCTTCCTCGTGCCGCACCGCAGCGCATCGCCGCTCCGTCTCTCTCGCACCCACACGGGGCGCCACCCCAGGAGCGCGAGAGAGACCGAGCGGCGAGGGCACTGCCAAGGCCGCGCACACACGCGCTCGCTCGCTAGGCGGGCAGATTGCTTAATTTGGTTCCCGGCCTCGCAAAGCGGCGCAAAGTGCTTGCCGCTTGCAGACTTGGGAAGACTTGCAGGGCGGCATAGGCTCCTCGCCAGGAGGCTGGCTGGGTCGGGGAGGGGCGAGGAAGGGGAGGGAGGGGGCAAATATTTACCGGATGTATCCGGCGTTCGCACAGGTGAGCCCCGTGCCCAGGGGACCGAGCCCCGGCCCGCCGAGCCACGTAGCTCCGCTCTCAGGCCAAAGCCCGAGACAAAACTTGATGCTCTAGTGCTTCCTATATACCTCCCCGAATCCCCCGGCGGCCCTCCGCCCCCTGACGGCCCCCCGGCCTCGCTCTACTAGATCAACATGGCGGCTGGCGGCGCACGGCCTTCTTGTGCACGGCCGGCACGGCGTGGCGGCGTCGCTCTGTCGGGGAAGGGGTCAACACGCAGAAAGAAGACGACGGCCTTTTGCCTGTTTGCGCCAAACAGCCAGCCGCCCGGCCCACCGCGAGTTTCCCCTCCACTGTAATTGAACGCCTGCACGGCCTCCTCGGCCTCCTCCGTCTTTGTGACGGGAAACGCTTTCAATGAGGCCTCCACCGCGACTCGCGGATCAAAGACGAGATTTTGGGTCCATTTTCTTTCTTTTTTCTATTCCCGCGCTTGCGAAGCAGATTCGGTGCCGCGGCCCACAGAGGGACCTCAGGGGGGCCTCAGAGGGACCTCCAGGGGGCCTCAGAGGGACCTCGGGGGCCCACAGACGGGAAGGGCGGGGCAGGCCCTGCCCCCGATGCTAGCAGGCTGCCACTCCAGCGTTTGCGCAGGGCTTCAATGGCCCTCCCCCCTCCCCTCCACCCCCGTCGCGACTAAAACACCACGAATAGAATAGGAATATCCAAGAGACCATAAAGGCACGCGGCGCCGTGACATGGCCGGTCGCCCCACAATGCCTACACTGTGAAACCGTGAGCCAACAAGCTTTATCGAGCGCGGGCTAGACGGTGGCTGGAAAAGCCGAAAGCCGAAAGCTGGCCAAGCGGCGCCATGCGGCGGATAGAGGATGCGGCCCTTCGGAAAATTTCATTATTTGGCGGTGCTGAAAGCGGTTGAAAGGGCTCGGGTGAAATATGTAAGCAGCAGGGTAAGAAAGGGCTGCCCTGGCGAGAGCCCCCGACCCCGGTCCCCCCACCGGCCAGCCGGCTTTGGGGGGGGGGGGGGGGGCAGCTGGAGTGACCCAAAGGTTCGCCGTGCGCCGGGCTTGCCCGGTGGCCAGATGTTTCGTCCTACACCACCGGGGTCGGCATTAGAAGCAGGGTCTGGAGCGGCAAACGGCCCAACGGCCGCGGCAATAGTTATGCGCTGCCGATTAAAACGGACCAGCTCGGCACCGCCACGGCACCGCCACGGCACCGCCCTCCGCCAGACCACAGGCCGCTGCCGGAGCACGCCACAGCACGCTAGAGCGCACCGGGAGCGGGCCGCTGCTTCGCTGTCGATGCACAGATTTCACAAAGGGTGGGGCAGAGAGGGGTCGGGGGACCCCGGCCAACCCCGGCATTGTATGCAGAGCTGCGCGAGGCGAGGCCGCGGAGCGAGGCGCACCTCCATCCACAGTCGGACGCCGAGAAAACGGGCAAAATTGCAGGGTCGGGGCGCAGAGAGAATACCAACGTGTGCAGACAATAAGGCGGTGGCGGTGACAAGTAGTATTGCCGGAGGGAGAGAGAGATAGAGAAAGTCGGGCGGCGGGGCGGTGAGTAGCTGCCGGGCGAGGCCACACAAGTTTTGCTTTTCATTTCGGCTCCCCTGCATTAAACTGCTGGCGGGGCCGGTAGTTACACGTTCCCTCAGAATAACAACCGCGGGCCGCCCTGCGCTCCGCCCTAGGCCCCGGTCGGCCAGCACTGCCAGCACTGCCAGCGGGGCGGTCTGGTCTGGCAGTCTCCTGTTATCAAGCCCGAGCGAACAGGCGCCGCCACCGCCCTCACAAGCAGCGCACCTTTTCGGTACTGTACTGCAGAGCCTTCCCTCTCTCCGCTGCTCCGCTTGTAGGACGCTCGGCCCGCCGCAGGCTCCGACCCACCGGGCCCACCGGGCCCACCCGGCCCACCGGCCTCGGATTACCCCTTCCCGTTCATTAGCGGGCACGGCGGGGCAGGGCATGGCGGCGACCCGCCAGAGGGTCCTCCTCCCCGCCCCGCCCCGCCCCGTCCCGCCGCTGGCCGAGGGTAACGCAATAGACGCACGTGATTTTCGCACCTCCGGGATTTTCTTTATCGCAGCAGTATTTCAAAACTGGGTCACTGGGTCGACTGGGCGCTCCGTCGCCTGATCGAGACTGGCCGAGGCGGGGCTCCGGGTCGGGGGAGGGAAAGGGAGTCACAGGACACGCGTGCTCGGCCCCGCCGCGTAGCCGCGTGCACTCTGAGCACGTACACGGCCTCGACGGCCACTTGGCCCGGCATGGCGGCGCGGCGTGGCGCGGCGTGCTCCAGAGACACTGCTGCTGCACTCCAGCGTGCGTGTGAATGGCGCCTCGCCCGCCTCTCCCGCCTCGCCCCGGGCGGCCCAGCCACCCTGCCACCCCGTCGCGCTCGGCTTACGCGTCCTCGCGGCTGGCTGAAGCCAAGACAATGTCGCCTGTCTTTTTCCCGGTGCAAAGGGCCCACTTTTCGCGTCGTCCTCGCCGCCAAGTCCTGGGCCTCGCAAAGGGCGCCTGCGAGGTAGGCACCCCGGTGGACGCGCGTGTCGCCGTGCTGCCGCGCTCCGCTTCGCAGGCGCTCCGGGCCGCAGCCTCTCGACTCCACGGCCTCGTCGTCCTCGTCCTCGGCGCCGACCGAAATGATTCTAATGCGAGTAGCGGAGGGTGGGGGGCGGGGGGCTGCCGCCGCCCACCGGGGCGCGCCGAGGCCAGCCGTGGCCGGGCCAATTTCTGGACGCGATCACTAATTCAACTTCTTCCAGTGCCGCCGCCCGGATGGCGCTTTCATGCGACCGCGCAGCCGGGGACCGCCGGGGACGGGGATGGGATGGGGCCCGGGCAGGCCCGCGACGGCGACGGGGTCGACGCGGGTCGGCGAGCAGTCACCTCCCCGACGAAATATGCCTGGCGCGGCCACGGCGACGGCGCGGGGCGGGGCGGGGCGGCGTGGGGCGGCCCACGACGAGAATGGAGAGGGGCATGAAAGATGTAGAGGCCCCCAGAGTATGACTCAGTATGCCAGGTGCGGGGTGGGAATCGTCGCCACGGTGCGCGGTGCGGGCGAGGGGGTGGGGTGGGAGCTTCGGCTGCCCCTGGAGAGCAAAATGAAGGTGTAAGGAGGGCGGCAAAAGAAGGCGGTGGGGGTGGCGGTGAAATAGGAGCTCGCCGACGGAGGCGATCGAGGGAGGAGGACCAGGAGGGCCTTGAAGGGGGCGGGGGCGATGTGTGGCCGGCCACGGTGCGCCGCGCCCCCGTCCCGCACCGCCGCACCGCCGCACCGCTCCAGATCGAATAACGCCAGCGTCACGCTTCGCCCCGCTTCGCCTCGCTTCGCCACCAATCGGCCCACCGGCCGCCGAGTACCGCCAGGCGCGCCAAATTTGAACCGACAGGGTGCACTCTGCCGCGTCCTCCACTCCGTTCGGCCGGCCGGCCGCTGTGCCGAGGCCGAGGCCGCTCGGCGCTGCTGCTGCTGCTTTGCCATGCCGCCATGGCACTGGATGGCCGCGAATGAAGACAAACTGACGGCCGGCCGGGCGGCCTGGAAACTGGAAGTGCGTACGCTTTGGCCGTAACACACCCCGTTACGTTTCCGCTGCGGTGCCCCCCCTCCCCCCCTCCACAGCTGGTCGCGGGGGAACGACCCCCGCCCTCTTCGCGGCGGCGGGCGCTAGTGTTGCCCTGGGGTGTCATTCCACGGCCTGCACAAGCTGAATTTTTCACGGCGTATGGAACGCAAAAAGGGGAGGGGCGCGCTCTGGAGGCTCGCACACACGCGCACGCTCACACATACTCACGCAAATACACACGCACACACACTCAGGCACACGCACACAACGCGCGGTCGGAGTTCCCCTCAAGCCCGGATTTTTTTCCCCGTGGCGCGTCATAAAGTGAAGCACGTACTCGGAGCCGACAAGCCGGCAAGCTGGTTAGCAGGAAAAAAGAAGTCAGCCACTGCGCTAATGGGGCATGGCCGGCGTGGCGTGGAGGGGCGCCAAATATTCCAAATATTTCCCGTTCCCTGCGGTGGGATGTGGCGCTGCGTTACGCGGCGTGATGGTGTTGACGACGAGGACTCTGTATTGAAACAACGCTCCCCGCCCGCCGTCCCGATAAAACAGTGCACTGACAAAGGCAGGTTGAACGGTGCTGTCGTCGCTCCGTCTCTCTCGCACCGCCTGCGGAACGCCCGCGCCCCACGAGTGCGAGAGAGACGGGAGTCGGACCGCAGTCGACAACTAACTGCCGACGCGGCGCTTTTTCATCCGGCCGCGCTTTGCTAATGCCAGCCTGGCCTAGCCTAGCCTCGCTCGGGGAGTCGCAGGACTCGCAGGACTCGCAGTGACTCGCAGCGCGCAGCCCTCCAAGACTTCTGTGCCATTAGCCTTCAGACTCTCGGGGGCGACTGCGTTATCATAATATCTCGGTTTCTCTTTCTCTGCACACGGAAAAAAAGAAATTCGCTGATTCAGCGAGAAAATCGCTGACTCAGCGAATTTTGGCCTTCTAGATTTGAGACAAGGGGCAAATTCGCTGAAACAGCGAACTTTTGTTCGCCAAACAAATATTCGCTGGAATAGCAAACAAATATTGCTGGGATTGCGATTCATGAACGCTGGGGCAGATACGGAATGTTGGATAGGAAATGTGTTAGCGACTTTGGTTTCGCTGAAATAGCGAACAATCTTTGCCCCTAATCTAGCAAAACGCGTATCGCTGGCTGATCCAGCGTCAACATACTTGCTGTTTGACGTTGGTCCAGCCCAACGGATGTGCACCGTATGATACCTGGTGACGCTCAGCTTCGCAAATATCCAACCTCGGTTGGATTTGAACCCGTGATCTTTTTAATACCAGACGCACGCTTTACCTCCAGGCTACCATGACATTCTCCTCGCATCAGCCAGAGGTTCGCACTTGTGTCCTGCGCCCACTTTCGACATGCTGTATGTTCGTTTAGCAAATAAATTCGCTCATTGGTAGGCAAAATGTGATTGCCACATCAGCTAACTGGGGTTCGCTAAACTAGCGTTATTTATCCTCGTGTCAGCGTTTATTTTCGCCACTTCAGCAAACTTGAGTCTAGCAAACGCAGTTTCGCTGAAGTAGCGAAATATTTTTTTTCCGTGTGTCGGCGCCGCGCCTCGCCACCAGGGCCTTCCCTTCCATTAGCAGGCCTGCCTTCTCGCTGACCGCCGCTTTTGTCCCGCTCGCCATGTCGCGTCGCTCTGTCTCTCTCGCGCCGTCCGCGGAACGGCCCAGACCGAGCGACGAAGGCACTGCTTCAGCATTAGCCTGCTGCACTGGGATGAGTGACGGGACGTTTTTCGCTTTTGTCTCTCTTTGCTGGTGGCGGGGATGTCCACCTCCACCATCTCGCCGCCGTGACGCGCGCGTCACATGACAACGAACGTGATGCGCCATCGTCATGACCCCGACCACCCTGACGCGGAGGGTAGTACTTGCGGCGGACAACACAACACATGCTGTCCGATACACTGCACGCGCGCTCTGTGTGCGCGCGTGTGTGTGTGTGTGCTGCACCCGTCATGTGGCGACCACCGCTGGCATCACTAGCGCGCCGTGCATGTGGTGCAATGTGTCAGAGGCAGCCGGGCAGCGCTGGCCACTCCATGGAGGCGTGCAGGCCGTACAGGCCGGCCGGGCTGTGACACGGGGCCGGGGAGGGCGCGTGAGGCGGCCCCGCCCCGCCGCCCCGCCTTGCGCGTGCCCCTGCCGCCGCGTCTAAATATTTATTCGCGTTCGTCCCCTTTGCGCTCTTCGTGGCGGCCGGGGCGTCCAGGGCTGCAGGCCGGGCCGGCGGCAAAGGCATCAATGAGTCAGGGCGCGCGGGGCGGGGCGGGGCCTACAGCGGCAAAGTGTTTATGGCTATAGTGTGACTCGGTAACAGGTTGGCGGGTTGGCGGGGAGCTACTGACCCGGCCCGTCAGCGAATCAGCTCTGCGCCTCAACGGCCTCTCCTCGAAGCCACGTCGGGCAGTCCAGTCGGGGCTGGCGGCGGGCAGCCGAGACGCCTCCCCGGCCTGGCCCGGCCCGCCATCGACCACTGCATTGCTAAATTTGAACACGACGGGGGACTTGCGACGAGCGGCCGGAATGCAATGAGTGCAATTAACGAGTCCTTGTTTTGAATCGCGGAATTGCTAGCGGAGCGTGCTCGGTGTTCTTGGCTTGTAGGTTCTTCGTGCCTGCCGCCCCCTCCATAGCGGCCTTGAACCACTCCCGGGACTCACCTGGATGAGCTCGCCGTGCGTGTGGCCGCTGGCAGTGAAGGTGAGGTGGCAGTTGTAGGGTATCCGGTCGAGCGGCGGCTTGCCCAGCGACAGCTCGTAGGTCTTGCCGACATCCCCATAGTACGTGCGGTTGCACACTGGAAAAACAAAACACACACACACACACTTTGAATGCGACGAACAACGGGAGGGACGAATACACACCCCGTTTTGCCACCTGAGTCGCGCGAGCCGCGTGCGGAGCGGGTGCGACGGCGCTGTCGCAAAAACTCAACGCGGCTCGTGAGTGGAAGAAAAACAAACGAAAAAAAGAGAATAAAACGAAAAACCAAATGAAGTAAAATTTGGGGTGTTGCCCCACCGCCACCACCGCTACGCTCCCTCTCGGAGGGCGTGTAACTCACACACGCTGGCCTCCCCTGCCACGCCGCTCATGAATTTCGCAATGGAGTGCCGTTTGATTCAAGCGCGCAATAATGGAAGGGGCCGTTTGCACCTTGCTGGCACCGAGCCCCGTCATTTAAATATGTGTCACACTCACACTCACACTCATACACACGCACACGGATGAGACTAATGGCGAGCATGTGTGTGAGCGCTCGGCTGCGTAGCCCGGCCGCCCGCGCCGCCCGCGGATGATGAATACGAAATTAATTAATCGCATTCGCTTCGCGGTCTCCGTCGGCGTGTGGATGGTGTGGATGGTGTGGTGGATGGCGCGGGCCGCCGACAACGCACGCCTCTCTCTTAACGCGCGGATCATCGACGCGCGGAGGAGGCGGGGACACCGCGGCGCGATTCGGAATAGTTATGAAGTTGGAACTTGCATTGGTCTACACAACGTTTTATAAATCATTCAAATCGCCACAAATATTAAGACGATAGGTCATTTTTTAAAGGATTGGTTGACTGGGGAGATGGATGAGTTCTTAAATCATGGGCTGTCTCAGATTTCCTTTTTTTTTTTCAGTGTGCCACCCTGCCCCGCTTGGCGTCGCTTGGCGTGAGCTCGAGAAGCAAACCGGATAGGGGATGTCAAGAGGGGTTGAGGAGTTACACCTGCCAGGCAACACCATGTCAGCCCCCCCCCCCCCCCCCCCCTCGGGGAGCCGCGTCTATCTCGCGCGACTCGAACAAAGCCGGGGTTGGGTCTCCACTGTTCTACTCGCGCGCGCACACACACAGTGGCACTCGTACGACTTTCACTCACACACACACCACCACCACAACACAACGCACACAGCGCTGTCGCCACAAACTGGAGCGCTCCACCAAAGCGAAACATTTACTCGGCTCCGCGTGATGGCTGGGCAGGGCACGTTGGCTGTTACATTTGCAATACAGCGGCTGTTTGTTTTGTTTTCGCGATTCTGGCACAGTATTCCGGCGGCCTCTACTTTTTCATTTTTCCT
Organism: Thrips palmi; assembly: GCF_012932325.1. Lineage (NCBI taxonomy): Eukaryota > Metazoa > Arthropoda > Insecta > Thysanoptera > Thripidae > Thrips > Thrips palmi. The sequence continues at coordinate 5,282,949 of NW_023144620.1, read as the reverse complement.
ACCTGTGCAGTGCGGCGGCTCGTCACTCTTGTCGCCGCAGTCGTCGCGGCCGTCGCAGTACCGGTCCAGGCGGATGCACTTGTTGGTCTTGCAGGGGAATTCCGAGATGCGGCACGCGGGCAGGGCGGCGGCCGGGGGCGGCCAGGACGGCGGCCAGGGCCAGGCCAGCCCCAGGAGGGCCGCCCCCGCCAGCACCGCCCCCCAGCGCGCCGCCCCCCGCCGCGCCGCCCAGCGCGCCGCCCTGGCAGGTGTCACCCCTGCCGCCATGGCGCGCCTGCCGCGCCTGTGGAGAATGCCGCGAACGCCTTAGAGCCACAGCGCCGAAACATTCCCTTTCCCTTTTTGCAAAAAGAAAACGCCTCCGACAGTTACTACCGCCGCCGTGGCCACCGCTCACCCTCAGTGCCTCCGTCTCGTCGTCGGCGAGGTCGTCGGCGAGGTCGCAGAGGCCGTCACCGCCAGCGCCGCTGCAGAGGTGCGCGGCAGCGCCATCGCCCCGGCCTGGAACAGAGAGGACGTGATCAGAACGCGGCCGGCGCTTCTCCCTCGCACTCAGTCGGGGGATGCAGTGGAAGCGCTCGGGCGAGTGCTTTCACCGCTTTCGCCTCGCTCGCCTCACTCGCCTCGCTCTTTCATCTTTCATCAGCGGCCCGCCCCGCCCCGCCCCGCCCCGCCCCGCCCCGCTGGCCCACAGTCCGCGTCAATCACCAGCAAGGAACAGAGCAAACACACAGCGGCCTTGGGCCGACGGGCCGGGTGGGCCGAGCCGAGCCCACAGCGCCCAAGCCCACCCACTGGGGCAGACAGCCCAGCCAGCCCACCGCGGCTGAGCCGGGTCGGATGGGACTCAGGGTGCGGGTTCGAGTCCTGCGGTTCCCTGTGGTTTTGTGTGCATTAGCTGGCATTCCCTGGGAAGGCTCAAAGTGGCGATACGGGGCAAGGCGGCAGGGTGGAGCAGGGATGCGTGGAATCCAGGGGTGGACTCCCCCTTAGCCTAGTGGCAACCTCCCTGGACTGTGTCCCAGCCGTCGAGGAGGTGGCGACCCTAGAAGGCCCAGTGAACATCCGAGTGATAATCCAGGCCAGGCCGGGAAGACTCGCAGCAGGCTTCCGGGACCTCAGGTTGCACTCGGTGTACCCTGCTAAGCACAACGCGGGGATCAATCAGAGGCCAGGCGGCAACCCTAGCGGGCCCCGTTGGCCCACCCAGGGCAAAACCCTCCCCTGCATTCCAGTTGGCTAGGTGCCAGTGCGCCGCCCGCGCGCTAGCGTTTCCACCCGGCACCACGGAGGGAGACTTTTTGGCGCGGCACGGCGGCGGGGGCGTGGACACCGCATGCCGCCGTAAAGCCAGACAGAGGAATCGTTACATCGTGCGTCAAAGTCGGAGGGGACGCGCCATAAATTCGGAACCAAATTTTGTCCCTTTCACCACGCAGGCAGGGCGGCGGGCGGACTGGCAGGCAGGCATGCAGGCGGGCCCGTGAGAGGAAAAGAAGAACAATCTCCTAATGGAGGCGAGAGGGCGACACATCCCACCCCGGCCGCAGGGCAAGGGGCAACCCTAGCGGCAACCCTAGAGGCAAGCCTAGGGGGTTAGCCTGGAGGCAACCTGGCGGTGGCAACTAGGCCGCGGCGGTGCGTCTGCCGACAACAAGGAGGCCCGCAAGCACGCCGCTCCGCGCACCCCAATTTGGAGCCAATTTGCGGCATGCGATGCGTTGGATGCGCGCTAAAGCCACGCCCCGCCACGCCCCCACAAAGCTCTGTGAAGCTCTGCCTGCTGTGCTGATGAGGGAGCCGCGAGAAACTAGAACCCCGTCGCGATTTTTAAGATTAACATTTACCACAAGAGTCTGAACCAACGAGGAAATGCCGTTCGAACGAGGAGTCGATGATTGGTACCGACCTATGCGATTCGAGTTCGATTATTTGAGGACTAGAGAGCTCGAATCGTGTACGGGTCCACTGTGCGTCGGTCTGCCGACTGCTTTTCATTGAAATGCCGCACGCACTGGCGAGGCGGACACACTGCTATGACTTCGGCTGCTGTTCAGCCGCTGCTTCAGCACTTGTTCACCACCAGCGGCGGTTGTTCAGAAAGTGGTTCGCGAGAAAGTGGAAGGGAAGGGGGTGGGGCCTCGGTGTCAGCCGCGGAGCGGAAAACTTTGGCAAGAAGGGCGCGGGCGAGGCAAAGCGCTCGGCCAGAAGTGAGGCCGCTAAAATCTGGCTCCAGCTAGAGGCTGCCTTGCGGCTGCCTGGCGGGTACCGAGCCCATGCTGCCTGGCGGGTACCGAGCCCATGCTGCCTGGCGGGTACCGAGCCCATGCTGCCAGGCGGGTACCGAGCCCATGCTGCCAGGCGGGTACCGAGCCCACACTGCGAGAAAAGATCACGGTAAATCCTGTACTGATTACTCCAGACTTCACCGTACTTTTTTTAACAGGCAATACCGTCGTTTTTTTACAGGCAATACCGTACTTATTTTACAGGCAACGCCGTACTTTTTTTACAGGGAATCCCGTACTTTTTTACCCGGCAATCCCGTACTTTTGATACCTATCAAAAACTGCTATAATGTTTTTCAGTCGGTCGACCCTCGTTTTCAAGATCCTGATGTACGTAACTGCTGAAGTCGGACTCCTGGACCCCCCTTCCGACCACTCGTTGAAAAGGTCTTGACGAGACCTATCGAAAGGTGCAATAAAATTTTTCAGTCGGTCGACCCCCTTTTTTCAAAATCCTGATGTGGACAATTCTTGGGAGCGGCCTTTGTTGTGACCAGATCTAGTCCTTCCTACGGCATGGTCTGTACGAAAGAACGGTAACTTCTGTTAAAAAACTACGGAATATTTTGTAAAACAAGTTCGGTAAATACTGTAGACTGTACGGTGGATACTGGTTTTTGAAGTACGGTAAAGTTTGGCAAAAAAATTATCCAGGATTTACCGTCATTTTTTCTCAGAGTGCATGCTGCCTGGCGGGTACCGAGCCCTTGCTGCCTGGCGGCGCGGCCGCGGGCTGCCCGGACGCCCGACGACGCGGTCCCCAAAAAGCGTAGGCGTCGCCCCAGCCCATCACGAATTCACGAGGCTCCATTATTAATTGCCGATACTCACTAGCCCTTTCGCTTTTGCCGGCAGGGCGTCCGGGCTCAGGCTGCCGCCAGGGCGCTGGGAAATCACTCCAGCATCCAGCGTAGCTCCGGCGGCGCCGGGATCAGGCGGCGGTTCGTTGGCTCCGCGCGGCTTACAATGAACGCAACTTCCCCCCCGTTCGTTCCCCGCGGCTCTTTGTCCGCAGATTGAGTACTATTTGCAGAGATTGGCGGTGTCCTTCCGATTCGCCCCGCTCGTGTTTTTCTCGCCCCCCCCCCTCCCTCGCGCCGTCACTGCAGAGAGGGCGCGGCCCCCGCTGTTGGGTTGAATCGCGAATTGGCACCGCGCGAAAAAGACAAATGGCAGGCGATGCTGGCGATACGCGCCGCCAGAGCCGGGCCGAGCCGGGCCGAGCCGGGCGGAGCGGACCCGGGGAAAAGGGACAAATCGATGCTTTCAGCGAGTCACCACTGCAGGCCAGGGGTGCGTCCGAGCCACACCACCGGCCCTTTAGTGCAGCAGAGACAAGAGCAGGACCTGGCGGGCTCGCGGGACGCAGCCCGGGCCAGTGGGTCAGGCGCGCCAACGCCCCGACGTTCGCGAACCACATGACAACCGTACTTTTGTCTGTACGTTTTTCGCCTTTATTTTTGGCCAACGCAGCGAGGACCGCCGTGCGCGGCCCGGAGGCGGAGCTGCCGTAGCCCTCCCGGCGGCGGCCCGTATGCGGCATGAAAAATAAAGACCAACTCCCCGCGGAGTTAGTGTCGCTTCCCCGCTGTCGGCCGTCGCGCCCGGAGGAGAGGAGAGGAGAGCTCGCCGGAGGCACTGAGCCGCGCGGTTTATCTCGACACAAACAGAAACAAAAACTTGATACACGCGGACGCGTGCGTGTCTGCTGGAGCAGGGTGGGGTTCCCCTCCCTTCCGCCGGCGGCGCGGGGCCGGCGCGCCGAGGGACGGCAGAAGGGCGCAGAAAGCGTTATTGGTTTGGCCGACTTGAGTCACCACGGCTTGCCCGCTTGCCCGCCCGGCCGCCCGGACGGGGCGGGGCGGGGCTCTCAATTTTCCGCAGATTTAGCCCCGGTGGGGGGAGGTGCCCGGAGGTGCCCGGAGGTGCCCGGAGGTGCCGCGAGCTCCGGGCGGCGCGGCGCCAGCGGACGCATTCCGAGCGCGAAGCCTCTCTCTCTCTCTCTCTCTCTCTCTCTCTCTCTCTCTCTCTCTCTCTCTCTCTCTCTCTCTCTCGCACCAGTGGGGCCACCCGAACGCGGGGCGAGAGAGACAAAAGATCGGCCCGCTGGGGTTGTCGTCTCGGCATCTCCCTTGCTAATTTGGACTCGGGGCGCCAAGCAAGCGACGCCAGGCAACGCCAGTCTGGCTGCACCGCGGCAGTGGCTCCACCGCAGTGGCACCACGCCGGCGGGGGGCGCGACGTGCTTCAAGAGCGAGGCACTCGGCGGGGCGGGGCGGGGCGGGGCGCCCTCCAAAAGTAGCGCCCTACCTGCGGCCCCTCGGCGCGCCTGGGCTCCGTTTTTGCGTTGGTGACGAGGACGCCGCCGCGTGGGGGCAAGCGGTGCGGAGTCCGAGTCCGACAGAGCTGTCCGACAGCCCTCTTCGGACGCAAAATTACCCGGTACCCGCGCCACTGCTGCGAAATCCGCACCCCGCAGAGCGGGTCGCTCAAAAGAAGGGAAAAAATCATGTACGGCGGGGGATGAAGACGGCGAGATTGCAAGGCTTGGGGCTGGAAAAAAGTTTTGGCCGCCCCAGAAGTTGGGGTTCATACCGAATCAGGTCACGGAACTGCGCGGGGCGGGGCGAGGCGGGGTGGGGCGGGGCGGGGCCTCCTGTAAGGCCGTGTCCCCACCACACCACATGTCAGACGCCGCGCAGGATTAGGCGCTCTATTGATTTCAAAGTGGCCAGGAAAGAAAAGAAGGTGGTCCAGACAGTTATGTGATTGCTGCAGGTCCTTGGGCCGCTGGCTGTGCTGGTCCGCCCTCGCTGTCTGCTGTCCAGGAACGGAGAGTGAAACGGGGACGGGGCGACCTGGCAGGCAGGCAGGCAGGCGTAAGGCGGCTGGCTGGCTGGCAGAGACAGGCAGGCAGGCAGGCAGGCAGGCAGGCAGGCAGGCAGGCAGGCAGGCAGGCAGGCAGGCAGGCAGGCAGGCAGGCAGGTTCGATAATGATAATATGGTTTGAGCAGCAGGTGCAGAGGGACGGAATCACGAATGGGGTGGGCCTTCCCTGAGGAGATGAAAGAAAGAAGACTCGGCGGCGCCACGGCCTCGTCGTCCTCCCCGTCCTGCCCACCGCCATCCGTCGCGCCATTCTTCGCCTTTTCCGCATTTCGTAATTGGATTTCTCCTGCGCCCGGCCCATCTCGCCCCAATTAATAATTATCATTGCGATTACCATCACTGCGCACTGCTGCTGATGAGAAATTCATCGGGCGCGAGCGAGTCCACCGTGCGCCCTGTCCTGTCCGCCAGCGCGGCCCAGGGCCCAGGGTCGGTTTCAGCGCTCTGCGTCTCTCGCAGCGACACGGGACGGCGCACGAGTGCGAGAGAGACGGAGTGACGGAAACGGCCCCCGGGACCGGGGCGGCTGCAGACGGGCAGTCAGGCGGTCGGCGGAGCTGGGAAACGAGACGCCGCCCCCGCCGCCGCGCTGCAAACCTCTAAACTCGGCAAACAGTTGATGACGTCGATTCGATTGAGTTCCGGCGGCGCTCAGGCGAGACGCGAGACGCCGAGCGCGGAGCGCGGCACGCGGGAAGGGGGCCTTTGCGACTCATATTTTCCCGTTGCTGCAATCAGGGGGAAAGCTTGAGACTCCGCCGACGGCGCGGGGCGGGGCGGGGCGGGGCGATCTGGGGTGGGGTGGGGCGGGGTGGCTCGGCCGTCGAGCCAAGACGGCTGAGACGAGGCAAAGAAGTCTTATTGAAAAGAGCTCGCGACGAGACGAGGCCACAGCGACGACGAGGACGACGTCGACGACGTCGCGCTGCGTCAGGTCCGGTAAACTTTTTTTGTGCGCCAGTCAATTTGGCCCACTTTGTCCTACATTGTGCGCTGCTCCTCCCCGACGAGGACCGCGGCCTGGCTGGCTGCCTGCCTGTCTGTCTGCTTCCTCGCACTGCAAGCTGCAAACCGCCGTAAAGTCCGCTACGCCAGGGCCTCGGCCAAGGCCGTGCTTTTGCCTTTACGGCGTGCACACTGTATGGACCATTCCGCATTGCTTCTCGGAACGTCTTCTCTTCACCGAGACGGCAGGGCGGCGGCAGGCCAGCCAGCCAGGCCCCGGCGGACCCACTGGTGTTTTTCAGCGCACCGCGCGCCTTTTTTTACTTTTTATGTACGACGCGCAAGTCACGGAGAGGTGGAGGGCCTCCAGGAGAGCGAATGGTCAGGCAGCGCCCGGCGAGCCTGCAGCGCCGCGGGGACCTCCTGCTTTTGTTGCTTCCGCTGTTGTTTGTTTTGAGAGGTCGAAGCACTATTGACGTAGCCGTCGTATATTCACGTCCCTCCCGCGCTCTCGCTCCTTCTCTGGAGGAAAGACACACTTTTCCCAGCGGTCCTTGAACCTCTTTCAGCCTCAAGTGGAGCTTCGTTCTTCGGTCGGTCCGCAGCCATTTGCTGGATTCCCGGATTCCAGCCGCGCGCCGTGCCGCGCCGCGCCGAGCCTCCGGGACCGCGACGCTCCCTCCCCCTCCCCCACTTATGGACAGCCATTCACAAGTTCCGCGGGGCTCCTTTTTATGTCCGAGCAGTCCTTGTGGCCGCCACCACGGCCACCGCGGCCACCGCGGCCACCGCGGCCACCACGGCAAACACGCCCACCGCAGCCACCACGCACCCCGCGGCCTCGCCGTGTCACAGCGCGCCGATCGCCGCCGAAAGCAATTATAGCGGAACGAAAAGGCGGACAGGAAAACTCCGGTTTGTTGTCAATTCCGCGCGACGTGACGTGGGATTGCCATCGACCCCGATAAGGCGGCGCTGCGCGGCGCTGCGCGGCGCTGCGTGCTGCGCGGGGGAACAACGGCCGCCTCGCCGCCACGGCCCTCCGCCGCTGCACGCCGCCACTGCCAAACAAAATTCCGCCTCGAATCACGATGAATTTGCATGCCGGCGGACTCCCCGTCGGACTCCTCGGCAGCTCGCGGGGACGGCCACGACGGTCACGACGACGACGTCGACCCTCCCCGCGGCGGCACGGCGCGTCTTGGCGCTTCGGCCTGTCAAATCAATTTGTCCGACGAGTAAATACCGCCCCGGGCGCGGACAGCATTACCCGCCCGCCTTAACCGCCCCGTGGTGGGGGAGGTCCTCGCTCTGCTGTGCTGCCCGGGCCCAAAGAGGGGCCCGTGGCGTATAAACGCCCGGATGGAAATGCGTTGTCTTTAGATGAGAGAAGGGGGCGTCACCGATTTGACATTCGGCGTCGACCTGGCGCTCGGTCGCCTTCTGCCTTCAGCCTGCACCTCTTCGTCCCTGGCAGTCCCTGGCAGTTCCCGGCCGATCGAATGATGGAAACGGAATAAGGAATAAAAAGGAAGGAGGCCGCCGTCGTCGCCTCTTTCTGTTGGTTCGACTCCTCTGCGGCGCCGGGAAGCCGGGATGTTTGTTTTCGCTCTGCGCCGCTCTGCGTCGCTCTGCGCCAATCAACGATCCTCACGTTCGCCACACGATCCCCGCCAATTCGCATCCCGGAATCGGTTCGCCACACTGGGAAAGGGAAAGAGGAGGGGGAGGGGGCAGGCAGGGGAATTTTAATCAGATGATGTATACCAACGCATCAGCCTGACTCTGACTCTCTGACTGCGGACTTCAGCCCCTGCCATCTTTCGACGACACTACGTGAAAGTTGGCTGTGTGTAAAGTCATGCGCTTTTACGCGGACCTCCGGGGAAAATCCTGTTAGAGAATCAGCTTGAACTGCCGCCTCCGTTTCCGTGCACAGTGTCAATCCCAACGCGGCGTGTACATTTTCTGTGCGGAGAGTGCGCCAAGCTGGACAAAAGTTGGGTTTGTTTGCGGAGGGCCAGGAGGGGCGGGGAGGACGGGCGGACAGATGGACGGGGCCCGTGAAAAGAGAACGAGGGGGGTGTAAACAGGTCGGAGGGGAAATATTTTCAAAAGTTTTGCCTCGGCATTTGGGGGGGCGAGAGCTTGGCTCACGCTCTTGAGGCATCCCAACGACCTCCTCCCCCCTCCCCCCCCCTCCCCTCCGCCACTCACAATGACTCTGCGGCCTGCAAGAACGGCACGCTGCTTGCGTCCCTCCAGTGCCTCCACCTCGCTCCGCTTTGCCGCCTGCCAGGCGCGTGCTGCGCGTGCTGCCGACAGGTCGGCCGCGAACACGCCCGCAGCCCCGCGGCCCCGCGGCCCCGCAGCGCGGCGGTGTGAGGCGGCGGCACGGCGGCGAGGCAGCGGCACGGCGCGGCACGGCCGCCACGGCCAACTTTTTTGCCGAGTGCCAAACTTGACGCGCGGCGAGAGCACTCTCCAAAAAGAAGCGGTAAACAGAACGGGAAAGCGAACCGTAATTGGATTAAGACAAGGCCTGTGCGTGTTTTATGACGGCGCTGCGTGCGGCCGGCGCGCGGATTCCGCAGACGCGCGTCGTCGCTCTGTCTCTGTCGCACTCGTGGGCCGTCCCGTGGGGCTGCGAGAGAGACAGAATGGCCGTGCCGCGTTCCCAATTATTCGCCGGATCACGTCGCACGCCATTTCACGTGGCGGTCCGGAAGGGGGGGGGGGAGGTGTGGTCCGGAGGGGTGCGGCGGGGCGGGGCGGGGCGCCTTGAAAACTGCGAGAATTTATGAGAGTTGTTCTGGGCCTTGCAGTGACACGACCCGCCCGCCCCCTGACCCTTCCCCCTCCCCCCCCTCCACCCACGCAATCTGCTTCTCGCAGCCCGCACCTACACTTTCAGCCCCTCGCGCAACCCTTCATCTCCATGAGCGAACCGATCCGACCGGGTTCGCTTGCTTCACTTACCATTTACGGCCCTCGTGCCGACTTCCGCGTTCTGGCCAGCGGGATTTCCTGGTTCCTGCCCCGCCCCGCCCCGCCCCGTTTGCAGAGCGGCTAGACGGATCCGTGCAGCGGCAGTCGTTGGGCGGTATGGTACTCCCTGGTATTGCCGCGCGCGAACCCTCGGGCTGATTATTCCGAACGGTGTGCTCTCCGTGGCCGCCGCCGTCTCTCTCGCTCTCGCGGGGCGTGCGGCAGCGGGGCGAGAGAGACGGCGCCGTAACCCAGTTATGGAAATGCCAGGGCTGCAGGCTGCAGGGGCTGACAGTGTCGGACAGTGTCGACGCGACGGTGCCGACAGGGAGAAGGAGGACGCCGCGCTTCGCGCTTCGCCATGTTCGCGCGCCGAGCGATGATAGTTCGGCCGACTGCCGCCGTGGCGCTGTCTGTCGCCGAGCCGCCGCAGGACAGACGCGGACACGGCGCGGCGGCACTCGGGGGGCACTCGCCAGGAAGAGACTTTGTTTCGTTAAGTCGAGTTCAGTTAGAGGATTCCCCTTGCAGCCGCCATCACTGATGAATAGACGGCGCATCAGAAGGGGAGCGCGAAAGCGAGAGACAGAGAGCGTGAGAGAGGGAGCGAGAGAGAGAGAGAGAGAGAGAGAGAGAGAGAGAGAGAGAGAGAGAGAGAGAGAGAGAGAGAGAGGGAGAGAGATATACAGAGAGGGAGAGCGGTAGAGAGCCGGTCAAAAGGATCCCGGTGTGGCAGAAAAAGAGGAAAAATCGAAGAGGGGACGGGGAGACTGTTTGGAGTGGTTTACAGCCCGAACTGCGCATCGCTACACGACCCAGTTCTCTTTCGTCTTCACCCAGCCGTGCCATCACATGCACAGCGTTCAGGACGGAAAAAATAAAAGATTAGAACAGTGTAGCAGCACTTTGATGCGTGGCCATTGCAGTCTGCGCTCATCGCGCACAGCGTCCGAATTCTACGGAGCGAGTCGGAATCAGCGGCTGTCTGTGAATGTCCGTCATGTCCGTGTTGTGTGTGAGTGGGTGGGCGTCTGTGTGTGTGTGTGGGGGGGGGGGCGTGGAGGCGAAAGTAGATAGAGAGATCATCTAATACAGCAAATCTGCGCTCTTGTTCCCGCTTCGTGCGCGGGGGGCCGCGGTTCGAATACTGCCTGCCGGCGCACAATTTTTTCACCCTTGCTCCGACCCCGTCACGTCTTGCTCATCGCCACAGCACGGCCGTGCCGGACCTCACGGACCTCACCAGCTTGCTGCGCACGTTCCTCCCCATCCCACCCCAGCCACCCCGACCGCCCCGACCGAGCAGGCAGCCCAGCAGGGCCCAGCCAGGCTCCAGATTAACAGCTTCACCAGGAAAACTTCTCCTCTGCGGGGGCCGGGCTTTGATTGTCGGCAGCTCGTCTGGCCGGCTCTCCTGTATCGCGGCCCGCCACTCAGCCAGCTGCAGGCCGTCAGCCAGACCCGGCTCCACCAATCAGGAGTCTCAGCGGCGGTCGAACGGCGAGCGCCTGCCACGGACAGGCTGGGCAACCCGCTCCGCTGCCGAGCGCGCCGGGCGGGTCTGGCAGCCTCGGCGCTAGCCCGTAATGCTAATGGTAATAGACGCCGAGGTTACCCGGCGCGCAGCCGCCGGCCGCCGCCGACACACTGTGAGCGGGAAGCTGGAAGGCAGTGCGGCAGCGCGCTCCGTATGAGAAATCGCGCCGAAAAGCACGTCCGCCAGTCCGGCCGTGCGGCCGTCCGGTGCTGGGCGGGGCGGGCTGGGCGAAATTACCGCGCGCTCCATTCCATTCGGGACGACATATTATATCCACCATCCCGCACACCGCCACGCCGCGTCCCGCCGCGCGGCGCAGTGTTCCGCAACGCATTTCTCACAAGGGAAAGAATGAACTTTCCCGGAAGGGGTGGGGGCGGGACGGACGTGCGGGGTGGGGGATGGGCGAGAGAGAGGGACTGAGAGAGAGCTTATCTGAGTCGTTGATCGCGGAGGCTGCCGCGTAATAGCGGCAGTGGATGCCGCACGAGAGGGGCAGGCTCGGCAGGCTGCTTCAGCTCGCCCGGTCGGTCGGTGTTACACGAACGCCCTGCCCTGCCGTCCGACTGGGACTTAGGCTCAAGTCCCAGCGCCCTATCCATTCACTCGCCCCCGCCACTCCGACCGTCCGTCCGTTCCGTCCAGTCCGCCGCCGCTGCAGGTGCGAGTTTACAACGCGGTGAGAAATGACGCTTGTAAATCGTGTTTGCGGCAGCGCGGCAGCAGGGCTGTCGGGGCGCGACCCCCGCGACCCCCGCGACCCCCGCGACCCCCCGCGAGGCTAGGCCTTGGCATAACGCTCGGCCCGCTGCAGGACGCAGACCCGCCCAGCCAGAGACAAGGCTTCTCTCTTTTATTAAAATGTTTCTTTTTTCCCGCGACGCGGACAGTCCGATGACGGGGATGAAATGAATAATTGGAAACGAAAACACTGCGCAAGGGGGAAATCGAATGCGCGGCGGCGCGGTGCGGGGCAGTGCGCGGAATGAGGGATGTGAGACCGCTTTGTGGCATTCCGGCGTAATCCCGCTAAACCATTCCGACATTCCCCTCGGCGGCCGGTTAGCGGTCAGTGGGTCAGGCGGGGAGGTTAACCTGCCTTCCTGGGGGAGGGAAAGAGGGGTGGGGGTGGGGGGAAGCGTGGAGGCGAGGCGCCTGGGCGGCCGCGCAGCATTAATCACAGCTAATGAATGCCCCGGGCGGCGTGGGTCGCGGGGCGTCGTAGGGCTGCGTCTTGGTGGAGGTGCGGCGCGGCGGGACGCTTCACGACGGCCTGGACCGAGAGCGCGGCGCGGCACGGCGTGGCACAGCGACCTACTTCCCACTCGCAAACAAAAACACGCGCAGCAACAACAGCCGCCGGGCCGCCGCGGCCGCCGAGGAGGCACGCCCCGCGTCGGCTGTTTGCGTTCCGGGAAAGTCGCGGGGCGGGGCGGGGCGGGGCGGGGCAAGCGACCCGCGGCGGGCTATCGAAAGCGAGCTCGGCGTGAATCCAATTTGCAGATCGGAAAGGGGTGAAGCGCGACGCCATGGAGAGTCGCGGCCGCGGTGTGGTGCGCGGTGCTGCGCGCTTCCAGTGTCGCGGACGGGCCGAGGGATGAGGCTGTCCTGCAGCGGGGCCGAGCAGCGCGACTGACGGCCACCCCGAGGGCGCACCCAGCCAGATGACCGCCCTGTCGGCACCAGCGAGCGCCAGCAAGGGCGCCAGCGCCATCCGCCATCCGTTCCGGGCCGCAGGGGCGGGGGAGGGGGGAGCCCCTCCGGAAAGCGGGGGGAAACGGAGTAGTCGACGTAGTAATTGAATGGCAGCGAGAGGGGAGGGGGTGGGGGAGGGGGCATCCTTGCGGCTGGCAGAGCTCCTCAGTAGCAACCCAACCCCAAGAGCGACCCAAACGGCTTGATAACGTAATAACGAACCTGGCCAGAGGGCAGCCGCGCGACCTGCTGCCGCTAAACTCTCACCTGCAAGCAAACAAGAAACACAGCGTCAGAATCCAGGTGGCGCACAGTGGACCTGCCGAGGACGGGATCTGCCGCCAAGGACGCCGCCTCGGAGTGCGCCGGGGGCGTCGGGCCTGGTCTTGGAGGGTGCCGGGGCCTTGGCCGGGGCACCGCGACGCGACGCCACAGGCCGACGCCGTCTGCTCTGCGGACCCCGCCCCGGCCGCCCCCTTGCAGCGAGGCTATACTGCTGTCGTTCACACCTCTCTTTATCACGGCGGGCCCCGCCTCGGGCCACGCGGGCTCCAAACGCCCCTCCCCCTCGCTGGGAGGGAAGGGCAGGGAACCCTCAAGAAAACTGTCGAGGACAATGCGCACTCTCGACTTGACCCTTTCCCGGGGCTCAGGCTGCGCCGCTGCCGCCTCGCCCCGTGTGATCCCCTCCGGCTCGCGTTAAGCCGCCGAGTGCTTTCGTATTGGACTCTTACTCCCTCCCGTTCTCCTCCAGGCCCCAGGTACGCCGAAGGGGGCCGAGGCCTATATGGGGCTCCACGGCAAACACCGACCCCCCCCCCCCCCGGCCTGTTGGACTGTTCTGCTGCCCCCCTCCCCTCTCCCGGTCCGGGGGTTGGCATTCAATGACCCATGAATACCACTTTAGCCGCCGTGACTCCGGCGAGCGCCGCAGCAGCGCCATCTGACGGCGGGTCGCGGAAACAATCTCACCGTTACGGCGTGGCCGGGCGTGGCCGGGCGTGGCCCGCATGTTTGCCGATCGGCATTCCCCGGGGCTGATTGAAAACGAAAACGAAAACAACAACAAAAACGGCCGAGAAACAATTCAACAACTGCAGGGCGGTGTGTTTCCCCGCGCCGCCTCCATTTCCGCGGCCTCCTGATCGGCGGGCCGCCCGCGGTGCCGCCACGGCCGCCATGGTGGCGCACATGTGGGGGATAAAGAGCCCGTGGAAACAAAGAGCGGCCCGTCGCGCCGTCGCCACTAGCAGCATAACGTTTTATTTTAATTCCCCACAATGGCGGCGCGGCCGGGGCGGCCGGGCCGACGGACGGGCCGACGGACGGGCCGACACGGCAGCAGTGAGTGATAGCGGCGCGGTCGGGGCACAGCCAGGATGAGCAGAGCAGTGGCAGCAGCGCCATCTAGCGGGCTGAAGAGGAGGTACACGGCAAAAAGCAAACGCGCGGGAAATGATACCGTACACTGGTAAATTTAAATTCTGTGACGTGGCAACGCGTTCGCCTCTTGCCTCGGTCCGCCAGGCGAGGCGTCGAGGCCACACCAGCAGCGAGCCCGGTTCGGCCCTGCGGCTGGGCTGTCGCTCTCGCACCCACACGGGGCGACCCGAGAGGGACGGAGACGGAGCGACGAAAACGACTCTCGGCGCGCGGGACGCTCGTTGTCCACGGCCGGTGCACTCCGTCGGCTGAGTGCTCTGCGCTCCAATTCTACACCGCCCCTCTCTCAAATTGGGCGGCAGGCCGCGTCCCTTGTGCCGTGCCCCTGCGCCGTGCCCTGGTCGCAGTCAGGCAGCCAGCCAGGGGGTGGAATTGTCCTGCGGAGCACAAACTCGCACTCCAGGGAGTTCCGCCGAGGCGCGCCAACTTTCAAACTCACAAACAAGCCGGGACGGCCTTGCCGTGATTAGGGCAAAGCCGATGCGTGACATAAATCAGGGGATGAATCAACCAATATCATATTAATCACCTAATCGACTGAAATTATCGATTCCACGAGAGCACGCGTGTGCACAGCCGCGGACAATTTCCGTGGGAAAACGACGGTGGTACATTTTTCATTTTTGAGAGTGTATCGGACGGAGGACGTATCCGGGTCACTGGAGGCGTCCATGGACCGATGGATGATGAGGCAGGCTCACGGTGGAGCAGACGAAAGCACGACTGGGAGGGGGGGGGCTGGCGACCCGCAGCACGTCCGGTGAGCTCACACACACACACACCACACACACACACACACAGACACTCACACGCACGCGTGGTATCGGCAGGCATCCTGCCCCGCTCTGTCCTCACTGTCCGCGTCAGGTGGATGGAACCAATCCAAAGTCAATACTGTTCTGCCGGCCGCTGCCGCCTTGCCGGACATTCCCCCTTCTCCCCTCCCCACCCCTTTCCCTCTCCCCTCCTGGTTCATTACGATGTTACGATGTTTTAAAATAGGTTTTTTTAAGAAAAGAAATACAATGAATAATATTGGTCTTGCCTTTCCGCGCTGTTCTGTTGGCGCGGCAGGCAGGCAGGCAGGCAGGCCGGCTGTCTTGCAAAATGCATCGGCGGAGGTCGGCGCGGCGCACAACAATTAATTAACGACGAGGAAAAGCAGCAGAAGCGAGAAGCCGCGAAGCCGCGATGCAAAGAAAGGGAATCGAACAATGGACAAGAACGGGGGCGAAATTGGAGTACCAGGCGCAGCCAGCACACTGCGTAGTCGCAGGGAGGAGGCAGGCAGCCCCAAGAAGGGGCCGGCGCGGCCCCAATCTCTTTTCTTTCAGATACAGTCCTTGTGCCAAGGGAGCGGGCAAGCAAGGCCAGGGAACAAAAAACTAGGGCCAGGGGTGTAGGAAATAAAACGTACCAGCGCGAGAGGAACAGAGAGAAAGAGTGTCTTTTCTTGTTGCACTGCTGGGGTAAATGAATCGTCCCCGTTTCTGGCGGCCTTCCCGTTCTTGCTGGGCGTCGGCCATGTCCGCGCCTCGGACTGCGCGGACACGGCACCGCGTCCACCACGCCGGCCGTTGTCGTCCAGCTCATTGAAATTAACTGCGCGGCCGTCGCGTCGCCTCAAACCTGGCGCGCGGACGGGCAGCCTGGCGGTGACCGGTGATGACGATGACGTGGTGGTGGGGTTGGGCTGGGTTGGGTTGGGTTGGGGCGGCTGCGCGCGGCCACACAGGCAGCCAGAGGCCCCAGGGAGGCACAACCGCGCTCCGAAAACACTCTGCGCGGACTCGGCGCTGCGAACGGCAAACACCGAACACGCGGCCCTTGTTAGGCCCCTTCTTGCACCTGGGCGCACCTGGGCCGGGGACCGGGGAGGAGTACCGCCTAGCGCCGCGTCACGTCGGGGACCGTCGGGGACCATTACGGGCCGGGCGTCCCGCGATCTTTTGGGAGCTGGGAGAGCTACCTCCCCCCTGCGGGACCGCCCCGCCCCCTCCCCCTCCCCGGATCTGCTTCCTCATAACTCTAATCCCGTCTCCCCGCCGCCCCCGCCCGCCCCTGCGGCTTCCCGACCACACCCCATGCCGACAGCTTCTTGGCCAAGTTCGCCCTGCTGGCTGGCTGTGGCCAAGAGCTATCCGGCCCGTGCCCGCCGGACAGGACGGCGGCGTCGGTGCTCTCGACGGAGGGGCGCGGCACGGCCAGCGCGGCCAGCGCGGTGACGTGGATCAGGAGGGGCTTGCCGTCCGGCAGCGCCGCGCGTCGTTAGCCCTGCAATCACGTAGCGCCTAATGCACCCCTCCCCGCCCCTCCCCGACGCCCCCCACCTCATCATCTACAGCCGGAAGCGCGGGCGTAAGCTAAATAACCGCCGCCGCGATCCGCCGCCGCCATCCGCCGCCCGCCAACAACATCAACAGACTCGCAACAACAACAACGGACTCACAAACAACAGCAGCAGCAGCGGGCGGGCAAGCTGTGCCTACACTGCCGTTGGCGGCCGTTGGCCGAGAGGAGAGAATAATGAACCGAAGGACCGAAGGGCGCGCTGCTGCTGCAGCATGCTGCTCCTTGACCGAGTCCTCGCCGGCCTGCGAGGGGCGGTGTTTCCCAGTGTGCCAGCAGGGCCTGGGCCGCCGAGTCCTGCAGGCTCCACGAGTGGATATCATTTGCATCGCGAGCAGCTCGCTTTACATCATGTCCACCACGCACTTCCACCTACTCCTCCAGCGCCCCCCTCCACCGCCCGGGCGTCTTTTTTATTCATCGCCGAAGAAGAAAAGTGGCCGGCGACGCTTTCGCTCTCACAGGCCGAAAATGGCCGAGCGTGAAATGAGCCGGCGCATACAAAAGTCAACACACAGTCGCTGGGCGCGTAGCGGGCGTAGCGCGTACGCGGGCATGAGAGAGCGGGAGGCTTTCGCTTACTTATTCATCGGCTCTCTCTTTACCCTTCGGATGCGAATCCCGGCCCGGCCGGGGCCAGCAGGTCGTGAGCCTCATGGTTTTGTTCCGCTGCCGCCACTGCCGTGACGAGGGACGCCCTGTTCCGCCCCTGTCGCGACGAGGCCGCCACCGAGGCCGCCACCGAGGCCACTACAATGCTGACAACGAGGCTGACGTATTGAGAGAGGCCTAGGGCGCCTCGCCGGCGTAGAGGGGCTGTTCTTGGCGGCGCGCACAACAACTATTTCCACTTGCAGAATTAATTGCGAAATTAATTGGCGCGCTGGCCGTTCCAGCCGCTCCAGTTCCAGCGGCCCCGGACTACAGCGGTAGCCTGAGGGCAGCTCGTCGGAGCGCCGCGCTGCCGGCCGGCTGGAGGGGAGGGGGCGCTTGCATTTGGCTGCGGAAAGAGGAGAGAAAAGTTTGAGCGATGCTCCACGCGGTCGGCGGGAACACCAACTACTACTTGTGCGTGCCAGCGGTCCGCCGCGGCGGGTAGTTTAATCTCGCCGCAGGTCAAGCCGGCACTCTAGTGTGTGTGTGTAGGTAAGAGAGGGGGGGGGGGTTGTTTCGCAGTGCTGCTGCTGGCTAGCTGGAGCAACTACGGCGGAGTGAAAAAAATGAAAAGAAAATCTGTAGCCACGGGGGTCCTGGGGAACCGAACCACTGCCCAGGGGTCATTAAGGTCAGCCGTCCGCGGCCTGGGGGTGGGGATGAGGCAAGGGATGAGGTGGGGAAAGGCGAAGGGACGGGGAAAACCTCGGCTGGATCCACCATCCGGCGCGCTGGTCAAGCAAGCGCTGGTCGAACTTGCCGCCATGGCGTGGCTGCCGTGGCTGCCGTGGCTGCGACCCGAGCAGTGTCAATTAAAGAGCAGTGGCGCGAGTGGGGCTGGCCGGGCTGGCTGGCCTCGCGAAGCGGGAACCGGGGCACGGAAGCACGAAACGCAGCACCGGTTCAATAACGAAGTGAGGCTGGAGGCGCGCTGCAGCGGACTGGGACGGGCCGGTGGTTCTCGGAAACGAGCTTCCAGCGTTCCGTTTGCCGTGGCTTCGGGTTCCCGCCGCGACCACGTGGCGTGCACACGTGCTGATTAACCTGGTGCTGGCGGCAGGCACCGCGACACGCCCGGTGCACGCGGCTCGCCCGCTCCGCCCGCTCCCAGGTTCTCGCTGTCAGCGGTTGCGTAAAGTTGGCACACTGCTGCAGGGCTGGTCCCGCCCGGGGCTGGCCCTCAGCCCGGTCGTGTCGACGCGGTGCTGGGACGAGGTAACAAACTCGTGAACACGGCCGACAAACACGTCTAATGCTCCCCAAAGCAAAGCGGAGGGAGAGAGAGGCAGAGCAGCGCGCCGGGCCACTTGGTGGCGCCAACATCCTCCCCGGAGTGGAGTGCGGCCCGCAAGCCTCCCAAGACCGTCGCGGTCGTGGTCGCCGGCCGACTCGCGCGAGAGTGACATTGTTCGGCCCGTCACCGAGGACCCCCCGGCCTGGCCCCGGACCACACGATCTTTATCAAAGTCCGCCCCGCGCGTGGTTTGTGCAGCGGAGTTGCCACTTGTGCACGAGCCGCGCCTCGGCCGGGCCGTGGCGGCGCACGAAGGGAGGAGGGGCCGCGGACAATGCGGTCGCGTGACTAGCCTCGTCCAGGGCCTCGTCCAGGGCGCCGGTACATTCCCACAAAACGGATGGTCGTTTCGAAAAGTGTCTCTTCGAGGCTACTCAAAATTACTTTTGAAAAGAAGTTTTACGTATGTTCAAAAATATTCTTAAGGAGCCTCGAAGAAGCCGTCGAGTCCGTCGTGGAGGCCGCCGTGGCCGCGGGGTGCAGCTTTGCGCCAATACGGGTCGGCACGTCGTGCTGGGGGAGAGGCCACTGACAGTGGGGGCGGCACGGCGGCACACGAGGAGTGACGAGCGAGTCTTGAGACGACCCATTCGTCACCGGGACGAGGAGACGGGGGCGGCGCGGGTCCGCCGCGGGGCCCGCCCCAACCTCTTTCTTTCCTTTGGCCCATTAGAAGCACTGGCGCCACCCCCTCGCCTCCGCCCCGTGCCGCCCCGTGCCGCCCCGTCACGCTTCGTCACGCGCGTCACGTGCGTCTCGCGCAGGATATCCGCGCGTCGGGCCGTAGTGGCGATGACTATGCTTTGTGGAGAGGCGCTGTGCCGTGCCGTGCCGTGCGGGTCGAGGGCTGCGGCTACCGTATCGCGGCTTCCGATCGGGGCGGGGCGGGTTGGGGTTAGGCTAGGCAGGCGGGGGCGGGGTGGGGTGGGGCGGGATGGGCCGTTCGCACTCACCTTCCCCCGCTGACACCGCTGACACGCACACTAGACGGGAAGATGTTGTGATTATGGCGGCGATCCCCGGCCGGCCACCGCAGTCCCCTAATCTAGTCCAACGAGGCGGAGCGCGGCGCGACGCGGTGCGAGGCTGAGGACCGACTCCCCCTCCATTATCTGGCCGTGATCCTCCCCGCTGGTCGGTCAGCGCGCCGGGCCGCCAGGGCCGCCCTGCCGGCCGGAGCCCTGTCGCCCCGACAGCCCCGCGGCGTCTGCCCCCTCCCCGCCCAGCCGAAACAGCAGGCGGCCGAGCTTCCCGGTCGCACCGAGTCAAGTTTATTTATTATTCCGCGTGACCTGACGGCACCGTCTCGCTGCAATATTGTGCTGGATCGCGTCGACAGTCGGCGGGGCCACTGGGCCGAGCGCCAGGACCGCCACGGTAAACGAAATACTCGACCCGAGTCGCCCGATAGTGTCCGTTCTTCGTTCCCGAAGAGACGGCTCGAGTCGGCGCGCGCGCGAACGCCTACCGCCGCGCCGGGCGAGCGACATTTGACGCGACGTGTGGTTTGTGTTTCGGAAAGTGTCTCGTGAGTGAATCGTGGGCCTAACGTGACAAAATAGCTCTGCGATGCTCTGGAGGGAATGTCTGGGCGTGCTTGGAGCAACAGACTGAACTGAGGTGAGTGAAATTTGGTTGACGACCGAACATAACCTCAAACTCCAACCTGGCCGGCGATGGTACGGGTAGTTCCTTGATTCGCACGTCCAAACTGTGAAAGTGAGAGGGGTGTAGTAGGCGAGCCGATTGTTGTTCCGACTGGTAGTTCCGACTGATCTACAATCGGCTCGCTTGCCCGTCTAATTTCAACGGTTTAACAGATCTCACCAAAATATCGTCCTCAGCGGCGGCATCCGGGCTGCGTCTGCTGCGGGTCGTTTCGGACTCAACCGTGTACTAAAGTGGTGGGCTGGCCGGGCGTGTGCTGCGCAGAGAAAGCCGCTCATGCGATGGCAAAGAGGGAGCAAGCACAGGCAAGTAAATATTGAGTGCCGCCTGGATAAAACAGACGACTTGGCCGCGCGCGTGCGGGGCGCGGCGTTTAAAAAAATAAGGCAACATCCCCTCCAACATCCCCTTACTCGCTCTTCCGCGGCGCGGCGTGGCAAGGGGGGGGGGGGGCTGGGCAAAGTGCGGAAGTCAAGCATTAAGGATCGTCCATTAATTAAATATCGTGTCAGGCAGAGGGGGGGGGTATAGCGCGGTACAGCGAGGCGGAGTTGGCGAGGAGGCCGACACGACGCGGCCGTGCAGTTAGCCAGTTAATTGTGAGCGGAATATGGCTGCCGTAAAGTGGCCCTCGCGTTGCCAGCGATTAGCTGGAGGGGCGGGATCGAATACCACGGGGGCCTGTTCGCTCGCTCCCTTTTTTTTGAGGGGGGGTGGGTGTATTTTTTTATTGGAAAGCTGTGATTTAGCCGGCGCCGAGCCAATAACGTGATTAATTACCATGCATAGCGGGGCGAGCGAAAGTGCAGTGAATAAACAATGGCCACGGCACCGCGGTCGGCGAGGTGCAAACGCCACCGCGTCTCTCTCTCTCTCTCTCTCTCTCTCTCTCTCTCTCTCTCTCTCTCTCTCTTTGCCTCTCTTTCGCCGGCCGCTGATTGCGCGAGGCGCCACCACCGCACTCCGTAAACGTCATAGCTAATTTACAAACGCGCCCCCAGCGGCGAATGCTCTATACGCGCTCCCCAGCGGGGTCCTTGGCGATGCCCTCTCTCGCCTTATGCCGTTGTGCTCGCCTTCCCCTGCCCCTTGCCCGGCCGCGTGCTGTACTGGGGCCTATAGCGCGTGAGGGCGGGCTGCTTTAGGGTCCGTCGGGGCCGGTCGAGGCGCCTCAGCCGGCCGCCGGGCCGCCGGGCCGCCGTGGGGAACGCGTCAGAGGCGTCCGGGCGCGCGGACGGGGAAGCCGGGAAGCGCAGCCGGGGTGTCTGCGAAGACTGCGCCGCCACGCCGCGATGCCGCGATCCAATACCGGCGTGTCGAGATAAAAAGTTTTAAGCGCGGATAAAGTCTGAATTGTTATTACGCATAGTCAGCATCAGATAGCAGGCTAGCGCGCTGGGGCGCTGGGGCCGCCTCGGCGGCGAGGGGTTCGATACCCCCGGGGGCGTTCGGCTTTGGCGGCAGTCTCTACCATACCGCCGGCGTGTCGTCGCTCCCTCTCCCTCGCACCTCGCGCAGCGCTCTGCGAGTGCGAGAGAGACGGGCGGGTCTAGGGCCGCCACTTCGGTGGGGCTCGCCGCGCCGGCCCGGCCGTGTGCCGCGTGTTGACACGCACGCTTCCCCGCTCGACGGGCCCGGAGTCCGGAGTCCGGCAGTCCGGCTGGATGGACGGGCTGGACGAGCTGGACGGGCTGGCCGGTTTGCGCAGTGTCTCGGCCGGATAGCCGGAGGGCCGGCCGGAACCACTCAATGTGCCCTCCACTATTCGCTCCCCTCCCGAGCGCCACTCGACTCGCCACTCCAGGAACTACACGCCGGACCCAGCACACTCGTTTTCGTCGCTCTGTCTCTCTCGCACTCGTGGGGCGTTCCGCACAGGTGCGAGAGAGAGGGAGAGGCCCTCGGAATCAGTCTGCAGGCCCATAGGACCTGCAGACCCATAGGACCGAGCGAGGCTTATTGTCCGGCAGACGTAAAGCGTAAAACCGGCGCGGCGGAAAAGGCCGAGGGCCGCCCAGGGCCGAAGGGATGTTCGGCGGGGCGAGCAGGGGGTGCAGGGGGCCATGAGGGTTCGCCAGGTAAGCCGGCCTGAAGTAGCCTGCAGGGACAGTCTTCGGCCTGTAGCGTTCTCTTCGACTTTATAGGCCCCCCTGCGCCAGGGCCGCCGCTACGCTGTAAAGATTGGGGGGGGGGGGTGCGCAAAGTGATGACGCATGATCCGCAGCGCATACTTGGCCGGCCCGCCCATCTCCACCTGCCGGCGATAGAGTCAATACGACTCGCGCCGAGCTGCGCCGCGCCTACATTATTGGCTGCGAAAAGGAGAGAAAAAAACGGGAAGGCGGCCAGAAGCCGGGAGTCGAACCCGCGCTCCGTCCGCACCGCCGCCGCGCCCGATAATCGCTTGGGTGCAGATGAATGCGTGAGCAGGCGCTCCGTGAGTCACCATCGTTTACGGGCTGTCTTTGTTGCGGGGCAACCCGTCCCCCTCCTTGCACATAAATACATGCACACACACACACACACACACACACACGCACGCTCACACAGGCACGCACACACACGTGTGGAAGTCGTTAGGGCGAAAGCGCCTTGCCTTATCTCCCCCGTCCTGTTGCCTTGCGTTTCCATCCCTGTCGCACACATTACTTGCGGTGTGGCGTGCGGCCGAGGGTGCGAGAGAGAGAGAGACAGACTCGCGGCGTTTCGCCGTGTCTTTGGCGAGGGCGTATCGACGTGAGTGCCGCAAACAGGTGGACAGTGCAGTGCATATCATCCTAGTAGGTCAGCAGGGTGAGCCTAGCCGAGCCGAGCCGAGCCGTACGCGGCGGGGCCAGGCGGGGCGCGGCCTTGACACGGCGGCGGGCATATCGACACAAGGCCCGGCGGTGCCACGGGGATGCTCGTAGAAAGGGTGCAGCCTCCCCCCCCCCCCCCTCCTCCGCCTCCCCAACGCGGCCCCATTATTGCAGTCAACGACTCAGTTGGCTTGGCTATGGCGCAGGCTGGCGCCCCTCGCCCCCCCCCCCCCCCCGGCGGGGCCAGCGGGGCCAATGCCTCGCAGACGTGTTGGGCCGGGAAAGCAGCGAAAGCTGCATGTTGTATGTTTCCTGAGAAAGTGATGGATAAGCCCGATTAATGTCAGGGAGAAGTCTCGGAAGTGTGTCACGGGAACCGAAATTCCAAATACAGTGGCACCCCTGATTAGGTACCGGGTTGCCGGCAAGGGCAAGCCAGGCTGCGGGACAGGGGTGGCCGAAGTGGAGTCCGAGGGGCTGGGCGGGCCAGCGGCAACGTCTGGACTCTGGATGGTCTGGATGATCTGGATGGTCTGGACCATAATTCATCGGAAAGTGGAAACGGGAGACTTATGAGGCACGCCGGCGCAGCGCGATGTATTGCCGGAGGACGGCTGTACCGAATTATTGATTGCCGCATGCATTGCGCGCCACACACACACACACACACCAACACATTTACACACACACATCATGACTGTAAAATATGCAGCCGCCCTGCGGGGCTCTGCGGCGCCCTGCGGACGGCGTGGCGCGCGGCGACGCCTGCTCCACACACAGGAGGGCCCCACGATGCCCGCCGGGGACGCGGCCAGGCGGCGCGGCGACGTGACAGAGGCAGCCCGGAGCCAGAGCCGCCAAGCTGCATCGGGCACGACAACCACCTCCACCGCCACCACGGCGCTGTGCTGCGCTGGGGCGCATTGCGGGGTGGGTACCTCGCCTCGTCGGGGGCCGGGCCGGGCGGGCGGGGCACCGCAGGGCCTGGGCGGGCGGGGGTTCGGCCAACGGCAAGGGCGGCCAACAGGGTCAGGGGAGGGTGGCCCAGGGTGGCCACTGAGCGGGCCAGAGGCGCGGTGACTTCCAGCTGCATGTCACTTCCAGTGTGGTACCGAATAATTTGCCGTTGGTGCAGGGCGTGGGTCGTCTGGCTGGTTGGGGCGGGGTGCATCCTACCTGCCTTGCATGATCACAGCAGGGCGGAGACCGAAGCCCGACCACACTATGAACCCAAAGGTAGTGAAGACGAAGGGTATTCCGATGTCTCACTGTTCGGCCCAGGTACGGCCAACGCATGGGACATTTCTCATCAAGAAAAATGGGCCACACTCAGCACGTATCTCATTAACTGCCGCGATGACGGGGACGTGCTTGGAGGCTCCCACGGAGCGCCTGGCGGGTAGGCAGTCCCGGGTGCAGCCGTGCCGGCGGGCTGCATAGCAGCGCGGGGCTCTGCAGCAGCACCGCAGGGGTCTTCGCACGTCGCCGTTGATCGCGTTGCGTCCAAAGATCTACTTATCCGGCCTGATTGTGTGGCATCACGGCCTCGTAGCATCACGGCCTCGTGTGGAGGGACTTGATCCCCAGAGCGATCGGAGCGCTCTCCGCGCGTCAAACACCGGCAGGGCGGCAGGGCCCGAAGGCCGGAAGGGGAAACTGCAAAGCGCAGCGACGTGAAGGGTATTGACAGTGTGATGGGCCGCGGGCGATGCTGCGCCGCTCTGTCTCTCTCGCACGCCTGCGTGTTTGCCGATCCACTCACCTGCAGTGGCGCGTCGCAACGCGTCGCAGCGCTCGCTGTTCCGGCGGCTGCCCCCCACGACGTCCTCCTGCACCTCCGCGACGTCACCCTCTGTCACACCACCCACGCGGCACCGTCACGAACGACGCGAACGTGACACGGCACGTGTCGACCCCGGCGCGGCCGTGAGGCGTGACACTCTTGTGACGCGGTCGTGACGCGGTCGTGACGCGCGGAGCCGTGACGCGCCACGTGACGGGGCGGTGCGGCACCGGCTGCTCAGGCTGGACGCGCTGGAGCGCCGTCGTTCTCTTCCAGCCCTTCGAGTCCCTCGTCGCGGCCTTCGCCGCAGCTGGCCTGGTTCTGGCAAGGGCTGCCCCGAGTGCCGAGGCCGTGCCGAGCCGAGCGGCCAGCCGACCCCCACCGCCGCCCCCACCCCCCGCCACGCCGCGCCACGACGCCGAGCGTGGAACCACCCCCTGCCGCCCCGCCGCCGCGGCGCTAGGGCGCTACTGCTGGCTCCAGCCCAGCCTCCCCCACCACCGGGCTTCCACGGTGGGGTCGGTGCCGGGCCACCAGGGGGTCCGCGGGGCCGCGGGGGCACCGGGAGGGCGGGGGAGGGGGCAAGGTCGAGGCTGCCAGCCCGTCTGCCCGTCCGCGAGTTGTGCCGCCCCGCCCGCCCCGCCCGCCCCGCCCGCCCCGCCCGCCCCGCCCGCCCCGCCCGCCCCGCCCGCCCCGCCCGCCCCGCCCGCCCCGCCCGCCCCGCCGGCTGCCTGCCACTCTCCAGACTCACGGGGCCTTTCTCCTTTCTCCCGCCAATTGGCTTTCCCGCCTTTCATTTAGGGAGCCGTCCGAGCTCGCTGTCCCTGTCACTCCCTGCCGACAGTCTTCGAGTGTGAGAGCGCGCGAGTGCCGTGACGCGGCCCCGAGCGCGCGGAGAAAGCGGCAAATTTGAAATGCACTCGCCTCGACTCGGCTAGGCCTGCTAGCGCTGCTGGCAGTGCTACTGGCCCAGTCCGCCGCGCTCTCGCTGTGCCAACAACGCTCGAGGGGAGAACACTGTCGACGCGCAGAGCGGGCAGAGCGGGCAGGGCTATCATCCTCCTGAACGTAGCTTTCTCTCTCTCGCACTCATGGCGCGGCCCGAGAAGGTGCGATGGAGACGCGGAGACGCCGCGCGGATTCAGTCTGCCGGGGACGATGTAGGGGCGGGGCGCGCCCGGGCGAGTTAAAGGACGATTAAGGCGGAAGTCGGGCCCGACTCGTGTGCCGTGCAGTGCAGTGCCGTGCCGGGACGAGAATCGATCACTCGCTGTTTGCTCTCGACTCTCGAGACTCTCGACTGTTGGTGTTTTTCTTGAGGAGACGTAGGGGACGCGCGGGAAAAGTTGGGGTGGGGGAGCGCGGCGGGGCCGGAGGTAGGGGCCTCTGCGAAGAAGAGATGGCCTGGGATTATGCACTCAGCACAGCCCGTTCTTTGCCGCGCCCCGCCCCACCGCGCCCCACACTGCCATGCCTCCGAGCGCGTTCGCTCCGCCGCGCCCCGCCTCGCCGCGCCCCGCCACACGGCTGCGCCGCCGCGCTCGCTGTTCTGCCAGTCCGGGTCTCGGATTGCGGTTTCTCGCCCACGCATAGTAGAGCCATGGCCTGCGCCCCTAAAATATTAATTTGCCGGCGAAGCTAAACCGAGTGGGGCAGGGCAGGGTGGGGGTGGGGGTGGGGGTGGGGGTTGGGAGCACTGAACAGCACAGCGCCTTCTCAATTCGGTGCCGTCGGGTCGGGTGTCGTGGTGTGCCCGCGAGATTGTAATGCCTGGCAGTGGACCGATTATTCCCATGATTCGCTTCGTCGCTCTCGCACTCACGGGGCGTCCCGAGGGAGAAGGTGTAGCGGCGAAAGAACTCCTCAAAATCGCTCGGCAGGGGGTTCAGGGCGAGGCGAGGACTGACTGCACCGACCGCTAGGAGAGCCCGCCCGTCCGCCCGCCCGTCCGTCCGAGGGGACAAGCAAAGAAACTCGTTATTACGGCTAGAGTGTGCAGCAGAGAGTAAAATTAGGGTGGGTACCTCCAGGGCGGCTAGCGGAGCGCTCACAAGAAAAACACGGGCGCGCTCCGCCACCCAGCCCGCTCTCGCCTCGCTCTCGCCGCTCGCACATCGAACTGTGTTATTATTCACTTCCGCACCGCTTATTACAGCGAGCAGAGCCCGCCCTGGACAAAAAGGGCCTCATCTTGTTGCCCCGCCGGCAGCGCCCCTGGCCGGCCGGGGAAGTGGGGGGAAGCTGTGAAAAAACAGCGGAAAAGTGGTTCGGAAAAACAGTGGAGGAGTGGTGGGAACACAGCGGAGCCAAAGTGACGCGGAAAACGGCGGGGAAAGCGGCCGCCGGCTAGCAGACGACGCTCCGAGCGCCTTCAAGATGTTGGCCGCGCTGCCCCCGCCAGGAGGTCGATAATCATGCATGATGAAACGGAATCCCTGCACGCACACTCGCACATGCACACACATGCACGCGTTTACACACACACACGCACGCACGCACACCACGCACTTGTCAAACTTTGCCGCGCTTCTCGTATCTCAGGAAGTAAACCGAAACTGCTTGCCGTTCCCTTCTTCTTGCGTCGTCGCGGGGCGTCGCGGGGCTTGCAGTGCCGGTGCGGCACGCCGAACCGGAGGCAAACCGGAGGCAAACGGGCCGCCAAGTGTGCGATGCGAGGCATGCAAAGTCAGCACAAAGCGGCCAACAAATTAGGGGGCCGTTTACTGCGAGCGGCCCTTGGCTTGTCGCGACACTGGATGATGGATCGCGGCAGCGCGGCGGCGCCTTGAGGGAGGAGAGAGGGAGGTGTAAGTTTGAATCTGCGCCCCGCCCGCGACCCAGCGGGCCCAGCGGCGCGGAGGAGGCCGAGGAGGCCGGGAAGAATAATGCCAGGCAGGGCAGCAGGCAAAAACGGCCGCGAGACAACATGGTCGTTACTCCGGCTACAGCGGCGGCCCGCGAGCACCCACTTCGTCTCTCTCGCACGGCCGCGGCCCACGCCCCATGCGTGCGACAGAGACAGCGACGAAGTGTTCGGACGGAATCAGCGCGCAGCGCCCAGCCGTTAACCAGTAACAGCGCCCAGCAGCAAACATCAACAACACCTGCGGGTGGCTGGAGCGGGATAATTTGAGCCAGGGCGCTGCTGGGTGGCGGCCGCCTCGCGCCTCGCCTCGAGCAACACGTATTTATTACAAAGGTGGTCGCGCGAGTCGCCCTTTTATTCCAAGCCAAGGCGGGGTGGGGTGGGGCGGGGTGGGGCGGTGCTTTTCTTCGTGGCTTTCAGAGCGGCAGTGCGGAAGGCCGAGGGGAGGAAGTGGGAGGGGTAGGAGGCAAAGACGCGGTCGCGCCACGCCTGTAAAACAGGCACCTCCGTTTCCGACATTCGGACGAGTGTCTCTATACCCCGTGTGCGAGAGACTCCTCCAGGATGCCACCAATGGCATGGCCTGGCGCGCGGGGTAGCGCCGTATGCGGTCCGATTCTTCGGTCCTGGGCAGTGGTAGCACCTCGTGAGGGCCCGGCGGCCCGGCGGCCTGGCGGCGTGGCCCTGGACCGTGCAACCAGAGGGAACCCGGCCACGCTTCGGCTATGACGCATCGATCGGTCGGGCCACGCCTGGAGCCCGGCATGGCGTGGACGCCGTGGCCCGCCAGCGCCCGCCAGCCTGGCCATGGAGCCCTGCGAGGTCAGGGCTGGGCTGCACGCCGTGGCACGCCTTGGCACGCCTTGGCACGTCCCAGGACGGGTAAGGGTAGCGTAGGACGCGTCGCGGTCTGCGGCAATACCCCGGGCGCCGCGGCAACTCCGGCGTGGAGTAGCGACACGGGAGGGAAGACCACGCTCGCGCCTCGCCCTAAAGATGGTGAGAGTGCTAAACCTTCAGTCCATCGCGGTGATCGAGGCTCTGGCTTAGAGTTGCGCACCTCGCACCGTACAGGATGGAATTCGTAAGCCCAGAAGGCCAAAAGCGTGCATGCAGGCACGAGAATGATGCATGTGTGACGACATTGTGGGTGGGGCCAACACACTCCGTGACGCCAATCGAGTGTACTAACCCGTGCACACACTGTTCAAACAACGTCTAGCCACGGTTAACGTCAAAGGAACTAGGCTTTGGCTTTGAGTCAATGTCGTGGTTGAACAAACAATTCGGCACTGACAGCTGCTAGGTGACACTTGGTAGAATTCCCTGTAAACAAAATGTGTTTAATATTCCCTTCTGTTTCTATGCTAATTGTCAATCTGAGCTTCGCCCGGAGACGAGAGCTGTTTGATGTTTTCTTTTGGGGAACAAAATTTTCTGAGATACTTGAGCGCTTACGAACTGACACACTATGTGGTGCGCACGGTAAGGACTTCGTTGTCGCTCAGCCTTAACAGAACAATTTTCTTCCCGCGCCACTTCTAGCGTGCAAGAATGTCGAACTTGAGGTTGAACTATTCGTAGAAAGACATTAAGCTTTCACGAAAAATGGATCCGAACAGAGACGGCGGCCAAATAGTGTTTAGAGAAAACAGTCGCGCCGAGACACGTGCTTCGAGAAGGCGTTTGAACAGCTGGTGGAAAAGTCGTGCCGCCGCGCTCTGCGGCCGCGTCTTTCTCGCCGAAGGATCGGCGTATAAAGAGCAGTGCGCGCATCGAAGGTGCGCTTTGGCAACCAGCGACAGCGGCAATCATGAAGTTCCTCGCCATCACCCTCCTGGCCGTGTGCCTCATCCAGGTGAGTCCCATCGCCCCGGCCAGTCAGCCTCGCACGCCGCCACTTGGTCTAACGCCCTCTGTTTCGTCCGCAGGGCAACAATGCCCAGTTTGGCAGCCTCCGCAACCTGGTCAGCGGCGCCGTCAACACCGCCCAGAACGCCGTGAGCAGCACCCGGAGCGCCGTGAGCAACGCCGTGAGCAACGTCGCCAGCGCCGCCTCCGACCGCGCCTCTGGCGTCCTGTCCGGCGCCCTCGACACGGCCTCCAGCATCCGCAACAGCCTGCCCGGAGGCGCCCAGGCCCTGATCGACTCTGCCACCGCTGACATCAGCGTCGACTCTCTCACCGCCGCCGCCAACAACCTCGCCCCCAACGACCTGCTCCAGACTATCAACGGTGCCGCCGATGAGGTCAAAACCATCGCCAGTGGCGTCCAGAGCCAGATCGAGGAGACCATCAACTCCGTGAACCAGTTGGCCGAGGAGGCCGTGAGCAAGGCCACCAGCAACAGATGGACGGCCCCCGTCAAGGCCATCCTTGAGAAGGCCGTGGAAGCCGGCGTTGACGTCAAGGACTGCACCGCCGCGTCCGTCGCCGAGTCGGGCGACAGCGCCGTCGCCAAGTCCATCACGTGCGTCGCCGACAAGGTCACCGAGATCGCCACCCTCGGCAAGAACATCGCCAACGTGCCCATCCGCGCCACCACCCTCGCCAAGGACGGAGCCGTGGGCTACAACACCTGCCGCTCATCGACCAGCACGTTAGGGAAGAGGACTTGCCAGATCAGAAATATCGCCCCCGTCGCCGTCAAGAGCGCCCTGCTCGTCAAGGACACCATCAGCTACGCCACTCAGGCCACCAGATTGGTCGCCACCCTCAGGGTCGACCTCACCGGCTGCGCTGCCAAGGCCGTCGCCGGCAACCCCATCCAGAGCGCCAAAGCCGCCGCTCAGATCGTCAGCTGCGTCCGCAGCAAGTTGGGCAACTAAGGCTTAAATAATAAAAATATTTTCTTAGTTCAAAAAGTTTTTATTACATTTTCCTGTTGAGATATATCTACATCAAACTTGAATTCAAATCGAGATTAATAAAGTGTACACATCAAATTCCACTTCAAATAATGAGTATTCCATGGCCAGAACTGAACTTGCGATTGAAGCTGTCATTGCTTCGAAGGGAAGTGAGAAACAGAAAAGACAGTATGTGCGACTGTAAGGGGGTCGTGGCGGACCGTCTCCCTTTGTGATGGCTTCAACTTGGCACTCTCGCGACGTCCACGTCGTCCACGTCGTCCACCCTCTACCGGCGGGGGTGCTCCCACGCCTCCTGCAAGCGCCGCCAGGACGTCCCCGACACTCGGTCGACGACACAGCCCCCGAGGTCGCGGAGGGTCTGCACGGTGGAGCCGGCGGCCTGGCGGACGACGGCCTGCGCGCAAGGCGCCCAGTCTTCGTGCGAAGAGCCCAACAAGCCGGCCGTCTTCCTGGCCGCGCGGCCCACCTCTCGCGGCACTGACGTCACGTACGTCCACGTCAGGTTCACCGAGTCCGCCGTGCACCGCAGCATGCGGAACGGACTGGGCGGCGGCAGCGTCGGCGCCGTCCTCGACGTGGCGTTTGCCCCTGGAACGAATCCGGTTGGAGCAAGACTAGCCAAAGGGGCAAACTGGAGTGTGCTTCGAACGGCAGTTTGCTTACCTTGAGAGTCCGCCCTCCGCGACCGACGCCGGCCTCGGCCCTGGTGGAGGCAGATGTTCATGTTGGCGCGCAGCAAGGCGGGGAGGCGGTCCCCGGCCAGGAGCAGGTCCTCCACGGCCCTGAACAGCGCCGACACCTCCTGGCTCTCCCAGCCCCAGCACTGCTCCACGCGTCGACGCAGTTGCTGCAGCAGACGCGTGTACTTTGTCTGGAGGGAAGAGAAAGAGAGAAATGACATTTTCGCAGTCTGGCAGGATTCCTAACAGTGGTTTGGTTACTCTGTCTCTCTCGCACTCATGGTGTGTTCAGTCGAGGTGCGAGAGAGAGAGAAAGCACAGTGCGGTTTCGCTATAGCGAGGTCGCCCTCGCGGCGATACCCCTTCCGCCGCTGAGCCAGCCATACCCCGCGCCTCTCACCGCCCTTCTGCTGCGCGGGGTATCGCCGCGTCGCCGGCAGGGCGTAAACACCGCATGCTTCGCGTGCTACGCACCTTGGTGGCCTGCGCGCAGCCGTACAAGTCGTCGCCGACGTCGTCGCCGGCCTCGTTGAGGTCCACGTCGACGCCGAGCTGCTCCAGCTGCAGGGAGGCGGCGTGCAGGGCGTCGTGCTCCCTGCGTCGGAAGAGCTGCACCGTGCCCTGCACCAGGCCGTCCGCCTCGCCGCGGGCGCGCGCCCACACTGCCTGCAGGCTCTGCTCCGCGCGCCCCAGGACCCGCTCCAGGAAGCCCCGCTCCGACTCGCACTGCACCTGCGCGACAACAAGCAGCCCGTGACTCTCTCGACTAGACAAGACCTGTTTTACCTTTCGGTCTCGAGCAAATTCATCCAACTGCTGGCGATGGCGGAGCAAACACACGGCAGATGTGAAAAGAGTGAGAAAAATAATCAAACAAGCCATCCTTTTCAAAAAGAAATATTTGGAGGCAATCAGTTAGTTACTTGCAGCACGTCCGGCGCGGCATCGCTTCTCCGCTCGCCGGCGTCTGTTTAAATGAGTCAATTTGTGCCAGTGCGATGCGACTCACCTGATAGCCGGCCATGGCTACGGCGGTGGCCAGCACGACGGCGTACTCGACGGCCAGCCTGGCGAGTGTCATGTTCGGGCGGGCCGTGCCGGCGTTGCTTTGGCTGTGGTCTAGAACTGTCACTGCACGCGCCTAGCAGCTGAGAATGGCCAAGAACGGCCGGCCGGCACCCCGCGGAGCACTCCGGGCACCAAGACGGCCTGGAAGTGCTGGGTCAGCGCGGCGGCCTGGCGGCGTAGCGTGCGGCGGTCGGTGACACCTGCAGCGTCAGTGCGGACGCGTGTTTGGCAGCAGTGCGTGTGAGGGATCAGCGAGGCGCTGAGAAATAATGAATTACGCAAACGGCAGGCTTTCCAGATTCATTGTTTATTTTTCAATTGCGACAGTGGCAACCAGTGGCTAAACCTAACCAAGGTACTGGGTGATCTGACCAGCGGCGCTCAGAGCGGAGGAGTCCTGCAGCCTGTTGAGGGCGTCGGCCGCGACGGAGAGCTGCTTCAGGACCCTCAGGGAGGGGTTGGTGGAGAGGTCTCCGTCAGCGACTCCGGCGGCGAGGCAGGCTCCGACCTCGAGGCCCAGCTTGGTGATCTCGTCGACGTTCTCGGTGGCCTTCTTGGCGACGCAGGCGGGGATGCCGCCCTGGACGCTCTGGACAACCTGGTAGGCGTGGGTGGCGGCGGTGATGACGTCACCGGGGATGCTGACGAGGTCGTTCTTGGCGAAGTCGAAGATGTTCTTGACGCAGTTGGTCACGCGGGACAGGTCAAACAGGGCGCGCTTGCTCAGGTGCTTGCTGGCGGTCACCAGCAGCTCGTTGCTGGCCTCGGCCAACTCGTGGTCGCTGGTGTCGAGGGTGACGGTCAGTTGCAGGGGATCCGCGGGGACAGCTGTGCGGAGTTACAAGAAGGCCATCAAATCCACTTTGAAGTGCGTCAAATTGATGATGCTTGGGCAGAAGCAATGCATGCAATTTCATAGAAAATGAAAAATGAACGATGCCCTCGCAGCGAGATGAAAACATGAACACATCTGGCCCGCTCTCACCTTCACCAGTCTTGCAGCGGTTGGCGACGTCCTTGATGGCGGAGGGCATGGTCCGGGCGGTGTCCCAGAGGTCCTCCATCTCCTCGATGAGGTTTTGCAGGGTGGTCACGTCCTTGACGACGCAGGAAGCCATGTCGTTGAGGATCACCTTAGCGCCAGCCTTGACCTTTTCCTGAATGGAGTAGGAACACTTTAGTAACCACTTGTAGATCCAGGGGTGAGATAATGACCCCCCTTGTGAGTAACGTGAGGTCGATACATCACTCCCCATTGAAAGTACATCGCTGTCCGTACTTACGTCCTTCGCGCAGGTTTTGGCAGTGTCCTTGACAAGGTCGGCCAGGTCGGTGAGGTTGACCTGGAGCCCTGCCTTGTTGAGGGCGGTGGTGCCGGATTCAAGGAGCTTGTTCTCCAGGTTGTTGATGTACTGCTTGACCGTGTTGATGCTCGACAGGATGGGGTCCTCGGCCTTGTGCAGCAGCTGGGACAGCTTGTTCTTGGCCGTGTTGAAGAATTCGGCGATGCCGCGCGCCTCGCGGTGCGCGGACACCATCTGCACATCCAAACAACAGACAACAACCGTCAGCAAAATGAAGAAACTGCAACACTTGAATGATGTTGGGAACGACGAGTAGGTACCTGCGTGGCGCAGAGGCCGACAGCGAGGAGGAAGAACAAGCTCTTGGGTGACATGTTGGCTGGGGATGACCGTCCACGACTTGCCTCGGGGCGTGCCGCGTTATATACCCTGTTTTCGCTATTTAAACAGTTGTCGTTTCGTGGTCAAATCGTCTACTGTCTTGAGTCCCTAGAAAGAAACTCCGACCTTGCTCAGGGCGGCTGCCCTCATGTCACCTAGTGATTCTGTTGATGTCGTGCGTATATTTCAACTTTGTGTTTTCATTCCGTCGGAGTATTTACTCCCGCGTGGTCGCGAGCTCTCCTCGTGGAGTGGTGGTGCGAAGTTGCGACACTGTAGTTTGTGAGGTGTACGAGTCGTAGACGCCGAGCATACTCGTGTTGCGATGCAGATAGCGCGCCAAATTCTTCCGATGGTGACGAAGGGATTGCCTATCACAGCCTGCCGACGACACGCGCTGGTGGCAGTGGTGGCCGTCACTGTGGAGGCTGGCTCAAGCGTGGCCGCGGCGCCTGGTGGGTGGGCCACCCCTCCTACGCCATCGCGCGTGCTCCCCCGGGCCGGCGTTGGCTAGCCGCACCACGCTGGCGTTCCCGCGTTCAAGTCTTCGCGCCTTGCCCTCGTCATGTCACTTCGCAGGAGGCTAAGTCTCGAAGAGCAGAACAATGACTAGCACGCCAGGAGGCCCGCCTTCGGGTCGGCCGCCCTTCTGTCGACAACACCGCAAATACGTAAATGGGATGAGTCTGTGACGCAGGCCCGCAGCCGCACTTGACCGATGGCATCGGGAAGCGTGGCGATAGCGCGGCAGGACTAAGGACACTGTCACTATCAGGCGGCACGGCGCGGCACGGCGGGGCGCGACCCGCTAAATCTGAGCTTGCATAAATTGGCGCTGCGCGACCGGTTCTGTGCGATTCAAGTAGGATCCTGCCACGCGAGCGAGACTTCACCATGACGCCCATCCGTGCCCTCTTCTTCCTAGCGGCCATCACCGCCGCC
This sequence comes from Thrips palmi, assembly GCF_012932325.1. Classification (NCBI taxonomy): domain Eukaryota; kingdom Metazoa; phylum Arthropoda; class Insecta; order Thysanoptera; family Thripidae; genus Thrips; species Thrips palmi. The sequence continues at coordinate 5,248,504 of NW_023144620.1, read as the reverse complement.
TGCGCCGCAAGGGTGAGACGACAACCCCAATGTCTTGTTTTCGGCCTTAGCTTCATGTTTCCGTGTTTTTGACGCATTCTTGTTTTGCCAGATCCCCGCCCAGGGTGACGACACCCAGTCCCTGAAGACCCAGATCGCCCTGCTGTCCCACCAACGCCTGACCGGCAACCCCGTCGAGAACGCCATCGAGAAGTTCAAGGAGCTCGTGCGCAAGATCAAGGAGCGCGTCCACCAGCTCGAGAATGTGATTGTCGACGCCCTGCAGGCCAGCTCGGTCGCCGTCGCCAAGAAGATCGACGATTTGGTCTTCAAGAGGTTCGGCATTCAGTTGAACCTCGAGGGCAGGCTGGAGGACCTGGAGAAGAAGAGCGCGGTGTGCAACGCAGCCTTCAAGGTATACAAGGCTGTTTCGACGGCGACTGGCATGGCGTGTGTTAAAGCCTTAGATAAACATTGTTTCTTCTCTCTCAGACCGACCTGAAGCAAGTCCTCGATGAGATCAAGGCCGACACCGAGACCTGCGCCGCCAAACAGATCGCCGAGGCCAAGGACATCCGCGCCCAGGTCGGCGCCCTCCTCCAGATCCTCGAGACCGTCCCCGTCGAGACCATCAATGACATCAAGGCCTGCGACGCCGCCCCCACCGACGCCCCCGCCACCGACGCCCCCGCCACCGACGCCCCCGCCACCGACGCCCCCGCCACTGACGCCCCCGCCCCCGCCACCGACGCCCCCGCCATCCCCGACAACGGCGTCGCCGTGCGAGGCAGCCACTCTCTCGGTTCCTGTAAGTATGAGCAAGCCCGCCACATCGCCCCTCGGCCCCGCGGCCATGAAAATCGCGCCTCTAATGCTCTTTCTTTGTCGCGCAGGGTCCGACGCCTGGAGGAAGGCCAAGTGCGTGACCAAGGTGCTCGCCAAGGGCGCCAATGAGCTCGCCGACGTCCCCGACCTGGTGGCCAAGCTCGTGTCCGACGCCGCGGACCTGTACAACAAGGAGAGCCGCGACAAGCTGCAGGCGTGCGCCGCCCAGAGCCTCAACGGCAAGGGCGACCGCGTGCAGCTGGCCGCCGCCCAGCTCGCGTACTGCATCATTGCGCCCAGCCAGAAGCAGTGATAGCAACGCAGCGATAACAAAGTGCCACCTTCAATCTCACTCGAGGATGGCAGCTGTTTCAGCCAATAATCTCTGTGACACCACCAGCAGCCACTACGCGTGACCAAGTCGCTCCGCCTCCACTGAAAAAAAAAAGTCCACGAAGCATCTCTTCGTACTGCGAAGAAAACGAAGTCATTGTAAAGTCTGCCAAGCAATTCTACAATATCTTCATTTTCTTCGTAACGACGCATCTGCTTCGCAGGCTTTTTTTAAAGTGTGGGTCGAAATAGCTTGCCGCCGATTCAAAGGGTAGTCCAAAATAAAACAGATTCTGAATATATATTTTTTAAAATACCGAAAAATCCAACATGGTCTTCGTTCTTTTTTTGTCACGTTTATTTTGGAAGAGGCATGAAGCACATTGCCAAAAAAACTGGTTTATGGCGGGGTTTCCGCACTGTGCGTTACTCAGCGGCAGTACCGCAGCCCCGTCACGCGCACGTTGCCCCGGGCAACGCGACTGGAACCAGAAGAGCCAATCATAAAGCGAGCGCTCGCTCAATACCTCCCCGGCATAAAAAAAACACTCGGAATGAGGAATGCACTCGAGGGCTGCTTAACTTTTACATAAACGCGGTGCAGTCTTTATTTCGGGCGCTGACGCTCTGCCTGCGGCGCACTGCCCGGGCTGTGATTGGCTTGATCCGCTTGAACTTGGCGCATTGCCGTTGCTGGGCCGGGGGCGGTGCACGCACCAACACCAACGCAGCGCGTCACACCACTCGAAAACACGTCGCGGAAGTGACGGCCGTCGCGCCGCCGTGCCGCGGTCGGCAGCCCTGACGCATACACGGCGTGCGCGGCGTGCGGTACGCTGGAAAAACACCCCGTGCCAGTGGCGGGCCAGTGGCGGGCCTGCCGCCTCCCGCGTGCTGCGCCCCCGGGCCACGCAGTTGGGCAACCTCGGACGACGGCATGCTCCCGTTCGTTTGCAATAGCGGAACGATATTTTTGGGAACTCGAAATCAATTGGAAATTTAAAGGGTCCGTCACTTCCGAGCCAAGGTAGGCATCAGTTCCAATCGCCTGTGTCGGGGGGATGGATTATCGTCATTTCTGGACATTTTTGACTGCCATGATATCAATAGGGCAAGCAGCGTGCTGGTTGCCTTCCACGCAATCTGTTTCATGCTCCACGACACTGAAGTGTGACAAACGGAACTCAGACCGGAAGCAGTGACCGACCGAATCATCGAGAGTGTTGTGGTCAGCGAGCGTGAGGTGTCGTCCGCGCCAAGGTCGGGGAGGCCGTGTCGCTGGCCGTGCTTCTGCCTCCCCGTAGCCCGCCCCTCCGCGCCCGCGCGCTCCAGCGAACGCCCCGCCAGTGGGGTGGTGGAGGGGGACATCGCGGGGCGGCCGTTCGGCCGGTCATCCCATAAAACACAGTGGTGTTTCTGGAACTGGCAGCAGTGCTTGTTTGTCTCCAGCCGACGAACAACATGGCCATGTGGACGGTGAGTGTGGCATCTCGACGGGCGTTGCACTGCATGGAGTGCGCGGTGCTCTTAGTTTCCTAACTGTGTTCTCTCTGCCAGATCTTGTGCTCCGTGCTGCTGGCCAGCTCGGCCCTGGCGGCCCCTCAGCAGTACGCTCCTCCGGCGGCCGCAGCTGCCGCCGCCGCCGTCAACACACCGCCGGCTCCTGGCCCAGAGCCCGCCTACGCGGTGCCCGCTCCCGCGCCGGCCCCCGTCTACGCGCCGCCTCCACCAGCACCGGTCGCTGAGCCTACCTACGCTCCACCCGCCCCTGCACCCGCCCCTGTGTACGCCGCGCCCGCACCGCCTCCAGCACCCGAGCCAGTCTACGCCGCCCCGGCACCACCGCCGGCACCCGAGCCCGCCTACGGCCCCCCTGCCCCCGCCCCTGCTCCAGTCTACGCCGCCCCCGCACCGCCTCCAGCCCCTGAGCCAGCTTACGGCCCTCCTGCTCCCGCACCCGCCCCAGTTTATGCTGCTCCTGCGCCGCCCCCGGCCCCCGAGCCGACCTATGGTCCTCCTCCTCCGGCTCCCGAACCTCTCTACGCTGCCCCTGCGCCGCCCCCAGCTCCAGAGCCAGCTTACGGCCCCCCTGCTCCCGCACCTGCCCCTGTCTACGCTGCACCTGCGCCGCCCCCGGCTCCCGAGCCCGCCTATGGACCTCCTCCCCCAGCCCCTGAGCCAGTGTACGGGCCTCCCGCCCCCGTGAAAGTAGTAGTGCCCGCCGCCGAGTATGGCGTCCCAGCTCTTGCCTGATTTACTGAATGAAGGTGTTCTAGTCAAACGTTCGTATAGTTGGCTCCGTGCGGGATAGAGGGTGGAGGAGCCCACCATCATGTGGAGACGCCGCTGGTTCGACGTCTTCTGTATTTATTATAAATAGTGTGCACTCGTGGGTATGTTTGTTGTAAATAAAAACAACACAGTAGAAAATCATAATTTAACGTTTTTATTTTCACAACATATATTTGTTCAATTGACTAATCTTGATCATCACATCCTTCTTCGATACATGTGAAAACAAAGGCCCAGCAGGCTGTTTTCTGATAACATTATCTCTCTAGTCATATATGACTGTGTGATTATAGTCTTTAAACTGAAACTATTAACAAAACATAAAACATTCAAAGGGTTTCCATTACAATACAACTCGCATTAAGTCCCATACATGCGACGCCAATCATCCTTGAAGAAACAAAAACAAACTTTCATCTTAATTAATTGATAAATATACACTTCCTTACAGGGAACATTGCAGTCACGGATTTATTTACAAACATAACACTAATACATAGACAGGAAATAGGGCACTGTCTTTTTTCTTTTCGTTTGCGCCTGCGCAAATTAATTCAAGGGATAGGGAATTCTCTAATTATTAATCAGTAAAGGCAAGACATTTCCTATGCAAAACCGATGGACTTTAGAGTATTGACCCAGTATTGACTCAGGTTGGATAAAACTGAACTTCCAGAGTGTGCCAATTTCAAATGTAATGATGGTGCACGTCATAGAACTCGAGAAACGAAGCAAGAAATTCGAGTTTGCTTTCGTAGAAGGCACTTTTCTTGAAGTAAACACTCGAAACGTTACAGTCAGGTTGGAGATACCATAGAGATACCGACAATCGGTAAGCGTCTTGCTAAGTTGTTGTGGTCCAGGGACAATACATTTAGTGAAAGTGACATTAAAAACTATGCAGAGTACTATTCTACACCTTGTGTAACAATAGTAATACAAAATAATAATAATAATAATAATAATAATAATAATAATAATAATAATAATAATAATAATAATAATAATAATAATAATAATAATAATAACAATAAACAGTCACGCCTGTAAAATATTACACCTATAAAAGTTGACAATTTTTTGACTCCAATGACAGAACACGACCCGCGCTTAAATCATCGAACCTAACAGTTAAATGCGTCTCTGGTTAAAAAACGAATCATCAAAATTACATTTGGTAATCAGATATGTAAAAGAGGTCTACTGCTTGAATCAGAGATGTCTCTGGTTCCTTGTCTGAAATGTGGGCAACGACGTTAGCTTACAGTATCACGACGAAATAAAGAAAACAACAACATAAGAAACTGACTTTTTTGTGATCCTTTTTTATCTTGGTGCCAACCACCATCTTAAGGCTAAAACTAGGTTCGGAATAGAAGATAGTGATTGCGAATCTCCTAAGGTATTATTATTATGGTAGGTTTAGTGGAAAAATAGAAGAGATGTAGTCCTTATGCCGAAGTAGGCAGTTAGAAAACAACACAATAAATGCTTTGGATTGTACTCACACAAATTATGGCAACAAAGATATTAATGAAAGTTCTGTGAAAGTACCTCTAGGAGGGGCAAATCCTCTTCTTACAGGTTGCACTATGAAGGTATGTACATGAAGATATTATCACAATAGACGAAAAGGCAATCATTCATACACAAAATTCATCGCTCGTTTGCGACGTCTAATAATAAGATAAAGTAGTACCTTTGCACAGAGGCATTTCGCAAGTTCCGCAAATAAAATGACCGTCCATTTCAACACGTTATCACTATTTTAAAATTGGAAGGCAAAGCACATGCAGCTTTCACAAGCATCGAAAACAAAGTCCCTATTTGTTCCATTCGTCATTGCAACAAAAGAGCGCTCATCCACACCTGCTAAAAGCAATCAACAGCCGAATTCCAATTCGGCAATCACGCTCCCGGCGATTGGGTAAAGGTGAAAGTCCGTTCGCAAAGCTCGTGAATTTAGACGGAGTACAGTAGTTGAGGGACCTCTGCCTATGCTGAATAATGAGATTTCAGGCAAGAAGAATTAGCGCTTCCAAGAACGGCCAGGGCTGTCCCTGAACGTCAATGTTAGTGCGACGTCCATGCTCAGGCGTCTTTTGGCACGACAATCTAGAAAATCTAATTTCGATTAAGGCGACGGCAACCAATTCCAAGTTTGATAGCGGTCATATCGGGGCGCCTCTTTTAGTGGCCCGGTCGAGTGCGAACCAGAGAGGACGGCGCTGGCGTCTGTTGGCCCTGGTCGAAGGCCTCGTCGTGAGATTCCGAAGGCAGTCCGCTACTGCGGGGCCGGCGTAGGCGCGGGAGGCAGCCCCGACGGCCCGGACGGCCCGGACGGCCCGGGCGGCGGCTTCTTGGGCCGGAAGGACGCGGCCAGGGACGCCATTAGGCCGGGCTGACGGCCTGCTCCGCTTGCTCCGCCTTCGGAGCCGTGAGGGCCCTGAGCTCCGTCAGCACCGCCCGCCGCGTCCGCGTCCGCGCCGCCCGCGCTGTGAATACTGTCCCCGGACTGCTTGAGTCTGTTGAGCAGGCCGCCGCCCCGCCGGCTGCCGGGGCTCCACAGGTTGCCGGTCTTCTTGCGATTGTTGTTGTTCCCGGTGGGCTCGCCCTCGGCGACTGCGGCCGCGGCCAGGTCCAGGCCGTCGTCGGCCTCGGGGGACGCGTTGACGGACGCCTGGCGCCGCCGCTCCGGTGGGTTGGGCTCGGCGCCGAGCAGCGACCGCCACCCCCGCGGGCCCCGGGTCTTCGGCAAGGTGGCGCGCATCTCCAGCGAGTCCACTGCGTCGCTGCCGTGCCGCGCCCTGGTGCCGTCGGCCTGGTGCAGCATAGGCGAGGCGGGGCAAGTGGCTGCGCCGGGGCACACGCTGGCGGTGGGGCTGTTGGCGCCGTGGCACGGCGACGCCCCCGCGGACGCCGTCGCGGACGTGGCCTCCCGGCTGCTGCTGTCGCTGCTCACGCTGAAGGAAAGCCTGTCCGTCAGGTTCTTGAGCTTCTTTAGGAACGACGTCGGTGACCGGAGCTTCGGTGACGATGACGCCCTGGCGTCGGCTGACTGCGTCCCGGCGGCGCTGGTGGCGCGGGTGTCCGAGGGTGGCGCCACCGGGCTGCCGAGGGGAGACGTGTCCCTGGGAGGCTGCGGCGAGCGCGCCCCGCGGCCCGCCGTGCTGCCCCGCTTGCTGCCCTCGCCGCTGCACGGGCTGTGCGAAGACCGCGACAGCGTGTCGTCCTCGAACGACAGGCACTTGGTGTCCTTGTCGCCGTTGCAGCGGCTGAACTCGGTGGAGCGGCCGGACTGCGGCGACGTGGCCAGGGAGCTGCGCGTGGGCGGCGTGGGCGCGGCAGAGCCGTGGTGGTAGTGGTGGTGCTGGTGGTGGTGCAGGTCGCGCACGGCCCGCGCCAGCTCCTGGTGCGCCAGGTCGCCGCTCAGGGCGCTCTTGTCGCGGCTGCCCTTCCTGCTGCCCGGGTAGCTCTTCCGGCCGCTCTCCGTCGAGATCTTGAACTTGAGCGTCTTTTCGCTCACCTCCACCTCTGTGGCCGTCTCCTCTTCTTCTTCCTCCTCCTCATCCACGTCCTCTTCCTCTTCGTCGCCAACCTCGTCGGCCGCGGCGTCGTCGTCGTGCCCGGCAGGGTCAGCCTCGACGTCCTCCTCGTCCTGCTCGCGGACTTTCTCCATGACGGCGTCCTCGGTGTTCGGCACGTCCTGCGGCCGTTCCAACGCCTCATCTTCGGCGGAGCGCGATCTCGAGCGGACGGTCTGTGAAAGGAAACAAAAACATGACGAATTTGCATAGTAGTTGCAACGTTGTCTTCCACTGCACCTGTGCACACGAGGTGCCATAGGTGCAGACAGCGGCTTTGTACGCTTTCATTCTGCCGCATAAAACCACCAGGAAAAATAAAAACTTTTTCTGCTAAAAAGACGACGACGCACCTGGAAGGACTTCCTGGACTTGACGGAGTAGCCGGAGCCGGACTTGACCAGGGCCTGCGTGTCCTGCCCGTGCGCCGCGGCCTGCGCGAGGTGCGCGGGGGTCAGGTCGCCCAGGTCCACGATGGACTTGCGGTGGATGCGCTCCTCGCGGCACTGTTCGTTGAGGCGGCGGTAGTACTCCAGGGCCTCCCGCACGGGCTGCACGATCATGTCCTGCAAAAAAAATAATAATCACATTTTAGTCTTTTTTTAGCTTCTTTGTTGCTTTTATTATGTGAGAAATCCTCTTTTTTTTTCGAAGATTTTGTTTGAGATTGCAAAGACGGTTCGGCGACTTACATGCAGCTGCGGCAGAAGAGCGCCCAACGCCTCGAACAAGGGCAGCAGCACGAAGCCGATGAAGGAACACTGCGACGACGGCTTGGTGATCTTGTTGGGGTCCATGAAGGGCGTCACCGGCAAGCCCTCCATCTTCTCCGCGTCACTCTGCTTGAAGAACTCCTGCGCAGGAAAGAGAGTCATCCAAACTGTTTCTCCAGACACTGTGAGCCAAAGGCATGCTTGTGACAGGATTTCGGACGTACCTGTAGTAATCTGTCGAGCCAGGGCTCTGCCACGTGCATGGGCCTCGCCTCGTTGGAGATGTCGGCCACCTTGATCAGCACCATGCTCAGCTGCAACAAGACGAAGGGGTTAAGTTTCCGACTCAGGCGGCGGCGTTTCTTCAAGTGCCGTGTCCCGGACACACTGCCGCTGAGGGGCAGACTTTGGGCCGGCTGTGCGGAAGTTGGGAGGGAACGGCAGAGCAGCCCTCGCTTCAAACGGACACGTCTTTAAAAACTTGGCGGCCCGGCTTGCCCTCCCCCTCCCACTCTATCGCGGTGGCCCTCTTGTTAAAAGCACGTCCAATTAGCGGCTGGCGAGTTCAAAAGGGCTGGCGGCCGAGTGGCGCGCCATGGCCCCGGCTCGACATCCAGAAGGGCTTCAGCTTCTAATCGACCGTGTGGACCGGCACCGCCCCGGCACAGCACCGCCGGCATCGTTGTACCATCGACTCGCGCCTGCCCTCCGACTTTGAGTGGAGTGGCTCCAGCCGGATGACGTCACGCCGCCTGACCCAGTGCCCCACAAGCAGGCGCCCCGCCGTGCCCCGATGACACTCGCAAAAGTGGGGAAAATGGAACGGCCCTTGCGATGTCCTCCCTTACCAGGTCCGTGTGCGACTTGTTGCCGAAGTCGAACTCGGGCGTGATGTCCTTGAACTGGGCCAGGATCTCGTTGTGGCGCGCCATGTCCGTGGCCAGGATGCAGCGGATGATGCCCTCGCGGACGGTCCGGAAGACGTGCGCCGGCAGCGAGGCCAGGATGTTGCACTCCTGCAGCTCCAGGATGCGGAAGGCCACGGAGCAGTGGTGGTTCTCCAGGGGGGAGATGTCGTTGTAGCGGAGCGCCAGCTCCGTCCGCGCGTTGATCTGCAGCCAAGGTGGCATTATGACAACAAGTTAGTCGAGAAAAGGCTCCTCTTTCCCCCGCCATGCCTTTCCATTCTTCGTGACATTGGGCGACCTCACGGCCCTTTCCACGCCGCCGCGCCGCATTTTCGTAATTTTACTTTTTCCAATCTCGAGCCACTTTGCGCGAGGCGGACAGCAGCAGTGGCAGCAGCATGCCGTCGCCCTTCTCGCCTCTCCGCGAAACGAGCCGCCGCGGCGATACCCCGCGCGCCGAAAAGCGAGGCCGGCCGGCCGGGGTATCGCGGCCACCGCGCCACCGCGCTTGCCGCCCGCCTACCCACCTGGTAGATGTTGTTGTAGCCCGGGTGGTCCAGGTCGTGGCAGATGCACGACGTGATGAGAATCAGCGTCTCCAGGTCGCCCACTTTGGCGGGCACATCCACGCAGCACGCCATGGCATACATCTGGAGAGAAACAAAAATAAAATCATTCGTTCATTTCAACGCCTCCTTGTAAAAGAGGTCTGCCTTATTTACCACAGAGAGGCCTCTTTTGCTGAGAAACGTCGATTTCATCCATTGCAGAATTGATGCAAAAACTTGGGGAAGTATCAAGAAAGACGGGCGTTAGAGGGGCGGTGGCGTCATAAAAGCAAAAACAACAAACAGCCGGCAAACAAATAGGGCGGTGCTTGCGTAATTTGGAAGGGAGATCGCAAGTTATGGAAGCAGTGGTCGCAGTCATAACCGGCGAACAACCGGGCCCGGGGGGTGGGGGAAGGGAGGAGAACTACTGCACCAAGGTTGTACTGAACCCGCCAAATTGACCCCTAAAATCCGAATTGCCCTCTAAAATCCGTGAGGCTCGTTGTCAGGGACGCACTCTCTCCCACACTCGCACACATTACGCACCATCTGTGTGACGCAGAAGCCGTGGCGGAAGTTGTGGAACGGCACCTCGTTGTAGTTCTTGTAGACCTCGTAGAGGAAGGCGCGGATGGTCCTCGCGTCGATGTGGAACTTCTCGGGCAGCCCGAAGTCGTGGTACATCCACTCCAGCAGCGCCAGGATGTCCGAGTCCGACAGCGGCGAGCAGTCGAACAGGGCCGTCTTGAGGGCGTCCTTGATCTCCTCGGAGGGCGGCACATCGCTGCGGCAAGGAGAAGCACTATGCTTTAGTGGCGGTGACCTAAGAGGAAAACGCGCACCCCCAGCGCAGCGCGCAACTAGCGGCCGTGTTTCTGCTCGCTGAAGCACGTCCCTGCCAGTGGCGTGGTGCGTCGTGTTTCCGGTTTAATTCACCTCAACGAGGAAAGCAGTGCACTGCACCTCGTTACCATTGGTTACCAGCCCCGCCAGTGTCCGCGCGCATCCGGCGCTTGCTCGACCCCCCTGCCTGGCTCTCTGCAGACTGATTCCGAGCGGCGCTCTGTCTCTCTCGCACGCTTGGGCCGTCCCGTACAGGTGCGAGAGAGACAGCGCGACGAGAACGGGCGACCCCCGGAATCGGTGTGCAGCCTCGCTATCGGCCCGTGTTGAGATAACGAAGGCGCGCAACCAGGAGAAGCGGTCGCGGCGTCCGGCCGACCATTTCCGGAGAGAGAGAGAGAGAGAGAGAGAGAGAGAGAGAGAGAGAGAGAGAGAGAGAGAGAGAGAGAGAGGGAGGGAGGGAGGGAGAGAGACCTCCCCGATGAGAATCATCTTGCAGGCCTCCGCCGCAATATCGTCCGCGGAGTGGCGCTTCGCTTCGCGACGTAAAGCGCTCCATACCGGTCCGGCCGTGCGCTGCGCTGCAGTGTGCCTGACGCGCTGCGCCGTGCGAGCGTTATTCAAAGAGCGCCTTTCGCTCATATCGGTTTATTGCACTGGCATAAAAGCCGCACAATGGCTGGCCGGCACAATACCTCGGATCATCGCCGTGTGTGTGTGTGTGTGTGTGTGTGTGTGCGTGTGTGAGTGTGTGTGTGAGTGTGAGTGTGCGACCGCGGCTTCGGTTTCCAGCAGCAAGGCGTCCAGCACATGGGGACGGCCCAGCCGGCCACTTCGCGCGTCCTCAAGGTCGTGATCTTGGATACAGAGACAACTCGCCGATATAACGGACGAAGGCGTCTGGAATGGATGTGGTCGGCTTTCCGCGGAGTGACGCGTTACAGCGCTTTCCCCCGTCCGTCGCGCACCCTGTGGCGTCCCGTGGCGCCCCGTGCTTGTAATGAAGAGCAGCCTCGTGCAGCCCCGCCTCCCCGCCCCGCCGTCGTCGTTGGTCTGAAAATACGACGAGTTGGTTTCCTCGTTTTTCCCCGGCCGAGATCCCAGCGAGAATTATTTCCTGCTCCTTCCTGTGTGCGCGACGTCCCGCCCTGCCCGCCCTGCAGGCTGGAGTGGGGCTCCAGCCTGGCTCCAGCCGCTCCAGCCAGGAACGAAGGGCGCCGGAACGATGTCCAAATAAATGCTGTGGCGGTAATGAAAGAAAGCGAGCGAGGCGAGTGGAGGGTGGACACCACCTGGCGGGGCGGGGCGGGGCGGGGCGGGGCGGGCGGGCGGCTTAGCCGGGGGCCAGGCCGGCCGAGGCCGCGGCCAGCAGGAGGGGCGCAGGGCCGAGGAGCGCCAGCAGGCGCGTCCATTAAGGGCCAATCCCGCGATAAATAGGCCGAAAATGAGCCCTTAAATTGGCCCAGTCAAGCAGGGAAGCTGACACTGAATTGAGGGCCCTCTGGAGCTGGGCTGCGTCCCTGCGCCCCCACGGTGACCCACTTTAGCACACCCATCACCCCATAATGGTCCCTGAGGAGCCCCGCCGCGCCCCGCCCCAGCGCGTCAATGGGTGTCGAGGCCGGGCCGGGCCGGCCGGGCCCGTGGACATTGCCGCCGCAGGTTCCTAGTTCCTAGTAACGGGGACGGGATGACGACGCAGGGGCTTTGGCCGCTCTGTCTCTCTCGCACCCATACGAGGCGCACCGTGAGTGTGAGAGAGGTCGCGGTGCGCCTCGCATGGCGAGCGAGAGAGACAGAGCGACGATGAGGCATCAGCCTGCTGTGGAGCCTCCCGGACGGCCCATCCTGAGCCAAGCGGGGCCCGGACTGCAAACGCTTGCCCAGTGAAATTGGCCTGCCGAGCGGTGGGAGCCTCATCGGGCGAATCGCAAGACAAACCCTTGCTTCCCATCCCCAAGTAAGTGGCCCGGCCGCCCCGCCACGCCACTGCCAAGCCTTGGCGAGCCTTGGGCCGCGCGGAGCCTTTTAATTATTTGCAGATCGTAAAAGGGAAAACCCCCCACGGCCTGCGTCATTGCCTTTCTGTTATTTTAAAGCGCGTTGCGTTCGCCGCGTTGCCCGCCAGGCCGCCACTCCACTGTTGTCCCCAAGGCCGGCAAGGCCGCCAAGGCCGAGGCCGCTTGTCTGCCGGGGTTTAAAATAATAATTCCTTGATCCGTGTCGGTCATTAATGCGCCATCCATTGCCAGGAGCCCTGCAGGCCCATTCCGCTCCGTCGCTCTCACACTCACACTCGTGGGGCGTGTGCGCCGGGGTGCGAGAGAGACGGAGGGCTGTTGGCCGAGGGGGCAAAAACTCGGGATTTTCGTGTACACATGATTCGGAAAACGCAATGATTGCGCATGGTTTTAATTGATTTCATGGCTGATTTTGCCTTATTTCGCGACGCACCAGGGTGATGTTGAGCGTGATTGCGTGTGATTGTGTTCGGAAAGAAATGATTTCGGACTGATTTGGCCTGGTTTCGTGTGATTCTGCCTAATTTCGGTCGATTTTAGTGATTTTGGCTGATTTCGGATTGCTTGATTTCGCGTGATTCTCAATGATTCGCGTGTGATTTCGGGGGCCGTGTACACATGATTGCGCGAGTTTTTGCCCCCTCGCTGTTGGCAGTGCGGCGGGCGAGGCGGGCGAGGCGGGGCGCCGTGGCGAGGACGTCGCGCCGTCGCGGACACACATTAGGGTGCCGCGCCCCCGTGCCGCGTCGCCGTGCCGCGTCGCCCGCGTCGCCATGACGACGGCGTGACGTCACCACGTGTCGCACGGTGATAACGGCACACGACACGCGCGTGCCGTGCCTTGGCTTGGCGTGCCTTGCCGTGCCGCACGCGCGGGGGCAAACACCGCGCACGCCACACGCGACGGCCGCGCGGTCGTGCCGCACACCGTAAGAGCGTGACATTTGTCTCGCTGGACAGTGCGCGACGCGGCGGCCGTTTCAATCTCGCGCCGCGCGCTTTGTCCGCAGCGCGGCAAAAATTGTTTCAAACTTAACTTGTGCAGAGCGCGCGGCGCGGGCCGGAGCGGCGCGGCGCGGGCCGGAGGAGGAAATGAAATAAAAACAAATGGGAATGGGACTGGCGGGGCCGGGGACGTCTTTGCGCGCCGCGGACGCCGCGGACGCCACCCCGGCAAGTACCCCGTTGAGCACGACGCGGTTGTTGAGAAATGCCTCACCTCCTCCCGCAAACACGTTGCCGCCGCTGCCGCCGCCCCCGCCGCGGCGGAGCAGGCCGAGAAGGCCGAGCCCCACTCCGAACCGAAATGAGCCGAGCGCGGACAAGCAGAGCGACAAGCACGACGCCCGAAGGCAACGCCGGCAACGCTCAGTTGAGGAAACATACCCGCCGTGTGCACTGCGCGTCTGCGCGCCCACTACACTGTTCGTTGCGACCGCGTCGATTCTTGGCACTGCCGGGACAGAAGCGACGGTTCCGAGTTCTGACACTGTACTAGTAGTGTCGTGTCGAAAGGGTTGCCAACCTCAGCCTAGGCTACCTACAGGCACTTGGCTTGTTCTCGACCAGCTGCAAAGTACGGCTGAGGGTGGCAACCCTTTCGATACCAGTGCACCGAGGGAATTTAATGTTTGCCAAATTATGTGGCGGCACTGCACTGCACCACCGGCACCGCAGAGCTGCGGCTGCATTTTCGTGATTAAGGTGGAGGGGTGGGGGGAGTCGGAAACAGCTTTCGCAGCAGCAGCCCAGCGGACTGGTGCCGAGCACCACTCTGTCTCTCTCGCACCCACAACGGGACGCCACATGGAGTGCGAGAGAGACAGAGTGCCTGCTGCGCGCAGCGGGGCGACCAAGCGCCTGTGATCGGCGAGGTAGGCAACCCATCGCGCAGCGCCGTCCGCGAGCGGCCGCCTCGCCGCCTCGCAGGCGCCTCGCGCAGAGCTCATCTTCTCGTCGCTCTGTCTCTCTCGCACCCGTATGGGACGCCCCATGAGTGCGAGAGAGACAGAGCGACGACGGCAGCGACGTGCGGAATCGCTCCCCGGGTGGACGAAACTCGGGACAAAGTTTGAGCTCCCCAGTCTTTCCAGTCCTCAAATAGGACGTGAATCGAACGCACACGCGATGCCTCCGCGAGAGGATTCTTCGTTTCGTCGGCAGTTCGCGGGGCGGTCCACTGTAAGCACACTGGGGCCTGCCATGTGTTTGCGTGGGGGCACGTTTGCGAAACGTAGAGCTTCTCAGGGTTGGTCCCAAACGAGCCTAAAGCCTGGGTTCGGCCCGTGGTTTGGGGGGGGGGGGAGAGACAGAGAGACAGACAGACAGACAGAAGACTGCAGCCAATCGGCCCACCAGAGGGATCTGGAGCGGAGGCGCGGGGAACGAGCTCGGCGGAAATACACACGGCGCAGACGACGGTGACGTTTTCTCTTCGCCGCCGCTACAGTGAGCTCGCGCCCCGCCCCGCCCCGCCCCGCCCGCTGCGTACTTGTCAGAGGGGAGTTGAAGACTCAGGTGGAGACGGGACGGCGGCGCCGGGGAGGACGGGACGAAGAAGGTGAAGTCGCGGCGGCATTTCGTTTATGCTGCGTCGTAAAACCGCGCGCGGTGGTATTTCACCGCGGAGGCGGGGCGTTCCGGGGCGTTCCGAGGCGTTCCGAGGCGTTCCGGGGCGTTCCGAGGCGTTCCGGGGCGTTCCGAGGCCCGCCCCGCCCCGTTCATTTGGCGGGCCTATCGTCTATCGGCTCACCAGATCTCCAGGAAGTGCTCCTTGACGCGGCGCTGCTCCTCATGGCTGCGCCGGCGGTACTGCAGGCGACGGCAGTCCTCGGGCGGAGGCAGCTCCTTGTAGTAACCTGGAACAAGCGGCGCCACACTGTGAGTGACAAGGCGAGCGGTCGACGTCAACCATAGCCCGCACGTCATGCGAGCCAACTGAAAAAAAAAACTGAAACAAAACGGTGTTTGAAGCACGGAACAGCTCAACAAGTTAGGCTGTTGGCGTTGGCGCTGCCATTTGCCGTTCCCAGTGCTCGCCACTAACCAAACAAATGACAGGCGTTCCGCGTCGGTCACGGTGTCGGTGTAGGCGGGCTTGGACAGAAGGGGGTGGGGGTTGTCGGGCCCCGGCCCCGGGCCCCGGGACGCGGCGTAGGATCCACGCTGAGCCGCGGCGCGCGCGCGCGCGGGGGAAACCAGATATCCTCTTTGCTTATGCATCAGAATAAAACATTTCGAATGTTGCTTTCGCTGACTGAATGCCAGCTGGGCGGGGCGGGGCGGAGGAGAGCCCCCTGGAAATGGAACAAGGCAGCCAAGCCGAAGCCGCACCAGTGCCTACCAGACCAGTGCCTACCAGCGCCGAGCGGTGACGGCGACTTATTGTGAAAATGCACTGCGAAGAGGGCGAGGGGGGGGGGATGGGATGGGGCCGGAGGGGCTTAGGCTTCGCCATGGCTGCGCCGAGGGCTGCCTGGGGCTGTGGCGCCGTCGCACCTTGCGCGCACCGAGCCACCGGAGCGTCGGAGCGAGCGGCGAGCGGACTAGGGAAACGCGATAAAAAACTTGGCAAGTCCGGCTTCGGTTTTACAGCGTCGCCCTCCCCTTCCGGTGCTTCCGGTTGCAAGGCGCTTGCAGTGCACCTGCTCGGCTCGGCTCGGCCTGGCCGTACCGGCGCGGCTCGCCACGGCCGGGCCTAAAACTTGCCAGGTGGTGTGGTAAACCGGCCAGTAAAACTTTGTCTCAACCCTTCGGGGGTTGCCAGCCGTGCCCGGCCTGGGACTGGAGGCGACCTGGGGCGCTCTGACGTCAGCAGGGTGTCCAACTTGGCCACGCGAAAACGGATGAAAACTTAATAATGAAACGCACCGGGGCGCGGCACGCCACGGCACGCCACGGCGGGGCGTGCGTTCGAACGGGCGGCAATATTCGCGCGGCCTGGCCGGGGCGTGGGGCCATCAGGCCACCGCCTTGCCGCCTCGGCGTGGTGGCGCCGTAGCGACCCGTAGCGACGCGCGGTTATTGGCAATAGGAGGCGGCGAAGGCGGGCGAGAGGCGTAAGCCTTTTACCTAGAGCAACAGGTTGGCATAGCGCGGCCCGCCGCGGGATCACCGCACACAAAATACCGTACACTGTGTACCGCGTCGTCTGTCCCACTCTTTCTTTCGCGTGTTTGCCCAAGGGCGAGGGTGGTCCTCCTTCCCTCCCCCCGTCGCGGCCGTCGCGGCACTGTAGCCACATTCCGAGAACCGGTTATCCTTATCCTCTCTCGCAAACGAATAATCCCTCCCCGGCCTTCACCTGCACTGGCACTGCAGAGCGTTTCCGCGTCGCCGTCTGTCTCTCTCGCACTCGTGGCCGTCCCGCGCGCCGCGTGGGCGCGAGAGAGACAGACGGCGACGCGCCTCCACTGCACGCAAAGGGCCGCGGCAAAGACGGCGTTATGGCGCCGCCGAGGCGCCGAGGCCCGCGACAATGTCGTTTACTGCACCGCGAGACAGAGACAGAGGCAGCGGCGCCTCGACGGCGTTGTCGTCCTCGAAGGGCTTCCTCCCCCTGCCGTGCCGCCTTGCCTGCCGGGTCTCGGCTTACACTTGTGTTTTATCGGTGTGTCGCCTTCACTCCCCTTGACGCACCTGGGGTGCAGTGCGGCGCGCAACGCTCCACTTTTTTACGAGCCGCGCAGTCTGTCTGTCTGTGAGGTCTGTCTGTCTGTCTGTCTGTCTGTCTGTCTGTCTTTCTGTCTGTCCGTCCGTCCGTCTGTATCGCGTCGCTTCAAAGTCGACGCTTGTCTGACACTGAGCCGACGAGAAAAAGCCAGCGCCCCACAGTCGACTTTTCCGTCCTTTGCCGGGGGGCGCGCCGGGGGGTCGCTTTAGCAGCGCAGTGACACGCGGTGAATCAAAGCGCGTGACGTGTGTGTGTGTGTGTGTGTGTGTGTGTGTGTTTGTTTGTGTGTGTATGTGTGTGTGGGAGAGGGGGGAGGGGGTCGTGGCCGGGGCGCTAGTTGTGTTGGAGCGTTTATGTGATTAACAGCGGGATTGCGTTCCCGAAGTTAAAAGCGTGCGTGACGGCGGCTCGACGCCAACCACCCCACCCCCTCCAAGACCCAACACTCCTTGTCCTGCGAGCTGCCCCCGCAGTCCTGCCTACCCCCAAACAACCCTCGCCGTCGGTTCGATCACCTCCCCCTCCCCCTGACACCACGACACGACAACACGCACGCCGCTGGGGTCGTGCCCGTCGTGCCCACAGGCCCTGCTGGCCGCAGCCCTTGGCTCGCCAGCCCCGCCTCGCCGCCGACCCTTGCGCCGACCCGCCCTCCGTCCCTGACCTGAGCCAACGCCGCTCAAGATGGTGACTCCCGATAGGCGGTGTGCGACGCAGATATGCCCCCCCCCCCAACCCCTCGACTTCTGGAAGGCTGCCGTAAACAAGTGTGTGAATTAGCAAGCAGCGCGTACCGCGTCGCACCGCGTCGCACGCAGGCCTGGTACCCGCGGGGCCGGACGCCCAGAGCGCCGCTGGGGGGCAGAGACGCGCTGCAGTCCGAACAGTGCCGCGTCGCTCCGTCTCTCTCGCACCCTGACGGGACGCTTCGCAGGCGCGAGGGAGACAGAGGGACCTTCTCGGAGTCTGCCTGCTGAGCCCCAAGGCCGGGGTCGGGGCCCCAGAGAGGGGACACTGCTGTAAAATGCACGTCGAAGCCTCGAAGCGCGCGGCAGCGGCAGCAGCGGCAGCAGCCCGACGCCAGCTGCGGACCACTTAGCCGTAGCGCACACAGCTGGATGAGTTGGAGTGAGTGAGGGCGAGTTAGAGCCAGCAGTGGGGCCTGGGTCCCCTCACGGGGCTGGCGGGGCTGGCGGGGCTGGCGGGGCTGGCGGGGCTGGCGGGGCTGGCGGCACGTTGCCTGTCATAGATAGGCCCTCTATAACAGACCAAGTTGGAGGCGGCGAAATGGGGCTGCTGTGGGAGGGGGGAGGGGAGAGGCCGAGCCACACCAATCCCAACGCGGCGCCCCAGCAGTCACGTGAAGAGGGAAAAAATTCCCAAAATGCACCAGTGTCGAAAGGGTGGCCCCATGCCCTCTAGGCAAATATCTGGGCGCCTCTTTCGATACGTTGGCTAGCGGGCTGAGGTTGGCAACCCTCCGACACTCTGCTGCATCGTGGGAGTATTTGTCTGCCAGTGTGGCAGCACTGCCCCGGCGGGCCTCGCGGTGCTCGCGGTGCTCGCGGCCTGCCCCGTGTTGTTGAGTGTTGTTTCGGCAAGGTTATCGGAACGGCCGTTCCTCCGTTTCCATCGCCGCTTTTCCCCAGGCTTTCCCTTTCATCGTGGCCGGGCTCGCCGGCGGACCGGTTCCGAAAGCTGCTTTCTTCTCTCTCCCTCTTTGACGCACTCGCGGGGCGTTTCGTTGCGAGTGCGAGAGAGACAGAGCGGCCCTTCGGAACGGCTCGGCTGGCCTCGCAGAAATGGCCGCGATTGAAACGCCACTGCAAAAGGCGGCGGCGCGGCGCGCTACCCCTTTGCCCTGCCTCGCCCTGCCGCGATGCCGAGAGAAAAAAGAAGAAACAGACCGCCTCCCTCGGCGGGACGCGAACCCACCGCCACCTGGAGAGAGCGACGCGCTGTCGCGAGGGATCATTCGCGCCGAGCACGACATTGGTTGTCTCCTTGTCTCGGCGTCGTTAGCCATCCAGCAAGAGCCGGGGCCACGTCAGCCGAGCGGGCCGAGAGGGCCCAGGCTCGCCGCCCGGCCCGGCCCGACCCGGCCCGGGTCAAGGTCGAAACCCAGAGCTCGCTCCGCGGGGTGTGCGACCCTCGACCCTCGACGGAGAGCGGCAGGCTCCTCTCCCTCTCCCACCAGAATGCAGCGGGCGCTGTCAAAATTGCGTCGCCCACATTCACGAGAGGGAGAGAGAGAGAGAGAGAGAGGTCTGGGGTGCAGGCAGTCCGGTCACATTCGACCCACCGTCACATGCAAATCGTCGCGGGAAGTGGCTGGCTGGCTGCGGGCTGATACCGAATTTTCTTCGCCGCGTCTCTCTCGCACCCGAGCGGCGGGCCGTCGGCCAGTGGGGGTGCGACGGAGACGGAGCGCCCTTCGGAATCAGCCTGGGGGGTGGGGGGCGCGTGGGGGTGGGGTCAACTGCACGTGACGGCGGCGCCGTGCATGCAGCCCCCGCAGTGTGCCATGCAGCGCCATGGACAGTGGCGGGGAAGGACCAGGGGGTGGGGCGGAACAGCGGGGCAGCGGAACTCAGATAAGAGACAAGTGGGCCACCATTTTTGCGCCGGTAGCGAACTGGTGGCGCAGTGCTGCGCAGTGCTCTCTCGCAGTGTCTGCCCCGCCACGGCGCACGGCGCGCCACCCGCTGCCAGTGCCGCCACACTGCCACGCCACGACAGGCCTAATAGCCCGGCCGCTCAGACGACGCAATAATAGGCAGGCGGCAGGACGACCGGCGGGGTGGGGGGAGGGGGAAGGACGACGACGGCAAAACGCCGCTTCGGCTTTTGTTTTTGTCAGCGTTTTCCAGACCGACGAAATCCTGCACGCAAAGACGGGGTGCTGGATTCGCGACGTACCGAGCGGGGTGAGGGGAGGGGGAAGGGAGGGGAGCCTGTCCCCCAGGGTCAGTGGCTGCTGAAGAATGGGGGTGGGATGGGGTGCCGTCCCCGCGCTCTCGTATACACAAATTCGCTCTCGCTTTTAATTTTTTAGAGCGGACTTAATTTGAATTTGAATTAATTTGATGAGACTGATTATCTCGAGTTGGTTTGGGTAACCAGGTCCGACGACACCGGCCCGCCGGATCGGGAGCGGTGCCACACTGGCAGACCGGCACACTGTGCGACGTGGAGACGCGGACGTGTTGACGTCATTAATGGGGATCGATTAGTGGTGCCCGTGTGCCTGGCTTGCTGCCTGGCTGTCTGGCGGGCTGCTCTTCAAGTGTCGTTGGCCGCGCCCCGCGTCGCCGTGGCCGTGTCGACCGCACTCGTGTCGTCGGGGCGGTCGGGGCGGTCGGGGCCGCCTTGCCGCCCTCGCCCTGAGGCCCCCCGAGGGCGCGGGGCCGCGGGGGGCTAAGGGCCGAAGGGCCGTGTGTCTGCTGACGACGGCGGCGCAACGGCGCCCGTGTCGCGACATGCAGCTGGCTGCTTTGTCAAGCAAATCAATAGACAGAATGAAGCAGCCCGGGGCGCCAGCACCGCGGCCGTGGCGTGGTCGGGGCGGCGGTAACGGTGCGGTGGCCGTGATGAGCTTTTTATGAAGGAGTGGCGGCGGTCCACCGCCTTGCCGTCCACGCTGGGGAGGGTGATGAGGTGTAAGCAATCACAAGAACCGACAAGAACCGAAGGGCTTGTGTGGCGCCGAGGGGAGGGGGAGACTCGACGACAAGAAGACAGTGGCGTGGTGCGAGCACCGTGGGGCGGAGGCGGAGGGGGCCAAAAATGATGAGAGATGTGTGAGGTGAGTGGGTGGGACAGCAGTCCATCCGCTGCGGATCTCGCTGGGGGATTGCTTGGCCCGAAGGAGAGAGAGAAAGGAGATGGGGGAACAGAGCGGCGCAGCGAGGCACGGCGTCACAGTCAAGGCGTGTACTGGAAATGAAAACAACCCCGGGGCAAACACAGACCAGCCAAACAGATAAATTCGCTTGTGTGTGTGTGTGTGTGTGTGTGTGTGTGTGTGCGCGCGCATGCATAGTGTGTGTGTCGTGTTCGTTACACGCCGGTCGTCTGCATCGCATTAATCCCGATACAAATTCGCTTCAAGCAGTGCCGCTGTTGTTACTTTTCAACAACTAGTGTGCGTCCCGCGCTTGTCCCCCGTGGAAACTGGCTAGACAGGGACAGACAGACTGATTCCGCGTGGCGGGTCGCGACGCGGAGCGAGGCAAAGCTGCTCCCCCTGGGGCCTGGGGGTCCTCCTGGGGGTAGAAAGGCACCACGCGCTGCGCAGTGCCTGGCAGTGCACGCACGCCACGACTAATTGTCTGTTGGCAACACTGCTGCGAGGAGTCAAGGAGCGTGGGCACGCGGCGGCGGCAACCAGGACGCCGGCAGCCAGGCCGCCAAGCCGTCCTACACGTCAAAAAGCACGACTCGTCGGTGGCGAAGCGACAGCTCGTTTTTCATTTTTGGCCGTCGGAGAGGCGGAGTGGCGGTGGCGTAGGCGGCGGCGAGGCGGAACGCGGCGTGGCCTTTTCGTTTCCTCTGTCGCATTTCGGCGAGGCGAGTGCGGACCGCCGCGGCGCGCCAGGCATGCAGGGAATTTAATGGGAAGCGTGAAGCTCGACTGTGATGAGCGTGTCATGTGTGCGTGCGTGTGAGTCGCGGGGGGTTATAAGGCACAGACCCGGTAAGCCCTGCTTTGGGGTGCCACGCCTCGCCGCGCTCCCCGCCGCCCAGAACGTGCCGACGCCGAAGAAGGGCGTCTGCCACGCCACTCGGCCGCACTCGGCGCCGCGCGTCGAGGGCCGAATGATGGTATCAGACGGCACGGCCGACAACAACAACAACAACAAACAAAAACAACGACGCAGCGGTCATCAAACATGATGGGGGGATGAGGCTCGTTGGGGCTGGGGCCGGCCATGGCGGCCGGAGAGGACAGTGTAGGAGAAGCGCCTGCGAGACGGCGGCTGGGCCGGCCCGCCGAGCAGTGGCGTCGTGCAGTGGTGCCTACCCGCCGTCCCGCAGGCGCTCGCGGCGCCCGGCGCGTTGCCTACCCTCGAGTCCACAGGCGGTAGCCCTGTGTCCGCGAGCACTGCGTTCGCGGCCACTGTGTCCGCGCGACCACTCGCCGCGTCCGGCGCGTTGCCTACCCTCCCGGCGCCGACGGAAAAGAGCCTTTCATTGAGCTCCCCTTTCAAGCAACCCGTGCCGCCGAGTGTTTTGAGAGGCGAGGGCCGGTCAGGCCACAGCGGCGCGGTTCGGAGCGAGGAGCTTTGAGGCGGCCCTGGCCGAGGCCCTGGCCGTAGTCGTTGACCTCCAGGAGGAGCAGGGCCTCGCGCGTGCTGCTGGGGCCGGGCTCGGCCGCCACTCGACCGGCAGTTTCATCGGCAAGGAGAAGAAGGAGGAGAAGAAGGAGAAGAACCAGCAGTGGAAGGTACAGTGGAGAAAAGGAGGGCTCTGCATTGCTTCGCATGCAAGCAGATCGGTGGAGCGATTGGGGCGACCGCCGTGCCGGCCGAGATAGGCAGTCTCCAGGGAGACTCGAAGACCCACGAAGGCCCGTAGGCCGGCCCAGGCTAGCGCGGCTAGCGGGGGCCAAGCCAAGGCCCGGCCGGGACGGGGACAGCCACCACACTGCCGTTCGATCGCAATATGGGTTGGACCGTGGGTTGGATAGGCCCTCACCAATGTCTCCCTGTCTGCCGTCCCGTAGTCCCGTCCACAGCCAACAGTGTAGGGTAGGCTCCACCACTGTAGCGCCGGGGGCGCGCGGCCAATACAAGCACCCAACAGACTCACCGAGCCGGGACGAAAAAAAAAGCCAAAAAACACGGAGGGGGCTCTTCTCCCGTGGTTATTTGGCTAAGTGGACATCACCGTGGACGACGCCCTCGCCAGGCCGCCGCGCCGCCGGGCCCCATTTACATGGTCGGTGGTCACGAGCCGCTCAGCAGTCCCCGTCCGACCTCACCTCGCCCTCACCGGCCCAGTAATATTACCCTGGCTGGCAGGCAAGGGCTTTATGTACATCCGTGTTAAGCCGCTCTCCTTTTATTTCATCAAGGCGCGTGGCAGGGCGGCCAGCCAGGGCGGCCAGCCCGGCAGGGAAGCCAGCGTGGCCGTGGACGTGAGTGTGGACGAGCGGGACTAACCCTCCAGGGAATCGGGGAAAAGGTTCTTGTGAGAAATTCGACGGCCAGGTTGCGGCCGTTGCTGAGAGGATCGAAGGTTTCCCTTCTTTTTGGCAGAGCCCTCGGCAGAGCCCTCGGCAGAGCGCTTGCCCCGCCCCGTCCCTCACTCCGGATGGTCGGCCGGACCGGAGGGGTCCTCCCCGTCTCCGCGCCGCTCCGCGCCCTTCAAGGTCCAGTGGAAGTCGCCATGTGGCAGTAGTGCACCCTCAAAGAGCCGCTGCGATGTCGCCAACTTTGAAAACGAAATCTACCGCCATTTCCCGACTGGTTGCCCGCAGGCCGCCGTCGACCGCCACGACGTCGTCCTCGGCGGGTCTGGAGTCTCCGGTTCGCGAATGCAGCGCTGCCATTGGTCGGCGAGGCCGGCGGGGCCACGGCCACGGCGCCGTCCCAAATGACGAAGCCTTGCGAGGCCGAGGCGGCCGAGGCCCGGCCGGGTTCCCCGAAACAGCGCGCCGCTGCGAGGCTGCGAGGCTGCGACCGACCAGCGGGGTGCCTTTGAAGGCCTCGCCGGGCCACGCCAATTTGGCGACCAGCGCGAACCACACCGCAGGGGCCTCAACCTACGGTGGGGTGGGCCCGGTGGCCCGGTGGGCCGTGGGAAAGCCAGAAGTCAAAGCCAGCCTCCTCCACCGTCTCCACGTCTCCGTCTGCGCTGTAAAGTGGCGCCGTCGGATTACGGCGAGCCTCAAAGAATGCCGCGTACTGCCCCCCCCCCCCCCCGCGGCCCCACCACAAAAGGGAAACACTCACATTGATGGAGCAGCGAATACGGCCGGGCCGCGCGGCTGCGCGCCACTCCAACGTCCCTCGGGCACGCTCGCGTATTGTCTTGCCTTGCGGACCCGTACGACAATCACTCCTCCGGCGACGCAATTTCACGTCTTGTTTCCCCGCCAGCTGAAAACATACTCTGAGCGGTAACCACCAACGAATAATTTCGGGAAGGAAACAGTTCTGTTTTTGTTTTGCGAGAACTAATTAGCGACGGCGGGAGGCTTAGTCTTTGGCAGTGTATACGCAAGGTGTGTTACTGCCCCAGCGCGAGTATATACCTAAGCCCTCGCAGGGCGTAAAGCAGCGCTAACAACAATCCTGCATTTGCCCCTCCACTAAGTAGGTCAAAACTACAGTGGGCGTGCGTGACGGAGCGCCCTGTGGGGGAGGGGGAGGGGGGAGGGCTGGAGGGCGCCGAGTGGAGTGACACAGCAGAGGCGGCCCGCTCAGGTCAGTGTCCCCCACCACGCCCTACCCCGCAAAAAAAGAGAAAAGAAACCGGCGTGCCAAATCGCATTATTCTGCCGACACGGCGTGGCGTGTCAAAGGCTGTGCCAGCCTATTCAACAAGATATTATGAAGCAATAGAGCAAAGTGAGTTTCTCGGTAAATGTGTCTCGGCATTTTAGGGGGCGGCGACAACGGCACGGCGCCGGGCAGGCCGGGCCGCCGCCTGCCTGACGGATTCAATAATACCCCCACCCCCAGCCACCTCCTCCCCCTCCCCCCTCCCCGTGGACGCCCTGCTGATTGCGCGTAGGGACACCACTGGGGTCCGCTGGCGGCCCGCTGGCCGGGTGGGCTGCGTTTAAGGGCTTCTCAAGGAGATCATTTGGTGGTCGCTGGGCCTCTCTCTCCCCCTCCCCCCTTTCCCTCCCACCCCTCCCTGGTGCCGCGGGGGGCGTGTGCTCCCTCACGCAGTCCGCTCCACTGCTATGCTTCGGACGCCGTGCACGGCAGGCCGACTGGGGTGCATAGTCGAGCCCGCAGGCCGTACGAGTAGCTGCTGTGTTTGTGTGTTGCAGTCTAACTCCCCCCCCTCGATGAGAGCGCCGTTGTAACGAGACTCTCTACATGAATCGAGATACGCATGGAACAGAATGGGACAGCGACCCCCGGCGGCTTGAGCGCTTCCGTTTTATTCTCTGGCTGTTGACAGACCGATGTCTCGGAACGCGATCGATGTTTCGAGAATGAGACCGATGTCTCGAGATGAGACAGCAGGCTTCGCTCTTTCCTCGGACAAAAGCATCAGGGCAGACCAGCACATTGTGCATGTGCGTGTCTCACTGCCCGGGAGCCTCAGCGTGTGCTTGCGTGTTGTTCTGGCGAGCCTCCGTGCCATGTCAATGCAGCCTTTGTGTCTGGAGAGGCAGCCTCGCTGCACCAAGTCGTAATAAGAGAGCGCGGCGTGGCTTGTGTGTCCGGTAGGCTTGATGAAACCACCACCAACCCCCCAGCTTTGCCCGAGTGCGTGTGTGTTTCGGTTTTTACGAGGCTGCGAGGGCGGGGCCGGAGTATGAACGGACAGGTATAAGGGCACATACCTCAGCGACCTCAGCGGCCGTGTTGTGCGGGACTCCCCCGCGCCCCCTCCCCACGCCCTCCCACGACCGCGCCAGTCCCTGAGATGCCTCATCGCTCTTTGCGGGGCCCCGAGTCGTCGAAAAATCGCGACAGATTGCTGACTTCGCCGTCGCCGCGTGGGCAGGGCCGGCAGAGCTGCTGGTGAACAAACTTTGCTCGACATACCCCCACCATATGGCCCAGACACACACACACACACTCACACACACACACAGACGCAAGCCTATCGGGGAGCGGCTCTTGAAAAGGGAAGTCCTTTTTCCTCCCGAAATAATTGCCACACTCACGCCACCAGTTTTTTTTCTCCATTTTTTGTTTCCCGACGCGGGCCGAGCCGATATGGACAGTGATGGGGTGCATTTGGGCCTTCGTCGGCTCGGCCCGGCTCGGCCCCGCTCGGCCCGGAGGCCGTCACTCTACACCCATTTCCGGGCGCGGATCAAAAAGGCGGCGCCAAGCGAGCGAGCGGGACACGAACGAGTCCAGCAGGCTGATGCCAAAAGTCGTTTCCGTCGCTCCGTCTCTCTCGCACCTCTACGGGATGCCCGGCGAGTGCGAGAAAGAAGCAGAACGAACGAATTTTTTTTGGAATCAGTCTGCAGGCCCGGACCGGAAAAAAATCACGGCGGCGGCCGGGGGGAGAAAAAGCAAAAAACGCCCGAAAATGGCGCGAAAAAAACAAACAAACAAGAAAACGACGAGAGCATAAAGACCAATAAGGACACGCCGAGCGGACCGAAGGCGGTAACGAGAAAGGAGATTGGGCGTCGGCGATTCGATTACTTCCTACAGCTGGGCGGCCTGCGTCTGCGTGGGCCGGCATGGCGTGGCGTGGCGTGGCGTGGACTGGACAGACTCACGCATTACCCCAGCAACAAGTCCGTCGCAGCATTTCCCTGCATTTCGCAGCCTGTGTGAGTCGAAGGGCCAGCCGGCCAGCCCCCGGCATGCAGTGCAGTCGGAGCTGCACCGGGACAGGGGCCTCCTCGCGAAACGAGCCAACTAAACTTTTGCCCAACTTGGGGCAGCTATTCGCGGCGCGGCCGTCAAACAGCGGTGCCTCCCGGGACTGCTGGGATTAATCCGAAGAGCGGCAAGCCCGGCAAGCCACACTGTGAAATGGCAGGACGAGGCGGGCGAGGCGGGGCGAGGCGGATCGCGGGACTGGGCAGGTGCTGCTGGCACAGTGGAAGAGCCACGCCGTCGTCCCATAGCGCCAGCGCCCCAGCGGGTTGGCTCAGGCACGCCAGCAGGCTCGCTCCGAACCACGGGGACACTGCGCTCCGTCTGTCTCGCACTCGTGGGCCGAGAGACAGCGACGAAGCCCTTGTTCCGGCTGCAGCTGTCCCGGGACGGCAAGGGGCCGCGCTCCCACACTGTCGAAACCGATACAGACTGCTGCTCTACTCACCCATCCACCCGAGGTGTTCCGTCTTCTCGAGCTTGGCGCGGAACCTCGTGACCTCCTGCTTCAGGTCCTGCACGATGGGGGGGAGCACCTCGTAGTCCACCCGCATCTGACGTTCCAGCTCAGCCACCCTGCAACAAGGAGACGTTCAGTCCTCTCTCTCTCTCTCTCTCTCTCTCTCTCTCTCTCTCTCTCTCTCTCTCTCTCTCTCTCTCTCTCTCATGCAGGCGCGAGAGAGACAGAGGGACGGAAGATGCGCGCCCAGTCCCAGCGGAGCCGGGCCGCGAGGCGAAGCGCGAAGCCAAATAATTCAACCCCACCGTATGGAATTTCCCCGGAGGACAACTAAAAGAAGGCGGACTGGCAAAAGACTGGCCTCCGAGAGGGCCTCCTCCTCCTCCTCCTTGACGCGCCACTGACGTGATTGTCATTTGGCTTGGCGCCCGCCCCGGCACGCCCGCGCCTCCACCTGAGGGGCCACCGGGGGCCGTTCCCCCAGGACCCAAGGCCAAGCAGGCCTCCGTTCGGAGAGCCTGGCAGCCTCTAGCAGCCTCTGGCAGCCCGGCCACGGCCGCCCCGATGCCGCCAAACTTTGCCAGAGTGGCCCAGTGCCTGGGCCGGGCCGGCCGGGGCCTCGTCAGGGGCCTTTTTGGGGCGTGCTGCCGCGCTGCCGTGCTGTCGCATGTAGTTGCTTGTTGGAGTGGCCGAGTCGGGCGGGGCGGCCGGGCCCGTCAGGGCTGGCCAGTTGATGAGAGCAAAGTTGCGGCCAGGTCCGCGGGCCGCGCGGGGCGGGGCGGGGCGGGGCGGGGCGGGGCGGGCGGGCGGCTGCGCGGCGACTGCCCACCGTGCAAACAGCCCCACCATCAGCACCACCAAAAGTTGCGCCCGGTCCCAGAGCTGCGGCGGAGCGCCGCACAAGTGTCTTCCCTAACGCGCTGAGATCCGTCAAGGGGCCGTCCGCGAATTTCTTTCGCCCTTTCTTCGGCCCGCTCCTCCTTTCGGGTCATTACTCTCCTTTTTGTTCTGGCCGGGGACCCCAAATTGAGTCGGTCGTGTGGCCATCGCGGCACAAAGGCCCGCGTCGGGTGTTTACATAGCGGAGCTTCGATTTGCTTTCCAAAGCAGTTTGTCTCATTCCATCCCGCAATCATTGCGCGCTTGCAGAAATTCACTCTCCGTCTTTACTTCTATAGTGGAAAATCGTCCTCACCTGTTTTCTAACGCGATGAAGTCCACGCCCACCTGGTCCAGCAGCATGCCTGTAACAGCGAAATTGGCTTTCAGTAAAAACACGAAAACAACGAAAATGAGTGTCGAGTCCGGGGGGTGCTCGTGACAGTCGCCATCCACACCCCGCGGCCCGGGCCGGGCCTGGCCGGGCGCACCTACTCGCGCAACAGACGGCCCGGCCGGAGGCGACCGCGCCCGGAGGACAAGAGAGGATTTAACTTCCTCGGACGAAACAATTTCAAGGCCACTTTGCTCCCGGGGCTCTATAAAAGAATCCGGGCGGAGATGGAAGCGCGGCGCGGATGCTGAGAGCACTCGGGGGGCCGGAGGGGCGGGCCGGGGGCGGGCCCGTGGGCGGACCCAGAGGAGGTGGACTGAGAGACTTTTACTGACCGACGCGCAGAGTGCTGCCACTCCGCACCACTCCATGCCACTTCCTTCGGCCGCCTGATCGACTAAATCTCTTCCCGCCGAAATGCGGTTCAAGTCGCGCGGGAAAGAGGCGACCCCGTACACAGCACGGCGACACCCGTGGGCACCGCGCCGCACAGCCGGGCTTGGGGAAGGAGGGCAACACGATGAACCTTTGCCGCGCCTCGCCGTTCTGCCAACGCGGCCGACTCGAACACCGAGGCCGCCAGGCTGGAAGGCAGCACCGCGCAAAGCAAGTTATTAACCGGGGAAGCGGCCGGGGATGTGTTGTGAGTTCATATTAGCTCCCACCGCGCCGCCGCGTCCACGCTCGGCCTGGGAGGGGGGGTAACAAGATTGAGCGAAAAAGGTGTGCGAGTAGCCGGCACCCCACCCCTTAAGCCGACCCCAGTTTGTGCCCCCCCCCTTCCCGTCATGAAATCACACCCCGCAGCCCCGCCCCGCCTCGGCCCAGTCCCCGCAGTGCCCCGGGGTCTCCGAGCACACAAAGAGGGCCTCCCAGGCAGGCCAGCCAGGCCCCAGTGACCTGCTGACTTTGTCCTGCAGGACGAGGCCTGGCTGGGCCGGCTGGGCCTCCACCGCAAGGGCCGCTGCGGCGCGCCTTCCTGCCGAGCTCGTCAGCCTGCCTGCAAGGTGCGCAACGTAGGCATAGCAGCCTTCCGGCCCTAACGAACACTGCGAACAACAGACTCAGACTTGTCTGAAAAAGTTTAAAAAAAATTTAAAAAGTCGCAGTTTTGCGTAAACAATTTTTATAAGATGATTTACTTGGAATACGTGAGAAAAAAATTTACTTATGTTTGTGATTTGCTGTTGAACAAAACTTCATAATATTTTAGTTTCTACAGAACTTTTTTGGTGTCCTCCAGACTATTTTGGATGTGCTTTGCTCAACTTTCTTCTGTTCTTTGTAAAATTCAAATGGGGAAACGTGAGTAAAGTGCGACAGGCAGCCAGGCAGGCAGAGCCGTCGCCAGGGACGCCTGCGAGGTAGGCAGACAGACCGCCACACACATATGCTAAGCATAAGAAGATAGATCTCCTTACACACCGAGCTAAGCAGGCAGCCTCGACGGGCACGCGGCGGTAGACTCGTGTTCGTTCTTCCGGCACACGGAATACAAAAAACAAGACCCTCAGGTTGAAAATAATCATTCTTATCACGCCCAGAAAACGATCCCTTTGCTGACACGACGCTCCTTTCTGAAGCCGACGGAAAGGACCCAGTTGAAGTCGACATTCTGGTAAGGACATGACTTTCCCGAATTAAAGACAATGATATGGTGACTTGAATAATTTGTTTGATTCAAAATTAAAATAATTGCAAAAAGTCCAACAAAATTTTCCGAAGAAAGCATTTTTTGAGCTACACATAAGCGTTTCGGTTTTAAATCGATAGGCAAGTCCAAAATAACGTGTAAACGGTCATACAATCAGAAAAAAGAAGCATGATTGTAAATTGTAAAAAAAAACTAGCGTGATTGTTAATTGTAAAAAAAACTAGCGTGGCAGTAAATAGAAGCGCAAAAGCGGAAAGCGAGGACAGCATACGCACCGTTGGCGTGGCAGGGGACGGCGCATAGTTCGTACCGGCTCTTGGCTGCAAAACAGAAAGAGAACGCCACAATGCACATTACTCTACATTTACTCTGCCAAGACCGCACACACAAGCCAATGAAGCGGGTCCAGCCACACCACCCTCCCTCCACCCGGAGTCCGCTAGGTGTCACGTGTCGCACAATGGGGCTTCGCGTCGTCAGGGGTTCGCCCTCCCTCGGCCGGTGAGTCGGGCCACGTAATCCTCCAGCGTTCCAGGTTCCGGGAAAAGGGTGGAACTGTAAACCACTCCCCACGCGCGCGTCCGTTGTGTGCGAGTCCCGCAATCAGCGGGTCGCAGGCTGGGCGGCTGGCTGGGCAGGCCAGCGGGCGGCAAGTCGGGCCGCAAGCCGTGTTGCTGGCGCGGCTCATGCTGGCATGGACATGGCACGTGCAATCTGAGCTGCAAGGATGCACAGAGTGGCACGTTGTTGTACGGGTCCGCACGTGGGAAAACAACCCGTGTTGGTGACAAACCAACGACCAATGTTTTTCGAAACTGGTTCAGGGACTAGCCACTCTGAGGCACTCTTAAAATGGACGACAGATACCCGAAGCGGACGTCGGCGACGATGCTGGGGCCCGTGGTTGGTACTCACCACTTGGTCTGGACGGGACGACACAGAGGTCCTGGGCGGGGTCCTGGCCGGCGGCTGCGCTGGGCGTTGGCTCCAGGGTCGCTCCAGGTCTAGACGCCGTCTCCGACGCCCCTTGCACCGAGGCGCTGCGGGCGCTGCGGGCGCGGCCGGGGGGCCCGGCACCGTCTGCAAGCACGCGGACGCGTCAGACAGACACACTCGCACTTTAGGGAAGCAAGGGGAGAGCCGAGTCTGTAGGGTCCGAATCGCTTGGCCGGTCAGAGTTTGCAGCAGGGCCGCGGCCGGGCGGCCTGACGCGGCACGCCAGGCCCGGCCCAGGCGGCCTCCGGCCAACGGCCCCGCCGCGCTCGGACTCTCGGACGGCGCGACAGGTGTTTGGCAGGCAGGGTGTGGGGCGAGCGGGGCGAGCAGGGCAAGGCTGCTTCTAGCACGGCCGCCGAGCTTTCTCCGCGGATAAACCGAGCCGCACAAGAGGCCTAGGGCCTAGGGAGGCTGTTTGCTGTCGGGCGGCCGGTGCCGCGTCTCGTGCACTGCGCGCCCGGCGCATTCGGCGCTTGGAGGCGCGCGCGCCCCTTTGCCCTCCCTCCGGCGGGCTCATGTGACAGGCGTCGGCTGGGGCGCTTCGCGGCTTCGCGGCGCGGGCTGATGAAAAATTCATCACCAGACAACAACTACTGGCGGCGTAAAGTGCGTGGCGGGGCACGCCCTCCGCCGAGGCCTGGCAAGATCGGCGTACGCAAATGACGAGGACGGCGACGGGGCTCATCAGGGGCAAGTGCTGCAGGGGAAGGGGGACTCCCGGCACGGGCCTCCGAAAAGGAGATGCACCCAGCAAGCACGTTCACATAGTCGCAAAAAGATATTTTTAATTCACTATTTGTTTGAACAAACATTCTAGTTTTCTTCTTGCTTTTGTTAATTTTTTTTTTTCCTATTTTACAGATGTTGAAGCAGCTGTTTCCAGGACGCGGCAGCACGCAACGTCGAGCCGCTCCTACACCGGAATACTGGGCAGCATGCCCTGCGGGCCCAGCCCGTGACGAGTGCCGACCGCGGGGCGTGGGTCGCGGGGCCGCGGTGGTTGCGGTGATGGGAGACGAGCCGAGTCGAGCCGCTCTCCACGGGGCCCAGCCCAGCCCCGCCGAGCCGAGCCGAAGCTCCAGAGAAAGGCCCCTCTGTCCGCCACTCAATACATCGGAGCCTCGAGCCGAAGCCGAAGCCCCCACACGAGGCTACGATCGCCGGCCTTTCTGTGGGAATTAGCCAGCAGGGTGTGGGCCGTATGGGCCGCAGAAACACGACGCACGTGCGTACGCCACGCCGCGCCACGGCAAGCCACGCCACGCGCTAACTAAGAATCGATTCGACGCGCCGCCTTCGAGGGCACAAGTCGGACAGCTCGACGCAGCAGAACCGAACAGAACGACGTCAGGCCTTCACGCCGCTGCTGCATTACAAAGTTTCGTTCCGGAATCCAACTCTGAAAGCTGCAGCGATCGGGGGCGACGAAACTCCGCTTCAACATAATGGCGACGACTGCATAAAGTTTCCATTCCGTTGGTCCGCTCGATGAGTCCAAAACAAACTCGGCTGCTTTTTGTTTTGTTTCCCAAAGGGGGCTTCAACAATTTGTGATCGATGTCCAGCTTGGCCGACCACGCCAAGGGCTTCATCCCGCCTAGCGTCGCATAGCGAGTCGCACAGGCAGGCCAGGGGGCAGCGGGAGCAGGGGCAGGATGGCAAGCCTGCACTCGGCCCCCACCCTGCCGGAAATGAAGGCAAGGATTCGAGCTCAAAGCGTGCAGCACGGGGCAACGCTTGAAAAATATCTCTTCGCGCATATGATGCATTCCACTCGCCGTTACAAAATTAAGACACGGAGGCCATTTTTTTTTAGTCAAAACTCCTGAGGTCAGTGGGCTGGCCCGGCGCCCATGCCTTCTTGTAGCAGGCCGTGTCAGCCAGCGCGTGCCGCGGTGGGCTCAACGTGTCACAACCATCTTTCTTTTCTCGCGCCGTTCCCGCCACCGCCGCCCTGTCGATGGCCGCTTTCGACGCGCTGTCTCTCTCGCACCCCTACGGGGCCCTCGGGCCGCTTCGGGCGCCCCGTGAGTGCGACAGAGACAGCCTGCTGGCTCCGCCCCGCGACTCCACCCGGAAGGCGGCAGGGCGTGACAAGGAGGGCCCCGCGCCGGCACCGCTGGGCTTTTAACCTTCCATCAAAGTTGCGCATTAGTTTGCCAACCAGTTTCCTGCTCGAGACTTTGGCGCTGGAACCATCAACAACATCGGAAGCGATCCGCTGCGCGCCGCGCCGTGGCGGCGATGCGTCAGCGCGCTGCCCTTCGCGCTGTCCGACGGGACGGGGCTTTTCACGGACCGCGCCGTAACTTAATCTTATTCGTATGCCGGGCTTCTGTTTTGCTGCTGTTGTTGCGGACGGAAGGAAGGTGCGGGTCGGTGGTTGGGTAGCGAGCGACCCGGGCGGAGCGACCGACCTCTGTCGAGGGTAGCGAGACGCTTCGCTTCCTTTGGTCCGAATCGCGCGAGCAGCGCGCAGCCTCCGGCCGGACTACCACTGCCGTTGCCGTCGGTTTCGCAAACAGGGCGAGAGGCGCAGTCCTCGCGGTGCCACACTGAAAAGCTGAAAAGGTAAAGCGAGACTCGCTGTGCGCGACGACGTGAGCCCTCGCCAGCCCTCGCCTCCATTCGTCACCCCACCCCCTTCCCCATACCCCATTGTGAGGCGGGGAGGTATTACACCTTATCGTCAGCCTGTGTTATGACAAGGCGGAAGGGAGGCACTCGCACGCCCGGGGGGGGGGGGGGGGGGGGGAGGACATGACCAGGGCGATGGAAAATTGGGAGGGGCGGGTCAAGGCAGTAAAATGGCGACATGGGAAAACGGCTTTCAAAGTGACTGAGCACGACGGAAACGTCAGGCTGGCCGAGGCGCCCCGCCTCCCACCTTGCTCCCCCTTTTCACACTCACACACACACCTACCCACACTTACACACACACACACAGACGGATTGAGACCGCTCGACACGTGGTGAAAATCGCCTCTGATTGTTTACAGTGTACGGGGGGCGACAGTGGGCGGGAGTTTTCAGCCGCCGTGTAAATAATGGATTCACTTTGCGGCCATTTGGACAGCGAGGCGGCGAGAGAAGGGGGAGGCTGGAGTCGGCGAGTCTGGCGCGGCGAGCCGCCAAGTGGCGTGGCGGCCAGGAAAGGGAGTGGGCCGTGTCGCGACGCGGTCCCGGGGGACGCGGCGGACACCGGGAAGATGAACAAGATGAAGGAGGCGGGGACGACGGGGCGGCGAGGGGGGAGGCGACCGCCATTGGCTTTAGCAGGTGCGCGGCCGTCGTCGGCGGCGAACCGCGCGCCACTGGCGGCCCTCCGAGGGTCGTCTCTTTTGCCCTCATGGAGTGCGTGCTAGAGACCGAGCGAGGAAGACGGCTCTCTGCTCCTGCCGCGATGCCGCGATGCTGCGCCTCCTCTCCTCGCTCGCGGTAGTCGCGAAGTTGGGCGCGCCGCACTCCCCGACGCCGTTCGCCGTCGTGCTGTGGTGGAGGAGCCCGGCGGGGCTCGGCGGAGCGCCGCGGTGCGCCGGTGGCCCAAAAGTTTGCGCTCCGCCGAGCTCCGCGAGATGTTCCACGTCGCCGCCCGGTGCGCGGGGCCGCCCCGCCCCGCCCCGCCCCGCCACAGCAGCACGATCAGCGCAGTCGACTCATTAATTACCAATTACGGCGCCACGCCTCGGAAGCGCTTTTCTACCAAATTTGCGGTCGACACGGATTTTCGTGCCGCCGCGTCTTCTGTCTTCTTTTTTTATTTCGGCGGAATTGTCGGCGGAAACGAGCGGGCGGATGGCGGGGGCCGTCTGCACCTTTTCTCCCTTTCAGTTTTTCCAGGTGCCCATTTATGAGGGACCCAGGGGGAGGGGGCGTGGAGGCGGAGGCCGTGCGGCCTCGGCCCGCCTCGGCCCGCCTCGGCCCGCCTCGGCCCCCGGGGCGCACCGTCGGCAGGAATGCGCCGGCGTAATAATACAGCACAAACGGCAACACCGAGGCCGGTGGCGAGGCCAGGTCTCGGCCGGGCGAGGGCGAGGGCGGCACGGGGTGCGGCCGGGGACTTGCCCAACAACTCTTCTTCCTGGGAATTTAATAAACACGTTGCATCAAAGAAGGCGGCGCTGCGCAAGCTGCGGCTTGAGCGCCCATCAGCTCGTGTGAGGCGGAAGGCGGGAGGCAAGGGCTGGAGGCACGGCCAGTTAGCTCCAGGCAGCCGCAGGGCCTGCGCGGGGAGCCCACCCCTGCCCGGCAACCTGCGCTGCACATGCGAGGCCGCCCCGGCAAAGTTTATTACGCCGGGCAGGCAGCGCGAACTGGCAGCGCAAAGCCCCCCAACCCCACCGCCGCGGGGCCCAGCGTCAAAATCTGGCATTGTCACACCGGGCTGGCTGGCTGGCTGGCTGGCATCACACTAAAACAACCAACCCCCTCGATCGACGCGCTGATCCTGATCGGAGAGAGCGCCATTTTGCCAATTTGGCGAACCTTTGTGCGAACGGTATCGTGTCCGCTGTTTTTTGATGGCCTTTGTGTACACCCGCGTCAGCTGCTTGGAGGTTGTCGGGGAATGTGGGTCGCGGTGTGGATGGCATTGCTGGACTACGCCAAGGGGTACCCAACTTAAGATAATCATTGCACGTCTAGTTGGTAATCAAAGAAATAATCAACATCATCCAATGAAATGACAATCATACTTTCGGAGATTCAATCACTTTTGACCATTTTTGCGAGACCACTGCTTCCAAACTATCAGCGGTCAAAGCCTTCCCGAGGTGGGGCATAAAAGAGTAGGGTCTTCAGTATAGTAAGGCGTCGAGGGAGGCCTTTGACCGCAACTAAATTGGATGCAGTGACCGCTCAAAGTCAGCAAAAACGGCGATTTTCTGAAATTCATTCACTTTTTGACCATTTTTGCGAGACCACTGCTCCCAAACTATCAGCGGTCAAAGCCTTCCCGAGGCAGGGCATGAAAGAGTAGGGTCTTCAGAATAGTAAGACGTCGAGGAAGGCCTTTGACCGCAACTAAATTGGATGCAGTGACCGCTCAAAGTCAGCAAAAACGGCAGTTTTCTGAAATTCATTCACCGTTTGACTATTTTTGCGAGACCACTGCTCCCAAATTATCAGCGGTCAAAGCCTTCCCAAGGCAGGGCATGAAAGAGTAGGGTCTTTAGAACGGTAAGGCGTCGAGGAAGGCCTATGACCGCTACTAAATTTGACGCAGTGGCTGCCCAAAGTCACCAATATTGAATTTCCGACACTTTAACAGCTTTCCGAGGTCGGCGCTCAAATAATACCCAATATTTTCCAATAATCAACATAATAACCTCCTATAATCAGTGAAAAATAATAAAATAATAAAAAGAAATCACATGTAACGATACTCTAAATACAATCAGTGTACATGAAAATCTTGAGTTCATTACCCCTTGGACTACGCAAGCGCCCGAGAGGGGACTCGTCCGGCTGTCTCTCTCGCACTAGTGGGGCGTCCCGTAGAGCAGGTGCGAGAGAGACAGAGCGGGGTCGGGCCCAGGCGGGCCCAGGCGGGCCTCGACAAGGCGCGTGGGCTCCAGCCTCTCCTGGCGTGGCTCGGGGCGGGCATTGAAACCACGGAGCCGCCCCGTCGCGGTTAGGCCCGTTTAGGCCTCGGGGATCGATGAGAGTAGTGAGTGACACAAAAGGCGGGGCGGCGCATTCTTCAATCAATACGGCACAGTTTTTAATTGGCAAAGCGCCGCGGGGGCGGGGCATGCGGCGACAAAGGCCAAGCGCTCATACGCCCGGCCCGACTAATGACAACGTGCGATGACGTCACACGAACCACGGCGCTGTGCGAAAAGGTAAATGGGGCGTGACCCCCGGCCGTCAATGCGTTGATTTGAGACCCGCCGCGACCCGTGGTGTGGGAAAGAAAAGCCAGTAAAAGGGGGCGAAAGAGGAAAAAGAGTGCAGTGGGTCGAAGCGGGGTCCAGTCCACGGCGAGCTCCTCACATGGAAAATGTGAGCGTTGATTGGGCTTCCCGGAGGACGACCCGACACGCCCGGCGCTTCGCTTTCAGAACACCGACTTCATAATGCAGGCCAGACCGCCAGGCCGTCGGTCAGGTCAGACATCGGCGCACGCACTCGGGCAGACAGCCAGGCCGGGCAGCCAGGCCGGGCAGCCCCGCCGCCCCGTCTGGGCTGGCACCCTTCGTAGGGAAGGGGTCAGGAGGCAGGCGAGGTAAAGGTCGCGCCACGGAAAGGTCGGTCTGAGAGGGGAGGGGGGCCTCAAAAAGC
This sequence comes from Thrips palmi, assembly GCF_012932325.1. Classification (NCBI taxonomy): domain Eukaryota; kingdom Metazoa; phylum Arthropoda; class Insecta; order Thysanoptera; family Thripidae; genus Thrips; species Thrips palmi. The sequence continues at coordinate 5,211,588 of NW_023144620.1, read as the reverse complement.
GCGATAGCGCGGACGGAGGGCGGCAGGAGCGCGCCGCGGACGACACGGCGGCGCTGGTGGCGGTCGCGTGCACACGTTGACAAGGAAAAATCTGGAAGAGGAGAGCGGCCCAAGGACGCGGAAGGACGCGTCAGGGGCCTGACCCCACTCCGGAGGGGGGGGGGAGAGGACCAAGACAAGCGCGACAAGAGCCAGGAGACAAGGGCCGGAACACGGCGGCGGCAGGGGCGGCCACCAAATCACAAACAACGCCGGTGTTTCGGCCCCTCGCAGGGGGAAGCTGTGCACCCCACTTACAGTGTGCGTCCATGGCATGGCGGCAGTGCCATCGGTGGAGTCACGATCCACGCGCCCTCTCCTGCTGTGTCCACGTGCGCGGCGCGCGCGTGCTTGTCACTGGCCAGGACCCCGGGCCGCCCAGGGCCCGTCCCATGCCGTCCGGTAAAGCCTTGCCCCAGGCGAAGCAGGGATAGCCAACCCGCCGCAAACACACTCGTGCGCGCGCCAGCGCACACGGCACAACACGTAAACAACACACTCCCACACACGCACGGACGGACGGTAGGCAACCCGGTGCCGCCAGCGAACGATGACCTAGCACGGCGCAACCCTTGCCCGGCCTCGCCCCACCCTCGGCCGCGTTGGACTTGCTGGCGTGTTCTTCCGCCATACTTCCCCCCGCGTGTGGCCGCGTTCCGAATGCCTCAGTCCCGCGAGGATTTCCAACAACAACAAAACAAAAGGATTTGATCGTCTGCGCGGCGGCGGCGGTCGCCCCGACGGGGTGCGGGCGGAAGCGTAGGCGGAGCGCGCCTGCCTCCAGATATGAGAAAGTTTGGAGGCGGTTTTGCATGGGCCTCTGCGTGCAGCGGGCGGCGAGGCGGCGAAGCCTGTACCGCGCGAAAGGCCTGTGCACATAACACGCTCCCACGGCCACTGGGCGGGGAGGATCAGCCGCTGGATCACCAAGGAGATTGGATGTTGGTTCTCGGGCTCAACTTTTGTTTTGTCTTTTAAGCGGTGGTGGTGGTGGTGTGGGGGGTGTGTACCGGGGGATGAGTTTTCTCCCCCTGGCCGGGGCGGCCAGGGCCCCCGGTCCGCACCGCCGCCGTTGAGGCCCCCTGTACTTACCCTCCGTCAACAGACCGCCACCACCACCGGCGGCGCTGCCCGGACGTAGCCATTGAGATTAAACAAGGCAAAGAAAATAAAGGGGCGAAAAACTGTGTGAAAGGGCCTGCCTGCCCGCCTGCCTGCCGCCCGATCGGCCCGGCACACCGTAATCGGATTGCCGCACTCAAATCGGCCTCGACGACGACACGACAAAGGGGCGGCGGGCCGCGGCGGTCTGGCCGAGGATGACCGTCTCGAGGTGGTTAAAGCGGACGGAGGACGGACGGGTTGCCCCGGCAACGCGCGCCACCAGGCGGCAAGGCGGCAGTGGAGTAAACAATTATGGCGATAAAGTGTCGGAACCGGGCTGGCCGGGGGAAAAGGGGTGGGGGGCGGACGCGCGCTGGCGTTCACTTCTGGTGTTTATCAGTACATCCAACCACTTTACTCGCCTCGCGCCATCAGCGGAAAAGGCCGCACACACACCTACACACACACACACACGCACGCACTGACGGAGGGAAACCGCCGACGTCCAAGACACTCCCGAGCATCGCGGCGCACGCCACCGCGGCCTGTCAAAAAACTGGGTCGCGGCCATGCCATGGCCATGCCGTGCGTCACGCCGGTGAAGGCGCCACCGGGCGAACGGACGGACAGTCAGTCAGACAGACAGACAGACGGTGCACTGACTGACTGGGTGTGGAGGTGCTCGACACAGTTCATTGGGGCAGGGCGCGGCCAAGCGTGCCGCTCCGCTCCTCCCCGCCGACGCCGCGACGCCGCGACGCCGCGACCCGCCAGCTCATCATCTCCATTTCAAAGAGCGCTGCTGCTGCTGCTCCCTGATCATGTCCGTGTCCGTCCGCCTGTCTGCCCTTCTGCAGAGCCGATTGCCTGATCGAAAAAAGCACTCGTCGGCCCCTGCACAGTGTGGGGTTCGCTGTGGCGTGCGAGGGAGTGAGAGGGTGGGAGCAGCGCCCCCATTCTACCGCCGCGGCCGTCAATGAGAGAGAGAGAGAGCGAGAGAGAGAGAGCGAGAGAGAGAGAGAGAGGCATCCATCCTGCCGGCTGCCATGTCGTGAGGTTAACACGGGCTGGCTGCATCGGCGTATTGATAAACTAACTCGCTCCTCCTTCACTCTCCCAGGTGGCCTAATCTCACCCGCTCTCCCTCTCTCTCTTTCTTTCTTTCTCTCTTCCTTGCTTCCAGCGCTTAATCGTTTCACTGCCTTTGTTGACTCACGCGTCCTCTCACTGCGGCGCTTCCCTGCGCCTGATTTGGCAGCTGGAAGAGGTAGTCACGTGTTCAGTGAGGGTGAGAGAGAGAGAGAGAGAGAGAGAGAGAGAGAGAGAGCGGGGCTAGAGCCCCTCATCCCCATACCCGCGCAGCAAAATAAGCGGGCGAGATTGGATCGGGTCAATGAACGCGCGCAGGTGCGCTTAGTACACACCAAAGGCTTTGCATTAGGCCGCGTCAACACCCGTCAACGCCCGTCGGCCCAACAGTGCTCGGGCGTAATGCATTCACCCACACAAGTCACACGCGCGCCCACACAGACAGAGACACGCCAGCGACTCGTTGGCTAGTTGGCTGGGCCCGCAAGCGGAGAGCGCCTGGCGGGCGGGCCGGCCCGCCGGCCACCCGTGTGTGGCGGGACGGCCCGCCCGCCAGGCGCTAGGCGCTCCTGCTGCCTGCCTGGCTGCCTGCCTGCCTGATCCCTAGGACGTGGAGGAGCTTCTCGTCGGCGGGGCGGAGCGCAGCAGGGCACCTTTCACAACGTTTGCTCATTAGAACCGAGCGTGGAGCGTGTCTGAGTGTGCGCGAGGGAATTAACTGCTAAACGGAGGGCGTGCGGATTACGCCTCGCACACGCACGCACCACACACACACACACACACACACACACGCACGCACTTCACACACACACACACACACACTCCTTCATCATTCATTCATAATCGACGGTGAGAAAACGGAACTCTCAATAGAGGGAGGGGAGGGGGTTGCAGGAGTGCGGACAGACAGACGGACGGGGCGCTCGGTGATAGAAGGGCACGGAGAGCGTCATTTTACACACACGCTCACGCACACACACACACGCACGCCGCTGGCACAGCTTGCACGCACTCTCGTTTCGGCGCTGTTGTCGCAGCCGAACACGTCAATAAAGCCGCTCGTCCAATTTCAGTGAGGCATGCCGGGGCGGCCGGGCCGGGGATGGACGGATGGGCGGGGACCGCGGACCGCGGGGACGCCGCGCCACCGGAGCCAGAGCGGCCAGAGCCACCGGCCGGCCGCCGGGTCGCTGGGTCGCCGGACCGACGGCTGTGTTGTGTTCTACTATAAATAACGTTTGCCGAGAATTGGAGGGATTGCTGTGTGCCGCAAAGCGCGCCCACCACCACGCCACCCCCCCCTCCCCCTCCCCCTCTCTCGCTCGCGGACACAGGCGAAAGGACAGAAAGACGCGCGCGTCGAGCAAGCGCCCAAGCGGCGGCTGTTTCACTGTTTCGTGACGTCATGGCGGCGCACGGCCAGCAGCAGACTGAGAGTCGTTCTCCTCGCTCTGTCCCTCTCGCACTCACGGGGCGTCCCGTTGGAGTGCGAGAGAGACAGAGCGAGGAAAAGGACTCTCAGTGTGCAGGCCTCATCGCGATGCTGGGCGCGCCCGGACCGCAGGCCGCAGGCCTCGCGAAGGGAAGGGCGGACCGAGATTCGCCACGAGACGGAGCGAGACCGGAGGGGAGGGGGGGGGGACGCGGTCAATGGGCCCTGCACTGTTAGTGTTTGCCTCCGCCGAGAAAAGGAGACGGCAAGATGCAGGAGGAGTCGCCTCGCCGCTTTGGGCCCCAAATTAACGTCCTCCGCTCCGCCGAGCCGCGCCGAGCGGAGCAGATCGACTTCATTTAATTTCGCTCGACAGGTTTCCCCGACGGCCGCCACTCGCCGATTTCCTATTCCTCGGTTTGCTTTCCCGCTCCGTTTGGCCGGTTGGCCGGGCGGTGGCGGTGCGGTACGCTCCCCCCGCTGGAGTGACCGCCGTCCGAGAGCAAAAGCACATACCGCGTCACGCGTCGCAATTCAATTTACCGCGCAGACGGCGCGGCGGCCGCGGCTCGCCACGTCACGGCGCGGAGCCCCGCGGAGCCCCGCGGAGCGCGGACGGTCGGAGGGGAGCGAAATGATATTAATGCGCGCCGCTACTACTTCATTTCGTTCTGCGTTGTGTTTCGCCGCCCAGCCGAGCGACCGGGCAGCCCCGTCAAGCGAGGAGGAGGAGGAGGAGAAGCGCTTTGGCGATAAATTCCAGTGCCGCACTGTCGCTCTGTCTCTCTCGCACCCAGCCGGAGCGCCCCACGAGTGCGAGAGAGACAGAGCGCTGTTCGGGATCGCCCTGCTGCCGTGGAGGGGAAGCGAGCGAGGTGAGCCCCTGACGGCCCTGACGGCCACGACTGGGCAGGTGGGGCGGGGGAGGGGGGAGGGGTAAGCGGGACTCTGAAGAGGTGCCAATGGGACGGAGTATGACGAGGGCCAGGCGGGCCGGGCGAGGGCGGCGGAGAGAAGAGAGGGCATCTTGAAGGGTGGGGGCACGGCGGGCACGGCGGGCACGACGTCAGCTTGACAGTGCTCTTCACTGGCAGCGCAGGGATTTAAGGGGGACGTGCTCCACATTTTGAGGTGAGGGAAGTGTTCCCACCCTGGTTTCCCTTTTTTTTCCCCTCCCCCTCTCTCCCCCACCACCTTTTTGTAGGTGAGCTTTCGCTCTGCTCTGCGGAGGAGGGGAGGAGGGGTCGGCAGTGCTGCAGCGGGACGAAGACAATGGGGTGGAGGCTTGATTAGTACAGCACGGTCCTGTCTGGTGCGGCCCCCACGACAAGCCTGATGCCGGAATCGAAGCGAAAGTAGCCCCGTGCACACGCACACACACACACACACTTCCGTCCTTTTATGTTCGGCCAGCTTGTATGGCAGGCCCACACTGGTAGCAAAAAGTACAGAAAAAGTACGGCACGTGTCTTGTCAATTATTTAGGCTACCTAGACCCTCCGGTACGGAGGCCCGCGCCTCATATTTTCCTCGCAAAACTACGGATTTTGTTTTTTTTGCAGTGCAGGCCCAGGGCGAGGCTCACCGGAAGAGCGCCGGCACTGCAAGGGGCTCAGCGTTCGGCCTTCCCCGCGCAGCGTCTGCGTGCCGCCGAACTGCTGCGCCAGGCCAGCCGGGCACGGACTTCTGTTGCCGACGGTTAACACACTCACTCAGTCAGTCACCCACACAGCCGCACGGCTACCTGTTGGACGGCTTCTGTCCCGGTGGCGGCTCGGCGCGGCGCGGCTCGGCACGGCCACACAATGGCCGGCCACAACAAGCAACGCCAGCGCGCCAGCTCGTCAACAAGGCTCCGGATTAGGAATCGGATTGCGGTACTTGCTCGATAACATTAAGGGCGCTCATGATGGGCCGCACAAAGGACTGGCCGGACGCTGGGGCCGGGGGCGGGGGCGGGGGCGGGGGTGGGGACGCCCCTCGGGGGCAGGGCCGCGGTATCGGGAAAGGATTCGGGGTCCATGAGCCGTGGCCCCCGCAGCCCCCGCGGCCCCACCACCATCCCTCCACTGATGAGCCAGTCACTCCGAACCACTCCGCCTGGCAGGCTGATTCGGTACGGCGTCGCTCTCTGTCTCTCTCGCGCCTCCGCGACGAGTGCGAGAGAGACAGGGCCGCATCAGCCAGTGGGGCTGCAGGGCCGCACCTGGCGGGGCTCGGCGAGGCGGGCGCGCGGTGGCGCCATCAAAGCGGATTATAGCCGCGGCCCAAAGCCCGACGCGTTTAATTGCAATTTGAAACCTTTATGCGCGCGGCGCGTACAGTGACAGTCCCCGGGGGGCGGAGCAGGGCATAATGTAAGAATTTTTTACAACTGCCCTATCCGGGCGACGGAAAAGGGGGGGGGGAACAATGGGGCCCAGCGGCCGCGATCAGGTGTCATTGTTAAGCGCGTCAATAACGAGGCCGAAAAAACCCAACACCAAGAAAAGATTATGATTCTAAATAAACTTTTTTGGAAAACTGCTCACACACTCCGTCATTTCCCACAAAACCTGTGTTTTGCCACATTTCCTTACCCTAACTTCACCAAATTTGGCCTCGAGACAACTGCCCATTTTTTCGTTAACAACTGCCAAATTGAGATTAAGAACTGCCCAAACAAGCCACAACTGCCCGTTACATTATGCCCTGGGGCGGAGGCTTTCCTGGAATGTGGCCGGACTGTGACACGGTCGACACGGCCCGCTGGAATGCCCTGGCCGGGCCCGGCCGCTGGAGAATCGGCAATCGGCTGTCGGGGTGCGGCATCTCTGTCTCTGTCGCAAGCGTACGGGACGGCCCATGAGGGCGAGAGAGACAGAGCGACGAGAGCAGCTCGCAGGTCATTGCCTCCAGCGAGCGCGGCATGCCACGCGACGCCCAATCCATCGAACACCGCCACGGTCATGTTGTGCCTCCCCGCCGCCTCGCCGCCCCCGCCGCCCCCGCGTCACCCGACTCCCGCAGCGCCACCGGAGTACTGGGGCCCAATGCCGATCCCACCCCCACCCCGCTTCCTGCTTGGAGCCGTCGCCGAGACGGAAGGGAGTGAGTGTACACCCTTCTTGAAAGAAATGAAGACTCCAGTCATCGTGAGGGGTCGGTCTGGCGACCCGCCGCTACCCTACCGCCACCACCGCGTGGCCCGGCCCGGCCCGGCCCGGCCCGCCAAATCTCTCTTGCTCAACGCAAGGCCCCCGCCAGACTTGCCCGCGGAGCCCTGCTCCCCTGCCGGGCGAAAGAAATAAATCAACATGCGGCATGAATCCATCAGGATCGCGGGGCTCGCGCGGCGCTTCTGTACTCACTTTAAGAAAAACAAGCAAAAAGACATTAAAAGCCTTCCCCCGCCGCGCCGCCGCGCTCCATCCCCATCATTTTTCTGATGCGTGAGGGAAGCTTGCGGGGGAAAAAGGTAAAAAAAATTCCAATGCTAACGCATTGCACGGTGTTCCGGTTGTGGAAATAAATTTGAAGTCTGTCGTCTAAACGTTAATTACGTTAATTTTACCGTTATTTACGTAACTTTGAATCCTACCGGCATTTTTACATCCCCAAACCTGATTCAGTTAACACAATGCCCATCTCAGTCCATCTCGCGATCTCGCGATTTACAGGGCTCATGTTCGTCAAACTAAAGTCATCCGCGTTTCGAAACAACCTCTCCCGAGTTTATAAAGTTCGTCAAACCAACGTCGTGCTGGTTACAGAATTGAGGAAAACATCACAAGAGAACCGCAACCTTTAAAAGCAAGCCAAACAATTCAACCTCAGCAACAATGGAGGGGCAGTTTCAATGCGCGACTACTCGTTTTTTCAGCCTCGCGATTATCGAAAGGGCGCAGACGCCGAGAAAATTGTTGCCAACCCCCGACAATTAATTTATTGCGTCTTTTTTGCTACGAACTTTTTACTGACAGACTTCAAAGATGTTCCAATGTCGGGACACCGTGCAATGCGTTAGCATTGGCATTTTCGAATTTCACGGCGTTTTGATTTCTTTTTATCGGCGACTTTAAATTTTGACAGTTGGTACGATGACATCGTGTCGTTGCCATGGTGACTTTTTTTTCATGTTTTAACTATTTTGTCAGAACAGACATGATTTTTTGTCACTTTGATGAGGCAGGATGCTTAGTTTTGGGGAGTAGCACATTTTGTCTTTGAAACGTTTCTGGAAAATGTGAAGGGATAAGGGTGCTTCATTGTTGCAAATTTATGTTTTTGTCGTTTACGTTAAATTCTTACGATAAATTTTCGAAATTTTCAGCAATTTTCATTTTTTTATGATAAGGAGTAATTTGGCGGGAACCATTTTTAGATTTGCGTCGGCGGAAGAAAGAATCTGAGCCGTCCCGGGCAATAGGGGTCCTCCTTCGTCGGAACCCCTAAAAAGAAGAAGAGCGCCAAATCGCGGGAAGGCGGCGGCGAGATTGTTTCAGAGGCTGGCCGCAGAGGGCGCCGCGTGCCGCGGGCACGGCGCGGAGGTGAAAAAAAAAAGCTTGTGACGGAGCGACAGCGAATCGGACGGAGTTTCTCGCCTCGGCCCTGAATCTGTGACGCGAACGCGACGTCGCAGCGGGGCAGCAGGACGCTCGGAGACAAAGACGGCGGATCAAAAAAAAAAAAAAAAAAAAAAAAAAAAAAAGCGGAACAAAGTCAGAAAAATAAAAGAGCGAGCAGCGGCCAAAAATGTTCTTGTTACGACGGATGACGTGCGCGCTGTGAGCGAGGCGGTGCCGTCCGCCGATGCCATCTCTCTCTTCCTTTCTCTCTCTCCGCCGTCAAGTCCCCGTGGAGCGTCGTCTCGTCCGCACGCAGCAAGGCCCGTTCAAAACACGAGCCGCCCCGCCACTTTTTCCTGGGCCTGTACTTGTGTCCTCCCAGACGGCCGCCGCACTTCGGCCAGGACGTGCCGGCGCGGTGGACGTGCGAGTGGGCGTGGAGGGGCGGGGAAGGGGCGGGGGAGGGGAGGGGAGGGGCGAAATTAAGATGTCCTCCTCGACGACGACGCCCAACAGTCCCTCTCACTCCACGCCCGCGCCGCAGTGCCGGCCGGGGTGGCTGGGCTGTCCGAGAGCAACTCGATATCTCGGCATAGATTTATCTCCTTTGTCAGGGAAATTAATTACCACTCGGTGGAGGGGGGCGGGGGAGACTGTCGCGGACGTCATGACACCCTCCATGATGGGGCGTGCGGTGCCGCCGCCACGTTCAGTGTCAAGCCAAAGTTCGGAAAAAGAAGAAAAAGAAAATCGGGGGGTTGTCAGTTTACCATGGCGCGGGGACGTGGGGATAAAGACTTGCTGGGCCGCGAGGCAAGGATAAAGAGGACGAGGAGGGGGCGGCTCGGACGGGCTCCGCGGCGGGGGCAGTACAGCGCGGGGGCGGCGGGGGCGGCCCGGGGGCGGCGCGGCTCGTCAACGGCACGGCGAGGTGGCCGACGTCACAGCCCGTAACCCATAACGGTTAACGCTCACATCCTCGGCGATGTTATGGCCTTCAAGCCCCGAAGCCTCACTCCTGCACCACTGGCCGTTACCGCCCGCCGCCCCTCCACCCCCACCCCGCCAAGGCCAGGCCGAGCGCGGGGCCAGAGTGGACCGCCAACATTGACTCGGCCGGCAACAACTCATTCACTCTCGAGCCGGGGTTGACGCCACGGTGCCCGTCCAGGGTCCAGGTCGCCGTCGACGCCCCCTTATCCTGCACGCTCGGCAGCCGGCGGCAAACGAGGCCCGCGCCGCCGCTCCGCCGCGCCGAGGCCGTGGACCAGAAAACAAACCAGCGGCGTAGCTAAAGGGCTAAAGGGGCGACCTTCCGCTCGGTGATCCAGAGGGAGGGACGGCCCGGGACGGCCCTGGGACTGCAGCGCGTCTCGAGAAAAGAAAGCGAAATCCGTGGGCGGGGGGGGGGGGGGAGCCAGGAAATAACATAGAAATTGAATAAGCGAAAGGAAAGGAGGGATTCGTGGCTCTGGGTGCCCGCCAAGCCTCGCCAGCCCCGCTCGTCCTCCAGTGTGCCCGCCACCCCAAATTGGTCCGGCTAGCCCCGATACGAGGACGGGCGAGGCGGGCGAGGACGCCGCGGACGGTGGACCTAAGTGGCTTCACCGGCCCACCCCGCCCCGCCCCGCCCCGCGGTCGCCGTTACGTCACGAGTCGCCACTCTCCCTTTTCGCAACCCAATAGCGTACCGCGGCGACCCGCACTCATCCCGCCATTGGCACCCCGGCCACGTCGCCGCGCCGCGCCAAAAAGCGAGAAGGCGACACGCCGCCGCCGGTATTTGAACCAGCGGGCCGCGACTCGCCGCATGCAAAGTCCGTGCGGTCGAGCCCTCCACCCTCCTCGGATTGATCAAGCAACGCTCCTAATCCATAATGCATCCCACTTTAGCCGGCCGCTTTTCGGCGTGGCGCGCCGTGCCGTGCCGTGCCGACTGGCACAGAGCAAACGCGTTAAAGGCAGGGCGTGCTATAACTCCTAATTCAACACCACCCTTCCCTTTGAGTGCCGCGCCGAAACAGAGCGAGTCCGACTCGAAAAAGGGAGGAGCTGCGCCATTTCCTGCTCGAACTTCTAACAGGGATCGATTGGCGCGGAGAGACCCGTCCCGAGACTCCCGACTCGGCAGTCCCGGTCCCGCCAGAGACTCGGCGCGGCAGACACGCACAGCCGGGGGCGGCCGGGCCGGGCAGGGCGAGGCGGCGTCGGGGGACGCCCGGCCCGGCCCGGGGAAGTCCCATGGGGCCGCTTGCCTGGCGTGGCCCGGCCTGGAGAGCAGCGCTGTGTTTATAATGTGCCCAGGGATCGTTTACCACTTGGAACGACTCATCATAATGGCTCTATCTGAATCTGAAACGGAGACACTGTCAAAACAAAGTGTGCCCGTTTCGTTTTCGGCCAGCAGTTGCTCGTGAGGGGTGGGGTGGGGGCGGCCGGGGGGCGCCGCCTCGCTGCCGCTGTTGCTGCCGAGTTTCTCGCCTAGTCGGACGCGGTCCTTTCCCGCCTGGCTACACCGCTGTCCTTCGCTGAAATATTCACTCCCGGAGCCCCACGTGGGGTCCTGTGCCGCGCCAGCCGGACCCCCACGGGGCCTGCCCTGCCTGCCCTGTCTGCCCTCGACCCTCCGTCCGGTTCGAGTCCCGCACGGCGCCGGATGTGGGATACAAGGACCAAAATGCGGACCAGTGCGATGCGCGCGGTGAATCGGGCCAGAAAATCGCTTCAGGCGGAAAGGACACAATTCTGGGCGCGTTTTTAGATCGGAAGTCGCAGCACCAAGATAAAGTGAGCTCTTGTGTTCTCAAAGTAATTTGTGTCAATGGTCTTGAGCGAGCTTCTAGGCACAAAATCACTCTTTTTCGGGTGCAGGCTAGAGGAATCCTTTCAAGCAGCTTAGAGTGGCTAGACTGTTGTTAAAATGGTCGAACTGGTCTCCTGGTCCGGCGGCGTCCCGTTGTTGGCGTTCTGGCTCGGTGCCCCGGGCATGCGGCCGCGCGACGCGCGAGTCACCTGGCCGGCGAGGGGGAGGGGCACGCACAAGGGCGGTGGCGGCCCGCCGCGGGTGGCGGCCCAAATCGATGGACGGACTAATCCATCAACCGCGCTGCACACCTCGCCGCCTCATGCCTTTGAGGTGACGCGGCCCCTGGGCCCCGCGAGCCGCTGCAGACCGCGACTCGTTGCCATCGCTCTGCCTCGCTCGCGCTCACGGGCCGTCCCGTGTCGGTGCGAGAGAGACGAAAACGACTCTCGGTATCAGTGTGCAGGCACAGCCAGCTCTCCCTGAGCGCCACCAAAGCAATCCCTGCACCTCGGCTCTGCCTCTGCAATGCAGACGCGCCGTCCTGTCACGCATTTAGACGCGCCTTTTGCATTATTTATTCGCACCTTTTAAAAGCATTATTCCGAGGCTCGACTTATTTCGCCAGTATTTTTCCTCCTCCGACTCGGTGGCGGCCTCACCTCGGCTGACGCCACGACGCGCACGGCCGTTGCGTGCACGACGCCTTCCCCCTCCCCTCCCCCTCGCCCTCGCCTTGCCGCCCTGCCGCCTCGGCGGCGGGACCTTGGTGTGCGATACAGTGCGCCCCGTACCGTACGCCCCTACTGACCTCCCCCCACACGACTTACTTCGCGGGGGAAATATTCTCCGAGTTCGTGGATTAATCATGCCAACAAAACACGGGGCGGGCGGAGGGGGGGGGAGGCGAGAGCGCCGCCGTGAGCGCTGCACTATTAATTAGAGCGCTACACCGCTTGCCGTTCTCCACTTTTGTTTTTGTTTTGTTTTGTCGTTCCGCTAGGTCTCCTTGGCCGCGGCGGGGTGTAATCGCTTCCGCGGGCCGGGCTGCACGCGTGCGTGATTCCCGTGCGTTGGCGCGCGCGGCGGGGAGCGGCCGCCACGCCGGGCAACGCGCGCGCCGCCAACCCGCCGTCCTGCCTGAAACGTGTGCTTTTGTTGGTGGTAGTTCATTCTGTCCCTTCAGACTGTGACGCACGATTCATGGCCCGTAACATGACGACTGAGGATCGGCCGGCAGCCGTCGCCGTCAAGAAACTTGATGTCCGCGGTTTGGTTGGGGGTTGTCCATTCTGTCCCGCTTCTGTTTGTGCCCGGTGGCTCGGCCGGATTCGGGGATTCTGTTATCGGTGAGGTGTCGGCCTGTCGGGCTGTCGGACTCGCCCGCCCCGCCCCGGCCGCCATCACTAATTCAGGTCCAGCTTTACACGGCGCGGGGGATCCGCTGTTCGCTGTCCACGGCGGCGGTGGGTGTCCGCGAATCGCCAAGGCGAGCTGCCGCCTGATGCCAAAGGATCGCCTCGTCGCTCTGTCTCTCTCGCTCGCATGGGGCGTCCCGTTGGGGTGCGAGAGAGACAGAGCGACGAAACGATCCGTCGGAATCTAGCGGGAGCACGGCGGCGCACCTCAGCCAGCCCCTCACGCAAAGTCGACACACAACATATGGATGACGTCTTCATCGGGAAAAGGGGCGGGGGACTTCTTTTCCGCTTCCACAACTTCAACTTTGCGGCGCGTCGCCTTGGCGCGTCGGAGCACTTGGCCTCGCCGCCGCGCTCTCCGATCGCTCGCGCGGTTCTGGGACAAGAAGTCATGAGTCAGGCGGGCGAGTGAGTGCTTATGCTAAGCGTGCCTCGAGTTGGAACTCGGGAGTCGCAGTCACCTGGCTTCCTGCGCCACAGTCGCACCATCGCTCTGTCTCTGTCGGACTCATAGAGATGCGAAGAGGCGATACAGCCACCCAGATGGCGACCTACACGATCCAGGGCAGTGGTTTTCAACACCGACTCGCGACCCATAAATGTCGTTCAAAAACTATCGCGACCCTGTGGCCAAAATTTATCTCCCCCGTTCCACTTGCTCCTAGCCCGCAGAAATGCTTGGAGCCTGGAGAAATGCTTTCGGCCTGGAGAAATGTTCTTGCCTTGGAGAACGCTCTTGGCCTGGAGAAATGCTCTTGGCATGACAAATACCGTGACCTCGCGAGGCCCCAGGCACCAAGCCCTGACCTCAATGTATTTTTCCGCGGCCCTAAATGGGGTCGCGACCCCAATAAGGTTGAGAACCGCGGGCGGAAACCGCGGCGCCCTGGCGGCATCGGCTGCATTCTTTCCACGCAAAACGTCGGTCGCGGAACCGTGCAAAAGACGCCGACGGAACTGGCGAACGTGGCAGGGAAAGGGAAAAGGAGACAAAGCCTGCAGACGGGGTGGCATTACCTTACATAGGGTAATCCTGTCACTGTCTCGCGTGGACTCGCCGACGCCGCACGCAGCCGCACGCGCCAACCCGCGGCCACACCGACACCGTGCTCTTCATGGTGGCGAGCGGGGAGGCGCTGTGACACGAGGTGGCCGTGACACGGAGATTGTCACGCGCGAAGGCTGTCACCCGCTGCGATCGTCGACGACGAGGGTCGCGGGGAAAACACCGAAACGCGTGAACCGTCTGGCGGGGACCGTCACGTCACCAAGGCGCGTCGCCAAGGCGCCCCGCGGGGAGAGACCGTCACGCGAGGACGCGCGCGCAGGGAAGTCCCAGTCAGGTCGTGACTGCGAGACGGAGTCACGGAGTGGCGGCGGGTCGCGTGTTCGTCACGATGGGCGGCACGCGGTGCGGCGCGCGGCGAGACGCGGGGCGAGGGCGCGCTCAAGCCGGTCGGGTGGAGCGCGGCGTGGCGGCGTGGCGGCGTGGCGTTGTTGCGGCGGGTGGGTTCGCGTTGGTGGCGCGGGGTGGCAACGACGCGGCGCCGGCAGAGGCGGACGGCCAACTGACTCGCCGACCGCGCTGGGACCCCCGCGGCCCGCACCCCCACCAGCACCCCCACGCGGCGAGGGCTGCGGGCCACGCCAACCCCCGGCTGGGCCGCGCTGGGCCCTACACGCAGGCCCCCGCCGTCCCCGGCCACCCCGGCGCAGGACAGGCGGGAAGGCCTCCTCCAGGGCCGCGGCTAGGGCGGCCCAGGGCGGCCCAGGGCCCCAAGCCCCACACGCCCATGCCGCAGCAGCAGCGGCCACCGTCAAAAAATCATCGGCCACGTCGAAGCCTGTTACCGCACTGCCAGCACTCCTTCGCCAGGCCTTTCTTCGGCCAATTTTTTGTCTTGATTCTAGGAGCGACGTCTCTCTCCCCTCACACCTGCCAACAGGGGCCCTCCGACAGCCAGCCACTCACGTCGAAAAGGCCTCGCTGGGCCTCTGGCACCGCCTCCACTACGGCCTCGATCGCGGCCTCCACCACGATCTCCATCGCGGCCTCCATCGCGGCCTCCAGCACGGCCTCCACCGCGGCCTCCACCACGGCCTCCACCGCGGCCTCCACCCCACCGCGAGACCGCGAGGCCGAGGCCGGCGGGGGCAAGGGTGCATGCGCGCAATAATTACGGGGCGCGCAAATCATCCACTCTCCGAACTCGTTCCATTCCCACTTCGGCATGCCCCCAGGGCTGCAGGGCTGCAGGATGGAGAGCGGCCATTAAAAGCGGCGGCAAAAGCAAACACGGCAAACCACCGCCAGAGCGCGCCGCGCGGCAGTCGCTAAATGAAGTGCCGACACTGCAACTGCAGCCACTGCGGCAGCGCGGCGCGTCCGGCTGGAGAGCAGAGGAGCGGCGCATTCGTTCGCCTTTTTAATCCGCTGGCTCCGCGCTCGCTCCAGGCTCGCTCCAGGCAACGCCGGGCAGCGCCAGCTGGAGCCGCATTCTTTATTGAACAGAGTACATGGCCCGCCACTTACCAGCACGCACACATTCGCATTAACATGCACACACACACACGCACGCGGGTATTTTAATAAACCGAGACAAATGTGGCTGCAGCCCTGCAGCCTCTGCCCGCTCGCTGGCGGCCGCTGGAGTGGGATGGCCGCTCTCCCGCACTGTAAGCGATGAAAAATAAAAACCTCTCCAGCGATTCGGCGCTTTACTTATTGGCGCGCCGAGACGGGCGGGGCGACCGCAGTGAGGCGCCGCCGCTGCTGTTCCGGCGCGCGCAACCGACCGGGGGAGATCTTTTTCTTTCCCGCCTTAATTTATTTATCTGCCACGTTTTTTCTTCGGCGGGGAGAGCCCTGCTGGAAGTCGCGCACTTTTCGGCGGCCGGATTATAATACAGGCCGGAGCCTTGAGGCCGCGCGCCGCGCCTTCCCTTCGGCCGATCCGCGTTTGGCAGTGCGGCAGCGCGGCGGCGCCACTCGTCATGCAAAGTCAGGTCGGTATCTGCATTTCGAAAATCGGGCGGGCCGAGCCGCGCCGAGCCGCGCCGCGGGGAGGCGATATTGATATTGCACTTGACGTGGCATATTTTTGGCGTAGAATCCGCGCGCTGGAATTGAACTTCGACAGGGTCCGACCAAGCGCTGCCGCTCTGCCGCGCTCCCCGCCGCGACGCTGTCCGCGCCACTGCGAAAAGGAAGAAACACACACACACACACAGCGCACGCGCGCGCGCACCGTCCCAGCGTCCGGGTCAGAAAGCGCGGGGCAGGCGCGCAAAATGCAAGCAAATCCCCTTCCATGCATTCCTGATGAGACAGAGCGCACGCGCGAAACCGAGGTGCACGATTCACTCCAAGTATTTCAAGTGCACTAGTCGGGATATTCATATTCGCATTCCTTCGCCAATATTCGGATTGATCTATTGAAAGAAATCCACAATACTCACACATGAAGGCGCACTGCTGCCTCCAACATGATATTTCAAAATAGTCACACAAATTCACAAGTGCCATTTGATGTTTCGTAGTGTTTTGACAAATGTGTGTATTCGTATTCAGTTGTATTCCCGCGCCAGGCGATGCGAGGCGGCGCTGGCAAGGGCAGGCCCGGGCAGGCCCTTGTTGTTGTGCGGCCGGGGCGGCCGGGTAGCGCGACCGCTGCATAGCCAGCCAATCCGCGATTTATTCTGCTCCTCCTCGGGGAGAAGAAGAAGAAGGAGAAGGTGAAGAAGAAGAAGAAGATTTTCCTCGAAACTCAACTTCGGGTCGACGAGGCCTGAAATTCGAGCTCACTCCACTCCAGCCTATACTCTCCACTCTCACCGCACCAGGGTTGGCGGCGAGTTTGGCCAGCAACTGCGGAGCGATCAGTTCCGTCGCTCTGTCTCTCTCGCACACCCCTGCGGTACGCGGCCGGCAGCCCCATCCCGTGAGCGCGACGGAGACGACTGTTCGGAGTGAGTGGAGTGGACTGGCGCTGGCGGTGCGGCGGGCTGGCGGACGGCGAGCGCCCGACGTCGCCGAGATACCGGCCCGCGGCGCACGCCTGCCTGCCGGGCTGCCTGCCTGCCGGGCTGCCTGCCTGCCGGGCTGCCTGCCTGCCGGGCTGCCTGCCTGCCGGGCTGCCTGCCTGCCGGGCTGCCTGCCGTGCAGGAGGCCCGTTCCCACTCATCCGACCTCCACCTTGTCCAATCCCGTCCAACCCCAGTCGAAGAGAAAGCTCGAAGCTCGAGGTGAAGCTCGAAGTGAAGCTCGAAGTGAAGCTCGAAGTGAGGCCCGAAGCTCGGGCCGACTGCCCGCCGGGCGTCGCGGCCACTTTACTGTCTGCCTTTCGAAACAGAGGGTCGTCGCTCTTGGGGTAATAAACTCCGAGCCACTGCTTGTGTGTGCGTGCGAGCGTGCGTGTGCGGGTTTATCAGACTCAACCCCCTGAACACGTACACAAACACACTTACTTGGACGAACACAAGCAAATACAGACTCGCTCTGGCCGCTGAGCTGGCCGGCCCTCTCTCTCTCTCTCTCTCTCTCTCTCTCTCTCTCTCTCTCTCTCTCTCTCTCTCTCTCTCGCACACACACACACACACGTACGTCAGACGCGCTGGACGTGCTGCAGCCTTTATGGGGGTGCTGACGGCGGCGGCCATCAGTATAGCTGCTTCACAAGTAGGGTGTATAAGATGAGGCTAGTCCTCAATCCCGCCGTGGCGCCGTGCCGTGCCGAGCGATTCGAGCATCTCGACAACAAACTAGTTTGGGCGATATGCGAGCGTGGCGCGTAGTGCAGTGCACACCATTCTGCCCCGCTTGCGAGAAAAGTTGGAGATGGCGAAGCCTGTTAGCCTAGGGTGGACGCCGGGACGCGGCGCTGCAGGCCTGCGGGTCCCCGCCAGTGTACTGCTCTGCGCTGCACTGCACTTCTCGCCGAGGCAGAGCCGGCCAATCGTGGAGGTGGTGGTGGACCCTCCCCAAGGAAAATTCCACTCGGCCAGCGACGCGCGTGCGCCTCTTTCATAGTGTGCGTGTGTGTGCACTGCTACGTGTGTGCGTGTGTGTGTGTTTTGGCACGCGCGCGGATGTGTGATGGTGTGCGAGCGGCGGCCTGGCTCCTGCGTAGACGTATGAGGTTATTGATGAGTGAAGTGCGTGCGTGTGAGTGAGAGAGAAAAGGCGAAAACGCCTCTATGCGAGTCGTCGCGCGCGTGTGTGTGTGTGGGCGCGCGCGTGCGTGCGCGTGCGTGTGTGCGTGCGTCCCGCATGCACACGGGCGCGCTTAATGTTGTCAGGTGCGAGGACGGTGCAGGCGCGAGGTGGCCCAATTTGGCCACGGCACGTTCCACGCACAAACCAGAAGCCCCCCCCCCCCCCTCCCTGTGGCGGTTCCTGTCAGGGCGAGAGGCGCGGGGGCTGAGGTGCGCTCGGTGGGCCGGGCAGGCCGGCAGGCGAAGAACGCCATAACTCCGAATGAGACGCGAGGCAATCTGTATCCGCGGTGAAAAATGGGGCGACCTGGCCGAGCCGAGCCGAGCCGGAGCGGCCGTGCCGACGAGTCCCACTGCTGCTACTTTTCCGCCTGGCGGGGCGGGGCGGGGCGTGCCGCTATTTGCAAAGCCCGGGATGTCGATCAAGCAAAGTCGACCCTGGCTGCCGCCATGCTGCCGCCATGCTGCCGCGGCCGTGGCTGCTCTGGCCCCGCAGTCCGCGCCGCCGGGGCCGCCGCCGTGGGCGAGGAGTAGCTGATCCACAAACGAAGCCTTCAGCGACGGGAAGCGGATCAGGCGGCAGCAGCGCTGGATCGGCCAGCTCGTCGAGCTCGTCATTACCGCCGTGACGGAGACCGAGAGACGCCGGCCCTCCGGATTAGCGGGCGCCGTTTTGACAGGCGGATGAAGCGAGCTAAGCGAGCGCGGCACCGTCACGCCGAGAAGGAAGGAGTCAAGGAGAGCGCGCCGCCGAGGACCACCGCCACAGACGTCGCTCTGTCTCTCTCGCACTCATGGGGTGGTCCGTAGGGGTGCGAGAGAGACAGAGCGACGAAGCAGTGTTCGGAATCAGACGGCTGGCCCAGGCCTGCTGGGGCAAGCCGCCGTGACGCGCCACGGCCAGCCGCCGTCGGACGTCTAGTCCGTCTAGTCGGCCCACTCCGCTAGGAGGGCAGGCCCAGGCAGCCCAGGCGGGCCGCGGACGGGCGGGCGGCGTGCTGACGTCACTAGCCGAGCAGCAGCGGCCTCAAAGGGAAGGCGAGGCGGGGGCCGTTGAAGTAAAAACGTTTTCGATACTGACTTTCATTTTGCCGGTAAGGTGGGACACTGCTACGAGCGGCTACAGAGGGGGCTTTGCGATGACGCTTCAGCAAGGGCGCGGGCCAGACCGCCAGACCGCGCGCAGAACTTGTCAAGAGTCGACTCGCCGCGCCAGTCCCTCCAGTCATCCCGAAGTTGTTGCTTCGATTCGACCGCCAGAGCGTATCATGACATCGGGGAGGGATAAAGATGAAAAACGCGTGGCGCCCCGCCTGTGTCTACCGGTCTGTCAGTCTGTCTGTCTGTCTGTCCGCACGCCCCGCCATCATCGAAAGGGGGTGTTGAGGGAGGCCGAGCATGCACGTGCTTAAGGTGAGCGGTGGTGCAAATAGTCGTTAACGTCCATCGCATTGCCCAAGGATCTTTCTTGTTGTTTTATCCGAAATGCTGCTAGGCCTCCTGGGCGGGCGGCTCTCTCCGCCCCGCTCCCCCCCCCCTCCCCGCCACACCCCGCGCTCTGCCTCGGCCCGATGTTATGTGCAATGTTTGGTGGGTTTACAGCGCCGTAAAATATAAGCGGCCCTCCGCATCAGCGAACCGAACGGGCAGCTCGGCGGCGTTCGCGGGGCTGGCTGCTGGGCACCGCTGGGCACCGCTGGGGCACGGCACACACGCTGGCCGCGGCCGCGCGGTCTAGGTTCGCGATATCGCGGTGCACCGAGCAGAGCGCGCTCCAGCGCATGGAACGCGGAACGTGGAGGAGCGGCCGAAAAGCGGCGCTAGAGTTGGCGGTAGCTTCAGCTCCTTAGCACTGGCACACTGGTAGTACCAGAGGCCCTGGTCTAGACGAATGTGGCTTGGCTGGTGTGGACTCACCTTGGCGTCGTCGAGGACGGGTGCCGCGGCGCGCCGCTGCCCGCGTCGACGCGGTGCGCGGCGGCGTGGCAACGGAGGCGGCGGAGGCCGCCGGGGCCGCGACGGGCATGGCGACGGCGGTGACGCCCTCACCTACGCCGTCGTCGCCGTCCCCCTCGCCCAGGGCGGACCGGCACTCGCCTGCAACAAGTAGGAAACGGTCTGCAGACTCGGAACAGAGGAAAGGGGGCTGCCCGTGACGGGCCCGTCGTGCTTCGAGTTTGCCAGCTCGTTACTGGAGAATGCCTCAAAAGTTTTCACCGGGCGGCGCGGCGACGCGGCAACTGCAGTGCCGCTGCAGCGCTGCAGCGAGACGGCGAGCATGGGGGAGCGCGGCACGCACGCGCGGCCGAGCCAGACACGGACTGCAGCACGCGGACTCGCTGCCCGCGGCGGACACGACGGACACGACAGAGAAATCATCATCAGCGGCACGGCGGCACGGGGCGCCAAGAAGGCCGTCGCGGCGGGCGGCCTCCAGGCCCCAGGCACCGGGGCCAGCCAGCCAGCCAGCCAGCAGGCCAGGGCCCCACTGCGGGGCGCCAAACGGCAACGGCTCGGCGTAATTAAATTTTAACAAAGAGCGGCAGCCTGTAATTGAGTAAAACGGGGAAAAATAAATAGGTCGAGGGGGGGGAGAAGACGGCAACTCTAGCGACTGGAGCGACGTGGGCCTGGCTGGGGCTGGGGTCAAGAAGACGGCAACTCTAGCGACTCCAGTGGCGGGGAACGGCGGCGGGGAGGCAGGACGATGACACGGGGTGGCCGACGGCGACATTTGGCAAGGCGCTGGGGGTCATTATGGCGTGCCGCGCGCCGCGCGCGCAGATTCCAAGATAATGCGTTTCTTTTCGCGCCGCTGGAGTGAGTGGCACAGTGTCGTTATCGGCCGGGTCAGCCAGCCAGTCTTATCGCAGTCGGGAGCCGCTCGACCGCTCGGCCGCTCGGTCAACGAGGTCGTGGAGGCGAACAGTCGACTCGGCGAGGAACACCTCAGCGAGGAACGCCTCAGCGAGGAACACCTCGGCGAGGAGGCTGGGGTGGGGCGTCGGCGCGTCGGCCGGAGCAGCTTTAAGCTTTACAGCACCTCGGCGACAAGGCCGTGCCCTGGCCCTGCCACGTGGTACGGGGATCGTAATCACGAGGGCTGTTCTGACAGAATACCTGATGAGGCAAGGAACGAAGGAAGCAAAGTTGGCGAGGGATGAAGGATGGCGTTGAGCCCCGCTCAGCCGCAGGAATTTACCCATACCGATGATCCCCGTCGCCGCGCCGAGCCGAGCCACCGCAAAAATTCGTGGCTTCGCCATGCCGTTTCAAACGAGCGGGGACGCGAGACACACTGCGGGGAGACCGGAATATTGTTTTTGCCTTTATCCTCGCGTTCTGCTGCTTCGGGCTGAAACAACGCGCGCGGCCGCACATCGAAATCGGAGAATTCGTCACGTTCTTGCAGTGGTGCGGGTGGAGAATCAGAACCCATCCGGCTTCCATCCCACGTTCGTTACCGCTCTCTATCTCGCCGGCGGCGCGCGGCGCACGGCCCCGAACCCCGATTCCCGCGGCCCGCGGCCCGCCGCCCGCGCACACGGCAAGTTTCGGCGGCCGCGTCCCTCTCTCTTCTCGAGGCCCCGGGTATAAAAGCTCTCGGAAAAGGGGCGCCCAGCCTCCCGATTGGCGGGGCAACGCAGCGCCGCAGCGCCGCACTCAGATTCCAACCCCCGCGCGGCGACGCGGCCCACCCTCGGGCACACCCTCGGGCCCACCGCCAGACACACGGAGCACGTCGGCACAATAATGGTCTACACGGAATGAATCAAGAAGCGGCGCCACGTCCACGACGGCCTCCCCCGCCCCGGTGCGCCCGAGGCAAGGCAGGCAAGGCCGGCCAGGGCCTCCTTGGGGGCGGGCGCTGGGGGTCGAAGCAAAAGGATGCGCTGGGGGGCGGCGGGGGCGGGCGTGCGTCGGCGAGGGGGCAAAGTCAACGAGAAAAGAACTCCATCATGGTAATCTGCGACGCAAGCGCGGCGGCACCATTTTGCCTTGTAAATTCCCCCTCTCATGTCCCTCGTCTCTCTTCTTTGCGCCGCGTGCGTGTAGGAGTGTGCGCGTGTGTGTGGGTGTGTGAGAGCGACCGCGTGCGCGTGTGGCAACTTTGCGGCTGGAAGGGTGGCGGTGGCGCAGCAACTCGCAGAGAAACCGAAGGTAACCGAAGGGGGGGGGAGAGGCGCGCGCGTTCGCGGATTCCTAAGCGCTAAGTCCAAGCATTAGTGTGGTGGATTAGATCCAGCAGGGCGTCGTGTCGCGGGGAAGGGGGAGGGGGAGGGGCACAGGTGTGCGTCACGCGGCGCCTCCAATCCCCGAGAATCACTCCCGGCAGCGACGCCGCGTCGAACGAGAGGCGCTAAAGCTTTAACAAGCGCTACGCTCGAATTAGGCTCATAAGCGCGACGGCCCGGAGGCGCTGCCGGTGCAGGCGACGCGTGTGGCGCCGAGCACGCCGAGCACGCCGAGCATTAGCGCGCCGCCGCCAAGCCCGAGTGGCGCCGGCATGCTGCAGCGAGCGGCAAGCGGCCAATCAGGGCGAGGCTTTCCAAATTCCCGCCGAAACGAAAACGATGACGGATCGAGCGCGGATACGGCCGTAATTGGACAGGGCTTGCGGTGTGGCTCGGGTTGCCACCCGGCTGCCGCCACCCGGTTGCCACCTGGCCATATCGCCACGGGCCGGTCGGCGACGGTGGGCGACGGTCGGCAACCTGGTGGCCGACTGGCTGACTGGCCGACACACGACGGCGAGACAAATGACCGGCGAGCTGGCGGCCGCCATGGCAGCCGGCAGGACACGAGCTGCACGTCAGGCCGGGCAGGCCGGGCAGGCTGGGCAGGCTGGGCCCCCGCCCAGAGCGATTCCATTTCACGGTCCGCGGCGGGGCTGGCGGGGCTGGCGGGGCCGTGCGTGCATCTATAGTGGCCCCGCGTCCCCACCGCAGAGCCCGCGCCGCCCCGCCAGGGCCGCCAGCCACGCCCGGCCGAAACCACAGTGCGCACGGCAAAGCAGAGAATGGCAATGCAGGGCGTGCAGGCCGCAGAGTGCGACTGTGTGACGGTGTGACACAGGCAGCCGCCGTGCCGAGCCTGGCCGCCCGGGTCACACACATGTCGGACCTGGTTATCGTGCTTCGCACCGGTCCAGGCCTTCCCTGCGTCCATCCCCGGCCGCACGCCGCAAAGGCCAGCGGCAGCCCCAGCGGCACCCCTGCCCTAGGGGCCCCAGGGGCCCCATGGCGGACCGGGGTGGACGGCGCCCCATTAACAGCGTGTCACTTTAAACTCGAGCGCCGTTTGTCATCGCCGAGAGACACGGCGACGCCAAGACGTCGCCTCGTCTAGCGGCTTGGAGCCGCGGCCGCGCCGCTTCCGACTTTGCATCCGTTTTGCGGCTCGATGTTTTAATAGGACCCGTTTCGTTTCCGGTGGAGGCGCTGGGCCGCGCTGGGTCCTTTTCTCCGGGCAAAATGGGCGCTTGCAACCGGACATACGGAGACGAAGCAGTGCTGATTCGATTATGTAAAATATGCGCTTTCGACAACCGAATCAGGGTCGATTCGGTTTGATTCGGTCCCGAATAGTTTGCACTGTTCGCCCCGCTCTGCCTGCCGCCAGACGGCCCGGCTACCACTCGAAGGCCTCGGCGGGGGCAGGGCCTTCTCAGACGGTCTCGGGATTGTCCAGGGGCGGCTCCTGGAACCTCCTGGAACCGCCTGGAACGGCCTGGAACGCAGTCGTCGAGCCGCCCCTGCAAAGTCCCTTCTGCTCCTGAGGCCTGGAACAAAAGCCCCGTCACTAACACCTGGACGGCGCCAGGCCGCCGGGCCGCCGGGCTTCGGACGGACACGGACAAGTCGAGCGGAATGAGGGGGTGGGGTGGGGGAAGGGGTGGCGGCAAGGGGGTGGCGGCCGTCATCATGTCGCGGCGCACGTATTCAGCAGACTGATTCCGAGAGTCGTTCTCGTCGCTCTGTCTCTCTCGCACTCAAGGGACGTCCCGTGTAGGTGCGAGCGAGACAGGGCGACGAAAACGACCCTCGGAATCAGTCTGCAGGCCTCCTTATCGGGGCGCGACCCCGCGGCGTGGGGCGTGGGGCGAGGGGTGGGCCCCGGACGCAGCGAGGGATACTCCAGCGCACTGCAATGGCGGAGACATTCCTCGCGCTCGACGCGAATCTGCACGGCCACGCCGACGTGCCGCCGAGCAGCGCCAGCAGCGCCTGGAAGCCTGGAAGGCCCAGATTGGGGAGGGTCTTGGCGAGGACGACGAGGACGACGAGGACGTCGCGGGGGAACCTAGCCGGCCGAGCGCACCGTACATTCCATTCCATGCCATTCCATTCCAAGCCAGAGAAATGTCTGAGCACCCTTATCTAGGAGGATGGGCAGGCCAACCAGGCTAGGAATAATCAGGCGATTCACACGCCACTACACTGCCACTGCAGCGCCGCAGCGGGGCTTCAAAGGCGAGGCAACCTGACGCCACCAGGTACGTACCGCCACTCAGCAGGCGTGTAAACGCCCCAGACCCAATAAGACAATGAAAAAAGGAAAACAGAACAGACTTAATGAGTTTTCTCCTCCTGACGGCGAACTTTAAGTCGCGCATGGCAGCGCTGTCTGCGAATCTCGGCCGTAAGCCCGGGCCCAGGCAGGCCCAGGCAGGGGCCGAGGTAGCCGCTCTTCTGAGACGAGGCGAAAATAAGAATTCCGCAATGAGGGCGGCTCTGCTGCGTAAAAGACACCTGGCTGTCTATGCGACAATTCCGTCTTATTATTCTCCCTGTTTCTTCTTTTTCTTCTTCTTTTTTTTCGATTCACCGTGCTGGCACTGGGCCTGCGCGCGCGCGGGGGAGGATGGAGGGGACAGAGAGGCCCGATACGGACTGAAGACGGAAAGCGACTTTTAAATTAATTTCGCTTCCTCCAGAAGGAAATGGGTAAAGGGGGACGCCACAAAAGATTTATAGCGCTGACCGAGCGCCCGGCGGGTAGGCAACCCTAGGCCCTCGTGGCACCCTTGCGGCCGGGTGGCCTGTCCGCCGGGGGCTCCGAAGCGGGCGGGGCGGGGCAGGGCGGGGCGGGGCGGGCCATCGGTTTGTTGACGTGGTGACGTTGGGGCCGGGAGGGGCCCCAAAACCCACTCTGATTCAATAGTCGGGGACAAAGAGCGTCAAGCCGAAACACACGCAACACAAACGGGCTGCCCGCTATTGCGGCGCCGAAACCGTTTGACGCGGGTTGCGGGGCCCGGCCGTCTGTCCGTCTGCCTGCCAGTCTGTCTCTGTCCGCTCGCCCGGCCTGCAGCCCGACTTCCGATCGCAGTTTCATTTCCGCTGCGCCGAACGAGAAATATTTGTGCGCGGCGCGGGGAAGCGATGACGGACGTCTTTTGGCGGCGGGCAAAGAAAGCGTGCTGCACAGGTGCCGCAACTCTTTCCGCCAACGCACACAAAGTAAGCCGGCAAGTCGGGGGCCGCGCTTCGGCCGGCGTCTTCGAGGCGAGGCGAGGAGGGAGCCTCCACCAAGAAGGCCGCCAGCTTGGCCGTCAGCAGGGCGGCCTCCACCAAGTCCTGGGGGCGAAAGACACGTCGCCACTTACCCATGGTCGCTGAGGCGCCGTGGTCGAGTCCAAGTTCGTGACTGGCGCCGTGGCCGGGGCCGCCGTGGCCGGGACTAGGTCCGGGACCGTGTCCGAGGCCGTGACCGTGGCCGAGGCTGTCGCCGAGGCCTTGACCGAGGCCGTCACCGTGGCCGTGACCGAGGCCGTGACCGTGACCGAGGCCTTGACCGAGGCCGTCACCGTGGCCGTGACCGAGGCCGTGACCGAGGCCGTGACCGGAGCCGTGTCTGCGGCCGCGGCCGAGCGCGGGTGGGGCTGGGCCTCGGTTAGCCAGAGCTTCGCTTGCTTCGCTGGAGTGAGTTCTATCAGGTGGGGTTGGGCCCGTTGGGCCCCACCGGCCCGGCGGAGGCGAGTCGTGGTGGGCCGCGGAGGCCAAGCAGAGGCCCGGTGGGCCCAGCGTGCTGAGGCTGTGGCCGAGGCCGTGGACCGCGCACGCGTGGCGAGCCCATGGTGGCCGCTACCGCATCACGGCCTCCAGGCCTGGAAGGCGGCGCCACCCTGCCAAAAGACAACAGAGCGAAATTAGCAGAGCAGCCGTCCGTCTCGCCTGCGCGTCGCGGCGCGTCGCGGCGCGTCGCGGCGCGTCGTGTTGGTGCAAGAGCATCCCTGCTGCCGCGCCGGCTTCCTCGGAGAAAGAGAGAGAGCACACGACTGGCGGAGGGGAGTGGAAGATGCCGCGCTTGGCCGCGTCGGGGACACCGCTCAAAATAGGGGCGACATTAAGTCCCCCACGCCGGGCATTTTCTTGCAGCGGGGACAGGAAAGGCCACGTCCTGCGAATAGCCGGATAACGAACCGCCGTGGCTATTGGCACGCGACGCGCGCGACGTGCAGGGAGGCGCGGCGACCCGAGCCTACCCGAGCCTCCCCGCCCGCCTCTTGACGGCGACCCCGCCAGCCGCCGCCAGCCGCCAGGCTGATGCCGCACTGCCTTTCGTCGCTCTGTCTCTCTCGCACTCACGCGGAACGCCCCGCGAGTGCGAGAGAGACGGCGACACGAAAGCGGAATCACTCTGCAGCGCGGCCAGACCGCGCGACGTGATCCGCCGCGATTCTGTTAAAGGCTTCGCCAATTAATTCGCCCACAAAGACGCGGCCGCAGCGCCAAAGGGACCGCGCCTTGCCGTGCCGTGCCGTGCCGCGCCGTGCCGCGCCGCGCCAAAAGTGGCTTTGGCAGTCAAAGAATGAGCGGCCCTTATCGGCGTGATGTGACCCAGAAACAATTACGAGAGAAATAAGAAACCGCTGCCCTCCTAATTACGGCTAAGCCCACCTCCTCGCGTCCTCGCCATGGCGGGGCGCTCCTCCTGGGTGGCGTCGCGGCGCGTCGCCTCGATAAACCGCCGCGGCGCTTTCCGATCGTTTTATC
This sequence comes from Thrips palmi, assembly GCF_012932325.1. Taxonomy (NCBI): domain Eukaryota; kingdom Metazoa; phylum Arthropoda; class Insecta; order Thysanoptera; family Thripidae; genus Thrips; species Thrips palmi. Next base: position 5,184,940 of record NW_023144620.1, on the reverse strand, counting down.
TGAGTGGAACTACGCCAATCGAAGGTGCGGGCGGTCCAAGGCCCGAGGGCGGGCCTGCCCCGGGCCGGGCCGGCCTGGCCGGTGCGGGAGGCGACAGACGCCACTGCCTCGTTGCCTCACTGCCGCAGCCCGGGATCGGATTTCAGCCTCATTTCTTGATGAAGCAGCGCGGGGGACGCGGCCGATAGGCATCGGCAACTTTGGGCGCGTGTCGTTCCCACAAGCACCTGCCACCGCGATGATAAGTCGCCCGGATGGCCCCACAGTGTGGCTTCCAGTGGCTTCCGCGGGCCGGGCTGCCCTGCCCTGCCCATGGGGACCATGGGGCTGTCGGACTCCAGAAATACCCGCATCAGCGACACCGCCACACTGATTCCGAGAGTCGTTTTCGTCGCTCTGTCTCTCTCGCACTCGTGGGGCGTCGCAGGTGCGACAGAGGGAGACTGCGGTGCAAACGACTCCTGGAAATCAGTGTGGCGGTGCCCTCAGACGGGGAAGGCCACGGCAGGCACGCTGCACGCAGGCAGCGACGGCGTCGTCACTTCGTTAGGCACTCGGTCAGCCCGCCTTCGCGCCGGTTCCGCATTGATTCCGAGGTGCGACGCCCCCCCCCCCAGCCCGCCTGGGCGGGGCGGCTCCACCACCTCGAAATGCGACTCAAAGTTATCTTATCGACGACACGATGCCCGTCAATTAGTGTGCCTGTGTGTGTGAGTGTGTGTGTGCGCCTGTGTGTGGTGTGTGTGTGTGTGGGCGTGCGTGGGCCGTGTGGGTGTGTCCGTGAGTGAGAGTGCGTCTTGTCCGAGATGAGCCGCCCGGGCGGCATGGAATGGAATGGAGTCACTCCTCTTTATTATCATTGAGCAAATGGAACAAAACGACACGACAAAAATGGGGGGGACGGGGCATGGAGGAGGCGCGCGTTGGGTACTACACACTGTGGAGACAATGTCGGAGACGAAAGTGGGGCAGCGAGAGGAGAGTTCAAAGAGTGCGGCGCGTCAGTGAAACTAGCATCGTGACCTGCGGTCCGATTCCGAGAGTCGTTTCCTTCGCTCTGTCTCTCTCTCTCACCTATAAGGGGCGCCTATGAGTGCGAAAGAGACAGAACGACGGAAACGACTCTCCGAATCTGCAGCGGTTAACAGCACAGGAGTCAGAGGCACACACGCCGTCATGCAACCTGGTGCACCATAGTGCACTACAGTGCACCACTGCAGTGAACCGCATCGGGTGCCCCGGCTTGTCGTTCCCCCGCCACAACAAGGCCGGTGTCATAATGAAAGGCGCCCATGCGGCCAAGGACGCGGCTTGACTCCGCGGCGGGGGGCTCGAAGGGCAAAGGCCTCGCCGATCGCGAGGGCCGCGGGGGGGCCGCCACTGTGAAGGCAAAGGCAAGGCTGGGGCGATGCTGGCGATGTCCTCCACGCGTGACGCTGCGTGTTCCAGAGCAGTACGTCGCCTTGCCCTGCACGCCCTGCACGCCGTCGAGGCTTTGGCGGCGAGCCTCGCAGGCCGAGTCGCCCGGCCCGACATACCCTGCATGACGCCGACCTGGGCCTGGCCGGGCAGGCGGTGGGCAGGCAGGCGGTGCCCACGGTGGGCGGGCGTGGAGACGGGTCAAAACGAGGGCTGAAAATCGGTCACGTACGACGGTTACGGCCCCGTTGCAGTTCCGCTCCGCCGTCGCTCTGCCGTGGGCAGCCCCCCGACGTATAGCCGCCCGCCTGCAGGGCCTGCCCGGGGGCCTTCGTGAGCCGCCTGAGAAGCCCTGGTCACATGCCGCGCGGCCTCTCCCAGCCAACGCGTCCGATCAGCTGGGACTGCATCGCGAGGCGGGGCGGGGCGGGGCGGGGCGGGGCGGGGCGGGGCGACCGGCCATGCCTCAGCCCAGCCCCTCCCCCTCAGCTCCTTTGAACGGGCTTCCTGTGCCTGGACCGAGGCCTGGACCGAGGCCTGGACCCTGGACCCGCAGCATCCCAGAAAGGCGAAAGGGAAGGGGAGCCGGTCCATGCGTCCTCTTAGTGTCCAGGACGCGCGCACTGCGTTCAAACGTCCCGCGCTTTGCGTTCACCACACTCACACACACGCATGTAAGCAGACCGTGGAGGAAAGGGTTAGGTCCTTTGCCCTCAGACAGGATGCGGTCCAGTCATCTCATATGCGGGTCCTCCTCCTCCTCCTCCTCCTCCTCCTCCTCTCCTCCTTCTGGGCGTTCGGCCGGGCGGCGCACCATCTACCCATCGACCGGCTGCAGGCTGCAGCGACGCGAGTCTCTCTAGCCCGGCCGGCCGGCCGCCGCTTCGCCTCGCCTCGCCGCCCTGCCCTGCCGCCTTGCCGTCGCCGTGTCAAAGCACACCTCATCCTGCCGGCCTGCCGGCCTGTCCTTGGCTGCGGCGGCCATTCCTATTTTCGGCATCTCTTTGCTTTGCATCGGCCAACACACACAGACACACGCGTGCACACATACACACACACACTGACAGAGTCCCTATTAGACTCGAATGTGGGCCCGGGGTGACGCACACCACGCGAACCGTAATAAGGGAAGCGGATTTTGGCGGATTTTGGCGGATGGCTTCGGGACCGGATTGTGGCCGTACCGGACGTGGCGGACGCGGCCTGCACGCTGCTAAAAGGGATTATCCGGTTGGACGGCGGTGAGGTCGAAGGCGGTCGCCGCCGTGGGTCGCAGGCGGCCGCTCCGAGGGTCGGAAAAGGGGTTGGGAAGGGTCGGGAAGGGCCCGTAGTGGTCCAGAGGGAAGGAAGCAGGGTAGCAGGTTGTCAAGGGACAGCCCTCCCTGTCAGCGTTTCCGAGGGAGGTCCGAATCAGAGTGTCGAATCACTAATCACCCTGCAGCCGAGGCCGTCCCTGCCTTGACCGCAGAGCGCAGAGCGCGCGGAGCGACAGGGCCCTGGGCCTGGGGCCCTCCAAGCAGGGCGCCTTTCAAGCCGCATCGGCCGGCAGGGCGGCCGGGCCGTCAACCACTGGCCGCCGTCCCGGGCCGTCCCGGGCCAGCGAGTCGTAATCAGGAGATAAGGGGCCTGCTTCCGGGACAAGAAGTGTCCAAACTCACGCACACACCCATGCGCGCGCCCACACATGTGTGCACACAACCTCTCTCCCACTCGCGCGCACATACGCACACACACGTTCGCCGAATCCTCGCCTCGCCGTCTCGTCGTCTCGCGGCCATGCAAAAACATTATCGCTGTGCAGCGCGGCCTTGCCAGGCCTTGCCTTCGCCTCCCTTGCTTGCTTCTGCCTGCTTGCCAAGCTGCTTGCTCTGCTTGCTCTGCAACCGGCGCTATCACGCTGCTATCATTAACAGCCGTGACACAACCACACAGTGCCGGTGACGGCCGCCGCCAAGGACTTCCCCGACTCGAATCGGCAGGTCACGGCCATCGCAACGCATCTCCCACCGCGAGGCCGCGAGGCTCTCCGACGCCGTCGTCGTCTGTTTCCGGCCCGCGCGGCCCGTCAACGCCGAGCGTCGCCGTCCCTGGAGCGATGACTGGAGCGCCCGACGGTGCAGTGCCACTCGCTGGAGCACCACGGCCACCGTGATACGCCGAAAGATGAATGATTTACAAGGCCGTGTAATAGGCTAGTGTGCCAGCCTGGCGTCCAGGCCGTGCACGCCGTGCGAGCCGTCCTCGAGATGACGGCTGGGCCGACCGACGCCCTGCCCGAAGGCCCGAAGGCTGCATGACGTGTCTGGAGCGACTCCAGAGCAGCCCTGGAGCCCGGAGGCAGGCTGGAGGCAGGCTGGAGGCAGGCTGGAGGCAGGCTGGAGGCAGGCTGGAGGCAGGCTGGAGGCAGGCTGGAGGCAGGCTGGAGGCAGGCTGGAGGCAGGCTGGAGGCAGGCTGGAGGCAGGCTGGGGAGCGGGGATGGAGGCGTGTCTGGTATCCGGTCCGGTCCAGGGTCTGGACTCCAGCGAGTCCAGTGGCTCCAGGGTCCGGGCAGTGACGTCAGCACGTGCTCGGCATTAAGCATACCGGCAGGGCAGGGCAGGCAGGCAGGCAGACTGCCGGCGGAGCGCAGCAAACAAAGCAGCAAACTCCCAGATTTGGTCGCGTTGTTACGTACAGCAAAACACGTTTCAAACTCAATTCCCGGCGCCTTTATTCGCGTCCGCAAGCCTCTGGCGGACAACGGGCCTGTTCGTGTTGGAAGTCGCCGAGTCGGGCCGCGCAGGCCTCGGAGGCTGTAGTCAGTACACTGGATTCCCGAGACAAGCTGCAGACTGCGTCCCTGGTGTCCTTGGTGTCCTCGGAGCACGGTGAAACCAAGTGGCGATCTCCATACTTGAAACGCAGAGGTGCGGAATTTTCAGGTGCAGAGTTAGCAGTCTGTTCGCATCATGCCAAGAGATAGGAGCTCTGCGAGCTACTGTGTGCAGACTGCGAACTCCAAACGTCCAATCACTCTGCACCAGGAAGTGTGGCTGTGGAGTACTAGGCTTGTCGAAGACCTTCGCCCTTGACGCACACGGACCAGAGCAGCGCGACGTGTGGTGCCACACAGTGTGCCACACACCGGCCCTCGAAATGGGACACAAAGCGGTGCCGTGTTGGACAAGAAGCTGGGTGGACACGTGGACACCCGACACGCCGTGCGCGGATCGGTTACCGCGGTTACGGCACTAACGAATTCAGGCAGGGCGAAGCGGGGCGGAGCGAAAATGAACGCGAGCGGAGAACAACAACAACGACAAGATCAAGTGTACGCCAAACATTAAAAACCTTCCAAGATAAAATATTTTGGTGAAAAAAATGGGAAGCTGCACCCAAATGAAAACAATCAAAAGTCAAAAAATAACATTTTGGACAATCTGACATTTTTTTGAAACCAAAAGATAACGAAATCGATTAGTGCATTCCACTGGCCCCCATCAGAAAGAGTCTTCAAGGATCATACTGCGGTGATTCTGTACACATACGGTGCAAAGTCCCCGGGCCGGGACCGTTCAATTGCGAAAGTGCGTGGCCTGGGAAAAGGAGGAGGCTTTCTCCGGGTGCCAAGGGGGCAGTGGGGTGGTGGGGCTCGGCCAGTGTGGGGCGCGAGGCACCCACCCCAGCCAGCAGGCAGGCAGGCAGCCGGGGGCCACTTGTCAACATTCATGTTGCGATGCTTCTATTCGCCAGGCTTCACAGGCCCCGCCGGTCCCAGGGGCTCAAAGGGTTGCGGTGTGTGGCCCTGCCCGGGCATGCCCCTCCCCGCCCCGCCACCAACATAAACAGGCCGCATTCCGCGCTGCGCCGCGGCGGCCATAGCGTCAGAACGAAAGCGCGATGAGCGGCTCAAAGCGCCACCGCGCACGCCCAAAATAATGAGCGCTGAGTGGCGCGGGCGAGAACACACAGCGGGTCGGCGCGCATGGGTCGCAGTTCTGGCGGCAGGAAGGGGAGGCGCGGAGGACACGCGGCGGCGACGACGACCAAGATAACGACGAGCAGGACGACAGCTCAAAATTGGGTCACGCCAATGCTGGCACCGTGGAGGGCAGGGCGGCAGGGCGCGCGGCTCGGCCGCCTTCAGGGCCTTCAGGGCGGCGACTGATAGCGCGCTGGAAGCATGCAGCGTGGTGTGTGATGTAGGACCTTTCGGCAGGGGCTTGCCGGGCTAGCTTCGGTGCGCCTTCCGTGTGCAGTGCAGGCCTCGGTGCAGGCAGCACACGAAACGACTTGACCAGGAGCACCGGCCTCGCAAAGTTGGTCACAGTGTCGACAAATAGATGAAAGATGCGAGTTTTCTATTTTCGGGTCCAAAGAAAATACAAAGAAAATGTAGTAAAATGTAGTAAAAGTTCGTTGTGGTTCTAAGTGCTGTTAAGGACGATACCAAGTTTCGCACTTGTAGCGCGACTTGCGGTTTTCTTCTGATAATGGCAGTGTACCGCCTGTACTGTGAGTTGCTCGGCTTTTCCGAAGTTGATGCCTGGCCGCGACCCTCACACCGTGATAAGGCCTATGCACGCCGCCCCAGCACGCTGCCACTCTGTTCGCTCTGCGGCCGCAGAACGAGTCCGTGCCGTGCACAACAAGCGCGCCGTCCTGGACGCCGGTTCCCCTAGGCCGTGGCGGTGCCGTGGCGGCGCCGTGGCCGTGGCGTGGCCGCTAGAAAGGGCGGAGAAGAGAGTGGTGCGGCCGGCACTGCGAGCGGACTTTGGTCCCGGCGACACAATGCACAGCCAATACATACAAATGGCCCGACCTTCCGGCGGGGAGGGGAGCGGCAGTGCAGCGCGGTGGCAGCGGGGCAGCGGGGCCCGGCCCAGGGTACCCAGGGCCCCACCGACCCGGCCCAGGGGGGTCGCGAACCAGCGCCCGGCGGGGACCCTGCTCCTGGACCGCAGACTACTCCGCAGACTCCGCAGAGCAGGATGGAATGCAGTCCGGGTCCAGCCCTGAGCAGCCCTGCGCCGTCACGGTTGCCTCGGTCGGGCGCCAAAACAGACTGCGATGCTCCGGCTTGTTGACGGCGGCCAATCAGAAGACGAACCATAACTTAACCTCACTTAAGGCCTTCTTGGCGTGCCGGGCGTGCGGAGCGTCAACAGCGGGCCAACAGCGCGGCATCGCAGCAAGGGAAGACAGCCCCACAAAGACACCAGCGTTCACGAAGACAACATGACCTAGACAACCTGACGGAGACAGCCTAACGAAGACCAACTGACCGAGACCGAGCAGCCTAACGAAGACACCCTGACCGAGACAGCTTAACGAAGACAACGTGACCTCCACAGCCTGGAAGAGACAGCCAGCGAAAACTATCTAAGGAAGACAACCTAACCGAGACAGCCCAACGAAGACAGCCTAACGAAGACAACCTGACCTACACCGCCTGGAAGAGACATTCTAACGAAGACAGCCTGACCGAAACAAGCGACCGAGACAGCCTGACGAAGACAGCCTAGCGACACGCGACACCGACGGCCCACAGGGCGACGGCGGCGGCGCCCAGACCAGTTTGACGGGGCTCGGCGGCTCGACGGCTCGGCCCATCCCTAGGCAATGTAGGCACACGGCAAACAATTACGATAATTAGAGTGGGGGGCGCCGCCTCATTCAGAGTGCCGTCGCGGCACGGGCGCAGCCCGAACGGGACGAGCCAGCAGTGCGACGAGAAGGAGGCCTCGCTGGGAATCAGCCGGCCGGCCAGCTATAAGTGGAGGGCAGAGCCGGCAGAGCAGAGGCTCACCGGAGCTAGGCACCGGAGGCAGACGCCGCGTACAGCCGCGTGAGCGACCCTAACAAGCTCAACAAAAACAAGCCGGCCGACCAGGGCCATTCGTCCGTTCGGCTGGCCGGCCAATCGGCCGTTCGGTCAAGGCGCCCGCCGGCCCTGGCCGGCCCGCGCAAACCAATGCACAGCTCAGCGCCGCCGGCGCGCGTGCCACTTTAGTGCCGCCAAATGCCGCTTAACGCTTCATCGGGGAGCAGTCCATTTGGTCCGTAGACGAGCCCCACTTGCAGGGACAGGCACGCGGATTCACGCTTTATCAGGCTTGTGTTTGTGCTGCAGGTGAGACCGTTGGTTAGGTAACGGAGCGGTGTGTGCATGTGTGTGTGTGTGACGATGATAAGGCACAAAGCGACTTGTGTGTATAATGGTCGGCGCCTGACGGACAGACAGGTACACAGGCAGCTAAGGGGCTTCGGAACACTCACTCACACACCTTCCACACAGACACCACAACAGAGACGAGACAGCTGGTGGACACCGGTCTGGATTGTGGTTTGGCGCCAGGATGCAGGCCAGGTGTTTGGGGAATCCGGAAATGACTGAACCTCAAGTCGACGAAGTGGGTGAGGACTGCGCGCTTCGCGTTATCCGCTGCGCCGCGCTCTGGCGACGTCGCGGCGAGTCGTTAGGATATCGTTCATCTTATCGTCTTATCGCCCTTCGACAACGACGGGTCGGCCGGTCGGGTCGCCGGCCCTTGGAGCCCTTCCTTCCCGCGGCAGGGCGGCCAGCCAGGCGGCCGTGGGCGGCTCAGTTCGCCTTTCAAAGCGTTATCCACACAATTCAGAAGACCGATTTTTCAAAACCTCTAGAACACCATGTCCCCCTTTTCCCTTCAGAGTCCGAGGAGTCACTTCACTGGCTTAGGTGGGCGGGGCTCATGCGTGGCCCACACACTTCCGCAGGTTCAGGCTCATCGCATGCAAATGCAGACACTGTGACACACACACACACACACAACCACACTATCGATGACACGGCCCGGCCCCCGCCATCTTCCCGAGATAACGTTTTTGCATGCGGCGATTAGAGCGGGACGCGGGGCGGCAGTGGAGTGGCGGCAAGGCGGTGATGAAACCCAGACGAGGCGGACAGCCTCGCTGCCTCTGCCTCGCTGCAGCAGCGCTTGGCGGCTTGGCAGTGTGCTAGGATGCTCGCAACCCAGAGCTTGCGCCTTGCGGCGGCTCGGCGGCTCAGCCTGCCGGCGGCCTGCTGGCTGGGCTGGGCCGGGCCGGGCCGCTAAGGCCGCTGCTCCTTCCAGTGTGCGTGCAGGCAGCGAGGCAGCGCTCTTCCAGCGCTGCAACGCGCTGAGTTTCGCCGGCTTCGCGCTTCGCGCTTCGCCTCGCCGTCATGGTTTCGAGTGTACATGCGGCCAGTGCACACCCGGCTTGTCCGACATGTCCGCCAGCGCGGTGCTCTCCGATCCCCGGGCCGCTGGGGCCGCTCGCCATGGAAGCACTTTGCACCGCGGGCCGCGGGGGCCGCGGGGCGCGCCTTATGAATGAACCTCGTCGTCGCGTCGGCCCGGCCCGTCCGCCCAGTGTGTCTACTCCACGGCTTTGTGGTGGGGAATGGGGGGGGGGGGACGCAGTGTTGCCACCACACAAAGGCCCCAACAAGTCTGCCACCAGTGTCAGGCCAGCTCCCCTGGCAGAGAGGGCTTTCCCTTGGACTTGCCCTCACTCCAAATTTGGCGCCCTGCGCGTCACTGCGTCACCCAGCCTGCCAAGCTGCCCTGCGGGTGCGGGCCCTGCGGCCGGGGAAGGACAATAGACGCCGCCGGCCGAAGACTTACCGTTTGGCAGCCAAGATGAAAAAGTTATCCCATGCTCCGGCGAGACTTGCAGTATCCGAAAGGCAATGCGCACTGTAACCACACTTTCCTCTGGCACTGAATCACTAGCACTGGCCACACACAGGCAAGCACACACGCACACAAACACACACGTCTTCACTGTCGTCTTCCTCCACGAAAAGCGCGGCTAGCGCGGCTTTTGAGCGACGGCAGGGAAGCCCGCCGGCACGCCGCAATCTGCTCCGCCTTCGCCTGCTAGGCGCAGAGGACGGTGTCGGCGGCGTCGACGGGGAGGTGCGGCCGCGGCGGTCGCCGGCACAGACGACACGCCGTGGAGTACGACGACACAGTAATCGGCAATCGGGGCGAGGCGAGAGTCGCGCCGAGGAAGCCGAGGGCCTTAGCCGAGCCGTCGCTCGGTTTGTTCCGTTCCGATCCGATTCGTTCAGGGTACTGGTCTCTCTGGTCTCCGGCCGGCCGGCCTCTCACTCGGGCTGGTAGCCTGCTGGCAGCCTGCGGCGGTGGCGGTCTCAGCGGTCTCAGCGAGGCGGCCTGCCCTGCCCGCCCGGCCTGGCTAAGGCCTGGCCTGCCCCACGGGTGCCCCTCGAAGCCTCTCACGACGCGTCGCTACGCTCGCTACGCTTGCTACGCGTACCGGGTCCGGGCAGGGGACCGCTGAGGCAAGGCGAGGCACTGCGGGTCGAGCGAGGCGAGGCGGCGGCCTGGCGGCTGGGACGACGACGGGACGCGGCAGACGCGGCTTCAGAGGCGGCGCGGCGTAGCGCGGCGTAGCGCGGTCTGGGGCCGAAGGAAGCACGCCAGAGCCAGACTCAGGCTGTAGCCGCTTTGGCCAGCCCAGCCAAGCACCCACGACGGACGGCGGTGCGGCGCGGGGCCACGCGGGGCGCGGGCCGGCAGCGGGACGGCGGCGCGGTGCGGCGGGGCCGCGCAGCCAAGCAGGCAAGCAGGCGGACAGCGGACAGGCAACGTCGGCCAGGGCAGCGTTTAGGCCACGGGGGTCGGCGGCGAGCCTCGGGGCCTCGGTGTCGCAGGGGTCATTCCATGGCGACAACGCCGCGCTCCGCGCAACGCCGTGAGCCGTCCGTTGACTTCCCTGGCGCGCTACTGCGACTGCGGCGCGCTGCGGAGCTCAGCTGGTATGAGGCATTGCTGCGGCGCGGCGTCAAGGCGTGCATCCACACCAATCCGCACACACACTCACTCACACTATCGCGGCCCCGGTCGCGGCTACACTGCTGCAGCTGCAGCTGTTGCGTTGCGCCTCGGCGGCGGTGCGGCGGCCGGCGGCGTTGGGAGCGGAGGGGGCCCAAGCCGAAGGGGCTGGGCTGGTAGGCGGGTCGGGACGGCCTCCTCTCGTCTCTTCCTCTTCAGCCTGCGGCCACCGGCAGCACGCACCCGGTCCTTCCCCCACCACCGTGCCCCTCTTCCCTCTTCCTGGCCCGGGAGGCTAAGGCTGGTACTGGTGGCGCCCAGGCGCCCACTCCGACGCCGATCCTCTTTCCGAACTTATTCCGAACGCTCCACTCCGATCCGAACTCAAACTCGTCGTGCGTGTGCGTCGCTGTGCGTCGCGTGGTGCGGGAAGGGGCCGCGCCGGGCGGCCGGGGCACCGGGCACCACGAGGGCGCGGGGCAGCGCGGGGCGGCCCGTCGTTCCCCGTCGCGGACGCGGACAGTGGCCGCGGGGACGGGGAGGGGGAGGGGGAGGGGGCCGGCCGCGCTGCCGCGCCCTGTCGCCGGTCCGGGCCGTCGGGGCGCTAGCGCAGGTCCTGCACTGGTAACATGGGTGCAGGTGCAGCCGAGCAAGGCAAGGCAGAACGGGTATCCTGATCCACAAGTTGAAAAAGCCGCGGAGATTGAGCCTGCAAGAGAAACTATTCGGGCCGCCATCACTAGACGGAGAGGGCGGCGACTGGTTGGAAGAAGCCCTGAAAGCAGGCAAGCAGGAATCAACAAACAGCGTGACTCGACCTTGGGTCTGTTCGTCTGTTCTGTCTGCAGCACAGCCCCGCGAGAACAGCAAAGTGGGACCAGCAGTTTAGATTCAGCGTACAGTTTGTGTAACGTGAAATAAAACTGTCGAAACTTAAACATAATTTACTTTATTTACAATATGCGATACACATGGTTGAAACAATTTGATACATATTATATATATATATATATTTATATAGAAGATAGATATATGTCATTCACAGAAAGCCAAGTGCAATGAGAAACATTCTCTTTAGTTTGTAAGTTCACAATTCAGAAGCTCATAGGACTTTGAGGTCAGTGTTGACACCATACAAATTGTTCAATTTGTTGTTGTCAAACAAATTGTTCTCCTCCCATACATTATGGCTACAAAAATTTGTCAAAGAAAAAGGGCATCTCATGTGACAAAAATGTAATTGAGTAGTACAGAAAAAGGGGTTGTGAACATGGAAGGAAATCAACAGCCTGAATGTTTGAACAAAACTAAACAAGAACTAAAAGCAGTAAGGATAAACATACTGTACATAAATTTGACGGAATTTTTTTTTTATAGTGAAGTTGTTTTTGTTAATCTACAATAGTGGTCCCAGAATTTTGAAGTACACTAATCAAAAATATTTGGGACATAGGCCATAGAGAAGGTATATAAATGACTTCACCAACTGGGTACTAAGTTCAGCCAATGAGCTAAATGGACTTAAAACATTCAGTCTGAAACACTTCAGACAACAGCCAACAAGCTTCATTCTTATACAGTACTTCCATTTTTATCATAGTTCATATTAAATTTAAATTGAGCACTTGCATAGCTATGCTATGTGCCAATATTTACAGTTTAGTAAACATAAATACACCTTGTGATTATCCAAGTACTACTGGCAAATTCAGGGAGTTTCTGACACAGTAAAATTTAGAGAAAAAAAAAACAACAAATAACATTTGTAATTATTGAGGCATTTAACAATTAGTTTTTCTTTGCACACATTACATCACCATCAAAATCAGATTTAAAACATGAACAACTTAAAACTTCATTAAAATATACAGGAAAACGTAACAGACATAACAGACAAATCAATAAAGAAGTTGTTTACAACTTTTATATTGTAAGATAGAACCCTATTATGGCACCAAAGGAGACTTTCATGATTGTAAATGACAAAAACAAACTATTTACAGTTGGTCACTCGCATTCCACTGATGCAGAAGAACCTCTTAAAAAATTTATCAAACAGTAACAACAGATTGGGAAAGAAGACCCTGGCCTCTTAGTAATCGGAGTATCCACTAAGAAGCATTGAACTTATTCTATGATACTAATACAAACAGAGCTTGACTAAATAAGAAAGAAATACTCAGAAATGTATGGCTTCGATGTTAGAGGTAAGTAAAGTCACACATCAACCTGAGAAGCTCCAGCGTTACTTCAACTAAAACAGCACCAAATTAATAAAATAGTACAGCTACTGTATAATGGACAACATTAACACAAGTGACAACATCTTTGTATTTATTTTCTCTCAAATGTTCAGTTTTACTGAAATCAGGAATTTATCCACACACGAAGATTGACTAAAATAATAACATCCATAGAATTGTATTGAAAAACAAAATATAACACCTTCTAGACATTTTAAAATTTTAAAATGATTGGAAACAAAACACAAAACTCTTTAAGATCAAACAGAAACATTGTAAAAACCATTTCTCATAATTATGTCTCCTTTGTAAATGACATTAATCAATAGCTCTGTTCTTTTCTTATGCCCCTGAAAACTTATTCTTTTCCCTTGCAACATCTCATTTTCAAAGAAAGTCCTAGTATGTGTGAGGAAAACTACGAGGTAAAATGTAGAAAATCACATGCATCAGCAACCTGCAACCAAAGTTGTACTTACACAACAGGAATACAATGACTCAAATTCTTACAAATTAATTGAACCATGTTTCAATCCATGAGCCACCAGTCTTATGGTTATTCTCATCTAACAAACAAGTTCCATAAAACCATTGCATAATGTCCAGCTCGATCCATGTTTAACATACTTCGCAGCAGGTCAACAACAAACAATAAGAAAATATGGCCCCAAATTTATCATGGTTTGGAGGCTTCTGATATGACATTATATAGCCATAAATGTGTCAGATATAAAAGAAAATATCAAGGTAACACATTTCAAGGCTAAGAAACTATACATTTTCCCTCTGCTTTCAGATCTTTGGGTAATATTGTCAACGCAGGTTTTCAAATAAATGGTTAAGATTCACTTTGGAATAACTCTCAATGTGAACATAAAAAGTCCACTAAAATCTGACCCACTTCTCAGCTTCAAGAGTCTCTTAAAGCAATAAAAGAAAAACAAAACAAAAAACATACAACTGGGAATTCCTCAATAGAACGTTCCAATTGACAAGATAAACAAAAACAGAAGAGGTCAAATTTTGGTGATAATGCCATTGAGATACAAGATATTTCGCTTAATTACAACTAACAGGAAACCACAAAATCTTATATTAAGTCCATTTAATTATAAAAGCCAAAACACACGTGAAAAGAAATGTGGGGTCTATTTGGTCAAGAACTAGTGCCGTGGCGGAGGGGAAAGAAGCTGAAGCAACTGTGGTAAAAGACAGTGAGTGAAGTAAAAGCTCAATTTCTCGAGTTATCTTGAAACTAGAAACTGAGGCCCTTTAAAACTAAAAGAAGCAATATGGGGAATGGTGCAGCATATTATTGCTAAATTATTAAACCCGCAGTGCTCAGTAAAGAGAAAATGAAATTATTATTATTTTCAACAGCCCAACTACAAACTAAGTGCAGAAATTAATTGATTGAACCTACCACTAATTGAGGTTTAGACTAAAAATTTATCACAAAACATCAAGTTCAAGTAGTTACATCTAAAAATACTTGACAAAAAATAGTTATTGTTTTAAAGACGTAATTGTACCAAGCAGAACTTAGCGTGGTCCTTTCACTTAGAAAGAAACAAGTTACATTGAATTTAAGGTTAAAGAAATAAGGCAGTACTAAATGGTAAGTCTAGTTTTTCCACACTAATCCAAATTCAAACAGTTTAAATTTTGTAGAGGTGTATCCACAAAACAAACACACATTGGTCTACTGATTTTGAAGTAGGCAGTCCCAAGGAACACATACTATTAGAAAAATGAAAATTATGGCAAAGTATTGGTCTTTCCTGAGACACATGATGAGAGATAGTAATTGAATATACAATGCAAGAGAGGACAAGTTACTATAGAAATTGGCAAACCAATAAGGCACAATCTGAAGAGAGACTGTGGAATCATAAAACAGAAATATTCACAGTATACAATTTCTGCAAATATGATAAAATTGGGTATGAAATCAGAACAATCACAGAAGCAAGTGCAGGCAACATTTTGCACTTTGTTTGCATGTTTTTTGTTGCTGATAAGTGCGCACGTTGCAGCCAGGCAGTTTGACTGTCCCCCAACAAGAGACGATCCACATGCTTTACTTCTGGATGAACTTCATACCTCAACAACCATTTACCCAGCTCACTTGGGTATTCTTAAATTTACTGAATACAAAATGCAACGTCAATTATGAAACCAAAAGCAATTATAGAAGATCCTTCCTCTTTTTTTTTTAAAAAAAAAAGAAAAGCAACAAAATAAAAATTACATTGCAGTCAATGAATAAATTTCAATTCAAACAAATACATGTTAAACAAAGAAAATGCCAAGCTTTCTGTTTATGCTACAACACACACAAAAAAACCATCTCAACATACCCAGAATGTCATGCATTTATATAGGAGATATGTGAACAAATAAAGTTCAATAAACTCTACTCAAACAGTTGATGCAGGACCGTACTTGTCAATTTTCACGTAAGAGATTTGGACAGTCCATTAACAATAGGTCCAACCTAGATTACCAAGCAAAGCCAACTACATATTTAGTATCACAAAGACACAAGGATCAAACAACAACATTTATCTCACAAGCAGTACTGTTTCTATCGTAGTTTGCAATGTGATAAATTGCAACTAGACAAATGTTCAGAATGGATTTACAGGAAAATAACTATTACTTTTCACAAAAATAGGGTCCATTTACACACTCACTCTCAGTCATAAGAGAATTCAAAGAAAAGCTCATTGTAACAAAACAGATACAACTAGTCTGAGTTTGAGAGTGATCTGATCACTTGTAAGTTCTCAAATTACTGATGGAATATATTCCTACTCAGATGATTGAATTTATTGCTTGAGCTTTGGAAAATCTAAGAAGTGTGTTATTAGGAAAAATGTAAAAAAGTTTATGAAATGCCTTACAAACCACACTAAAATTCAATCAGCCTTTTACCTTAGAATCGAAGAGTCTTCCAAATTTTGTAAAACAACAAAAAGATTTGAGTTTTAAGAAAGTTACAAATTTGACTCTCAGACCACAAGAAACAGTCACTTACTAGCAGTTGGTTGTAACTTGCAGAAAGAAAGAAGAGCAAAGGCACACCTGGCATTCTTTTGATGTGATGTAAAACATTGCGGCAAAATCTAAAAAATTACTTTTATATTTTTGGAAACTAGCCTGAAGCAGAGAACAAGATAGAAACACCACCAAGGAAGGTCTACATTACTGTGTGCACTCAAATACATGGTCCTATCACAAATTTATGTGAACCAAAATCAAATCTACCCAAACCAGCTTAGAAATGTTCATATACACATTTGGTTCCAAACAGTCTTTACTTTGACAATAGACATCATACATAAACACCAGTCACTGCCTTTGAGTCGGGTCACATCTAAGTGCCATGAATATAGTAAGAAAAGATGGGACAATCTCATGATGTTTTTTGCATTGAAAATTAATTTGAAAACATATCAGAGCCACTTAGTGGGACCGACTGTAATAAAAATGAACTTGCAAATGCAATTAGATACAAATCATACCTACAATGGTCTGCAATTTAACCTTTGATGGCAAAGTTCATATACCTACAATTTTGAAACAGTATTCAGTTCCTGCTGAATATGAGCAATCTGGAAAACAATTGTCTTAAAATATAGTTTAAATTTAACACTTGCCAGATAATCATGATTTACTTCTAAACAGTTCAGGTTGCATAGGGTGCAAAGGAAAGAACACCTCTAAAACATGAATATCATTTCCTAAATTTAGTGGTAGAATCACTGTGATCTGTCTGATTCTGATAAAAAAAACAAGTCACAAATAACAATTTAATAACAATCTTCTATAAAAAATACTTTAGGGATAGAGTTGTGTTAATCTTTTACTTGATGAATAAATTCACAGGTGAACTTTGGCAGCAGCAACTTCAGCAAGGGTGGCCAGACCAAAGACGTCACATATAACTGATGGCTCCAGGACAGCAGTATCTAAACAAATGGTAAATGGCAATTTTTGGATATTGCTAGCTTAACACACCAGGCAATATGAAAACTCTCTTAATAATAATACCTTTCATGCTTGCTGCAGACCCCGGTGTGCGTCTAGTTATACTCTGCTTACGAGCTTTCCTCTTCTGACTTCCCACTAAGCTTGGTAACAAGGAATGAGCATCTGAAATTTAAAAAATTCTCATTAATTCAAAGTTTACTGAAAAGGATCAAGATGATAGTGGGAAAAAGAACTACCTTCATTTTTGTTGGTGATGTTATTATTGTTCATTGTCGTCGGGGTTCCATGAGAATCAGTTGGACATCTGCTACTGCAAGTAACGGTGACTGCAAGACTGGTAGAATTGGTTCCCGAATTGCCTGATAGTCTCATAACAGATGGATTTGGGGATGTAGCATCTGCTGAGCATCTGATCTTTTTCAAACCGCTTCTTCGTTTCAATGTGCCGGTACCATCAAACAGCCTCATCTCAGTATTCCACAGGTCACTACTCTTTGCTTGCAAGGCTTCGTTCCTCACTTTCTTTCTAAATGAAAATTTATCTGGCACACCCCCTATATCTTTCCCTTCACTTTCTTGCAATCTTTTGGATGGTACACTTGAGGGGTCATTATTGTTTGTCTCATTAAAAACATTGTGAGAGGCAACTGATTCACCCAGTTTCATGAAGTTTATCTGACTAGACTTTGGCATGTCACTAACAAAAGAAGAACTCTTTGCACTATGATGAAAACGATGCTTCCTGGAGACTTTGGGCAGATAATCTTGAGATCTCATTCGATCATGATCAGACACCGTGCTATCACTTGTTCTTTTCTTTCGAGCTTTCTTCCTTTGTTGAAACTGTTCCAAACTGAGAGCAGGAAGAGCACCAATACGTTCTTCTAAATTGAAGTCACTGAAAGTTACCAGAGTAAAAAAGGTTAGTCCAAAAAAAAAAAGGAACACAGATAGACAAAACTTATACGACCCCAGGGACTGAAAATTTGTATCCAGCTGTATTTCACTTACCGAGATTGGGAACCCTGCAATGAGTCGAAACCCAAAGTGGAAGGGCTGCTTGCATTCTTATCAAAGCTGAAAAGTGTTGCCAAAATTAGACAAACTAAACATGTATAAAATAATATTAAAATAAATTTATTATATCATTAGTTACCTATTTTTTTTCATGAGGTTTTTCTTTTTTACGATCTTGTAGGGTTTGTTCTTAATGGGCTTGCTTATAACTGCGGATTCCTGCTTTTCAGGGAGACCTATGTGACTACTAGAATTAGCCTGTCCTGAAGGACTGTCCTCCAGGTTTGCACTGTCTCCAAATTGATTATATTCCTGATGAGAAGTTTCCTTTTGCAATTCTGTTGTTGAAGCAGGGGTGGATGTCACAGGAGAGGTGATAGCTCCTTCCAAGTGAAGAACTCTATTAAGGGAGTCATCAGCTGAGCTGGCAGGGATGAACTGCAGCTGCATATTTTGGCCAAAGTTTCCAGATGATCCAGAATGCATGAGGGAACCAAGATTAGACCCAGGGCCATGAGTCTCAGTATCAGTTTTCCTTGATTTTCCGAAGGGTAAACAATCCTGATCCTCAGACCTTCTTTTAAATGAATGATCTTTCCTTGAGCCTTTTTTGTACATATCCAGTTGAAAAGAGCCACTTCCACTTTGAAAATATTCTCTGTGTTCCTTAAACTTTTGAGGTGAGAGGAAACTGTTGACCATATCTTCTTGTCTGGAAAAGAAATATAGCAAAAAACATTACACACGTAAATAAAAACAAAAATGAAGAGAACCATAAAACAAGTGTAAAGTAGGAGCTTACTTGAACATTCCTCTTCGGCCTTTGCGACCTCTTGTGAGGCCTCCCTCCATCATAAACTCTCGATATCTTTGCCCCTTACAAGCTCGAGAGGAGCTCCTCCTCCCCTCAGAACTGGGATTGGAACTCTGAGACATATTGCCTTGTTCTCCATCATCAGCTTCTTCACCACTTTCCATACTTTCTGAAGGGCTGACAACAGTTTTAAAGGGAAGACTCAAAAGACCCACTGCTGCTGCAACTTCATCACTGTCACAGTGTTCTATGCAGCTGGTATCAACTTGCCCAACAATGCTCTGAATTTCAGAAATGTTACTTGAGGTAAGACCAGAAGGAATAGTGGCATGTTCAGTTTTCTGTAGAATAGGTTCATACGAAACAGTACTTCCAGTAGCACTGACTGTGAAACAGCTCCCTTTAGAAGTGCCTGAGATAGCCTGTTCAATCTCAATTTTATTTACCTCAGTTGAGACAGTTTCTACATTTGAAGTTGTGATTTCCACAGATGCAGCTGCATTGTCATCAGACAATTCATGGTCGAATGTTAGCTGTTTGACTACCTGCGCACTGCTCTTACCAGGATCATCAGGTATAATATTCTTCAACTCGCCCACTTCTCCTTTACTTTCAACTTTACATTGAACCTCGAGCGACTCCTTGTCTTCTTTCAAATGCTGGTTAGAACCTTCTTCAGAGCAGCTATTGGGTGGAACAGCTTCCGAAGAAGTCATTGCATGATCCCCTTCCATTTCAGCAGAACTTTCAGGCGTATTTAAAGGCATTTTCCCGGAGAAACGACAGAGGCGGTCAACTACTCGTTCAATTAATTGTTGTTGTGATGTTTGAAACGTTGTTTCTTTACAATCATCTTCACCCTCAGCCTTGAGTGCATTTTGAATTTCATCTGAATTTTCAGTTTTTGAGATGTCCTCATTTTGCGGCTCATTTGAAGGGGAGAGATCAGGGCCATCCCCACCATTTTCATTTTTAGTAAGTATTTTGTTGAAATCAAAGTGCAAAGCAGGAGACACCACCATCTTGCCCTCATTGTCATCACTGTAAGCTGAGTGTGAAGGGCTTTCAGGCTCTCCACCCTAGAAATATAACATGTTTCATTATTGCGAGCAGGATAAAGCATTAAACAAGAATTAAACAAAGTACTTACATCATGCATGGATGCAACAAGTGCCTGTTGAAGGTACCGTTTCTTCGGAGGCCGTGGTACATTAGGATTATTGGGGGTAAGTGGCGATGGAGGAGTAGAGGGAGGTGAAGGAAGATTTGTCATCTTAGAAGATAAAGCAAGAGCTGGAGGGGATTTCTGCACTGAACCTGCAGTAACATTGAGGTCAACAAGAAGAGATGCAGCACTAGCTGATGTAGGAGAGTCAGAGGAGATAATGTTCAAGGTCAAGGGCTGCATGGGGAAGATGGGCAAGTTAGGCGTTGAAGGAATTGCAGGCACATTTGGCACTGAAGATTGTCGCCCTGCTGATGAAATTGTTGGAGTTGTCAAAGTGTCATGAGTAACAGCCACAGTTGGAGCCACCTTTGAGGCTTTGGATGTGTCAATGCTAGTTGACGTTGACAGAGTAACAGTTGATTTTGAGCCATTTTCACTTTTGTCAGAGTTCTCAGAAACAGCTCCACTGTCTTTTTCACTAGGGTGATGTCCACACTCTGATGCACTGTTTACAGGGCTGCTTTCTGTTACAGTTGCACAAGCACTTGAAGATGCAGATGAAGTTGACGATGTGGCAGCAAGCAGGCTACTCAGTCCACCGAGCTGTGTCTCATCTGTAGGGCAAAGATAAATAACTGAGAGCTCTTTCAACATCTTTTTTCTCCCTTGTTCAGGAACATGAGGCAGCTTACCCGCAAGCTTTCCAGGGGTGATGACACCTGTAGATGGTTTGGGAGCTTTCACTGTGTTATTTGGCCTTGTATTCAAGAGGCGCAAAGGTGGAGCTGGAAGTTTATACCACTTAAAATCTGGGTGAGCTTTCAAAAATGCATCCTTGTACTGAAACAATCACAAAAGAATGAGAAAAGAATAACTCAACCAAAAATTGATATCTAGACGATAAAATTCAATTATACCTGGGCTGCCAATTCAGTGTAAGATGCTTTCTCTTCACGTTCTAAATTTGCCCACCATTCCCCAAGTATCTTTGTAACTGCTCTGTTTTCGAGATGAGGATAACGCTCACGAACAATAGGACGATGTCGTTTGCAAAATATGAGGAAGGCATTCATAGGCCTCCGAGCATGATGTGATGGGCCTTCCTCAAGACCAGAACCAGTGGCTTGACTCTCCATGGCCTACTCAATGAATAAAATCAACTGGTATCATAGGCTCTCACCTCCAGACCTGAAACAAAATTTGAGAACAAAATTGCTATTTAATTTCACAGCAGAGAACAAAATTTATAGAGAAGAGAGATAATTGAGCACAAAGTGATGTTTTTATTCCAAGAAAGAAAATGTAAGGAATTAACAAAGCAGCTCATGAAACAGCTATTATGAATTGAAAACAGGTGTATTCAGAAAGGTAGCCACTATTGGAATTGTCTGGACAAAAATCAACTGATAGCAAAATATGTGCAAAACCATAACATCCAACAGGTCAGAAATAAAATTTTGTACTATGCAATACACAGAAGGTATACTTTAAAGCAAATCAAAGTTCACCAACAGTAAACAAAGGATTATCTCAAAGAAATGAAACCAAAGGATAACAAAAACATGAAGATGAAGGATGATTTATAAATAAACCTCTGTTGTTTACAAATGGCCCAGTTTGTAAAGTAATTCCAAAATATCTTCATACCTGTTTGAACCAGGTTCCACTTCATAATAATACGAAATGAATATAAATGCTGTTCCCCACACCACCATAACTTTTGGTGGACTTTGTTAACTTGTTTCACACTGATCATCACCAAGCACTAGGCACATCAGCTGAGTCTGAAAAGACACATAATGGTAGTGACACAACCAAAGACTCATGACAATAAATGCAACTAAACAACTCTTGAAATATTCACAGAAGCATCAAACCTACGAGAGAAACCAAACAGATAACCTAAACACACACTACCATTGAACAAAGGCGAGAATTTGTTTCATTGAGAACAAGTCGCGTTGATACGTGCCATTTCATGGTCACCCAATGTCACAACTGCTTTATTTCTTGTTGCCAACACAGAGTTCACTGATTCGTCGGCCGCACAAACACAATCCACAATGCTCACCATATTTTGCTATTTTGAACATGTCAAGAACTTCAACAATCATTCATTTTTGCATGGATATCGAATCCTTGTTCGAAACGTGACCAATATGACGACTGCGCGGGGGACTGACTCCTGCCTGACTGCCCAATGGAAGGTACTTCTGCTAGCCTGATACCAAACAGCTTGCGAACTCAATAGAGAGTCAACAAGCTAGATTCTAT
The DNA here is from genome assembly GCF_012932325.1 of Thrips palmi. NCBI lineage: Eukaryota > Metazoa > Arthropoda > Insecta > Thysanoptera > Thripidae > Thrips > Thrips palmi. Next base: position 5,163,207 of record NW_023144620.1, on the reverse strand, counting down.
AAAGGCAGTCCCTAGAAGCTTTAAATTAAATTCTACAACGACATGTCCAAACAGTTTTCCCCAGACAACTTTTCATTCAAGAGGTATTGAGCAATATAACATCACCATGACCTACTTTTTTCGGGGAAAGATGTCACTTTCTCGAGGAGTTTTCCGATCCCCCGTAGGCCCAAGCATTGCATATTCACGTTCCGAACCACGCAAGACATGAATGACACTCGTTCCAAACTATGTCCAAACTTCAAGAACTCCACCATAAATTACGACTCTCCATTCATCATTTAATAGTCTGAGAATCTTTGAACAAATGGCACACGAAACAAAATCTTCACACGCTCAAGGTTATCGGCAGACACCGCAACAAAGCCTGCTGCCTTCTGGACATGATTCGCCCGTTTTCTCTTTCAATATTGTAAATGAAATGTTGGCTAAAACACAGTGCGAACGACTCTATACGCGACTACAATGTAATAAATAAGTATAATACTCACGCAAGAGCTGAATTACTCAGTAATTCTGTCCCAAATCTCATAATTTGTCCTCGTCGCCAAACATTTGCACTTGCCATCACTACAATACACTGTGACGTCATGCGGATGGTTAATTGATTGATAGACGTAAGAACCTTGACTGCAGTCTGTCTGTTACGGAGAGAGAAAAAATTCCAGTAACCTCAAAAATCGTTTTTTGGAAGTGACAATTCGTGATTTTCAGAAAACTGTCGGGTAACAATTTTGGTTCAATCCTCGACAAGGGCAAAGGGCAGGGCGAAGCACAGATGCAACGCAATTCTGTGGTGGAGGGGGGAGCCTGCATGGCGAGGGGCGAGGCGGCGGGGGGCGGGGGAAAGGAGGTCGCCAATGCCAGCCAATGCGACAGGGCGCTGACTTGCGTTGTCCGTCGTCTGCTCCTCAGCTGTTCTCGTCTGCTGTTTTCTTGCCACATAGTAAACATTGACAAGTTACACGAAAATTTGCCAACGAACTTAAAATTCTGAATGACGCGTACAGAAAACACGATTGAAAATATTTCTTTTTTATTTGCTGTGGAAAAAGTATTCGAACGAGAGAACCCGAGTTACGTAAAATAGGCCCCAATTTTGCGAAATATCAGAAACTAAGGATGAAGTCAGTGCATGCAACCCTGATCGATTTTCCTCAGACGAGCCAGCTTTAATGCTCCGTAGCTTCAATAACACCAGCTTTCATTTACCAAAACGGTATCGAATCCTTGCGCTGAGCCATCAAGAGGCAGGGAATGCGATGATGGAGGTTAGTAGCCTGCCGACTTGTAGCGCGCTCTGTGGGTCGCTGCGGGCGGTGATGTTCGGCGATACTCCTCGCTCGGGGTCGCCTCGCCGTCGCCTTCCCTGCCGCTTCGCTCGCCGCTCCACGCGGTTCACGGGCGCGCCGGCAGAGGGCGCTGGCGTCAGTGGCGCGGCGGCCGAGGCGCCGAGGTGACCGGAAAGCTTTCTAGAGCCGTCCGTCCCCCTGATTAAGCAGATAGCTTTTCGCCCCGCGGTTCTCTGTCGTCATAAAAAAGCTACACTGGAGCGCCCTTTCCCTTGGCCCTTTACGAAGAGTTGTTGGAGTTCCATCCGGCCGAGCCAAGCGAAGCCGAGCCGGCCCACTCTCCAATCAGCGACCCCTTGTTCCAATGTGTCTTGTTGTTCGAGTGGAGGTCTCCGGCAGCCTCGGGCAGCCTCCGGTGGAAGGCGCGTCGACAAGGACGCGACCGGAGAGTTTCACTCATTATCTGGGGGAAGTGTGCCGTGATCGCTCGCAGGCCTTGTCGCAGACAGTGTAGCAAATGTGACTTCTTCTAGCTCCCGTCCCTCCTCTCTCCCGGCCGTTTTCCACGGCTCGGGCACCGCTTTCGCCCGGCGGTTTGTGTGGAAGCGTGTTTACTTTGAAGAGAAGACCCACCTGGTTGTGATGTCAGTCGCAGGGCGTGCGTGTTGTAGGGCCGGGCGACTCGCTGCAGAATCCCCACGCTTGTGTGAATCGAAACGGGAAGCGCACCAAAGCGTGTAGATTCTAAAACGAGGCACCCAGCCGCCCAGCCGAGCGGGACCGCGGACCATTTGGACAGGACAGAGCCGTGTACGACGGGGCTTGAGCCGCGGCACGCGTGCACCTGCAGGACCATGGTTAACTCCGGCCGTTCTTGACGGGGAAACTCTGGGAGAAAGAAGGAAAGAAAGTCCACACAAAATTTCCACCGTTATTTTTTTTTATTTTCTTGACTTACAATTTTGGTATCTTAAATAACCACAATGAAATAGATTCGACAAGATTGCTAGCTCCGTTTTGTTCTCTACCGACTAAAAACGTGCAGTTAAGACTTCCCCGCCATGTTCCTCGCGCGCCGATGCAAAGGAGGAGGTGGCATCAACAAGAGGGAAGTACCTCGTATTTTTATATTGGTGCTTTCAATCAAAAAGTCTACCGAAAGCATCAAGTTTCAGCAGTAGCTTCCACATGAAAAAGTGCACTCTAACTGAACGAACTCATTTAGTTTCAATTTCACTAATGCAAGAAATGGCCCGCAGGCTCCTGCCCTGACGACCATTTGTTGCATATCAAATGAGCTTGGTATGCAGGCATTATAAAAATCTTGGAATGAATTTATATTAGCTCATAATATACTCGATACTTGATTATTATTCATAACTTTTTTTTCTCCATGCGTTATTACACTAGAAGGTCGCGGGGGGGGGGGCATTGTTTTAGCAAATCCCACCCTGACTTTTTGGAACTCGAAGGACGTTTCCCCGTTCGAAATACGAGCTTCATTTTGTCCATCATTTTGCCCTTCGTCTTGACCTGCTACGTGACAGAGAGAACGGTTGAAGATCCTTCCGGTTTGTTCGACCCTCTAGTGATAATAACAGACATATTACAAAAACGAAGAAAACTAACTTCAGCGATAGGTACATTTTAAAACAAGACATACGTCAAAATTTAACACTTAGAATCGAATTTGTAACGTTAATAATATACTTTTCTCTAAGGATCAATCAATAATACAAAACGACACAGTAAGAGTAAGCTCCACGGTTCGTGCAGGTGGCCGGCGTTTTCAAATATTGGTTCGCTGGGGCACTGTCTGTAAATAGCTGCCATTTAGGCGACCAGGCCACCTCACAAATTGTGGAGTTTACCTTTACTGTGAATGGAATAAATCAGCGAGTGGTAGAATTTTTCTTTTGCGTGCTGTTACTGCACAACTGATTGATGTCAATCAAATTATTCTGCAATGTTATTATTCTATATTTCTGAGTATCAATAACTTATTTACTCCTCCGTAAGTACATAATGTATGTGTTACGAAAGCTGGATCGTAGTAAAATAAATGAAGCTAGTCGCTCTATAATAATAGGCATTGAAAATTTGACAGAAACAAACCCGTCGCACGTAGAAAGCTCACTCGAAAAACGGGCAGATTGTTCAAAAAGGACTGATGAAATCCATTTTAATCGCATGTCGAAGGGGATTTCGCTTGGAAAGTTCAATCAATCCTCCGTAGCGGCTGGTTCTCATGTGTGGACCGCATTCACTACTACTTTCGGGTGGGTGATGGTAGCCGAGATCAATTTTGGCGCGCTTCTTTTTGGGCTCTTACAGACCACCTTTTTAACCAGTAATGATGTTTCCAAGCATATGTTGACTCCAACACGACACAAACCAGTGAAAATAGCAGATTTGGAAGACCGTTTGATATCAAATATTAAAGAACAATACGAATATGACTTTGCTAAAATTTTAACAACAGACTTGATATCGTAAAGCAGGTCGAAGGATTGTTTGTTTATCTCATCAAAAACGACATAGTTAATCTAGTTGGTCTTAAATGGTACTGCCAGGCCCTTACTGACACTACGGGAAACCGCTCCTGCAGAACTGGCATCAAAACACAAGATTTGTTGCCGTGTGTGGCCCCTCTTCCACCGGGCCGGGGGCTGGGGGTGCGAGCAGCGAGATGGGGCCCCACAATTCGTTTCTATTTTTCAACTATCTTCCTTTCTTACCGCTCTATCAATTACTGAATTAAAGCACGTTGACTCGCTATCATTTAGCACCGTAAAATTGAATAAGTCATGAAAATATCTTTTATGCATGCATGCTATTTTTTTTTCGACATGAAATAATTGTGCCGCGCTAGGAGGTTAGCGTTTAATTGTAGATGAGGCACCAACCAACAGAGGCAACTATAAAGAACAAAGAAAAGGAAAAATAAATAGAGTCGAAAATCGCAGGTCGCGTGGCTGAGAAATAATGCTCGGGCTGCACGAAAACGCCCTCCAGTTCTCGTCCAGGATTGCCACCTCATCCCTCTCTCGTCCGGCAAATTTAGTTGAGCGTTGCTTCACTCAAACGTCTCGGAAAAATAGCCTCTTTCCCGCAGCGAAAAACGACCATGTGGCAGTGAAACTGACAAACTGACCAACCAAAAAGTCTTGTTTTTACATTTTTCAGCTTTTTTAGGGCTAAGTCTTGGCTACGCCAGTGAGAGAAAATGCAATTTTGCACCTCCAAAGTATTTTTTTTTGTAAAGGAAACGAAAAGAAATCAGCGCGTGACCCCAGGTGACTCTTTTCTAAAACGAGAAATTAGCTGGGAGGAAAAGACAGCGATTGAAATAATAATTCCCGACGACATTGCTGACGCGTCGTAGCGGCAGTTTTTTTTTTATTATTTTACAAAAGAACCGGTCTGGTTCTTTCATCTCTTTTGTTTTCTTCTTGTTTTGGTTGGGATGTAGTAGGCGAGTGCGCGCAGCGAGGCCGTCAGTGACTACCGTGGTGGACTGGGTGGCGGTGGCCTCGGTGGCGGCGGCCTCGGTGGCGGCGGCCTCGGAGACGGTGCGGCCTAGCAGGGCCTAGCGCTGCTGGTTGGCGACCCCCTGGCGGCCCCAGCCCCACAGGACGACGCCGACGCTCAGCAGCACCGCCAACGGGGAGGCGTCGCGTGGCGTGGCGCCGTTGCAGGCGTCCGTCTTGCAGCAGTAGTGGTAGCCGCCCCACGACGACTCTGCATCACAAACACACACACGGTCACCTTCCACGAGAGGAAAAAGTTTCGAAAAGAGCGAAAATAAGCAGGGAACTGCTTGGCTTTCGGCCGACCTTTTTCGATGCACTCATCGGAACAGGCGCGGACCGTGACGCCCTCGCTGACGTATTTCTGAAACAGAGAAGCGCGGTGGTGGTTAGATCGAAGTGGCGCAAATGCACCGCGAACGGAACGACAACAAACAAACAAACAAACAAACAAACAAAACGCGCGGCGGACGACGGAAGCGTCAACACAGCCGTCCTCCCCGACGAAAGCGACTGGCGAGGGACCGGAAGTCACGCTGCAACGGAAGTCGCGCCAGACCGGAAGTCACGCGGGAAAACCGTGCGGTTCGTTTTCCAAGACGCGGCGAGCCTGCCCGCCCCGCTCCACCACTCGTTGCGCCGCGGGACACCACACACACAAGTCTCTCTCCCTCTCACACACACACACACACACACAAACACGGACGACACACACTCACAAATTATTGACGTGGCCGTGTCTGCTGCCTTGAAATGTGTGTGGACCCCCAGAAGACGCGCGAGCTCACCGCAGCAACGGTGGGGCCGGGCCGGGCCGGGGCGAGCCAGGGCCAGGGCCGGGGCGAGGCTAGGGCAAGGGGCCGGGCCCCTGCGCGCAGCGAGGTAGGCAGCCCCCGGGACTTGCAGCCTCCGCTGCGCGCCGGGCTGCCTACCCTCGACTCCGCGGGCGCTCCGGATCGCGTTTCACCCGCAAAAGGCACCGTCTCCTTATTTTTTTTATTTTTTTGTGTGTGTGTTCCGGCAGATGCGCGCGGTCCGACTTCATCAGGGATTCTCCTCGGCGGAAGCAAATGGCGATAATGCATGTCGCGGCTGCAGAAAAGGGAGGGAGGGTCCCGATACGTCCTTTGCATTCACAAGCTTTTGTCCCGGACAAGCTCGGATGAAAATAGAATTAAAATAAACGGAGGCGGGGGAGCGGGCGAGGGAGTCGCAGTCGGACAAAGAGAGAGAGATCGTTAATCGCCTTGCCGAGCGACAAGGACCAAGGACAGAGGGAGGGAAACTTAAAAGGGGCAGTCACCGGTGCGGCTCGGCCAGGTGGGGCTGGGGAGGGGGGGGGGGCAATCTGAAAGGAGCATCTGAGAGTGAGGCCCGGCGTCCGCAGCGGTTTTCGGCTCTCCCCGTCGGCGTGCTGGTGGGTGGCGGCCGTGGCCCCGACCCTCGCCGTCAAGGCCGGCATGTGGCTGTCATTCGATGCGACGACGACGACGACGACGACGGGCAGGCCAGATGGGAAAACCGTCGCAAGGGATGGACTGCCGGGTCCGCCTCCGCCCGCACGGACTCTGGAAAGAACCGAATCTTTGGACCAATTTCGCCACGCTGCCACGCTCCGGCTGCCAGACCCGCCCTTCCAAGCGAGTCTCGTGTTTCTGGCCCGCTCCACTGTGCAGTCCGGTGCAGCCGCACGCGTCTGAAGGTCGGGCCCTACACCGGCCAGCGCCACCCCTGACAGACTGAGGGCCAGGTCAACTCGGGGGTAACTCGGGGGTAACTCAGGGGTAACTCGGGGGTAACTCGGGGGTAACTCAAGGGGAAGTCGGGGGGAACTCGGGGGGAACTCGGGGGGAACTCGGGGGGAAGTCGGGGGGAACTCAGGGGCAAGTCGGGGGGAACTCAGGGGCAAGTCGGGGGGAACTCGGGGGGAACTCGGGGGCAAGTCGGGGGGAACTCAGGGGTAACTCGGGGGCAAGTCGGGGGGAACTTGATCGACTCGCCCAAACACTAGAAATACGCTCCAAACTAGCACCGTTGCCTTTGTCTCGTTGCCCCGATTCTAAAAGTGCCCCTACTTGCCCCTCTAGCTCAGCGGTTCCCAACCTTGGGGTCGCGACCCCAAATGGGGTCGCGAAAAAATTTTGAGGGGTCGCGGCGAGGTGGCTGGGGTCGCCTGGGGTCGCGGTGGTTTCCCGGCTGGCCCACACGCCGAGCACTGGCTGCTTAAATGCCGCAAAGTTGATCAAAACGGTCACAAATGTGTGTAAAAGATCGTGTTTTGGGTCGACTTTAAGCATCCACTGCTTCTGATCTGAGGCGGTAAATCGCCCTCCCTCAACGGGCAATTGGTCTTTGGACCTTCCTTTTGCATGCCTTTGTTACGGAGTGCAATTATCTGCCTCAGTTTGGAAGCAGTACTGCCGCAAAGTTGGTCTAAACAGTCACAAATGTCTGTGAAAAATCGTGTTTTGAGCCGACTTTAAGCATCCACTGCGTCTGGTCCGAGGCGGTAAATCGTCCTCCGTCAACGGGCAATTGGTCTTTAGACCTTTCTTTAGCATGCCTTTGTTACGGAGTGCGATTATCTGCCTTAGTTTGGGAGCAGTTTTGCCGCAAAGTTGATCAAAACGGTCACAAATGTCTGAAAAATCGTGTTTTGATCAACTTTGTGGCAAAACTGCTCCCAAACTAAGGCAAATAATCGCACTCCGTAACAAAGGCATGCTAAAGGAAGGTCTAAAGACCAATTGACCGTTGACGGAGGACGATTTACCGCCTCGGACCAGACGCAGTGGATGCTTAAAGTCGGCTCAAAACACGATTTTTCACAGACATTTGTGACTGTTTAGACCAACTTTGCGGCAGTACTGCTTCCAAACTGAGGCAGATAATTGCACTCCGTAACAAAGGCATGCAAAAGGAAGGTCCAAAGACCAATTGCCCGTTGAGGGAGGGCGATTTACCGCCTCGGATCAGAAGCAGTGGATGCTTAAAGTCGACCCAAAACACGATCTTTTACACACATTGTGACCGTTTTGATCAACTTTGCGGCATTTAAGCAGCCAGTGCTCGGCGTGTGGGCCAGCCGGGAAACCACCGCGACCCCAGGCGACCCCAGCCACCTCGCCGCGACCCCTCAAAATTTTTTCGCGACCCCATTTGGGGTCGCGACCCCAAGGTAGGGAACCGCTAAGCTAGAGGGGCAAGTAGGGGCACTTTTAGAATCGGGGCAACGAGACAAAGGCAACGGTGCTAGTTTGGAGCGTATTTCTAGTGTTTGGGCGAGTCGATCAAGTTCCCCCCGACTTGCCCCCGAGTTACCCCTGAGTTCCCCCCGACTTGCCCCCGAGTTACCCCCGAGTTCCCCCCGACTTGCCCCTGAGTTCCCCCCGACTTGCCCCTGAGTTCCCCCCGACTTCCCCCCGAGTTTCCCCCGACTTCCCCCCGAGTTCCCCCCGAGTTCCCCCCGACTTCCCCCCGACTTCCCCCCGACTTCCCCTTGAGTTACCCCCGAGTTACCCCCGAGTTACCCCCGAGTTGACCTGGCCCTCAGTTTGTCAGGGGCAATCCAGCCACCCCGATCCAGCCTGCGGTGCCCGCTGCCCACAAATCGGTGGGCCGGTCTCTCCGAATCAGCGCCCAGGGCGAGGCGAGGCCTGGCGTCCTCGCTGTCCCGCTGTCCCGGCCCCGACTCCTTCACCACCTGGAACGACGAAGAGGATGACGAGGACGACGACGATGACGTGGCAGTGCAGTCCGCCGTCCCTGGCGCCCCGGTCCGCACCGATGGCGGCATTTTGCTCCGTTCTTTGAACGTTCTTTGAACACGCCGCCACAATCCGCTGGCCAGCGAATAAACTTTCCCGGCGACGCGACGGGGCGGACGGACCAATAAAAGTACCCCCTCTTTTTCTCTCTCTTCCTTTTCTCCTTTTCTTGCGGTGGCCGAGTCCGGGATCGAGTTGTAATCCGCAAACTCCAATACAATTACGTTCTTGTAAAAAGCGAATGGCTGCATTTCGTTTCCGCGGAAACTTCCCGCGTTCTTCGCAAACAAAGAGGGGGGAAAAGAAAAAAAGAAAAGCCCTGTGTTTATGCCGCCAACATTGTGTAACGCAGTTTTCTGTGTAAATACTGTTTGGCAGTTTAGTGTGGTCGCGGGCCTTCGTTCAAACGGTCGGAGCTGGCGCGCAGTTTCGCGGCACGGGAAAGCGATGGGCCACTATAGTCGGGTCAGGTAATGCTGACCCGTTGCCGAAACACCCTCCCGGCCAAGCTCCTCCGATTGGCAGCGTCCCGACCCAGCCGCCCCGCGCCATCCATCAAGGACCAAAGTTTTGCCGATCCATTTCAAAGAAGGCGGGGAAAGGAGAGGGACGAGGGGGTGAAAGGCGGTGCACCATAAAAGCACGAGGTCGCCGAGTCATTGATTTCAAGTAAGAATACACGACGGACCGCAGACTATCGCACGCCGCCAACACAACGCAGCGCCGCGCGACGCTTCAAGGTGAACTGCTGCGGCTTCGTGTGCCAATACACACACACACACACACACACAGCGAGGAGAGCGAATAGCTATTAATTCCCGCACGGTGCTGCATGTTGACAGGCCCTGCCAAACAAGGCGTTCGCTAAGAAGACTGCGGTGCTCGTCGGGTGGCGGTGCGCGGCGCGCGGCGGACGGACGCGTGGAGCAGGCGAAGCAGGAACTCTCAAACTGTCGTCAATTTGCCTGCCTGCCTTCCTGCAGCGAGCCTACTGCCGCCATCCTGCTTGCACGCACAACAAAAACAACAACAAGGAGGACGACGACGAAAGCAACAACAACAACACCAGCATCGCCCGGGCAACCCTGCAGCAATCGTGACCATCGTGGAGCGCCGTAGAAAGCGGGTCGCATGCTTTTGAAAAGGTGTTCCGGCCTGAAAGTGAAGCTTCCCTGGCAAGGTGGTGGGTCCGGGTGGGTCCGGGTGGGTCCGGGTGGGTCCGGGTGGGTCCCTCGGCGAGCCAGCAGGAAGCGAAGAAGGGCCCAAGTGGCCGCTGGGACGGGGCGGGGCGGGGCGGGGTAGAGCTGCACGGGGTCCCTGGAGGCTGGCGGGCCGCCAACGCATGTAAAAGCAGACGACACAGCGTCGTCCTGGGCCGCACAGCCCGCGCAGCCCGCCCAGGGCTGCCAACCCAGCGCCCTCCAGCGGCACGCGCAGTGCTGCCAACACACCGGCGTCCACACTCCCCCGATGCGGCACGCTACGCGCCGCCAGCGGGGCCGAGCCCGAGAGGCGAGTTAAAAAAAGATGTGGGGTCAGTTCGAGTAATGAGGTCGCGAAATACACGTGGCCTGAGGAAGAGGAAGGGGTCTGGACAGGATGTCAGAAGGCCTCCGGGGGCTGTCGAGACATGGGTGGCGTACAGGGTGGGGTGGGACGGGACGGCGAGGGGTGTGGAGGTCAGGGGTTGGCCTGCCTGGCTCACCAGCCTGGCCCGGCGGCTCGGCGGCCCGGCCCGGAATCGCGTATTCCCCCAATACCCCCAGCGGGCCAGCCAATCGGCTCTGTCATCACCACCAATTCTCCCGCGGAAGCACAAGACCCCCCCGATCCTCGCCGTTTCATAAATCCCAATTTCGCGCTCCACAGAAGTTTGCGCGGCGGAATGTGGGCGGCCGTTCCACCGCGGGGTGGCCGGGGTGGCCGGGGTGGCCGGGGTAACCGGGCCGGGATATGGGAACACGTCCCGGTGTGATCCCTGCCCCAACGAAGGATGAAGGGGCGGAGGGGCTGGGGGAGGGGGGGGGGCGACACCTGAGCGCGGACAAGGCACCCTGCGCGCTGTAGACACACCGGGGGCAGACATGAGGAGGGAGTCGGGTAGAGTAACGCAAGGCCGTGCCGTGCCGCGCCGCGCCGTGCTGAGCCGAGCCGTGCGACTGCACAATGCCAGTGAAGGGTGTAATTCAATGAGAGGGGGTAAGGTGCCGCGCCGTGCTGAGCCGAGCGGCGAGGCGAGGCGGCCGAATGCGTGCCGTCGTGAGACAAAACCATTTCCAGTGGCGCGGCGGGGGAAGCGCGAAGGAAATGGCCACGGTGGCCTGAAGACTCATTCCGCCCAGCTCTCGCTCTCTCTCCCTCTCGCACCTCTACGGGACGCCCCACGAGTGCGAGAGAGACAGAGTGATGAGAGCGACTTTCGGAGCCGCTGGTCGGTCTGGCAGGAATAACTAGTGGAGGGGACGATGAGTCCGGGAGGAGGAGGCTGGAGGAGGCGCCCGCAGCCTACAGCCCGGCGAGGTAGGCAACACACCGGTGCGCGACGCAGGCGCGTTCGGCGGGCGGCCCGCCCTCGACTCCGCAGGGGCCCTCGACTACGGCCGCGCGGGCCGCGGGCCGCGGCCACTCACCAGGCAGCTCTTGCTCTTCTCCTTGGGGCACTCCTTGAGGTGCAGCTCCACGGTGTAGTTGATGCAGGGCGTGATGGAGCCCACGCCGTCCGTGTAGAAGCCGCACTGGAAGCAGCGCAGCGCGCTCGCCGTGGGCACCACTGCAAACAAGGAAGCAAAACAATGTATTATTTTTAGTTTCTTTTCTTTCCTTTTTTTCTGTGCAGCGCGTCTGCTGGCCAGACGAATGGCTACGCTCCGCCGCGCGCCTTCAAAAACGAGCGCGAATCTGGCCCCGTTCCGCCCCCACTTTTCGGCACTGTTTGCCGCGCGGTTTGCCGCCGTTTCCCGCGACGCACTCGCCGCGACGCACCTCGGAGTCTTTTACTGCCCCGCCGTCGCCGCAGCTCGCGTTCTTGTTGTCCACGAGACACTGTTTCCATCCGCCGCGCCGACACTGCGAGTCCAACGGTGACGTCACGCCCGTGCAAGTGTGAATGTGAACGGCTAAGCCAGGGCAGGCACGGAGTCGCGTCACTGTAAAGTGACTGTGGCGTGGTTCTCTAACGAACGCGGCACGATTCGCGCCGTGACGTCACTGCTGGATTCCCAGTGCAGTCGCGGCAGACATGGAAATGAGTGTTTGCCTTCGGCTTGCTCTCCGGCCGTCTCGTCTCATGGTTCTCGCGGCCGTCCCGGATGCGGATGTCGTCGAAGACGCCAGCCAGCCGCCGCGCCGCCGCGCCGCCGTCCCCGAGCCACTCAAGTGGGCCGTAAAGTAAGCTGTTGACGTGCGCCAAAATTGGCTCCCTTCAGATTGAGTGCATCTCGCCGCCGGACGACAGCGCCATCAAGGGGGAGGGGGAGGGGGGCGGATGAATGGATGGATGGAAAGTACAGGGAAATGAGGGCCCCGCCGGGAGGGGCGGCGGGGGGAGGTTAAGAGAGGGAAACAGTGTATATGAAAATGTGTAGCGCGGCGCGCCACGCCCGGCCACGCCACGCCGGGATATATTTCGCTTTTAAAACGATCCATAAAGTGTAATGCTGCTGCCGTGAAAGCCAAGGGGGAGATGGGGGGGGGGGACGGCAGCGAAGCCTAATTAATTCATAAGGACGTGTGATGGAGTTCCCTCCTTTTAACCCTCGGCGCCGGTTGCGGGGCGGGGCGGGGCGGGGCGGGGCGGGGCGGGGCGGGGCGGGGCGGGGCGGGGCGGGGCGCGCGGTGACACTGCGGCGGCGCAAGCTTTAGGAGGAGGGCGTCTGGCCGCAGGTAAACGGCGACGCCCTATTAAAGGAACCTTGTCCCGAGTGATTGCCTGCGTGGGTGAGCGCGCGGCAGCGCGGCAGCACGGCGTCGGCCGGGCCGGGGATAACACAATTTCCAGCCACTCCCGCCCCGCTGGCGCGGCCCTCGGCGCAGCCTCACCACGCGGGCAAGGCAGTGCCCGGCACACAGTCACGCACCGTCCCAGAAACAAGTTGGAACTTGCGTCGGGCCGTCGGACGGCCCGCGGTCCGCCGCCGTCTCCGAGGAAGCGGGCCCGGCGGGGCGGGCGGGGCGAGCCAGAGCCAACAGCCCCCACGACACCAAACAGGGCGTCGTCGTCCTCGTCGGCCGGGCTCTGGCAACAGCGCGCCCCTTGTCCACTAAGAACACTGCATGTCAACGGCCAGGCGCGTCGGCCGGGCCAGGGAGGGCCTTTCCTTCTCAGGATCCTCTTTTTCCGAGGCCTCTTTGTTCTTTACCTCCGGCGGCCTCAGCCTCCTCGGCCTCCTCCTCGGGGCTCCGGACCGGAAGCGGCGCATCCTCGACAGAACGACCCGCCGCGCCGCCGCCGCCAGTGACTCCACTCGCGAACGGAGGCGCCGCCGCGCCGCCAACGCACGTAGGCGATTGTCTGGAACGGCCTCGGCTTGCCTGGCTTGCCGCGGCGCTGCTGGAGCCACCTGGAGGACGCTCTGCACGGCCTCGACCGGCCTCGCTCACCTTGACCGCGCTCAGCCCAGGATAACGACCATTCCGTACCGCCGCGCTATTTCCTCCGCAATTTCCTCCTTGCTTGCGTTACTGTTTTACACCCACTTTCGGCCAGCCTGCACCGCGACGCCCCGCGACGCCCCGCGACTCTGCGACCGGCTGGGTGGCGTCGGGCAGGACACAGCAGGACGCAGCGCCGCACCGGGCGAAGTGCGAACTGGGTCAGGGGGCTGAAAAGGGGTCGAAAAAAGAAAAGAAATGCGCTGGGGAGTCTTTGGAAAAAGCGGCGGCGGGAGCAGATGCAGAGGGAGGAGGGGGCGGGGCGGTGCGTGTCGGCCAGGGACTTGGTTCCGAGCGCGCCGTGTGTCTCTGTCGCACCCACAGGGTGTCTCGCTTGGGCGTGAGAGAGACAGACTGACGGGGAATCCTGCCACTGCAGCGCGTCCACCTCTGGGCCGCCCTCCGTCCGCTGTCCGGGCCGCTGGCCGAGTCGGCCCGAGTTGTGCTGTTCTGAGCCAATATTTGTGGCGAGCCGCAGCGGGGGGAGGGGAGGGGCCGTGGAGGTCGGCCCTTCGAGGCAAGGGCCAAAAGCAGGCTAACTGGGTTGGTCGGCCTCGACAGATGCGCTGCTTCTCCTTGGACAGGCCGTGAGGTGCCGTGAGGCGGAGCGGGCCATCCTCAGTAACGCAGCCCTTATGACGGACTGTATGTTGGTCACGTGGGTGGCCTCCCCCTCCCCTCGCCTACGCGCCCTCAACGCGTCGCTGAGGAATAGCCGCTTTTTCCCTGTCACGCCCCCCTCCCCCTCCCCCGCATCCCTCACCGCAGCGCGGCGGGCACGGCGGGCACCGCAGTCGGCAGCCTCTCGCAAACATTCCGCGAGGAGAAGACGACGGGCCGACCGAGTAGGAAGGCAGTCCAACGGGGAACTGGTGCGGAGATTTCCAAAGAAGGGCGCGAACGACAGCCTTTCTTATGCAGCGTCCCTCGTCGCGTCCTTATGGACTGTGGACCCAGGGCGCCCAGGGGCGGAGGGGAGGGGCCTGCAGGAGTCCGAGCTACCCAGTGCAGGGGTCTGGCTGGCTGGGCGAGCGGCGCGCCGAATGCGGAGACACCTCGCAGTCGTGCTGAGTGTCTTCGGCTCGCGGATTAAATTTGCTCGGTTTCGAGCGAATGATGCTGCTGTCCGCTTGCTGTGCGTTGCCACTGCCCTGGACACAAAGGCCGTCGCGTCACCCCGTCCCCTTCCAGTGTCTTGGTCACGCCAGACAGCCATTGCCGCCGGCTGCTGGTGCTGCTGGTGCCGCTGGACGCCGGATCGAGTCCCGGACGGCCCCCGAGACGGCCTGGCCCTCGCCGGGGGACCCGGGAAAAACATCGCGCGGGAGATATGGAGCGCACGTCCCGCCCGGGGGCCGAATTTTTTCGACGTAAGCGACATGAAGCGGGTGTCCACCATGGCGCCGTCCGTGGTATCGGCCGCGCGGCGTGGTCGCGTTGGTCACGTGGCTGGCTAGCGCCTTCTCGAGGGACTGCTGCACTGCACGACGGCGGCTAGCCACGCAGCGCCTCCGCCCTAAATGATAAAGGTGCTCATATACCGCGACAGTCCTCGCCTCCACCTCCTTTTTCTCGGTGTGGCGGGCAGGACGTGCGCGTCATCGACAGCAGCAGCAGCAACAACAAACACTAAAAACAACAACAAGAGCGACAGCAAGTCCCTCACCTGGCTGGCGGCGGTCGGGTTCCGTAAATACCCGAAGTAATGCGGCTTTGGTTATTCATGTGCATGCGCGGCACCGCGGCGCCGCAGCCCGACGCCGCCAAACAAATGGACGCCGCGGACCGGGCGGGCTGCGCGGCGCACCGCGGCGCCGCCGGCCAGATGCCGCGTACTTTTTTTTGCGTGTCCGTTTTGTTGTTTGCCTTTTCTCTCGAATTATCCGCATCTCGTCCGCGACGACCTCTGCCGCCACCTTTGGCCGCTTTCGGCCACCTTTGGCTCTGCCGCTCATTTTCCCTCACAATCATCATCAAAGAGGGCCCGCCGGACTCTGGGGCGGACAGCAAGCACACCGGGCAATTCCAGCCCCCGCCCCTCCCGGCCGGACCGGCCCCCCGCTGCGGTTCGGACCGAGCAAAACGAGCAAACGCAATTTAGGATTGATCTCACCTCGGTACGTGTATGCAATGTTAATGCGGCCGTGATGGGGCGGGCTGGCCGAGGGCTGCCGGGGCTGCCGGGGCTGGCGGTGGCGGTGCGCCGCAGTCGTAAGGCAGTCGGAATGGAGGCCGCGGCGCGGGCGGCGAGCGTCTCCGGTTATTCTCTGCCAGTAAAGGAACCCGCGGTGTGGCTGGAGCCATGCTGGGGCCATGCTGGGGCCATGCTGGAGGGGGGCAGGGTTCATCGGCGGGGACGGGCAGGGCACCCGCTGCGGTCCAATGGTGACGGCCCGGAGCCGCGAGTCTGTTTTGCCTTGCCGTGTCCGCCGTGTCCGCAGACGTCGTCATCGTCGTCGTCGGCGGCGCCCCGCCATGCCGCTGTACTTGGCGGCGCCGCCGTCGTCGTGAACTCGCCGGGGACAAGTTTGCCGCGCAATAATTTGCACCTTAGCCCGGCCAACTTTGGCGGAGGCTATAAAATACAGGACAGAGGCTCAGCCGCGCGGGAGGCCGTGGCCGAGGCCGTGGCCGAGGCCGAGGCCGGGGTGGCTCAGCTCGCCGGGGGGATGCCGGCGGCCAGGCCTACTCCACTGCACGCGAATTATTTCCATTATTTCGCAATCCCTCGCCGCGCCACCCCCGGAAAAGAGGGACCGGGTTTTCACACCTCCGGTTCCGGCCTTCCGAGGCGTGGAGGACCGAGGAAGCGGCGACGGCGGCGTTAGTAGCCTGGACGGGCCGCTACGAGTCATGTCTGCAAACTAATCCTGGAGGAAGGGAAAGAGGAGCCGTCAATGCCGGTGGCCACGCCCCGCCGCGCCCCACTGAGGGCTCAGCAACGATGGATGTGTGTAGGAAACAGGATCTCGCGTCAGTGTGGGTCTGTCTCTGCTGCCTGCCCGCCGGCCTGCCTGCCTGTCTGTCTGTCTGTCTGTCTGGCCGTTTGTCTCTGCTGTGATGACTATGCCTCTGCATTGTCACGTGTCGACACTTGGCGACCCAAGTTACAATGCAAGTGTGTCTCCGGCCTTTTGTGTGTGAGTGTGTGAGTTTAGTAGGTGTGTGTGTGTGAGCGAGCGTGTGTGTGTTTGGATTGTCCCCTCCACCGTGCCCCGACTTGCCGCTAGTCGTTATCGGCCCAGCCCTTCCCTTTGTTAGTTCGCCCACAACTACTGGGGTCGGGTAGGCCCGGTAACTGGACAGCCCGGGTCGGCCGGTCGGCCCCTCGGACTCCGTATCGGGCTGACCAGGGTGCCGATCGGCGACTGCCCGGCAATCCAGCAGCCAGCAATCCAGCAGCCTGCGAGCCAGCAATCCAGCAGCCAGCGAGCCAGCAATCCAGCAGCCAGCAAATCCAGCAGCCAGCAATCCAGCAGCCAGCAATCCAGCAGCCAGCCAACCAGCAATCCAGCCAGCTAGCCAGCCAGCCGGCCTGCTGAACTATGCAGCGTACCGCCATCTTACTCATTCCCAGTCGCCAGACGGTAATCATGGGAATCAATAAAATATATGTGCGGACCGGCCAAGCCGAGGCCAAGCTGAGGCCGAGCCCGCTGGGTCCCGAGGGCGAGCAAGGACAGAGCAGTCCGTGCGGGTGAGTGGGCGGGGGCTGATTAGATGCAGCAGCAGCTGGGTGGCAGGGCGGCAGGGCGCAGAAGCTGGAGGGGGTCAAGGGGTGGACGGGGAGGCGGCGACACGATCGCTCCGATTGCGCGCCGCGCTCAAGAAACAGATGCTGCTAAGTGAACTTTAACCGTCGTTGGAGACACGGGGACGCGGAGGGGGAGGGAGGAGGGAGAGGCTCGAGGAGAAGGCGGGGAGGGGGAAGGGAGGGGCAGTTCCGGCGGCGGCGCTGTGTGCAGTCGCCGGCAGGCCGGGCCGGGCCAGCCCTGCACGGCCAGGACGGCGTCCTCGAGGAGGTCCTCGAGGACGACTGCTGGGAACGTCGGCACTCCGCGCTGCTCCGACCCCGCCAGCCTGCCATCCCGCCACACTTTGTCGCGACGCGTGTTTGTAGTGCGCCAGATAATGCGGACTGTCGTAAAAACAACAACAACAAAAATATTAAACTGGAGGCGCGCGGGGGACGGACAGCGTCTTTACAGCACAGCGGCCAGTGGGACAACCTCACTCCCCCTTCCCCGTCTCAAGCGATGCGGCCCGATAAATAAAACAGCCCCACATTCAAAGTGACAAACACGTCGTGAACCGGCGGTGCGGCAGAAACGTGCAGGCGAGGGGGTGGGGGTGGGGGAGGACGGGCCGCATCACGTCAGTAGGTGAGGCTGGCAAGGATTTTTGCTCGTGTGTGGCGGCGAGGGAGTCCATATATACGTGTGTCTGTGCACTGCGTGCGTGTGAGTGGCCGGGGGCGTAGCGCGTAGCAGTGGGGCCGGGTCGTGGACTTGTTGGGGCGTGCGGCGACTTGCGCGTGCTTTTGCGACGGTCCCGACCGAGGCCGAGACCCCGCCGGTCCCGCGTGGACCTAATAAGCCATTACAGCCACGTCGTTCGTTTCTATTTTCCCTCCGACCTTTATTTGCGATGCTCATATTTTTATTTATTTGTTCCGCGAACCCCGCCGCGGGCACGCCGGGCCGGTAACGGGGAGAATGTACCGGGAAAGGCAGCAATCCGCGTATTTATGGCTCGCTGTAAATACGGCACTAATTTGCGAGGCGCGTAAAAAGGAGACTGAAAGCGACCAAGTGCGCAAAGGGCCCTTGGGGGAGGGGGGCCGCGGAAGAACGCAGCGCCTTAAATACAGGCCGGGTGACGCGCTTATGCCGTTTAGACGCTGTTAGACGGCGAGGCGGCCACTATGGGGTCCTCTGCTTTTGTCAGGGATGCGCCGCCTCCTCCCACAGGAGGAGTCCCCAGCGGTCCCCAGCCCCGCGCCGCCGCGCCGCCAAGACGTTAAATCTTGTGCCGTCAGGTCGCCAGCCAATCACAGGGCCCGGCCCGGCCCTGGACCGACTGGCCCAGACTGGCCCCGGAGTGGGGCGTGAACAGGAAAGAAACACTCCTCATCCCCGCGGCGGCGTGGCGTGGCGCGGCGCGCCGCGGCGCCTACACTGGAGAGGAGCCGGGCTGCCTGGCGCCGCCTGGCGCTCCGGGCCGTCCGTTGCTCACGGCGAAGGGCCGAAGGGAGAAGGGTCGGGAGATGCGAAGAGTGCAGAAGGGCACTGTGATGCATAATCATACAAAAAAAAGCTGTTTTATATCTGAGGGGATCTGACCTCCGTACCTACAAAACTAGGTCGATCTAGATTGTTTCGATCTAGTGTAGGTAGGTCCGATGAACTTCCTCAAGACCTTTTCTTACAGATTTTGTATTTGCTTGTATAAAATGTTCTAAATCCTGCCACGTTGCGGTGTTGCCGCGCCTTGTGTGGTCCTTGTTATCGTTGCCTGCGATTCCCTTTGTCTGCCCTGGCCCCTGGCCTGCATTCCGCGGCGGCCTCCACGAGCTCCACGAGGGCCTCGGCGAGGGCCTCGCTGAGGACGCAACTCTCCTGTCCCCAGATGGCCCCTCGCCGGCCCCGCCACAAAGACGGCCCCGGCGAGGGCCCGGCGGCCCTGCAGCCCACACGGCCACAAGGCCACAAACCTCTCTTTTGCTTTATTTCGTTCCGTCCCTCTCCATTTCGAAGACAACTCGGACCTGTCACGTAAGTTTTTGGACGACAGTGGTATGTTTGAGTGTGTGTGTGTGTGTGTGTGTGTGTGTGAAGGTGTAGGTGTGTGTGTGTGTGTGTGTGTGTGTTCGATCGTCCCTCCTCGCTGCTTACGGCTCAATAAAACGCAGAGCACCTCGGAGGAGGGAGAGGAAGGCAAGAGAAGAAGCAGAGAGACTAACAGGAGAAACTTTTGCGATCAAGAAGATTACGCCCACATTGCCAGTGTAGTCCATCGCACACACGCACCAACACACACACACACACACACACAACACACACACACACTCACACTCACACACACTACCTTCGATCCGCCACCCTCCGTGTGTGTACACCTTAGACAGACAGACTCACACTCACACACACACACCGCCATGATGAGATGGTCTCGGCTGCGATTGACTTGGGAAAATAAGGCCAACTGGGATGCCAATGCTGATCCGGCTCGGCTGGCCGGGGCCTCGCCGGGGCAGCCTGTCTCTGTCTCACTCATGAATCGAAACGAGAAACGAGACAGGGTGTGGTTATGGGGTGCGGCTGGGGCGGAGGGCGTAATGCACTGGGGGGGTGACCGGGGCGACTGCCCCCCGACTCGTCGCCCCACCGAGGTTGATGTGCCGCCGTGCCCCCCGACGACGTGATAGCGCGTCGCCAGGCCGAGTTATAAATAGCGCCTAATGTAGCGAGTCATTCTTTTCGCTGTTTTCGCGTTTTCGGCCGCTGCAACTGCGCGGCGGTGCGGCACATTCGGCGCGGCCAATTTTTGGCGCGGCCCGCCGTGTTATTCGCCGTGATTAATGCCCCTCACTCCACGTCCCCGATTCACCATTTGTCAGCAGGTTGGGCGGGCGGGGCGGGGCGGGGCGGGGTGGGGCCGAGGGCGAGAGGGGCGCTGCGGTGCGGCCGGCGGCTTGTCATGAGCATCATCGTCTTGCTTGATGTGGTGGGCGGTCCGGGCCGGGCTTCGTGCCGAGCTGCCGGCCCGGGACAACGACGGACAGCCCCCTTTGTGCGCGACGTCGCGTACGCGACTTCTGTCATCTGAAAGGCGAAGAAAAAAAAATAACGGGAATCCGCGACAACGAGCGCGCGACCCAATTCGGATAATTTGCTGACAAAATAGAGGGAAAATGCTGCCAAGATGATTCCGCCGTGTCTCCGTCGCACTCGTGGGGCGCCACAGGGGTGCGAGAGGGACAGGGCGGCGAACCGGCTCTTCGGACTGGCTCGCCGGGCCGGGTCGCTGGGTGGGCAGGGCCGGCGGGGCCACCCTGCGCTCTGCGCCGCTGATTGGGGCGCCCCGGGGGGCAGCGGAAGGGATGCCTGGCGGCGGCAGGCGGCAGGGCCTTCATGGAGGCGGCCGTCAATGAAAGAAGCGAACATTCATCACCGTCCCGGCACGCCACGGCACGACTGCAGCGCGTGATTTATCTCCATAAATACATGGACACGCACCTATGTCAGAGTGACGAGCCAGGAATTTGGCGCCAAAATTTGAAACCGCCGCCGCGCCTCCGCCCCCCCGCTCTCCAGGTATGCGGCGCCGCGTCATCCCGACGCCCGTCGTCCTCACTCTGGCGTGCGTCCCTCTCGGCGCGTTTTCCTATGAGCCCACACCGAGGCACCGTTTCAAGGTCACCAAAGAAAAAAAAACAAAAAAAAAACGAAAACATAAACTAAGCAATTATTACTGCCCTCGGTGCACACGCCGCAGAATGCAATTAGAAGCAGGAAGATGGAAATAAAGTGCGGCCGAGGGGCGGGGCGGGGCGGCCATTATGGCCCTCTGCATGTAGCTTTCATATTTAGCCCTCCTCCGACCCTTACAGTGCAGCCACTACGGCAGGGGCGGAGAAGGACCGCTGGCTCCGCAACAACAACTACAACAACTACAACGGAAGAAACGCGGAAATTCAAAGTCCAAGCAAAGCTAATCGGAAATGGGACTGCCCCGGCCTGGCAGCGCTGAGCCACTTCCGGTCCACCTGGCTCTGCGCGCCTCTTGCCGCCCCGCAGTGGCGGATCCAGGGGCAGCCTCTGGAGAGGTGCCCCCCACCCCTCCTGTATCCACGCCCGCTTTCGCGATACCAGGCCGGGCAGCGCTGCGTCGCTGCGTCTCCCTCCGTCGTGGATTACCACCTGCAGGCACCTACGTCAACAACGCTCTGTAAATACAGGGAGGGGGCGCACATACAGACGCCTACCCTTATCACGGAGGAGGCCAGCGCCAGTGCTGCCCCTCCCCGCCAGCCCCCGCCAGCCCCCGCCAGCCCCCACCCCCCGGCAAACACTTAGGTAGGCCAACTCCAACACTAATCACATTACCTCCCTCCACCCCACGCCGCCCCGCCGCCGCCCTGGAGACAGGTAAGGGGATGAAACCAGTCTGCCTCCGCCTTGGGTGCCTTGTCTGGGGCCGTCCAGGCGCGGCGTGCCGTGCCGTGCCGTGCCGTGCCGAGTCATGACGTTTGCGCTACACGTTCAAACAGTTCGAACGCTGCGGAACATCGCGGACCGCATTGGGCGATGACGGCCTACAGGGCCTTGGCCGGCAGGGCCTCGGCCGGCAGCATGACGAAAATATATTGCCTCGCCGGCTTCACACACACGCACACACACACACACACACGCAGAGGAGGGCGTCGCGAGCAGACTACATGCAGTGTAGCACGGCCCGTGGTCCGGCAGCGCGGCCTGAGCCGAGGCAGCCGGAGGCCGGCCCCACTGGGCCCCATTTGGGGCTGTCGGGGCCTGACATGCCAAGGCCGAAAAGGATAGAGGGTACTTACTTACTTCAACTTGACCATTTTTCCACGAGAGTACGTGCTGGCCGAGCGCCGCGTGTAAGCCGAGACGGCCGAGACGAGGAGACGAGGAGGCCACCCGAGCCTACTCGAGATTCAGCCCCTCAGCCTGAGGTCAGCAGCAGGACCTAGCAACCTCGATAAGGACAAGGGTTCGAGCCCAGTCAAGATTTTTTTTTTCGCCCGGCCGTCCCTGCTGATTGGAAGCGACCCAAACTACCTTTACGCCCCACTCCAGTGCCGCCACTCTGCCCCCTTGACTTCCGCACATCTGACTAGCACCTGGGCCAGCGCAGCCAGCGCGCGCAGTAACAGCTGTACTTGTCGCGATGTGGCAACATCTGCACTGCGCGCCGTGCCACTCCGCTCCCCACCCCCTCCTCCGGGGCAACTTTGAAAGGGAACGAAATTCGGCTGCTCCCCTGCCAGCCAGCCGCCAGCCACGTGCGTTCCAGTCGTCGAACTCATCGACCCGGCGACAAATTATCAACACGAAAATCGGTCACGCCAACCGAACCACCCGGCGAAAAAGAGGGTGAAAAGAGCAAAGTCAAAACAAAAGTGATTTTGCTGCGGATATCAACGGGAAAAGTGTAAGTTTACGGCTGCTGTCATTTCATGGTGCTCCCGACGGGGTGGCGTCGTCCCAGTCAGTACAGGACAGGGCGAAAATCTCGGGGAAACCCCAAAGGCTGCCATTAGCTGACTTTGGGGCTTCCGCCCCGGGCTGAGATAGCAGGGGCCCTACCTGGGCATTGTCCCTGCAGGAGTCTCGGCCTCGGCCGCCGCGCAACCAAGAGATTTCGCTGTGGCCTCGCTTGGCCCTGCTTGCCGCCTGCACTGGGGGCCGTGTGACTGGTACACTGTTAGGGCAGTGCGGGCAAAGCCAGCCAGCTATGCAAAGCCTGGAGGATTAGTAACGCTCCTCCTTGCGACGCCACGGCGACACCGTCTGTGCACACACAGGCCATTTTTCGCTCGGCCCGTCTTTACCTTGTTTGGTTCTTTGTTTTCTTTGCTTTTGAAGGCACCGCCTCCTGTATCGGTACCGACAGCTACGGGGAAGGGACTCAAAGGCCAAAGGGAATAAAACAACGCGCCGGATATTGCCTTCCAACCAACAGGACACAAACACACACACTCGCTCACTCTAGCTCACAGCACACACACAAGCACACACGCACGCACGCACACACGACGTACGCACTCTCACGGACATTGATCAGGATGAAAGTGAGTCCAGAAAGCGAAGCGGACGTCAACGACTACTACTCTTCGTGAGCCGTCTCTGCGCTCTGCTGAAGGCAAAGAAGACCGATGCGGAGAGGGAAAAAGGAAAACTCGCGGTGAGGGAAAAGGAAAAAGTTGAGTGCATTATCATCGCTATCGGGCTTCGCCGCTTCGCCTCGCTCGCCGGATTGAACCTGGACTGCCTTTATTGGCGCGCCCTGCACGCCCCTCTGCCATTGGATGCGGCCTTTAGCCCTTCGCCCTCCCGATGTGCGGGGGGGGGGGGGGGGGGGCGGCATCAACAGCTGCAGTTACGGCCAGGCCGAGTTACGGCGTTACGGCACCTGCACGACGGCGTGGGCCCGTGGCCGCGACGCTGCCTCCACGTCGTGCACCCCTTCCCCGCCGCCACGACCCGCAGCCCCCCCTCCACCCCCGCCGACCTCGCCGTCGGAACGACTTCCAAAAGTCGCGCTGCCGCTGCCGCGCGTCGTGAGGATCGTGAAGCAGGTGTTGACCCGCGCCGCGGCGGCCACGCCAAACATATGCAGAACCACGGCGCGGCGTGGCGGGGTTCTTGGCCCGCGGCATGGCGCCATTTTTATAAATCGGAAAGTTGCCCCGGGGGAGGGGCGACGGCGGAGACGGCGGAGGGACTCGTATGGACTTTCCTCGGCTCCATTACTACTGCACACGACCCAACCCGGGCTCTGGCCGGGGCTCCGCCGGGGGCCGGCCGAGTCGGCGGGCTGGCTGCTCGGGCTGGCCGACGGCCGTCCGTCTGTTTGCAGAGAGGAAGTTGCATGATTATCTGGCCTTTGTGCGGGGAAGGCGAAATCCCCAGATGGCCGCTCCTAAACGGCACAAATATCAAACACCACACACATCACGAATGCAAACAACATAACTTCTTTGCGGTTTATTCAGGGCTTGTTCCGCCGGGGCGTGGCGTGGCGAGGCGGCGAGGGGCGGCGACGGTGGGGGGCGGCGGGGCCGGCGCGTGGCGGGAACAGAGCGAGCAGTGTCGAGCTAAGCCGTGACTTTTGTTCGTGTTTTCGCCGCACGACTTGCACGCGGGGATCCGCGCCGGCGAACTTTCGGTCCGCACGCGATCCCTCTATGCTAGACAGACACAATGCAAACTCACCAAACAAAAAAGTCGAAAGAAAAATTGAAAAAAAAAGCCTGGTTTGCGAGACGCTTTAAAAGCTTTTCTGCTAACTACGGAAGCACACGAACAATCTCAATAAATTTTAACACCGGCTATCCAAACACAGCACCAAATAAAAGTGTGTTTTTGCACCGATAGAACCGACTGATAAAGTGGAGTTACGTGAAAGTTACATTTCTTGGTTCAAGAAACAGCGTTTTGGCGGTGTGAAGACGTGCCCATGGGTCATGGCCCGCACGCTGCAGACAGTGGGCCCGACTGCAGTCTTGGTCGAGGTCTAGGATGCTGAGGCACACCGTGCACCGCTTGAGTCTCACCTCATCCTCCTTGCCGCCGTTTACCCTTGGGGTGCCTTGGGGTGACCCCGACTGACCCGAGCTGGAACCATTATTGTGAGGCACCCCCGCCCCTCCGCGGACCCAAGTGGGGTAGAGGACATTCATCGAAAAATGGAAAGCAAACACGCAACACTGAAATGAAATCCCCGGCGAAAGCGCTTTATCCAAATAGAGAGAGCCGCGGACTCGAAAGCGGCGAAAGCTTGCGCGCCACGCCCATGGTCCGCGCCACGCCGCGCCACGCTGCGGCACGCTGTCGTTGTGGCTGCGCGGCCCGCGGTCATTGAATTAGCCAAACACCCGCAGCCGCCGTCTCAAAGAGAAAACATTTCCATATTATTAGCACTCTGCCCCGCAGAACCGTGCCGAGCCGGGCCGGGCCGAGCCGGACCGAGCCGGGCCGAGCCGGACCGAGCCGGGCCGACGGGCGGGGACGGACGGCGGGGGCCTTAAGCACCTTACCGCCTATCCCAACACATGTCCGCCGTGCCCACGCCGTGCCGCCGCGTGCGAGTCTGGGCGTTCTGTGGGTAGCAGTGTGTCTGTGTGTGGAATTAACAGTGGCGGCGGCCCTGGCGGCCCCAGTATTACCAGCGCAGCGCGGGCCCGGTGAAACCGCGTGTATTTTGCCATTATTAAGAGTAAGGAGTGGCCTCGGGCGGGGCCGGGATTTCGGGTCTCGGCGGCTACAGTGGCGCGGACTTTGCGTAGTGCTGCGGGGCGGCCAGGCGCTCTCCCCTGCGGGCGCGCAGCAAAGCACGGCCTCACAGAGAGGACGTGGCAGTCGAACGTGAAAATTAGAGAAGCGAAACGAATTTGGCGGAAACAAGTTTCCGACCAGGACCAAGCCTCTGGCGGAATCCGCTAACGAGGAAGCGCCGAGCCATAAACACAGTCTGCATGAAGCAGGCAGCAGCAGCATCACAATGGGGGAACTGCTGATCAGAACCCCATGGCCCCATAGTGCCCGAGAAAGTTGCCCGGCTGCCGTGTAACCCCAACCCCGGCCGCTTTCAATATCCCTCTTTCATTTTCTTTTTTTGTCCTTTTTTTGCGGTGCACTTGGCTGCTGGCATGGATTGGGTCAGCGCCCACCTACCCTCGTTTTAACTGCACCCTTTCTTGTTGGAACATCCCATCCGAGGACATGGCGGGCGGGACGGGCCCCTACGATCCACGACCAATTTACGATTCAAATAAAGCTGGTCGGCGATAGCGGTGGAGCTGGAACGAGCCTGGAGTCTTCCAGCCGGGGATGGAATCATCCCGTGGCTCACTTGGCTGCGACGCAGCTACTTGCTACTTGCTACTTGCGCCTCGGACCATATTGGTTGCGGGTTCGACTCCCGGCGGGCTGCACTCCTTTTTCTTTTCCTCTTCCGCTTGCCAAGCAGTCCCAACCCGACCCGCGACAAAGCCCTCGACGGTTACTTGTATTTTATTTTATTCACAATGCTGGGCTCGCTGCGCTGGCGCTGCCAGAGGCTGGGGAATCCCCATTCAATATTAACGCGCAGACACTCTGGACTTGACGCACTGCTCCCCTTTATGGGGCACCGCGTCCTCGCCGTCCTCGCCGCCCCGCAGGGCCTCGGAGCCTTCAGGGCCTCGCGGTGATGGCTGGCCGGGCTTTCGTCGCGCCTCCATCATATTCGCCTTTCTGGTTACTGCGCCTGTGGCTACGCGCCTGACTACGCCACTGGCTATGCCACTGGCTGATGGCCACCACCGCGCCAGGCCAACGAAACAGCCCCGCAGGGCCTTCCGCCAAAAAGGCACGCGTGTGTGCACTTCACTGCACGCTGCACACGCCAAAAACAGGCAGAACGAAACGCCGCAAAGAGGGAGGGGGGTGGCGGGCTAATGAAGGGTCGGGGCCTGCTTCACTTCACGCACGGCGACCCCGATGACGTCATCACGGACAACGCTAATTTATCGCCACATTTTCGGCGGAATTTCGGCGGACGGGCCATCACGCGCCGTGCTGGTGGTGGTGCTGGTGGAGGAGGCGGTCCGCGTGTCTATGATTGACGAGCGTGCGACTGGTCGCGGAATTTACTGTCGCCGATAAACCCGGCCAGATAAAAGTGCGGGCGTGGCGTGGCGGGGCGGGGCGGGGTGGGCGGGGCGGGGCGGGGCGTGGCGGGGCGGGTCGGGGCGTGGCGGGGCGTGGCGGGGCGGGGCGGGGCGGGGCGGGGCGGGGCGGCGTACATAGGGAGAGCTGCGGTCCAAGTTTTTCCAAACGAGCTCCTCGTCATTGTGACTTTATTTCGGTGCGGCGGCGCCGCCACCCGCTGCCGAAGGACTAGAGGGGGAGGTCCCCGAAAAACTGGAGGCCGCCGTCGAGCCGCCGCCGCGCGCCGCCGAGCCGTAAAGACGGGAGTGTTACGCGGCTGCCGAAGTAAAAAAGCGAACTCGCGTAAGTCGGAGTGCGTGGTGGCGGAGGACCGCGGAGGACGGAGGTGTAGTGGTCGTGTGGCGGCGGTGTGGCCATTCAAAGCAGGAGCAGCCTTTTCCCCGCCGGTCGAGCATCTCTCTGTCTGCCCCACTGCCGCCGCGCCGCCGCCAGTGTCGACACTACATGAACTTGCCCGCTGCTGCCCTACTCCGGCCAAAGTTTGGCGGACCCCGGTAATTGTGTGGTTAGGTAGCGTTACGCCCGCTAGCGGCCCGCTACCCGCCGCACCAAGTGTTGGCGGCCCCCCCCCCCTTTTCCGCGCCAGCTTGCTGTCAACCGATGCTTTCTCATCGTCACCATCATCGTGCTGGGTTTGCTTCCTTCTTAAATCCATATATTTCCCAAGCAGACCTGCATTTGTTTGGTAGTCCATTCATCAAATTTCACTAAAACGACGTCACGATCAAAAAATTTCTACATCAGTGTGCCCAGCAGTTTCTGATGTGGTTCCTCGTAGAAAGCAAGCAGCTAGCCCGTGCTCACGAATGGTGGCGGGCTCACTCACACCCGCTCACTCACACACGCACAGAGTCGTACACAGTCGGGGCCTGTCTAGCCATCCACGAGTGTCATAGACAAGTTTTCTACCCGCAGCTCTCCCGGCAAGGGCACCCTGTCGTAGCCGCCCCTTTGTCACGCCTCACAGCGAGTGACGTCCCCGTTCGGACGGACGGACGGACGGACGGACGGAGGACAGCGACACGGCACAGTGCCATGTAATAATACAGAGCGACGGCTCCGAGTGGCGTGTCCCCGTGATCCAGCTGCCGTGCTCGCAAAGAACCCCGGGAATGCCAATGCCGACGACTGTAACAGAGGGAAATACCTCCGCATCTGTGTCACATCGAGGCGAAAAAGTCCCCGCGCGCGTGAGGGGGCGTGGCGGGGCGGGGCGGGGCGGGGCGGGACAAGAATGCCGAAACTTTGGTGAGAGGAAATGGGCGAGCGCGGGGCGGCACGGGAGCGGGAAGCTTCGCGCCGCACGAATGATGCGAATTTCCGCAGTCGCAGCGAAGCCGTCCGCGTGCCGCGGCAGCCAGGCGGCAGCTAGAGAGCTCAAACGAGCGAACACTGCCTGTCCGAACGACCGAAAACGAAGGCTTCTGCCGAGCTCGGCTCGCCCGACTCGGCTCTGCGTCGAGCCGGGCGAGCCGGACCGCGGCTGGCTCGGTGGCTCGGTCGCCGACGCAACCCGAAGAACTACCGACGGGTCGCTCGGAGCCGAACGATAGCTACTAGAGGGCAGCACCTGTCGGGAAGGTTGGCGACAGACACTAGGCGAGGGGTGAGGTGGGGGATTCTGTTGGCCAGCTTCCGAAAGGCGGTGTCGAACCGGAAGCAGAGGTTTCAACGAGCGAGCGTCGACGATTTCGGGTATCTTCGGAAGCCGAAGAGTGCTTCGGCTCGCATCATATCCGAACAGCCGTGTGCGCTCATTTGAGCTCTCTAGCGGCAGCCAGCAGCCCGGCCGGCCCGGCCACCTTGGGCTGGAGCAGCAGCGAGCAGCGGGCACAAAGATTGGCCAAACTGCTGTTCTGGGAGCTCGGCGCGACTGCGCCAACACTCTCAACTTGCGAGAAGGCACGGCCAAGTGGTTGCCGCGGCAACGCAGCCGGACCAGCCCGCCAGCCCGCTAGAGAGCTCAAACGAGCGAACACTGCCTGTCCGAACGACCGAAAACGAAGGCTTCTGCCGAGCTCGGCTCGCCCGACTCGGCTCTGCGTCGAGCCGGGCGAGCCGGACCGCGGCTGGCTCGGTGGCTCGGTCGCCGACGCAACCCGAAGAACTACCGACGGGTCGCTCGGAGCCGAACGATAGCTACTAGAGGGCAGCACCTGTCGGGAAGGTTGGCGACAGACACTAGGCGAGGGGGTGAGGTGGGGGATTCTGTTGGCCAGCTTCCGAAAAAGGCGGGTGTCGAACCGGAAGCAGAGGTTTCAACGAGCGAGCGTCGACGATTTCGGGTATCTTCGGAAGCCGAAGAGTGCTTCGGCTCGCATCATATCCGAACAGCCGTGTGCGCTCATTTGAGCTCTCTACAGCCCGCCAGCCAGCCCGCCAGGCCCGCTAGGTGGATGGATATATATGGGCGGCGGCTACTTGCCGTCCGACTTGCTCCCCTCGGGGATTGGCCGGCCCGGCTAGCCTCGCGAGGGGCTCCTCCTCCGGCGAGCTCCTTCGGCGCGTGAGTCGTGTAAGCATCTTTTCAGTCCACAGAGAGTTAGAGGGAGATATGGCGTCGTATTGTCGGCCAGAGAATGGAGACTGTGCAATAATCAAGCGGGTGCAGCGACTGAAAGGCACTGTAAGTCCGCGAGCGAGATTACAATGGGCAGCAAATAAAACGCGAGGCGCAATCAGATTTATGGCAGTGTGCTGCAATTCCAATTAAACCTCGGCGAGGGACTTAATCATTTTGTTTGTTTTTAATTTGGGCGCCGCCATTGTGGCCGACACCTACGTCAATGATGGCGTCTCGCCCGGTCGCCCGGCCTCGCCCGCCATAGCGCCACAACGATCCCAACCTTTCAATGAGTCTCGTGTTAATCCATCTTTTCTCCTTTTACTCCGTTCTGTCTCTGTTTGCGAGGCTGCCACAATCCCGCCATTGTTTCCCTTTGAATGGGCGCGCCGGGCTCGCCTGTCAGCTGTGTCAGCTGCGTCTCTGCTGAGTGTCAGCACGCACCAACGGCTGCCGCTCAGTTGGTGTCAGCACTATTATTGCCTGTCAGGTGCGCGTCAGCTTGCTGGTGTCAGCATTCTGGTGCGAGTCAGCACATCAGTTTCGGCGTCAGCGTCTCCATTTCGTGTCAGCTCGTCAGTGTCAGTTTCAGAGCGGTACCCTGTCAGCTGTCCTTCCGGCCCTTCTGCCAGCCCCCTGTCAGTGTCAGCCGCGCCAGCCGCAGCGCGCAAGCCACGCATCGATACCATTCTGAGGATGATTTGTGGATTGCAAAAGAAAACAGAACGGAAAATCGGTGACGTGCAAAAATAGAGAGAGGCGTGATTGGTAGAAAAAGAGCGGCGCGCAAGGTCTGCACACAAAGGCGGGCTGCGCTGCGCCCTGGCTGCGCGCGCGGCCCTTTCGCGACCCTTATGCCCCAACCCTTTCTACCAGCCCAGCGGGGCCCAGGGCCCGCCGCCCAGGGCCGCCCAGGGCCCAGCGCCGGCCCGGAGAAGCCCTTCAAAAAATGAGCCCCGCACCGCGGGGACCGCGGGGGACCGCAAGCCCACATAAGGGCCACAAATGTCGCAGCCAACCAAGCGAACGTGGACAGCTCCAGATTTCGCTTTGATCACAACGAATGCGTTGCCGATGTCCAGCCAGGGGAGCGGTCCTGGCGGGGGTGGGGGAGCGCCGTGAAAAACAACAGCTTGGCAGGGAGAGCGGAGAGAACTACGGCCGGATGCGGGTTTACGACGCCGCTGCACGCGGATCGCTGCGAGATATACCGCCGCGCTTTGGAAACTTTGTGTGGCGACTTCAACGTGCCGCTTCGATGGAAACCGCCATCCTAAGGCAATTCGGCGCCGAGTCAAAAACTAGGAGCTCGCTTTCGGGAGACACGAGGAAGCGGCCGAATCTGGCTTGTATTTTGTGGGACGTCGTCGTGAGTTCGCTCCGGCCGAGGCGAAGCAGGCCTGGGTCGTCAAGAAGGAGGTATTCCAGCGCCGTGTCCGGCCCAGTGGGCCCGGCGAGCCTGTCCAGTAGGCTCAGGCTCACGACCCGAGGCCACGTCGCCATTTGTACCGCGCCCTCGCTGCTGTTGCTGCTACCGCCGCGTGACACATGTGCTACAAATTGCTATTATTTTCCATGAAACGCTCCCGCTTCCTTCGCCATTTTCCCCTCCATTGCCCCGTCCGCCCCCCGCGCGGCCCACATCAGTCCGCGTACGGCACGGCACTGCACGGAGGCAGGGGACGGGATCGGTCAAACAGGGCCGAGTGATAGAAAGGCGAGAGAAGCGCGTCGTGTCAACGCCGCAGTCCACCGCGCACGGCCGCACGGCGCTGCACGGCGGCAGCTGGGGAGGGGGTCGGTCAAACAGGGCCGCATGGTAGAGAGCAGGGAGGAAAAGAGGTGACGTGTCAACACGCCGAGTTCGCTTGTCCAGGTCCAGTCCGCCCACATCCAGGCCGTGCCGGACGTCCCGGCCGTCCCGGTGGAGCTGCAGGGCCGCCAATATGAATAAGTGAGCGGTTCAACTTGTGACTGGCGGCGCTGGCGGCGCGGCGATGGAGTGGCGTCCGTAACGGCCTCGTTGTGGGCGGCCGGCGTGGTCACTCGGGGTCGAGGTTCGGCCGCGGAGGGCTGGCCGGCAGGCCGTGGCGGCCCAGGGGAAATACACGTCCCCCGACCAGGTAGGCAGCCCGTCGTGCACCACGCGCTGCAGGGCGGAGGCGACGCCGGCGGCCACCAAATGGAATAGATTAGGGGCGCCCGCGCGCTCAGCGGCGCAGCCAGCACAGCGCTGTGGTGTGCAATATTGAGCGGGCCCGCCGCGCGACCTCGGTACAAACTGCTTTCAAACAGCAACAGTGCGGGTACGTGACGACTCCCTCCTGTCCGTGTGTGTGTGAGTGTGTGTGTAAGGGCGCTCTCCGGGCCAATATCGGTCCCGCAGTAACCCACTGGCGCTGACCGCTCCGGGGGCCGCCGCTCCGCACCGCGTCCACGCCAGCCCGATTGAAACGAAGGGAAGGACCTATAAAGTCCTTGACGGTAACGAATAAGGGCACTCCTGCAGGTGGATGTGTGTGTGTGTGTGCGTGTGGGCGCCCATCCTCGTTGTTCAGTGTGCCTTCGGGCCTTCGGGCCTCCGGGCCTTCGGGCCGCTTGGAGGTCCGGCCGGGCTTTCGCACGACCGTCGCTTGACGAGGGGTTGGGCTGGCTGGCCGAGCTGCAAGGTGCGGGCCTGCGGGGCGCTGCGGGGGGAGGGGGCGCTCTTCAGACTGACTGATTAGGGCCAGGGTGACGAGGCCCGGGGCGCGAAGGAGGCGAATGGAAAGGAGGGGGGAGTGGACGAGCTGGCACAACTTTGCAGCCGTCAACAAAGTTTCGTTCTTTGTGTGGCGGGGGAGCAGACAGTGGAGCCGACGGCAAAGGACCCATAGGGCAGAGGGCCCACAGGCAAAGCGCGCCGCGCGCGCCACGATGCACGCAGTGGGGCCGAGGGCGGGGCGCTGCAGAAATGTCCGGCGAGGCCCGAGGGCCCCCGAGGGGGCACCGGCATGCCGCGGCGCGGCGCAGAGTGGCGCGAGTGGAGGTGAGCGAAATGAGAATGGAGGGATGCTGAGAGCCGAACCCGGCACGGGGGGCGCGAGACGGCGCGAGGCGAGAACGGCCTGGCGCGCTCGACCCCGATATCCCGATGCTTGAGCCGAGTTCACGGCTAATCCGCGCTACTGCACCGCAAATTGGCACGCCCTCGACGCCGAGGCGCGCCAAGGCAGAGTAGCTGCTCGACGTCGCGGACACGTCCCGGTGGATGGCGGGCCCGTCGCGCCGATAGGGCAGGCCCGGGCAGGCCGCAGCGCCGAGCTCGCCGATCAATAAGAAGCGGTTTGATTTCGGGCGCGGCGCTCCGCGCTCCGCGCTCCACTCGGCCTCCTCCAAGAGCTGAGCCCGCAGCCCGCACCGCCACTCGAGCGGCCGCCTTTTTTGCCTCGGACCGTGACGCGTAAATCAGCATGTTAACGGCCGTGGTAATGGATGCTTCTCGGCGACTTGTTTTAACGCTTCTTTGAGGGGCGATTTGTCATTGCGGTCAAGGGGCGGCCGGCCGGGCGGCGCCGCGGAGGGCAGTGGGGCTGCGGGGGCCCTCAAGGGCGGCCGGCGGGACCCTTCGAGGGACCCTTGGAGGGGCCCTCGAGACGCGCCCTTGCAGGGCCCTGTTGGCCGGCTTCCACCCCTCGTGTTGGCGGGTAGGGCACGGGGCCCAGGGCGGGCGAACACGCAAGGTGGCCGTCGGGGCCGCGCGGGCCGGCTATGACACGGAAAGGGTTCCAGGCCTTCCAGCCCTCCCAGGCCTCCCAGCCCCTCCAGGCCGTGTCTGGTCCAGACTGGAGCCACGCCGCGTGCCATCCGCGCCACGCTCATGAAAATGGAAATTTGGCGCAAAGGGAACCCGCTGCTGCTGTAGCGGGCCGGGCCGAGCCGCAGCCACGACAGTACCCATCTCGGCCCAGCACGACGAGGATCAGCGCGGCATCAGGCTGAGGGGGATCACGGCGACCGCCGGACACACGTCCATCCGTCCTTCGAGGACCCATCCGTCCCCGGCGCGGCGGTCCCCGGGCACCCTGCCGTCGAGCCTGGGCGGGCTGGGGCGGCCTACGGCCCAGATGCACTCCGGTGAGGGCTTTGGGGGCTCTTTCGGCTCGGTGCGGGCTGCCGGGCCGCGCGGCCGTCCGGGGCTTTGCGTTCCTTTCTGCGAGGCGGCTAGTGATAACCAGGCATCGGGGAGGAGCAGAAGGCCCTCCCAGTGGTGTGTTGGATTACACCCTTTTTTGTTGCCCCCGGAAAGTCTCTCTGCGAAACTGGCGGCAAAACTCGGCGCTGGCCTGCCGCCCTGCCGGCCGCGTCACCGGGGCCGCCTCAACTTTTTGGCCACCCCGCGGGGCACGCGGCACGCAAGGCACGCCTAAGGCACGCCGGGCACCCAGCTGCGCGGTACTTAGACGCACGTCTTTTTACTTGCCGCTGCGTCGCGCGCGGCCTGTCTCTCTCTCCCTCTCTTTCTCTCGTAGAGAGGTGGGTCAAATTTTTAATGTTTTATTTTACACCAAATTTTACAGAGATTTGTGTTGTGGCCGCGTGACCGTCGGCACGGTCGTCTCGTTCTACTCCGAGAACAGTCGGGTAGGCGCTCGCCGCAGCCAGAGATCCCCTCCACAAACCCACAGGGTATATTTACCACAGGAGATGCGCTCCTGATAGTGAATTTGCTTACAAACTAGTTACTACGCTAACCTAGGTCGCCACCGCGAGCGTGCGGCGGCTCGGCGCGCGCAGCGCCATCTCGCGGCGACTCGCGGAACCTCGTCCGCGCGCGAGGCCAGTTTGAGCGGTGACAGTGTGTATGACTCCGTCGTGGGTACCATGTGTTGTTTTGGAGTCTAATTGTTTCTCCTACTAGACTTTGTTCTACCCTTGCGTCGCGCCCTCTCCCTCGCACTCATGGGGCGTCGGCGCGCGCGGGTGCGAGAGAGACAGAGTCGCAATGAGGTGGCAGGGTCGCCGAATCTGCGCCACCCCGACCGGCCGGACCGGACCGGCCGCGTAGCACGGCGCTCGTTAACAAGTCATCGGCGACCCCCATAATGATCAACGAAAACAAACAAACACGCCACTGTGTGGGTTTCGATGTGGACGCCAATCCCACAAACACACGCACACGTACACACCGCGCATGGCCTCTACGAGCGACGCGCCGCAGACAGACGAAACTCGGTTGGCGAGCGGCGGGTTGCAGCGGAGAGATGGCGGGCAGCAGCTTAGCAGTGCCGTGGACGGGCCCGCGGGGCAGCAGCCTGCCAGCAGGGCAGCGCACGCCCTTTGAGGGAAGGGCTAGGGCGGCCAGTAAGGGTTATTTATTGAATGAGAGCGGCGAGCAGCAGCGAGCCACCCCACTGCCCTCGGCCGGCCTCGCTGTGCCGAAGCGCGCATCCGGCAGCCAGCCGCCCGAAAAAAACGGCAAAGAAATGTATTGGCGTGGACGAGAAGTCTCACTTCCTTTCCGTTCGCTGTGGCGAAATCTCCTCGGAGAGGGAAATACTCGGTGCTGCCCTGCCGACCGTCTGGCGGGCATTGTCACTGCTGCAAAATGGGGGTGGGGGTGCAAAACCCCTACCGCTGTACTAGCGCTGGCAGCCGCTGGCAGCCGCTGGCGCCGCGGCCGTCCTTGTTAATTCTTTACACGCCTCGGGTGTTTTCAACGCGTGCCTCTTCCGCCCAGAATGACATTGTCCTTACAAGAGGGGGAGGGGGAAGGGGTGTGAGCGTGCGAGCCACAACGTTAATTGTTTCATTTGGGATGGAAATGAACTGGGTTTTTGTCCTGCTGCCAGCCGTAGCCATGGTCGGAGCGTGCGGAACACTCCCCATCCCCCTTCCACCGCCACTTTGCCGGCAAGACGGATGATAACCCTTCTCCATCTGGCTGGGCCTGGCTGGGCCTGGCTGGGCCTGGCTCGGTCTGGCTCGGCCCGCATGAATGCGCCGAGCTGATCCGATGCACTGCTGCCCATTCAATCGCCCTCTCAAGGGCGAGGAAGCAGATACTCGAACCGCGGATAGGGAACGAACGGCGTTCGGCCGCATTGAGGGCCCTTCTTCGAAACCTTTCGGCCGCGGCTGTGCTGCGCAGTGTGCTGCGCTGTGTGCTGCGCTGTGTTCAACCCACGCTGCGCGCTGGGACGCAGGCCAGGGTAGCTAAGGGCACCGGGGGTTGGTTGATTCGAATGAGGTACTCATCTTCAAGCTGACAGCGCTCCGGTGGGGAACGAGGCGGGGCGGGGCGGGGCGCGGGGCGGGGCGATCACTTATTCATCGCGATAATCTGCCGCGCCGCAGCGACGCCGCGACAACCACCCAAAGCCCAGGAGACCCAGGTGCGCGACGAGCAGGATGTGGGTGCAGCCTCCAGTGGCGTAGTGAAGGATGAGGAGGGTGGGGCTGCGCAGGTAAGCCAGTGGAGTAGTCAGGGGTGGAACTAGTGAAGTAGTCGCTGGAGGAACCAGTGGCGTGGTGGAGGGTGGAACCAGTGGCCTAACCAGGGGTGATGCGAGGCACAGCCCCCTCCCCTTGATTATTTCTGTCCTCCTCCCTCTCCTCCTCCCTCCCCTCCTCCCTCCCCTCCTTCTCACTTCCGCGCATCGCCTTGGCTGGAATCGGAACAGGCCGCGCGTATCAAAGGCAGTCTCTGGAACACTATCCAAACCCCCTAGGCGCTCACGGCAGCCGTAGGCCGCAGGCAGCCCGCCTGACTGGGTGATTTCCAGTCACCATGCCAGACCCCTAAATCTGACCATCGTTTGCAAGACACGGCAGTATCGTGAAAAAAATGGAAGCATGCTTCATATTCTGATTTTAAAAAAAAGGCGTGATCCGACGTGGATCAATTTTCCATCACTATGGTGCTTGTATCAAATTGTTTGAACTCGGGTCGCAAAGTTTGCAAGCGACTTGTGCTTTTTGCGGCACCGAACGGCCCGCTGGAAGCGCTGGAAGCGCTGGAAGGCTCAAGGCGGGCCCCCTCCCCCCCCCCCTCGCCCCCGCAGCGCTGCTCGATCCTCATGCATACGCAGCAGCCGCGCCGTGACACCCTCGGGCCGCACGCACAGGTCTGCCAACCTTCATCAGCGCATCGACGATGCCGGTGTTGTTGACCCGAACGCCTCTATAAAAAGCGCCGAGCAAATTGAGGGAAGCCGCTAATTCCTTTGGATATCGGCTTCCCTTACGTAACACCCCGCGCCGGAGTGCCTCTGGCGAAACACGCGCCGTTTTCCCCGACAACGCAACGCGGAGCGCCCCGCCGCCCGAACTGCTGTTCAGCTTCCGCCCCACCTTTGCAGCAATAATCCGTTCAAATAAATCCAGCGCTTAATCGCTTTTTACTTTTTCCCGCGCGCGAATCGCGAATAAAAATGCAGGAGCGTTCTGGCCGTTTCTACGTTTTTCCGCGCCATCACTGCCTCCTGCCTCTGCACTGCGACTACTATTATTAAGCCACTGGCTACAGCCTTTTGGCAACGAACCATTTTTGCGCTCCGCCTTTAATCCTGCCAGCCAATAGCGATGCTGCGATGGAGCGCCGAGTGCAGCGAGTCAATTCCGAGCCCGACTTAATAACAGTTGTCGCGGACTCGGGACAATATCGGGTAGCCAGGGTCGCGCCGACTCGCTGGACGCCAAGGGCCTCGCCGAGCTAAGGGCGACGCTTACCATATTCCTTCCCCTAAAAATCCTCCTGAAAGGCACACTCTGTCGCAGTGGGTAGGCAACTCTTGCGACGTCCATCCCCGCTCCAGCTCGGCTGCTCCCACCAGTTTGGTGGACGCGAGCCCAGTGGTGGCAGTGCTGGTGGGGGGGGGGGGACCGAATAGCGTCCAGAACGAGATTCAATTGCTTATTCAGCAACGAAAGTGAATATGCAAAAGTGGTGCTGGTGCATTGGGGCCAGTGTCGGGGGCCCGTCCAGATGTCTTTGTCTCACTTCAGTCCACTTTCTCCCCCCCTCTCTCTCTCTCTCTCGCTCTCGGCGTTCCTCGGTCCGGAGATGACCCAGTGAGAGTAGTGCGCCAAGGCTAAGGCCTCGCCCGGGCCCCTTGGACAAGTGGTTGGAGGAGTTGGAGTGCCCGCCCCGACTTTCCATGACGCGGGTTCGACACCTCACCCTTCTTCATTTTAATCACTTCAAAGTTATGTTGGAATCATAAGGACACTTTCATAAAGAACCAAATGATAAATTATTGGATTTTATTTTCATCTCTACCAGCGGCTGCTTTTTCGATAATTCACTTTTGGATCTATTCCCAAACCTGGATGTTGGATCCGATTTGTCGCAGTGGCGCGGTGTGGCGTGGCGTGCGGATGGCCTGGGGACCGAAGCCAGCCGCCTCGCCCGCCCCTTGGCCCGCCCCGCTGGGCCGTTCAAAACCACTCGCCAGTGCGTGTTGACATATCGGAATCACGGTCGCCATCCAGCGCCCCAAATTGGTTAATCCATCAACCAACTCGTCAATCTAATCCGCGGAGGCGCATGCACGAGTGCCATTCCACGCCGTACAGTGGGCCAGAAGACCGGTGGAGGCGGCCAAAACTCTAGACGAGCTCCGAGTCGCTAAATGGGACTCGAACCGAACGTGTGACCCCATCAATGGATTCCGCGTTTGGAGAGCAATCCATTGGTGGGGTCACACGCTTGGTTCGAGTGTTATTTAGCGACTCTGGAGCTCAAAACGCGTCTACCGGTCTTCTGGCCCACTGTGCGCCGTTCCGCGGCGTGCCTCCGCGTACCTCCGATGGCGCGGAAATGAAACAGGGTGCAGATGTGCCTCGCGGCGGCCTTGGTGCCGTGTCTTGTATCTCCCGCCGTGTGTTATTACTGGCGGCTCGCACTCGGGCCGAGACTCGAAGCGAGACTCGAAGCGAGACTCGAACACGAGGAGGGCGAGGAGGAGTTAGGCCGAGTGTGTTTACTCTTCGGAGAGGCTCTCCAGTCGATGGCCCCCTGGCCGGGCCGGGCCGGGCCTCAGCCCACGGCCTCCACGGCTCCACTACTCCCTTCGATCCTGCTGCCGCTGCTGCCGCTGCCGCCACCGCCGGCGCCGTGTGCAGTGACGCATTCCTCGTGTTTACCTGTGAACAAGACAAAGCCCGGGGTAAACACAGCAGCCAGGCAGCCTCCGCGGCGGCCTTTCGCTCTCAAGCGCGAAAGTGAAAATTTGGCGCCAATTATTTTGACAGTGGCGGTGACCAACAAAGCGCGGGAGAGGCCGGGCAGGGCCGCCAACGCGACGCCGCGGGCCTCGGGCCGCCGAGCCGAGCCGAGCCGAGCCGAGCCGAGCCGAGCCGAGCCGAGCCGAGCCGGCCCGGGGACGATGATGGCGTCCCGAAACTTCCTCCACCTGTGAATTTCCAAGGGCAGCGCATCGCATTACGAAAATTACTTTGCCGACAGCGACATCTCCTTCCCGCACACCCTCTCTCCCTATCTTTCTCTCTCACTCTCCTTGGGCGGCGGGCGCGCGCGCACGCAGGGAGGCGTAGTTCGTTCGACTCAGGCACAAGCGGAATTTGGTGGTTTACGGGGAAAAAGTGTCCGTGGACGTAAACACTTCCCGAACACGAACACGCGCACTCAGACACACACACACACACACGCGCGCGCGCACACACACACACACACAGCCTGTTCCAACGTGTCTCCCCGACAAAGTGCCTTCGTCGCCGCCACTAGGTTGTCGTCCAATTAACCCACTTTCGGCACTCGCGGGATCCGGGTTTCGCACAGTGGTAGTTGGTGGGCGCGGTCGGCAGATAGCGCCGCCACCGTCAAAATAAACAAAAGGAGTCGACTTGACGGGGACGGGGACACTTTGGCGCGCTTGGCCACCAGCTCCACCAGCTGCAGCTCGGCGGGCGTAGCGGGCGGCCCCGGCCGCGCTGTTATGGCGCGCTGATACGCAGTGTAGAGCAAACAATCCGAATGCGGGCGGCAAGGCTCTCGCTCTCTCTCTCGCTCTCCTTGTCGTCGCGGGAAAGAGAGTGAGAGCGAGAGAGTCACGAAACGCAAATCACGACTCGTGAAACATGGGCGCGGCGCTTCGGCGGGAAAAGGCCTCGCTCCTCGCGTGCTATCAGACACGCACTTGAATTACCCGCTCGGGGCGGGGCGGTTATCTCACGAAAAACAACGAGCATTCCCCCGCGACATCATCAAGGCGGCCCGCCTGATCAAAGCGGCTCGGCACGGCACTCATTTTCGGCACTCAGGACGCCGGGCGTGGAGGCCGAGGACACCGCGGAGGCCGTGGAGGACGTGTCCGAGGCCACCACCGCAATTAAACAGGCGGCAAGGCAAGCCGACGCAAGCCGAGGCAAGCCGCCGCCGCCGTCTGCTTGCTCATGCGTCGTCGCCGCCCCCAAGTTCCCTCATCCGCACGGGGACCGGCCCGTCCGCGCGGCCTGGCCCAGGGCAGCCAGGGCAAACGGGGTGAAAAGGCTTCCTCCAGGGACTCCCCGGGACTCGCCCCTCATCGGCCGCCCGGCACCGCCCGGCACCGCCCGGCCGCCCCATCCATCTAAATGAAACAATTCCCCTCCTCTCTGTGAGCGAAGCCAAGCGAAGCCGAGCGGGGCGCCGTCACATCATTTGGCTATCTCCGCCGGCCAGACTCTACTGTATCTCGGGGGCGAAATATAATCCGCTTCGATATTTTCCCCCCGCTTGTTCGACAATCTTCTCTTTTTTACAACACGAAAATTTCCTGTATTTTTTCCTTTTCTTGTTTGCGACCGTTTTTCCAGTTGCTCCATCTCTGGGGCCGTCAGGGCCAGTTCGTGTTGGCGGTTGTTGTTGTTGTTGTGATGTTGTTGTTGCTGTTATTGTTGTCGTTTTCGTTGGCGCGCAGACAGGACAGCTTAATTACGGGCCCGGCCCGGTTGGCTGTCGAAGGAGTGCGAGATGCGGCCAGTGCAGGCTGTGCAGCATGACGCCAGCCTGGCTGCTTGATGAGCGCACTCGCCCACTTTCTGCCTCTCCAGGGTCAGTCGGAAATAAAAGCCAAGGCCTGGCGGTGCCGCGGGGCGCGGGGAAAAAAGGAGGGGTCACCCCCACGGGGAGTCGAACCTCCGTCCCGGGAGGGGGAGGCGTCAGAGAAGCGAAAGACAAAGCGGTCCTCCGCCACTGTGGCACACTGTAGCCGCCAACGCCCGAGCCGCCAAGGCGCGAAAGCGCGCGAAAGTGCCAAAGGGCGCAGCTGGCAGTTGGTGCCGACAGAGCCAACAGGGCCAACAGGCAGCGAACGCGGCGAGCAGCCATCATAGCCCAGGCCTTCTTTCCCTTGAAACGGATTATGGGGATTATGCGCAAAGTTTGGTGACAATCACTGTCGAGTGCCATCCCCGGTCCCCCCGCAGTGCGCCGAGAGGCGACGTGCTGACGTCGGTGACACCGGTGACGTCGCTACGTGAGGACCCCGCGACACGACGGCACCGCGGCCAGGTGACGCCGCTGGGCTCCACGTCGGAGACCTCCTCAGCGGCCTCACCCGGCCTCACCGGGCCTCACCGGGCCTCACCGGGCCTCACGCACCTAATGACTCATTTGCGGAACGGGGGCGACGTGCTCGAGCAGCGTCCCTTCACATCCATCCCAAGTCACCACAAAATAAAAAAAAAACACAGTTGAGAAAAAAAAATTTCATTCAAAGAACGTTAATGAAAGCAGATGATCCATCGCGTTTCACAACTGCTGTGATAGCCGAGAGGTTAGAGACGTGGGATCGAGTTACCGCAGGCGGGCGTTCGAATACCAGCGTTACATACGTTTTTTCGACTTACTATCCTTAGGGTGGTGGTTCGAGGCCATCCGAGCGGAGCCGTGTGCAACAGACCCACATGCCGGAGGTTCGACTCCTAACAAATATTTCCATTTAATGTTACTGCCACACCCAGTGCGGTTCAAACCCGTGAACGTGAGCCCACTCCGTGCATGGGACGTGGTGGTCCAGGGAGTAGAGGCGTCGGTTCCCAATGCTAGGGTCGGCGGTTCGACTCCCCCAACTTCTTACGATGTTTTGATGTCGGTCGAGTCCTGTTGCGTCAAGAACCCACCTCACGCCGATCTATTCATCATGGGCCGTGGTGGCCGAGAGCGTAAAGTCGTGTGATCCCGATGGCGGGGTCCGGGGATCGAATCCCATCATTTCATTACATTTTTCGACCGCCTTCCTCCCACTGCAACTCAAACCCGTCGTCCAACACGCTGCCAGACGTACAAGCGTGATAGCGTAGTGGTCAGAGTCACATTCACCTGGCCACTCCGCTGTGGGTGTCTAAAAAGCAATCCGCTTCGGCGGGTTGGCCTCGGCACTGGAGCGATGGAGTATTTGATCCATCAATCCAGACCACCCGGTGTGTGGTTGCGGGTGGTGCCTCCTCGATTCGTCGGGGAGGCGATGATAAGTCCTTTGAAGCTGGCCTAAAACGCTGTATGTTCGGTACGGGAGCGCCGGACAGTGGGGGTACCATGGGGTACACAACCAACCCTACGAAAACAAGAAGCTCCCACCAAACCTCTTCTCTGTCTGAGTCTCTCTCTGTCTCTCTGTCGTCTCACTCTAC
The DNA here is from genome assembly GCF_012932325.1 of Thrips palmi. Classification (NCBI taxonomy): domain Eukaryota; kingdom Metazoa; phylum Arthropoda; class Insecta; order Thysanoptera; family Thripidae; genus Thrips; species Thrips palmi. Next base: position 5,121,327 of record NW_023144620.1, on the reverse strand, counting down.
GTCCCGCCCCTCAAAGAGCTTCGTACTGGGTGCTCCCACCCAGCTGCCTGAGCTTTGGGGTCCTACTGGGTCCCCCGGCGAACGCTTGGGTCGCTGACGGGATTAACCCCAGGTACCTGATAGCACCGGTTCCCATCCCGAACACCGAAGTAAAGCAGGAGGCCTCCCCATTAAGACTGGGGAGGGGGTGTAGAGTTCAAATTTTTTTCTTTTCCCTTTCAAATTTCTCAGTCAATACTCGTTCGGTTTCCTTATACGGGGTAGTATGCGGGCTCATTCCAAAGATAGTAATTAAAATTGTGTATGAAACAAAATATATAATCTGCCCCTACCGAGTATTGAACCCACGGCGCGCACGTGTGGAGTTCGACGCACCGCGAAAGCAGCGAAAGCCGAGATATGCGAGTGGATCCCGCGTCGAGTTTCTTGTTTTCGCCCCTCCCGCGATAAGACGGCCAAATCCGGATATAAAGGCGTGCCGGATTCCGCGCCACACCTGCCTGGCCCCGCCCCGCCGCGCCCCGCCGCGCCCCGCCGCGTCGTTTCGCGTTTGGCCATCACCGCAAGGCGCGCCGCCCCCAAATCTCCCCTCTCTCTCTTCTCTTTTTTTGGCGCCTCCCTTCTCGCACCTTTCTTCATTTTCCACCTCCACTTATTATGTGTTGTTCGTTTTCTTGTTGTTTTCCGCGGCGAACGACGCGCATCAGGGCTGCAGCCAGGCCCTCCATTACGCCGACTTGCCCGTCAGCAGTGGCGGCGCGTTTTCCTCTTTCCGTCATCGTTTTATTTTCTGTCTCACTCCATCTCTCTCTCTCTCCCTCTTTCTCTCTCTCTCTCTTTGCTGCTGACAGCGTAGAGGGCGCACACGGCCCGGCGACCTTTGCGGGATCTAGTTAAATTTGCGGCCCAAAGTGGTAAACAATAATGAGGCGTCGACACGAGAGGGTGCACGAGGGCCGCGCTGTGTCGCATTACGCACACAGGCTGCCGCCACTCACACACACACACTCGCCCCAACACACACACACACACACACACACAGTTGTCCCTCCGGCATTTCGTTCCGCGGCCACCCGCGGCCACGTCCCAAATAAGAGTCGTAGTTCTTCATCCCGGCGACAGGTGGCGCTCTGGCCGCGCTGGCCGCGCCACTGCGAGGATAAATAAACGGCCCCGGAATGAAATCCTGCGAGCGATGGGGCGCCAGCGCGCCAGCGTGTGACGCACGCGGCGGCGGCCGCGGCGAACGCGAGGGGATTGATTTGGCGGCGCGAAGTTAGAGCCGGCCACCGGCAAAATGCAGTCGGTCGTTTGGGGAAGGGGACGCCGGTTCCATTCCAACTCCAACCCTGGCGGGCAGACTATCCACACCATGTCAGCGCTTCAATTATTAAATACGGTAATTCTAATTCATCAGCGAAAAATCAAATCTCAAACTGACAGAATTTATGTCCCGGCGTCCGCCACGCCCGCGGGGCGCTTCCCTCCACCGAGTTGGAAGCCGCCTCGTCGATGCTGCCTCCGCCTGCCTCCGCCTGCCTCCGCCTGCCTCCGCCTGCCTCCGCCTGCCTCCGCCTGCCTCCGCCTGCCTCCGCCTGCCTCCGCCTGCCTCCGCCTGCCTCCGCCTGCCTCCGCCTGCCTCCGCCTGCCTCCGCCTGCCTCCGCCTGCCTCCGCCTGCCTCCGCCTGCCTCCGCCTGCCTCCGCCTGCCTCCGCCTGCCTCCGCCTGCCTCCGCCTGCCTCCGCCTGCCTCCGCCTGCCTCCGCCTGCCTCCGCCTGCTCCGCCTGCCTCCGCCTGCGCCGCCTGCCTCCGCCTGCCTCCGCCTGCCTCCGCCTGCCTCCGCCTGCCTCCGCCTGCCTCCGCCTGCTCCCGCCTTGCCTCCGCCTGCCTCCGCCTGCCTCCGCCTGCCTCCGCCTGCCTCCGCCTGCCTCCGCCTGCCTCCGCCTGCCTCCGCCGCCTCGCGCTCCGCCTGCCTCCGCCGCTCGCCTGCCGCCTGCCTCCGCCTGCCTCCGCCTGCCTCCGCCTGCCTCCGCCTGCCTCCGCCTTTCGGCAGCGCGGCGCCACCACTGTAGGACTGTCGTTGCGGTACAGACGGCGGCAAACTCTCTTAATTAATGACGGGGGCTGTGCATCTCGGATATGAAGCAAGTTTCGTTCCCAGTCTCCCCGCCCCGCCCCGCCCCGCCCCGGCGAGGCCTTGGCCGCCGCGCGACCTGGAGGTGTCGCACGAGGCGTCGCCTCCACGCGATATTGTCATTTTTCGTAATTAAAACGGGTTATAGTGCGGAACGGGGACTGGGGTGGGGGAGGGGCGGAGCGGAGCGGTGGACGCTCCACCTGTGGTACCGGTGCAGGGAGCGTCGCCTCGCAATGTCAGTCAATCCGCTTTCTCTCCCTCTCTCTGTCACGCACACACCTACACACACGCAGTCTAACACACCAAATCACTCACTCTGCGTGACCGCGGACTCGCAGACCCGACGCACACCGCAAGCCGCACGACCTTAAATTCGTCACTAACGACCTTGCACGCACACGCACACCTTCACAAAACACGCACACCTTCACAAAACACACACACACACACACACACACACACACGATAACCAGAATCCATAGCAAAACGACCCGTGTCGCTCGAAAAAGAACTGCTCTCTGCGGTAATTCCGTTAGTCAAAACGCGACAGCGACAGTACAGGCGTTGTGGAAAAAACGTTGAGTTGCGCGGATTTTTCCCATTTTTTTGTCGGTTGATGATGAAGTCAATGATGATGATGATGATGATGATGATTGGCGGGGCAGTCGAGGCTGGCAGCAGCGGGCGTTGTCAATCACGCTCAATCCAATCCGAAGCAATCACGGTCCATAATGGCGAGGCAACACACTCGCCAACCTCGCCAGCCGCTCCACCCTGCTCCACGGCCGAGACCGCATTGTTCACGCTATTCCACGCGCAGGCCTCGCCCGGCCTCGCCGGGCCTCGCCAGGCCGAGCACAGAAATTAACTCGTTTCACGGTCTCTGTGTTCGCGAACACGGCCTCGGCCATTGTGCCCGGCGACGCACTGCTCCGGCACCGGAAACCGGAAGCACGACGCGGGGCCGGAAACGAGACGCACTGCCCGGAAAGCGCGCGCGTCAACGCACCTGAGAGGGCCGCGGCGTGGCGGCGTGGCGCGGCGGAGCGCCGGGCAGCCTGGGCCGGCCCGCGGGGCGCCGCTGTGCCGCGGGCCGGCCTACCCTCCGTTCCACAGGGGCTCTCCGCTCGCGGACGGACGCCGTGCCCCGCCCCGCCCCGCCCCGCCCCGCCACAGCCGCGCCACAGCCGCGCTCCAAACTCGATCCGTTTCCCAAGTTGGCCACGGCCTGCCGCCCTGCTGGTGACTGCCAACGGCGGCCAACGGCGGCAACGGCCACAGCGGCCGCGGTGGCTCTGCCAGCACGCTCATCCATTGTGGGCCGTCTCTCTCGCACCCACGGCCCGGCAGCCACAGGCAGGCAGCCTAGGGGCGGGCAAAGAGCCGCCACGGCCACTCCGCGATCATATCTAATTCGGCAAACCGAATTCGGACTTCGGACCGTATATCTGCAGAGTCCGCCTAATGAGCGCCATGGCCGGCCAGCGCGGCCAGAAGACGCGGGGAATTCAAATGTGCGCGGCGGGGCGGGGCGGGGCGGGGTGCGGTGGGGCGGGGCGGGCGGAGTGATCGGCCTCAATCAACTTAGCGCGGCGTGGTCGTCCACGCCCCGTTGGGATCTTCCTCCCCCTCCCCCGGCGTTCCCACTGCGGATACACCGCAGGGCTGAGGGGCGCGTGAACCCGGCAGAGCAGCACAGGGGCATCGGATTAGGGACAAGGCGGGGCGGGGCGGGGTGGGGCGTGGTGGGGTGAGGCGAGTCAGTGCTCCACTGGAGGCGCAAGCCACGCGTCTGGCCATGCGTGGCGGTGGCCAAAGGGCGCCCAGAGGCTCCGGGGGCGGGCGGGCCACACTGCTGCTGTCCCCTCCCCCTCCCCCACCCCCGGCCGGAATGCAGTACGGAATGCACCGCAAATCCGCTTAAGGTCAGCCCCGCCTACTCATCGGAGTGGTTGGTATTCCAGAGGGGAAAGGTACCCAGTTAACGACTTTCCTGGAATAGGAAAAAAGAGCTAGCCAAACCCCGCTGACACCTGAAAATGTCCTTTCTATGCATGTTTCAAAAGGGAAGGTCTTCTCTGCCAAAATATTGCCTACTTTGTGGTATTTGAACCCGAATCTGCACGTTTCATTAACGCGGCTTCGAGCGCTCCCACTCGTCCCTGCTTCCCCAGATCACACCACTCGTGCTTTTGCGGACGCCCCCGACGCCCCCCTCTGCGTGTCGCGCCACAATTCAAAACGTTCCGGCGGCAGCGGGTGGGAATTGAACCCGCGACATGGCGCCCGTGCCGTCGCATTGAATCAACAGCCGGGCGCTGAGCCACCGCCAGCGCCACCACGCCGCCACTCAGCTTGGCGGGGCGGGGCGGGGCGCGGGGCGGGGTGGGGTGGGGCGGGGCGGGGCGTCCTCGCGCCATCAAAACAAATCACCGCGGCAGCACGGAGGGACGCAAACACGAGATGACTATCGCCGTGTTTCTCATCCCACAGTTTGAGTGCGACACAGCAGCAGGCAAATACCGGCAATAAGGCTCAGTGCCGCGCCGCGCCGTGCCGCGTTTTGCAGTGCCGTGCCAAGGCTGGGAACGGCGGGCAAGGCAAACCGAGGCAAACGCTGCCACGGCCGAATGGGCGCGGCTGCGCGGCCAGGGCTTTCATGGAGCGTATTTGCTTTGGCTTGTGCACGACCGCCATGGCCATGCCGCCGTGCCGCCGTGCCGCCAAGCCCAACTACTGCCGGCCGGCAGTGCCAATGAATGCAAAGCAGGTTGATGAATGCACCGAGACTCGCTCGCCTCGCGTCTCAGCGCCGACGGCCTCCTACCCCCCACTGCCGTCCCTCTCCCACCCCCGCCACTACCGACCGCGACCCGATCGGGACGCGCTGATAGGAAACGGTTTCAAAGAGATCCAGAGGACCGGGGCGGGGGATTAGAGAGAGAGGGAGACAGATAGGCAGACAGAGAGACGCGAGTGAGAGGGGGGGGGAGAGGGGGGAGAGAGAGAAAGAGAGGTGGAGTCAAAGGGGTTCGGCCCGCTTTCATCCAACTTAACTACCGAAACAAGCGGTGGCCCCGCCACGCCCGCCACGCCCGCCAGTGAGAACGGACTGCGTGTTTTCTCGTTCTTCTCCTCTCCTTGGTTTCTAATTCAGGCATCTGGATGGCCGCGTGGTTTGAGGCGTCGGACTTTCGCGTGAGGGTCCTGCGTTCGAGTCCCCGCCGCCGCGCGAGGCGATTTGGTTTTTCTAACCGCCGAGGGCCATGCTCCGCTCTCCAGCCGCCTCAAGCGGAGCCTCGAGCACATCGACCGCGACACTGTCGAGCGGGAGGGTTCTCGTTTGCGGGGCCGGGCCGTCCGGGCCGTCCGGGCGGAGCCGCTGTTATTGGGACCAGTTTTGCATTGTTTATGCAAATGAGGGCGAAGCGCAATCAAAAAAAACAAACTGCGCGCCTCTTTTTCCCTGTGTGTGGGGCCTGCAGGGCCTGCAGGGTGAAGGGCGCGGCAATCGGAGCGGCGCGGAATCAGTTTGGCGGCAAATGGACGGGAATAACGAATTGGCGGCGAAATATTGGCCGCACTTATTGGGGGTCGGAGTGGAAGGGGTGGGGGCGCGCAGCACAACACGCGCTGGGCGCCCCAAATGTGCCACTGCGAACTGGCGAGGCGGGGGGGGGGGGCGAGGTTCCGAAAGTGCAGCGGCATGCTAAATTAGGAAGGGCGGCGTGGAGGTCAAGATGAGGTCGCCACTGCTGCGCTGCCTGCCGCTCTGCGGGGACATCGGCGCCCTGCCGCCCTACACGCAGTCCGCACATGGAGGGCACGAAGCAGTCCGCCGGGGCCGCGGCTAATGTATTCGAGGGTCACTGAAGTTAGTGGCAATGTGTGGGGGCTTGCCCCGCCCCGCCCCGCCCCGCCCCGCCACCGCGGCCGTGGCGCCCCGCTAGCCTCGCAGGCCATCGCGGGAAGCCGGCGCGGTGCTGGAGTGTCCCGGCCGGCGGTCCCCATGGCCGTGGCCGCCGTGGCGCGAAGACTGATTCCGAGAGTCCTCGCGTCGCTCTGTCTCTCTCGCACCTTTACGGGACGCCCCATGAGTGCGAGGGGCACGGTACGACCCTCGGAATCAGTGTGCCGGCCCGGGCTGCAGCAGCTGCTCGTGTCAGCCAGGGTTCGCACTCAGGCGTGGAAACCTAACCGCCACCGAGCTCAGCGCGCGGGCTGTTCTGGTGGAGCCTGTGGAGCCTAATGTGTGTGCGTGTGGGGCGGGCTGGGGCGTGGCGGGGTGGCGCCTTTGTTAGTAAGGCCTCCCAGTGCGGAGGAAATTAACAGTGGTCCGCGACAAGCACCGCGCCCCGAATGACCCGCCCCTTCCCCTCCGTTTGACGGCTCGGCTTTCGAGGCCTCCACATTGCCTTTGGCCAGCGGCGCGAAAAAAAGGGGAGCCCGTCTGAATTGTATTACTGGACCTTTTTCCACTGCGGCCACCGCCACGTCCGGCGGGCAGGCTGACAGGCAGCGCCTGTCGGACGAGGCCGCCAAGTACGTGTTTAAGGCCGTGTCGCGCCGCAAAAACACGCCGCGCGGCAAACAGATGGGGGCCAGCCGTGCCGCCGTGCCCTCCAGCCCGCCATGGACTGCGTGAACTAACCCGCCTGCGTGGAGCCGAGCAGGCCGTGCACGTGCAGGCAGGCAGCAGCAAGAGCTCCATTTTTTCATTGTCCACTATAGTTTATCGCGTGCTCGTCGCCGCGGACACTGGAAAATAGAGCACGGAGAGTGGATGCTAGAGCAGAAAAATGCTCTTGGACGCTCGCACTATTTTGGTAGTGTAGTTGTTTCCTCTCGGTGGAAGGCGTCGCTGGAGCGCGCCGGAACGCGGCACCGTGCCACCCTGGAGGCCCCGCGTTCCGTGCGGTCGTTTTCGCGGTGCTTTCGGGAGAGATTCTTCCGGCCGCCAGGACCGCCAGGGCCGCCGGGGCCCCAGGGGAGATGCACTCGTTTTCGGGGCGCATCGCGACAGGCAGCAGACCGGAATAATGACTTGGCGCGGGAAGGGGCGGAAAAGACACATCGGCGTGCTGCCGGAGTGCCGGGCGTGCCGGGGAGGCGGCGGGGCGTGGGGGAAGCGGCGACACTGGGCTACACGGCCACGGGACGGTGGTCACCATTAAACGAACGCCGCGCCGTGCCGCCCTGAAGACTGATTCCGAGAAACCGTTTTCGCCGCGCTCTCTTTCTCTCCCTCGCACTTAGCGGCGTCCTTTGTAGGTGTGAGAGAGACAGAGCGACGAAAACGACTCTCCGAATGAGGCTGCGGGGGGAGGGGAGCGGTGGAGCCAAGACAAGGAGGCAGACTTGGTGACAACTTGGCGACAACTCGGCGTGGGCGTGTGGCGCAGGTGTTATTCGCGACCAGCTCGAGAAGCAGGCGAAGCACGGCGAGATGCGTCACGGCTCCGCAAGCTCGGTTCGCTCTTTCTCACGCGGCACGGCGGCACCGCGGCGACGGCGGCCCGGAAGTGGGGCCCCTTTTAGGGCTTCGGGAGGAACACTTTGATGACCGTAAAAACGGAGGGCAGCTGAGTGAGCGGCGGACGATGGATAGTGCGTCCCTTCGCCGCAAGCAGGTGGCTCAGCCGAGGCTTTTGAAAGTGAAGCGCGCTGGACCAGTCTGGATGACGGCAAGCCGGTCCGTAGTTTCAACATGAGATTTTTGTCTCTTTTTTTGTTTATTTTATGTTCGCAGCTGATTGTTTAATGCTCTTTTGTACCTAGCAGCCAACAAGTTAAAGCTTCGTTTAATTTTTTTTTCTGCGTCGTCGACGTGCTGCAACTGCACCGCGTCGCCCCATGCCACCCACCGCCCCGCACCCAGACCCCCAGCAACCGTCAGCTCGGAGCGCACGAACGGAAGCCCCTCCCCTCCACCGCCACCACCGCCAGCGCGAATGGAGTGACGGACGGCCGGCAGCTGGGGGAAGGGGTGAGGACGCCGAGGACGCCGAGGACGCCGAGGACGCCGAGGACGCCGAGGACGCCGAGGACGGCCAGGCATCTCCTGCATCTCCTGGTGGTCGCGGGTGAAATAAACATGAAGGCGGACGCGTTTTTGTTCGACGGGACCGACACCTGCCCCCCTTCCCCCCGGACCGGAGCACGACGCGACGTCCACATCGCAGCGAGACAGCCGGAGAAGCCACGACGAGGTCGACCTGATTTCCATCCTGCAGGCACTGATAAATTTAACCGTGCTGGCGTGGCGGGGCCGGCCCGGGACAGCGAGACCTCGGCCAGACCTCGGCAGGACCGCGGCCCGACCGGCAGAGTGCGCTGCTGCTCCTGGGAGGAATCCGCGTTAAGCCCCGTCCGCCCTGCGCAGCCGCAAGAGGCCCGTCCAGTTCATCAGAGTCTCCAAGTCTGCGGTCCGCGCCGCGCCACTAGAAGGGGGAGAGAGAGGAGCCCTGCAGGGACTTGACATCGGGGCGGACCGGCGGCCACTGCAGCACCACGCCGCGTACTCCACGACGGCCAGCTTGGACTGGACGGCCGGCATCTCATGCAAATAAATCAATCCGTGTCGTTTCCAAAGAGGAAAAAGGGTGTCGCCAAACGTGGCCGGGGAAGGGAAGAGCGTGGCCTGCTTTGAGGCGGCGGGCGCGGCCTTTTAAATTAGTGATTCGCCTCGGCCACAAAGGCTGCGCTAATCTATAGGGTAATCACCCGCAATCGTCTCGGCATGCTAATGGCTCAAGGCGCTGCGCAGCGCCGCGCGCAGGGCCGGAGGCTGAAACCTGCCCTTGGCTTGCAGGTGAGGCGGAGGCATGATCGGCCGGCTTTGGGGCCGGATGTAAACGGGCAGCCCTGCAGGCCCTGCAGGCCGCACCCGGCCAGGATGTGGAGGAAGGCCATGCTTGGCGCCCCAGAGGGACGGGGCCGCGGGGCCACGGGGCAGGCCTACACCTCATAACCAACCCTTGGCCGATCTTGAGCCCTCCGACCCCCAACAGCGGTGCACACGATAGATTTAGGAAAGGCTGCCCCCCAGCAAACTGATTCCGAGCGGGTCTCTCTCGCACTCACGGGGCGTCCCGCGTGGGTGCGAGAGAGACAGACCGAAGTGAGCCCGCAGCTGCCAGCGAGCCTGCGCCGCGCCCGGCCAGATATATGGACGGATATACAGGGGGGAGAGGGGGAGGCCTTCCCGAGCGGAGGATGTGGGCAAAATAAAGTCTTCCGTGGCTGAAGCGGTTTTGCGCAAAGGCCGTTTCAGCGCAAAAGGGTGGAGAGGACGGAGAGGTGCTTTGAGGAGCGGCGGAGTGGCCTTTCGCGCGGCGTGGCGGAGCGTGGCGCGAAACGCGAAACAAACAAAAAAAAAGATGAAAACGAAAAACGGGTACGAGACAAGAGCATACTCAACGGGCGGACACGGGCCGTGGATGCCAGAGAGTGGTGCAGCCGGCACTGGGAAAAAGTTGATACGCTTTAAAAATACATTTCACCAAAGTTTCATTATTTCGCGTATGTTTTGCACACATTATTATTGGGTCGTAAATCCGACCCCGGTGCTGAGCATTCCACTGGGCCTCGTCTCACCGCCACTCCCCCGCCGCGCGGCCCTGGCCGTCCACGCTGACAGATATATACGACGCGAAATGAATTACATTTAAGAAAAGACGTTCATTATTAAATCGCAATTACGGCGGTAATGGAGACGGCCCCCATCAGGCGGATAGATCCATCTCGGTGACGCGCCAGGGCGAGGGAGAGAGAGGCGGCGAGACAAAAAGAGGAAGAAACATTTTTCAGACAAATCCGAGAGACGAAGACAGAAGGTCGTAGATCAAAGTGCGCCGAGGCGGGAAGGCCCGAAGGCCCGAAGGGCCCGCCTCGCTCCAACCCTTCCCCGGTGGTCCATTTCCTAGGCGGCCCAAATCTGCTCTTTGTTACCTAATTTCGCGGCGCCCTTTCATCAGCCGATTAATTATTGGGCGCGCCAGGCGGCGAGGCCATGCGTCTTTCCGGCTTTTGTTGCGCCGCGGCGACGTCACGTGACTGACGTCCCTAGTTTCCGCACCGAATAAACCAAACTTTTTTCGCGGTGTGTCCGCGAAAGAGGTCTCAGTCTTGTAGGGCCAATGATTCCGGAGGCCATTGGAAGCCCTGGGACTCGGCGCCGCGAGCGGGGGCTGCGGCATTAAGGACCACTTACTAGTCTGGCGGGTAGTTCTCGGCCGCACTGATTTGAAACTGCTGGCCAGTCGGGTCCGGCCTGACGGGCCCTCCACGTTAATACTTGCACGCCCCTCGAGACTGCTCCAGTTCCAGTTTGGGCAGCCTGGAGGCCGCAGGGCCGCAGGGCCGCAGGGCGGGGCCGGACAAGACTGCCCCGCCAAACAACGCGTTCAGCAAATTTATTCGTCCTTTTGTGTGCTCCAGAGGTAATGCACTGAGGGGGATCACTCATGAAAGGAAGGGGCGTGGCCGGCAGGACAGTATTGGGGTTGTCGGGGGCGGATGGCGGATTAGGTAGGGGTAGGGTGGGACTCGCGCGCCCTCGGCCAACCCTCGGCCAACCCTAGCCCTCGGGGTGACGAATGAGTACATGGTCTGAGCTGGACGCCGTCGGGGCGGGGCGGCGCGGGCGGGGCGGGGGTCGCCGGTAAATTACCCGACCACACTTAGACGGCCTTGCATATTGCCAGCGGCCACGGCGCAGCCTCGGCCCATGGGCTGCCAACAGGAGCCGGCGGGGCACATCCGCTTGAATTATAGACAGCGGTTCGAATAGGTCTAACGCCTCTAAAGCGGGCTGGCCCCCCGCCCTAGGCTCACTTCTCCCCACCACCACCACTACCACCACCAACAACCACCCCTCCCCCCTTTCGTGGAAAAGCAAACATTGTCAAATACGGTCAAATATGAGTCAACAGCGCGTCAGCCGTGGATGAGGAAAAAGGCCACCTACGAGCTGCCCCCCCCCCCTCCCCCGTGACTGGCTGGCGCTGCTACCTCCGTGCCGCTCCGAAACTTGATGGCTTTCAACTTAATACCGGGCGGCCTTGGCCGTGCCTTGGCCATGCCGTGGCCTCCGCTGGAAGATGCAGCAGCACTCTATCACGGGACTGCAATATAAGGCGCGCAACATCAGTTATTTCATTAAGGGCGGAGTGCAGTGCCTGTTCCTCACGCCGCTGCGTTCCGGACCCGTTGCAGGGAGCCTCGCTGAAAGCGGGCCAGCGAAGCGCGAGGCGAACTCTTAGAGACGCCACTGTTTACCGACGAAAGTGACGTCATACTCGTTGAAAACGTGAATTTCACGTTTGTTCGAGTATAATGTCAATTCGTTTGATTGTTTGATCCACGTTCTAAACAAACGTGACATGGTGTTCAAAGGAACGTGACACGGTTCTGACGAAACATCATAACGTCAGCGTGACGTCACACTCGTCGGCAAACAGTGCAGCGGGCGGCATGGCGGGAGTTTGAAAAGCGTCGCAAAAAGGGAATAACGCGGCGAGGGCGCCACTCGTCTAATGGGATGAGGCCCTGCATGGAAATAACACTGCGATTAAAAAGGGAATAAAAGAGTGCGGATTAAGGGGCTCTGTAACGCACTTCCGTATTCATACGCGACATTATTTTCTTTTTTTTACCCCCCTTTTTTTCTAAAAAGAGGCCTTGAAAGGCCGTTCTCTCCTCATCAACTCTGTTTTTGTTTGTTTTTGCGCGGGCCCGCCATCAGTCACACGCGGGACGGGTATCCCTCACTGTATAATTCACGGGACACGGGGATTACTTGCCCCCATGCGGGCGGCTCCGCGGATGAACGAAGTGCGGACGTCCTGCCGCCCGTCCTGGCAGGGGCGCCCGATTCCGAATCGATTCCTCGAGGTAACTTACTTTTGATTTTTTTTGCTTGAGGAATGAAAAAGTAAGAATCGGTATCATGCAATGGGAGTGTCATTTCAAAATTTTTGTTACGCACCGTACCTGCAGGGACTGGGCCAATATGCATGCCTTGGCACGGCCGGGTTGGGTGCGGAGGGTGTGGCGGGGCGGGCAACCTTTTGGCGGCGGGGTGCTCGCCGCTCCCACACCGCGCCCCTTTCGAACCGCCAGGCCTACCTCGCCGTTTTGCTGACGGTTCGAGCGGGCCGCTTTGCCGCTCTGCTAAACGGCGGGGCCCACCGGCCCTCGGACCGGCCGGGCCCTTGGACCTGGACCGGCCGACCGCAGAGAGTGTGCGGTATCGCCCGCCAAAGCGAGGCAAAAGGCAAAGGGGCCCCCGCCGCCCCCGGCCCTCCGCCGCCCTCTGCCCTTCGTGGCGAGAAATGGCGGAATTAGAGCCTGCAGCGGACGCCGGGCCCCAGCCGCCCCGAGCCGCCAAGCCCCGCCAAGGGCACCACCGGTCCGACCCCACACTCTTTCCGATAGCTTATTTCACCTTTGGCCTCGCTGGGCCCAGGGGTCTATCGTCAGAGGGAGAGGGCGAGGGAGAGAGAGAGAGAGAGAGAGAGAGAGAGAGCGCTTGTGTGGTGTGTGAAATTTAACGTGTGTACTATGTGATTTGTGGCCGTGTCTCCATCGGGCCGAACAGTTTTTTGCTGTTGTTTGTTTATTTTTGCAGCCCGTTCGTGCTGCTCTGCAAGACAGGGGTGTGGGTGGCCGGACTGGCCGGACACAATGTGGCCGTGAAAGATCCCCTGCGGGAGCGGGGGCCGCCCGGGGCTCATCCCGTGGGTACCTGATGCATGGCCCCGCCTCGGCCCCGCCTCGGCCCCGCCTCACCGCGCCGCACCGGGCGGCTGGGCCCAGGGCCAGCCCGGACCCTGGACTAGGGTCCTGACCAGCCCGGGACGTGGACGAACGGAACGACCAGGACGACCAGGACGACGGGCTTGGAAGGGATTTAGTCCCAGCCACTGTATCGACCGGCCGGACAGATTTGGCGGGGCTAGTGTCTCCTGCAAGAGCGCTTTCGTCGCTCTGTGTCCCTCACACCCTACCGGGTGAGCCGGAGCGTCCGAGCACTGCGCCGCGGGGCGATGGGTGCCCCGACGCTCTGCGGGCCTCGCCGAGGGCCCGGCTGGCCAAGCTAGCTGAGAGCCTCTAGGCGCGCGTCACAATATTCGGAATGAGTGTCTCTGGAGGATCGGGACGGGGAGGAGGGGGGGGGCATTCCAAGCATAACGCCGCCAAGTTTGTTAGGGGCTTATTGCCCTCTCGATGCGATGGCGTCTCGGCGCTTTTATCCGTCGCGCCCTCCGTGACCTCTGCCTGGAAACGATGCCACCGAAAGAGGACCGCGTTGCCGCACCTGCCGCGTCGCTCTCTCTCTCTCTCTCTCTCTCTCTCTCTCTCCTCTCTCTCTCTCTCTCTCTCTCTCTCTCTCTCTCTCTCTCGCACCCATTCTCGTCCTCCATGAGTGCGACGGAGACAGAGCGACGAGACGACGCTTCGGAATCGGTCGGAGCGTGCCTCTCGCATTCCGGCAGAACAATCCCACTCTTTCGCTCGGATTCGTCCCTTTAAAGCGGCGCCGGAATGCTCGGCGCTTCGCGGGCCAACAACGACAGACATCGTCGCAGGCGGGATGGCTGAACCAGCATGGTTCCCTGTGCTCCAGGCTCGGACTGGCCAGGGCAGACGGACAGAAAAATCTGCCGGGGCCTTCGGGTTTGGGACCAGTAACGCCACAAAGTTGGTCAAAGAGTGATTGAATATCTCCGCAAGTAGCCGTTTTCGCTGATTTTGGGCGGCCACTGCGTCCGATCTAGTTGCGACCAACGGCCTACCTTGACGCCCTAGTGTTCTTTAGACCCTACTCTTTCATGCCCTGTATCGGGAAGACGTTGACCACAACGATTTTGGCTTTGACCGCAGCGATTTTCCGGCCAAGTTGGTCAAAAAGTGGTCGAATCTCGGGAATTTGCTGATTTTGCTGACTTTGGGCGGCCACTGTGTCCAATGTAGTCGCCGTAAAAGGCCTCCCTCGACGTCCTAGTATTCTTAAGGCCCTACTCTTTCATGCCCTGTATCGGGAAGACGTTGACCACAACGATTTTGGCTTTGACCGCAGCGATTTTCCGACCAAGTTGGTCAAAAAGTGGTCGAATCTCGGAAATTTGCTGATTTTGCTGACTTTGGGCGGCTACTGTGTCCAATCTAGTCGCCGTAAAAGACCTCCCTCGACGTCCTAGTATTCTTAAGACCCCACTCTTTCATGCCCTGTATCGGGAAGACGTTGACCACAACGATTTTGGCTTTGACCGCAGCGATTTTCCGACCAAGTTGGTCAAAAAGTGGTCGAATTTCGGAAATTTGCTGATTTTGCTGACTTTGGGCGGCCCACTATAACCCTCGTTCCCACTCGTTCCCCACTAACCCTCGTTCCCACTAACCCTCGTTTTCACCCCCTGCTCCGAATTAGTCAACGAAATCAGTGCAAACTGGTGCGGGCGCTGGCGGCAAGCACGCACCGGCTTTGGTGCCTTTGGTGCCTTTTCGCGAAAGCCATCACGGTGATTGTGTGCCCGCAGCGCCACGCGTGTTGGCCGGTGGCTGTTTTAATTACACAGCGAGTGTTTGTCTTGCTTTCAAGCGCGCAGAGCGGAGCCAAGCGGAGCCAAGCGGGCAGGGCACCCCTTGGCCGGGGATACAGACCGCGTGGCCAGGGAGTTATTTCCACACGGCCAGGGCTCGGTCTGGCCCCAGCAGCCTCGCTCCACTGCTTGATTCCGAACTGCCCTGCCTCTCTCGCACCCGCACGGACCACCCCAGGGGTGCGAGTGAGACAGAGCATAGTTCGGACTCAGCCTGCTGCTGCCTGCTACCGCCGCCGGGCTCGGAAAGTATCGCAGCAACATCGAGACATCGAAGCCATAACTCATCACCTGCCCGGAGCTGCAGCTGTAGCTGCCGCTTCTGCTGCTTCTCGAGGATCTTGAAGCCCTGCGCTGCCGGCGCGATCCCCCCACAGCCAGGCCGCCTATATATCCTGAGCCGGTAGGCACACTGGTAAAACAAAGGCATAAAAATTACGCCCTTAAGGGCATAAATACTCTTTTACGCCCTTCCAGGGGCATAAATCGTTTTATGCCTTTGGGAAGGGCGTAAATGGTATAGGAATTTCAAGCAAAATTTTAATGCCCTTCCCAAAGGCATTAACGATTTATGCCCTTTAAGGGCGTAAATCGTTTACGCCCTTAAAGGGCATAATTTTTATGCCTTTGTTTCACCAGTGCAGGCCGTAGTGCCGTAGCGCAGCAGGCCTCTGTTTGGGTCGGGCTCTGGCCTGCACGCGGGGCGCGGAGCCTGGTGGAGCCCCGAAAAGGGGATGCTGCTTTCACTCGACGCAGAGAGGAAGAAAAAACACCGTATGATTTACTGGAAATTATGCTACACCCCATTGGTTTTGTGTAAAATTACACCGAGAGAAAAAAATAAACACAACAAAAGTGACATTCCCTTCAAGCGAACGTGACAAGATTAGCAGTCGTCGTCGAGCAACAGTGAGGTAGTTGAGCCTCAGTGGTACACAAGTCAGGCAAACCCCGGCAGTGTTTCCGAACTGGTACTCGCATGCAGGCGAGACGCAGCGCGAACGAAACTTGCTGTTATTCATGAAAGTTTCCATTCGCTGTGTTGCGGTCAGCACGTAGCGCCACTCCTACAGACCGGCTTCCATCCCGGCCGAGGCATGATTTACTCCGAGCGACGTGCCGCGGAGTCGGGGGCGAGCCGAATCCCGAGTCGTTGGGGCAGGGCAGATTATCATAGCGAAGCCTCGCAGCCTTAAGGCCCTCTACGACACACGCGTGCACGCAGCCGGGAATCCTGCTCGCCCTTTCGGCGCCAACCCTCAGCCTCCGCCTCGCCTCCGCCTCCGACTCGAGCACGACTTGCCTCGGAAGCGAAGAGTTAGTACTCCACCGCGGCGAGTTTATTTTCGCATACAATGCGACCCGGGAGGAGGTGCCCCCAGAGCGCTCCGACTCGCTCTCTCTCTCTCTCTCTCTCTCTCTCTCTCTCTCTCTCTCTCTCTCTCTCTCTCTCTCTCTCTCTCTCTCTCTCACAGCCTCACCGGATGCCCCACGAGTGCGAGAGAGACAGAGCGACGCGATCGTCCCGGCGGACCGCGAGTGCGTCGACGATCGGACGTCATACTGCGCACCGCGACGCACCGCGACGCACCGCGCGCAAAATATAATAATGCGCCCCACTGGAAAGAGATAAGAGGCGATGCGTTTAATTTACGAGCGGACAAAAACGGAGAGCAAGTGTACACGTTGTGTGTGTGTGTGTGTTGTGTGAGGGAGGGAGAGGGGGGGGGGGAATAGAGTGAGTGAATGTTCATCCAACCGCAGGCTGCATGCATGCCCTCCAACACCGCTCCCCTTTTACTTTTTCATCCGTTGTGTGGCGCGGGTACTCGGCCGTGCGCGCGCCACTCTTTGTGCGCGGACGCAACGCTCTAGTGGGTACCGAATTTTCTTGCAGTGGGCTCCCACTTTTCAAGCCGGTTTATCTCGTTTGTGGAACGCGAGACGGAAGGCCCCGCTAATTAGTGGCTATCCGCTGCTTTTGGGAGTCTCTCTTCTCCCAGTGGAGTCGCCTAGCCTGGCCGGGCCTGGCCTCGCCCCGCCGCGGTCCGCCGTTGGGCTCTAATCACGGGTCAGCCGAGCGACTCGGTGGAGTCTCTGCCGTCTCCGTCGCACTCACGGGGCACACCGTAAGGGCGGTGCGAGAGAGACGAGCCGCTCTCCTGAATCACAGGGCAGTCCGCTCCGAAAGAACACGCTCTCCCGAACGCTTAGCTTGGAAAACAATCCGAAAACCCAGACGCGTTGTTCGATCCCTCTCTCCCTGTGCAAGTTTATCGTGGAGGGTTTTCGAATTTGCGCGTGTGCTGCTGACGCTGCCGACGCGGCGGCGAGGAGTGCGTCGACGAGACTCCCACTCCACCGCAATGCGCCGCGCGGCGCCGCGCCACTCGTCGCGGCCAACTCACAAACTCGTAATTGGAAGGCATCGTTGGGGATTACGCCGTCTTGAACCCATCTCGCGACTTAACCGAATTAACCGAGTTGCAAGGCCGAAAATAAGGAGATGAGAGCACGCGGGCTGGCACATAAAACACACACACACGCGCGCGCACACACACACTGCGAGCACACGGCGCACACGTATCAAAGTCAGCCTCCCTGATGAAGACGGCCGTAAACTCATTTCCCATATCCATATTGGATGACGCCGGCCCGCCTCGCACTAGGCCCACAGCCTTGAGAGCCTCCACCGCCGCGCCCGCCCCGCCCCGCCCCGCCCCGCCCCGCCGCACCGATTAGTGTTCCGGCAGGTGTCTGCAATATTAAAGGACGCGCCAACAATCGGAGAAAAGTGTCGCCGTCGGCGTGGTGCGCAGCGGAGCACGACGTCAAGGCCGGCAGGCTGGAGGGGCGGCCGCGGTCGCGTCGCTCTGTCTCTCTCGCACCCGTGCGGGCCGCCCCGTGAGTGCGAAAGAGAGGGCCCAAGGCCGCGCCGGTGCCGGTTACAAGTTGGAGATTTACACACGCGCGCACAGCCGCCCCGGCCGTCAGCCCAGCCGACGCCTGTCTACGCCGCTAAGTCGGACGCCTGCATGCCGACAGGGCCGACAGGGAAAAGGGGAGTAATTGACGCGCCGAGTGCCGGGCTGGACGTGGACAGGTGCGTGCTTGGCCATGGCTGGCCGTGCTTGGCCCTGCCTGGCCGTATGGCGGCTATGCGAGGCCAGACAGAGGCGGAGCCAGAGCCGACCAAAGGGAGGAGCAAAGAGCAATTTTTGGCTGGAAAAGCGCAGCTCTTTGCCTACCTTCCAGGCAGCTACCTCCGGGCCAAAAACGGGGGCGGGGGTCAGTTGTTATTTCGCCCCTTGGCCCTTCGCTTGTCCCCCTCCGTTCCCCCGCCCCCGCCCGCGCGCTCTGCGGCTCACGAGAAGTTGAAAGTCCGCTCCACGTCGCCTGCCTTATTCAGAGGCTTTGCCAACTCTTATTCGACCAACAGTTGGGTCGAAAGCAGCAAATAAATTGGCCCGCCCCGCCCCGCCCCGCCCCGCCCCGCCTCGGCCGGACTAAACAAGGAGCCTCCACCAACAACACTCGTTCAAGATGATTTAATTTGGAAAAAAGATACTTGTGTCGTGTGTGTGTGTGTGTGTTTGTTTGTGTGTTTGTGTGTCTCGTGTCGTGGTGTGTCGGCAGAATGAGCAGAGCCTCCCGAATCCGTCGTCGAGGCCATGGCTGTTGACTGAGGATATTGTGAGACGGCTATTTGGCGGGGCGTGGCGGGGCGGGGCGGGTTAGGCGAGTCAGGCCCAACTAAGACAAACCAAACACAATCAATGCCCATCACGGGTCGACGGACACCTGCCCCGATACCAGCGGGCCCGCCTCGTTGCCGGCCGGGCCGGGCCGGGCCGGGGCCGGGACAGCGACCCACACCCCCGTTCGTCCAAATCCCGTCCCAAACTCCTGCTCGTCTCCTCCGACGTGGAGACCGTCAAGCGGGCTGTGCCGTGCGTGCGGTGCGGCGGCGCGGTCAGCGAGCCGGGCCCCGGCGCCCCGGCAGCGCGCTCAAGTTTGCGCGCCAAACTCTGACACGTTTGAATTCCCCGTCCGGCTGGACGTGCCGCGGCATTAATCGCTTAATTGGGCAAGTTGGCCGGGCTGCCAGTGTAGGGGCTGCCAGTGTATGGGCAGCCAGTGTAGGGCACGGCCGTCGGCTCAGCTGCGGCAGTGCTAGCCGCGCCCCGCATTCGGGCAAATGAAGCGCAGCGATTAGTCCGCGTCCGCCGGGCCGCGGTTCGCGTCCCGGTGCCGCTACTGGCAGCACCCACACTGTGATTCCGAATGCCCGTGAACAGCTCCAGACGTGCCATATCGCGCCTTACTGCCTCGGCGCGAGGCTAGCCGCGAAGCCGAAGCCTCGATATTGATCACGCATAAACCCAGCCAGGCCGACTCAGCGCCTCCACCGTAAGGAAAGCAGGTGCCAATAAGATTTGGGCAATTTATCGTTCTCCCCGCCTACTCGCGATGCAGCCCCAAGATGGACGGTCTGTTGTTGACCCTCGAAGGCCTCCGCCCCCTCCGCCCACGCAGCGGGAAGCCACACGCACGGGACTCACCTGAAAGGCCCCGGGGGAAAAGTATGACGATTAAGGTCGCGAAGATGGTAAAATATGGCATGTGTTTCATTGGTGTCGTGATGTAGTGCGGGCCGCGCGCCGCTACGCTGCAAAAAGCGAGAGGCCTGCTTCGCAGCTCCGCGGCTTCGCTGCTTCGGTCGGCGAGTCGGCGATGCCCGCCGTGGTTGTCGACGCGCAAAGCGGCGTCCTCCGCCAACTTTTTCAATCAATTCTTTCCCTCCAGTTCTAGAGGTGTGTAGCTGTGGTGGGCAGCGCCACTAGACAGTAGTACTGGGCCCGAGTGCGGGGGAAATGGGGGGGGCAGAGCGGTGCAGGGCTCCGTTGCCAGGAGGAAGTTACATGGAGTGCTTGCGGAGCTCCGTTTATTCTCTCGAGTTAGCCCAGCCCCTTCTGTCCACACGTACGAGGCAACATGCGGTCGGGATTACCAGACTGAGGGTTCACAGAGATTCAGCTCGGAAGGCGGAAAACAGTCCCTAGGAACAAAGGCGGCTGAGGTAGTCGGGGGAGGAACCCGAAGAAACCGCCGCCGTTCCCCCTTGCAGCAACTCGCGGAAGAGGTTCCCTCATGTGTACCTGCTTTTCTGCCGCGAGGGCCGGCTAAGGTGTTTGCCGTCAAAAAAGTGTGGGGTAGCAGTGTTTGCTGAAGAGAAAAACCCAGTCTCGCGTTATGAATTTCTTGATATTTTTTTTGTCCGAGCGCTCGGACCGTTTTTCCGTTTACTCTTATCCACGTGCCGCCCCGCTCGGCTAGTAGGTCAAGGAGGTCAAGAGGGCCCACGGCGTGTCGGACTGCCCGGGGGCGGCCCCGGGGACGGGCTGCTGGGGGTCGGCGGGCCGCTCTGGCGTTCTGGCGCTCTCAAAGCCATTGATATCAGTTTCATCAGAGGTGCGTCCCTCCCTGGCCACGCCTCGGCCACGCCGCTCCGCCGTGGCTCCGCGCCCCGCCCCGGCCTCCCTCCGTTAATGTGTCCGAGAAATAAGATCGCCGGAGGGGGCGGCGCGGTCTCCGGTCCCCGCTTGCCACTGCCCTCGCGTCGCAGCGTCGCAGCGTCGCGACCTGCAGAACGCTTCCGAGGGTCGTTTCCGTCGCTCTGTCTCTCTCGCACCTGTAGGGGACGCCCCAGGAGGCCGAGAGAGACAGAGCGACCATCTCGGAATCAGTCTACTGCAGGATGGCTGGCGCGATAAGCGACACCGCTGCGGACGTCGCCGTCGTGCGCCCCGGCCGGGGCCCCCGGCACGCCTCACGCCTCCCCCTCCCCTTTCCCGAAAACGGCCGCGAGGCGAGCATGACCCTTCATCAAAGCAGAATAACACAAAAAGTTTGATAACCTACAAAGCAACCCAAAATCAAAGCCTCATGAATCATTCAATAGCGAGCCAACAGACCGGCCGGGCCGGGCCGGGCCGGGCGGAAAGGAGCAGACAGGAACGGGCTGGAACAGAGGGAAAGGGAGGGAAGCCCCGATATCGGCTGCAGAAGGGCTGTCGGCGTGTCCCTTGCCTCCGCGAAGGGCCCTCCCTTCGGCCCCTTCGGCCGCAGCCACGCTGCACCGTCCGTTCCGGCGGCTCCAGCGGCCTTTCTGCCTTTCCAAAACTACCATCACTCTCCGTGTTGTCTTTGTCCGTCCGACTCCCACTGCCTTTCCGTTTTCCCCGAAAGATAAATCCCGTCCGTCAGCAGGGAAACACGGCGTCGCCCGTTTTTCTCCAATCGGGAGAAAATTGAGGCGGAGAGGGCGCGGCCCGCTGCCGGCCTGCCGGCCTGCCGCCTGGCGGGGGTGGCGCGGTCCCAGCCGCCCGGACCGAGCTGCCAGCCGCGCATTAAAATTCAGAACTTTCGGGACGCGCGCCACAATACGGCCCTGGCCCTCTGGGGAAATAGAAAAGAAATCAGACATCCAGATCTCATTGCCGTCTTTAATATTGCATTTCCGCCTATTTACCCCCGCCACGCCGCCCCTCCCCTCCCCCTCCCCTCCCCCTCCCCGCGCGCACCCGTCAGAGCTGTCACCAGGAAACAGTTGTTTGCGAGAATATTCTTGGAGAGCAGCGGCGCTGGGCCCATTTGAGGGCCGCGGGCTGAGCCCTGAGTGCTGCCCACCCGACCCGCCCGACCCCGGGGCCTCCCGGAGCCTGCCGGGGCCCGGGGACACTGATTACCCCTCATCGGACTTGGGGGATCGCTTCGAGCGGTCTACCCGCCTTGGCGTGGCGTGGCGTGGTGCGTGCCGTGCCGTGGCCGCCGTGACGTCAGCGATTTCCGCCTGAGAGTAATAAAACCGTCAATACGTCATAATGGTTGGACACGTGTCGGTGTAGCCAACTTCCTCCCGTCCGCCCGTCCGCCCGTCGGCACTCTTCGCTTTCCCTTTCGGGCAAAAAATAACCCGGCCTTTGCCTGTGCGACGAGAAGGCCCCAGCCCAGCCAGCCCAGCTTGACCGGCCGCAGCAGTTCCTCGTCGGCGCCTCGGCACCACTCGTTTCCCGATTATAACCCACTTTTGGTGCCGTAACTCTGCTGACTAGTGTGCGAACCGGAAGGGCCGTGGCGAGCTGCGCCACTGCCAATGCGGCCCATTACGGAAGAAATAGGCATCCCGTGTGTGTTCTGCGGCCTGCGGTCCGAGCCCGATAAACATCAAGCAGCCCTCTTACTTGCCCTGTGTGTCTTCATTGCTGTCGGCCGCCGGGTTGGCTGCCTTTGCTGCGAGCAACTCGTTCCTTCGAACAAACCTGCGCTCTGGGAATCGGGCCGCACAGCCGCAGTCGTTTAGTGTCCGACAGCCAACACGCGTGACCGCGGATCGAACAACGGCGTCCCTGCATTTTCATGATGTTTTTTTTTTTTTTTTCACCAGTGTTGTGCTGAGCCTTTTGTCTTCTCGTGCCAGCCCGCCTTCTGTCTGCACCAAGAGGAAGGCGAGATAAAGACAAAAACAAGGAAACTAGGAAAAACTCGAAGAAGAAGAAGTATAGTGCAGCATTGCGTGAGTGGCGCAAGAAACTGGCACAGAACATCGTGGGGGAGGAGAGGGGGGGTGCGGAGAGTAGCTCGACTCGCTCACGGACCCAATGGACTAAAAACTGCATCTGCGCTCCTGGCGTGCCAACCTTGCCAATCAGGGTCGACGGATGGCACTGCAATCTGCTGCAGAGAGAGAAGGAGGGAGGGAGCGTGTGGAAAAGGGTAGAGGGTGGATGTGGCGCCAGCGCGCCAGCCTGCCGTGTGTGATTCTTCACCGATCGACACATTGCCTGCATTGCTCTAATCACACTCACACTGTCTCACTCACACACACACAGTGGCTTAGGCACTTACAGACACTTCCCTGGCTCTCACACGCGCGTGTTGCCCTAACCTCCTTCCGTACGCCACACACAAGTACACGCGTCTTACTCTTGGTTGCTCGGTGCTCAGTCATTGGTGAAATAATTCAGGGCAGTGCGGTACGGTCAGACGGACAGACAGGCAGACAGACAGGCAGGCCCCTTTCGCGTATGTAGTGCCCTCGCCTCCTCGGTCCGGCGTTCTTGAAACGGGCTTAAACCCTGCCAAAAGAGCCCGTCTTACCTCGCTCGTCCCCAGGCCGCCCGACACACCACTCGACTTGCTTGCGCTGCTTACGCTGCTTACAGTGTATACGCGCTCTCATGAAACTAAATTGGACGCTCTTTTCGCTCGTGACGGGACGGGGATCCTTGGCGACGCGGCGACGCGGCCAAGCTCCGGGGCTTCCCCGCGGCGGCTTTGAAGAAGGCGGCGCGGCGCGTCTCGCCGAGGCCCGACTTACTTTGGACAATGCCCTTCGCCGCACGCTCTATTCCCTCCGCCCCGCGCCCCGCGAGCGCCGTGTGCGCCCCAGGGGCCCCAGGGCTGCGGCTACACGCCGATACGGCGCCTGCTGCTCAAACATGCACGGCCGCTGCCGAAGGGGGCGCAGGGCGCAGCCAGGGCGCAGCAAGGGGCACCTTTGCACAGGTAGTACCCGCAGGCCCGCAGGCAGCACCGCTTTCAAGACCTGCCGGCGCTGCGCTGCCGGTGCCAGCCGGTGCCAGCCGGTGCCAGTGTGTTTGGCCGACGATATTCCGCACGCATTTCGATCCCACAGTCTGGCCGGCCGGGCCTAAGTGCCCGCGGGCCGGGTGGGTCCGGGCCACTGCGAGTGCTGGCCGAGCCCTGGCCGAGCCGAGCGGCCCTACGCAACGCAAACACACGCCAGCCAGCCGAGCCAGCCTCCAGGAGTGACCGGCTGAGACTCCGGAACCCCGGGCCGGGGTGGGCGGGGCATGGTGATTGGTTCCGGCGAAACAGAGCCTCATGAAAAATGGAGATTGTTGCCGGGACTCGAACCTCGGTCCTCGGGACGGAAAGTCGGTGCCCGTACGCTCTCGGCCACGAAGCCTCTAGCTGAAAGCCAATTTTCACTAGGTCGGCGCCGTAGCTGGGTCGGTTGCCTACCTCCCCGGCGACCCTCGCCGAATGTACTTCGCCCTTGGACGGTTATCGGGCCGAAATCACTGGCCCAATGACGTCCAGCGCGCGGACCCGCACCGCCCGGGGCGTGTGGCGCGGCTCGGCACGGCTCGGCTCGGCTCGGCACGGCACGGCCCTGACCCTCCCTCCGCCCTTTCCTCGGCGCATTGATGGCCAAGATTTATCGCCCGAGGGCGTGGACTAATCGTGCGGCGTTGTAGCCCTTCATGCCCTGTCCATCGCTGCCCGCGCCGCCCCCGACGCCGCCCCCGCCGCCCCCGACGGCGACCCCTCGGCCGGCTCACGGCCCGGACGGCACGCGGCGACAAGGGCCGTGCGCCCGTCGAGGCCCCCGTCGAGGCCCTCGAGGCCGTGGGGCTCAGGTCCCAGGGCTCAGGCCCCGCACTTACACGCGGAGACAAATGACCGCGAGGGTCGCGAGGTACAACACGACGTCGCCGACGTCAGCCGACGTCAGCCGACGTCATCCCTCTCCCCTTGCCGATGGCGCGGCGGCGCGGCTCGGTGCGATCCCAATCTCCGCGCCGAGCCCGCCAAGGCAAACCCGCCGCCTCGGATCGGAGAACGACGAGGACGACGAGGACGGAACACAGACGACATGCGCGGCGACACTTTATCCCTGGAGACGCGCTGCGCCGCGACGCGACGCGCTGCCTGACTGCCTCGGTAATCCGGCGAGCATCATAAAGACGGCGCCATTAAATATGCAGACAGGCAGCGTGGCACGACGTGGCACAGCGAGTCGCGTTGAGTCGTGTAGCCGGCGGGCACGCGGACACGTGTGTCGCTTCAGCTTTACGACGGACGACGCGTTAGACAAGTGGGGCGGCGGACGGGCGGACGGACGGACGGACAGACGGACAGGCAGACGCACTAGAAAGCACGCGCCCCATCCATTACGTGTAAACGGCGGCCCGCCCCGCCCAGTCTTTCAGTTTGCACCGCTCCCCGCGAGGGACTCGTCACGCGCCCGTTCGGCCCGTTGGCCCGGTCGGGGCGCCGCAGGCTGACTCCGAACAGTCGCCCTGTCTCTCTCGCACTCGGGGCGCGCCTCGTTGGGAGCGAGAGAGACGGCGGCTCTGCGGATTGGCTCGGCTGGCAGGCATATTGGATGGAATGGTACGTGTGGGAGGCCCGGCGGCCCGGCGGCCCGGCGGTGGAGGAAAAGTGCGTATCAATATGAAATAAAACAGCCGCCCCGCCGAAAGTGAAGGCTGGGGAGGGGAGGGGGGAGGCCGCCAGGCACTTGGGACTCCCCTGTGCCCTTGGCGCGCCTAGGCGGGATGGACGCCGACTAGCTCGTCACGCCCACGGCCTACACGAAGTGCACCAAGCGGTACAAGTCAAACGGTGAGATGGACGCAACCGCCGCCTCTGCTAAAAATACAGAAGGGAGAAGAATGAGTGCGTCTCCGTCGCCTTCGAGTGAAATGCTGGAGGCTGGAGCAAAGCCTCGGGGAGGAGAGAGAGAAAGAGAGAGAAAGAGGGGGGGGGGGGGGTCGGCCTGTTTGACACTTAATTCCCACCGCAGTATTACTGGTTCCTGTCCCCATCCAGACGTCGTCTTCTGACTGCTGGTGTGGTTGCCTCTCCCCAGACCCCAGCCACGCTCGCCCCCCTCCACCCCCCTCCAGGGCTCCGGGGTGCAGGAGATACGCCAGCGGACGTGGTTAGCACGTCCAATGAGGATCCAAGACGAGATACAGCCTTGCTGGTCTGGGCCGGGGCTGGCCGGGCCGGGAACCGAACGGGGAACCTTGGAGGGAGGGGGGGCTGCAAAACGAGGACGCTGACGAATAAATTGGGTTGCCGCTGAATACTTCCACCAGATGGCAGCGGCGGTGGCGGCGCGTCATGTTATAGTGAAGCACAAAATCGTCCTTCTGACAAAAAAAAAGAAAATATTTAAAATAGCTCGGCTGTGGCCGCCCACCCACGCATGGCGCAGCGCGTGAGGAAGTTCATTTACCGACCCATGCATTTTCCATGTTCCCGCGAGTGTGCCCCTTTTTTTCAACTTTTCCAACTATTGGCGCTGTGCGTTGTGCGCCTCCAACAACGCAGAACACAGCGCGGCTACACAGCCTGGCCAATAATTCATAACGGGGTCGTATCGCTTTCGTCACGAAGCACGAAGCCCACTCGGACGGGGACGGGAGGGCCGGGCGGAGGGCTGCCGAGGCGCAACCGGATTGTCACATATTCCACGGCCCGCACTGCCGTGATATGTGTCAGAGCCAGTGCCCCCCTCCCCTTCCCCCTTCGATGTGCGACGGCCTGGCGGGGCCCTCGTCCGGAAGATTGATTTCAAATTGATGGAACAATATCTACGAGTGCACAAGCAGCAGTGACCCCGATTTTTTTCTTCATTATGTCTATTTTTTCGCGCATGATACTATTTCCGGCGGGACGGTGGCGACGGGGTGGATAGGCAGGGTGGGGGAGGGGGGCAGGGGAGGAGAGGGGGCATCGCGGCCTGGCGGCTGAAAAACGTGCGGCGTCAAGGATGGTGTTGAAACTTACTTGGCCGAGTTGGAGTATTATGTGTGAGTCCTGGCGCGGTGCCAAGCCGGGCCGCAAGTCCGGAGTCCGGAGTCCAGAGTCCCTGCCCGGCCGGCAGGGCCCAGGCCTCAGAGCCGCGGTACTTAGCGCCAGAGCCGGCCGCCAGCCAATACCGGACTTCCCGCCGGAAATTCTTCCAGCGGAAGTGAACTGGCTGGCCTTGGAAAGCCCGACGTGTGTGGCTCCAACTCCTCTCAGCTCCGACGCCCCCGCACCCCCCACGGCGCCCCTCCACTCGATCTGAATACACGCGGGCGCCTTGCACAGCCAGCAGGCGGGGCGTGGCGGGGCGTGGCGGGGCGTGGCGCGGGCAAAACTCCTCGTGCTCGATTCGAAATTTGCCGCCTGGCTTGCCACCGCCGCCCCCGCCAACGACACGCCAATTAGCAAAGCAAATAAGTGGAGCCGGCGGGGCAGGGCGGCAGGGCGGCAGGGCGGCCTCGGGGGGACTGGGGCCTTTCCACCTATCATTCCCTTCCCCCTCCCCCACCCTGTCACCCACCCCTAATCTTTCAGGCATGCAAGCCCCCTTCCCTCTCCAGCGCTCTCCAAAATCACAGCCTGTGCCGTAAACCTTGGTGTATGCAGCGTTCTGCGCGAATTTGTGACTCCCGCACTTGGCGCCACTGGCTGCGTCCCAGCCAGCGGCCCAGCGGCCCAGCGGCCCAGCACCAGGCGCGACTGCAGCACACACACACACACACACACACAAACAAACACCGCACTGGCGAGCCAGTGAAAAACTGTAAATAAATGTCAATATCTTCAGAGTAGAAATATGGGATGACACACATCCATTTTTGTGAAAGTTCCAGCAAAACGTTTGAAAAATGGAGAAAAGGCGTATGTATTTGAACCCAGCACCTTCGTGTTCGGAGGACAGTACGCTACGATACGTACTGTCACCGCTCAAACTGGCCTCGCGCGCGGACGAGGTTCCGCGAGTCGCCGCGAGATGGCGCTGCGCGCGCCGAGCCGCCGCACGCTCGCGGTGGCGACCTAGGTTAGCGTAGTAACTACTTTCGAAGCAAGTTACCGGCTTATTGTGGAACATGAAACCTGTGCGTCCTGCACGGAACTTTCAATCGGCCCCTCGGCCTTGCCTGCATCGGCATTTCGATTGGGCGATTCTCCTACCGCGGTGAGCTCCTGCTTGGCTGTTCCCGATGAGAACGAGTGCCCACTAATCCGTGTAACCGTATCGACGGTCACGCGGCCACCGTACCTACGCGGTCTTGCCGACAATGTTGCCGTGCCATTGTTTCGGATCAACGCACCACGGTTCCCTAAGGGGCCGTACCCATATTACGTGACCGATTTAGGGGGGGGAGGGGGTTCGGCCAAATCCTACGGACGGTCACGAGGGGGGAGGGGGGGTTAATTCAAAAGTCACGTAGTCACGAATTTGGAAATTATGATAGCAAAACACACGAGGTAGCGGCGCGGTCAGGCAACAGATATCTGTTCCTGCTGCATCCAAGCGGACAGAAACCAAGTTTCCCGAAATATGACAAGTTTTAGCGGTCGTTTTATGAATTCAAAGTGGCCATTTGATGTAAAATTGCTTAAATTTTACTTCCTCTGACCTTCAGGGTTCCAAAAAAAGACCCCTTCTGTGAGCTAATAGACTATTCTAGTCGTCGACTGAAGAACAAGAAGAACAAAACCGAAAATGAAGTGGATTAGGAGCAGGTAGCGAGCCCAGTTTAAGGGAGAAATGTTGAGAAATATGTTTCTTTCCTTTACCAATAAGTATTAGAAACAGGCCTAATAGCATATCAACGCGAGAGGATTCGGGAACCTCTAAAATTATTGCCCTCGAACGGGTGGACGGCGCCATTTCCGGTTTTGTGCGGCTTCTTGTTCTTCACTCACCAACGACTGGAATGGCTTCATCGATGATCTTTGTCTTTCTTCACATCAGGAAACATCAAATTAGACGAAAAACAGCTTTTGAGAAAATCCTACGTGACATCGGTAGGGGGGAGGGGGGGGTTCGCGAAGATCCTACGGTGTGTCACGATGGGGGGGGAGGGGGTCCAAAAGTGGCCTAAAACCGGTCACGTAATATGGGTACGGCCCCTAATGCATTCCTCATCCTCGCTGCCGCTGCCGCACTTCCTGGCCGTGTCCTGGCCGCGGGGCCGGCCGATCCCAAACGTATACACAAGCGGCCGGCCTGATTTATAGGGGCGGGGCCCGGACCGCACCGGACGCGGAACCGGGACGCGGGGCGGGGCCCGGCTAAACGGAGCGCGGGAAAGCGGAGAAGAACGGAGGCAGGGGCGGCAGGAACCGGCCCACTGGCGGATAGAGCGCCTGCGAACGGCGAGGTAGGCAACACGGCGACAGGCCTGTGGCGCGGGCCTGCCGCTCACACTCTTGCAGGCGCTCGGCTCGCCTCGACCAGCCTCGACCAGCCTCGGCGATGATTTGAGAAAGTGCTCCGCGCGATGAGGAGCGGGGCGGGGCGGGGCGGGGCGGGGCGGGGCGGGGCGGCCTCGAGGGACGTAAACACGCCGAGGACTTGGTACTCCGCACTCCGCCCGGCGGGGCGCGGTGCAGACTGATCGCAGTTGCGAAGACTCTTATTGAGCGGACCGTGTCGGACGAGATCAAATGTTGCACCCGTTGTCGGCGGGTAGGAGGAGAAGAAGAAGACGACGAAGAAGAAGGAGACGAAGAGGAGGAGGAGGAAGACCGGCAGAGCGATTCTGAAGACGCAACTAGCTCGGCAGCCTTTCGGCACTGCGGGGAACTTGATTCATTTTATGGCGATACCGAGAAGCCGGGAGGGGAGGGGGCGGGGGAGGGAAGGGGGGACAACTTTCATTTCTTGAAAGAAGGATGGGAAAATCGGCGAGCGCGTCGTGGGTCAGGGGGACAATAAAGTAAGGCCGTGTTCCAGCCACTCCTCGCCCGCTCCTGGTCCGCCGAAACACCGGTTCGCCGCTTTTAATGGACCAAATAGTCGCCCAGTCACGAGCAGCGGCCATAAAACGCGTCACGGCGCCTAACTTGAACGGGTCTGCGCACCGCCAACACCCCTTTTCTTCGCTCCGAAGGGCAACACCAATACGTCCCGAGCGGCAGCCTCGGCGGCAGCCGCGCCAGACAGTGGCAAATGTAGCGCCAATTACCAAACCCCGGCGCACTTCCTGCCAGCCCCGTCTGCGCCGCCTGGCTGGCTGGCTGGCTGCCCCGTCTGCGCCGCCTGGCTGGCTGGCTGGCTGCCCCGTCTGCGCCGCCTGAACCACCTGGCAGGCTACCGGACAAAGGGCGGTAAACGGGGGAGTCCCTTTCACCTGCAGCACGGCCTCGGGCACCTCCTTGGGCGCGACGGCGGGCACGCCGCAGAACCGCCGTCCAAGACGGCCCAAGATTAAGGCCTCGAGGGTGGGGCGGGGAATGCAGGGGCGGCACGGCACGGCCTAGAACGCATAGCAGGGCACAATGTGTGGCAGTCTCCTAGGCAGTCCCTTACCTCTCCTCCCCCTCCCCCGCCCCGCCGCGGCCGACCGCAGACTGCGGGAAAGAAGAGGCGCAAAAGGGGCAGAGGGCCTCCAGGGCCGCCAGGGCCACTCGCTGCCGTTTTCATTCGCGCAAAGTAGTGTACACTGTGCGCTGCAAGTGCAGCGGGCGCCCTTTCGCTCCCCCGGCCGCGAGTGCTTTTATTTTTAGCGGCCGCTGTGCTCCCCGTGCATGCACGCCGCGCCATGCACGCCGCCGTGCACGCTGCGCTGTTGCCTCAAAACTAAACGACTACTCGCTCGGCGGGCGAGGCGGCCCGGAGACTTAGTCTCAGCGGCTCCCAGATTTCCATGTTGATCGGCTTTGCTGCTCGCGCTGTTCCTCCGCGCTGCTGCCGGCGCGCTCGGTGCCGCTCTGCTTCGCTCTGCTCGGCGTGCGCGCGGGGGCGCGGGGGCGCGGGGCCTCGACGCGGAGGGCGTCGTCTTCGTCCTGCAGCACGGCCTCCGGGACGAGCGGGCGGCAGCGCGGGGGAGGCGGGACGCCTTCCTTCCGGGGGTAATCCAGTTTGGGGCGAGGGCGCGTTTTCCAACTTGAAATTCAAATGGCGGCCAATGGTGGCCGGGCCGGGCCGCTATGCCGTAATACCTGCTGCCTGCTTCGCTATTCGTTGTAACAATATTTGTTGGCCTGATTTGGCGGCGGGAAATTGCCGAGGTTTTGTACCGTGCACTTTGTGGCAGCCGGTCGAACCATCGGCCGCCCTGCCCTCAGTGCTCGGCCCCTCCGTAGTCGGGGCAACAAAAGTCGTCCCGGCGGCCGCGGCCCCACACTGCAGGTACACCGAGGTACACCGAGGTACACAGTACACGACCTCGGCATTGTTGTCTTCCTCGGCGCTTGCTCCGCGGTGCTCCGCGGTGCGTGGAACAATGCCGCCCCGCCCCGCCCCGCCGCCAACAAATCCACGGCCCCGCCCCGCCCCGCCCGACTGCGCTGCGACGTGGCCCCCTCTCAGCGCCCGGCTCTGAAACTTATCTGTTTTTCTGACGTGCGCATTTTTAGTGTGCAGCCAAGCGGCTGGGCTGGCTGCTGCGGCGGGGCGGCGCGGCGGGGCTGGCAGTCGCAGCCTGCAGTAGACTTGGCGGCGGACTCTCGCGGCTCTCGCATCGCGACGCGACAGGGACTTGTCCCGCATCCTGCCAGCCTTGCCAGCCTTGCCAGCCTTTCCACTTCATCCTTCTCCCGCGACTCAGGCGAGCAAACTCAGGCGAGGCGTGCATCCACACGCACGCACACCACTGTCGCAGCGTCGCAGCAGAGTGGCTCCGGAATCGGCTGTCCGGATTCGGAGCTGCAATAATATTTTCGCGAAGCGTTGTTCCTGGCCCTAACACCGATCAGTTCTGGGCTTGTGTGTGTGTGTGTGTGTGTGTGTGCGTGCGTGTGTGTAGGCCGGCCAAGCCGCGTCAACATTGCACCGTAGCGGGAAAAGGGGCTGGGAAGGAAGGGGGTGGGGCGACGCCTGATCACGGCATCACGTTCTATGGAGAGTGTGTCGGGTGTGTTGTCCCTGTCACTTACACAGAAGGGGCCTCTGTATCGGGCCCGGTTCGGCGCGGCCGGGGCGGGGGTGGGGGGCACGCCTCGTGGGGACGGCCTGCACGGACGCCATGTGATAATGCATGATCCCTCTAATCCGCCAGGCTTCGACTCCTCGACACCACTTCGGCTCCTCGTTTGCGATGAGCGACATTTCGTCGTCCGCCTGACAACGAGACGGTGAAAAAGACCCCTCTCCCCGCGCCTCCCTGCCCCCTTTCATTCGGGCTGGCGAGACGACGTCGGCGGCGGGGCGCTAGGCGGCGGCGGTGGCGGTGCGGGGCATTTCCCGGGATGGGACTCATTCTCCTCATCCTGGGCTAGGCCGAGCTAGGTCGGGCTAGGCCGCGCCAGGCTGGGCTCGGGCTCCTCGCAGTCGTCTCGAGTCTTTTGGACGACCTTCACCGGCAGGGAGGTAACGCACGAGTAAACAGAGGAGGCGAGCGCGCTCCCCTCTCGCCTTCTCTCTCTCTCTCTCTCTCTCTCTCTCTCTCTCTCTCTCTCTCTCTCTCTCTCTCTCTCTCTCTCTCTCTCTCTCTCTCCCTCTGTCTCTCTACACCCCTCTCTCTCGCACGGCCTGTCTGCAGGACGCCGCGCTGCGGGGGCACCGGGGCACGAGATGATCACAGCGGGAGGGCTTCCTTGAGGGAGCGGCGAGCCGAGAGCTGCGCCAGACGCTGGCAGGATGCATTTCCAAAATTAACTGACCCTCAACCTGATGGCTGTCGTCTACACAGTGCTCCTGTAGGGCTGATCGACCAGCCCGTCTCCTCCCTCTCCCTCCCCGGTGCCGCCGCCGCCCGGATCTGCGTGAGCATGCTATTTCTAGCACCTGGCCGGGCAGCGCAGGGCAGCGCAGGGCAGCCCAGGGCAGCCGGATGAGTCCCCATTTTCCCCCAGATTGGTCGCACGTCCCTGACGGGCTGACGGCCCGACGACCTGACGTCCTCCACGGCCCTTCCCTCCACCTCGCCGGCCCCGAGGCCCGAGCCCCGAGGCCTTCATTCTGCCCCACTTCTTCGCCGAGTGCCGAGAGCGCCGCTGATTACGAATCGTTCTCGGGTGGCGATTTCTGGCGAGCGCCGCACCGCGCGCCGCACAGCCCGCGGGGTGGGGGGGGGGGGGCGTTCTCCCTCACACAGCCTCCATTGAGCCTCAAATTAACACGCAGCTGGGCACCGCGCCCCGCCCCACCCCGCCCCGCCACGCCGCGAGCGAACTCGGGCCAGGGTTAACTCCTTCGGCGTGTCACCTTCACCTTGCGTGCCGGATCGACTGAATGAGCCTGACAAGCCCCAAATACGCACTGCAAAAATTAGGATTGAAAAAAAAATCTCATTCAACGAACGTTAATGAAAGCAGATGATCCATCGCGTTTCACAACTGCTGTGATAGCCGAGAGGTTAGAGACGTGGGATCGAGTTGCCGCAGGCCGGCGTTCGAATACCAGCGTCACAAAAGTTTTTTTCGACTTGCTATCCTAAGGGTGGTGTTTCGAGGCCATGAGAGTGGAGCCGTGTTCAACAGGCCCACATGCCGAAGGTTCGACTCCTAACAAATATTTCCCTTTAATTTTACTGCCTCACCCCGTGCGGTTCAAACCCGTGAACGTGAGCCCACTCCGGCATGGGACGTGGTGGTCCAGGGAGTAGAGGCGTCGGTCCCAATGTAGGGTCGGCGGTTCGACTCCCCCAACTTCTTGCGAAAATTTTTACCGGGTCGGTCGAGTTCTGTTGCGTCAAGAACCCACCTCACGCCGGTCCCCTCATCATGGGCCGTGGTGGCCGAGAGCGTAAAGTCGTGTGATCCCGATGGCGGGGTCCGGGGATCGAATCCCATCATTTCATTACATTTTTCGACCGCCTTCCTCCCACTGCAACTCAAACCCGTCGTCCAACACGCTGCCAGACGTACAAGCGTGATAGCGTAGTGGTCAGAGTCACATTCACCTGGCCACTCCGCTGTGGGTGTCTAAAAAACAATCCGCTTCGGCGGGTTGGCCTCGGCACTGGAGCGATGGCGTATTTGATCCATCAATCCAGACCACCCGGTGTGTGGTTTCGGGTGGTGCCTCCTTGATCCGTCGGGGAGGCGATGATAAGTCCTTTGAAGCTGGCCTAAAAAGCTGTTTTTCGGACGGGAGCGCCGGACAGTGGGGGTACCATGGGGTAAACACAACCAAACCCCACGAAAACAAGAAGCTCCCCCCAAACCCCTTCTCTGTCTGAGTCTCTCTCTGTCTCTCTGTCGTCTCACTCTACGTCCCGCCCCTCAAGAGCTTCGTACTGGGTGCTCTCACCCAGCTGCCTGAGCTTTGGGGTCCTACTGGGTCCCCGGCGAACGCTTTGGGGCGCTGACGGGATTAACCCCCCGGGATGATAGCACCGGTTCCCATCCCGAACACCGAAGTAAAGCAGGAGGCCTCCCCATTAAGACTGGGGAGGGGGGGTAGAGTTCAATTTTTTTTTTTCCCTTTCAAAATTTCTCAGTCAATACTCGTTCGGTTTCCTTATATGGGGTAGGCGGGCTCATTCCAAAGATAGTAATTAAAATTGTGTATGAAACAATATATATATACCCGCGGGTGACAAGCCAGTCGGTGTGCTTACCTGTGATCAGCATCAGCATGACGGCCGCGGGCGCGACGAAGGCGGCGGCTCTGGTCCATCGGCTGTCCATGGCTCCCTGCAACACGTCCAGAGGCGTCAAGGCTTTGTTGGTGTTGTTTTTGCTGCTGTTGTTGTTGCTGCCGCGATGCAATATATTTATCGGCCCGGCGACGCCGTTTTGGCGGCACCGCGGAGTGGGGTGGTGCGGGGTGGTGCGGGGTGGTGAGGTGCACGGAGGCGGTGGCGCCGGAAATTTTGCATACATGAGACCCCGGGGAGCGGAGAAAAAGGCATTGAAAAGACGGCCTCCAGAGGCGCGGCCGGGCACGGCCGCCAACGCAAAACGGGAGGCGCCATGGCCCCGACCTCAACCAGAGCGACTGTGTCGTGCAAACGGCAGCCGAACGCAAAATCGAGACGGGAGTCCTTTAGTCTAGAAACAGAAACAGTGCCTATCGCGCAAACGACACGACACCGAACGCGCCATCAGGGCACTCCATTAGAGTTCACATACCAGGGCGCCTTGTCGGGCTCACAACGACACACAAGCATTCGCGCGCGCACACACACACACACACACACACACACACACACTAACACACCGCAACGGGGAACCGCTCAGCGTCCACACGCCCTGTCGCGGTGGCAGGGCGCACAGGGCGGGCAGGGCGGGCAGGCAGGCCCCTGTGCTGTGACAAGGGGGCGCGGCCCGTCCGGGCCCGTCCCGGCCCCACACGTTGCGATGCGAGACAGAGAGAGAGAGAGAGACAGAGAGAGAGAGAGAGAGAGAGAGAGAGAGAGAGCGAGAGAGAGAGAGAGAGAGCGACGTGCATCTAAACAAATTGGGGCCGTAGCTCTTCCTCGCTGCGTCGCCGTGCGTCGCTCCTCCCGCTGCGCCGCGGCCCTTTGGCCGCCCTCCACCGCCTCGCCCTCGATTACTCCACCATCGCCGCCCCGTCCCCATCCTGGAGCCCCTGGAGTCCTCGGCCACCAGCTGCAGGCTCATTCCGAGTGTCCTTTTCATCGCTCTGTCTCCCTCGCACCAATGCGGGGCGCCCCATGAGTGCGAGAGAGACAGAGCGACGAGGACGACTCTCGGACTCAGTCTGCTGGACCGCCAGATATAGGTCGCCACCTATTTCGGTACCAGGACACGCGTGCCCACGCAGGGGACCCGGGACAGTTGAGTTGTTGTGTTTGTTTTTTGTTGTTGGGCCGCCAGAGTTTGTACCCGAGGCCGTCCAGGGCCTGGCCCCGGCCGGGCCTAACCACACACACAGACTGTTGACAAGTCCCGGTACGGCCCGGCCGGCCTGCTGCCGCATGGCCGCAGCCGCGGTGCGCGCCGCTAGCGCGGCTTGGCGCGGCTTGGCGCAGCTTCGGACGCTCTATTTGATGGGCGTTGAATTGGCCCCACAACGGGGAGGGCACGAGGCCGCGGCCCGTGCGGTCGTGCGGTTGCGGGGCGGGGCGGGGCGGGGGACAAACACACGACCTGCGGCATACAGCACCACCACGCGAGTAAGTACCTGCACCAAAGCCGCTTCAAGATACGCCACTCCCTTTAGGGAAAAAAGACACGGCAGGTCTCAACACAGCAATGAGAAAGAATCAGCGATGCCCCCACGAACCGACCGACCCCCAATAGATACCACCCCACACAGATGTGCCGATCGTTGCTTTGATGCGTTACAACTTGTTTTGAAAATACGAATACTCTTTATTCCTTTTCAAACGGCGATTCCATACTCATGACCGGATCACGGCTTCATCACACTCACTCACCCACTCACTGACTCACTCACACACAGACAGAGTCCTTCACTCACTCAAACGCACTCCGTCACACACACACTCTCCCGCGCGCGTATTGTGCGCCTTTTGTTGTCGATCGTTTGCACGGAGAGGTATGCACGCGGGGGGAATGGATGGAATACGGAACGAGAAATGGCAAATGGCTGAGCAGCAGCCAAGTGCCCCCCGCCAAAGACCTCGCTTCACTTCACCCCGCCCCGCCCCCTACACTCGCGTTCAACCGCTGCTGGGTGCGCGCTCACCGCAACAAGGGCCGAGTGGGCCGGGCCGGGGCTGTGCATTAACCATGTAGAGAACACGGCGTGGAAATCACGCCCTCTTCACCCGCGGGGGAGGGGGGGTGCGTCCCCGGGGGCAGGTGGCAGCGGATCCGAACCATCCGAACGACTACCCGTGTGGCCCGAGACCTGGTAAAGATGGTGTTATTTTGGCGTTCTTCGGACTCCAAATGTACTTTAAATTAACACCAAAAGGACACCATAGAAGCACGCTAAAATAACTCCATAATTACATCAAATGCATTTGGTGTCAACGCGGCGTTATTATGGAGTTTTTTTAGTGTAAAAAGGCTCGTTTTTTCACCAAAAGAACGCCATAATAATACCAAAGCAGAGGACAGCCATAGAGAAAAATGACAAAAGAGAGACGGCAGGTGTTGATCCCCAGATCTGCGACACGGCAGTTTCGTGCGGAACCGCTTGGCCAGAGCGACTCCGAGAAGATGAGCCGCACGGCAGCTATATGTCGTGCGTTGTGCCGCGCTCGGACTTAGCCCGAATCCCCGCGGCTGGAGCCCAATCTTGTTTCTATAAACATGAACTCGTACAGTGTAGCAGACCATTACAGGTTCCGTCATGTTTATAGAAACAAGATTGGGCTCC
Organism: Thrips palmi; assembly: GCF_012932325.1. Taxonomy (NCBI): domain Eukaryota; kingdom Metazoa; phylum Arthropoda; class Insecta; order Thysanoptera; family Thripidae; genus Thrips; species Thrips palmi. The sequence continues at coordinate 5,084,564 of NW_023144620.1, read as the reverse complement.
AGTTCTATGTTCTATAAACATGACAGGACCTGTAATGGTCTGCTACACTGTACGAGTTCATGTTTATAGAAACAAGATTGGGCTCCAGCCGCGGGGATTCGGGCTAAGTCCGAGCGCGGCACAACGCACGACATATAGCTGCCGTGCGGCTCGTCCTCCCGGACTCGCTCTGGCCAAGCGGTTCCGCACGAAACTTCCGAGTCGCAGATCTGGGGATCAACACCTGCCGTCTCTCTTTTGTCATTTTTCTCTATGGCTGTCCTCTGCTTTGGTATTATTATGGCGTTCTTTTGGTGAAAAAACGAGCCTTTTTACACTAAAAAAACTCCATAATAACGCCGCGTTGACACCAAATGCATTCGATGTAATTATGGAGTTATTTTAGCGTGCTTTTATGGTGTCCTTTTGGTGTTAATTTGAAGTACATTTGGAGTCCGAAGAACGCCAAAATAACACCATCTTTACCAGGTCTCGGGCCACACGGGTAGGGCGGCAGTGGTGGCGGTGGCAGCACGCTGCCGGCGAATCTGTGAAACCAATCTAAACATGTATAGCGAGTCCCTGCTCCCCGCCATTGTGGCGGTACGGGCGGTACCACTGGGGCGCCCCTCCCCTCCACCCCCCCCGCGCGACTATCTTCTTGAATTCTGTTTCAAGGAGACTGCCGCCGCAAACCGCTTCGCCTCCCTCTTCTCCATTCGAGACCGCGGTGCGCAGGCCTTATTACGGGTCCCGTCGATGCGGCGAAGCGGCTTCCACTACAAGCAGCACCTGCGCGCCGAGGGCGGCCGACGCCAAGGGCGGCCGACGCCAAGGGCGGCAAGGTCATTCCCTTTCACCCTTGCAGGCCCGCGGAGGCGCACCACATTATCATCCCCTCGAGGAACTAATTCGGAGGGAATGCATAAATGAAACGAACGGACGAACAAAAGAAACACGCGGCGGCCCGTTGGCGCCGTTGGCACACAGTGCACGTGATAATGCAGGTGGGGAATCGCTGCACGCCATTCAAAATTGAAAGCCTGCCGACGGCGGGGCGGGGCGGGCCAAACGGCGGACTAATTCACCCCAGCACTCCCCCCCCCCCTCGCCTCCTGACCACAAAAAGCTATTCCCTTCGAGCGCTTCCCCCTGCCCGCCCCTGGCATTCGGTATTTTTTATTTTATTTTATTTTCGGCCCCTCTGGAAAAAAAGAGAAGAAAAAATAAAAGCGCTCCAATCCTGCTCCTCGTCCCCCCCCCCACTCTTATCTAGGTGTGAGATCCCGTGCATTCGCAATGATCTTTGCTTCGTGCCCCGCGTGCCCGGGTGCCCGGCGGGCCACGGCGGGCCACGGCAGGCCAGGCCACGAAGCGCCGCCTTTAATATTAAGAACAACGGGGATGCGGCCAATCTCGCGGCGGTCTTTACGTCGCCGAGCGAAGCTAGCGAAGCCTTCCGCCAATCGTATGCGGGTCGCGCATTCGCTCGCTTTGGTCAGGGTTGCGCCGGGGTTGCCGCACAATCAGCCCAAAAATTCCCCGCGGGTGTCGAAAGGGATGCCAACCTTCGTGGCGGCCAACTTCTCGTAAGTAAAGCCCAGGTACTGTATTGTCTAATGCACACGCCGGGGTAGGCAACCCTTTCGACACGGGCGCATCGTGGGAATTTTTTTCCCACTCGTGTGGCAACGCTGCGTTTGCTCATTACGAGGCGGCGCGCGCGGCGTATTGCGGCTGCAGGACGCAGGCGTTGCACATAAACCACTGCCGGGCGGGGCAGGGGCAGGGCGGGGGCAGGCGCGCGTCGCAGCGAACCTGGGCGATATATAACGCGCCGCTGCACGCTGCGTCCCAGCGCCAGGGCCCCACTGCGCCCCTCTGCGCCCCTGCGACGTGCAACGCCCCACTTTGATTGGCACTACTCCTTTTCCCCGCCACCTGGATCCGTTAGGTTTGTCTCCGGTACCCGTTTGTACGCGTCTGGGCAGAGACACCCACCGTGGCAGTGATGTACAAGGCGTCTTCAGGGAGAGGCACGCCACGTCCGACACAAAACCGAAAAATGATGGCAATCTACGGAACACTGTTTTCTGTTTGTCTTGGCTTGTCCATGAGGTGCTTAGGCGAAGTCCAAAAGTGAGAACGAGATCGTGAAGAGACGCCTCCTTGCGGGAAGGCAACCCATCGCACGTCGCATGAGAGCGAGCACCCCAGTCCAGCCTGTAGTGGTAATGCTCGAGGGGCTAGAGGCCCGATGGGTTGCCTACCCGGCAGGCGTACGCTTCGGCTGCCTGGGTATCGGGTCCTTTTCAAGTTCAACCTCGTGGCGCCCCGAAAGTGCGGGGTGCGCGCCGTGCCGCCGTGCCAGCGTGCCGCCGTGCCACAGGGTCTAAAAGGGCGGGTCCACGGTGGCCGCGGGTGCCACCGAGAATACAGAGCAGCGAAGTGGGCCGCCTCGCCTCGACGGGCGCTGCGTGTCTGGCCCTGCTGGCCGTGGTGGCCGTGCTGGCCGCGGTGCAGGGAAGTGACCTGGCAATCCCTCAGGACATCTTCGTGGACTGGACTGGCGTTGGCGGCGAGGGCAGTGCAGGGCAGTGCACAGTGCAGGGACCCCCGGAAGGCGAGGGGCATTCAGCCGCCAGCGCGCCAGCGGGTTTCGAGGCCAAAAGTCAAAGGACCGTCCATTCTTTGAAGAGCTCTCGAACTGTGATTGGCAGCCTGCCTGGTGCAGTGCCTGGCCGCCTCCTAGCAGTGCGTCAAGTTGGCGGGCAGGTCGCCAGTGCCAGCACCCTGCGCCCCGGGCCCCGCCCTGCAGCAGCACCGAGGCTCTCCTCCTACAGCGCGCTGTAGCGAATAGGAACCCGGAAAGCTCGCCAATCGGTACTTCACCTCGACATTCATTGAGAGAAGCGCTCTGCCCTCGGCTCTGCCCCCTGGACTGGTTTCGAACACGCTCGGTCCAGCTGCATCGCTCTATCTCTCTCGCACTCGTGGGCAGTTCCGTAGGGTGCGAGAGAGACAGGCGACGAGAGCTCCGCTTGGAATGATTCTGCTAGCCAGCTCGCGGCCTTTCCGTGCCTCCCCCGCCTCGCAGCCTCTCTCCGGAGAGACTGCAGAAAGACGAGGAGAAAGTAAAGTGTGTTGCGTGGACAGCGGTGGTCTAGGTGAGAGTCCTAAAGTGAGTGGTGCCGTTGTGATTCCCTTCGCGTTACTAACTTTCGTGTTCGGACGCTGGATGCTGGATGTTTGGTCTGCGGGGTGGGGCGCGGCGCGGCGCGGGACGGGACGGCGGGGGTGGCTCGCGACGAGAGTCGGCACGAAACACGCGGGAAGGCGCGGAGCGGTGCGGCCTGAGCGGGGAGCGGCGTCACTGTGCGCAGTCCGCGGAGGTGCGTGAGGGTCGGGCGCCGGCAACTCACTGAGGGGAACGCCGAGGCGCCGACGCCAACATCCCTCGTGGAGCAGCGCCGGTCCACGCGGCGATACCCCGCGCCTGCAGCGTGGTGTGCGCGGCCCTCTGGAGCTACCCCACGCCGCCCACGGCACGGCGCAGTCGCGCGCCGTGGAGGTAGGCAACCCATCGTATCCTCAGCGAGAGAAGACTGTTTAGGGCCGATGATCCTCGAAAGGGTGTTAACTCCAGATTGGGCCATTAGAATTTTTGGGTCTACATCGTTTGTGCGACCTCTGGACCCAAGCCCAATGGACTTGACACATTCCATTTGCTGTGTCAATTGCGTTGCCCGGTGGCTCCACTTGGGTCATCCCAGTACTTCTGTTTAAGGAAAGGATTCACTCTTTGGAAATAAATTGATTACTTGTTTTCATAAGTCTTTATTGTCATTTTTGTGATTGTGATCAATCTCAATAAGGAAAATACTCTTCCTAACAGTCAACATTATTATAGTGCTATTAGAAAAAAATTAAAAACTTGTGCAGAGCAACACAGCATACATACATAACAAAAATTGTCATTCCAAGCCAAGGGGAATGCAACTTGTTTTCATAAGGATGGAGGTCTCCTTTTATTGTAATATTTTGCTGCAAGGATTAATTATCAAATACCGTCAATATATTAAAAATTTTATTATGCTATGCTGCTCAAAGACATTAACTGAAGACACGCTTAATGTAGCTGTCGTTTCTATTGCAGATATAAATCCTACCTGATCAGTTTTCAACAACAAATTTGGCACATTGCCAGGCAACACGTTACTACACACAAATGTAGTATTGTTATAGCTAAAGCTCTCCCCTGTTCAAGCCATCACAGCTAACGTCCATATATTTTCTAAACAGATACAGCAAGCAACCGATGAAAACATGAGGGAAAGCAGATGGACAAACAACTTACATATATATTATGGAACAATTACTATAACTTCTGACATTTTTAAAAAATAATAAGATAGGTATAGAATACTGTTCTGGCTAAGTGGGATGGTAGATGTTGAGGATTAACAATCACAATTATTAGACAAAGTATATCTGTCTTCGAAGTAGCAAGGAAATTAAAAGAAAAAGCATTTCAAAAATATTTTTTAACATGCCTGAATGAATTTTATTCATAACTCCCCTTGAGTCGTAAGTTCATTTATCCACCAGTTTTAGTGCTAAGTCCACGAGTACTTGCAAGTCTCCTGAACTCATGAGCACCATGTAATATTCCTCTTTATTGATATGTAAAGTCATCTACATTCAAGATAGTAGTTGCCTCTTGTATCAGTATTGTACATGCAAGACCACCAGCATGACATGAGTCGAGTACCAAGTATCTGAAGATAAGATATAAGATTCATGGGACTCGATCATTTAATTTACAAAAACAATTACCGTAATTTAAAAAAAAAAATCATTCCATTCTGCATTTGCGAGAAAGACACCTTTGCTAAACTAATGGCCGTTGAGTGAGGCCTGACACAGGAATTTTTCAAAGCATATATCTGTACAAATAAATTAATGTCAAACTTTCATTCTTAACATTCATACACATATGGAAGATTAGACTGATGTTAACAAAATTTGGTGAATGAAAGTAGTTATCCTAATATGTACATTTCCTCACTTACAACTAATACAAAAAGATAGAAAACAGGGTATCCATCAACATACAAATAAAATATTCTTATGACTGATGACAGATCAACAAATTTATTGTGCTTCATTCAGTAACAGTTAAGGTTATCAGGCTCCACCCAACATTCACAGCTTAACAACAAAAAAAAAAAGAAACGTAAAAAGGAATACATAAATATAATTACACAATTTGGCATTACATGATTCAACAGCTTACTTTATCTCTAAATCATTTGCTATACCTTAAATAGTTAAAATTTTGAAATGGAGTTACATTAAGAGAAATTATGATACAAAATCACATCACTTTCACAATTACAACATTGCAAACCAAAGTACTGAAACCAATAAAAATAAATTATGGCAGTGCTATCGTTCACAAGCAGAACTAAAATCATTGTGCGTAAAAATGTACAAATTAGTGTTATTTTCATAATTGAGCTATGGCACATGCATGAGAGCAAGCATTACTTCTGACTGCAAGCTCTCATTTTAGCTCTTAACAAAGCTAAAGCAAAAAAAAAAGGAAAAAAAAACAAACATAAAAAAATGAGAGAAAATGACTATATGAAACGTTAAATTAAATAACACACATGAGGAAACATAACTAGGACTGGTTGTCATCGGTACAGACTATGACTTAAATTAACTATGGGTAAGCGCTATACAATATCACTGAGAAATGTTGCAAAGGAAGGTATGGAGGACATGCTGCTTTCCATATAGTTAAAGGGAGCATTAAATTTACCATTAGCTCAAATGACGCCTGAATGAAATCTTCGTTACTGATACACAGAATTACAGCCCAAAATAAAGCAGGTCACATGTGAAATCATTGACTGTAAATTAGAGATATTTTTTGTGAAGAAGAAGAAGAAGTGTTTTATGATCAAGCAAAGTACAGAATCTCAATATCTTGGACTCAATACATGCAACAATTATTTTGAATTTAACAATGAGCTAATGACAAAGTAAAAGCATAAACTGGAATAGTTTCCTTTTGTCAGCAACATTATTTGAACATTTAATGTGCTGGGTCATCAGCATAGTCTTCTTCATCAATGTCATCATCAGACCTGAAAAAGCAAAATTTTTAAATTACCATTTTTGTATTATGTTAAGGGTTAAAGGTGTTACTGCTTGCAAGGTGGACCAATATATTCACTATACACCCAGAACTATGAGCACTGTTAAAGCAAGCACAAGATAAGTTGCGAGTTAGACTGTAAGATGTTTCTTTCATTGTCATCAATATGACATCATTCAGTTCTATGCTGTGAGGAATCCAGCCCTTATCTCACAGTACAGTACCATCTTGTGAGTTACGTTCATTAAGACATCTACCAACTGAGTGTGAATGAAACATTTCCAAAGAGACATACATGAAAAGAACATGATAAAAATAAGGTTTGTCATACCTACAATTTCTATCTCCAAAATGGTGAGCTTGTCCTTATACTAAATATTACCATCAACAAAACTAAACTTAATGAAGAGTTACATGAATGACATGAAGACTTTGGATTAGGAGGCTTTGAGGTGGTCTTTTTTCGCCTAGCTGTATCTAGATCATTAAAAGGTGGATCAAAAATAGGGTGTGAATTATCACTAGATCTTAAAAAGGGATCATTACTTTTCAAAATATTATTGTCCTGATTAATTGAGTTAATATTTATGGTTACGGGATACGAGTTTTCAGTAGTTAATATTTGTGTTTCGTCAACAGGATTTCTGTTTCTACTGTCAAAAGGTTTTTCATATATATGAGGACTTATTTCCCCAGATTCTAAAAAGCTATCAGTCATGACAGGTAAAGGCTGAGATGTTGTCACAAAGTCCTGTTCTATTTCAAGGATTTCTGCAGCATCTGTGTAAACTAAAGAGGATGGTGTCCACTTAAACCTATTGTGGGGAGGAACATCACTCCTTATTTCAGAATTAAGTAAATTAAAGAATCCAAGCAGCATTCCAGATAAAACGAGATCAGAAAGACAGTGTTAGTGAGTTAGATCAGTCAAGAGGTAATTAACATGTCTTTACATCAATGCGCTAGTCTATAACAAATCACTTACTTTGGACAATTTAGAACATTGCTACCAGACACAGCTTCTTGATAAAGGTTCAACACACTTGAGTGTTGTATTTGTACAGCATGTATGCATCCAGAGAATCCATGAGTATGTTTGTTGCCAGTCATAAGGCCTGGGTTGGGCACACCACCTACAAGCAAAGAACCATGGCTAAGGTTCGGTGCAACCTTCAAAACGGCAAAGAAAATATTTCAGCAACTATGATACGTACCTATGTAAATGTTTCCATTTGCATTGAGTTGTATGAGGGTGCCATTACTATGTCCTTGGGCAGAGGACTGCCCATCAAGTTCTATACTGCCCTCTTCAGCACGTCGCCGCAGAACGACAGTGTGTGGCAACCCATCATTTACACTCACTCCACCAAGTTGAATATGAGCTGGTCCAGAGCCCAGTTCATAGCTCCATTCTAATTTTCCATTAATGACTGAAAGATGAAGAAGATAAAATGATTACTTACAGCTCATTTATGACATGAATCTCCAAGTGCAGTGAAACGTACTTGACAGGGATAAGTAGTCCTGACTCGTGCCATCAACATCAGGGGTTTGTCCATGCCACAGAACCAGAGAATTGGTGTCATTGGTTGTGAAGCGAATACTTATCACTTCATCTTCTGATGTTGATTTATGGTGCAAAAGAGCACGGTTTAACTCAAGCCACCCATCTCCACTGAAACTAACTTGTGAGCTGAATTGTACACCTGTGGGCATGAACATATGAAAAGAGGGTGTTCATACTTAAACAAAGTCAATTTTGAAGTAAAGTTTAAACTTACTTTCGCTACATGTTGCACCACCAAAGCCAAGTGGGCAATGACATTTGAATGAATTCTGAGAACCAGTGCATGTACCACCATTGAGACACGGATGAAGGACAAGGCACATATCTAATTCAATTTCACAGTCTTTGCCACTGGAAAAAAAAAATTATGATTAATGTTATGAAAAATACATTTTAGAATTCAATCTGAATTAATACTAGTTAACAGGCAGGTCAAAAAATAAATGTGTACCTGAATCCCTCAGGACAGCTGCAGGTGTAATGGTGGCCACCGGCTGAATTGCAAGTTCCTCCATTCTGGCAAGGAGTAAAATGACAAGGATTGGTCAGGCCTCCACGACCACCCCTTTGGCCATGTCTTGTGCTGCAGTCCTCTACATTTGCAGAGTCCACCACAGAGCTAATCAAGTCAAGAGAAAGACTAGCAACGTCAACCTTAAAACAGTGAAAACCAAAGAGCAAAATTATTTACCAGAAATGGTGGAATTATTTTTTAGACTTGAAGCCCAGATAATTTTATTGTACCTCTGAAATGCAGCCAGAGAAGCCCTGATCAACATTCATACCAGGAGCTAGGCGGATCTTCTGCCTATCATAGCCACCAATGTACAGTGGTGTTTGTAAGATGAGTGGTTTAGAGGATCCATGAATCCGCTGAGTCACAGGCTCACCATTAACTGACAGGCGAGCTTCTCGTGGGTCCCGAGATAAAGTAATTGTGAACCATTCACCTTGCAGCAGCTCTCTCTTTGATCTCAAAACAGAAGTTCCTGAGCAAGGAGAACCAAGAGTAAGATAAGACAAAAGAAGGGAAAGGACGTCACATCCAGAATATTCAAAAAGTAGTTTTTTAAGTACCTGTCCCAGCATCAAAACGGAATTCTAGATGCCTGTCTTTAATAGAGAGAGCAGCAAAATCTCCAGTGCCATCATCATTTTGGGCAGTGTACATCACAAGTGAATCTGACAACTCAGCAGGATTAAGACGTAAAGTCATCTTCAGTCTGTAGAATGATAGGAGAAACACACACTTAGCGTGCAACCAATCACAATCAAATTAAAAGCACAAGAAAACAAAATAAAATACAAACTTACTTTCGAGGAGTTTTTGGAGTGGTGTATGCTAAATAAGCACCATTTGAGAATGCAGGATCTTGAATGGTCACATCATATTCACAGTGGCTGCCTATCTTACCCATAGGGCAAAGGCACTCCATGCCACCAAACGGCAAATTAACGCACCGTCCAGCTCCACAGGCACCTAAAATCAAATAATGTCATTTTAATTACCAAACATTTCCCCTTGCGTACATATTTTAATGTCACAAGTTGTGCACTGACCTGGGTAGCATGATTGACCAGTCTTACTGCAGTCATCCCCACTGAACCCAGCAGGGCAAAGACAGGTGTGACCAGTTGGAGTAGCTGCTTCTTGGCAGACACCATTGTGTTTGCATGTGCTTCCAGCACACGTCTCGCACGTTGTAACACCTTCTGTGGCTGTTGCATCGCGTACAAGTTCATGTTCTACTCCGCCAACAACAAGCCTACTAATGCATCCTGTAAATAATTTAAAAATTATAAGTTTGAGGCTTTTTTTCAGGCAAATATTTGTATCATTAATTTCAAAATCTTTCTAGCACACATACCAATAATTCCTTGAGAATGACCAGCAAGTCTATGGATAGATCTGAAATCTGGAACTCCACCTAAGTACAATGGTTCCACCAAGTCAAGACCTTGGAAACGTCCAGCAGCTGTTCCCCTGTAAGGACCTGCTCCATCTACATACATGTCACCTATGAAGGCAGCATGAATGACACACAGGGAGAATTAGAACAAACAACAAAAAGCAAAAATGTAAAAATAATTTTAAATAAGACAAAAGAACTCACCATCCCTACGGCTTCGCATAAGTTTGACTGTATGCCATTGGCCAAGAGCAACAGGTAATGCAGACTTGACAACTGCAGGCCCCGACCCAACATCAAATCTGAACTCGACAAATCCATTATTTAAGCCTAAAGACACAAAGTCTCCTGAGCCACCACTCTGCTGACCATTGTACAGTATGAGACCTGAAACAGATGCACGTGTAAGGCTACTTATAAGAGAACATAACAGCAACTAGACACATAAAAATACACTTACCATTGGATCTTTCTGGCTTGAACGATATGGTTATATTGAAATTAAGATAAGCTTCAAGGAGGGTTGGTAATGCCATGAAGGAATTGGGTGCTTGAGGGAAGTAAGGAACAACTCCAGTGACAACCAGCACAGTTCGAATGTCCATCTTCATCTCATCATTTTGTGCAGTGCAAGTGTAGAAACCAGCATCTTGTGCCCTTACATCAACAAGGCTCAAGGTCGCCTGGAATTAGAAATACAGTAAATCAATTCAGAGAAAGACTGATAAACAATTTTTTTTTATTTTTATTTTTAGAATAAAAGGGCTTGACAAAATCTCAGACATGAAAATAGAATTACCTCTTTTACACCTCTGGCATCCCGAGGCAATTCTCCACCTAGCTTAGACCAAAGGTACTTCACAGGAGGCTTCAACTCTGTCCTGCAATCCATTAGCACCGTCATCCCGTACGCTGCTGTGCGAGTCTCAACTGGAGGGGGCTCTATCAAATTGACTGGTGGCACTGAAATTAACATCATCAATGAAGAGACCAGAAATGTTAGGTAGAAACTCACTTTTATGAAAGTTACCCTCAATGCTGAGTGTGTAGTCTTCTGACTGCTGCCCGGCAGATGTTTTCGCATTGCATCGATAAATACCGCCATTTGAAGGTCGTACATCAGTAATTCTAAAGACATTACAGCAACCAATTATGATAAATTCATCATAAATAAGAAAAAGCTTTCCAGGATAACGATATAGACCTTAAAGAATCTCCAACAACTCGGACGTTATTCGCAAGCTGGCTTCCAACTTTGGTCCAAGATACTGAGGCAGACGAGTCTCCAACAACTCCGCAACGTACATCAATATCATCACCACTGCGAATGAGGTCTTTGCTTGCATGGATCTGGAGCTCAACCTTTTCTGCTTCATGCAATAACATACCTATTCCTGCTCAAAAAATGGAATTTAAGAGTCAATGGTCATGGGACAAAAACTCACAAGTTCAAAATGTAAATTAATATCAAATAAAATGAAATACGCAAGTTATATAGGTCAAACATTCCTTTGTTAGAAAAGATCATGAGAATGAGTCTTATAAATTCAATGTTAAATTTGATTATTCCATTCACCAAGATAAATAAGACAACCACCAGGACCAAAACACCGATGAAGAAAGGTTGTGGAGAACGAGACCAGCAGTGCTACTTAAATAAAGGTCAATGCTGAATAGATTTTTCTCTATCCATCTCTACTTATAAATTTTTATCGATTGGCAAGCATACTTCCTATTCTTTCACGGCAAATCTTGTAAATCAAAATAAGCTCATCAATATAAAAATTAAAGCTAAACAAGGTCACTTCTAAACTTTTTGCATAACAAACTAATTGATGCGCTAGCCATGCTCTACATATAAAGCCAAAATTCTGGCAAAAAAAAAACAACAAAATAAAACCAACGTAAGTTTAATAGGTTCTGTTCCCTGTTGTTTTCCAAACTGGATTTTCAAGTGGTACGAGGGGAACAAACACAATGGAACAGACATTAACACTAAGTTTAAGTCAACCCACCACGAGGCGATCGGTTTGTTGGACAACCGTGTTCATCACTTCCGTCGTCACAGTCACTGACGCCGTTACAAAGGCGTTCCTGAGGAAGACATTGCTGGACTCCCCTTATGTAGCACTGCATCGTTTGGGGTGGGCAATACTCCTGCAGTGCTGGCAGTGCAAGGAGGAGGGTGAGTAACACACACAAAAAAAAAGAAGAACAAGCAAAGTGTCAAACACATGCAAAAAAAAAAAAATGACAAATTAATTGATGATTGAATGAAGAATTACAAATATGGCTTGCAAAAGTGTCATTATAAAAGCTACATGAGACGAGCAAACTTCAAAACAAATAAAAATAAAAAGTTAGTTCTGACAACCATGAAATGACCGTTAGAAAAGGAGACAGCCATATAAAATGGTAATGAGTCCTATAATAATAAGTTAATCAACAAATGACACTTAATTAGATAAAAGTAGAAAAAGGAAGTGAATTTGATTGTTATTCAGAAAGGACCTCCAACAGCAAAATAAAAACTTTTATCAGACCATAAGTAATAAAAACTTGCAGAAAAAGAACAGTTACAAAGGAGTAGGGAGCAAGAGGACTCTTTTGTAAATTAACATTCATCAATAGTAATAAGAGAAAAGTAACATCAAATCACATCATGCTAGTGCAAATAAAAAAGAAAAACGAACAAACAGACAAAAAAAACGTCCATCATGCTTAGAATACTATCACAAAATCAACGCTGGAATTGAAAAGCCTTTCATCCGTTTACCTTCAACACGCAAATTGATGTAATCAGATCCCACATCTGCATCAGTGCTTGCTTGACACACATAACGGCCAGCATCAGATGGTCTCACGTGATGGATTGTCAGAGTACCTTCCTGCTGCACAGCATTGTCAGGCAGAGCTCTTCCCTCGTGAGTCCATGTGATCTATAAAGTTGACAGTACAAATAAACAGTTAAAAAAGGGCGTTAATACAATGAATTAATTCATAACAACCAATAATACCTGAGTCCCTGGAGCAGCTGCACAGACAAGGCGAGCAGTGGCTCCTTCACGTACAATTTGATCGTGATCTGCAGCTCTTACAAGCGACGTAGGTTGTTGATCTAATGACAAAATTTTAAAAATTTAAAATCTGAGCAAATGACCCTGTTTTACTTTGAAGTTTGTAAAAAAGCAGCAAACCTTGTACAAGAACTTCAGCAACAGCATCGGCTTCTCCATAAGCATTTCTAGCACGGCATAAGTAATGCCCCGAATCCTGAGGTCCTATACGAGTAAACTGAAAAATGCAGATTTCAAATGTTACAAAGGTTTTGCACACAATTGATAAAGCCAATCTTATCACATAAGTCGTTATCACCTCAAGTATTCCATTCTGATCAATGGCATTGCTAGGGAGAGCTGTGTTGCCATAATTTTCTTTCCCAGGGACAGTCCACATAATATTGTGCGGTTCAGATCCAAGAACACGGCAATGCACCTTTGCACTTTCACCAGGGCGCACAACTTGATGTTGAGGATGAAGCTGAATCCTTGGTGGTCCTATCAAGAAACACAAATGAACACAGAATGAGTTTTTAATCCAAACAAAAGCGCAATGCCAACACTATCACAAGCATCTAAAAGTAATTCATTTTAAGAAAATACTCACCATTTACTACTAATCTAGCAGGAGCCCGGAAAAGAAGTTGACTGTTATCGTAACCCTCACATACGTAGAGACCAGCATCCTCCTCCTGAACATTGGTGAGGCGCAATGACCCCTGGAACACAGAGTGCCCCTGAGGAAGTTCTCCACCCGATCGCCTCCACTTGATGAAAATGTTGCTGCTGTTACTACGTAAATCACAACGAAGTTCAGCTGTTCCTCCAACGTTGACAATAAATGGTGCTCCTTCACCATAGCTACCCGGATCCTCCCCAGTTATGTCACCTCTTTCAGGATAGCGATCAAGAACATCATTACTCTCTTCTACAATCAACCGTACGTGATCTTCTGTTAATCCAGCCTTGTTGCGAGCAGAGCAGCTATATGAACCTTCATCAGCTTTGGTTGCTCGAGTTATCTCATAAACAGCATTTTGAGATGATTCGGCAGTCAAATTTGTAGGTTCACTGCAAATATTGCAAGATAGTTAGAAATTGAAATTGAATAATTAACACCTAAAGTACGCTGTATTAATTTCTTATTGAAACATACTAGTAAGCATAACCAGGTCTGTTGCGAGACCAAATCACAGTTGGCCGTGGTTCACCATGAGCTCTACATTCTAGTCGTACTGGTTGACCAACATTCACAGTTATAGGAGAAGATGGTGTGATAGTTATAGTAGGAATAGAATCAATTTCGAGAGATGCTGTGGCATTGGTAGTTCCAACAATGTTTTGAGCTTCACAAGTGTAAACTCCTGCATCAGCAGTTGTTACTCTATTAAATCTGCAAAAATGATAGGATGTTAATAGGTGGTGTTTGATATGAAAAAAACTTAGATATCAGGTTATACTATTTAAAACATACCTCAGCACTCCATTTGGTAGCTCTTCAATGTTGGGAGACAGAGGACGACCATCCGATCGGCGCCACATGACGGCTGGTGAGGGGATACCACTGGTGACGCGGCATTGCAGAAGAGCGCTTCCACCCACAACAACTGTCTGGTGTTGGTTTGGGTATATTTCAATGGCAGGTGGTTCACGGGCTGGATCACAAAGCATACCATGCAATATGTAGAGATGTCAAATTAAATTAATGACACCATGAATAAAGCTAACATCTCACAGCCAACACACTTACGTTCGACTTCAAGAATAGTAGATGCTTGTGAACTTCCTCCTTCATTTTCAACAGAGCACACATAAACACCACGGTTCCTCACCAAGGCATTATTTATCCTCAAGACATTTCCAAGAGCCTAGTATACATGAAGGGGATCAAACAAAATTTCAAAAACATGCAAATGCAATCACATAAAAAAAAAGTAATTGAGGTTTATTAAATTTGAAAGCTTGGAAAACTACCTGAACATTGATACCCATGTCAGATTCACCAACTTTACTCCATTGAACTGATGATGAATCAACTGATGTCAAGCACCGCAGCTCAGCTGTGGTACCCTGAGAAACCGTCTGGCGTTCAGGCTCAATCCGAGCGGTGGGAGGGCCTCTGTAAATTGAGAACACAGCAAAATTTTAGAAATATTATTAAATATTACAATTTGACAGAGAGTATTAGCACAACTGTACCTGTTAGATGAAATAGATACTCTGGCTTGGATATCTTCTACAACTCCAGTAGCTCGAGAGGTCACTCTACAAAGGTAAATGCCAGAGTCCACAGGATTAGCATTGAAGATGTTCAACACTCCATCTTGCTGTGAAGCTGTTGATGGGAGGTCAGGACTACCCACTTTAGACCACTGAATGCTGGAAGTGATAAAAATAATTATGTGACTTCTCTTAACACTGTCTGTTATAGTTTCAAATTAATCGGTTACAAATAATACTAACACATAATATTCATTGTAACCAGGAACACATGTCAGGCGGACGTTCTCTCCTTCAATACCATTGAAATCTGGCGGAGATATCGATAATCTTGACTGTGAGTCGATAGGAAGAGGTCGGGACGAGCCTTCTGCATGACAAAGTTAGGTAAAATATAATCTAGATAAGTGTCCTTGAAACATAAAAACAGGGAAAATTCTCAGAACAATACTTAATCCATTGAATAACATACCACGAACATAGAGAATAGTCCTTGCAACATTGGTGCCATGCGGATTTGAAGCAGTGCAGTTGTATTCAGCTTCATCAGAGCGTTGAGCAGCTGGTATCCGGAAAACTCCGTCTCGGAAGGAAGCCTAATGATATCAATACAACGTGTATAAAACTTTTAAGTTGATGAAACTAAGAAACTAAATGGGACATTAAATAAAATTTACATGCAAGCCTGTAACATGGGGTAAATAATGAAGAAGGAAAGAATACCTACTTGTGGATTGTTTGGACCACCGGTCCATTGAAGAGAAGGAAGAGGATTTCCAGTGGCATGGCAATTGAATGCCACAGGCTCTCCTTCTTGAACGTCTAGATATTGTGGCGAAATGTGAACTTCAGGAGGAGAAGGTGATGAACCTTTGGAAAAATGGATAAAGTGGAATTAATAACACAAATAAAATAGCATACTAGTTCACTTCTGAACCACTGCTGATCACAGCAGCTACACTATTCCAATAACACCGGCTAATCCCAATACACAATAGAAAATTTACCTTGCTTCTGAATTACATCCTTAGGAAAATCTTACAAAAGCAGCATGAAAGTAACAATCGACATTTATATTCGTACAATAATCATCACAGGGAGGAGGAGGAGTTTTCTAAATTTTGCTTCTTCAACTTACCACCAACAGTGAGGGTAGCTCTCTCTGTGACGTATGAGCTTCCATCAGTAGCAGTGCAAATATATGTACCAGAATCAGAAACAACAGCACTGATAATAACTAACACTCCATCACCATCATCAGTGGTTCGTTCTCGTGGGAGAACTCCCCCTTCCTTGGACCAGTGGATTCTGACAGGACCCTGGATAAACAGGAAGAGCAAAGAAAACATATGTGTACAATTCGTTTACAGCTAAAGAGAGGCAAAACAATTCTTGAAAATAGGTAAGTGACAAAATATTTACTTTGTTTGAAAGAGGTCTAGCTGTGCATGTGAACCGCACTGAACTGCCGACTTCAACTATTTTAATGGTTGGTTCAGCAATGGCTACCAAAATTGTAGGGGGTTGGATTGATGGCTGAGGTTGAGGGCCCACATTGTACGGTTCTGAAACTAAAATCAAACAAGGAATTTTTAGACAGATAATTTGACTGAAGTCAATGGGCAACTTCAAACAAAAAACACAAATGCATATCACACAATATTTTAACAAGAAGCAAACATAAGTCACTCATTAAGTAATCAAAAAAAAAAAACCTCAGTTCTTGACTTTGGACAACACAAACAATGTTCAAAAACAATGCATAAGCAAATTTGTGAGCAGAGAAACACCTTTGTGAGCTGCAGGGTCAAAAATGACATCAACAGTTTTTGCAATTTATTAAAGGAAAAAAAAAAGGTTACTGAATTTTAGAAGCATTTGAAGCAGCCAATGGGATTTTAAGGGTGAAGACACTATTAAAAGATTTGGAGTCAATGCAATCACAACATTAATTTTGAAAACCATCATTAGAGTATTATGACAACTTGATTTCAAAAGTTTTCAGAGCAACCACTTACTGCAGTCCAGCTCATCACTATCATCGTGAGGGCATTGCTTTTTCCCATCACAATGTTGGTACATTGGAATGCATGGTCCATTTTCACAACGGAACTGGTCCTCATAACAAGGCCCATACCAATCTATAAAGCAGCATTGAAAAACATAAGAAAAAAAGCATGTACTCTTTAGAGCCTAAAGCCTAGGAAGACCATAAACCAGAGAAGAAAAAGCAAGATTGCTATATTGCAGCACGGACACTGGGACACTGGCTCAGAGGACAGAAATCACGCACGGATAAACCTGTACAAGCAGACAAAAGACGGTGGCAAAATTTCACAAACGGTGATACACACTCCGAATTCAGACCACAGAAGCACGACCTAGGAATACAACAGAATTCAAACCTTTTGTGATTTGTGACATGACCATTGCTACCTCCACTCCAGCCACATTTTGGATACGGCATTTGACTGCTATCAAATCTGGGGTGATGACAACATCAATGCTTTGCTCATCTCTGTTCCTGTATCGCTTGTTTATGTGCTCCAGATGAAGATCAGCTGGACCCATAAAGCTATAAGCTATTTCAGAAAACACTATTCGCTGGGGTCTTCTTATTTCT
This sequence comes from Thrips palmi, assembly GCF_012932325.1. Classification (NCBI taxonomy): domain Eukaryota; kingdom Metazoa; phylum Arthropoda; class Insecta; order Thysanoptera; family Thripidae; genus Thrips; species Thrips palmi. The sequence continues at coordinate 5,067,040 of NW_023144620.1, read as the reverse complement.
TCAAAATCAATAGCCATAGGTTCACTACCATGATATGTGCAGGTGAAACGGACCGTTTCTCCTACTTTTTGTCTAACTGTAAGTGGGGTGAGCTCAACACTGACTCCATCTGGATCTGGCATCACGAGATATAAAAAGAAAATAGTTAGAAAATAAACGCATGCATCTGACATTATATAGAGGATTAGTAGAAAAGTTCCAGAGTTCTTGCTCTCATGAAGTTGCCACCACAGTAGAGAAAGAAACAAATAAGTTTAGAGAATTTTTAAATTTGGATAGAAAAAGAAAAAAATTAATCTTTCATGTCATGAAAGACAAATATTAATGACAACAAATAAAAACAAGAACAAATGGATAACAAATGGCTGAAAATAATAAATGCAGAACAAACAAGTATTTCCACTAAGTCGGCTTACAAATTGCAAAAGTATAGTCTCATATTACCTTGTCCAACATTATCGCAGTAGCGTCCACTAAACCCAGGTTTGCAGTAACAGGTGACACGTAAGTCAGAGGAAACAGAGCAACTTTCCTCATTCCCGTTGCAAGGGCACGGAAGACAGGAGCCCAATACACTGGCTGACACTTCACTGGTATTGCGGTAAAAACCAGTTGAACAAGACTGAAATACATAAGAAATTAAAATGATAGCGTGAGTCAGTACAGTTCCTCACAAACAATCAGCACCACACATTAATTTAATTACCTCGCAGGATAGGCCTGAGTAGCCTTGAGGACAGCGGCATGACTCTACTTGGCTTGCTAAGCCTTCTCCAGTCTGCATGGAGACAGCAGTATCCATTGCAACATCACTTAGGTAAGTTGCATAACTATGGTCAGAGTGGGATGATCGGATGAGAATAGATTCCAATGACGCTAGCACTGTGAGAAGGTCACGTCTTGATGCAGTTCGAGGACCACTTATGTCGAGCCTTCTCCAGCCCGCTGATTCTTGAAGAGGAATTGAAACCACCTTGGAAAGAATTCATATAATCTGGTAAGATATTAAATTGGAAAGAACAAACGCACCACTAAAATAATAAAGGGAAAGTACCTGAGTGACGTTAGGCTCAGTCCTACCCAGATTGGACCAATAAATGGAGATACCATTTCCGAAGAGAACAACATCTTGGTCATGAGTGTGTTGCGCTCCATATCTCGCTAAATATTTTTGAGTAAAAGTTAAGTTTCCACCATAGGAAGTAATCTATATATAAAACATAAGAAAAGAGAGAAAACATTAATCTTTCTCAGCAGATCAACTAATATCCTGAAGTTCAAATGGAAAATACCTTGTTCCCTGTGAAAGACGATGGGAGGGACCAGAAATATGTTTGAGTGGGTGGTGAAATGAATTCATAGCCAATTTCATTTCTTGCCCAGTCCACCTTGAAGTCAGAGTCAACTACAGGTGATCGGTTGCTGGAGTAATAATAATAAATTTAATGCATTTTGTTACCATAAAAGAAGTTCCAAACAATTAAAATAAAGACAAAACGTCTTACTTGTCAGTAAGCCTAAAACCGTGGTTGGCATCAAGGATCTGCATTGGGATTTGTGTTCTGTGATAAGATGACGACTGACACTGGTCTGTCACTCCCATGCAGAAGCAGCTTAGGCAACCTTCACTATTTTTCACTGACAGATCAAAAGTTCCAGGGCGGCAGTAGTCACAATGGAGGCCTTCAACGTTGGTCTGAAGAAGGGAAGATACATACAATTTATGTGCAGGAGAACAACCTCAACAAACTTTGTTATAACAAAGCTGTCTCAAAATCCACATCAAAAAAATACCTTGCAAATACAGCTGCCATCTGGATTACACTCAAAGCTAGCGCTACCTTTGGGGTCACAATTGCATTCAGACCCACCACCACGTGGTCGGCAATCACCTTGAGAAGCATCCCCTTCAAACCCAGGGAGGCACTGCTCACATTGATCTCCAGTGGTATAACCTCGACACTCCTAGAAAAGTCATGAACATTCTATGCATTTTCATACAATATAATAGAGAAATATTTTAAATTTTAATCTCTCTTAAGACTTACCCGGCAAACACCAGTCTCTGGGTCACATTCTGAAGAGTGTCCATTGCAAGAGCATGGGACACACCTACCCAAGTAGAGTCCAGGACTGCTTTCAGAGCGAGTGTATCCGGTGCTGCACTCCTCACAGGACAATCCTTGATGTCCTAGGGGGCAAACACACTGCTCAACAGCAAGAGCCCTTTCTTGGCCGGTGTTACGTTCCTCAGCAATATCCAGAGACACAGACAGCAGTCTGCAAGAAAGTTCAAGATCATGGTTCTGACAGCCTTGCCCAAGAAGTTCATTCTAGTTCAAGCCCACTTACGCAGCTTCTAATGTACTGGTTGTGTATGTTGCCTTAATGAGGATTTCCTCTAAACTGGATAGGGCCATCAGCATGTGAGCTCGGTCTACTTTCTGGCCATCTTGTCTTTGCCAATGTTGCTCAAGTAGAGGAACAGAAATGTTCTGAGGACGATTTGCTTCCAGCTGGTCATGACCAAAGTACAGAAGTCTGATGGCGGCATTGGACTGAAAAACATGGTTTATTATTTTAAAGGAAATAAACATGCACTTATAGACTTTTTTTTTTCATGATGGTTATTTACTTTAGAAAATGAAGTGCAACAAATGGCAGTTTAGACTGACCAAAGAATTTGTGACTGACAAAATACTTACACTAACAAGCTCTACATCTGGAGCACTGTTACGAGAACTCTGCCCTCCTGGTGTTGGTACATATCGAATAATGTATTTGAGGTCACCACCGTATGAAGTTACTTTGTTGCCAAGGAAACGATCAGGTAGTTTCCAATAATGTACCTTAAAAATTTTAGAAACAGAACAAAAAAAATCAAACCTAGTTTTGATTGTGCAGCTCAAGATTCGAAGGATATTTTTGTTTTTCTTTCAATTACATCAGAGCTGCGTCTTGAGAAATCTTGATACACCAACTCTCGAGAACCAGGGTTTAGACGAATGCCAGTTGTTATTGGTTCATCTCTTCTCGAGGCTTCCACAATCTTGAAATCCTGAGTGTCCCTTGTAAACTGAGCATAAATCTGAAAATAAAAATAAAATTCACAGTGTAAAAATAAAATTTGAACATTTGAGTAAGGAAGAGAGGATAAGAAACAAATTTGTTGAAGTAGAGAGCAAATGGCTTTCTCTTTTCACACTTTACCTGTTGCCGATACCAGTTGGAACTACTGCATTGACGAGTTACACCCATGCAGAAGCAGTCCACACAACCAAACTGGTTGTTTGTGTCCAAATGGAATGTGCTTGGCTTACATTGGTCACAATAGGGACCAATTACATTTGCCTATAAAGAAAAGAGTAAGCATTAGATTAATCAGACCATATGACTTGATAATACACGATTCCCATATTATTTGCTCTGCTCAACAAGATTATCCATGGGTTTGTCTGTCAACTAAGAATACATAAAGTATTTGGTGGGAAAAGTCTCACTTACCATGAAATGTTAGTAAAGAAAGCAAGCATAAGGGAAAAAGGTAAAATAGATTCTTTAAAATTACAGAAATAATTTGCAGACAACTTGGAAGTGCTAAAAATTCCAATTCAATGAAATCTAACACAATATTGAGGGACATACCTTGCATACGCAGCTACCGGAACTGGATTCAAGTGATGTGCTAAGAGATCCTGCAGCATTACAGTAACCTGAAAATAGGACACAAAAGAGGAACATGTTTAGCTGACAACTCTTTGAAACTTTGGCCTCAGATCTACAAAAGCCTTTGTCAAGCAAGACATAGGATAGTGAAGATGGAAACTGCCTATTATTTTGTAAGGTATGGAACTCCTGCCTACTTTCAGCAAAGAACAAAAACACTGTCATTCATCTCCTAATCTATGAAGAAAATTAAGAAAATTGAAACTTTGATCTTCTGGTGTAAGTGTCTTTTGGGAATAGAATTAGCTAGCCATCAAAGATCTAGCTTCACACTTCCTACAAAGCAATTCTGGTTTTCCCCTTTCACTTACCATTGAATGATTGAAAAGCATAGGACAGAAAATATGAACAGTCAATACATAAACTTAAATCTTACAAAAAATAATAATAATAATAAATATCTTGATTCAATAAGATTAGTTTTTCATAATGAAATCCTACTAGTGAAAACGCATTCAAGGATGTTGAAAGTTCCGTTCGCAGTCTACTATGCCCCAAGAAACCCACAAGAATATGACAAAATCAATTAATAATACCTGGACGACAGATATCACCAGGAATGAATGGATTTCCTTGGTACCCTCTTGCGCACTTTTCACAACGCCGGCCCTCGTATCCTTGAGGACAATCACACGTTACTTGGCCATCAGTGTCCAAGTGGCATGTTCGGGCAAATCTGAGAGAAAAGTTGAAAGTTAAAAATGGATGAAAACAAAAAGACGTGAGTTAACTCTGCACGAATCAAGAGCTTACTGGTTGGATGGATTGGTGTGTGGGCATGGACAACGCTCACATTGACCATTTCCGGTTGAGTTTTTGTAGAAACCTGCAGGGCATGGTCTTTCTTCTGGCATGCACATGCCCAACCATGGACCATGTTCACGACGGTGATGGCCAGCAGTGCACATCTGCAGCATCAAATCACATTACGATCTAGCATTACAATATTAGTTAGTAGTTTGGAGAGTTAAACTTTTAAAGGTAGCATACCTCACAGGAAAGACCGGAGTAACCAGCTGGGCATTGGCACTCCTCCACATAAGAGGCCTTGCCCTGTCCTACATTACGGATACCAGCTGAGTCCATTTGAATGTTTGTCAAAGAGGTATCAAGCAATGGACCATCAATGTATCGGGTCCTTTGAGAAAAAATATGGATTATTGGTAAGAGAGTATTCGACAAAATGTTAGCAAACAAAATTCATACCACTTACTTGATGAGCAAGTCATTCACATCAGCCAAAGCCATCATAATCTCTTCTCGAGAAGCAAGTACATCGCGGTCACTTGCGGTATTGCGGGATGAGGATATACGCCTAAACCATTCACCATGGAAGAAGCGAACTGAACGATCTACCTCTTGTCCAGGGGACAATGCAGGAGCATTGTGAACCAAGATATATCCATTACCCTGAAAGGGGAAGATAAGAAAGACATTAAAAATTGTTGATAGAAAAATTCCCAGGAGGGAAATCCACTTCTAGAGGGTATTTAAAAATTGAGGTTTGAAATACTGACACTGAGTACAACATCTGGAATATCAAGAGGACGGCCGTTTCCTTCATATTTAACAGTGTACTTCAAATATCCTCCATAAGTCTTCAACTGACTGCCATGGCAATTGTCTGGCATGGCAAAATACGGGTAGTCATTGTCTCCTAGGCGGAATCCATCACGTTCTATAGTTGACGAGTAAATCTGAAGGATAAAAGAATACACAAATGTCATTTTAAAACAAAACTCTTTTCCTGTTTCCTTACATTTAAAAAAAAATATTCCTACCTGGAAACCATTTCTTCCAAGAGGCCTTACAGATGGGAGGTTGTAAGTTGGGCCAGTCAAGATTTCAACAGTTTTTGAATAGGGATCTACACGAATTGTTGATAGTTCAGTACTCTCTATGGGTGGAGGGAGCTGCAAAACACAAAATGATTAAGTTTTGGAGTAAATTGGAACCTATGCACCAGAGAAATTAGAATGAGCGACAAACCTGATAGGTGAAAAGGTCTGCACTTTTACATCTAGTGGCAACTCCGAAGCAAAAGCAAGATATGCACTCTCCAGGGTGCCTTGCGTCACTGTTGAAACTACCAGGGGCACAAATGGTTTTGTTTGGAGATGTTACCACCAAAATTGTATCAGGAACTGCAAATTCTCTCCCACGCATGTTCAATGCTTCGCAACTGTATGCTCCTTGATCAGATTCCTAAAAAGAGAATATTTTTTTAAAAAATGTATATACCTAGTAAAAAAAAATAAAAGAGGAGTAAGGCAGTTGGTTTCAAACCAAAGAAAAAGACTCACTTGAACATTGGGGCAAGTTAAAGTGCCCACTCCATTTTCACTAGTACTGGTGCATTTGGCAGGTACATGGCCCCAATTGAGACGCCAGACAACAACAGGTGTAGGCACACCAACGGCTCTACAAGTCAGAGTCATTGACTCTCCCACTTGAAGAACTTCCATTCTCTTTGGTCCCTCAGCAATTTGAACGGGGACTACAATAAATAATAACATATCAGTCAATTTTTTAAATATAAAATAAAATGTTTGAGGAAATATTCAAACAATACTTACAGCATCCTGATTCATCACTTCCATCTTGACAATCCACTTCTCCATCACAGTGGAAAGACTTTGGAATGCATTGGTTGGCAGAACGACACTCAAATTCATGATAGTGACACTTGGAGCCTGAAAAGCAATCGTGAGCAGAACTTCAAAGAATGCTTGCAGAAAAATCAGGACAAATTGAATGACTGGCTCATTTACCTGGGGGATTAGTGGCACAATTTCTTTCATCAGATCCATCCCCGCAGTCATCATCAGAATCGCAACGCCATGTCTTCATGACACATTTTTTGTTGTCGCACTCATATTCATTTGGTTCACAACCATCAGAATCTAGGCACAAAGAAAATGGTGTTATAAGCAGGTGGGTCAGCAAAATATTAATTATTATGGAAGGTCTAACAGTACTTACTGCACCGCATTTCATCAGATCCATCAGAGCAATCTAAGTTACCGTCACAGATGAGACTTTTAGCAATACAGTCACCGCTAGAGCAGGTAGCTTCATTGATACCACAAACTTGAGGAGGGCGTGTGGTTGGAATTATGTCTGCAAACAATTGAGTACTTGTTAGTTACAGGAGTGACGTGGTGGACACATATCACACTAGGGTGGGTAGAGGCCCCCTTCCAGGCATGATATAAACCTTCAAAAGAATCCAAGTTGGAGAAGAAAATGCCTTATCAAGAATATGTGAAAACACTTGTAAAATAGATAGACCTTGGAAAGTTTAAGACTTATTCTCATAGCAGATAATTTGTTGCATTATTTTATGTTTTGTGATTGATTTACTTGACCAAATTATTTGGAAAACGAGAAGAACTTCCAAGATAAGGGTACTTACCAAAATGAATAAGAGGAAGCAAAAGACAGAATATTACACAAATTACAAAAGAGAAACTATTGTGTTACAGATAGTGTTCAGTAAAGATCTTACAGCTAAGGTACGAATATGCTAGGCACACAAATTGAAGAAAAAGACAAAAAGAGGTTGGAAAGGTAAATACAGGGAGAAGCATGCAAATAATTTGAAATAGTGATGTAATAAATGATCTCGGTTTAATAAAGTTTGAAATTTTATATTCTTTTTCTTCATTGAAGTAGTATGATGAAAGCTATTTTTGAATCAACTAAATGGAAGTTGACATTGAATTTAGATTTTGTCCAGTCAGGAAGAGAAAGGAGGTTTAGCCTACCTGAGCCATACAAATCTGCGAAAGAGGGCGGCAGGATGCCAAACTTTAAGAAAGGTGAGTTATATAAGTGCTTGTGATAAGGTCCTTTGTTTCTTCCAGCAGCTTGAAAAGGCCACAAAAAGAGCATGCAGTATAGGTGTCGAAAATGATGTATAAAAATGTAACTACAATGGACATCACAAAAATAATCAAGGTGGGTCAGATGCTACTAGTTGTACCATTTTCACTTTTATCTCAAGAAACTGCATAGGGGCATTTCTAATCTTGAAATTTTTAAAAAAATTACAAGTTTAGTAGTATCCTTTACAATCTAATTGAAGTAAATTCATGAAACAAGGGTATTTTTTAAAATCTAAAAATGAATTTGTTAGTAGTTTGGTAAGCATCAAGCCGAGCGTGGCTTAAGCAAAGGGTAGGGAGTTGTCATATGGACCATATGACAGTACTCCAGCATGCCCCTCACCCTGCTCATTCGAGTTTCAGCCGCGCTGAGCCTGATTCTTAACTTGAACTTGTGATGTTTCACTGTAAAGACGTACTGTAACATTCTAAAATGGTGATACTATGCAAGAAGACAGTATTTGTTCCCACATTTTCCAATGAAAAGGTAACGAAATTGAGGAAAATTGAGTATTAACAATTAGCAGCAGATGGGGTCTGAGGTGAATGGAGAAGTTGACTCCCCACTTCCCACCTCAGCCCTTGCCCTATCTATTAATATGTTAATTTGATAATTAAATCATTTTACCAGATTTAAGACAATGTGGTTACAAATCAGTTGAAAGAACCAAAATCACAAACTACACATCAAAGGCCAAACTACTCCTAGAGCAAAAATTTAAACACATCAAACTTATCAAAAATTCTCTGAAAATTTGTAATGAAGGAATGGGACCTGAGGGTTCCTGGGTGACTAGTAAAGAGGGGCCATCGAATACGTGCTACACATAAGCTTTCAGTTTCAAGGGAAAAAGGAAATTAATTAAGTCATTTCTTTTTAGAAATTGCAGCTGCCTAACTTAAGACAGTTAGATATGTGCTACAACTATGAGGAGAAAGCTCAAGAGAATTTTAAGGAGGGTGATGTGTTGACAAGACAGAAAGAAGACATAGAAAAAGTGGAATTGACAAGGAAAAAGCAATTAATATGTACATGATATAAAATTGTATAAAATACTTGTAAACTTACATTGTTCTACTCTCAGAGTCACTGTGAGCCGAGAACCAGGAATGTTATCAGGATACCCAACAGCTTCACAGATGTAATTTCCGGAATGTTCCAGCTGGAAGGAAACAAAACTTTGAATTCTGAAAAAAATGTGGGAGCAACTCAAAAACATCTTGTAAAAATAGCTAACCTGAATATTTGGCATTTCCAAACGTCCATTAAGGTCTCGTGATCCTTGTGGTAAGGGAAGATTGTTAGCCCGAGACCACTTAACACGTGCTCTATGTGGGCCTTCGTCACGACATTGGAATACTACTTCACGTCCTGCATACAGAAAGGAATGTATTAATTTCAGTCAATGATTGTGAAAAAGTGCAGAGCAACTATTCTGAAACCCTACACTGTCTCTCTCTTCATAGGTGAATGGCATGCCAGAATAATCATAAAGTAAGCATGACATTAATCTGTTCCCAAGTCTTAGTCAATGATAACTAACACACCACAAATAAAGCTACCACTGTTAATATCAAAATCTTAACTCCAACCAGTGTACTTATATTAAGGAAATGTTACTTTATGTGGTGGCCTTTCATAGTGAAATTAACAGGTAATGATTGGCAACAGTTTCTAAAAATCATGCAATCAGCCGTCAATGTCTAGAAAGCAAAATGTGGCAGTTGATGCATTCTGATCAAATGCATTCCATGTTTCCACAATGTGTGAGCATTTTCATACAAAAGTATCAAGTTTCATACATACAAACTTACCAACTTTTACTGAATGTGGTCCATCCATAGAAAAAGATTGAGTATGAGAAAGAACAACGTAATTGTTTGTTAGAAAAGAAGAGATATGGCAGGATTTGTTAAAAAGAGATCACACAGCTAACATTGGACACAGAGTGTAGAGGACAACAGAAAGAAAGTCAAGTCTGCAATTTATTCTATGAGGAGGAAGATAAATGTTTCCTCAAGAACCAAGAAGGACTTAGTCCTCCTTGAGGTCCAATTCCCCTCCCACCCTCTCTATTTTTCCTCTCTCCTTCCCCCACACACGCACATTCCATAATAAGTACAGAAAATACTTACTTTCCTTGATGATTTGATCCTCTGGATACGTTTTCAGATTTAGTCCTGAAAAGGTGGATGGCCGTCCAGCTGAAAATTAAAAACAAGTTAGACCCATTTCTGAAGTAATGAGTAAGCTTATGGTTAGTTATTAAGAATAACAGTTATTGACTTTTGATGAGACATCGCCCACAATAAAAAGAAAGAAAGATCAAAATTAAAAAGAACACAATGTTTAGCAATAAAACATACAAAATACAAAGGATACAAAAATAATACACACAATGTAAGTAGAAAGAAAGCACACCCGACACACACTCACACAAACATGATAAATATTAAAGACTGGCAGGCAGGGGCCTACTGACTGGTCCAGGAAAGGGGTCTGTGGGGATATTCCCTGCCTCATTTTGGACCTTAAGTTTTGTTCAGTTAGTTACTCCAGAGCACACTATAGACTCAAGATTACTTCAGTAATTGTGCTTCAAAAACACCCGCAAGGCAGACAAATCCCCTCCCTGGTCTATTTCCCCAGGATTCAGTACGCTCCTGGGGCAGTGAGATTGAATCAGTGAATACTTCAATTCTACAATGTCACTGAAGGTGGATGGCTATTAGGGTTTAGCACAGGTTTTCTAATCGACAGTTTACATGTAATATGCAATTATTATTATTATTATTAGGATTGCACACAACAGAAACCATGCTCTCCCATAATGGGGGACTTACGGCAGTCAAATTCATCACTTTTGTCGAAGGGACAGTCAAAATTTCCATTGCATCTTAGATGTTCAGGGATGCAGGGGCCATTCTCACAACGGAATTGGCCAATAAAACAAGCCCTCCCAGCTTGACATCAAGATGAACGGTCAATTAGTAAGTAATATTTTAAATTTATAGTTTGAGAAAGAGGCGAAATCCTCTAGACCTAATTATGAAGTCTATAAAAAGAAATGCAGTCTTACCACAGTTGGCCTCATCTGACGAGTCGCTACAGTCTGATTGACCATCACACACAACTGACTGAGGAACACATTGGCCGTTGGAGTGGCAAGCAAACTGGCCATAGGGACAGCTACGTGGAGGTGCAGCAGTAGACAGAGGCTGAACAACTTGAAACAAAAGGGATACAAAAAATAAGCAACCTTCAACTACTTAACAACACTAATTGCAAAATTAAATCTAGATGAAAAATTAAGTGTGGAAAAATCTAGTGTAACATGAAAATTTTCTATATCATGTTCATCTTACCACATCCCTCCTCATCGCTTCTATCCTGACAATGAGGTCGTCCATCACATCGATACACATCAGGAATGCAGTCTCCTGAGCCACACCGGAATTCTCCAGGTCTGCAATCTGAAAGCCAGAATTGACAAGAGTAAGTAATTAAAAAGGAAACAACTTTGCATATCTTCTACATGTAGAAAAAAAAAATTAAGAAAAACAGGCAGAGTTTTCTTTTAAATAAAAAGTTAATGGAATGTGGAAGCTGACAATAGGAGAGTACATACACCCAATTATTGGCGAGTAAGGGTAGGGCAAGGCATTCAAAGGAAAACTATGACACATGAAGAGTTTCATAACTCTTTTCTCTTAATCCAATGAGATGCAAAGGCAAAATAAAGGAACGATCAGCACTAATACTTTGAATATGAGCGCTCTGATATCTCGAGAAACTTGCAAGAAAGCATCCGAAAGGACAAATATGACTCCCACTATCCAATGCCTTAGTTGGTTTGTGTAGAGAGACTGATAAAAAGAGCCTATTTAGGCATGCAAGTCGGAAAGACATTGATGCAGACTAATTGGGTACCGTATGAGATGTTTGGGTCTTTCACACTCCGAATAACTAAAATTACATTGTTTATGGAAACTATACATGCATCCATGTAGATAAACATTAAGAGGTCTTCAAATGTCAAAATGCCTATGTACATTTGTAGCCAATAAGACTTTAAACATGCTGAATAAATTTGCTTCGTTCAAAAATTATTTCACAAAAGTTTTAAAACTTGAAAATGAGTTTTCGAAGTCTTTTTAATTTAGATTACTAAATCTACTAAATTTTTTGAGCTTTGTAGCCTAAGATATCTGCAAAAAGAAAATACTAAAAGACTTGATCTTGACTTGTCTTATAGCAAAATATCACTGTCAGAAAAATGGCAAAAGTTACATTTCTTAAAAAGTCCTTCAATTATACTTTTCCTACACAAAAAAAAAATTGAATGGAAACTGTCATTAATTTAATTTTGATTTAAGAGATTTCAGAAACGAAACTGTAATAAGCTTTGTTTGCACAGCTGTACCATTCATCGAACAAATAATGTTTCTTAATAATAAAATATTTACAGAGTCAAACTTTCCACAGCAAACTTCACTAGGTAACTACATGCAAGGCAAATTTGCAGTAATAGTAGACACACAATGTCAAAAACAAAAATTGAAAATTACTGAAGATGTCGATTATTCCTGAATGACAATGCTGTCATTTACAGAGAACCTCTTGGGAAATATGATACTCATCGTGATGAGGTCTCAGTCTGCATTACAGTTTCAAATTTGCATTGTGTGTCTCATTTGAAATTATAGCATCACTATTGGGGGGGAAAAACAGAAAAAAAAATCTCTTTGGACAAAGCCAGATTCTGCATGTTGATGACGTCCTAAAAGTAACATTAAAAACACTTGATTTAAGGACAGGCACTGGGCTACACATCCAGAACACACCAGCTAAAATATGGCTATAATGAAGTATATATGGTACAGTAACAGTAGTTAGACTAGATACCATAATAAAAAGGAAGAAAATGGATCAAAAGTCACACATTCCATAGCTGCCAAATATTTGTAAATAATTAATAATTTGATAGCCATCTGCTACTGAAACACCTCTAACCAAAGCAGTTTTGCTCATCAGAAAAGTCCCGACAGTCGTAGAAATTGTCGCAGCGATGTTTAAGACTAATGCAAACACCGGCACCACAAGACCATTCTTCATCCGAGCAGGTTGAGTCGGCGTCCAAACCTGAATTGATTCCAACGAGGCACAGACGAAAACAGAAAAGAGAGACATATGCTGACGGATGGTAAAACCATGACTAAATGTTATCACCAATACTATCCCACATTCTAAATACCAGAACAGGATTCAGGCCTCAAGTAAGACAGGAATTGTGTTAGATGTAAAAGTAAAGGTTGCTCTTAAGGCAATGATGGACTGCAAATGTTCGAGAATTTTGTGGGCAAACATTAAAGCTTTAACTTACCACAGCCAATCTCATCAGAATTATCCCTGCAGTCTGGGACTCTGTCGCATTTCCTTCTGATGTCAATGCACGAACGGTCACCACAAGTAAACTCATTTACACCACAAGTTTGACCTGAAATGTGAGAGGAATTTGTCTGAGAAGTTATGTCATAGAAATTTAAAAAATAATTGATCCAAATTTTGCATTTGATAGAGGGTTAGTTATAGAGTTCAGGCATGCTTTAAAGGTACAGTAAGAGAAGAATACACAAAAGACAATCAAAACTAGACTATTTTTTGGGACCTATCTTTGCTGAGGAAAAAAAGAGACCCACCACAATCTAATTCATCTGAACCGTCAGTACATTCCTCCTTTCCGTTGCAAACCAAGGAGAAGTCCACACAAGTACCATCTCCACATTGGTGCTCATCAAAACCACACAAGGCTGTGCAGTGCACGTCAACCATGGGCAAAATAAAAAATACAAAAGATCAAAAATCTAAATTACACAAAACAATTATTATTTAGGGGAGAAAAATAAAGAAAAAGAACCTGTAAAATGTATAAAAAAATGAAAGACCGAACTTATTCTGATGGGGGGAATAGGGAGTGAGACTAAAAAATAATGCCTATATCATCTCATATTGCAATTTTCTATAATATGCTCACCGATATCATTATTAAACTGAGAAGAGAGACAAAACATAAACATGCAGAAATGAAGCCTAACTCAGGAAAAAGAAATGAAAAAGCATAGCACAAAGATTTATATGTATCTTTGAGGACTTGAAAGTAAAACTGAAAGTGAGTACACAAGTCACAATCTTTGAATGGAACTTGACCAAGACCGACCAGGGGCTTCTCTAATCTGGATGCCAATGGTAAGCTTGGTTTTTGCAAGATGTGATCGATCTGAGGCATTTATACAGGGAGAAATGGTAAGGTAGGAACATGATGACAGCTTCTTAATCCAATTGAATAATCTGACATCATTGCTTACCACAGCCATCCTCATCAGAGCCGTCAGCACAATCAAAAGCACCATCACAGTGTCTTTGGTAATCAAGACACTGTCCATTGGCACAAGTAAATTCATTGGGAGAACATGTAATAACTGGATGAAATGCCCCCAACAGTCACCAAAATCAGAAAGCAGCACCAACATGCAAATGTGAACAAAAGTTAGTGACAAAGAGGATACGATGTGCAGTGTTTGTATCAAACTAGGTGCCTATTTAAAGCAAGAGTCACGGCACAGTATTAAAAAATCTTTCAAGATTGCTAAAATGAAAGGAGAATGAGGGAAACTTTAAAAATGAGTTCATGGTTGACGGTGCCAAAAATTTGAAAAAGATAGAAGACAATCCTTCTTTACATGAGGTAAAAAGCACTGGTGTTAGTTGAAAGAATAATTTAAAAGAAAGAGGAATGTTGGAAGAACACTCAAAGTTAGGTGCAATGAAACAAGACTTATCAAAGGGAAAAGTAATTCATATATACCACAAGACTTTTCATCACTGCCATCAAGGCAATCCTTGATAGAGTCACAGCGGTACACCTCTTGTATGCATCGGCCATCGTCACAACGGAATTCATATGGCTGACATTTTGGTGACTCTGTTATACCAGTGCTGGGTCCTACAGCGTGCAACACAAACACAAACATAAATAAAATCAGTACAATCAAATCAATAACAAAACAAAAATAAGTGCAGAACAGCAGCTTATCTACAGAGGATTAAAAAATGTAGCTCTTATCTCCTCGATTTTTAAACAAATCAATATGATGTATATTTTTGAATGATAATAATTAAGACAAAAACAGGGTATGGAACCTTTCTTTTTCTTTGGTGGATAGAAGACACAAACAAGCAATGTTCCAACTATTAGAAAAATGCCTTAATAATTGGTCTGCTATCCACAAAAGATCTTTAAAAAATTTATCATGAGAAGATACAAAGAACAGGCTGCATACAGCAAATTAGTGGATGTCAATACCCATCAAGAGAAAATGGTAGGTTATTTAGAACTTGAGAGCCTGCCACATACCGTAGCCACTTGTACAATTTCTTTCGTCTTCCGCAGTAGCACAGTCTGGCAAACCATCGCATTTCTTGGAGAGCGGAATGCAAGAGCCATCAATGCAAGAAAAGTCTGAAGACGGACAGGGTGCCACAATTTCTACAAGACAGGACAACACACACATAATAATGATGCAACACATAAAGCAGTCATAATAAAACTATTTTAAAAAAATGATAACAAACACATAAAATTAAAACTTCAAAACAAAACTGAAAGCAATTTTTTTCCCTTTCTAATTTGAGAGATTAATTGAAAGGGCAATTGCTGGCATCACAATAAGCACTTTATGCAAACAAAAATTAGAGAGTAAGATTTGTGTAATAGACTGGACTGCTCTTTCCCACAAAAAAAAAAGTCACCTTTACCATTTAAAAAAAAAAGACAGGTTAAGGGAAAGAAAACTTACCGTCACAATCGTCCTCATCAGACTGATCGGAACAATCTGGATAGCCATCACAGCGTCTCGCTAATTCCACACACTGTCCAGTTTTACACAAAAACTCATTATATGCACACTGACTGCCAGGAAGCGTGGCTGAAATAAGCAAGATAGTGCTGGTGTTTTAAAAAGAAAAACCAAAAAAAGAACAAAAGGGAAAAAAAAGCATGGTTGAGTATTGACAAGTAACTGATACTTACGACAGTTCCTCTCATCCTCTCCTTCAGCACATTCAGGGATACCATTACATCGCTGAGAAAAACTTAAGCACCTTCCATCGAAACATCTGAACTGATCTGATCCACAAACCTCTGTGTATGGAACAGATTTTGGTTAAGGGTTGAAGTATGTGGTTGAGCAGCAAAGTAGAACATATACTTACCACAGTCTTCCTCATCTGACCCATCAGCACAATCACTTTTACGATCACAGCGATGAATGGACAAAATGCAACTATGATCACGGCACTGGAACTCATCTTTCAGGCATCCAACTGAAACATTGACATTAAATTCTCTTAAGAGTGGAATGATACATTACATTTGTTCCATAGCAAAAAGGGAAAAGTCCAGAACAACTAAGTTCCAATCACTACTAAAAAAACTACAGGAAGCCCCAAGCAAAAATTAGAACAAAAGCAAACAGACGTGCAAGCATCCAGCATTCTATGAAATGTAGATAATATTTATCATATGACTGGAGTAAATGCTCCGATGCACCACCACCACCACCACCACCATACCCTTTCCCTATGCAATATGCAGCAAACATATGCTTTAGGTCTGATGCTGACTACAATGATTGAATCAGCATTTTATCAGAACGTGTTATAAGAAATAATAGGCAGTAGGCAGTATCGTTATAAGGCAATAATCATGCAAAGTGGTGGCAATCATGACCTTCGGAAAACTTATTGGAGAATAAATTTATCAAGAAAACTTTTTAATGTTGCAAAATGATTCAGTAAAGAGAGATATAATTGTCTATGACGCACTGATAGTTTCTACGAAACTGAGAGTCTGAGTTGTAATAATTAAGGGTATGACAAGGAATGTGGGCAAAGAAGACCGTTTCTCTTGCAATATAAAGAAAGAAGAAATTTCAGCAACATTTAGAAAACACAAATAAAATTAAGAATAGTGCCTACGTGCAGGTGGACATGACTCCTCATCACTCTGATCTTGACAGTGAACCATTCCATCACACCTTAGACGTAAGGGAATACAAACACGATTTTTACAGAGAAACTCATCTTGCTTGCATGCTGTAAAAATAACAAAAATGTTGAAAAACCACTCACAATACATCATGCAAAAAATCGTGCAGGTGCTTTTGCTAAACCAGTTTGTTTACAGAGATGAAAATCTTCAATGAACGAATATCACATTTCCTCATGAACCGATCATGAAAAGTCTTGTTTAAGCAAAAGATTATTACCTCCAAAGGATAAATTCAATCCGAATCTACTATGTATGACATTAAATAAAACGGTAGATGAGAGATACAATTAATTGATTGATAGTAAGTTTTAAAACTTCAGCATTCTGTTCCTTCATCAAAGTTAGGGTGAGTCCCATCATTGTAGTGGTTATCATGACTTTCATGAGTTATCAAATTTGCAGTAAAATACAGTAAAACAATTCCCTGTCACCAAAAAAAAATTTCAAACGGCCATGCACACAATGCTGTGCCTCATGCTTTGATTATTGGAAACCCATAAAGCTGTAGTTCAACCCAAATACCATGTGCAAGTGATCCAGCACCATTGTTTGGTTGGTTAAAGCAGTGGTACTGGTATTAAACAATATATGTAACATGTCAAAGGCAACATCTTTTAAAAAAAAAAAAAATTCAATGCACCCAAACAATTAGTTATACCAACCATGAGGTACATCTTCATGAATATAGATGCAAAAACATATTTTCTCTCTTAGCTTAGAGCTACAGTTTGATGAAATACTCACGGTGAGTTTGGCAGTTCCGCTCATCTGCATTATCTTGTGGGCAATCTGTTGCACCATCACATCTTTTGTGGCCTTCAATGCATGTACCATCATTGCATTGAAATTCATTTGGTCGACAAGCTGCACAACAAAATAGACGAACATTAATTAGGAAAAAAGCAATCCTGCCAGTGAAAATTATCTTTTTGAAGAAATCTGGATGCTTAATGAAACATTACATTCAGACTGAGTTAAAATAAAAAATACGAGCGCTTAAACTCTTGTGATAGTTTAACTGTTGTCACAGAAAGAAAAATTAACAAAATAATAAAAGCGATTGCAGCATGCACATGAAAAGATGACCAAGCAAACAGATAAGAAAAGTACATACGGCATTCATCCTCATCATCTCCATGCTCACAGTCAACTACTTGGTTGCAGCGACGGAATCCGTCAATACATCGACCATCACGACATTGAAATTGGTCATCATCGCAAGTGGATTCTAAGCAGCCCAGAAGGAGAAACAAATAGAAATGCAAAACATAAGAAAATGGGGAAATCTTGTGATACAAAGCAAATCAGCTTTAAAAAAAGAGCAAATGCATAACAGCAACGTAAAAGTGAATGACGTGAATAAAGGGAAGATGTCTAATAAAATAGCTCTTCAGATTCCAATGATTACTAGAAATACCAAAATATCCAAAATTAACTGATTTTCAAACCAAAATTTTGTTAAGAGAGCCTTTTAATAAAATTGAAGAGCTCCATTTAAAGTAATGTTTGTAGCAAATGGGTGAGGGAAAGAGAAAATAGTGCTCTCCCGCACTAAACAAAGAAAGAGATAGAGCGACTAGTCAAAGCGAGTTATGGAGCCCACAGCAGCAGACGACCTCTGGGAGAAGTCGTCCAAAAAGCGGGTCTGCGGTACAGTGGCACAGCGACACCTCACCTGAAACAAAAAAGAAACACGCATGGCTATAGACAGCAGGCCACTCAAGTGGGAGAAGTGATCGCCGTTCACAACAATGCATTCTTTCGGTTTGTTCTCCCCCAGTGTGTTGGATGGATGTGTGCCTTTAACCTGGACAGTTTTCAACCGGTGAGTTTTGTCAAGCAATCTGCGCTGCAAACAGCGACAGTCAGTCCCATTGTAGGACTCTGCATGCAGCAGCGTGCATGACGGCGCTCGGGTGGAGGCGCGGGTGGCGTCCGGGGAAGTCCCGTCGCGACAGAGGCCTGCGCGGGGCGAAGGGTGAGAGGGAGAGTCGCCCTCGCCCCGCCCGGCCCGGCCCGCGGTTTCAAAGTGGTTCGCGTGCAGCAGCCACGCCGCGCCACGCCGCGCCACGCCGCGCCTGGCAGGCTTGGATATCCCGCTATAAAACGGCCCAAGCCGGCAGCCGGCGCACGCCCTGTCCCCGCAAGGCAGGGATGGGGAAATGACGGGCCGCAATAAATCTGGGGGATGACACAAAATTCGTACTGACGACAGAATAATATACTGCACTCCGGGAAAAAAGGAAAGCAGGTCGAGAGGAGGGGGAGAGAGAGGGCGCGGCACGGCACGGCAGGCGGAAAAACGATTCGACACCGGTCCGCCCGACCAGTTTTACGCGAAATTCAAAGGTGAAGAGACGACAATCTCACAGAGTAAGTACAGCTTCTCCGAAATACCCTCGACCTGTTCTAGGCGCAGCGCGCTGCAGGTGCTTCATTTTCGGGCTTCGGTCCTTCGGCCCCCTCCGGCACTTGATTGCAAAGCCACGGACCAGCGAGGCTTGCGGCTTGCAAAGCCCAGCATGTGGCCTTGTCTTCCAAACGATCGTAATTAATGCGCCTTAATTTCCTGACCGTTCGCACCCCCTGGGGGGGGGGGTAGCATCATATTCCTCCGCAGGCGAGAGAGGGATGCGCGTCGCCTCCGCCTCAGAAACAGGAAAAGACGAGCAAAGGCGATCGCCTCGCCGAGAGGCAATCCCGCAGCGTCGTAGATGAAGCGGCAAAGTTTGTGTGCCACTTGAGTTGGCTTCCCGCGGCCGGGCCGACGGGCAGGTGCACGGGCAGGGGCACGAGGCTCTAGGCGACCTGCACGAGGACGTGCGTCGTGGGTGAGAGGAGAGGAGAGGCCAGAGGTCCCGGCCCGAGCCCGGGGGGTGGTGGGGGAAGCAGGAAGGGTGGCTGTAGGTGGCTCGTGGCTCGAGTACCGCATCGGGTAGATCACACAAATCCCCAGGACACATTGCTCGCTCCCGCCTGCTCCCGCTCTCCCGGCGTGGAGCGCGTCGGAGCGACGGGGCGACGAGACAAGCCCTCTTGAAGCACAAACGGTGCAAATTACAAATTCCCTTCACCCCACTCCTCGCGCACCCCTCACCTCGGGAGAGAGGGAGGGGGGGGGGCAGTCGCTATCGAGGACAGACTTACAGTGGAACTGAGGGAGTCATGCATTTGGAGCCGACACGCTGCAGACGGCCAGTGGCAACTACAATGTAAAAGCCACCCCTGTGCCACCTTGCAACGCGAGTGCCGCAATCTCACCACACCAGCGACCGCGCCGTGTTTGGGGCCAGGTCGGGCAAAACGCTTTACACGGCCAAACGCGTTCTCGGCCGTTTGGCCCTGGAGGGGCTGTAAACCATCCGCCGAAGAGCGTGATCTAATGATCCAGCCAGCATCTCATAGCTGCGCGGCAACTTTGAGGGTAGGGCGGGAGGGGCCCGCTCCCTTCCAGGACGTTCCAGGGCTCTCCAGGTGCCGTGACGTCACCACCGGGCTCAGCGCGGCCAATTAACGTGCACTGCTATACGCCTGGTTTACTAGTCTAGAAGGCACCAGGAGATGTTCCCACAAAAGATCCATAAAATAGGTTTAAATACTTCTAAAAGGATGATAACTATCTCGCAGGCTTTGAAACCAGGTCGCAGGTGGTTTGATGGATAGTTGGGCAAGGTGCATGATGGGGATGCATGGGGTTTCGGTCCGCTTAAAAGAATGATTCCCGCATTATTCCTGCCTACCCCAGCGTCTAAACCGACAGAGCGGTAAAAATCACAGCCCCCTCTCTGCTCCGGTGGTTCCGGGTGGTTCCCCTCGTCCCCTGCTTGCCTGGAGAGCGACAGACAGAAGACGGGGAGTCTTCTACACGCAAACCGCCTACGCCATGCCAAGCCGCCAAGCCGCAGCCGGAGGCTCACTCACTCCCCCGCGGCTGGCCCCGCTGGCCGACGACCCCGACCGCGCTTTATACCACATTTCTTGGCGTTTCGCATCCGTGTCGCGCTGCTCGCGCGCCTCCGCCCGCTTCCATTTTATCTATTTATTTATTCATCCATTTCTTTATCCGTGCCTTCGTGCGCGGCCGCGCGACACGGCGGCGGCGTGCCGGACGCGTCTTCCATGAGGGAGCGCGAGCACGGCCGCCGTCATGGAGGGACGTCATTCCGAAATAAAGTGTCCCCGTGCTGCCCCGGCTCACGTAAACGGCTGCAAGCACAAGGAGGCCACGAAGGCCGAGCCCCTGTCCCCCTGTCTGCACCGACGACACGGCGACACGACTCGGGGACTCGGGGTGCGTGCAGTGCAGCGACGAGGGGAACGGGCGGGGCACGGCCAGGGCGGCAAGGCGGCACGCGGGCATGGGGTCCGCGAGGGGGTCGATGACATGGATATGCTCCGCGACGCTTCGCGCTTCGGGCGGGTTAGACCTGTTAGACCTCACTCGACGGACAAGCCCTCTGCGTGCAGAATGCACACCCTCCCAAGAAATATGCGCGGAGACTTGATACAAAAAAAAAATGTCCCGGCCTATGCGGCGACCTCATTACCCGACCCCCACGACGAAAATGAATACATAAAAATGTCTGCACGCCAAACAAAACAAACAAGAAGAAGAAGAGGAAGAGGGGTGGTGCGCGAAGAGTGCCGGAGAAATGGTCATCCACCAGAGAGGGCGTATGTATCATTTACTCTCTCCTTAAAGCGAGGAGGGGGCGGGGGTCAGCCCCCAGAAGATGAAGAAGAAGAGCGCTCCATTAAGTGCGTGATAAGCTTGTCGGCGGGGCGGCCGTGCGAGGGGGCGAGCGTAAACCAGCGACCGCGTTTTTTCAGAATGCTTCCCGTTGACGCATCCCCGCTTCGGGGCGTGACCGTCCTGTCCCTCGTGGCCGCGTTCCGCGTTCGGCTGCTGCCGTTATGGCGTAAGTTGGGTCGGGGCGGGAATGACCACGGCAACCCGGTTACGGTGTGGTGGTCGGTGGTGGCGCGCCCCGCGGCGGCGGCGGCCCTGCCAACTGGCCAGCAGCAGCCCGCCGAGCGGCGAGCCCAGCGGGGACTCCGCCAAGCCGACGGCGCACGCGGAGAGGGCCGGAGAGGGGGCGAGCAAAAAGGGGATGAAAAAGGGGCGCAGAGACACGCTCCGGGGGTCATGCGCGCGAAAGAGGAGGAGGGGGGGGGAGGGGGCGTGCGCGGGGATCAGGATGACGGCGTCGTAATGATGTTGAACCGCTATAGGACGCATATTAAACCGAGAGTGTTTTGCGGGAAGCCCGGAGGGTGGGTGGAAGGGGTTGGAGTGGGAAGGGTGGGGGAAGTACCAGGCCAGGCTGGCGGAAGGCTGGCCGAGGTCCGAAAGCGCGGCCAGGCAATCTGCAGTGCTGTCGGCGGCGCTCTCGGCCGTGCTGCTGTGCGGATGAAACAATTACGTTTTTTGACCCCATTAGCGCGGTCGCCGCGACCTCGACCGCCACCGCCACCGCGGCGCTCTGCTGCCATTTTTGTGTACAAAACGCGACTCTAGATGGCAGCCCGGCAGCGCGGCAGCCGAGGGGAAAAAATGACGACGCTTGGCTCTTGGCTCTCCACGACCTCAAGTCCCCCCGCATCCCCGCCACGCCGCCGCGGGCTTTCGTCAGCCCATTCTCGGCGTGGGGGAGGGAGAGGGCGACCCCGGTCTTCAGTTTGTCATGGAAATTGGGGCCCATGTTCAGGACGACGACGTCTATCGTCTTGGTGGACGCGCTTCGCTCTGCCTGCAGCGAGTGCAGAGACCACGGCTCGATCGCAAGAGTCGTTTCGTCGCTTCCTTTCTCGCACTCATGAGGCGTCCCGTGAGGGTGCGACAGAGACAGAGCGCCGAAACAACTCCTCGAAGTCGCTCAGCAGGCGAGCAGCCATCCCCGGCCGAGTCTCGTCTGCTCGCGCGCCTGTCAACGGCCGCATAGGCAACCCGCTGCTCCGCTGGTTCGCCGGCCAGGCAGAGCCGAGCTCCGACTTGATTTGCTGCTAGGCGGGCCGGGCCGGGCCGGGCCGGGCGCCTCCATGACCACCTAAATGCAGCCTGCAGCCAAGAAGGCCGAGAGGACCGCGCCGAGGGCCAAGGCCGCCAGGCCGCCAGCAGTTGACGCTGTTGACACCCCTTGACACCTTCCTGGACTGCAGTCCGCCAATGCAGTCGGCGACACATGATGACGAATCGGCCCTCTGGCGGGCATGACGCCTGACCCGGCCAGATTGCTCTGGCGGCCTGATCTGTTGCTGCCATCTCCACCATCTCCGCCATGTCCCTCGCGCCTGCCGGGCGGCGACGCGGAACGCAGCGCAGCGCGCAGCGGCACCACACGAGCGAGCAGCGAGCGGGTACCCTTGTTAATAAAGCGCACGTCCAGCTGAATTCGCTCTCAAGGGCGCTGTGCGCTTCGCGCAAACACACACACGCACAGTCACACACACACAGTCACACACGCGCAGTGGGTACTCTTGCGGGGCAAAAATGCAATTTGCGGGACTGTGGCGTACGGCCGTGTCGGGGACACATCTAGTGTCTGTCTGTCTGTCTGTCTGTCTGTCCGGCAGTGCCCGTCTGTCCGCTGCACTGCCTCGCAGCTTCGCTGTCTCCGGGTGGACCGGCCGCCGCTCGCGCCACTCGCGGTCCTCCGGGGTTCATCTGCGGCATGAATCTGCCTGTTTGACAGGCTCGTATTTTACACACTGTTTTAATCTCGCTCCTAATGCGGTCGGGCTGTCTCTGTCTCGGGGCGGGGCGGGGCGGCGGCGAGTGGGAGCAAGCGGAGGCCCCGAGGGGGTGGTCGCGGTCACGGCTGCACTCACTACAGTGGCGTGGCCGCGCGCACGGGTTTAGTCCAGCGGGGCGGGGCGGGGCGGGGCGGGGCGGGGCGGGGCGTGATTGTCGCCAACAAATCGGGTGCCCGCTCGCCGCGAGCGTCCAGGAGGGCCGCGGCCCGGCCAGCGCCACGACGCCTTACTCGAGCTCCTCCAGCACACCGTCACAAGCAGCCGGCTGGCCAGGCAGACCGGGGGACCGACGGGGACGGACGCTTTTCCTCTAAAATAAATTCCGCTGTCGGCCGCGGCGTTTAATTGGCGCCGTACTGGATTGCCCAGGGACTCGCCGGCAAGACGCTCATCGCCTTCGCAGCCCTCACGCGGACGGCCAAATTATTTCGCGCGGTGCTCGTTTCTCTGAAACAGATGGCCGTTGGCGCGGCGTGTGCTCGCCGTACTCGTCGCCATCCCACGAGCATATCGGCGACCTGGACTCGACCATGACCGCCAGGCGTACTGTTCGAAACCGTCCAGGAGCGAGCCACTCCACTAGCAACCACCGGCACCCGAAGCCCGAACGTCCGATTGTCTGCTGTTTCCCGCGGTGTGGCCGTGTCGACCGCCAATTATGTAGTACACGGGTTTAAGACCGGCGTCCGGCCACGTCGTAAACAAAGCCAGCGGGCTGGCGGGCTGGCGGCCCACACGGCAGGGCGTGCCCTGGGCGTGCCGTCGCGCTGTGACATTAGTCCTCAAGACTCGACTCGTGGCTCCGATGGTTACCGACTCGCTCCCATCGTCGGAGCCATTCCAAACTGTGGTTTCGTCGCTCCGTCTCCCTCGCAGCCGCAGCCCCGCGGGACGCCCCATGAGTGCGAGAGAGAGGAGAGAGAGGCGCTGCGCGGAATCGGTCTGGGCGCGTGCCACACGACGCGGCGAGGCGCTCCAGGAGGGCCAGCGCCCTGGAGTCCTGGAGACCGCCGCCCTGGCTGCAAGAGCGAACGGGCCACATTTCCGTTGCCATTCCTCCCCCGCGTCTACACTGCGAAAAGCTCAAATCCCACGACGGCCCTCAAAGATTGTCATAAATCCGATCGGAATGGCTAAGCGACGTACGGTGGCGTGTGTGTGATGGAGCGGGCAGCTATCACAATGGGTGCTGCACAGAGACGCTGCCAGCGCCACAACAATGCGCGCACACTGTACGAAGCCCTGTGGGTGCCGAGGGCCGAGGCATAAAGTGCCAGCCAGTCAGCCGCCTGGAAGGGTGACTTGGCGACTGACTGGCCGCTGCCCACGTCGGCGCGGCCAGGATCCATCCTCCTGGCCAATTAGAAGACCGCGTTTGACAGCAACGGCCTGGGCTGGGCCTGGGCTGGGCTGCCCGGCCCGTCGGCGTTTCTCAAAGGCGCTTCCTGCACTCAGCCGAAAAACACATGAAACACGTAGACCACCTCCTCCCTTTGAAACACCCGGACGGCGCAAAGTGAGGAAACGCAATCGTATTCAGCGAGGAGCGCACGGTCGACGTCGCCACAAAGTAAGTGTGTTTGATTTATAGTCCGAGCGCCATAAGCAATGCCTACGTGCGTCCTGTCCTGTCGGAGTGCTGCCACACTGTCACACTCGGCCGCGGACAGCGCGCGTTAGTTTGTTCTCGGGGTCGCGGAGCAAAGCGAAGCCAGCAGACTGATTGCGAGAGTCGTTTTCATCGCCCCGTCTCTCTCGCACTCGTGGGGCGTTCCGTATGGGTGCGAGAGAGAAGGGGCGACTTTTCGAATCGGTCTGCAGGCGAGCCATCACAGGCGCACCTCGGTGCAGTATCTCACAGTGGAGCGGCTTGGCGCAGCCCCCGCAGAACCACTCGGCGGATTCGCCGCCGTCGGCACAACTTTCTTCGTCGCCGTAAACCGTGGCAACAACAAACAATGGAGATGCAGTGCCCTGGGGTGCCCTTGTTAATCAGAGAGAGGCACGACAGCGACGGTAAACCACCTGGCGTGTCCGCGGTGCACCTCGGTCCACCCACTACAGCGCGCCGCAGCCGGTGGCTGGCGATGGCGGAGCGCAGATCGCTAGATCGCTCCGCCGCGATGGACCGTGGGTCCGCCGGCTGAGTTACGACCTGGTCGCAAGACGAACGAGGCGCACATACGATCACGATCGGACGCACCGAGTCATCGGCCCGCTTTCGGCTGTTTTCCCCGCCGAGGTGTGTGGTGCGTGGTAAAGTTTGAAGGGTGATCGTAAAAGGTTGAAAAGCGGGGCTACTGTCCGTCCGGCCCAGTCACGCATTGTCCTCGACGGACACCGCGACGCCCTAGCCTACTTCCTCTGGCGTGTGTGTGTATGTGTGTGTGTGTGTGTGAGCGTGCGGGCAGGACCGCGCACTTTAACGACTCCTCTGGTCAGCTGGAAGCAACACAGAATAATCGCCTTCGGCCACTAAACTCACGCCAACGGCCATGTACCAGCCAGGGTGACGTCATCAGCCGACGGCCCCAAAGCGCGCGTTTCTTTGTATAATTTTTTTTTTATTCTGTATTTTTCGCCTTTACGACGCTTTGCTAGGAGTGGCGGGCGGCGCGGGCGCTGTTGTGTGCAGGCAGTCAGGGTCAGCCGAGAATTTAAGAGGGAAGTGTTGGCTGGGGGGTTCGACGCCCCGGGCCGGGCGTGCGGCAACGCGGAAGTTCAGATCCCTCACTCCAAATCGAAAGGCGGTAATATTTCCACCCTTTACTGGCGGTAATTGGCTATTGGCGGGCTCCAGGTTTTACCGCCAATGCGAAGGCGGTACAGAAATTACCGCCCTTACAGCACCGTTTGTACCGCCTTTGGAGAGCTTTACCGCCGATTTCTTGGCGCACTGAGAGAACGTAAAAGGCGGTAATATTTTGTACCTCCTTTTTCGCACCATCTAAATGGCATGCAATTGGCGGTAATACTTTGTACCGCCTTTTTCGTTCAGTTTGTAGGGTGCGTAATTGGCGGGCTCCAGATTTTACCGCCAATAGAAAGGCGGTACAGGTTTTACCGCCTTTTCCACACCATGTGTACCGCCAATAGATTTGTAGTGCTGTAACGCGATCGACAAGGCTTGTTTGCCTTCCGAATCCGTTTCGCGACGGAACGAAACGAGGCAGGCGTTTTGGCGGGTCGCGCGTGGCGATTTATGCATTTCGGGCTCATGAATACAATGAGAGCGAGGTGCGGTGGCACACACGGGTGGCACACTTGTTGCCAAGTGACTCACCGCCTGGCTCGTCTCGCCAGCTTGCCAGCTCGCCACGGGGCGTCGCAAGTCACAACGAAGCGGCTTGCTGAGCCGGCTGACACAGCTCAGGGCAGCGCAAAAAAAACAAAAACAAAAAAACTTCAAAATTTAACTCTTAAAATTAAAAAAAAAAATCGAAAAAAATTAATGGAAATGTATTGAGCAACCTACGGCTAATCGAATTGACTCGCGTATCGAGAACACCGCCCCGTTTAGTAACTGCTCGCGCAGTCTTTTTTTTTTCTCCTCCCCGGAATTGGATCGAAGTGTCACCGATCGCGTCACGCGTCACGCCACGGCACGAAGGCACGACACGACATGACTCTATCTGGCGGAGTCGCCGACGCAGATACCATCTCCGACTCCGAGGCTCCGGGACTTCGGGATTCCGGGACTTCGGACGGGGAAGCCTGGACTAGGCGAGCCGACTCGGTGAATGGCGCTCAGTGGTTCAGGGAGTCTCGGACACCAGACACGCGCTGCTCGGCCACCACCACGTTCAAGTTCGCGCGTCGCCAGGTTCAAAGACCTTTCTAGGACGTCCGACTTCTGGACGGGTTCAAGGCGCACGAAGGGACGCGGGAACGAAGCCTCCCTCGGGTCAACACTGCTCCACTGCTAATGAAAGGTTAGCAGGGAGGGCGGCGGCAGCTGCAGAGTGGATAACTGCTCCGCCGTGTCTACCGGTCATGCCGAATTCATGCCATGGAAAATTCATTGTGTTGATGGCTGTGGATGCTGCCGGAGAGATTGAGTGAAGTGAAATCCCAGAGGAATACAATCCTGCAATCCGCTCGATGGACGCAGCTCATCTTCACGTTCGGTTCGTTATTGCTGCTCGCGCGAAGACGCGAGGTACAACACGGTGTCCGTGACAATCGATACAGTGTATCAAGTTGCAGTCCACCTCCTCCCTCCCTCGCCGTTTGCCCACGCTGTCAAAGAGGATCGGGTCCGGTGCTTCTTGAGTTGTGCACTGCTTGTTCGAGCACGCCCAAACAAATAAAAAAACAAATCAGTTCTTTTTCTGGTGAGCTACAATGTAGCCTTTGCATTGGCGCGAGCAGTATAGAATTGAGTCATGTTCATTGTCTGCTGCAAAGGACCGCGAAGACTTACGCAAACAATCGGCTGCACCGGGTAATTCCCGACATGCCGCTGGAGACAAGGCAATTGGACGACAATGGCGAAGGCGGTGCGGGCGGCGCGGGCGGCGCCACCCAGAGCCTTGGCTACAGCCGTGCCTGGCACCCTCGCACCTGCCCGAGCCAACCTCAGCCAACCTGAGCCAACGCGGGCAAAACGAGACACTGCAAAAAACGTGCTTTTTTCAGACTGGGGGCCGGGGCACCGCCACAAGGAACTCGCTCGTTATTCGACTTGAGTCCAAACTTCGCGAAATATGATGCGTCTCGGGTCGTCTGCTGGCAAGGCTCGAATAAGCAAGGCGGGCCGGGCTGGCCGGACCAACACCAACATGGGCGTCGCGCGCACGCGTTCCGCGAACCCGCAGCAGCCGCAGCCATGCAAGCACCCAGTACAGTGTAAGCGGGCGTAAGGCACGCAGCCATTTGCATTGAATGCCACTCCACACTCTTTTTCGCGGACGGACGCGCTGCCGGAATGCGCTACGCGGCGCTGCGGTCCGCGGCGCGGAGGAGATTGTCACTGCGGTCGACATGACGCGCGTCGTCTGCTGGCCCGGCCACCGGGGTTCCGCGGCGTTCCGGCACAGTGCGAACGTTTTCCAATCCGTCGGCCCGTCGCTCCTTCCTCGCTCCTCGCGGCCGTGACGCCGTGACGGCGCCCTTGGCTGCGTCGCCCCATTAGTCGGAGACACGCGCAGAGCAGGCCGCCCAGCGCGCCGCCGAGGCATCACGCCGGACGGGGCCGCCGCGGCCGCCGCGGTGGTCGACGGGGAGGTGCAAGCCAACCGCGGCGGTCGATGGGGAGGTGCAAACCAGCCGCGGTGGTCGACGGGGAGGTGCAAACACCTCGCCGAACGGGTGGCGCTGGTCGACGCGGAGGTACACACGCCGCGCCGATCGCGCTTGGCGTGACGTCACCCTCGCCTACGACGGCGAGGGTTCGACGACCCGGTGCCGCGCACCTCACGCCCGCCACGGGATGGGCTACTACTGTCCTTTTTAGTGGTGCCATCTTGTCGAGCTGTGGTGGCGAAGCAAGCCGAATATGACTTCCGCTGCGAGGTGGGCCGACCAGGGCCGGTAACACTAGGGCGGGGCGCACTGAACGCCCACCGCCCGGTCAAGCACGGCCAGCAGGACTCGACATCCACACGACGCCTGGACTATCTGGAATGCCGTTTCGCGCAGTGTGTGCGCGGGCAGGTGCAGGGTGGGCAGCTCGCCTCGCAGAGTCACAGCGAGCCCGACCCGGCGGCAGGCAGGCCAGCCAGGCCACGCCGCTGTGTACAAAGGTGAAGAGCGTCCTCAGCCACCCCTCACCCCGAGCCGAGCCGAGCCAGGCCTGTGAGCCAGGCGACACCCCTGCCCCGAGTACACGCCCCAGCTCCTGGAATCCAGCGAAACGCGCCATTTTCGTTTTGTTTCCCGGGAACGGATCCGAAAATTACTCGATGACAGGGGCCCGCGTGGGTGCCTGCGCGTGGTCACGTGGTCACTCGGCCGCGCTGTCATCTTCCAGCAAGCCCCACCCTGCGCGGTTTTCAAACGCTGCACCGGAACAGGCGGGGGATTCCAGGGCGTCCCCTTCGCAAAAGCGCTGCAGCAAAGTCTGTCTCGTCCGAGGAGGAAGCGAAGACAAACCCACTCAGTCCTGCGACAGACTCTGGCACGCGCCTGCAGACTGCTCCGGAGATAAGAGTCGTTTTCGTCGCTGTCTCTCTCACATTCATAAAGCGTCGCGTAGGGGTGGGAGAGAGACAGAGCGACGAAAAAGACTGGGAATGAGCGCGCTGCAGGGCACACCCGCTGCCTGCCCGTCATCCCCGCTGTCATCCGTGAATCGACAAGCCAGCCGACACAAGGCGCGGATAATCCGCTCCGCCTTCTCATTCTCGCTGGCGCAGCGTCTCCCTCTTTCTCTGTCGATCTTGAACGGGGCATCGGCAGCCGATCGGACCGGCAGCACCACGCCCCCCGCACCACGGGCTTGTTGGTCGGTTCGACTGAGGCCGCTAATAATAATTCGATTGTCTGCCGCCTGCGGGCGCTAGGGGGCCAGGAGGGGGAAGGGGCAGCTGGCCACCTATGGGGGCCGGCCGGCATGGCAGTGGCAATGAAGGGGCCGCGATACGGAGGCAAAACAGTCAAGTCCCAAATTCCGACTGCGGCTCGTCAAGTCCTGGCTTCCTCAACTGGCCCTAGCCCCTAGCCCCCCCTGACAAAAATCAGCGCCACCCCGACGCGTCGACGCGCTCCGATACGCTACCGGGACGCCAGGCAATCTCACCCGAGCCAAACTAGGTTTGGCGTCCTCTCCGCGCGTCCACTCCGCCGGCCATATCCTCGGTAAACCGTTTGCGAGCCATCCCAATTTTTTTCGGGCACCACATTCCCGCACCTTTCACGTTCCTCTGTACATCGCGCAGCTGTTTTGCAGATTTATTTTTTTTGCCGCTCTAACGAACAACACGTGCCTCCCACCGGGCGGGTCAACGCCACTGTCGGTACGGGCAGCTGCCGACTGATCCCAAAGATCGCTCTCTGTCTCTCTCGCACTCCCACAACGCCCTATGAGTGTGAGAGAGACAGAGCGACGAAACCATCAGGCGGAATCAGGCGGACAAAAGGCGAAACGCTGCCGACTCGGCGGACAGCATGACGGCACCCTGGTTCGGGGCTCCGCGGAAGAGTCCAATGACTGGGAGCCCACTAGATGCCCAGCAGCGAGCAGCCGCCAAACATCTCCCGGAGCAGCGAGCGCTCTCGGAGAGGCGGCCGCAGCAATCACTGCGCATTGTAAGACTGTTCCCCCCAACCACCAATGACGATGACGTCACCAAACTAACCCCACCCCCTCCTTGCATATCCCGTATGCAGAGACTTTTCAGAAGTCTCCTCAGTGTCTCCTAAATGTAGCAGTTTCTACGACAAAGTGAGCCCGCTCTGACGCGACCCCACAAGGCCCCTCTAAGAGAAATGCCTTGTGTGTCTGTTGAACCGCGTCGTGCAAATACGGCGGCAAGCCTTCGCCGGCCTGGCCGGGCCAATCCCAACCCATCCTATTCGCACGTGCCGGGCCGGGCCGTGCCGTCAGCGAGAGTGACGGAGAGCGCGCGAGAGAGATGGCTTATCTTATCCGCGCCGGTGACGGGCAGGTTCACTGTCACGAGAATGTTTGCGTAAAGCGGCGTGTTCCGTATGCAGAAAAATCACGTGCGGGAACGAAAGGCACACACGGTGCGTGTTTTCCCGCGCCGATGAGCGCGTAGCGACGCGAGGATGGAGCCACTGTGGACGCGAAGATGGAGCCAAAGGGTTTCATTTCCCGCGAGTCCCCGTGCCCGTGCGTACGTTGGTTCGAGTCTCATTCGAAAACCGTTCGGAGGGCTGGCCTGCTTGCAAAACGTGGCGAAATATATTCTCGCAGAGTGCACTCGGCGTGTACTCGCTGCTCTGTGATAGGGAGGGACCTCTCGGCACGTGTCGCTGCACACACGGCCGGTCAATGCACTGCGAGTTTTCCTCTTCCCGCTGCACCCTGCACTCGAGTACGAGAGCGAGAGAGACAGGCGCCTAATCAGTGGAGGTGCTCTCGTTGAACGCGTCGCACTCGGAGAAAGTGCAGCCGCTATATCGGGCCAACAATCGTCGCGTTGGATTCACTCTGTCTCTCTCGCACCTTTACGGGACGCCCCATGAGTGCGAGAGAGACAGAGCGACGAAAACGTCTCCTGGGAATCAGTGTACTGCACTGCTTCTGGGGACTCGCCGGAGAGCCCGACCGCTTCTCCTTGCCGGAACGGACGAGAGGGGGCGCCGAGCGGCGAGAGAGACAGAAAGAGAAAGAGAGAGAGAGAGTCAGGTCATCAATCATGATTTCCAGGACCAATTTTCGGCGACCCGCGCGTCGCGCTGCGTTCTGCAGCGTCGCGGGGAGGTTGACAAGGTCGGGGGTGGAGTCCTAGTCCTAGGCGGAGCGAACCTAGTGCTAGCCCTGGCGGTAGCGGACTCACCAAGCACGCACGCTTTGCGGCGGAAACCGGCCAATATTTACCTGCAAACAGAAAGAGCAAAGATTAGTTGCCGAGTCGCTAATCAAGGGAGGCAGCCGGACAATGTCGACGCCGCGTGCCGCGTGCCACTGTAGAGCGTGCCGCTACAGTGTGCCGGTAGAGCGTGCCGCTACAGCGTGCGCGCCGCACCGGCGCGCCAGCCACCGTAGCCCCTGCGAGACAGTGGGTAGGCCTGCCCGCGGCGCGCGCACGCTCGACGGGACGGCCTGCCGGCAGCCGCAGGGGCTCCGCGGCCTCGGCGACGAGCGCGCCGACAGAGTCCCGGAGTCCGCTCCGCCCCAGGTCCCCGTTGGCCGTCTCGGTGCCCGTCCCGGAGTCCAGCCCCGTGTCCGCTGGCCGCGCAGGCCGCGCTGGCGACACGGCAAATCCATTTGGCCGGCAGGCTATCGGCTTGATGGCCGCACATCGGCGTGATAAGGGCTCGCCACGGTCGCGGCGAGTACTGTCGCTCTGTAGCCTCGCCTGTGCAGCGACTATGAAGCGACCGACGCGTGCGCGCGTGCGCCGACGGACAGCAGTCTTTTCACTTTTACTTTTGGCCGGTGTTGTGCCCCAGAGTCCGCCACCGTGACCCACTAGCCATCTCCTCTCCGAACGGCGAGGGGCTCAACCACTGTGGAAGCCCTGCCGCAGGGTCGGTGGATTAGGCAGGTAGGGTGAGGAGGGGTGCGGAGCACCGGCGGGCCGCTTTTCGGTCTCCACATTCCGAATGGCGAGGTATCCGGAAACAAAAACAGCAAACCGCAGCGAACCAATATAAACCCTTGACCTCGACGGGTTTTTACTACACTGGCCCGGGAAAACAGGCTAAATGCCGTTACCGCCAACTAATTTTGAAAAAAATCGATAATCTCTTTTCCCCGCGTCAGCCGTGTCGGCCGGGGCAGCCGCGCGATATAAAAGTTGCTCAATCAATAGGAATTACGTTTCTCATTATCACGGGATGTTGTGTTGGAAGTTTGGGCCCGGCTCGCCACGGCCGGGCCACAGTCGCGGCGAGTCCCCCGGGGAGGGGAGGGGGTGGATGGGACGCGGCCGAGCGGCAGCGCGAAAAATGCGCGGGAGTAAATCGGCTCAGGCTTGTTGTGGCGTCCTGGGCGTCCTCCAAATCGCAGCAGGGCAGTGGGCCGCGCCAAGGGGAGGAGTGGGGGTGGGGCGCAGACACAAGCCTGCAACCCCGCAAAAACGTCCTGTCAATACCCCGGCCACGCGCCAATCACGTGGAGTGGCTCGGGCGCGGGGTATGTCCTACCCGGTACTCCCCCTCCGCTCGGCAGCCGCAGGCAGTGCAGGCGGCAGCCTCCCCTCCAGCACCAAGTGGCGCCCCGGTTCGGCGTTCAGCGCGGCCGTCGGCACGGCGTTCATCGAGGAGGCGGCAGCACGTAACGCAATACTGCGCTCAATCAGCGCGAGCGAGACGAGCGAGACCAAGACCCCCATTAGGGCCTCCGTCACGCACCGCCGGGCCGCCCCGCCGCCCGCCTGCAGCCTCTAACGAGTGCATCTGCGTTCACGACGGGCTTAACCTGCTGCCGCTGGGCCCCGCCGTGGAGGGGGGCCCCGCCGTGGAGGGAGGGCGCGTCGGCGACATTGGCGCCG
The DNA here is from genome assembly GCF_012932325.1 of Thrips palmi. Classification (NCBI taxonomy): domain Eukaryota; kingdom Metazoa; phylum Arthropoda; class Insecta; order Thysanoptera; family Thripidae; genus Thrips; species Thrips palmi. The sequence goes on along the minus strand of NW_023144620.1, from coordinate 5,033,440 downwards.
AACCGCGGGGCGCGATGCATAGAAAGGCCATTACCGATCGTTGCGACAATTAGGCCGGGCTCGGCGCGGCTCGGCACCGCCATTCATCGGCGGACCGGTGTCGTCGCCGACGCCGCAGGCGGGGCATCGCGAACCGCGGGCAGGGGCGTGGGTAGGGTAACGCGGCCTGCGCTGCTTCCAGACGTGAAGGGTCGCTTGCCCCGAAAAACGCCTTTGTTAGGAGGCCCTGTCTTGGTCCTGTCCACCTGCGCAGCGCGAGACACTGTCAGACACCCCGCTGGCCGGCCGGGCCCAGCCTGCCACAAAGGCAGTGCGTGAAGGCAAGCTCCAAGGATCTTTCTATTCAGCACTACCGCGAACATGAACATGCGCCGCGGGGCCGCGCTATTTTCGAGTGGCTAGAAGCGCGAGCGGCGCCGGCATGGATTTCGCTGAGGCGTTTGATGGATCGGAACGCCGTCCACGCCCGACGCCCCTCCCCCTCCCCGCCCGGCCGGCGAGTCGAGTATCGCCGCCTTGGTGCCGGGTGCTGTGACGCTCGGCAGGCCGCCGGGAACGGCCGGGAACCCACGCGCGGGCGCCGTCGGCGGCCTAGCCGGCCTAGCACCACGACGGCCTGGCGGGCCTCCTCAGGCACATTCCGTCCGAAGGCCCGAAGGCCCGAAGGCAGCCTTCAAGCTCTCGTCGGCCACTCTGCGAAGGGCCCCGCCGTTGCTGACGTCATGACCATCGGCCAGCTAGTCCGCCAGCCAGCCGCGCGTCCAGACACCCACACCGAGAGCCATTGGCCGCCGCATTGCCGCATTGGAATCGCCGCGTAAATAAACGCTCGAGAGCCTGAACAAATTCGCACGCGGCGCAGCATGGCAGTGTGCCGTCGTGTTCCCGGTGGCCGCCTCGGCGCCGGGGGGCCGGGAGGCCAAAAAGCCGGGACGACCGCGGAGCGCGGACAGGCAGCCGAAACGAAACGTCGAAACGTCGACACGGCGCGGTGCAGCAAAGTATTTTCTTCCGGCTCATTGTCGCCGCGCCGCTGCGCTATTCCTATTTTACTGCCGCCATGTTCATGTTTTCGGCGCTGTAAAAGTGACGCGGCGCCACAGCCATTAGCGCGCCGGGCCAAATGTCACATTTTCGTCAACGCGGGCCGCCTAGCCGCGCATGTCGCGGGGCTCCAGCCGCAGTTACGCGGGTCTGCCGAGGGCCAGCGCGAGTTTTAGTTCCCAGGAAGGACGCGGCTCGGCGCGGCGCGGCGCGGCGGGGAGGGTGAGGTCATCTCGTTACAGGCACAGTGTTCCTCGCGAAGGCCCTGGCCGAGGCCCTGGCCCTGCCGCCCTGCCGACGGCCTGCCCGCCTGCTGCTGACCAAACAGTTCGCGCTCTGCTCTGCCCCGCGACGCGAGCTTCTCTAAACACGCGAGCTGCTCGCTAACGCCCCGCCCCGCCCCGCCCCGCCCCGCGCGGCACGGCATGGCATCCGCGGACGAGAGCTAGCGGACGAGGGCGATGAAAAGCGGCGTCATCACCGCCGTGCCGCTCCATCGACGGCCGGCCCGGCCGGACTAGACAGTGACAGCGAAGGACTAGAGCGGCGCAACAAAAGGAAGAAATGAGAGAAAACAAAAAACACGGTGGTCTGCGCCTCCGCGGCGAAAAGGAGCCAGGAGGGCGCTGGCGGCGCGAAACGCCGCGTCCATAGCGGGATTGGGATTGTGACTGCCGAGACGCGGAAAAAGTGTTCACAAAGCCCAGCTAACCGAGCGAGCGAGGCGGGCCTTTCGGGCCTTTCCAGAACGGTGCGGCGCATCGGCAGCACCGTGTCAGGACCGCCCGCCGCGCCGCGTCCCGGTGCAGGCCATGCAGGCCGCCGCGGAGACGGGCAGACCACCGCCCAGAAGCCGCCGCGCACGCACCCGGAGCGAATCCGGAGAAATGAAAAACGTCTGCAGCCGGTGTGGTGCACTGCAGTGGCGGTACGACCAAGGCGGCCGCGTTCGCTCGGGACTGTCGACGGCGGCCCCCTGCACTGCACGTACGTCCGCGTCGTCCGTAAAACACGTAACACGGCGCACCTGGACGCGCCTTGTCTGTTTCGGCCGAGCCACTGGCTGGGCCGCGCTTTTTGGCCAACCCTTTTCGGCGGCGGTCCTTGGCGGTCCTTGGGCGTCACGGAACACTGGGGACGGCGATGGTGTCGACGGCGAGGCGGCGGCGCGTGGCGTCGCATTAGGCTAGGCGACAGCGAGGCACGGCGCGGACCTCGGCGGCGCGTCCTTCCGGCCTCGGGGCCTCGGGCCGCCTCTGGCCGCCTCGGGCACCACGCCGTGCTGCTTCGGGTACTGCTTGGCGGCGGCGGCGCGCGGAACCACGGCGGAAGGCAGCGACGCGCCGCGATCTCTTTTTAATGGGATGACCGGCCGAAAGGCAGCCATGAATAAAAACAGTTGGACGTAAAAAGGCCGGCCGAGTAAAAGCTTGCTAGAGAGATAAGTCATCTGCCCGGCACGGCCCGCTGCCTAAATGCGCGCGGCCCAGCGCGGCCGCCGCATCGTTCAGAGCGACGCGTCGCTGGCGCGTTTAGTTCGACACCCGCGGCCCTGTCCCCAGTCCTCGCCCCTCGCCGCCAAAACGTCCAAAATTTGGGCATTGAATCGGCGCCGTGACGGCGGGTTTCGCACCGCCGCCTCTTCGCAATGCGGACGGGACGCTCAAATCGTCGTTACTCTCCCAGTCCCCAGGCCCCAGTCCCTGGCCGCCGCCAAGGACACGACGCGCCCCGCCGCGCCCGCCACGTCCGCGGATCCAATTCGCATCGCCTCGCCGGGAGCAGTGCACTATGGCATCCGAGAGACCCCCTTCACTCCCCCCCTCGGCCCCCTCGGCTACCGACGCCGGGCGAGGGGGGCGGTGCGGGAGAGGTAAGCGCGCTCGCGGCACGGACGGCGAGGCGAGGCGGAGGGCCGCACCGCACGGCGTACTGGCCGCACCGTACTGGCCGTACCCATAGCCCATCAACAAGCCATCACGGCGTCTCGTCACGCTGATTTGTTCTCATGCGGGATGCATCGCGGCACCGCGGCACTAAAGGGCAGCAGGGACAAGTGGAGGGGGAAGGGAGGGGTACGGGCAGGACAGGACTGACGGAAAGGTCCGAAGGCCTCCTATTTTCAACCGGCTGGGCCCGATGTGCTCTCTGTTGCACGTGCGCGAGGAGGCGCGAACCGCCGTTCGAGCGAACGGCGAACGCACCCCCCGTGCTTTGAGGAGGCACAGTGGCACCGGGACGGCCGGCACGGCCGCGACGGCGCACCCCGGGGCGAGGCTAGAACGGCAAACGGGGTAAACATTCCCGACAGCGAACATCGGCGCGCTGCGCTGTCCCTGCACCCTGCCCTGCTAGGCGTCCTCGGCGTGCTCCCTTTGCACTGCATGCCGGGCCGCCGGCCGGCCGGCCACGCCTCGTCGCAGTCCAGACACTTGCATAAATACAGACACATCGCGATATGATGCCGCCGAGGGTCATCCAACGGCGGCGCGCCGGCCGGCCGTCTGGCGCGGTGATGCGCTCATGGAGAGGCCCCCCCCCCCCCGGCCGGCCTGCCACGCTCCACTACGCCTTTGACCGTCTTGATGGCGTACAATGTTGCTGCGAGGCGCACACGGCAGGCACTGAGGCACTCCTCCTATCCTCCCGCCTCTCGCCGTCCGAGTTCCTCGCCGGGCTGCGGAACGTCATCGCTATCGCAGCCGCCTCCCGCGGCACGCTTACAGTGCAGCGACAGAGGCGGAACGCGAAGTAATGGATCGGGGAGGAACTGCCGCGGGGTTGCTTGTGTTGGAACATCGGGCGAGCACATCCTCACCGCCCCACGGGGCGTACACGTCCAGCATTACGAAATCAGTGGTGTTGCTGTCAGTCAGGCCAGCCAGCCAGCCAGCCCGGGGCCACACCGACGCCTAAAAATGGAAGGAAGAAAAACCATGTGCGCGATGTCCGCGCGCAGCGGACTCTGACAAAAGTGAGGCCCTAAACACTTTGGAGGCGTGCATTTTAAAACGTGTCTGGCTTTTCTTTCCTTTCAGCGACGGGGCACTGGCACTGGCACCGCCGCCGCGATGGCGGAGTGACTGACAGCACACGGCACAGTGCGCCCGGCCTCCTCTAGTCGCCTCGTAAAGTTGGCACTACTGGGCGACGACGGCTACGACGGCGAAGCAGGCTGGCCGCCCTGCCCGCCCCGCGCGCAGGCCCGCGGACTTACTCTGGCGATAAATGGAATGGGCCCGGGATAAACAAACAGCCGTTGCAATGTGTGCGAACGACAGCCTAGAGCACAGCCCAAGCCTAGGCAGCTCCAATACCAACACGACGGCAATTAAAACTGCGGCGGCATTCGAACCCCGGCCCGCTGATTCAGTTTCGTCGCGCTCTCTCTCTCTCCGTCGCACTCACGGGGCGTCCCCTTGCGGTGCGAGAGAGACAGAGCGACGGAACGGCTCCCCGGAATCCAAGGAAGAAGACCTCGCGACCCCATTCGAACGGAAGGGTCGGGGGCTAGAGAGAGGCAAGGCCGGCAAGGGCGGCGGGACAATATCGTATGGAAAGTATATATCAAGCTAGACGAGGCTCGCGGCTCGCGGTTGGAGAGGCGGGGCGGGGCGGAGGCCCCGACGGCAAAGCACGGCCACGCCAAAGCAGGCAATGCGACGTGGCACGGAAGGCTGTGGGCCTTAAATTCTATTCCTGCACTATGCTTCGCCTTGCTACCCTGCGTCGCCCCGACTGCGTTCGAGTGCGTCGCCGCGGCGTCGCCTTGTCGTCCTTGCCGGGGAGGGGGCGGGGGAGGGGGGGGGGACGCCGCCCTAAACACGCGGCGCGAGGCGCGTGGCGCGGCACGGCGGCTCCGAACCATCACTCAACCAGGTAGCGGATGGCCACGGCGGCGGTGCCCCCGGTTGCCCCGATTCCCCACCACCGCCTTTGATAAATAAAAAGAAAGAGACAGGCAGCAGCGCCGCAGGCAAGGCAGGGCAAAGCGACGGATTACGGGCTTCCCCGCGAGCGCGGCGAGCGCGGCGTCTGCGCCTAGATAGGGCCAACCCATGCACCCCATCCAAGCGATCCGAGCGATCCGAGCCCACAGCCCCCCCACCACCCAAGTCGATTTCATAAAATTACTTCCCGAACGCGAATAGAACCCGCGTGCACAAAAGGCCCTGGCGCGCCCTGGCGGCAATGAAAGTCGTCCACGTCCAATAAAAGGCGGTTCGGTTCAGGGGGGGGGAGGCACAAAAGGAAACCCCCACCCCCGCGGGCCCCACGACAGCTGCCCAAACGGGGCGCGGGGCGAAGGTGGGCAGGGCGAAGGGGCATACTTGCTGAATCAAGTGAACACCACGCGGACCAACAGCAGACAAGCGGGGAGGATTAGCCAGCCGGGCCGGGGCAGAGCCAACCCGGCGGCAAGCACTGCATTTAGGGACTGCACTTGTGTGTGTGAGAGTGATGTGAGTGTAGTGTGCTCAGTGAGTCAAAGTCGCTCGCGGCGCCATCTTCAGGCGGCGACATTACCGCTGCCGGGCTGCGCCGCTGCGCCTCGGGCTCCGCCGCCTGTTGCAAGTGTACCCAAGGACGACTTATCAGCGGCAAGGCGGTGGCCCGGCGGCCCACGACCGAGCGGGCCCAGAGGGGCCTGCCTGCCGGGCCCCACCGGCCCCACCACTGCAGCGCCACCTCGTAAAAATTGCGCGAAGAGCTCAAGTGTGCCCTCGCCCGGGTGACGCGGCGACGCGGCGACGCGGTCAGGGAGCAGGCCGCATTGTGAAGGAGGGTAACGAGTAACGAGACTGGCGGACGAGTGAAGACGAAACCCCGAGAACGAAACGGCGAGCCCTTGGCAGTGTCGCAGAGTCGGGGTAGCTCAGCTCGGCGACAGATGGGAATGTCGTCCACGCTCGACGCGCCGCCGCCGCCATGCCGTGTCCGGTGGCGCTTGCTGCTTGCAGTGGGCCTCCGCGACGGCGGGGCCCCGTCGGGGTGAGGGACGGCGGGGACCTTGGAGGAGGGCCTGGCCGCCGGGCCGGAGGTGGTCGCCGTGGTGCGGTCAGACGTGTCGGCGGCGACAAAATAAGACACTCGATAGTCTGGGAGCACCGACAGCACAGCGAGAGAAGCCCTGCTGCCCGGCCCAGCATGCACGCCGAAGCGAACAAACCTGATTGGCTGAGCGACGCGACCACCTTGACAGCGACATCGAAAGTTATGCCGAATCGGCCATGTTCGGGGTGGCGGCCGATCCGGTAATCTCATGTCGGCGGGCAAATTAGGAGTAAAGGAGTCCCAAGGCCATCGCGGCCGCCCCGCGGTCGGGGCGCAACCCGCGGATAAGAGTTCAACAGCACCCATGTTGCGACAGGGCAGCAGGGCGCCCTAACCATCAAACGCCGTGCCGCCGCGCCGGTGTCGCGGCCAACACGAAGAAGGCCTGGTCGGCGTCCCGGATAACCCCGCGACCGCGAATTAAAGTCAATCAATAAAACGGCACGCGCTTATCTCTCGAGCGACAATGGGCGAAACACAGCGCACCCAGTCCGCGTCGTCCCCCCGCCGCGCCCCGCCGCACCCCGCCTGGCCGCGTCCGGTCGCGCTTCCGAGAAGCGGCGCATACCCGGCGGCAAATGACCGCGAAGGGAGGAAGGGAGCGCTGCGCCGCGCTGCGAGATTTCGCAGATGTCCGCCGGCGGCGCGGCGCGAACCGCCAACCGACGCGAACGTGAGGCCCGCCGACAACCAGGCATTCGAAACGCGAGACTTGGAGACATGGGCGACCAGACGGAATTTGGCCGCCAGGAAATCCACCAGGAAAAATAATAAGTCAGACATGGCCAGTATTTCTACACATTTGTTACCGCTTTGACAAACTTTGCTGCAATACAGCTCTCAAACTAAGGCGGCTAATCGCACTCCGTAACAAAGGTGTTCTAAAGGAAGGCCCAAAGAGTACCCACTCGTTGAGGGAGAACGATTAGCCGCCTTAGATTTAGACGCAGTGGCTGCCTAAAGTCAGGCCAAACCACGATTTCTACACATTTGTTACCGTTTTGACAAACTTTGCTGCAATACCGCTCCCAAACTAAGGTGGATAATCGCACTCCGTAACAAAGGTGTTCTAAAAGAAGGCCCAAAGAGTACCCACTCGTTGAGGGAGAACGATTAGCCGCCTTAGATTAGACGCAGTGGCTGCCTAAAGTCAGGCCAAACCACGATTTCTACACATTTGTTACCGTTTTGACAAACTTTGCTGCAATACCGCTCCCAAACTAAGGTGGATAATCGCACTCCGTAACAAAGGTGTTCTAAAGGAAGGCCCAAAGAGTACCCACTCGTTGAGGGAGAACGATTAGCCGCCTTAGATTAGACGCAGTGGCTGCCTAAAGTCAGGCCAAACGTCGATTTCTGCACATTTACCGTTTTGATCTAATTAGCGGACTGCTGATTTAAAGTTAACAGTTTTTAAAAATTACCGAAAAGTTATTTTTATTTTGCTTCTAATGATGCGCGGAAAAAACCTCATAGAATAACACGAAACGTCGACAATCCTGACAAAGGAAAGGCACGGTGCGCCAGACTGCACCCATCTAGGCAGGCCAGTGTCGAATGGCGCTTCTCAAAGGCGGCTCTCGTTCTGCGTATAAAGGAAAGGCGGTGAAAATAATGGAGACTCTGCGAAAATCCACCTCGGACACCGGGCGGGCCGCGCGACGCTGCAACGCCCTTGATCGTGCGATCCGAGTGCCGAATGCTGCACTCGGCGGTCGATAGGCTGTCGCTAATCAAATTGGCCCACTGGGATGCAGTGACCGACAGCGGTGCCACTCGAAAAAACAACAACAAACAAAATGAATACGCCACTTGCTGCAAATAATGCACGGGAAAAATCGAAGCCGACGCACTCTCTATTTTTTGCAAATCAGAGACAGCCGAGCTGGCGTGCGTTACAGCTTATCGCTGACGCAACGCCACCTGAAAATATTACGCGCCTGAGCTGCAACGCCCAGACGGAGGCGTACCCCCTTCCCTTTCCCCGGGAGGAGAGGGGGGAGGGTGTAGCGGAGTTGGTTGCAGTTCGTCACGAGCATTATGACTAGCGCCAGGAATAGCTATGTCCGGCTACTGTGTCACTACACCAATAATGCGACGGTGAAGGTGGGGAGGGGCGCGACTACCCTGAGCGGCGTATAGGTGCGCTCCCGGTAGTCACCACTCCCACGGCAGGTAGGAGGACCATGCTCGCTGCTCATGAACAGGAGCGACGCGAGGCGCAAGTCTACCCAATGCCGGCACTGGCGCGCGGCGGGCACGGCGGGCAAGGCGGCGGGGCCCGGTTTCAAAGCGGGGGTCTAAACAGCGCGACGACGGTGTGGTGTGTAGCGTTGAGTGGGGTTAGTTCCACCCGATCCGCCCCTTCTGAAAGGCGAAACGGGCGAAACGCCCCCGCGGGGGCCGAGTGGGGCGTGGCGGGGCGTGGCGGGGCGTGGCGGGGCGTGGCGGGGCGTGGCGGGGCGTGGCGGGGCGTGGCGGGGCGTGGCGGGGCGTGGCGGGGCGAGTGGGGCGTGGCGGGGCGTGGCGGGGCGTGGCGGGGCGTGGCGGGGCGTGGCGGGGCGTGGCGGGGCGTGGCGGGGCGTGGCGGGGCGTGGGGCCCCGGCAGGCAATGCGTCGGGGCAGCCACAGGTCGAGGCGCCGTCACTGGCCAGTCGGCCTGCAGCCGAACAAGGCTCTCGTCGCTGTCACTCTCCCACTCGGGGGGCGTTCCGAAGGGCAGCGAGGGAGACAGCGACGAATGACAGTGTGGGACCGCTCTGCTGGGGTGTACCCGCGGTGCTCGTACACTGACGTGAGCCCTGGCGAAAGTCCGAGGCGCTATCTGCTCCAAGGCAGCCAAGGCCAACGCACATCAATGAAAGGTTGGCCCCGCCACACTGTACAGGTTGGCTCGCGCGGAGGGCTTCCCCGCCCACCAGCACGAGGCTTACCTTGCGTCACGACGTGGCCGACGAGGGCGTGCAGCAGCACCAGCAGCAGCACGCGGTGCGTGCGCGCCGCGCGTAGGGCCGCCATGCGGTGCAGGGCGGTGCAGGGGCTCGCCCGGGATCAAAGTTCGCTCAAGTGGCGGCCAAGTTCGAAGGGCGACGACGTCTCCGGGATCGCACCGACGCACACTCACACACTCGCGCGCTCACTAGGTCTCCATCCTCATTGGCGGAACAAGCGGCCGTCCGCACTCAGACCTCTGCAAAAGGGCAGTCCATCTCACTCACCGACACGCCCTCTCCGTCGCACTGCCACACTGACGCACTCACGCACACTCACACACGCTCACACAAGGCAGCCGCAAGAAAGCAAGGTGTTATTTATCGGCAGTCCAAGACTTTGAGGCGGAGGGCGTCCCGCTCGTGCCGCCACCGCAAGCAGCCCGATGGCCCGGCCCGGCCCGGCCCGGGCCAACCGCCTTTGCCTTTGAGATTGCGCTGTATTCTGTTTCGCGCTCGCGCTCCTCTCCAAATAGAAAAGTCGCACATTAAACGCGCAGAGCCCCGCCCCGCCTTCGGACCCTCGGGGAAAGGCAACGGCAACGGCCGCACGTCAGGGCGGGCCGGGCCGGGCCGGGCCGCCGAGGCTGGCAGCCAAGCCAGCCAACGCGCTGCCTGCGACACCAGGCACAGGCCGACTAGACGGCATGCGTGAGGGCCCCGCGGCGCGGCGTGGAGGCACGGCGTAGAAGTCTCCGGCGCGCCCACGCCCAGACGAGAGGGCCCAGAGCGCGGCCGAAAAGCCGAAAACGGCACCGCGCTCCTCACACCGTTGTCCGCACGCCAACCCATACGAATGAGACTCGAGCTGATCCGTCGGGGATCGCGCACGCCCCGCGGAAGTGGTCCCGGGGCCAGCCGCGCGGGGCTCTGACTCCCCGACGGCGACGTCTACAGGGTGGCCCACGCGGACGCCGAGGCAGACGCCCGCCAGGTAGGCCGCACGCCGACAGGGCTGCGCGCGGGCAGCCTACCTCGCAGGCGGCGTGTCCCGGTGCTCGGCGACGGCGGTCGACGGCGTGCTCCTCGACGGCGAGCCGCTTGATCCTAGAGCGCGCCGCGGGGGCCGCCGTCGGCCAGCATTCCGAATCCGCATTAAACATGAGCAGAGCACGCGAGGCGCTCTAATTCCCCAGAACCTCAAACGGCAGGGCAACCATGACGGCCTCTGTGAGGTCAACGCACAACCCCCTGGGGGCCGAGCGGCCTGGGGCCTGCGGCTCGGCACCGCTCATCTCCTCCTCCCCGGCCTCTGCCTCTCGCACCCCAATCAGGGGCAAGCAAGCGCGAACGGACGGAGCGGCCATCCCAGGGGCTATCTGCCCAGTCAGCCCGGCCGGTCAGCCCGGTCAGGGATCACGACGCGGAAAATAAAAACGGCGCGGCGGTTCGACCAGTGTACACCTTGGTACAGTGGCGGGGCGGGGCGGAGGCACACTGCTTTGCGGAGCGTGTGACTTTTCTGCAGCTACCCGGACTACTCGGACCCGTAAATAAGGAACAACAAGCCGGCCCAGCCCGTCCGGCCGGCCGCCTAATTGCGTTATGGCGTCGGGGCGGCGGAGTCTCGGAGTCGCGGACCGCGGTCCGGGTCGCCCATCAATCTCTTAACTTGGACACGGCTTCGACGGCATCGACACTCGTCGCCTTCCCTCCAACTCGGTCACCAGCGCGGCCGGCCGCCCCGCCCCGCCCCGCCCCGCCCCGCCCCGCCACGCCCCGCCCCGCCCCGCCCCGCCACGCCCCGCCCCGCCCCGCCGCGCCCCGCCACTCCCGCGATCAATCTTAATAATAAACTCGGGCCGGCGAATAACAAAGATAATAAAGAAAACAAGGCGCCGGGAAAAGGAGAAAAATGAGGAGCGAAACGAGAAGAGCAACAAACGCAGATGTCACTCGAGAGATGTAATTCGAGCAGGCGGCGGCAACGACTCGCCCGACTCGCCTCGAAGCGAACGAGAACAAGCGGCACCTACACTGGCACGGATGCACGCACGCGGACACTGCCACTCCACTGCGGCGGCTCACTTCGTCACTAATTTTAAGGACATGGAACGCCCTTTATCTTTGTAATACTTGCCTTTATGTGACACCTTTGCTTGCCTGAGAAATCCTTGCACATACACACACAAGCGCACGCAGACACACACACACACACACACACTCGGAGAGGGGTTGTCGGTAGTGGTCCTTGCCTGTCCGCCGCTGGCCGCGGGCCCTGACAGACCCTCTCACTGCACTTCCAACGCGCGCACGCACACACGCACACACGCCGCGCGGCGCGGTGCCCACTGCCGGGTAGTTCGGATCGGTTCGGACCGGTTCGGGGGGGTGTTCGGAACAATGAGATCGGATCCTCCGGAGGGTCCGTCGTCGCCCGCGGTCGCGTCCGGACTGCGGATGGGCCTGGGCCTGGCCTGGCCGGGCGCGCTCCTGCTGGGGCCTCGCCGCCGCGCCGCGCGCCTCGCCGAGCCCAGCGGCCCCCCCGCCCCGCCCCGCCGCGCCCCGCCGGTAAGCCCCTCCTCTAGCGCGGCCAACGCGGTGCCCCCCCCCCCCTCCCGCGTCCCCACCATGCAAAACCGCCACCCTACACTTGACCACGGGGAAGCACCAGAAGCGTTACGTCCTGGCGGTCTTGGCCTGTCCCCGCGCCGCGGGGTTCGGGGTTCATTCAGGGTTCGGGGTTCCCAGTCAGGCCGAGTCAGGCTCTGCGGGGCATCAGGGCTGTCGTGTGACATTCATTATTGCAGTGCCACTGTGATATTCGCACGGCCGTCAGAAGCATTGGCACACTGCGAAAAAAGGAGGATGCCAAAAGTCGGAGTCTTTTCCCGCGTTCGTTTTCAGTATTTGGTCGTATCGACTGAAAATACGCAGCTTTTGCTTCGAATCTCACTGAGCCGTGAGCTGATGTCATCCTGGCCGCTGCCGCACCGACTTCGAGTCGCTGGCCGCGTGACTCTCATTGGGTGAGGCACACCCGGAAACCAGGTTGGCACTCGCGACACTCGAAAACAGCCAGGCTGACTCAGCCCGCCCGGGCACGTCTCCTCCGATTCCATTCGGCCACAAAGAAGTCATCGAACCAGAAGCCAGCCTGGCGGGTAGGCCGCCGCGAGGCACGGGTGCGTGCGGGTTGCCAACTCACCAGGCGTTTCCCTGGGTTCCCCCGAATCCGCGCGCGCCGCGCTATTGCCGCCACCCACATGCTCCGCTATCTCGCCATCTGCGGCCTCCGCCAAGATTAGCGACGGGCGACAGTGGTACAGTCAGGTGCGTGCGGCCGCTATCACTGCCGGCACCGCGGGTACAGGCAGTGCCAAAAGGCGCAAGGCCCAATCAATTCGGGGCGGGGCGCGGGGGCGAAGTAGCCATTTGGAGGCTGATGTCAGTCAAGTGAATGGGCGGAGTGGCGTCAATACGCTCATGTGTTGGCGCCACCGGCCGGCGGCAAGCGATTCAGGGGCGTCGCTTCGTCGCTCCGTCCCTGTCCCTCTCACGACTCCCTCCGTTAGAGTGCGACAGAGACGGAGGGTGAGTCACTCGGCAGCAGCCGCGCGGCCACGCGGCCGCGGGTCAGGCGCGGGGTCGGCGAGGGACATCAGTCAGCCTGAGGGCCACTGCACTACTGCACTTCCCTGCAGGCGGCGCTGTCTCCGTCGCACTAAGGGGACGGCCTGTGCGGGTGCGAGAGAGACAGCGACTCTTGGAAACGTCTTGGCGCCTTCCTCGGACGGTCGCTTGGCGATGCTGACCCAACGGCCTCGAGGGCGTACAGTTCCCCCTGAGCGACCCAAAAGTCGAACACTTCACCCGGCTGCTGCTGAGACACCAAGGCGGGGACGCGAGGCCGCTTCCTGCCCGTCTCTGTCACGTCCTCCGTGACGGAGTCCGTGACGCTGTGACCGAGACCAGAGACGCGCATCCCCGCGCTGTCAGCCCCATCCATTCATATGTAAAGCCCCTACACTGGCCGGGCAGCGCGGCTGGCAGCGTAGCAGCAGCCGGCATGCAGCGCACCGCACCAGCACAGCGGCGCAGCCCCTAATCTAATCTAGAGGCCCATCCCGAGGTATTTCAGCCTCAGTCAGGAAAGCACAGAGTGCCCGCCCCGCCCCGCCCCGTACTCAGATTTTTAGTGCGTGGCCTGCCTCCGGGGGTTGCGGGGCGGGGCGGGCACAGGCCTCGCTGTGGCTCTCTCTCTGTGTCGCGGCAAACGGATCAGACTCCCTAAACCTCGGAATCCACGAAAAATCGCAGCCAGACGTGTGCCAAAATCCGGTGGCGCTGATGGCGGTCAAGGCCGTCGTCGTCATCACGTCCAGCCGGTTCCGACAAAGGCCAAAGGCCTATGCTGATTGGAGGTCGCCAAGGACGCGTCGCCGGCCCCGAGGACGCCGTCGACGCCCCGGCACTCCAGAATGTTGCAAAGGGGTTCTATTCTCGGTCCGTGCGCTCGGCCAGCCACCGCGCGGCGCGGCGCGGCTCGACGCGGCCAGGTCGTAAACGAGTGTCCGTGGTAATCAGGGGCGCGTGGGCGGGGCGGGGCGTGGCGCGCGCGGAGGCACGCCGCGGGTGCGCGTCGACAAACTACAAAGTCCAAATCGCACCCCGCGTATCGCGCGCCTCGCAGCGCGTTTTGAGTGCACACGGGGGTTATTTTAACAGCTCCATGCCTTCGATTCGCCAGCCGGCCGCCGGACCTAGCCTCTAGCCATCCCGTCTGAAAGCCGAGCCGAGCCGAGCGGCCGAGGCGAGCAGTAAAATCAAGGACACGGCGGCGGCGGCGCGGCGGCGCCAGCCCTGGCCACCCGCAAGGCAGCAAGGCCGCAAGGCCAGCAAGGCCGCAACACAAGCAAAGACCCGAGATTTTTAAGAGCGCGAAACACAGGCAGCGGCGTCTCGCGTCTTCTGCTCCACTTTTCCACGTCCACTTCAAACGCCCGGCTCGCGAGACGAATAAAAATAGGGCGGAAACGCCAGGAGGAGCAGTTCGGGCCGCGTTTGAAATTTGCTTTACGAGATTTGGCGCGGTATCCGATCCTGCTCGCAAACACAAAACGGGAAGGAGAGAAAAATGAGCGAGAAAGACGGAAGGAGGGGGAGACCGCGGGGCGGGCGGCGTTCGCTGTGATTGGTGGGCTGGGCGTTGGAGCGCGTTGGAGCGCGTTGGAGCCAGTTCAGCCTCGTTGGCGGGCTAGAGCGTGGCGGCCGGGCACGGCCGGGCACGGCGCCACCCGGGACGCGCGGGACCGGCCTACACTAGCTCCGTACATAACTGTCGCCGAGGTTATTGAATTTAAGCGAAATATGTACACGACCATCTCCCGGCCGGGGCCGCGCGGCCACCCGTATCGCCAATCTAGTCTATTTTGGCCAATTGCGAGCGCGTCGGCGCCGAGGTGCGGAGGCCGCCGCCTAACTTGATCAAGGCACGCGTGCTGAGGTGGGAGTCCCGGCTGGAAAGTCGGTCCGCTCTGGCGGAGAGAGGGCCAGCCGCAGTGCCCGCTGCCGGGGTCCACGGCCCGTGAAATTGACGGGGCTTTCTTCGAGCTTCAAAGTCAAGGTCGGTGGGTCGCGCGGAGGCCGCGGTGGCCCGGCGAAACGACACGCCCCTGCGCCGACACGTTACGTCTGGGTCGGCCTGACGGCCTGACGGCCTGCGCTGTTGATGAAGCGCGAGGGCGCGGCCGCTCCGTGAGTCCGGGTGAGGTCATGGTTGGACACGGCCAGGGCATTGGGTGGCAGCGCGGCCAGCGCCGTGGGCCGTGAGCTCACGGGGCACTTTCGTACACCACGCCTCTTCTCTTCCGAGGAACACCGCCGAAGAGGATCGGAGTGACCCGGCCGGGACGCTGACGTGAACGCGGTGCGGTGGCTACTTCACAGTGGCGTTTCCTGTGAAGCGAGCCCCGCAGAGCGTCTCCAGCGGACTCCAGGTCGGCGTCGTGGAGGCCGAGGCCCAGGCCCGGCCAGCCCGCGGCCTTCTCGCCGAAACGCTGAACGCTGCGCCCGACAACACGCGTTAAGGTCTCTGACGACTCAAACTGCGCACGCGGCGTTTCACGAACACGTCCCACCGTCTGCGAGTTCCCTACTCGATGCCAGGCGATGCCGCGTACGAGGAACGGCTTCGAATAAATCAAACCTCTGCATAAACATTGCAATAATTTCGCAACCGCAGACTGATCACCGAGACGCGCCTGCCTGGCTGCCGCCGCGGTGCAGGACGGAAGGGCAGGTGTGCCAAGTCGAGGAGAGCGAGAGAGACAGAGAAGCAGATTATGACAGAGATGAGAGAGGCGGATAAGCATTGAGCGACACAGCTCGACATGCTCGCTCCGCTGCCGTGGCCTGGCCGTGCCTGTTCGGCTCGTAGCGTGGCGTGGCGGAGTGTAGGCAAAAGGAAGAGGCACTGGAAGATGTTCTCTGATTCTGCCCGAGCACTGGCCGGGCCGAGCCTTCGACACAGCGCAGGGCAGTGATGTTCTTTTGAACTAGAGGACCTTCGGGGCGGCTAAGCTCATAATTTCGGCACCCAGGAAGTTCAGAAGGTTCTTCTAAACTCGATTCGAGGAGTGCGGAGGACGCGTCCAGTTTTCTGACCGCCTCCACCCGTCTTCTGGCGAATCCACTGCGCGCCTGGGCGGGGCACTGCAAAAGCGACGCGGCAAGTGGTTGGCCGGACAAGGGATGAGGTGACGACGACTGCGGCACTGCGGCGAGTGTCAAACGACAGTCCATGATAATTTATGGGCGTGACGTCACTCGGCGAATCGGCCAGTCCAAGGCGAGGCGTGCCGCCGAGGCGCGCCAAGGCGGGGTGGTGCAGTGTGGTGGTGTCGCGGCTCCACTGCAATTGAACCCAGGGTTTGCCGCTCGCCGCGCTCGGCTCGGCGGCACCAGGAAACCCGGCCGAACGGGACGGAGCCTTGGCGTCCGCCGCGTCCGCGCCCGCGGAGGAAAGGACGCGTGCCTTCCCTCCGTGGCGGCGAGGACCAAGGCGAGGACCGCCATGCCGGTCCACTCATCGGAGTGCGGGGCACGCGCCCTGCATGACGTCACGTCGCACGCCTCCCGCGGGGCGGGGGAAGCATAACTCACACATCGACACCTGCTTTGTTCCGCCAGGAAAAGAACGGGGCTGCACTCACGGTGCTGCATGACAAGTCCTGCAGCATCACTGTCTGTCTGTCTGTCTGTCCACGGCAAGGTGGCCTCGTTATCACAGCGAATCTCGCCCCCTCCTATATTTATCGACAGCATCGCCCCCCCCCCTCCCTTTCCTCCTCGGAGCGACGCCCTGTCGCGAAGAAAGCGCGCCAAAGCGGGGCGATGCTGCGCGATGCTGCGCGAAGCTGAGTGCGAATAACGCGGAAGCGCTTTCGCCGCAGTAATGGTGTTTGTCGCCGCACTGCGAATAACGAATAACGAACTGCCAATTGCCGGAGCACATGCGCAACGAGGGCGTTTCGCCGCCGCCCGGGGAAACGACCCCACGCCACTGCCAACAAAAGCAATTTTGAGTTGTTTTTATTTAGTTATGTATTTAAACGCTAGCCGGAGCGGGCGCGCTCTGATTGCTGTGCACGACAAAGTGGCGAAGGTTCGCGCGACGCTCGGGGCGCGAAAGCAGGAAGCCGGCTCGCCTTCCGAGCGCGAAGCGTGAAGCGTGACAGCCGCGGTCCGTTCCGAGACTCGATCCACGACGCCAATACTTGCAGTGGCGGGGCCGGCGGGGCACGGCCGGCACGGGATAGGCGAGTGTAGCGCCCGAGGCCCGCGGTCGTGGTCACACGACGCGGCCAAGGCGTCGAGGCTCCGGCTCCAGCGGCGGCACCACAGAGAAAGAGTGAGTGTGTGTGTGTGTAAGAGAGAGAGAGATAAGACGCAGCTTTGAGGAAGATTAGCCCTACAGTGATACAGACTCACACCTCTGGCGTCCATAGGCCGCCGAAAAAGGAATGACACAAGCACCGTGATCTCGCATACAGTGCCGCACACGCACACACACACGTAGGTGGGCGACGACAATCACAGATTCCATCCGTGACACCTTTGAGTCTTCCCGGTCCCCGACCGCGAGTGCGCGAGGTCAGGGAGGCAGGGTCAGAGTGCGCCGCGACGCGCGCCACCCAAGTCGCGTGGCACTGCACGCCGGTGCACGGGCCGAGGGCGCAAAAAATAATAATAATAATAATGAGCAAACAGAAATAAATACACAGAAAAGGTCAGAAAGCAAGTGAGGCTAGTGATGATTGATTTGTCGGAGCGAGCCGCGGCAAATACCGACCCGACAAGAAAGATTAAAGCGACGTCGTTTACGCCCCACCGCAAGTCTATTCACACACACACACACGCGCGCGCGCGCGCGCTCGGTCCGAAATGCGCTTATGATGCGCCACGCCACGCCACGCCCCCTCCCATTGGCACGGTGCGACGCGCGGTCCGCGTGGACGGCGATTCGGCGATAGGGAAGTCCGCGCGGCTGGCCGGCCGGGGTACACACATACACTGCCGATACTGCCGCTGTGACGACCACGGCCGCGGGGTGAACCACCTGGCTTGCCTAAGGGAGGGGGGCGCATAGAGGGCAGGGGCAGATCAGGGATCAAATTTGGGTGCTGAAGTTACTATACCCCACGTGGGGTGCCTGGAAGTCCCACAGCGATCGCGGGGCCGCGGGGCGGCGGGCATCTGGGCCAAGGAGAGGGATGCCCCGAGTCCACACGCAGTCGCGCTTTGTCTTCGAGTTCCGGTCTTCCGGTGGACGCGTTTCCGGCATTCGTTTCCTGTGTTCGTTTTCCGGGCGCCTTGCCGCGCAACGTCCTCACTGATTGATGGCGTAGGCGGACTCCTGGTGCAGGAGGAGGTGAGTTCGAATTTCGAGGTGCATCTCAGGCGGAAAGAATTCACGACTCCCGGACAGCACACCGGCATGTAGAGCAGCGAAGAGATTACACAAACTACGAAAACGATCGGAAAGTCGTTGCGGGCGGGCGACCCTCCGCCTCCACACCAACCCCTGATGACTGGCGGCGGAGTCTAGGCGCGGCACGCCGGGGCTGGCGGCCTGGCGGGGCTGGCGGGGCTGGCAGCCGGCCGGCAGGGCCTTAATGCGTCCGTGTCGGTCGCGGATCACGCCGTCCGCATCTGGACGAGGCGGCGTTACAACACGTGCTGCCAGATAGCATCATTATGGCGGCGCGGCCCGGGCGTGCGAGTGTGTGCGTGCGCGCGAGCATGCGCGCGCGTGTGGGTGCGACTGGGACGCACAGAGACGCCCAGAATGTTTCGGTGTTGTTATAATCGCCGCATGCCTGTAGCGGCACGATCGGACCGCCGCGATTAATACCGCGAACGGCACCTGCGAGCGGGGAGGCGGAGAGGGTGCGGGAGGAGAAGAAGGAGCAGGAGGAGAGGAAGAAGAGGCGTGCGCGGCAAGACAGGTAGCCGACGACGGCGGCGGCAAAATAAGCACTCATCTCGCGTGGGAGGAGCAGCAGCAGCTCGACCTCAATGACGACGGGCCGATCCGATCGCTCGATTCCTCTGGCGCCAAATAATGCATCACTTGGAGACGCGATATGCAGTGCGGCGGGGCGGGGCGGGGCGCGGCGTCGCGCGGTTGGCCGCGTCGTTAACGCACTTAATAATCGTCCAGGCTTTATGGCACTACACCCAATCGTCCCCAGAGGCGCCGCGACGCTCTGTGAGTGTGTGTGTGTGTGTGTGTGTGTGTGTGTGTGTGTGTGTGTGTGTGTGTGTGCGTAAGTGTGTGTGGCTTGCATAGCGTGACGGGACGCCGGACACATTGAAGCAGAACGGAATAATAACAGCCATGGCGAGTAATAAGCGGATCGCATTGTAAATAGACAGCCAATGAAGCGGGCGGACGGACGGACGGACGGGCAAACAAACGGACGGCCGGGCGGACCTGCCGCTTCCTCACTGCGACGCGCGGCGACGGCGGCGACGCTGTGACAGCCGGCCGGCCGGTGAGATGGAGGGAGCGAGGCCTAGCCGCCCGGCTCCATAATGAATGCCGAATTCGTGGCCGCGAGTCTAGAAGTCGGCGCGGGCTGTCGGTGCGGCGCGGCCTGGCGGCGAGGAGGGGCCCGGCCAGTTCGCCGGCCTCCGCAACGCGGCCCTGCTTGCGCTGCTTGCGCTGCTTGCGCTGCCACACTGCTAGCGCCGTTTGCGCCGCCCGCGGCCTTTTCGGCCCCGTCTGTCTCATCAGCGACAGCGGCGGCGTCTTTCGGCTACTTGTTGGGCTCGGCCAGGCCGGGCCGGGCCGGGCCAGCGCCACAGTGTAGTGGCGTGGCGCCAGTGACGTACAAAGGCACGGAATGCACAGTCCAGTCGTCCAGTCAAATCAGGCCGCACGCCGGGCCGGGCAAGGCAGCAAGGCGCGCAAGGACGGACGGAGAGAAATTGGACGAGGCCCCGCGCCGCGCGCCGCGTGCCGCGTGGGCCTAGACCAGCCTGCGACCTGCTGCACCATGCCGTCATCACGGCCCCGCTTCATGCACTGCCGCCGCGCCGCCACCCCGCGCCGCCACTGCGCGGTAAATCGATACCCTGATAACCGTCTCTAGGGCGGCAATGCTGCGACGCCGCGGCCGGTCTTTAATGCCCTTCAATATGCATACCCTGCCCTTCCATCTCGTGTCCATCTCGCGTCACCGATGGAGTGACGATTGGTGTCCATCGCCGAGAATCCTCGGCCCCGCGTCTCAGCCGGAGAGGCGGCAGTGTCGCCTGCCTCGCCTCGCCTCGCCTCGCCTCGCCGTCTCGGGATCAGAATGGCGGGGTTCCCGGAACGGCCGGACGCCGCGTCCGCCTCGTCCACACCCACGGCCCCACGGCCCCACGGCGGGCCGCGGACTTTATAGTGCCGCGGCTGGCCGGCTGAACCACCAGTCGACGCTAATTTTGGCCGATATGCGACAGCCTCGGCGGCGAGCTTTGCAGAGCGCCCCGCTCCGGCAGACCATTTCTCACAAAATGCAAAATAATGTACGATGTTTTGGAACGTATACGGCGGAATCGATCTCGCATCGCAGGCCTCACAGCCATTTCGCCGGGCTGCCCCGGATTCCCACTATCGCATCCCCCTCCGAGGCCCCCGCAGCCCCCGCGGCCCCCGACCCCCACTCGTGATACCTTTTGATAACGAGATCACGGGCACGCGCGAAACTCGAGCCGGGATCCTTAAATTGAAGTGAAGGAACCCATCCGGGTGGGGCGGGGTGAGGTAGGGCAGCGCGGGGCGCCGGCCCCTCCTGTTGCCGTGGCGCTGTGCGCTGTGCCGGCGTCCCGGGCGGGCCAGGCGGCCAGGCGGCCAGGCGGGCACAGGCCTGTAGCCCACTAGGATCCTCTGGGTCAACGACCAGCGGTCCGGGCGGGACGGCCAGGAGCCCGGCAGGCCGGGGTGGCCCTGCTGCCTGCTTTCCAAGTTGAAAGATCAACTGCCTCCGCCACTGTCGACCTCGCCGCAGCCCGTCCTTGGAGCAACCCTTGGGGTTGGCCGGCACCGGACCACCCTAGGCCCACCGCGGCCTGCCCTACTCCCCCGGCACGCCATGCAGGGCGTGCGGATGGCCAGGACGGCCCGGACGGCCGGGTGGTTCGGATCAATGGCGGGACAGGCCCGCGGCCCCGCGGCCCAACCCGCCGAGGCCCCATTAGCGTAATGAGTCGATTGGCGCGCCGTGCCTCCGAGCCGCCATGCCAGTGCGGGCGGAGAAGGGCCAGCAGGTAGCAGTGAGGGTGGCCGTCGAGGGTCCACTGGGCAGTCCTCACCCGCCGCGGCTTCGCGAAGGACACTTGTCCTTGCAGCAGTCCAGTCCGCTAGACCAAGGACGAGCCTAGTGACGAAACCTGCCTCGTCAGGCTAAGTCGGGCTAAACAGTGCGATAATGACTGACAGGCACTACTTTAAGGGGCAGGCTGTATGGAGATGGACCGGCCGGGCAGGGCAGCCACCGTACCGAAAATGCTCGCACTTGCTCGTCTTCATTGCAGCCACTTAGAGGCGCGGGAGTGCGGCGTCCACGGCGTCCACGGCGTCCACGGCGTCCGGGAGGCGCGCGTTGACGGACCGTTGACAGAGGCGCGCGCTTGAACCGCCAGTGCCGGTGGCGGCGGAGCGGCGGCGGCGGGGCACCCAGTCCCACGCGGCGCCGGCACGTGAGCACGCCGAGCACGCCGACGACGCCGACGAGTAGGTGTGGCGGGGCCACGTCGGATGGGTGGCCCACCTCCACGGCGCTGGCGGCGGCAACGGCGGCCTGCTGCATTCATGGCCAGGGCACGGCGTGCGCCACTCGAAGAGGCTTGGCGCCGCCAGCGGCCCGTCTCCGTCTCTCTCATTGGCCAGCTGATTCTTCAGAGCGGCGGGCCGGGCTATCCGGACGCGGCCGCGTGCAGGTGGCGGAGGGATGGCCTCCGGAAACGACGCCAACGGCGGTCGGGGAGCATAAAGGGGGGCTCAATGCATTCTTCCCGGAGCGAGCGCGTCTCTTCACCCGGATTATTCGGAACGCGGCGCCCGGAGCGGCCCGGCGGACTGACTCCGAGGGTCCCTTTCGTCGCGCTGTCTCCCTCGCACTCGTGGGGCGCTCCGTGCAGGTGCGACAGAGACAGAGCGACGCGAGCGACTCTCGGAATCAGTCCGCCGGGCGGAGCGGAGCAGAGCGGAGCAGAGCGTGCACCGCCAGGCTCTCCCCTGCTTCGGCAGGGACACCGCCGCAATTGAATTCTAAACGGCTGCATTTCAAAAGTTGGGCATCGGGGAACGCCTCGGGATGCCCTCCGAATGGGGAAGCGGCCCCGGATAATCGGGTCGAGTGAGTAGGGGTAGGTGAAAAATGGAGGGGGGATGGCGGGGAGGGAGGGGTGGCAGGGACAGGATGTGAGTTCCCGGCCAACTTGGCGGTCCTTAAAAGACGTGTACTTCATAACGGCGTTAATAAAGAGGCGCCCCGCCCCGCCCCGCCGCGCCCCGTGGCGGGCCGTCCCGAGATTTGCGGTAATAATATACAATCGAGGCTTAGTGGGCCGACGTCGGGGCTATCCATTAGACGCCACCCCCTCCCCTCCGGCGAGCGGACAGCGGGATGCATGGTTGCATGAAGTGCAGGGGTAGCGACCTGCCGGCCCCTGGCCGTTCCCTTGTCGACGTCGTAGACAGCGACACGGAGCCAGTGTCACAGCTTTCACATGTCAGGCCTTGTCAGACATGTCGGACAAAAAGTGTGCACAGGGTACTGAGTATCGAGGTGTTTCTGCCTTCCGTTGGCGTGCCCCCTCTCAGTGGCTCCAGTGGAACCGAGCCGGCTACTCCACTGCAAAACGGCTCATAAGTGCCGCCGGCTGTCCGACATGACAAATTTACGTCTTGTTCCAGACGAGGCGAGGCGGGCCGGCCGGCACCCGTTTGTCGCTTTTCGCCACAAGCCATTAGTCCCCATTTTGGCGCGAAAGGCGAAAGGCCTTCCTCTGTCGAAACGCCTCTCTGCAGCGCCACAATGGCCGGGCAGGCCCCGGGCAGGCCGGCTTGATAAAATGGTACTCAGGGCCAATCTGGGCCGTTAATGGCACTTCCCTTGTCCTACTAGACCGCGCCGGCTCTCAGAAAAAAATGACAACCCTACCACCGACTCCGGCCGGGGAAAAAGAGGGCTTCGGCTTGAAATACAGAGGAAGCTGAGAGCGAAGGTCCCTTCTGTGAGGTTTGCTGTGCAATTAAGGAAACGCGAACACTAGACCAAAAGAATGCTCTAGTTTTCGGGATGAACCCAAACGTGTATCTTGTTGTGCCCAAAGTCGTTCCCGCCAGTGCAGTAGAAACGCACGCTACGCTCCGCGAGGCGCCGCCGGGTCGCTCTGCGCGCTGGTCGTCGTATCGTGACTCCATGAAAACATGACAATGCCAGTGGGGAGTCGGGGCGGCTTTTAAACGGGGCAGGGGGCGGCGGGGGCGGCTCGGGGTGTAGGGGCCTCATTTGACAAGCGCCCCCGCCGTCTGCCCGTCCCGCGCGTCTCTCCCCCGCCAAGGCGCAGTCGTCTATTTGCACTCAATGTAATCTGCACACTGCTGGCGGCCGGGCCCGCCCCCGCCGCCCCCGCCGCAGCGCGAGCAAGGCGAGCACGGGGGACGAGACGGGGTGGAACCCGCCGGCAGCACCAGCCCCGGAGTGGACGCGCTGGGCGACCCGCTGCAGAACGTGGAACGGAACGTGAACAAGGCGGAGAACGCAAGGAGGAAACTGCGTGTGCGCATGTGCGTGGTCGCCACGCCGTGCCGTGCCGCGCCACGCCGCGCGCGAAAGTTGATTAAGAGAAGTACGGCCAGCACTCAGCGGGGGTCCGGGCAGCGCGCGGCGCGGCGGCGGTGGAAGGGGACGAGGAACACAACGCGCTTCGGGACAAATGCGACGAAGCGCTTGGGGCTTGAGCCGCGAAGGTCAAGAGCTCAGGCCAGCGTGTGTCACCTACATTCGCATTCCCAGTACGGCCCGCTTCGGGTTTTCGTTTTCCAGTGGTGGCGCGTTCCACCAGAAGCTGTGAGGCACCCGTTTCACGCTCCGCTTGGTCGGACGCCTGCGAGGTAGGCCACCCACCCGGCCAGCAACACACAGGTGTGGAGACGGTGGCCTACCCGGCCCCTGTGAGGGGCAAGGTAGGCCACCGTCTCCACACCGGTGTGCTGCCGGCCGGGTGGGTGGCCTACCTCGCAGGCGCTACAGGCGCCCGCGTCAGCAGTCCGGATGACCGGCGATGCGACCGCCAGCGGCAGAGGGCTCCCGTCCCGGGGACCATGCGCTGACCGGCACATTTTTGGTGTTGGCTTTCTGACAGACGGACAGCGGAGGACGGACCCGGCTGGGCTCGTCCCAGCGCTGCGTAGCGTCACAGTGGACAAGGCCGGCGTGGCTACACCGGATTACCCGCGGGCCCCAAGGCGAGCCGCTCCCAGCACCCCGGCGAGGAGCACGCAGGCCGACGCCGACACCCCTTCCGGCCGGCCGGACGGCGTGCACGCGACACCGTGTCTCGGGATGCGTCTGGAGGGCGGCCTTGCCAGCAAAGATAACAACGAGACGATGCCCAGGACCTTCGACCCAGGACCGCGGCGACGGCCGCCGTGGACGCAGGAAGGGCGCGGCGCGGCCGTGACGCCACGAGCGGCGAGGAGGAGAAGAAGGCCTCAAGGATGATCGCGTCGCCACAAGTGGAGCACTCACTGCCTGCCGGCGCCTGCAGGGCCACTTCGCACGGCGCCTAGTCGCGCTGTCTCTCTCGCACCCCCACAGCGCGCCCAGCCGCCCGGCGAGTGCGAGAGGGACAGCGCGACGGAGGCATCGTTCGGAATGAGCATGCCTGGCGGAGTCAAGCCTCCTCATACATATTCGCCGCGCTAATGGCCGCCTGATCTCCCTTTTGCAGCTTCTCCTCTCGTGCTCGCCGTGGCCGCCAGGCCCCGCCAGGTCGCCGAGGATCGTCCTGGCGGACTGATCGGCCGCTGCATATTGCAGCAACGACCGCCACGCGGCCGCGCCGCGTGGGAGTGGAGTCTTTCAATAAACATGCACACGGCACACGAGAATAGGGTCACCACTGGACGCCGTCGCATCCACACGTCTCGGTTCAACGCGCGCGGGGTGACCGTGGCCGCCGACGAAATGAAAAGAGGAGTTTGGCACTCACCTTCGGCGTCCGGGCAGTTGTGCTCGTCCGTGGCGTCGGTGCAGTCCACCTTGTCGTCGCAGACGCTGCTCTTGGGGATGCACCGCGTGATGTCGCACATGAACTCGCCCTGCGCGCACTCTGCAAAAGCACACACGTTTTTATCAGACCCACTCTTTTTGGTGCTGTATTAATCAACTCCGGGAAACGGGTGAGCTCCGGGGTGTACTACACAAGGTGAGATTTTTTCCTTTTTTAAAAATCGAAAGTTTTGACGTTAATGTTAATTATTGGGACAGATTCAGTTTCCGGAGACGGTCGTCATCGCCGAAGTTCAAGAGCCATTTCCTGGGCATTGCAGATGTTGCAGGTTGCAGTGCAGCGGCTCCGGCACCCCCAGCAGTCAGCTTTCCTGTCGGGAGACACAAGGGTGGGCGTCCAGTGTTCGGCCGTTCGGCGTCGTGGCGCCCTCTGTGGGCGGCGCGGCGAACCAGGCAAGCCAGGCGGCGCTGCGCCCAACATGGCCGCCATGGCCGCGTCGAAGATACTCCGCGCGGCGCAGCGGGCCGCGGCGGGCCACTGCACTGCAGGGGTGCGACTCCCCGCCGACTCCAAGGCGCCGCGACTCCGGGCTGCAGGTCCTGGAGGTCAGAGCCTCGGTACGTACCTTGAAGGAGCCCCGGGCCCCACCGCCCCACAGCGGCCAGAGAGAGAACGAACAAACCGGGGCAGCTAGCGTCCCCACCGAAAGCTCGGGGCAGAGCGAGAGAGGAGACATTCCCTCCCCGCGCGATGCGCGATACAGACCGGTGGCGTTGGTCCTGGGGCAGCCGAACTCGTCGTCGCCCTGGGGGCAGTCCTTCTTGCCGTCGCACTTCTGGTCGGCGCAGATGTAGATGGAGCCGTCGCCGCAGCGCACCTTGTCGTCGGCGCGGCACTCGTCCTTGGGGAACCACTCGGCACCCGGCGGCAGCACGGCGTCGTCCCCCGACGAGGACGCCGACGACGACGTCGCGGAGGGACTGGCGCCTAGTCATGGCGGAAGCGTCAGTGGGAAGCTAAGGGTGTGCGGGGGTGGGGGTGGGGGAAGCAGCTATCCATGACCAAGTGCAATGTTGGAGAACTCGTCATGACTATGGAAATTATTGAGAGGTATATTTTAATCGGAGGCACGATTCTAAAGGTGCGAGTCATGGTTCAAGTGCGTACGGGATTCTGATAGCGAAGTTATATTTTTAATCCACAAGGCAGGAGGTTAGTGTGAGTTAGAACGGAAGATGGAAACTAATTTGCGCCAGCAAACACCACTATGAAACCCAGGAGTTTCGTCTAGTCTAGGTTACTGTCTACTGACGAACGACCCAATTTGCCATTCGGCCAGACAGAGCGAACCAGGCAGGCCGGATTCACAGGCCAGCGACGAAGATACTCCATGCAACAGGACCCCCCTCGTCCATCACCAAGCGAGACCTCATTTCGCCCTTTCCGCAAGCAGGATTCAGGGTGCGGGTGTGGGCATCACCACACTGCGATTCCCCTACAGTGCAGGCGTCGGGTTAAGCCTCCCGTTGAAAGCCACGCCCGTTTTTAGTTTTTAGTCGGCGGATTTGAAGGCGCCGCGGCGAGGGCGCCACTATTCTCGATTCAGCGCGCGGAGACAAGCGGCGAGGCGGCCAAGCGCCAATCTGCGCCGAAACCAAACTTTGGGACCGGGCGCGGCAAAGTTTAAAACCTGTAATCCGCGCGATACTCGGGGCGGGCGGGCAAGATGGCGGTCGGTACTGGGCTTACGGCGCGGCGGGGCGGGGCGGCGAACACCGGGGAGCCAGGGCGCTGCCATGCGCCCCGCGACCATGCCTCTGCGGCGCGGGGAAGGCCTGGAAGACCCTCGCCCAGCCCAGCCCAGCCCAGGACCGGCGCAGGGGACGGAATGCACAAGTAGCACGGCGTGCAGCAGACTTCCCTTGCCTCGCCGACGGCCGGACCCCCTCGTAAAGCACGGGGGACTTGGTGTCATTAGGTCAGGCGGAGTGCGGCCCAGAGTGCGCCACGCCGCTACACTGCGCCAAGAAGCGCACTGCGCCGCACAGGCATTGAGCGGTGACTGGTACAAGCGCGATGCACGCGTGAATGGGAATTCGTACTCTTTCGATGAGCGAGCACTCTTCTGTAGACACTGGCGATTCGAGTACTGTCCGTTTTAAAAATAATCCAGGAAAAGGGAAGTGGACTTTTGGTCCCGAAAACCGGCGGCCCCGCACCAGGCAGGAGAAAGCACTGCGCTCCGACACATGCATACCCACACCGCAGCACACTTACCGGTCCAGTCGTTAAACGGTTACACACACAAAGCGGCGGGGAAGGACTGAGCAAAGACGAAAGGACGAAAGACGCGCGGAGTATCGGCGACCGGACGGCGCGCTCGCACCGCCTTCCTGCAAGAGACTCGGCGGACGCACAGTTTCGAAAAGGCAGAGCGACACACAAGGCGTGGAGTATGTACAGCGATGTTTCGGCACACAGAGAGCGTTATCTAGATCCAGGAAAGAAAACACAGCGAGGAAAACACACAGAAAAAACATAGCGATGAAATGGAAATGTACAAAAGATACACTTGAGGCCGCGAAAAATGGAAATATAGCACTGTAAGAGATGTTACTAACGGGCACACACAAACACACACGGCAACGAAGCTCACAAGCTACGGGTCTCTAAGTGGGGATGGTGGGAGGAAATGGGCAAATTCATCATCCGACAATACAGTGGCAAAACGTGTGCGGGTAAACAAAACGTCACAAAAACGCAAACTAATTTGAAAACAGTGAAACAAATGAAAGTAACTGGGTAGCGGGACGTGGCCATACTCACCGGGGGCGCATCCCTGCTCGTCGGAGCCGTCGGCGCAGTCGGGCACGCCGTCGCAGCGCGTCTTGAGGGGCACGCAGTCGCCGCTGCGGCAGGACAGCTCGGCGAGCGAGCACTCCGCGGGGCCGGGCCCAAGGCCGGGCCGGTCTACAGCAAGCGGGCCAGCGTCAGCATGGTGCAGCACGGCTTCAGCCAACGATACGGAAGGCAACGAAAGGCAACAAAACGCAACGGGACGACGAGCGCGACGTCGTCACACAGACACGGCCCCTGCAGCGGTGGTGCGGCCTACGGACGTCGACGTGTCGGTGGCAACGCGCGGCGGCAGGGGGTTGCCGACGTGCGCCTTGGAGGGGACTGTCCTCAAGGCGGAGGTGGGCAGCCCCTGCGGCCGCGCGCTGCCGTACCAGGTCGACGCGCCCGGCAGTGCCACTCGCTGCGCGCGCGGCTCGGCTGTGTGGTTCGACGAGCCGCTCTTTAACACTACATACTTCTACACAGACAATGAAAAGCAAGTGCCCAACAACGACCTACGTCCTCTCCGCGGGGAACAAGAAATCAATTTCAAAGTTGCCCGTCGGCATCACTGAGTTCCCAAACCGCGCTGCCCGGCCAGGTCGCTGACGTCACCTCCATCGATATACATCATCGATAAGGAATCAATTGGGAGGCTGACAGCTCGGCCAGGGCGGCCCGGGCGGCACGCGGCGCCCCCACTGGCGCGGGGTATCGCCAGCACGAGTGCAGGTTGGCGGCGGGAGCGACCGTATCTCGGTGCAACTACGTGACTCAAGCCCGAAAGCCCGACCGTTCTACGAGGGCACTCCGCCAAACTAATCAACACATGCTCAATTTTCCATACTGGTCCCTCAGCCTCCCAGGTCGTTGCCGCCACGCTGGCAAAGGAGGGGACGCATGCCGACGGCACTCACCCCCGAAGTCCCTGAACAAGAAGCCGTCCGTCTTGGCCGTGTAGCTGCCGATCTTCTGATAGCGCTCCAGCTGCGTGAACAGCGTCCTCTGGATCAGGTCCTTGTCGTAGTTGTCCGTGCCCAGGTCCAGCGTCACCTTGCTGTCGAAGTGGTCCTCGGCGCGCCTGCAAGCCGCAGCACGTTGCATTCTCCGACCAGGAAAAGGCCTTTGGGACCGTTTGGAACATCCCTCTCGCTGGAACCCCACTCACTGAATGCTGATGATGCTAACGGACTGCTTGCCGGGGACGTCCTCGAACAGGCGGTTGATGTCGTCGGCCAGGGCGTTGGCCAGCTCCCGGAATTGCGGCGACTTCCGGTCGGCGTACTCCTCCTGCCAGGGCTCCACGATGGTGAGGGTGATGCGGTAGAACTCTGCAAACGGCGGGGAAAACCCAGGGGTGAAACGCGGATTCGAACCCGCGGTACGGTATCCGAGAGCAACGTCGCTACTCACTCGGCTGTCCGGGCCCGTGCGCGTGTTCGGTGTGATGCGAGGTGCCGTTGACCCTGCCGCGTCCCGCGTCGGCCGAGCCCTCGTTGAAGGCGCCGGACGGGCCGTAGTCCTCGTCGTCGAAGGGGGTGTCCGTCCGGCGGCCGGGCGTCGAGCTCTCCAGCGCCGTCGATACTCCCTGCTGGCGAGACGGGGGTTAAAAGCAGGCGACATGGGGTATCGGCAGTCACTTCCACCGGGTGGCCTCCCCTTACCTCCGACTCTGCGGCGGTCGACTGCGGCCCGACCAGCGCCGTGCTGCCGACGGCGTCCTCGATGGTGTTGGACAGCTCGTCGCCCTCCCCCGCCGCGGCCAGCGTGCTGCGCTTCTCCCTCAAGTCCACCAGGCTGAGCTCGTTGGGCTCCTCCTCCGTGGTGGTCGAGGCCGCCGTCGACGTGCTGGCCTCAGTCGTGGTGGTGGCAGGCTCGACGCCGAGGAGCGACGAGAACCCCGAGAACCAGTTGGTCTGCCTGCGCACCCTGAGGAGACGAGACAAGAGATTAGGATGCGGCGCTTCGCCTCTGCGTGGTTCGGGCATTTCAGGTTGAGCGCTTGCCTGTGCAGCTGCTTGGCGAGGAAGCCAAGGACGCCCGCGCCCTCTCCCTCGTCGTCCTGGTGCAGCGCGGGGGGCGCTGGCTCCGGCCTGCTGGGCCCTTGCTGGTGCCTCTGCGTCCGGTGGTCGCTGCCGCTGTCCACCGCCCATGTGCGGTGTCTGTCCTCGAACACGAGGTCGTCGCCGTCCGGCTGCAACAACAACAACAAGGCCGTCACAAACAACAACAGTAACTCTCCCTCCCAGGCATCGGAACCGAAGCGCGCGAAAATGTTCAACCTCCTCTTTTCGGCCGAGAGGGCGCGAAAAAAGTCGGAGTGCTTAAAAAAGGCGTCGAAGGGGGGACAAAGACGACGACTCTGTTTTGAAGCGACCTCTTGATAGGAAGTTATGACTACAAAGTGGCATCACGTTGTGAGAATATAAAGCGAGGAAGGAGTCCCGGGGGCGGGGAGGGGGAGGAGGAGGGGGGGCGACGAGCACGACGACGAGGGGATTTACCGCCACCCCTACTTTGCGCTAAAAGTGACCCCCACCCTCTCCGGACGCGGACGTGCCTCCACTCCGCCGCGCCCGTCGGCAGGACGCCACACACCGCCCCGCCCCCACACCCCGCCACACCCCGCACCTGCGCCAAGGCCGAGGTCAAAGGTCGCGGAGAAGCAGCGTTGCTACACTAGTAGGCAACGATCCGAAGGGGCTGCCAATATTGGACTCAAATTAGCGGCACTCAAATAGTTTCAGGGTATTCTGTTCTCTGGACTACGTGAAAGAACTGTGACGCACTCCGGCAAAGCGGAAACTCAAAGAGTCGTGGGGAGGTCCAATGAGAGAGTCATTCCGAGGCGGCATCGCCTCAGTTCCGACAAATCTCACACTCCGTGGTGATGTCCAGTTAAGCTGTGCCGCGGTAGTGCGTAAAAGAGTGCTGTAAAAGTGTCCCTAACTCGAGTTGCTCTTTACAGCCGTGTCGGGGCCCCGGGGCGCGGTGCCCGGGGCACGCCATGGACCCCCTTCCCGTCTCCGCGATCCTTGTCATGCACCGCGGGAAGCCGGGTCCGGCTCGGCGCGGCTCGGCTGAGGATCAAGTAATGAAGTTGATCCACATCAAGAACGTGTTGGCGACGAAGGCGCGGACACTTTGCCGGCGCCGACCTGGGCCACGCCGCAGCGCCACGCCGAGATGGTGAAACTTAAAGACCAGAGGGACTCATTGCCCCCATATAAAAAGGCGCCTTTTTCCCGCCTCTTTTTGCGTCCGCCATCTTGGGCCAGTTTTATGGCGCGACTAATGTCGTGCTCAACCAGCGGGTAATGCTGGCCGCCCCGCAGCAGCCTACACCAGCCGCCCCGCCGCACCGCCGCCCCGCCCCCCGCGGCGCGTCTAGACACCTCGCACTTCGAGCCCCGCGCTTCCCACCGCCTGCAGCATCCCCGTCTGCAACTTCGCTGTCCTCCTACAAGCAGGCCCGTCCGCCAGCACGGCCTCGAGGGCCAGCGGAAGGCCAGGCAAGCGCCGTGCGGGTAGGCAGCCACGTAGTGTGGGAGCAGGGGCGTCGGGCGGGACGGCCTACGCTGCAGGGGCTTGGGTGGGTTGGGGTGGGCCACCTTATGATGAAGAACGTCCGACAGCTGGGATCACAGTTGAGACTCACGACACACTTTCTGCGCTCCAGGTTCGTCCGGCAACCAAGTTCTCGGTTCCTTGAGCTCCTGCGCCACTCCCCCCTCCCCCTCCCCCCACCTGCCCTCACTTTTCCTTCCGAGCCTGACCAACTCTGGCAGACTCTTCCACCCACCCTTTGTGTTCGGTCGGAACGAGAACAGACCCGCAGGGCTGTTCGGCTTCGGCGTGGAATAAAATATTTTCATTAAAAGTAAATCGACTGCAAACTTAAAGACGACGATGATGCAAACAAAATTATATTAAGAACCGTTAGAATTCGGAGACGTATTCGGAGATGTATCACCTTTCCCACTACAGGCTGCGATGTTTGCCCCCCCCCCCCCCCCACACACACACACCAAGGCTTTCCGAACATCGCCGGGATCCCCCTGCGGCGTCCATGGGAGCCCCCGGGGCCTAAATATACACGGAATAGCCAGGAATGCTACCGGACTGAAGCAGGCAGGAAGTTCAAGGAGACGCGGCTGTTGGCCGCGCTTCGCCCGCTTCGCCGCTAGACGGCTCCCTCTTGGATTGCACGCACACAAGTGCAGCACACCCGTTGTAGTGCACGCGGCTGGCTAGCCGAGAAATAAAAAATATAAAGAGGGTAAAATGAAAACGTGTGGGAATGGCGGCGGCGGCGGCTCGGCTAGCCATCCGTTTTGCTCAGGCTATCGCTGAGACAGGCGATCCCCTCCCGCGGATTCGCGACGCGACGCGCCGCGCCCTTAACCTGTCGCGGTTTCACTTCCCTTCCAATATCGCCGCCCTCGCGCCCTCCGCGTCCCGCTTCTGGAGGGAAATCGACAGCCAGCGCTTCGCGAGGCGCTGACAATTAGAGCACTGGTCACACTTCCAGTGCCGCGGCGTTCGGAAAGAGACAGAGCGGGTGAGAGAGAAAGAGTGACGGGGGACAGGCAGCCGAAACACCGAGTGACACATAAATCAGGAGCACCCCATAAACACGCAGTTGGGTCGCGCCCTAAGCCGGCTCATGTTCACGCGACATGTAGTTCGCTTTCGGGTCGACTGACCTTTCTTCTTTCTCCCTCCCTCCCTCTCCCCTGGCCGACTGAATGTGGTGAGGCAATTACGCGCAACACTCGAGACGACAATGACCGCTGGCGCTGGCCCCGCTGGACCCGGTGGACCCGGTGGCGGTGACCGATCTGGGGGTGACACTCGACACCGAGGCGCCTGGAGCGCGCTGGAGCGGGCTGGAGCGGCCCGGAGGCAACGCACGTCTGGGGGATGATCTTGGGGCGCAGCGAGCGGCAGCGAGCGAAGGGTGGCGCGGCCGGTAAGACACAGCCAGGCAGGCAGGCAGGCAGCCAGGCAGCCAGGCAGGCAGGCAGGCAGGCAGCCAGGCAGCCAGGCAGGCAGCCAGCCAGCACAGCGAAAGGAAACACAAGAGAATCCCCCAATAAATGGTTTATGATTGGTGCTTGGTTGTTGCCTCCCCTCCCTCCCCTCCCCTCCCCCGCTTGCTTCCGCCCGGCGTCTCCCCCGCAGTCTTCGCGGGTCGTCCGTTATTAGTTGAGAAATCTCCCGACAGATGGGGCGCGCGTGGGGCGCATGCGGCATGTGCTGCTCGCGTGTTGTACCAGTGTACCACCACACCTACCCTGTCTAGTCTGTCGCCACCCGCCGGCCAGACTCACAGACGCGGTTCCAAATTTTCGAGAAAACGGCGGCGAGAGAAACGAGCGATAAAATAAACACAGAAATAAAAGCAGCCCGGCGGGAAAGAGGGAGAGAGAGGGGGGATGCTGGCGAGGGAAAAAGAAAGTGAAGAGAAGATTAGAGTGTTGAGCGGCTGAGGGGACAGGGCGGGGGAGACAAATGCAGCATCATTAGGGGTGTGTTGGGGATGTAAAACATGCATTCGGCCGGGAACCAACTTGTAGTCCGTGGCGGCGGCGGCCGCCCGAACCGCTCCGAAACAAATAACCGCTGTCGGTCCTCGTTCGTCGGAAACACCTTCGCGGTGTGGGAGACCAGGGAGAGCTCGCTGGCGAAAATTCATCCTCGACCCGTCCACGCGGCCAGAGAGTAATCCTCCAGGAAGGAACGGCAGGAGGTTTACTTTGGAACGACGGCCAGTGCTCCGCGCTGCTCCGTGAGGCTGTCTCTATTTCTGTCGGCGAGTCCGCGGAAAAAAAAGGAGAGGGAAGGAATGGTATTTGTCGTGCTATGCTGGAATGGGTGGCCGACAGAAGAATAACACAAAGCTCCTAGCCCTCGCTAGAAACACACACACGTACACACACACACACTCACACACTCTACACAAACACGCCGTGCATACAAATACGGGGCCATGTGAGGTTGGCTAATGTCGGAGAACGTGATTGGCGGAAGCGGCAAATGCGTCACTCTTTTTCATGACGAAAAATCCTCAAACAAAGTCCGTCACTCTTTTACGACGCAAAAGTTCGTCACTTTTCTTTCAGAAAATTCGTCACTTTCTAACGTGCGGAGTAATGACCGTTCCGACCTAACGTAAATTTCTATTTTCTCATCCTTTCAAATTTCACAACGACTTTCTGCGACGTGTTTTCTCCTTCCAATCTCTCTTCCTTAAATCATGCTTTCGGGGATGATTCACTGACAGTGCAGCAGATAGGGCGCTGTGCGTATCTCACTGCACTACTTTGTTGCACCACTGTACTACGGGTGTGCCCCATGTGCCCCACGTGCCCCGCGCCGACAGAGCAATGACTGACTGAGCGGACTGTACTATGCGAGTGAGTACGGCCGGCCACTCTGCGGGGCAAGGAGTGACTACACTGTTTTGTCCCCGACGTTGTCCAGGCCCAGCGTCCTGGCGTGTCCTCGCTGTTTGCTCGGAAGGGCTATCATTGGGACGCGGCGGCGCGCGGTGTTCCGGATATGAAACCGGCGAGTCCACACTGCCCTCGCAAAACATCGGCAAACATGCACACGGCCCGCGGCGACACTGCCAAGCACGGCAGCACCGCCACGGCCTCCAAGGCCGGCACGGCGGAGGCTGAGGACGCGAGCGAGTCCGCGATCCCCGTCGCGGCCCCCGCGGGGGCCCCGCGCCCCTGCACCGGAAACCTGAACGCGCTTTCGGCCGCGTGGGCCAGGGGCAGCCCGGGCAGCCAGCACCCCACCGGAAGGAGCGCGGGTCGATAGAATGGCAGCCACCACGCTGCGGGATCGACTCCATGCATCGGTTGGCGATACGCGTCCGCCGCCTCGTCAGCCCGCCTGCCCGCAACCACACTGTTAAAGGGCGGCCCACGCCGCGCGATAAATCAAAGGCCGGCGGGTAATTGCGGCGCAACCACGTCCCCGGCAGGTGCGCACCGAGGACCGCGGGGACCGCGAGGACGGCAAGAATGGCGAGGCTGGCGAGGACCGCGAGGACCGCGAGGCCGGCGGCGGGGTGACTCACGCGCCACTAGAAGGGCGCTAGAAAGGCACGCTGGCGTAGGTCGGTGCGGTGGTTGGCACGCATGCCCGGAGCGGCTTCCGTCTTCGCGTGTCGCGGCAAGCCAAGCGCGAGCGGCGCGAGCGGCGCGGCGTGAGTGCGCTTCTCAAACACACTCACACGGACACGCGCGCGCGCACAAATGATGGCAAATTACCGACACGCAGGCCACAGCCACCGGCACGGCCTGCTGGTGGTCCAGGACCTCGTGCAGGACCTCATCCAAGGACCTCGCTGAGGACGGGAGAGCCCCGTCCCGCGGCCCCAGGGCGGTGTCGGCCCCTCGCCAAACAAAGTCTCATTCACTCAGGCGCGGCGCCCTAATGAAGTCCTCGCGTCGGACGGGCGTTTGGTGATGGACGGCAGGGCATTTGCATCACCCGATCAGCCCAACTTCGCAGCCCCGAGCCAAACGACGACCTAATGTCGCCTAATTCGCCAATCCGGCCGAGCGGCCTCCTTCGATCAGGGTCTCCGTTGCATGCCGCACCGCGTGAGGGCCCCTGAACGGCATGCCGTTTCACCTTATACCGGCGAAAAGAACACTGTTTGCGAGGCTGAACCGAAACAAATCTTATTCACTTGGGGAGTTTCGCTCGCGCTGTCCGACCGGCGCAGCGGCGCAGCAGGGCGCACAACCAGCAACAGGGAGGTGAAGGGGCAGTCCGGGCAGTCCGGGCGGGCCGGGAGGGGGAGGCAAACCCACTGTGAGTCGTCAGCCGTTTCGGTGCCAACACACCCACACCAACGCTCCCTCACACGCACACACACCTTCCTTTCTTCGGATCAACCCTCCCTGGTCCAGCAGGTCGGCTCTAGACGCGCTAGACCGCGACGACGCCGATCGGGAGGAGGAGAGGGGACTGAAACGGAAGGCGGAATGGCTGCCGGATCGGTCGCGGCACGAAGAGCCGCCGACCCGAAGGCCCGAAG
Organism: Thrips palmi; assembly: GCF_012932325.1. Classification (NCBI taxonomy): domain Eukaryota; kingdom Metazoa; phylum Arthropoda; class Insecta; order Thysanoptera; family Thripidae; genus Thrips; species Thrips palmi. The sequence continues at coordinate 4,997,716 of NW_023144620.1, read as the reverse complement.
GCCCGAAGGCCCGAAGGCCGAGGGAGTTCGTGTTGACTCAATCCCAGTCCGTGTACCAACAGTTTATGACAAGCTCCACGATACTGTACAGCCATTCCCCCGCTACTTCAGATTTCCCCATTCTCAAATTCCCGAGACACTGGCTGCCGACGCCGTGCAGCTTGCTAGTGCAGCGAGTCACGCGCTGGAAACGAAAATCCATCGCCGCGTTGATCTCAGTCCCGCGGCGTCGTCCTGCCGACGAGTAAATACTAATCTCGACTCGTCGGACTAGTTCGTTACCGCCAGCTAGCCGGCCGCCCGGCCCGTCGCGTGCCCAAGCTCACTTTTATTAAGACGGTCCTATTAACAGGTCGTGAGGGCGTGTAAGCGGTACACTCTTAATGTCTTACGAGGAAATTTTTCCAAAAATACGGGGGAAACGGTGCAACAGTGTACACAAATAATAAGTTAAGACTAGTATTTTGAAACAATTTTAACCAAAATATTTCCGTTTTTTTTTGTTGAAAATTTCTTTAGTTCTATTGGTAACATTTTCTCCCAGCTCCGACCGTGATGATCTTTCTAGCATTTCGCACATTGTCTCGCTGACTAAAGTAATGCCCCGCCAGAGTGCGCGCGGACAGGCGAGACGTATGCCGCCGCTGTCATCGCTGCGTTTGTTAGAACAACGGATTGAAAAGGTCGCGCGGAGTGCGTGCACGCGGGGCGGGGCGGGGCGTGTCACTCCTTGACCGCGCCAACGCGGACACACACACAAAAGCGCACCGCCAGAGCGAGATCCTTGATCCGAACCAGGCTGCAGAGAATCAAAGCCCCCTGCAGGGGGCGCACAGCGCCGCGCCACTGTACCGAGGTGCATTACACGGTCCAATTACCAGTGCCGTGTCGCAGCACTGCCCGAAGCACTCTCTGCGTGTGGGCGTGTCGCGGCGCGGCACGGCGTGGCACGGCGCCGTTTAGCGGACGCTAATTTAATACGTGCAAATGCGTGCCACGCCCCACCGCCTCGCTCGAGCTTGAGCTCGCTGCCCCGCTCCGCAGCGGACTCCACGCCACTGCGTAAATCTTGCGTGCCGTCAAAAGCGCCGCTTGCCCGCTCCTCTCGGCTCCTCTCCACCGATTATTTGCAGAAATTACTGGCCGTCTCCGCGACGCGCCGCTGATGCACCGTGAAAGGCGGCTGCCGGGCTCGTCGCGCTGTCTCTCTCGCACTCGCGGGGCGCCCCGTGGTGTGCGAGAGAGACGGCGAGACGGGCGCGGGCCGGCCCTCTCGCTGTAGGCTGCCTACGGCCTGCACTCGCCGTGGGCTTGCTTGATTTATCGAAAATGCGTTCCCGCGAGGCTGCCGCCTGCAGCCAGTACAGTGTAGCGCCGTGAGCCTGCGCCTTGCGTCACTGGCAGGGAACACGGGTAAAACTAAAGCGTGACGTTACACCTTTCTTCAAGCGGACAGGAGCAGAACCACAACATCTCTCCCATTTAAATACACGGGGAAGTTTCCTCTGAACGCCTTCGTTTTACCAGTGTGGAGACGCCGTCGGCGGCGCACCATGGCGCCGTGGAGGGTCGGACTGATGCATTTCGATGGGCGACGGCGTGCAGCTCAAGCCCGGTCATCAGGCTCAACGAGCCTTCGCCGTTTCGGGTTCGGCCCGTTCGGCCTTCGGGTTCGCCCTTGCGCGGCCCTCCAAGGCCAGCCCCAAGGCCGCGGGCCCTCCTCGGTCCTCCACTCGGCCCGCCGGAGAGAGCGCCGAGCAGCGTGATGTATAGGCTGTGATTGTGGCGGCGATCTCCGGGACGTGTGACGTGTGCCGAAGTGGTTCATGAGGGGCGGCAGCAGCAGGAGCAGCGCGAAGGATGCGCCAAGCTGGTGCACTGTAGCCTTGTCGCCTTGGCAACGAAGTAAAGCGGCTGTTTGGCCGAGGAAAACTGACCCATGCACCGAGGGGTAACCATTTCAAGATAATCAGAGTACGTCTAGTTGGCAGCCAGTGAAAAAATCAACATAATCCGACATAATCACATTCATACTTTTTGCGATTCAATCGCCTTTTCACTAACTTTGCGAGGCTACTGCTGCCAAACTAGCTGCGGTCAAAGCCTTCCCGAGGCGGGACGTGAAAGAGTAGGGTCTTAAGAATACTAGGGCGTTGAGGGAGGCCTTTGACCGCAGCTAGAATAGACGCAGTGGCAGCCCAAAGTCAGCAAAATCGGCTACTTTCGGAGGTATAATAACTTTTGACCATTTTCGCGAGGCTACTGCTCCCAAACTAGCTGCGGTCAAAGCCTTCCCGAGGCGTGGCATGAAAGAGTAGGGTCTTAAGAATACTAGGGCGTTGAGGGAGGCCTTTGACCGCAGCTAGATTGGACGCAAAGGCCGCCCAAAGTCAGCAATATTTGATTTTCGACACTTCGACAGCTTTCCGATGCCGGCACTCAAATAATCTCTAATAATCAACATAATCTTTGACAAACGCACTGCAGCACAGAACGCGCTTCCGGCAGTGCAGAGAACCGCCACCTCATGCTCTCTCTGCCCCTTTCTCTTTCTCTCTCTCTCTCACTGAGAATGAAAGAGTCATGATCATGACTAAAATTTTGGGTGAGGAATTCTTTATTACCCGAATTTGGGTGAGGAAATTTTCCTCGCCCAAATTTGGGTGAGGAAAGTTTCCTCACCCAAATTTGGGTCATAATACTATGGAGCTATATAGGGAGCTGATACACCCTTCCTCACCCAAAATTGGGCGAGGAAGCTTTCCTCGCCCAAATTGGGCGAGGAAACGTTCCTCGCCCAAATTTGGGTGAGAAAGTAAACCTCGCCCAAAATTGGGTATTGATCATGACTTTTTCATTCTCAGTGCTCTCTCTCTCTCTCTCTCTCTCTCTCTCTCTCTCTCTCTCTCTCTCTCTCTCTCTCTCTCTCTCTCTCTCTCTCTACACACACTCACACACACAGTGAGCCCCAGCCGCCTTACTGCATCATGAGGTCGGCCTGCAAATCCGAGATTCCGCGTCGCGAGGACGAGAGAGGCCCCAAAGACTGCCGAAAGTGGCCCCTCCGCTCCGCCCTTTGCCTGCGGATGAGGGGCATGGGGGGCATGGGGGCCACGGGGGGCATGGGGGCGCGCCGAGTGACAGAGGTTTGTCTCTCGCCATGTCGGTCGTCATGGCGCGGGGCAGCACCCATGGCACGGAGCCCCCTCCCCACTCCCTGCTTCCCCCACCGCCAGGCCCTCCGGGACCTTCCCCGGAGCCTCCAGGGGGCTCAGTGTCTAATCCTGGCATTCTCAGCACGCCATTGTGGTCGGGGGTTTGGCGCCCACCCCCGCCCCGCCCCGCCCTCCAGAGAAAGGGTCGCGGGGGATGAATCTGGCGCGAAAAATTGCGGGGAGAGACACGAAGGCGTAATAGCCGGAAGTCGCCGCCTGTGTGCTGACGACGCGGCGGCGGGGCGGGGCGGGGACGTCGCGTACACCACAAGAACCAGACTTGCTGCGTCTTCACTCACTCACACACGCAAAAGACCCGTTGGGAAAAATCTTTTTCCAACTTCCGACACCGAATTTGAGCGTGTCGGCAAGAATCTGCTGTGCCAACAGAGCGCTGGGCGCGAGGCGTGAGGCCGCGGGGGTCAAGCAGTGAAGCACGCGCCCTGCACTATGTTAGCCGGCAGTGGCATTCCTCTGGGCCCGCCACGCCGCCACGCCACCAGGCCGCTACGCGCTAATGGTGTTGGCCGCGCGGCCTGACGCGCCCTGACGCGGCCTCGCGGCGGGGTGCCGTGCAGGCCGTGCTGGCCGTGCTGCAGACTGACGCCGCGAGTCGTTTTTGTCGCTCTGTCTCCCTCGCACCAACAGGCGACGCCCCACGAGTGCGAGAGAGACAGAGCGATGAAAACGACTCTCGGAACCAGTGTGCCGGCCGTCCAGCGCCCAGCTGCGCGCCCAGGCGGCCGAGAGGGCAGCAGGCCGCGCGGCAGCGAGAGAGAGAGAGAGAGAGAGAGAGAGAGAGAGAGAGAGGCGGCAGCCGGTGACTAATAAGTAGCACTCGCTGTGCAGCACGCGTGCCGCCGGGCCATCGGCTGCCACCGGCCACTTCACGCGACGCCACGCGGGTGCAAAAGCAATCCGACAGCGCAAAAAAACAAGACGAGAAAAAGTTAAAAATTAAATTGAAGGTTGACAGTCCACTGCCAACTATAACGCTGCACTCTGGCCGACAAAAACGCCACCGTCGCAGGCGCTGACAGTGCCGAGTCCCGATGATGCAGACCCGCCCCCTGTCAACGTGCACGCCGTGCACCGTGGCGGTCATCACGTTCTCGAGCGAGAGGTAGAGGGCGGAAGCGTGCCGCCACACACACACACACACACACACTCACACACGGCGCCACCACAAAGTCCCGTCGGGTTAAACACAGATGCGCGGCTCCCGGCCTTCTCAGCGCTGCAGCGCGCTGGCAAGGTGCCCGACGACCCGACGGCCGGCCCGCCGCCCGGCCCGGGCTGGCTGGCTAGACGGCCTAGCCCAGCCGTCCAGCTCAGCGAGTCCATCGGGGGTCGATCAGAGCCAGGGCGGCCGGCCCACCCCGTGTGTGTGTGCCGTCGTGGACGCTCCGACCAGCCAATCGCACGGGTGTCTAGACGCGGTGTTAATCGAGTTGCAAATTTTGGGGCTGCCGTGGACGCGCTTTCAGAGACGAGGCACGGCAGGCAGGCTGATGAACACATTGTGTGCGACGCCCCCCCCCCTCCGCGGGACGGGCCCCTACTTTGGCTGCATTCCGGGAAGGCAGCCGCGGCGACGCTTTGCGGAGCGCGGAGCATCAAAAGGCCTCGATGGCGGGGACGGGGATCATTGCCTCCCTCAGAGCACGCGGCATGTCACTCGGCGAGGGGGGAAAATAGACGGCCAAGTTTCAGCACAGTTTGAGAAATTTTTGAAAAGTTCGGCCGGATTACGAGTCATAGTGCAGAGCCGACAAGCTGTGCCGGCCGCCGCGCGCTGGGTTCAATGCCCGGCCGACTGTACGGCGTACAGTGCGCCAGCACCGCCCGGTTATTATCAGATTCGCCTTTTTGTCGCGACCGTCCGACAGTTTTCCCCGTACGCCGGCATAACTCAAAGTTTTTCACAGCCGCTTCCCATCCACAAGGCAAGACTGGCATGAGCCAAAGAATCGCTCGGAGTGTTTCCGAAGGCCTGGCGCGGCAGTAAACTGGGACGTTCTTCATTCAAAGTTGTTTGTGTCGCGGTCAGTGAGGCGCGGCCCGGCGCTTTCGGGGGCAGAAAAGCACGGCGCGCTGGCGGGAATCGAACCGGGGACCGCGGCGTGGGCGTGGTATGCCGCGGCCCGGTGGTCGGTTGTGTCGGTAGGTGCTGTACGCCGTCCGCGACCTGCCCCACGGTACAGCCCGTTGCGGCGCGCGGGCCGCCAGCGCACTGCCGTACTTCGGGGCCTCAGTACCTCGCGCTTTGCGGCTTTGCGCACCGCCTCGGTACCGCCGGAAACGCCGCCACGCCGCCACTCCACTGCCACAGGCTGCGACACGCCGGCCAGGCCACAGGCCGCCACGGGCCGCCACTTGCGGACTCCACTGCCCAAACGGAAAATTCGGCCAGACGGGAAATAAAAATATGGGCAGCTGACCTCGAAACGGGCAGGCCCGGCCCAGACATGCGTCAGACCTATAAAACCCTTTGACTGACTGGCTTCATTTACGACTAAGTGGCCGTGGAGCCGTGCGGTCACCGAGACACAGTCCGCCACTAGCCTACGCCGCGAACCGCCGGCACGGCGAGCGGGCAGGCGTCGTTCGGGAAAGAAAACAACCGACAGCAAACCAGTGGCCTGTACCCACCCGCCTTCCGGTGCGGGACCGCCAAAAAACCGCAAACTTTGCAATTTTTTCCGACCTTTCTCATAGTATTGGGAGCAGGAGCTAACCTAACCTCATTCCCAGATTCGAGGTAGCGGGGAACAACATTCACCGGCACGGCGGCAGGCAAGCGGAGCACAGGAGGGCCGCCCGGCGCCCTGCGGCCCTGCGGCTAGGCCCAGCGAGGCCCCTCAACCCACGCAGTCCACTGGGCGGTAGTTAAACGGTTATTTTTGGAGTTGGGAGTGAGCGGCGCGCTTAGTTTCCGATGCTTTTGGGCTCAATGAGTTGACTCGACGAGAAGTGTTCGGGAAACGGCGGCGCGGCGGCGCGGCCGAGGCCAGAACACAGCGCAGTGCGCCTCCTTGTCGTAAATTTTTATCTTGGGGGAAAATCTGCAAATTTTTAATGCGCCTAAGTTGGAGTACACGTTACGGAAACAGGAGGAGTACAGAGGACGCCACATTGTCGCGGGTCAACGACAGGGAAGGCCAACAGTGAGCCTCGGGAACGGCGTCAAACGTTTGACGCTTGGGGGGCGGAGTGCGTGTGTCACCAAGTCACCGAATTAAGCTGTTTGGAAGGGTTCGTCGGGCCGGGGCGGATCGAGGGAGATCCCGAGGGGGGGGGGGCTGTCGGGGCATGGCACGGCTGGTTGGTGGGCCGTTCGTGTGAGCCGAAGCGTGCACGACAAGCGGGGCCGAGGGGCAAGCCGAGGGGCGGGGGGCTTAGGGCACCGTGGTACAAAGGTGCTGACAAGCTGCGGCGCGGAAGGAAGGACCTCCGTCACGGAAGCCTCGCTATCCACCGAGGTCCTGCAGGCCCTGGTGGTCCTGGTGACGAGCTGGGCGGGGCATGGCGGACCGCCTGGCAGGTAGGCACGGCGCGCAGCGACGCACGCCACGCCGGTGGAGCGGGTTGCCCAGCAGGCAGGGCGCACGGCCGAGCCGTCGCGAAACACGGCTAGAGGCTTGGCGGCGTTCAGCGCGGGGATCACCGACACCGTAACACCGACACCACCGCGACGTGCACGACGCCGTCCCCGCGGCGCCACGCCGCCACGCCCCGACCAGCACAATGCGCTCGAAATAACCTAACGCGTGGACGCGGCGTCGCGACGCCTCGCTGCCGTCTGGATGGCTTCGGCGGCGCGGCGGCGCGGCGTCCGTCCGGGCCGCCCCGAAGCAAGGACTCAGCGTCTCTGAAGACGCCGCCTCCGGTGGCGCCGTGCCGTGGAGCCGCCAGACCGGGCTATTCGGGGGCGCCTCCGCCGCGGCGACAAGCAGGCCGCGGAGCAGGAGGACCAGCCTGCCCGGCGAGGACGGCGAGGACGGCGTGGTGCCGCGGGGCGTCGTGCCGCGCCCACATTCGGGCCCCGCCCCGCCCCGCCCCGCCCCGCCCCGCCCCGCCCCGCCCCGCCCCGCCCCGCCACGCCAGACACGCATTTGCATAATTGAGATCGCGCGCTCGGAATCGGTTTTCCAGGGAAGTGCAACAACGGAGCGAGCGCCAAGGTCTCGCCTACCGGCTGGACACACGCAGGCACGCACAATCTGGAGGAAAAAGGCGGTCCCAGAGCGGCGCTGGACCAACTATCACACTGAACCAGTGGCGGAAAAAAGCGCGCATTAAAAAATGATTACGCCGTGGAAAGTACACACCGCAATCTGCATGGGGATGACGGCTGCACGCTGGCCGGCTGGACGGCTGGATGGCGGGGGGATGGGTGTCACTCCTCATCAGCCCGGCGGTTTTTAACCACGGTTTACCAGCGGCGTGACGTCAGTTTAACGCCCGGCCCGGCGCGGCGAGTCGCCCTGGTCTCCCTCCCGCAGGGCCGTCCGCCCGGCCCTCTCCTCTCGCCTGCCCAACTTGGTCATGATTAGCGACGGATTCAGGCTGGGCCGGCGCATGGGACATGACGGATGGGTGTCGCAAGGGGGGCGAGGGGGAGGGGAGTGTGAGGATGAGGGATCGGGGAGTGGGGGAAGGCTCGGCCCAGACGACGCGAAAAGACTCATTCACGGGCGTCTGGGGTCAAGCGCCAAGCCTCGGGAATCGACGCACGCTGCAGCGCCGCACCGCCTGGCCAGCAAAAATTACAAAATTACAGTGGGGTGGGCAAAAGTGCAGGGCGACGTCGACACCTCGCCGAGCCGCCCCAGGCCGTCCCGGCCGGAGTGCCGTCACGGGGTACATCAAGGCGGGGGGCGTTGACTGACAGGCGCGAGGAGGCCCTGGTGGTCGTGGGCGCGGTGCGGCGCGGTGCAGGCCGAGCGGACCACCAGGCTGCAGGCAGCGCGAGGCATCGCCAGAGCAGCCTCATCACTAATGAAGCCGTGCCGTGCCGCGCCGGCCTGCCGGCCAGAGATAACACGGAAGGGGATCCACTTGCCGCTTTTCGGCTCGACGGCGACCACGACCACGACGACGTGGCGCGGAGCGGAGGCGATCCAGGACGCGTCCCGCGGCTTGCACACGGCGAGGCACGCCCCGCACGCACCGCGGGCCAGGCCGCCACGCCCCACAGTGTGCCACACTGCACCGCACACCCTTCTTTCTCCTTCAAGTAGTGCGCGCCGAGGTCGACGCCCCCCGCACGGTTTTCATTTTATGGACGCGGAGACAACATCCTGACAAACAGGGTCACGCAGGAGAAGCGCGCCCCGCCCCGCCCCGCCCCGAGGGCTCCGCGTGTTGGCTTGTCGCATGGTCGCTTTCCGCCGAGCATCCCGGACCATCCCGATCCGACACAAATGGCCGCATCCACGAACCACGTAACGCGGCGTCAACAAATCGATAGCCTGATTGGCCCATCCGTCACCGCGAGTCTTCGCGACCTTGTTAGCCAACTCCGTTCACGGAGCCGCGCCAGGCCGGCCGGGCGGAGCACGCGGACCAGGCCACCAGGTGGGAGGCAGAGTCGTCCATCTCTATTTGTATCTCCGGGTCTGCGGACACGCCGACACCAAGTTCACGGCGGCGGTGCGTGGTACTACAGGACACGACACGGCAAGCTGTTCACGCAGTTCGGCAAAATACGTCCAAGCTCCTTCGAACCAAATGAAACTAGCAGCACACAAAGAAGTTACAGAACTCTGTAACGTTTTTTGAAGCAGGATTTTTTTTCTCGCCTTAATTTTTCGCATAAATTTGCGCGAGGAGTCGCCTCAGCAGCGCCAACTCCAACACCGGACGTCGGGTGACCTGTAAAGGCGATATGCGGATTCGCAGAGAGTTATAGCAGCATTGGCAAAGGCTACTCACGCCGCTCTCGCCTGTCTCTCTCTCTCTCTCTCTCTCTCTCTCTCTCTCTCTCTCTCTCTCTCTCTCACACACACACACACACACACACTCACACACGTGCGACGTTGCGGCACCCTGTGTGTGGCATGACATCAGCGCCACCCACTGCGTCCACGGCCACGCCGCCGAGGCTCTGTTAGATCGCGGACCAAGCGCGCGTCACTCTTGAAAAATCCTGCTATATAGACACCCCCCCCCCTCCACGCCCCCAGCCGGTGTTTCGCCTTCAAGAAATCTCGCCACGACACTGTCGGCCGCTTCCTCGGGGCGCTGCTTGCTTTCTGTACTTCTTGTCGGGAGTCAGGCGCCGCCTCGTGGAGGCACGGCGTTCATAACTTTGGCGGGCGACCCGGTCTGTCCTCCCCAACACCGAGTCCGACACCGAGCCCGACACGCCCCCGCCAGCCTCACACGCACACAGACACGTCATGCCGTCCTCGGGGAAGGGGCCCCCATCTATTGGGAGTTACAAAAGACTAAAAATAAACGCGCAAATAGTAAACGGGAACGCTTGTCCACGGTCCATCCCGAGCAGCAGGTGTGACATGCGTAATGGAGCAGCACGCACACAGACACACGCACACACACACACACACACACACACACACACACACACACACACACGCATGGTCGTCATCCTCATCAGGAGCCACCTGTTGACACACTGGTGGGCACGCGTGGGAACCGCGGGAGCCGAACGAGTGACGTCAGTTATTAGCATGTACACCCCGGACGGACGGACAGAGACAGACAGACAGACAGACAGACAGACAGACAGACAGACAGACAGACAGACCGACGAGAGGGTCAGAGACAAAAGTTGTCATGACATAAACCAAAAGAGAAGACAGAATATACTGTGGAGGTGCGGGCGGGAAGACGGCCAGACACTTTACGTTTCGTCGTCGGCGTCGTGTGCTTCTTCTTACGTCCAGCACGAAACGGAAATACAAAAAAAAACGAAAAAGAAATAAAAACAAAAATCACAAAGGGACAAAATAAAAAGAAAACACAAAGCATAAAAAATGTCGCAATTTACGGCAGCGCGTCAAGTAAGTCCCAAGAAGTTACAAATCCCCGCGGCAAACCGCAGCAACACGGCGCCCCGCGGCGGGAGGGAGAGAGAGAGGGAGAAAGAAAGAGGGAGAGAGAGAGAGAGAGAGAGAGAGAGAGGGAGAGAGAGAGAGAGAGAGAGAGAGAGAGAGAGAGAGGGAGAGAGAGAGAGGGAGAGAGAGAGAGAGAGAGAGAGAGGGAGGGACGGCGAAGGGAGTCGAGCGAGGGAAGAGGACACCCGCATTTATGGCACGTAGAAACGGCGACAAATCAACGCGGACCGACAACAAGCGTATGGGTTTCCCGTAGCGACCAAAATAAAGAAGCGACTCCAAATAATTCGATAATTCAGAGTCGAGCTCGTCAAACATCGGCGAGGGTATTTTTAGAGGCACGGGACGGGATGCGCTCGTGGAACGCGCTGGCTGCAGCAGCGGCGGCCTGCTGATAAGGCAGAGCACCTCAAGAAGTGCCCCACCCCCTTCCCCCTCGGGGGCCTCACCTGCCTGGCGGCCCTGCCGCTATCCAATCGCGAGGCTGTATCACTCGAATCCGGCGCCGTCAGCCCGGAGAGGAGCCATGCTGCATCTTGCACTTGCATCTTGCAGTTGCAGAGTGCATTGCATCTTGCAAGTGGGACAGGGACGCGCAAGGTCGCGCGAGGACGGGACGTTGTGCACAGAAATTTGCCAGGACTCCTCCCCCTCCTCCGACATGACACCGGTTTGGCAGCGCTCCTGAAGGGCCCGGGCCGTCTTCCCGCGCTTTGACAAGTCAATTCGGAGCGCTAATTCGCCCTGTCGAGCGTGACGCGCCACCGTGCCAACGAGCCAATCAGGCGGGCCCAAGGTCGAGGGCCCCGGCGCCCCCCGGCCGACCAGCGGGGATTAAGATACAGCCTGTCCACTCGACCGACTGTTACAATGTTGGCCGGTGGAGTACGCAAACCGAACCGAATGACGTCATTCGAGGAGAGTTTTTCGCTCCGTTCTTTTCTTCCGGCCCGGAGTCCTGCAAGTCGCCATTGTCGCTCCGGTCTGCCTTGCCTTGCCGGCTAGCCCGGCCTAGTGACGCGCTGACACACTGGCACACTGGATTCTCGTTGCAGGCGAGGCGGGCTTTGTCCGAAAGTTCATTTCTCGGCGCCTCGCGTCTCGCAGGGCCAAGGGCTCGGCCAGGGCTTACCCTGGAGCGGGCTTTACGGCATGGCTGTGGGACAAAAAGCTCAGTGGCGAGGGCGCTAATCCCGGCCACGATGCCCAGTCTGGCTGCCGTCTCTCTCGCACACACGGCGCCAGGGCGGCGAGACCTGTGCGGAATCATTCTAAACCGTCGCCCGAAATGATGTCCTCCCACCGGGAAGGGGGTAGCATCGTCTTTGGAGCCAACGTCCACTTCACCATACAGCAAGGCACCAATCTCACGACCGAGTCCCAATGGTTCGGGATTAGTCTTCACCCGTCGGCTCGCGTTGACGATTCCGATTACACGTGTCCGAAAACGAAACCGGGCCGCGCCGCCACGCGTCCTTGGACTCATTGATAGCGACACGGCCGAGCCCGAACCGAAAGAGAGTACCGCCGAGGACGGCCGAGGACCGCGGCGAGGCGCCTCCACGGGCAGCTTGTGTTTCAGCGAGGGGGCCATCGCAGTGTGAGATCGGCGAGGCGACCCCCCCCCCCCCCCTCGCACGGGACCCCCGGCAGCGATGCAGGATCACGGCTACAATGTAACGGCGAGGTGCGACGGCGCGCTTGCATCGGCCGCATAGCGTCGCCCGGCGTCACCCCGCCCGGCTACACCGTGCTGAGTCCTCGCGACGCGCACTGATTGGCTGCCAAAGTAACGCGAGCCGGCGGGCGTTAAGTTTACGAGCGGCGCGCCCTGGCGGCCGGACCCGAAAGCAGGCGGGCCGGCAAGGCGCCCCGCGTCTCACTCCAGCAGCAGGACGGGCGCTGGAGACGCTGTGAGCGGTGACGCGGCGCAGGGAAGGCCAGGCCGGCCAGGCAGGGAATGCGGGTGGCTGGGGGCGGGGCGGGGCGGGGCGGGGCGGTTCGGTTAGCACCTCGGGGGAAGCGCGCCGCGCCGGGCAAGCGGCTAGAAAAACGCGGAACGCCGCAGCACACGGTCTACACGGCCTGTGCGGTCACGACGCCAGCTGCTCCCCGTAACTTGATTCGAATCTCGGCTCCGTTCTTCCTTTCCTTTCCCTTGTTCCTCGCTGCTTCATCCTTGCTCGTCCTGTCAGTGTGCCGCCGGGCTGGCGCGGGCTGGCGGCTCGATGTGGGATGACATTCCATATTTCATCAATAAGTCGGGTCCCCGCCGGGCCGGGCCTCGGCCACGACCTGGGTCGGGACACACGCCCCGCCACGCCCCGCCCCACCACGCCCCAACACGCCCCGCCACGCCCCAACACGCCCCGCCACGCCCCGCCACGCCCCGCCACGCCCCGCCACGCCACGCCACCGCGGAGGTCTTGAAAGCTTTCCGGGCAAGACAATTCAATGAAGAACGTTGTTTCGGGCGGCAGCACGCCTCTTTACCGAGGCACTCCATGGCCTCCTGGCTCGCCTCCTGGCCCTCTGCGGCACCGCCTCTGTCTCCATGGCGGCAGCGCCGCGGGGGAGCCCCCCCCTCCCCTTTCACCGCCAGCCGCGCTTCGACGAGAGGGTACCGCACAAAGCGCGGACCCTGGATCATCCTGGGCCATCCCGGACGGCAGCGGTGGTATTCGCAGCTGGCCGTCGGCTATTCACAGGACGGCTACCCAGCAGGTGCACGGCCGCGGCCAGCCCTCGGCCAGCCCTCGGCCCGACGTCCTTCCGAGCAGTGCCCGAGGCCGAGGCCTAAATAACCGGGGCTAAACGACGGGGCCACCCAAACAGCGGCGCTGCCCGGCCTAGCCCTCGGCCGCGCGGTGCGCAGGCCTCACGCGAGCGCCTGTACACTGGAAGAGGCGCGCCGGAAGTCGGGTGGGAATCAGCGGCGGAAGCAGAGCTGCCGGCACCGGGATGAGAAATTGCGCGCGGGGCCCGGGGCAGTCTCGCTGGTGTTCGAACCCACGACCGCGACGTGGGGGAGCCGAGCGGCGCGCGCAGCGCCAGTCAGGGTCGCGGCGGCCGCGGCGACACGACGCGAACGTGACGGGCCGGGCGCGGCGTCACGCGGCGTCACGCCAGACGTGACGATATGTGACAATACGCCGCGGCTAAGCTGGGGGTGGGGCGCCGCCACGCCACGCCGCGGCTCAGCACCTTCCGCGCCTCGAAGGGCCTCGGCTCGGCTCGGGGGATGGGGCCGATGGGGAGGCGCCCGATAAGTGTGCAGCCGGCGTGGCTGCTCCGCCACCAGCCCCACCTTGGCGCTCGGCGCGCTCGGCGCGCTCGGCGACGCGGAGGTGGGCCAGGACAATGTCGTCCTCATCGGCGGCGTCTCATCCGCGCCCCTACAAGCGGGCCCCAATCCTCCTCCATCCCTCTTGGAAAGCCCTCGTGCAGCCAGCCGGCCGAGGGGAGGGAGGGGTGGGGGCGGGTCGCGCGAGGTCGTGTTGACGTGCGTTGTGACAGCCGCGGCCAGAGAAATGGCCCGCTACCCCGCGCCCGAGGGACTCTAAATGTTAATTCGAATGACGAACCCAACCTTGCGCACGGGGTATCGATGAAATATTGCGGGGCTGTTACCTCTCCTCCCTCGCGGTGCTCGCGGTGCTCGCGGACGGGCCCTTTCGTGGGGGCTCGTTCAAGCGACGCGCTCGGCAGGAAAGATGCTTGCTAAGCCCTTGTGTTGTGTGCGGCCTCGAAGCCTAGTCGCCTAGGCCTGGCGGAGGCCTGGCGGAGGCCGGGAGGCCGATGCACCGAGTTCCGGGCCTCGACTCCTCGGCAACAGCACAGCACACACAGCCAGCAAGTGCTTCTCGACGACCGGTCGTCGGTCCGCGCACTCCGTGCATGGTCGGTGCTCCCGGCGCTGGGTCGCCAGACACGTCTCTCCGTGGGCGGCGGGGCGGGCGAGTGCTCACCGGGCTGCGGGCAGCTAAAGCGGCCAAGGTACTCACCTGGAAAAAGACGGAGAAAATGTTCGAATGAGCAAAACGGTGAAAACACACATCCAAGTGCGAACGGAATCACGGGCTGCCCCGCTGCCAGCGCCACGCAAAGCGCCACGGCAATGCATCTGCAAGCGACAAAGTTGCACGGCGAGGACGCGGCGACGCGCGGCGCGACAGCTGCACTGCCTTTGCCCAGCTGTTGCGTGCGTCGCGCGGCGCATGCGTTGGGCCGCGGCACGCGCGCACGCAACACTCAGGTGTGCAAAGAGCGGCGCGAGCAGTGCGAATTCGGTTCAGCGGGTCGGCGGGTCGGCGATTTGGCGGGGCGGTGAGTCGGCGGGTCGGCGGGTCGGTGGGTCGGCGGGTCGGTTGGGTCGGCAGGTCGTCGGGTCGGCGGGTGGGCCACCCTGGGGATGAAAAGGAGCCGCCAGCCTCGCGGAAGCCTGCAGACCGGTCCGCCACCCCGCCACCGTAAGTCGTTTCCAGCGACCAGCCCCACCGGCGCCACCGCACCGGGACGAGCAGGAAAGGGCGCGCAGAAGGCAGCAGGCAGCTTTGGGGCGTAATTTCCTGATTCCTGTACCAATATCGCGCGCCAGGAAGCGGTGGGGCGAGCCCGGCCTGGCCTGAGTCTGGCGAGTCTGCCCCGTGGCCACACCGCCGCCACGCCGGCAAAGGGGCGGCAGGGCAGGGACGACCACCTCGCACCCGTTGTCTATCCTCTCCCAACGCACAAAACACAAAGAACAAAAAACGAAAACGCTGCTGTTCAAATGAACGCCTCCTGATGCAAAGAACAGGGGGAGCAGCCAGGCGGACGCCCCAATCCAGCACGCAGCTTTCTGGCCGAACCCCCCACCCCCACCCCCACCCCCACCCCCACCCCACCCCCACCCACCCCCACCCCCACCCCCACCCCCACCCCCACCCCCACCCCACCCCGGCGTCGTGGCCTTTCCCAGTAATTGCTGCAACCACCTCGGCTCTGTCCCCACTGGTGTCCCCACACCAGCCGGCCACCCCAGGGCCTCCACCCCGCCCCGCCTTTCGCCAGTCCATCCGCAGGCCTCCGCATCCGCACCTAGGACGTGACCCCCCCCCTCCCCTTTCCGCCCAGTGGTGCCTAATTAGGATGTTATGGCCCTTGTGCGGAGTCATAAGGGCGGCGGAGAGACACAGCGCAGACTGGACCGGCAGTGGGGAGGGAGGGCCGAGGGTTCGAGTGCCGCGCCAGAAAGGACGGGTTGCTTTTCGTGGTGTGGGACCGCGGGACCACGCTGCATGCCTGCATACCAGTGCAGTGCCCTTCCGGCCTTGCGGCGGCGCGGCGGCGCATCTCTGGCCTGGATAAGATAAGCGCGTACGGGACGGGCTGGACCGGCAGTCTCTCTCGCTGTCTCTCTCGCACTCCTCCGTGCCGCCCCGTGAGTGGGAGAGAGGCAGAGCGACCAGAGGGCGCGGCCAGGTAAACAAACAGCAGCTTGCTGCCGCGCTGCCGCGAGGGGCGGGACGCTAGGGCCCGCTTTCAAAGCGCCAGCGACGGAACGGTGCAGTCGCGGTGCAGTGCTTTGGGCGCGGGTTCGATTCCACCCGAAGTGGAGCAGTTTTTAGCGGTGAGCTTGCTAACGAGGTGCTTCGCCGTTCCAAGCGTGCATATAGGCCGGGCAGAAGCCGGCCGGCGCGGCGAACTTGGACTTGACATGCTTCGTCAGCGCCAGCGCGGCAGCGCGGCAGCAGCCTCCTAAACATCCGAAACGGGCAGGGAGGGGCGGGGCGGGCGAGGGGGTGGGTGGGCTTCCGGCAGCCGGGGGAAAAGGGGGGAGGGGCGTTAACAGACCAATAAACCAGCCCGCCGCGGCACCGCGGCCTCAGTTTACTGTACTTCCTCATTGGCAGCCACCGTATTCTAGACAATATTAGGGTATTTGCGCGAACTTGGCTCAACGCGAGGTGTGTCGTGATGATGCGGCTGCGTGGCCGGATCACACTGGTTTCGGGCCTGGTTACTTGTTCCATGGCCAAACGACGACTGCATAGGCGCCAAATTCGAATCGTACTGTCTTACAAACTGATGGCCTGCTTCAGGTCCTCGGGGTTTCCCGCCACGGGGGGTCGCGTAAAGTGCTGACACCCGTCCGTCCTGGAGCACGTCAAGGAGTGCGGCGCCGCCTGCCACCGCTGCCCGCCGGTCGACCTTGGAGGCGCCAAGGACGCACGCGTGCACACACGCCACTGTCACTGGAATCGAAGATCGAAGAGTGCCACGAAAGCGAAAGCACGTGCGCGTTGGCGCGTTGAAGGGGTGAGTAAAGGACCCCACCCCACCCCCGGCCAGGTTGTTCCTGGCAGCCTCCACGCCCTCCCCGCCGCTTCCCGGCTCTTTTCTCGGGGCGTTAATTTGTGCCGTGTCACCGGTCCGAACCGCCCCCACCCAGAGCCGTCCCGCTCCTCCCCCCAATGCGATGCAATGTTTTGCCCAGGTGGAGCGGCCAGCGCGGCGCCTAGCTGGACCGGACTGGACTGCCGGCATGGGATTGCTCGACCATGGACAACGCAGTAAAAACGGCGGTGGCACGGACAATGTGTGTTTTGCATGTTCGGGCGTAAGTTTGCAATCCCCCACGCATCGGGGCGCGCGCCGCGCCAGACTGAGGGCGGTCTTCTCCTCCTCCCCGGAGGGCCTCCGAACGCACTCGGCCTCTCTCTCGCCGAAGCGGGACGCCCCACGAGTGCGAGAGAGGCGGATGGCGCGGTTCGGAATCGCCCTGCAGGTCGATGGAGTTGATCTCGGGGTAGACCGCGTCGGCCGCGCGCTGGGTCGAGTGGTGGCGGCCTGGCGGCACACGCCGAGGGCAAGCCGACGGCCCGCTGAGTCGCAGCGTCAACAAGGCAAGACCGGCAAGCCGCGCGGAGCAGGAAGATCAAGGGCGTGATTGGGCGGGCAAGGGCACGCCACGACGGGCACCTCGAGGGGCTGCCAAGACGACGGCCTGCCGCCAGACGCGGACGCTAACCTGTCACCGACACCAGCGGCCTAGGGAGGAGTGCCATTTCCCGCGCTCTGGTTTGGAAACAGTATTGCCGCAAAGTTGGTCGAAACGGTAACGTGTAGACACCGTTGTTTGGGCTGAGTTCAGACAGCCACTGCGTCGAATCCAAGGCGGAAAATCGTACTCCCTCGACGGGTGGGTGGTCTTTGAACCTTCCTTCAGCATGCCTTTGTTACGGAGTGAGATTTCTCGCCTCAGTGTGAGAGCAGTGGCGCCGCAAATTTGGTCAAAACGTTGACAGACGCCTTAAAATTGTGTTTTAAGGTGACTTTGGGCGACGCTTTTCGGGTGACTCTGGTCTAGGCGGGCCTCTCTCTGGGCGGGCGTCCCTCTCGCGGGCCTTCCCCCGGGCCAGCTTGTTTGTAGCCGGCATCAGGCGCCCCCACCTTTATTCACTCAGGGCAAACCATTTGGCAGCCACTCAAGTCGGCACCGATCCGATCGAGTGGAGTGCATTGTTGTCAGAGCCGCATGGGCGCATCGGCGGCCGATCCGCAGAGCAAACGGACACAGGGATGCACCAAGGGGACCGTCCCGCAGTGTCCCACCGTCGGGTTTGGTCGGACGTCCTGCCTCGGGGTGAGTTGTCAGAGCTTCACGTAGGGGTTTAATGTCTAGGCTTTGTTCCTGAGTACTGCGCTGGTAGGTAGCTTCGTTAGCGAGCCATAACCGTCGAAAATCGGCATCGTAAGTTCCGCCCCCTCGGCGACTGCGAGACTGCCAGGCTGCGAAGGCGGCCGCGCTTCGCTCGGCTTCGCTCCGCCGCTTGCCCCAGAGCTCGCCGTCGGCCGGGCCGCGGCCAGAAAGGAGGCGCAGAAAGACAAGATGCACGGCTGTTTGTAGAGCGGCTTTCAACGATCCCTGCAGCTCCAGATCTCCAGTCCCCCGAAAGCGCCTCTGGCTCGCCTCTGCCGAGGTCTGGGTGGCTGCAGCGCCAGGGCGCAGGCATTTTTGTGGGTCAGCGCGCAAACAAAAAGAGCAACGTGCAATTTCTTGATTGTCCAATGCGGTCGAAAGCTAGACATCGGTATTTTTAGGGTATGGACTTTAGGAAGTTCGCTTCTCGCACTATGCACACCCCAAGCAGGAAACCGGAAAAAATACTAGTTTTCCTCTTTACATGTAGGCTTCCAATCCAATCTGACAGCAAAATCTTGACAATTTTCAACCCGTTGTCGTGGGAGCCGCATTTGGGACGACACGGCACGGCCCTAGCCTACCGACCGCCTGATAGTATCAATACAAACCCTTGGACACTTCGGGCCGCCCCGTCGCCGCGCGGCGCTGCAGCCATGCAGGCCAGGCTGCAGGCCAAGTGGGAAAATAAACAGAAAGTGAAAGTCATCGCAGGTAAGCTGCTTCCAAGCTCCCAGCCCAAAGGCGAGTCGCCGGGCCAAAGAAGAGGCTTTTGAAAGCGGCGGGCCGAGGGCCGAACCGAGTTTACCGCTCCTTTATAGGCCTCCTCCATTGGACGGAATCGACGATTCGGTTCTTTAGTGCCGATAGGCCAAGTAGTTCCTTAGTTCCCCACAAGGCCAGTCACAGTCGTGTCCACGCGACGGTCCGATCGCAATCGCAGCAGGTCGCCGCCCTCGCGGGCCTGCACTGCAAGTCAATCTGGGTGTCGGGCCAATCAGCGAATCGGTCCGGAAAACTCGAAATTGTTTCTCCTCGGGCCGCGATGGGTGTTCCATCACGCGAATTGAGACCGCGACGCACTAAACAAACAATTGACAGTGACGTGTCGGAAGACGCGAGCGCGTTAACAGCCAATTCCGACCCGCATCAATGCTGGCTGTGCTGCCTCCATGTACCGTTCCATTACCGACCCCCCCCCCCCCCCCCTCCCGGGGCGACCAAAGTCACCCGAATACTGAAATGATGTTTTATTTGGTCTGGCTGGCTGGCCCTCTCATTGGGCGACGCGAGGTGACTCACGGAGGGCATTGGCCCGCTTGTTGCCGAGTCTGCGGTTAGCGCGCTGTAGCGCTGTGGCGTTCGGACCAGGCGGCGCCGCAAAAAAGCGCGCCGAAAGCAACCGGCAGAAAAAGCGAAGGGGACCGCAGCGAGCGAGCACGCCGAGCAGGGACGCCTGCGAGGTAGGCGACGCGGCCCATCTCGGTCGCCGCACCGACCATTTAGGCAAATTACCAGACATGGGCCAGCCGCATCCCCCCGACAATGACCCACTAGAGCGAGCCCCGCCCCGCCCCGCCCCGCGAAGCCAGCAGCTGATTCACAGCATTCAAGCGGCCAGGGATTAGTGTCGTTGATGGACACGCTCGATACGGTGGCCGCTGGGAATGGGTTGGTCGCGCACGGAAAAGGAGGAAGTGACCGCGTCAGGGCGCTGCGTGCGTTGCGTCTGATGACTCAGCGGCCGGCGGGGGGGCAGGGCGGCGTTGGGCGGCGTGCAGAACAGTGGGCCGCACCGCAGAAACGTGCCGATGCCGCGTCGTCGCGGATGCCCAGCCCACCGCCACCACCAGCAGAGCGTTTTCGTCGCTCCGTCTCTCTCGCACCTCCTCGGGACGCCCCACGAGAGCGAGAGAGACAGACCGACGGGGCACTGAATCAGCCAGGGTCCCCCGGTGCCCCGCCGGCCCAGCGCCGCGGACGCGCTCAGCTGTTGGGTGGTCCGAGCCGAGACTTTGCTTCCGCGGCGAGAATCGAAATTTAGAATCGACCTCTCGGGCGCCACACTGGAATCTGAGATACGGAGCAGCGCGACATTCCGGTGCACTAGAAGCCGCGAGTCGCGAGCTAGAGGAGGAGAACCTCGGTAGTAAACACAGATCTGGAGAGCAGATGCGGTGCCGGGCCGCGCGGGGCAGCAGACTGATTCCGTCGCTCTGTCTCTCTCGCACCCACACGGGCCGCCCCACGGGTGCGAGAGAGACAGCGCGACGAAAGCGACTCTCGGAGCCAGTGGCAGATACGCCGCCGTTCGCGCGGGCGTGGCCGAGGCGTGGCGGCGCGGCGTCCGCGGCCTGATTGATACTGACGGCTTGGCTCGGCGTGGGGCAGTCAATACGGCGCAATGCCGGCAGTGCCAGTGCCGGGTAGTGCCGGCAGGGCTTTAATGGTGTCACAGGTCAGACAAGCAGTCCAGTCCGCGACCCGCGGCTCCGATTAGCCGCCTCAGCCACCACAAGGACTGCGTTACCAGTGCAGCAGTCAGGTGCACCAGGTCGCGGCCAGTCGGCCCGGATTGCTCTCCAAGTTCGAGGCGCTCTCGCTCACAGAGGGAGAGGACGGACTCACGCCGCGGCCGCCACGCCGTGCCCCGGGGCCGCGTGCGGGGCGTCCGAGGGGCCGGGGTCGGGGAAGCCCCCGAGGCTAATAATCTTCGGCTGTCCCTTCGGACGCGGCCGCCGGCTCAAAAGGCGCAAGCCACACGGCCGTGCAGCCAGCCCAAGCCAGCCAGCCCCCTTTGTGCGATTGTCACCAGACGTGTCATCATCGCGTCATTAGGAGTGTCATCACACGCGTCACTTCGTCACGAACACGTTCGCCCCGCGTTCCCCGCTGCGCCGACACTCGCAAACGAACGAACCGGCAAGCCGTCACAGTGTCACATAAGTCACATCCCGCGGCCGCCAGCTCGACTCGACTTCGAACCTAGTCGCTTTCGGTCAGCCCATCGTAGGAATAATGCCGCCCCGCCCCGCCCCGCCCCGCTCGCGAAGGCACGCGTGCGTGTGCGGACTGCAAGTTAGACACGTCGCGTGAGCCGTGAAGCCGTGCGGCGCGCGCCACTTCGTTAGACCGTCCAGGACCCACCGGGACTGCCGGGACCGGCTAGGACCGCGAGGTGTCGACAAATGGCTGGGGCGGCACGCGTGTGACACCTACAATTTACACACGACTCACACACACGCACGAACGCACACACACACGAACACACGCAGAGCGTTGCCAGAGGGCCGGCCTAATCATACACGCCGAGTTAAAGACGTCGGCGCTGCAGCAGCAGAGTTGATTGAGACGCCCCGCGCCTCCTCGGCCACCTCGGCCCCGCCCCGCCCCGCCCGGCCCGGCAGCAGACAAGCGCCGCCACCGCGCACAGATCAAACATCACAGATGTGTGTGTGTGAAATTACTCTGTGCAGCCAATTTTCACTCACCGAAAAAGATACAGCAGATTTGAAAAAAAATTGAAAGACGTTGGGTTTGGACACAAAAATAATCCTTTTGAAAAACGTGGAATTTTTCTTGAAGTTTCTTAGAATTTTACTGGAATTTCTTTAAATTTTTAAATAAAGTTTTGGGTTGTTTAATCAACTTAGTGTTATCCACTGCGCCGATAGGTCGTCGTGCTTGGAGGCGGAGGGCGACGTGTACTGATTCCGAGATTCGTCGAGGTCGCTCTGTCCCTCTCGCACCAGGCCGCGAGAGTGCGAGAGAGACAGAGCGACGACAGCGAAGCTCGTCTACTATGCAGACTGCGGGCAGACAGACGCAGCTTCAGTCATTAGCCAGGTGATCCCCCGCCGCCCCCACGTCGCCGTGGCCCCCGCCGCCCCGGCCGGACCGCCTGGCAGTGTGCCAACGGGGGGACAGCGTGCAGGCCGGGGCCAAACACTGCCTTGCCTGCCTCGCCTCGCCTTGCCGGCCACCAAAGCCGCGAAGCCGCGCGACGCGTCCGGACTGCGGGGCGGCATGCCGGGCCTGCCGAGCCACGCGGAGGTGGAGGCGGAGGCCGTGCTACACTAGGGCGGCGTGGTGCCAGGACCCATCAAAACAGAGCCGCGCCGCCCGCGTGCAGGCCGATCAGGACTCATTCACTGCAGCCAGCCACACCAACCACAAAAAGAAAAAGAGTCACAAACTTCGCCGCTGTGCTTGAAAATTTTAGAAATTTGGTATACAAAGTGCGTGTATAGCTTGTGTCACGCGGTTTCCTATGGAGATGGCCACCCTGTGGACCCATTCATTCAAGACCCTTGCTCGCCGCATATTAATCGAATCGCCCAATAAAGTGGCGTGGGGCGTATAGTGCGTGCACAATAGGCAGTAACGCGCAGTAACACGCGGTGCGGAGACAATGAGGCGCCCGTCGTGTCAAGCACGCTGCGTCTCTCTCGCACTCACTGTCGCACCTCTAGGCATCCACATGCAATTTCCGTTCCGAGCAAAAAACAAAACGCGGGTAGAAAGTCATAACGATTCCCACGCAGTGACATCCCAAAGCCAAGCCCACACGCATCGCACGTCGAATTCCAGGCGACTGCAAACATTCGTATCCTTCCAATTTTAAAATTTTCATTCATTTTGAAAAAAAAAAATTTTGGTGAAAGTTGATCTGGTGTCCTCTCACAAATTATCAGTCGCTTCCCTGACGCAGATGGGGTTTTGTTCCCGACAAAATATTCCCACAAATCACAATTATGACGATTATTCGGATGGACTTCAGAGGCGCATAGAGGCTTATATGTGATGATGGCCTCCCCCCCCCCTTTTTCCCTCTCTCTTGAAAGTAAAGTCGGATTGAGTATGGCGGTGGCGATAATATAATTGTCTACGGTTTCTGTCACATTGGAAACACGGTCCTGCACTTCACCGCCGCCTGCCCGCGCTGCCCGCGCTGTGCACTGTCAGCAGGACGCAGGTGAGAACACGCCCGAGTGCAACGAAGGAATCTCTGCGGCGCGAATGCCGACCTGGCAACGCGGCAGCAGCCACTGTTCGAATCGAACGTTGACGCCAATTTCACAAAAACTTTTTTTTTCCATTTTTCTCCTGCGTGTGATATCCTTTCCTTTCGCCTGCTGCGCCTGTTATCGCTGGATGGAACGTGAGCAAACACACACACTAACACACACACACGCACGCACGGGGCACAGCCGTACGCACCCCCTGCCCGGCCAGCCTGCTGCAGCAACGCGCTGCAGCGCCGGGGCTGCACTGTGTATTATTTATCTTGGAAGCAGCTCAACTTTGAATGCGAGCCGCAAATGCATAGGCCGGGCCCCGTGTGTGTGTGTTTGTGTGTGTGAGAGTGTGTGTAGGTGTGTGTGTGTGTGTGTGGTGCACGAGCCGCGGCGGGCGGCCGGCCCCACAGCGCCGCTGTGATTTGTGGCCGAGCCGTGTGGAGATTCGCGCGCCCCGCCCCGCCCCGCCCCGCCCCGCCCCACCTCCGCGACGCGAGGCGCGGGACGTGCAGGCGCGATCTGCCAGATACCATCCGATTCATACAAATTAGACAACAAGGCTCGCGAGAGAGTGATTCACGGCCGGGACTATTCGCACACCATTATCAGCGTATTCGCCGCGAGGACTGCTTAAGCGCCAATTACCGTCTTCTGTCTCTCTCGCGCGCTCCGGGACGGCCGCGGGACGGCCCTGGAGTGCGAGGAGGACAGAGCGAAGGCCGCCCTGGGTGCCGCGCCTAACCCACTGCCCTGTGGCTTTGCTTGCTTTGCCTCATTAGGGGAAGATTACGTCGGGTTGCATCCCCGGCCGGCGCGAGTCCACTAAACACGCGAAATTAACCAAATCTTGGTGATGAGAATTGGGTAATTTTTGACGGTGGCGGGAACTTGGTGCCTGTGCAGTATGTGCACGCACGGCGTGCGTCGCGGTGCTGGAGGGTGTGCTGCCGGAGGGCGGCCACGTCGGCCGGGGCGTCGGCCAGGGCGTTGGCACCGGAGCGAGTGGACCACCCCAGCGGCCCGCGGCCCCGCGATGCCCTCGTGCCCCCTGTGGGGCCCGCGGCCCACGGAGCCCCAGCGCCCCTCCCTGGGGCTTAAGAGCATTTACCTCAACTGCCATCGTCTATCATTTTCGGCGAGCAACGCGACGACCAACACGCCATACTGCCGCTTCTTCCTCGAGAGTGAGTGCTTTGACGTGGTGGTCGCTGGAGGGGGAGGGAGCGGGGGCTTCCCTCGCGCCGTGTGGTCACATTTTTACCATTTCCCTTTTCTCCTCCTCCTAATGTCACCCGACACTTTACAAACACCGTGCCTAATCCCTAAGCCTCCCCGAGCCGGCCCCCGCCCCGCGGCAGCCCCGCCTCGAATTAGACAATTCATATTTTGTCACCCATTCATTATTGGTGCAGCCCGGAGTGGGGTGGGGACATCCGGGACAGCCGAAAAGTCCGTCCCTGGCGGGAGGTGTCTCTCGCTCTCTCGCGCTGTGGGGCATATTGTATGACTACGTGATAGAGAGACAGGCGTAACCCTGCTGTCACACTGTCACACCGGCTGATGGCGCAACCGGCAGCCAGCCACGTGGCGGCTACCTCTCTCCCGCCAAATTTCCCCTTTCCCGCCAAATTTCCCATTTCCCGCCAAATTTCCGTTTCCCCGTCAGACCGCCGCTCGTTTCGGCGCGACACTCAATGCAGCAAACGCCCCGCTGGGCGCCAAGTGGTCCGAGATAGACCGCGGGGTAATTTTTAAATCGGGCCGCTATTTCTGGGATTTCTGGGCCGCGCCCCGCGGGTTACGGTGGCGCGCCAGAATATAGTATCCGCTCGCAATGCGTTTATTTGCGTGTGAACGAGGACGCTTTCGCGGAAGGGAAGGGGCGCGAGGACGCGTGTGGCGGCCAGCGCGCGACAATCGTGGCGAAGCGGCGGACCGATTCCGAGAGTCTGTCAGGTCTGTCTGCAGGAGAAGCAGACACCACAGGTCGAAGGACAACCTAACCTAAACAAACTAAACCCTCTGCTGAGCTCACGGAGCCGATAAGTGGCCGGCATGGAAAGGGCGAAAACAAGGATCGGGCCTCCACCAATCAGGGTTCGTCTATCTGAGAATCGATAGCCTCCAACGAATTCTTTTCGGCGCTGACACGTGTGCATAGCCAGCCGGGCCTAGAGGACGTAGCGACGCGTAGCGAGCCAGATAGCGAAAGGACGAAGGGATTACACCTTTCATTCCTAGGGCAGGGGACTAGCGGTTGGAGTACTGCTGCGTGCGTCGGTTTCAAAAAATTGGTCGCGGATAAAAAGGATAAGATCTATCGGGGTTTATTGGATAGCATTTTTCAGCAGAGCGTTTCTATCTGCCCATGACAGGAATAGGTGTTTCCCGCCTTCGAACTGCCGCATTTCATAGTGTCATTAAGGTCAGGTTAGTGACGTTGGTGAGGTCAGCCTTGCGGAACACTGGTGGCGTCCACCGGTCTGCCCCGCGTTTTCAACCGCTCCGCGCGTTTCCCGGGGTTCAGGGAATTTCTCAACGGGTGCAGTCAGTCACCCTCGGCAGGCCGGTCGGGCCGGCAGGCGCTCACATCGGGATCGGCGAAAACCTATCGCGGCCGATAAGATAAGTGGCGGCCGGCGGTCAGGTGGAATGCGAGAGGCGCGACGAGTCTGTCACGGAGAGGGACCCGAGAGGGCCGAGAGCGACGGCCCGACAGACGACTGGCAGCGCAGCGCCATCCCGTATTCACAGAGTGAAACGCCATCTCTGCAAATAGCCACCACACTGTCGGGCACTACTTGCAGTGCAGGCACCGCGCCGGCCGAGCCCACCGAACACCTTCCGCTGTGCTTATCGCGCGCGCCTTCGATACAGCGATCAGGAAGAGATAAGCCCGGGCTTGCGGAGGGGGAGGGGGGGGGATGCTGTGAGCGGGGCTCGGAGAACACCTCCACTCGAAAACCTTACTGGGTTTTCGGTTGAGTGAGCCGGAAAGCGGCGCCTGCACGGTCGTGACCCTCAAGGGCCGTGCAGTGTGGGCGTCCAGGCTCGCGTCCAGCGACCGGCAGGCGGCGGGCCGCCAGGGCGATGACGACATAATCTATGAGCATCGTCGTGACGACGTCGCCGAGGCATAATCAACGGTTCCGAACAATGGACCGCGAGACGCTCCGCCCGGCTAATTGTTAACCCGGCCAGGCCAACCGACCGCGCCAGCCAGAGCGGCTGCACCGTTAGAGGAATAAGAACAAGTAACAACTTTTCAAGCAGCGGCGTCGAATGGTTCTCATGTTTCGCTATTAATACAGTGTGCCCGAATGAGTCGATGACACGGCCTACTGGCGGCACGACGCGGCGACTATTCCCCCAGCTTCGTCGCTCTGTCTCTCTCGCTCCTCAACCGGGCGCCCATGAGTGCGAGCGAGAGAGAAGACTCTGGGAATCAGTCCACTGGCGGGTGAGTCAGGCTGCAGGGTGGCCACCGCGACGGGGGCCATGGCCAGTGTGACTCGCCGCGAGTGGCGCGTGTAGCACTCCATTGCGTGGCCCAGGGCCCACTGTGGGCACGTCTAGGAGGCGTCTTGGAGGCGTCGCGGCAGGTTCGGCCCGCCTTGTTTGAAGAGGCGTAGCGGCGTCGCGGCACCACAGAGACAAAACTTTAAATGGTTGGTTGGCGGCCCAATACCGTCACCCAGGCCTCGCCTCGATCCCCAACTTTGTCAATAATTGGATTTGAAATTGCGCCTCGAAATCCTGACTCTCCCTCTCCGCGGGGCGTCCGACCACTCCGCCCCGCCGTGGCCGAGGCCCTGGCCGCGATAACTCGATACAGTGCCGGCACGCCACGTACCGATTCAATTTCGGGGACAGACATTAAAATTGCAGCCAACAAGCAGCACTCACGTCCGCCGAGGCAAAGGAAACCTCGCCCCTGCCGAATGCCCTGCCGCCCTCAAAGATGCATCAGGACGGCAGTCAACCTATTCAGGTTCACGCCAAGTCGACTCAAAATTCAACGAATACTCGAAACTGCGACTCGGTACGTAGTGAATAATCGATATCTCGAAACGAAGCGCGCGGACGGGCGACGCGTCATCACAGTCGCCCCTCCGCCCCCCGGCGGACTGGATCTGAATATGAATATCCCGCGTGCGCGAAACGCTTTGGACGCATTTACGGGTCGCCGCTGCACTTTGGGTCTCACTCCGCATCGCACCTGTCACCATGAAAAAGGAATAGCCGTCCGCCAATCACGGTTCGGCAGCGGGAGAAGAAGGAGAAGGAGAAGGAGAAGGAGAAGGAGAAGAGGACGCGAGGAGAATCGGAGAATGAGGGGCGTGGCGGGCGTGGCAGGGCAAGGGACCGAACAGGAGGGAGTTGCCATAACCGAGTGTGAACCCGTATGGGGTCCGCGGCCGGCACGGCCAGCACGGCCAGCAGGCGGCCGGCCTGCCAGTGGCGTGGCCCAAGCGCGGCCGGTACGGGCTGCAGAGGCTGCAGCCTGCACTGGGAAGACAAGAGCCGAGGACGAGGCCAGGGGCAAGACAAGCAAGGCGGCAACGCAGACCCAAACACTGCCGTCATTCACGCGGCGGAAAATACTCTGAAAATGTTTCAGCAGGTACAGGTAGTTCTTTTAAAAACCGGCTAGAGCACACCAACCCACGGCCAGCAGACGAAACCGAACCACTACGGCCTGCTGAGAAAACAAAAGCACTTCCGATGAAAATGCCTGGCTTACGATGTGAACTAAAAGGGCCCGAACGGCCCTCGTCACCTCGCGGCCCCCGCGGCCCCCGCGGCCCCCGCGGCCGGCACTGGGCTAACGAGCCAGGCCCGCCCTGCCCGCCCTTTCCGTGTATCAATGGGTTGACCGGCACTCACCTGGATGGCTGCCGCCACGGACGCCAGGACGGCGACGACGACGAGCACGGCGCCGAGGCCGCTGCGGCCGCTGCGGCGAGGGCGCCGCCGGGGGCACGGCGTCGGTGACTCCATCAACTCCATCGGCGAGGCTGGGTGGTGATCCAGGGCGGCGCTACGTCCACGCGGTCATGCCGGCGAACGACTGTGGAGGCAAACCGGTCCTTGTTGGTTAAAGAGCCCTGCAAGGCGTGCTGTACTGCGGTGCGGTACCTCGCCCTCTGGCGGCGCGCCGCAGAAGCAGGCACAACGCGCGAGGTACTTCGGCCTGGAAGCGTATCGGTTTTGAATGAAAAAGTCGCCGCCGCCGAACCCCGGCGATCTGCCCCTTCCGCCGCGCCGCCCCGCCGCCGAGTTCCTGGAAGTCGCGTCGGCAAGACTGCCTGTCGGCGAGACTGCCGGCCGGCCGGACGCCGCCATGCGCCGAGCCGGGCCGCGCCACCGCGAGACGCCCTAGACGATGGAGCCCTTCTCCTGCAGCCGGCCGTGCTGCCCATT
Organism: Thrips palmi; assembly: GCF_012932325.1. Lineage (NCBI taxonomy): Eukaryota > Metazoa > Arthropoda > Insecta > Thysanoptera > Thripidae > Thrips > Thrips palmi. The sequence continues at coordinate 4,969,293 of NW_023144620.1, read as the reverse complement.
GATTGCACTCCACACGTGCGAGCGCACGTGGCCGCGAATCAGCACGCAAACGCGGACATCAGTCAGAGGGGCGGCCGTCGCTGTCTCTCGCACCCCAGCGGGGAGCCCCCTAGGGTGCGAGAGAGACAGAGGCCAAAACCATCGCGCTCTGATCATAAGGACTCGTTCTAGACGCGACTGGGGTCAATATCACCCTCCAGGGACTTTCCTCCGCGCGTCGGCGGCTGTTCGGGGTCCGGGAAACATCATCGAACGCGGGAACACGAACACGCGATACGCCCTAAGAGGGAGGGGGGGCGGAAGGGGGTGCGCGGTGTATCTGTAAATCTTGGAGCATCCCCCGACTAACACGCTCCGCAGCCCGAGCAGCCCGTCCGGCCGGGAACCGCCGGGAACCGCCAAACCGTAATGACCTGACAGGCGGACAGGCAGACAGGCAGGCAGACCAGCGCGGTCCTGGCCGGCAAAAAAAAACACGGATCGCTCGTGATCGGGTATTCGAACCCCGCGACACGACGCCGCGACTTCAGAGAATGACAGCCAAAGCGAGGCCGACGTCGTCCTCTCAGACTCCAAAGTAAAACTCGGGTCGAAACCTTTCCAAACCAGCAAGACACTGCGTTTGTGTGCCAGCCCTTCGCTTGGGATTACGGTGCAGTTCGAAATCGTCTACCGCGCAAGAACTGCCCCGCCCACTCGGCATGCATTGGTGCACCGCCAGCCGTCTCAATTCGTCCGTCAAGGCAATGAGACTGTGTGGGCTGGCTGACGCTGGCTGCATCGGAGTGCGGCTGGTGGTGCGGACGGTGTTATGATCGGCCCCATCGTCGCAGCGCTGTCTGTCTGTCCGTCCGATTCGCGGGCCGGTGCGTCGCCACGCCAGGGCACTGCAAGGTAGGGCTGGGCGGTTTTCCGGTATACCGGTTCGCAGGTTCGGTTTTTTCAAGAACCGGCCTGCCGGTTCAGACCTAGGAACTGAACCGGTTCACCGAATACCGAAGTTTTACCGGTAAACCGACGAACCGTGGCTCAAGTACTTCTTGTAATTGGTCCATTTCAAGTAAGTCAAGGGCTGTCAAGGAAAAATTACGGCATATTTTAGCGCATACTAGTGATTTTCATGGAAATTTGAAGAATTAACAATGAGTGTGCCAGCTGTAGAGCCTTTACCGATGAAGTTACTTGTTTTTTGATGCTTTTAAAGAGCCGGTTCGGTTGAAAAAACCGGTTTGGTGGAAAATACCGGTATTTTTCACTGAACCGGTATACCGGTTCGGAAAAAGGTTTTTTGGTGAACCGGAAACCGGTTCGGAAATGTCTGAACCGCCCAGCCCTACTGCAAGGCACCGCCAGGCGTCGAGTTCGAGTGCCGGGCACTGCCGGCTGCTCTTGGGTTGCTCGGCCCTACGACCGGCCGCGCGAAGGGTCCCACGTCATGTCATGTGACGGCCTAGCCTTGCACAGTCTTTGCACAGGCTCAACGCCGGGAGGTCCGCGTGGTCGACGCCGGCCGGCCGAACGCCGCGTGGCCGATAGCTCCAAGTGCCTTTCCTCGCTCTATCTCTGTCGCACTCATGAGGCGCCCCGTAGGGGTGCGAGAGAGACAGAGCGACGAGACGATCCTCCGGCTCAGCGGGCGAAATCACGAGGGGCCGAGGCGAGCAAAAGCCGTGGACGCGGTAGAGAATCGCGTTGCAGACTGCAGCCTGCACAGCGACACCGCACTGTAAGAGCCACTTCGGCTTTCGGCGAGTCAAGGCGGAGCTTCGCATGCTGCTGCATTGTCCCACCGGGACGCCGGGGACGCCGGGGACGCCGGGACATCAAAGGGTGGCCGATGACGGCCTCATGACGCCCCCGCGGCCATGCCGCCGTGCCGCCTGCGGCGTCCGTCCAGCTGAGGGCCATCGAGCGGACAAAGGGCGTCCTTGCCGTCCCCGCCGTCCTCGCGGCCACCACGTGTATGCAGCACCCTACTTGTTGAGCACACACACTCTCTCACGCACACACGGACGTACATAGAAAAGGGTGAATCCAGGCGCAGGCTGCACTGTCACACACACACACACACACGAGCACACGCACGACGCGCAAGGGGGCGACCGAAGCCACGCCGGCGAGACGCACCGGGGACTCTGAGGCTGACCGAAGGCCCGCACCGCAAGCCACCAGGACGGTGTCTGTCTGCTGACTGACTGCGACTGCACGGTGGGGCCGCTCGGCGCGGCGCGGCGCTCGCTGGGTCCCGGCCAGCCAACGCTACGCCCCGCCCGCCCCGCCGCGCCCCGCACAGCCCCGCACAGCCCCGCACAGCCGCCAAGAGATCCACGAGGAGTGCCTGCCCCACCCGCCCCCTCCGCCACCCCGCGGCACCCCCTCCACGGAGCCAGGCAGCCAGGCCCTCCACGGAGCCGAGCCCCGAGCCCTCCACGCCGGGCCACAGCGCGGCGCACCTACCGGCGGCCGCGTCGCTCGCACACATCGCTCGCCGGCCCCGCAGAGGTTAGGTGGCCGCGACTGTAGACCGGCTGTGACTTCATGCTCCGGATAAGGCAGACCGCCAACCGCACGCCGCCGCCGCATCGCTGCGTTCACACAGTGCACTCGCCGACAAAGCGGCGGCAGGGGCGGCCAGGGCAGCAGCGCCGTCGGGGGGGCGAAGTTCACGGCGAGGCTGCAACCGTCCGATTAAAAGCCGAAGCGTACTCCTTCCTCGCGGTCAGCCACGCACTTTGCTTCGGCCGCACCGTGCAGCTGTACCGCACCGCGAGGAGGGAACACGGCCTACGCACTGCCGCGTGGAACTTTGCTATGCTTTTCCAAGCTTTGCTATGCGGACAAACAGTCATTTTTAGCAGAACCGTGCCGTCAGCAAACCCTCAGCCTGCTTCCTGCTCCCCGCCGCGTGCCCGGAGATTTCCGGGCGCGAAGGAGTTTGGTGCAGTAAAGCAAGCACCCTTCTCGACGTATCGAAACTCTTGTCGAGTGGGGCACCTCGACGACAAGCCAGCCAAGCCAGCCACAAAGGGCCCTGCTTGCAAGCAACGCGTCGTCTGAGTGCGTGCCCTCATGTGTTCCCGCATGGTGTGAGTGCGCGCGCGCGTGTTTGTGTACGTAAGTGTGTGTGTGTGAGCGAGCGACCAAGCCCACGTACGTGTAAGTCCTTCCGGAGGGCACAACCACCTGCATAGTGCGGCTGCATAGCATAGTGTGGCTGCAGAACACTTTACTTCTGTTTACGCGCACGTTTGTCGCTGGGCGGCGCGTTCATGTGTGTTTGTGAGTCGGTGCGACTTGCTCACTTCCTGGAAAATGTCCCAGGGACGTCCAGGAGTGCGGTAAGACGCCACAGAACACTCCATTTCATTTTTCCGGAAGCTAGTGACCGTGGGGTTGTCTGAGCCACCCAAACAGTAGTCACCTCACTCGGGCGCACTCGGGGGCTTGCCGAAGTGGATCGCTGCCGAAGTGCCGCGGCGGCCTCGCCGTTCGGCCGGCCAGGGCGGCCAAGCTGGTCGGCACACTGCCGCGTCGGCTTTCTGCGAAACGGAACCTGAATGCAGTCCGGCAGTCGCTCCATCTTCGTCCAATCGGCGCGTCGCGGGCCGGCCGTCACTTCGCCGCGAATTTAGAGTCGTTGCAGCGGCGAGCCGGCGACAGCCAAAGCAGCCAGCACCGATGAGGCGTCGGACGGATGTCCTGCAGATTGGCCAAAGTGTCCGAGCTAATGAAGCACTCTGTTGCGTTCCATGGCACCCGGCATTTGAGGACCCGCGGGCCGCCAGGGCCCTACCTAACCTCTCTTTAGTGCACTCGTGTCCTTGTGTCCATTGGCCTCCGCGGCCTTGGCGTGGGGGCCCTGGGGGCCGTGGCCTTGATCAAGCCGAACAAGATGCAGCGCGGCGTCGCGGCTTTGTCGCTGGCACCACCGGCGCGGCGGCTGAACGGGTTAAAAATGTGGCCGAACATTTCCAGGCGATTTTCACACTGCATGCACTCGGCTCGAGGCCGGGGTTCACTTCCCCGGACGTCAGAGCAGGAACGTTGTCCATTGCGCCAAGCATTCAACTCCCCGCGAGTCGCGAGTCACGAGGTGCGCTTCGTTCTCCTCGCTGCCAGAGCGCCACCCCGGCCCACACCACGCAACGCGACGCAACGTCAAATTCAAATTAGTCCTCGGAAAAGTGAGGCCTTTTGGCGGTGTACATCGTTTGTCCGTCCGACGTTTGTCCGTCCTGCCGAAATTTGTCCGCCCTCCCCTTCGCTTAAATTTTTGTCCGCCCGACGTTTGTCCGCCCGACGTTTGTCCGCCCGACGTTTGTCCGCTCAACGTTTGTCCGACTGACGTTTGTCCGATCTCATTTCAGGAAAGAGGGAGGGGGAGAGTATAAAATATTCCACCACGTCAGTGACAGATTAGTCGTCGGGATGGACGAAGAGGAAGCGGCCACGCTGGGTTGCCTACCTCCGAGGCGGGCGGGTCCGAAAAGGAGCCTGTCCGTGTCACTCCCACCAAAGTAGGGGTGGGAGCGTCTTTGATGCCCCCTGGCAGCCGATGGGGCCCCCGGCATTTGGGCCGGCCACCAGAACTTCCAGGTTCCCGCTGTGGAGGTCCTTGGCGTGGTCCTCAGGCCGAGCGAGCTTGGTGCTGCAGTGCAGGGCCAAGCGCGACAGTGTTGCGGCAGCCCAAGCGCGACAGTGTCGCGGCAGGGGAAGCGCGACGATCTCGCGGAAGCCCAAGCGCGACAGTGTCGCGGCAGCCCAAGCGCGACAGTGTCGTGGCAGCCCAAGCGCGACAGTGTCGCGGCAGGGAAAGCGCGACGGTGTCGCGGCAGCCCAAGCGCGACGGTGTCGCGGCAGCCCAAGCGCGACAGTGTCGCGGCAGCCCAAGCGCGACAGTGTCGCGGCAGGTGACGCGCGACGATGTCGCGGCAGGGGAAGCGCGACGATGTCGCGGCAGCCCAAGCGCGACAGTGTCGTGGCAGCCCAAGCGCGACAGTGTCGCGGCAAGGAAAGCGCGACGGTGTCGCGGCAGCCCAAGCGCGACGGTGTCGCGGCAAGCCAAGCGCGACAGTGTCGCGGCAGGTGAACCGCGACAGTGTCGCGGAAGGGGAAGCGCGACAGTGTCGTGGCGGGGGAAGCGCGACAGTGTCGCGGCAGGGGAAGCGCGACGGTGTCGCGGCAGGTGAAGCGCGAGTATGTCGCGGCAGGGGAAGCGCGACGATGTCGCGGCAGGGGAAGCGCGACAGTGTCGCGGCAGGGGAAGCGGGAAAGTGTCGCGGCAGCCCAAGCGCGACAGTGTCGCGGCAGGGGAAGCGCGACGGTGTCGCGGCAGGTGAAGCGCGACGATGTCGCGGCAGCCCAAGCGCGACAGTGTCGCGGCAAGCCAAGCGCGACAGTGTCGCGGCAGGTGAACCGCGACAGTGTCGCGGAAGGGGAAGCGCGACAGTGTCGCGGCAGCCCAAGCGCGACAGTGTCGTGGCAGGGGAAGCGCGACAGTGTCGCGGCAGGGGAAGCGCGACAGTGTCGCGGCAGGGGAAGCGCGACGATGTCGCGGAAGCCCAAGCGCGACAGTGTCGCGGCAGCCCAAGCGCGACAGTGTCGTGGCAGCCCAAGCGCGACAGTGTCGCGGCAGGGAAAGCGCGACGGTGTCGCGGCAGCCCAAGCGCGACGGTGTCGCGGCAGCCCAAGCGCGACAGTGTCGCGGCAGCCCAAGCGCGACAGTGTCGCGGCAGGTGACGCGCGACGATGTCGCGGCAGGGGAAGCGCGACGATGTCGCGGCAGCCCAAGCGCGACAGTGTCGTGGCAGCCCAAGCGCGACAGTGTCGCGGCAGGGAAAGCGCGACGGTGTCGCGGCAGCCCAAGCGCGACGGTGTCGCGGCAGCCCAAGCGCGACAGTGTCGCGGCAGCCCAAGCGCGACAGTGTCGCGGCAGGTGACGCGCGACGATGTCGCGGCAGGGGAAGCGCGACGATGTCGCGGCAGCCCAAGCGCGACACTGTCGCGGCAAGCCAAGCGCGACAGTGTCGCGGCAGGGGAAGCGCGACGGTGTCGCGGCAGGTGAAGCGCGACGATGTCGCGGCAGCCCAGGCGCGACGGTGTCGCGGCAAGCCAAGCGCGACAGTGTCGCGGCAGGTGAACCGCGACAGTGTCGCGGAAGGGGAAGCGCGACAGTGTCGTGGCGGGGGAAGCGCGACAGTGTCGCGGCAGGGGAAGCGCGACGGTGTCGCGGCAGGTGAAGCGCGAGTATGTCGCGGCAGGGGAAGCGCGACGATGTCGCGGCAGGGGAAGCGCGACAGTGTCGCGGCAGGGGAAGCGGGAAAGTGTCGCGGCAGCCCAAGCGCGACAGTGTCGCGGCAGGGGAAGCGCGACGGTGTCGCGGCAGGTGAAGCGCGACGATGTCGCGGCAGCCCAAGCGCGACGGTGTCGCGGCAAGCCAAGCGCGACAGTGTCGCGGCAGGTGAACCGCGACAGTGTCGCGGAAGGGGAAGCGCGACAGTGTCGTGGCGGGGGAAGCGCGACAGTGTCGCGGCAGGGGAAGCGCGACGGTGTCGCGGCTGGTGAAGCGCGAGTATGTCGCGGCAGGGGAAGCGCGACAGTGTCGCGGCAGGGGAAGCGGGAAAGTGTCGCGGCAGCCCAAGCGCGACAGTGTCGCTGCAGGGGAAGCGCGACGGTGTCGCGGCAGGTGAAGCGCGACGATGTCGCGGCAGCCCAAGCGCGACAGTGTCGCGGCAAGCCAAGCGCGACAGTGTCGCGGCAGGTGAACCGCGACAGTGTCGCGGAAGGGGAAGCGCGACAGTGTCGCGGCAGCCCAAGCGCGACAGTGTCGCGGCAGGGGAAGCGCGACAGTGTCGCGGCAGGGGAAGCGCGACAGTGTCGCGGCAGGGGAAGCGCGTCGATGTCGCGGAAGCCCAAGCGCGACAGTGTCGCGGCAGCCCAAGCGCGACAGTGTCGTGGCAGCCCAAGCGCGATAGTGTCGCGGCAGGGAAAGCGCGACGGTGTCGCGGCAGGGAAAGCGCGACGGTGTCGCGGCAGCTCAAGCGCGACAGTGTCGCGGCAGGGGAAGCGCGACGGTGTCGCGGCAGCCGAAGCGCGACGGTGTCGCGGCAGCCCAAGCGCGACAGTGTCGCGGCAAGCCAAGCGCGACAGTGTCGCGGCAGCCCAAGCGCGACAGTGTCGCGGCAGGGGAAGCGCGACGGTGTCGCGGCAGGTGAAGCTCGACGATGTCGCGGCAGCCCAAGCGCGACGGTGTCGCGGTAAGCCAAGCGCGACAGTGTCGCGGCAGGTGAACCGCGACAGTGTCGCGGAAGGGGAAGCGCGACAGTGTCGTGGCGGGGGAAGCGCGACAGTGTCGCGGCAGGGGAAGCGCGACGGTGTCGCGGCAGGTGAAGCGCGACTATGTCGCGGCAGGGGAAGCGCGACGATGTCGCGGCAGGGGAAGCGCGACAGTGTCGCGGCAGGGGAAGCGGGAAAGTGTCGCGGCAGCCCAAGCGCGACAGTGTCGCGGCAGCCCAAGCGCGACAGTGTCGCGGCAGGGGAAGCGCGACGGTGTCGCGGCAGGTGAAGCGCGACGATGTCGCGGCAGCCCAAGCGCGACGGTGTTGCGGCAAGCCAAGCGCGACAGTGTCGCGGCAGGTGAACCGCGACAGTGTCGCGGAAGGGGAAGCACGACAGTGTCGTGGCGGGGGAAGCGCGACAGTGTCGCGGCAGGGGAAGCGCGACGGTGTCGCGGCAGGTGAAGCGCGACTATGTCGCGGCAGGGGAAGCGCGACGATGTCGCGGCAGGGGAAGCGCGACAGTGTCGCGGCAGGGGAAGCGGGAAAGTGTCGCGGCAGCCCAAGCGCGACAGTGTCGCGGCAAGCCAAGCGCGACAGTGTCGCGGCAGGTGAACCGCGACAGTGTCGCGGAAGGGGAAGCGCGACAGTGTCGCGGCAGCCCAAGCGCGACAGTGTCGCGGCAGGGGAAGCGCGACAGTGTCGCGGCAGCCCAAGCGCGACAGTTTCGCGGCAAGCCAAGCGCGACAGTGCAGTCGCCCTGCACTGCAGCACCAAGCTCGCTCGGCCTGAGGACCACGCCAAGGACCTCCACAGCGGGAACCTGGAAGTTCTGGTGGCCGGCCCAAATGCCGGGGGCCCCATCGGCTGCCAGGGGGCATCAAAGACGCTCCCACCCCTACTTTGGTGGGAGTGACACGGACAGGCTCCTTTTCGGACCCGCCCGCCTCGGAGGTAGGCAACCCAGCGTGGCCGCTTCCCCTTCGTCCATCCTGACGACTAATCTGTCACTGACGTGGTGGAATATTTATACTCTCCCTCTCCCTCTTTCCTGAAATGAGATCGGACAAACGTCAGTCGGACAAACGTCGAGCGGACAAACGTCGGGCGGACAAACGTCGGGCGGACAAACGTCGGGCGGACAAAAATTTAAGCGAAGGGGAGGGCGGACAAATTTCGGCAGGACGGACAAACGTCGGACGGACAAACGATGTAGACTCCCTTTTGGCCGCGTCTTGGCCGGGTCCTCTGGGTCAAAGTGGCCAAGGCAGCCTGTCCGCTCGCGACGCATTTAATTGTGCTTATTCGGCCATTCGGCCAAGAAGCCCTGGATGAAGGACGCGCTGCTGGAGTCATTCGCAGGGCGTGGCAGCGCGACAGGCTGAAATCAAAGAATGAACGATTAACGCGTTATTGGCCCAGCAGCACTGGGCACCAATTTGAACGGCACCGACGTGGCATTACAGTGCACCTGCCACACTGGGCAGGCAGGGCCTGGCAGGGCCTGGCAGGGCGTGGGCAGGCAGCAGAAGATTGGGCTGAATCCGTCACGTCCAGCGAGTGGACTTTACGGACGGCCCCGAGTCGCAGCGTCACCTCGGGACGAGGGACCGAGGTGCTCGCGCTCACAGTCTCACAGTGTGGTCTTTGTCTTGGCGTGGCGGGTGACGTGGTCAGCCTACCGGCCGCTGTACCCTGGCAGCAACGGTACAAGTTTGACACAAAATTTGATCGAATTTTGTAATTAATGCCCCTTTTTCATCGACAATGCTCAGTTATAGTTTTGCAAATGCATTCCTCGCGGCCAACGAAATATTCAATCATCCGTTCATTCATTCATTCATTCATTCATTCATTCATTCATTCATTCATTCATTCATTCATTCATTCATTCATTCATTCATTCATTCATTCATTCATTCATTCATTCATTCATTCATTCATTCACACTGCAGCAACGCACGAGTGGCGTCGGTGATGCTTCAACTTCAAATCTTTCCCGCGCGGCCAGTGGTCCGGCGCATAGCGTCACTACTCCGCGCGCCGCACTATCGGCGATACTCCGCGGGGACGAAGACTCTACCTTGGCGCCGCGCTCCTCCGGCCCGCATCCCGCTCGTCTTCTTGCCGTCAGTCAAGCCACTTCTGATCTGTAATTCGTTTATTCGGTGAGGCAACTCCTTGGCAGTTCTTGAACCAGGTTGTGTTGACGCTTTGCTGCTTGAGAGCCAGGATGGGAAATGGAGCTAGGCGAAACGTAAAGTGCTTGAAACTTGATTGTTGCCGCTGGACAACTTGGTGTTTCTCACTTTGTTTCGAAACCAGCATGGTAACGTCCGGCGAGCTGAGTGTAAGAAAGCCTGAAACTCGTCAGGGAGTTCTGATTTTTCCTGCGCCGCCTGACTATGCTCAAACTGTTCGTTCGTAGAGGTCCGATCCGCCTCGCGGAGCCCACACTTTCGCGACCTGCCCCAAGGCGGCGTGCGTGCACCGTGCTTGCAGCGGCGTGCAGCAGACGACGCACTAGCGCGCTCGGCCGCTAGCGCCCCCAGCGGCAGCCGGCTAGAACTACGTTGACGAGCACCGGCCGACCAGTCAGTCGCCGCGTGGCGTGGCGTAGCGCTGCACGTTGTCTTGTCGCTCTCCCTCCTCCTCGTCCTCGTCCTCGGCATCCTCACTCAGTCTCCCATCCCGTCCACTTGATGACGGTCATGTCCGCGTCGGAACGTCCAGGGCTGCCGTGATTCGTGGTGCGGGCGCGATTCGCGTGTGTGACAGTGTGTGTGTTTGGATTATTTCGGATAACCACAGTGTACTGCGAAGACTACCACACCACTGAAAACATGGTGAGTGACAGTGTGTGAAAACGCTGTACGCAAGTGTCAAGCACGCTGACGAGGACTGGGCCAGAAATTATTATCGCACGCCGATATGGGACTGAGGGACGTGTGGGAGTGTTTCACCTTGAGGATACGGAGGCCCTCTAGAGGACTCTACTCCACTCCTCCAGGACCTCTCCAGCAGACTTCCAGGAACGTGGCCAAGCAGTTCCGCCAGGCCGTCGCTCCTTGGGGTCGCCGAGGCAACCTTTGTTGACGAATGAATTGCATCCCTGGCGGGGCCTCGGCGGGGCCCATCCTGCTGGACCTGGCCGAGCAGGGCGTCCTGCCGGCGGGATCCTTTTCAAATCGGACGAGTGGAGCCCCGCGCTGGAAGCTCCGGCCGCTCCAGCCACGCCCCTGCCGCTCCAGCGCAGCGTGCCCACCTTCAGGACCTCCAGGACCTCCAGCCAGGACCTGCGTGCCGTCGGCGTGCCGTCCTGTTGCATGCTGCAGCGCCATAAACATCGTACCGATGAGTGTCTGCCCTACCTGGCCGGCCAGCAGGCCCATTCCGAACCGCGCTGTCTGTCTCTCTCGCACCCTTACGGGAGGCCCCATGGGTGTGAGAGAGACAGAGCCAGTCAGCCCGCCGGCCCTTGCAAGTGCAAAGGACCCGCTAATACGGAGCGAGACTGCCAGGGCAGTGCCAGCGGTCGGCGGGCAATGTCGTCTTGCCTTGTACGGCCGCCAAGTACTTAGTAATGCGTACTGCACGCAACGCCGGCACCGAGAAGAAGAAGAAGGAGGAGAGGAGGCGTAGGTGTGGGCCGCGCCCTTTGTTGCTCGGCGGACAACCGCATGAACCAGGTGGATGGCAGCGTGATGGCAGCAGCATGCAAGCCACCACACTGTCAAAAACAATTCGGCCGGAGACTGCACTGCGACGAGACGGACGAGTCGCTGGCCCCAATCAGGCGAATTTAATTATCCGGCTGCGATGATTGTTTGCTCGGCGAGGAGCAGCACCCCGCCGATTGGCGCCCAGCTGTCGAGGCGTGACTCACTGCGGGAAAAGTTATCCTGCCTCGAGTGTAGCGGGAAAGATCCACTCTCCGCGCCCTCGGTGCGGGCAGTGGGGCACGGCGGCGGCGAGGCTCAGCGCGTCCAACACAACGTCTAACCGGATTTGGCCGCCGTCCAGGGCTTGTTAGTTAAACTCCGCCCCTGATTTGGCTCCAGTGTTGTGCCTGGCCGGCGCAGCCCGGCGCAGCAGCGCGCGGCAGCAGTGTCGGCCAACTGATACGGACAAGATAGATAACCCGGTCGGCCCGTGGAGTTACGGCCTCCGGATGGTCGCCGCCTGCTGCCGCCGGGCCAGGACGGCCGGGGCCGCCGCCGCCACCGCCAGGCAGCTGCTCCAAATAGACGCATGACTGCCTGTCTTGCTTTGCCCCAACCCTCCTTTCTGTGCCCCTCCAAACCGGAAAAGGAAGGCGGAGGACGGACGGGCTGCATCGGGCTGCATCGGGTGCGGGAGCCTGACTGTCTGTCACACTGTCAGGGCGCCAAGTTTGCACCGCACTGCAGTGCTTGCGGCCGCTTGCACTCCACCTGCCGATCGAGGGTCCGAGTCGCCGCCCCTCTGCTCCTCCCCGCGGCATGGCCTCCAAGCCCTGGCACGGCTTTGCCTGGCTTTGCCGAAACGAAGGGCGTCAGTTTCGCTCTTTCCTAATCACCTTACGCTGACCAATAAGCTCCCGTTTCCGTCTCGCGTCGCGTCGCCCTTGGACCGCTCCAGTCTCGCACGGCAAGGTGAGACGGCGGGCTGGCGGATGGCTGGCGGGGCGGGGCGGGGCGGGGCGGGGCCTTCCGAAAAGGCACAACCGGCTCGCAGTGCGACGCGGCCGGCTTGACTTGCGACTGTGGACTCTGTGGTTTGCCGGTCCCGTTTCATAGAGCGCAGCGCTACAGCGTACAGCGCCTCCCGAACGCGCTCCCGAAGGTTGGGTTTCGCGTGGCCAAGTTGGTCAAAAAGTAAAGGCGACTTCTGCTGACTTTGTGCGGCCACTGCGTCCGTCTAGCTGCGGTTCAAGAGCTCCCTTAACGTTCAAATTGATTGGAACTCTCAGCAGCACTTTTGGGGCGTGAGAGGGAGGCTTCCGAGCTGGCCGACCGGTGTAGGAGGCGAACTGTACCCGTCGGCGCAGAGTACCCCCGGGTACACAACGCCTAGGGCCAAAGTACCCTGGGGTACATGACGACTAGGTTCAATGTACCCAGGGGTACAAAGCGCCTAGGTGCCAGGCGAATTGTACCCCGGGTACAATGCGGCTAGGCGAAATGTACCCCGGGGTACATTTTGCCTAGGCTTATTGTATCCCCCGCCGGCCGGAGGAGGATGCACGTCGCCTAGGCGCAATGCATCCCCCCGGATACAAAGAGCCTAGGCGAGGAGTATCCCCTCGGCCGGCCGGAGGGGGATACAAAAAGCCTAGGCGCAATGCATCCCCCCCCCCCCGGATACAAAAATCGAAAAAAAAGAAGAAAAAAGGGGGCCCTTCTCCCACCTCCGAGATCGGAGGGCCGCCTGCAACTTCGGTGGATCGGGGGAACCGGTGCTTTACAGGCGGCGACCCCAGGGGTTCTCGTCTGTATATGGGCCGGGCTTGAAGGGCGGGTTTGACAGTCTCTCTCTGCCTTGAGAGCCTTTGCTTTTCGCGGGGTGGTCTGTACCAAATGTACACCCGCTGTCCGGCGCTCTCTACCAAACATACAGCTTGTTTAAGGGCCAGCTTCAAAGGACTTATCATCTCCTCCCGACGAATCAGGAGGACCCACCCGCGACCAATTACGGGTGGCTGGATCGACGGATCAAATACTCCGTCGCTCCAGTGCCGAGGCCAACCCGCCGAAGCGCAGTTGCTTTTTAGACACCCCAGCGGAGTGGCCAGGTGAATGTGACTCTGACCACTACGCTATCAAGCTTGTACGTCTGGGGTCGTGTTGGACAACGGGTTTGAGTTGCAGTGGAAGGAAGCCAGTCGAAAAATATAATGAAATGATGGGAGTCGATCCCAGGACCCTACTGCCGGGACCGCACGACTTTTGCCGCTCGCCCACCACGGCCCATGATGAATGGAGCGGCGTGAGGCGGGGTCTTGACGCGACAGGAATGGACCGACCCGGTCAAAATTTCACAAGAAGTTTGGGGAGTCGAACCGCCGACCTCAGCACGGAGAAGCGACGCCTCTACTCCCTAGACCACCACAGCACATGCAATTTGTTGGCTGAAGTCACGGTTTTCAACCACACTGGGCGAGGCAGTAAAATTAAATGTTAATGTTTGTTAGGATTCGAACCCCCGACGTCTGGGACTGTTCTACACGGCTCCGCTCTGATGGCCTCAAACCGTTCCACAAAAGAAAGGAAATCGAAAAAAAAATTTGAGATGCCGGTATTCGAACACCGCACTGTGCAAATGCGATCGAACGTCTGTAACATTTGCACAGTGCGGTGTTCGAATACCGGCATCTCAAATTTTTTTTCGATTTCCTTTCTTTTGTGGAACGGTTTGAGGCCATCAGAGCGGAGCCGTGTAGAACAGTCCCAGACGTCGGGGGTTCGAATCCTAACAAACATTAACATTTAATTTTACTGCCTCGCCCAGTGTGGTTGAAAACCGTGACTTCAGCCAACAGATTGCATGTGCTGTGGTGGTCTAGGGAGTAGAGGCGTCGCTTCTCCGTGCTGAGGTCGGCGGTTCGACTCCCCAAACTTCTTGTGAAATTTTGACCGGGTCGGTCCATTCCTGTCGCGTCAAGACCCCGCCTCACGCCGCTCCATTCATCATGGGCCGTGGTGGGCGAGCGGCAAAAGTCGTGCGGTCCCGGCAGTAGGGTCCTGGGATCGACTCCCATCATTTCATTATATTTTTCGACTGGCTTCCTTCCACTGCAACTCAAACCCGTTGTCCAACACGACCCCAGACGTACAAGCTTGATAGCGTAGTGGTCAGAGTCACATTCACCTGGCCACTCCGCTGGGGTGTCTAAAAAGCAACTGCGCTTCGGCGGGTTGGCCTCGGCACTGGAGCGACGGAGTATTTGATCCGTCGATCCAGCCACCCGTAATTGGTCGCGGGTGGGTCCTCCTGATTCGTCGGGAGGAGATGATAAGTCCTTTGAAGCTGGCCCTTAAACAAGCTGTATGTTTGGTAGAGAGCGCCGGACAGCGGGTGTACATTTGGTACAGACCACCCCGCGAAAAGCAAAGGCTCTCAAGGCAGAGAGAGACTGTCAAACCCGCCCTTCAAGCCCGGCCCATATACAGACGAGAACCCCTGGGGTCGCCGCCTGTAAAGCACCGGTTCCCCCGATCCACCGAAGTTGCAGGCGGCCCTCCGATCTCGGAGGTGGGAGAAGGGCCCCCCTTTTTTCTTCTTTTTTTTCGATTTTTGTATCCGGGGGGGGGGGATGCATTGCGCCTAGGCTTTTTGTATCCCCCTCCGGCCGGCCGAGGGGATACTCCTCGCCTAGGCTCTTTGTATCCGGGGGGATGCATTGCGCCTAGGCGACGTGCATCCTCCTCCGGCCGGCGGGGGATACAATAAGCCTAGGCAAAATGTACCCCGGGGTACATTTCGCCTAGCCGCATTGTACCCGGGGTACAATTCGCCTGGCACCTAGGCGCTTTGTACCCCTGGGTACATTGAACCTAGTCGTCATGTACCCCAGGGTACTTTGGCCCTAGGCGTTGTGTACCCGGGGGTACTCTGGGTCGGGGGGTTACACTTACACGCCGACACCGGCCGTCCGCAGCTGGAGGTGGTGGAAGGGCGTGGAAGGGGTGCGGCACATAAAGATCTTATTGACGGCCAGTCCAAGTGCGCCGCGCCGCCGCGCCGCTGGGGTCTCTGGGTCGGCCAGGCCGAGGGCCGCGAGGCGCGAACTAAAAACCAAAGTGCACATTTTACTTTTATCGCCTGCCCATAAGCACGTCCTTGGGTGCGAGGCTGTGCACTTGGGCGCTAAACGGCCGTCGATGGACGTTAGGCAGGGAAAGAGAGGGGGAGAGAGGGGGGGGGGAGAGAAGGCGACAAATTCAAGCCCAGATTGGGCTGGTGAGGTGTCAGAGTGCCGCATCAGCATACACGCGCAGCGCACGCCTCTCCGAGAAGAGCCGCGTGCGGGGCGGTTCGGCGGTTCGTCCTGAGAGGTGCCTTCCGCCAAGGCGTGCCAAGGCGTGCCACGGCGTGCCAAGGAAGGGCTTCTCGTTTCGAACGCAGCGCCAACCGACGCGACACACGGCCGTGCGCGTGATTAGCATACAATACGGCCTGCGTCGCTCTGCCTCTCTCTCTCGCTCCCGCGGGCCGTGCCGTCGGTGTGCGAGAGAGACAGAGTGGCTGTGGGACAGGCAGGGTGTCGTAGGGGTGTGAGTGTACAGCAGTGTACCAGCGCATCCGTCGTGATTCTCGCCTTTCGTTACCGCGGCGACAGTTTTGTATGAAACTTTTATGAGAGAGACGGACGCCGCCACAGCGCGCCACAGTGCGATATGACACGGACCGTCTTCCCTCTCACTCCCTCTCCCACGAAGCCCCGCCGAGCCCCGCGGACCTTGCCAGGGATTACTCGCGGTCCGCTGAGCTTGCCTGCCTTGCCTGCGCGGCTCGCGAGAGGAAAGAAGAGAGAAGGGTGCAGGCGGACCGGGCCGTGCTCGATCTGACAATGAGTTCCGTGCACCCTGGTCTGCCCTGGCCTGCCCGCCAAGGATGAGAAATTGCCGAGTGCAGCAGCGCCATTGATTCGCCACCCCACTGCAATGCACTGCCGAGGAATACACTGCACTGCCCACACTACTATTTCACTGGCCAGCAGAGACATTTTTCATATTCGACCTTCGGTGCTCGCCGCGACTGCGTTTTTCTGACAACCTGCACGGAGGATATGAGAAATTTCTCAAGCGACACACGAGCTGCAGCAATAACGGCTAGCATCTGTGTGTGTTGTGTGTGTGTGTGTCTTTTATCATTCAGCGTGTGCTGATACACGCCATGCAACCGGTCAGGGGCTGAGCCATGCATTGGGAGGCACCGGTCCGCTCCTGGCGGTGGCTGGCAGTCGCCGGCAGTCAGTCGCGTCGTCTGCAACGAAATAAAGAAAGCAAACGAGGCATGAAAAACGGGTGGCGGGGCCAGCGGGGCCGACGGGGCAGGGGCGGATTATTAATGAGCTGGCTAATGCCGACACGGGTGAGGCAGTGCCGAGGCGGTGGCGAGGCTCACGGGGCAAATTGGTGGCGCTCCCAGTTACAGCAAACTGCTCCAACGGGTTCACGCGACGTGTCCGAACGCCCCGACGCCCCGTCGCCCCGCGTGACTGATGAAGATGCAAACGGCGCGGCGGAGCGGCGTCCGTGCGTGCTTCTCGGAAGCGGCGGCAGCTGGACGTGCCGGGTGGAGGGCTCGTGCTCTGTTCGGCTCGGCACGCGTCGGTCGCCTCGGACGCCTCGGTCGCGTCGGCGGGGGCATTTGACCGTCTCAGCCGTCTCACGACGTTTCCGGCGGCGGCCATCCAGGATCCATCCAGGATCCATCCAGGCCGTCGTAGCGCCGGCCGTGGCGAATGCCGCCCTGAGAAACGATCCCCCACTGCAAAGGATTTGCTCTAGGATTTGGGGGGGCATTTACTTTGACAGTTCCGAAGGCTGATTCCGGGAGTCGTTTTCGTCGGCAGAGCGACGCGAACGCCTCGGAGTCAGTCTGGTGGCCAGCAGAGACGAATTTTACGGCGGCTTCATTGGCTGGCTGGGCCACTCACTGACTGTGGAGACTGTGGCGGGAGTTGCCTGGCCAATCGGAAGTGTCTGCGAAGTCCAGCGGGCCTGTCAAGCTGCCGAGCCGCCCAAGCTGCCCCCAGGAGTCCACTCTGGCTGCCGCTACAACAGGCCACCCCCTCAGCGGAGTCCAAGTCTCAGTGACCGTGTGGCCCACAGCCAGTCAGTCCGCCGGCTGTACTTCGCTCTTACTTTTCGTCCGTTCTCATCCTCATCGCTGCAGCAGCGCGGAGGCGGAGGCTGCCACAGGGCGCTCAGGTAGCAGGCGCACTCCCCTCCCCCTCCTTTATTCGGCCTCGACAAAGAACGAAATGCAGGCCGGTTTCACACACACACACACGGACCTACCGCACCCCGCCGAACCGACCCCTCTTCTGCACATCCTGCGGCCTCCGCCCCCGTTTTGCCCTTGGGGAGTCCTCCAGAGCCCTTTCCCGCGCCTGACGTCACCAACCGCCTCTCGGCTGCTCGCGCTGCTCAACCCCATCCCTCGTCCGTGTCGGAGTGGTCATCAGATATCAATGCCTAACGGTCGGGGCAGACGATGACGTCACAGACGATGACGTCACGGGCGGGGCTGGCGGCCGCTGGCGGCACTCCGAGGCCCAAGGACCCTCGTCGATCACAAAGGGGCGTAACGACAGCGTCTTGTTTTTTGGCCGCTCCCCTTCCCGCCGTGCCGCCATTCAGCGGCACATTGTCGCCATGAGAAATGTGGGGCGCGCATTGTCTGCGGACGAACGACGAACCCGTTCCGCCGGCGCCGCCGGTATTCGAACCCGGCCCGGGGGGCTGGCCGTGCTTTTGCCTGCTTTTGCCGGCGGAATGTGTTTGTGCTGGCGCTGCTGGCTCTGCCGCTGGCGCCCGGCGCCCCCGAGTCTGGAGAAGGAGGGTCTGCCCGCCGTCCTGCCGTAATTACCCCTGTGTCTGGCCCTGGCCGCCCTGGCAAGGCGTGTCTGTGTCGGATCGGCCAGCCAGCGCCAGCCGCCACCCAAGACGAGGGGGAGAAGGCTGCGGCACTACCCCGCGCGCCGCAGACTCCAGGCCGGGCCCGCGCGGCGACACCCCGCGCGTCGGAGTCACTATGCCGGCCGGCGTGAAGCGTGAAGCCGGGCCGTGGCGAGCCGAGCCGCGCGGGGAAATGTAAACAGGTGGGAGGGGCTGCCGGCGAAGAGGCCGAAGGCTTCTGACATGAGCACGGATTACAGCACAGAGTGGAACTGTAAAACAGCTCGACGACCTGCCTGGACCAATCAGAATATTCCAATCCAATGGCGTGCTTGGCAATCGACTGGCTCAAAAGTGTCGGTTGAGCAAGCTCCCTCGAGGTGCAGCAACTGCACGCGTGTCCGTTTGCATGACTTGTCCGTCCGTCTGTCGTCTGCTGTCCGACCGAGCCCAAAGCGTCGCAATGTCACGTTCCGTGTGAAAAATAAACATGCACGCTACTTCGGCGGGTACTCTGTGCGCTGCCAGGGCCAGGGCCAGGAGGGCGCACTCTAAAGTGCCTGTCGCTTCACGGTCACGAAAGGAAGACGCAGGGGGCCTACGTGCGTCTGTGTGTGTGCGTGTGCGCAAGCATGTCTGTCTGTCCGTCCGTCTGTCTGTGTGCGCGTGTTCGGTGCACGCTGTTTCGGTATTTTACAGGCTGTTAATTAACGACAGTCAACAATCTTCCCCGGCGGAGTCGGGAAAAGTAACGCATCCGGCCGAGGGCACATGCTCGACCCCTTCTGCCTCTGTTTAGAAAAAGCGCTATGAAGGCCTGCGAATGCCTTCTGCTCTAAGTTCGGTACGGATTTAGAAGGCGAGGGTACCAATGACCGACGACGCTGCGGAGCAGATCCCCTTGTCGCGCGCTCGAGGCGAAGTTGTGACAGTTACGGTGCTTGGCGCAGAGATTTAGTGGGGACAACGGCTGCTTTTACAAAACAAGCCAGCTTGTGGGCAGGCATAACCGGGACACGATGTGCACTTGTCATTACCGCTGGACTATTACTTCTGCGGGGCGTGTCCGTGTGACGGGCCGGAACACGTCACGCTGCGCCTAGCCGCGCCCCCCACCACCACGCCCATGACAGTCAAATGCGCCCAGAAACAAAGGGCGCCGCGCCGGCCGCATGGCTGGCCGTGCGTCGCAGTCACTGTAATATCCGCCGGGTTCATAGCGCACCGCATCTGCATGCTCGTGCAGATAAGCATAAATGCATATGCAGATGGCCAACAACAGAGCAAGGTAGGCGCGCGCGCTCCGATATTCTGGGTGAGTTTCCTCAATGTGTCAATAATTTGCAGGCAGTTTGGGCATCCCTAGGGGACCATTTTTCGCCAATGAACTAGTGGGCGCAAACGTCTAGGTACGGAGATAATTGGTGTTTTGTAATTGGATTTTGCGCCTACGAGGTAGGCACCCGGTGCCACTGAGGGCGGCAGGACCTGTCGAGGGGGTTTCGCGGGACTAGCAGTACTCGCGAGAGTGCCACTGACCTCGCGGAAGTATCCGAGGAATCCCGCCACCCTCGCAAAGACAGCCGTGAGATCCACTGTAACGGGGGCCACCATGACAGCCTCTTCAGACCCGGGGCAACCCCTCCCAAAAGACATTTGCAAGGTCCGCCGCACCCCTACGAGACTCGAAGCACCCCTCCTAGACCCGCGACACCCCCACGCGAGGTCCTGCGACCATCAGTGGCTGCGGGTGCCTACCTCGCAGGCGCGAAGGCCAATTACAAAACACCAATTATCTCCGTACCTAGACGTTTGCGCCCACTAGTTCATTGGTAGAAAATGATCGCCTTGGGGTGCCCAAACTACCTACAAATTATTGACACATTGAGAAAACTCACCCTGTTGCTTTGTTGGCCAAACCCGTTTGGTGTCGGACTAGAGTGCCGTGGAGTCATGACCTTACGTCAGGGCCCAGTCCGATGTGTCCGGGGCAGGGCCGGGCCGAAGGGTTATGTTATCCCGCGATCGGACAAGGGGCAGCCACTCGAAAGGTGGTGGTCGAGGACAGTGTTTGTCCATCACTGGAACACAGCCGCGTATAATTGAGCTGCCGAGGGGCCCAGGGCGTCGTCGTTGTGCCTCGTGTTGTTCCTCTTCGCCTCCATCAAGATGCTGCCGCCGCCCCGCGGTGCCCCGCGGCGTGGAGGATCCGATCGGGAGTCATTGTGAGGCAGCGAGTCCAACCTGTTTGTTGGAAGACGTGCCCGACTTTTTTGGGGCGTGTGTTGGCTGCGTTGGCGCCGAGTGCTTTGCCTTCCCTCCAGCTTTATCCTCGTCACGCATCGCACAGTTTTACATATGAAAGCCCCATCGGGGCAGGCGATTGCCGGCATGAATTTGCAGTGCCGCGATGTGATCGAGGAGCGACGCCGCGACGGTCAACGAGTGCACTAACGAAGTGGGCCCCTCGGTCCCCTTTGTCCGCGGCTTTTAATGGACACTGCACAATGGCTTCATGTCGACCTGCCTCACCGCGGAGATAAAAAGATGCTGCGGCGGCGGGAATCGAACCGGCGACCGCAGCAGGCCGCAGCGGAGCTCGTCGCGTTTTATGTGGAGGCACTTACTTCGTGCCGATGATGTGCCGTCAGTGACGTCGGGAAAAGAGGGGGGCGGGCACGTCACGGTGGTGACGCTGTGGACGCGCCAGGAGCACGTCAGCCTCGACGTCAGCACGTCGCGGACGCCAAGGACTCGGCAAGGACCTCAAGGACGCCCCAGGGACTCCCCAGAGACGCGGCACATCCCCTCAGCGGCCCTGACTCCCTGACCTACGCAACCGGCGACCGGCTGGCGGCGGGCGACGAGCAACAGGTCGCGGGTTCAACTCCCGCCAGGCGTGGCAGCAGTGCTTTGCGTTTTTCTATTCCCCGGTGGCGTTTTGGAGCGCTCGGCGGCCACCTAACCGGTCCCCGTGGCTGCCGTGGCTGCCGTGGCTGCCGTGGCTGCCGTGGCCACCGTGCCCCTGAGCGTAATAGCTGCCCCTTCCAGAGCCCCTGCGGCCCGCGGCGCGCCGGCGGCCCAGGGCTCGGCTTGGCTCGCGGCTCCGCGTCGCTCGGCTCGTCAGCGACCGGGAACGGCTTGCCGGCTGGCGGCACGCTGGCAAGCCGGCGGGGAGCGGAGCGGGAGCGGAGCAGCCAGTCGCGCGGGGTCCGCCGTCCAATTCGAACGAACCGAGCCGAGCGCGCCGCGGCGAGCGCGAGGCGTGGCGCTCGCGGGGCACGCGCCGGGGAAGCCCAAGTGCTGTGTGTGTGTGGAAACCTACAGTGCAGTGCCGTGTGTGTGTGTGCGGTAGTGTCAAAGTGCCAGTGAGTTTGTGCGCCTTCATTTTGGATTACGCGACGTCGATCTTCAGCTCGACGGCCACCGCGCACCGCGCCACAGCGAGCAGGCCGAGCAGGCCGAGAGGGTGGCGGACGTCATCTGGCCTCCCTTCGACTCCCTTCGACTCGACTCCCCCCGTCCTTCGACTCCCCGGCCCTTTTCCCGACCCATCCCCCCTCTTTTTCATGTAAGTTGGATGCGTTATTAGGTAGAGCGCGGCTCGTGGCCGCGGCACACACACACACACACACATTTGGGTCGGGCAGGGACTTCCTGTGTGAAGTGGTTCCTTCCTTCCTCTGCTTCCGACTGGAAAAGAAAGAAAGGTGGGACGGAGAGGGGGGGGAGGCGCGTCTGTGACAGTTGCCTGCGGGATCCCACGGCCGCGACAGCCAGTCTGGGAAGTAAACACGGTGCGTTTAGAGACACGAACGTTTTTAAAACAGTCATGGCAATCTCGCGGATGAATGCGAATCGCTGAGGAAGTGGCTGGCGGTGAGGCGATGGAGGCCCTGCACTGCTAATGCGTTTGTTTCGGCGGGCATGGAGGGGTCGTCGGTAAGCGGCGATTTTATTGCTTCACTCGTGGGCTAGCGGCAGCCCCCGAGCTCTCTGTCTCCCTCGCACCTCTACGGCATGCGGGCCGCCCCGCGAGAGCGAGCGAGGCAGAGCGACGACTGTCCAGCCCACTGGACAACGCTGGACGGCGCAACAGGCTGGAATGACCGCTCTTGTCTGCATCCGCCATGGGCCGAAGTTGAGGGGCGAGCAGTAGGCTGTCAGCGCGGACCACGTCCGTCAGTGTGGGAGTGTGTGAGTGCGCCATACCGCACCCATGCCGCGCAGTGTACACGTTGGGCAGCACACTGGCGTCTGATCCGCATTAAAAAGCATGTGTGGACCTTGGCCGCTTCGCGTAAGTGCAGTTGGCCCCTCAACACGCAAAAACACAATGGTGTCTGAGAGACCCGGCGGCGTAACTGTGCACTAGCTGTCCCTTTAAAAAGTCGCCACGTCCGGACCCCACACATTGACAGCACACTGGCTGGGCCGGCGGGGCTGGATGCGCGCCATCAACGCATTTCCGCCCTGCACCTGTCCGACCTGGAGGCCTCCGTGGAGGGGGTCAAAGCGGTAGTTTCGGTGTGTGGCGGTTCAAACACGTGCCCGCCCGCCTGCCGGCCGGTTCAGTAACACCGGCCCGTCAAGAGGCACTGGACACAGCAACAAATTAAACATGCCAAAATCATCGGAGCATTTTTTCAAAGTTTTGTACGGTGTGGCGGCTGGCTGTCCGGCACGACAGAATAATCGGCGACACACTGTGGAAAACGAAGCCCGGCCCCGAATTCCGGTTGCAGCGGCCGGCCTGTCCGCCTCGGCTCGCCTGCCCGCCACGGCGACACCTTTTAATCACACCCTTTGTGCTCGACGGAGAAAAAGACAGAGGCCGTGACTGTGACCCCGGCCTGCCCACGGTGTGCCACGACGGCCTGCATGATCCCTGGCAGCCCATGGCAGCCCATGGCAGCCCGTCATAACGAAGACAATAAAGCGGCCGATCTGGCCGGGCCCATGCCGCCATGCCTGTCTCTCTCGCTCACGTGCGGGACGCCCCGTGAGTGCGACAGAGACAGGCCGGGCCGCGGGCAAGGCGCACGCATGCGCTGCACGTGAGCATCCCGGCCGTCTCTCTCGCGAAAGACGCCTGCGCCCATACGGCCGGCGTAATGTGTGCCGACTGCATGCGGAGACTGATGCACTGACGGCCCTTTCTCACAGTGTGCTCGAAACCGGGGAGGGGGAGAAGTTGCCCGACTTGTCCACTTGCTTTTAATAATTTTAATAATACAAACGCGCCGTGGGTGGTGTTTTTGCGGTGTGCTGCGGGCGCCTTTCCCGCGAGCGCGAACACCCATCATCCGTACCGGCGTGCCCGGCGTGCCTGGCGAGCCTGGCGTGCACACGGCGGTGCCGTGCACTCCGAGGAGTACCTGCCGGCGGACTCGGCCGCCTCGCCGCAATCAGCTGTAATAAGGACCGATTGGGCGGCCCGCTATGTGCATCCTGCAGTGGAGTGTGCTCTGGCCACTCCGTCCTCTCTGTGTGTGTGTGTGTGTGTGTGTGTGTGTGTGTGTGAGAGAGAGAGAGAGAGAGAGAGAGAGAGAGAGAGGGAGAGAGAGCTCGTCCCGGTTGTAAGAAACGGTTGTACTCTTCTTACACCCAAACCTCTCGCCAAACTGCCCCGCGAAGTGGCTTGAATTGGCGTGCTGGCCGCGAGCCATCGGAGTGTACAGTCTCCTCTCCGAGGCCTTATCACTGACACATCCAGATAGGACCGCCCGAACCGCCTCGCCTCGGCGGACGACGCCGTGTCGTCCCGCGACGCCCTGGATCTCCTCACGGACACGCAGCGCGACACGCAGAGCGACACGCCGGGCACCTCGGACGCGTGAAAGCTGACGGAATCAAAGAGAAATACGACAGTGCTCGAGACGGTGCATAATCATGACGTAAAACGGGGCGCAAAAATGCGGTCGCCCGAGCCTCTTGTCGGTGCGTCAAGACTCGGCCCGCGCCCCGCGGAATGCCGAGAGCAGCCACCTGTTGGCTTCGTCGCGCTCGGCTGGGTTGGGGCCTGAAGGGCCTAAGGGCCGAGGGCTGCCCTGAAGGGGGCCTCAGGAAGCCGTTGGCGCACTGTAATAGTGACCCGGAAGGGACTGTCAATGCTAGCAACGTCGAATCGATGCCATCGGCGTCCACAGGGAGTCGGGGTGGTTTGTCGGTTTGCGCTGTCTAGAGTGAGGCGCACCCGCTTATCGCAGGAAGTGCACTGCTAGAGGGGCCCTGACCCCCGGACTGCTCTAGACGTGCCGCGGCCGTGGCGGCGTGGCCTTGAGCCTTAAGCCCTGCCGCGGCGCCTAGGGGCCTTGCCCGCGCGGCACGATCTCGCCATGTGACCCGCGTGCCCCCACCGTAAGGCCCACCTGTGCCGCACTCTTATTGTTTTCGCCGTCTTTGTGATTGCCCTGCGGTGGCGTGGTCGTCCCGCCGTTCTTCCTCGGGGCTCGCTTCGCCTGCGCGGCTCGTGGTCCGCAGCGCGTAGGTCATTCCCTGGACGACGCGAAGCCCGGCGTCCTAATCCATCCGCGGCACAATGCATTCTCTGCCGTGCCTTTGGCTGTGCCTTTGGCAGTGCCCCATCCTGGAGGGCGGCGCTGCCCTGTGGCGCCGTGCTCACTCCGTGCTCTGTGCTCCGCAATGGAGTCGTAAAAACGCGCGTCGAGCAGCAGCAGCAGTGTGTAACGGGGCAGCGCGCGCCGCCACTCGAAGACGGCCAGGCCTGTCCTGCGTAGTGTCATCGCCTCGGTCGTCGCTGCGTGCAGCGACCCGAAATGCACGCAAACAGAGCATGCAAACACACTTTCATTGCTTCCTGCGCCGCCACCCTAGAAAAAGTTTTAGTAGGAGGACTAGTTGTGCCGGAGACGTAACTAAATATCAAGAAAAACATTGAGGGAGAATGATGCTGCCAAAAACTGTTTGTCTCCGTGTGCGGCGCCGCTGCAGACAGGTCTTCGCACGCGGCCGAACGGATTAAGTCATTGGCTCTCCGATCACGCGCCGCGTAGGCGTGAAGCCTGCCCGCGCGAAGCCCGGCCGCCGCTGGCCGCGCGGTGAAGCCTGCGTGAAGGCTACCGGGCGCGCCTCGGTAATAACACGCGTGAAGAAAGAAAGGTGTGGCCGGGAGAAAGAGGGCAAACGCCGGAGCCAGATTATCTGCCGGCCCACATGCGAGCACCCCCCCCCCTCGCGCCACCAATGCAGCAATTATCCCACCAACTCGTAAATCAAACAATTTTTCCTGCGCCGGTCAGCCGCGCCGCGGGGCCGCAGCCGGCGGCGCGGAGTGCGTGATTTTAGCGGCTGTCGTCCAAGACACTCCGGTCGGTTCGGCAGGCGGCGGCCGACGGTGGTACGGCGGCTTGCCCGCGATCCGAATGGAGTATCTTCCTCGGGAAGCTGCTGTTGCGATAAGGGATCGCTCGAGGAGTCGAGCCGAAAAATCGGCGTGTCTCGATCCTCTCGATGAATGAGGTCCTTCGCTCGCCGCGTGGGCTGGCGACGTCTTTGTCAGGGAATCGGGAATTCGGAGCTGGTTAGCAGCCGGCTGCGGTCGGGCAGGGCTGAGCTGAGCAACGCCCATCGGGTCGAAGGGTATTCATTACGAAAACCAATACACTCACACCCTCTCACACACACGTGGGGCGGTTGGCCGTGTCCAGTCATCAGGCGCCGGGCCATCACACGAGCCTGGCACACCGCAAGCGGCGCAACCCATTACCTCCTGCGACTCGCTACGCCCTTACACTGTAAGTGTAAAGGACGGTCCTGCTAACGAAACCGAACCGCTATGCCACTGAGACAGAGAAATTAATTGTGGTCGGCGGAAAAAATATCTTCTCTCATGCCGTTGACAATAAGTGGTAATCACTCAGCCATTCGGGAATCCTGTAATCATGCGTGCCTCGATTGTATCTAGTCGCCCACGCAGCCTCCCGCCCACGCCCCGCCCCGCTGTAGCTCGCCTGGGAACGGCCAAAGTGATGCTTATCCTTCCGTGTTTGCCTTTTATTGATTGATCAGGGCTGCGGCCGATTGGGTCGGACTTGTGTCCCCGCTGCTGGCGGCACGGCGCTGGGACGGGGGAGGAGGCTGCGCGATGCGGGCGATCCCGGAAGCCTTAATGACAGAGAGGCAGCGAGAAGCACAACCATGGGAGTTTCTCGAGATCACCATTTGTAGACGTTTGTCACCGTTTCAAGCGACTTTGCGGCATCACAGATCAAGCTGGTAAATCGCGCATCCTAGGAAAGAAGTGCTAAAGGAAGTGTCAAAGACTACCGCCCCGTTGAGGGAGTACGAGCCTGGATTGGACGCAGTGGCCGCCAAAAGTCAGTCCAAGTCACAATTTTCTATTCGCCTAGTTTTTGGTGGCCGAGGCGACGACAGGTGCTTCAGCCCGCGGCGCCTGGCCTCGCCTCGTCGGCAGCTCGTCTCGCGGCACACCGTGGGCACACTGTACACCAATCACGCCGCCCGGATAATAACCCGGCCGATCCGGCCGAGCGGCCGATTAGTCGGCAGGCGTAAAGGAAGCGACAGGTGGGGTGTCCTCGGGTGTCCTCCGCGGCGTCCTCCGCGAAGGACCTGCGGCCGCCGGGCGCCGCGGACACGTCTGCCGCGGTTCGTCGTCGGCGTGCTGCTGCACTTGGTGTACCACACAGTGTGCCGCCACCGCCGCCGGGCTAGCCGGGCTTGCGAACGGCCATACGGGCAACTTGACGTGCGCCCTGGCCTTGACTTGCCGGGCCCGCCGACGGCCCGCCGACGGCCCGCCGCGTGCCCTGCTGCTCTGACTGCCGCCGGCGACGTTGCCGCGCTTCCCGCGCCGGTACCGGGTACACCGAGTACTACCTGGGCACCGCCGGCCACCACCGCGCACTACTGCATGTCGGCCGTCATCATTTGCCCGCTGCTCGCGGACAGACCGCGGAAGAGTGGAGCGGAGTCGCCCTGTTTTGTCGCGGGTGGCACTGGGAGGGTGGCGTGCAAGGAGGCCGCCCACCACCTCCGCATCGTCGTGGACCTCGGACGGAACGGCGGCAACGTGACAAGGCGGCGGTGACGAGCCGTCACGTTTCGCGTTGGCCGATGCAAAGCATGCAAAGTGAGGACCGTTTCCAACGCGCTTCCACGAACCGATCGGCTTGCGTGACTTGGCGGCGGTCCGCGGGGACACACTCCACGACCACGGCGGCGCGGCCAGCGCGTGTAAACAGTGTGGCGGTGCTGGCGCAGCATGCGAGGAAGGCGGCACCGCCGCGTCACCTGCCTCAGGGAGGAAAAACTCGAGATTCCACGCAAAGCGTCTCCGAGTGGCCGACTGGCGGCCGTCGCAGTCCTGCGCCGAAGCTGCCCCAGCTTTCGTGCACCGCGCTTTGATTGGGGGCTCGTCAAATTAACGGTGGACGCGAGCAGCCCTGCGTCCAATCAGCGGGCCCCATTGTGCCTGGGACTCGGCTCGGGATTGGTCGAGCTTGCCGCGAGGCCTGGCGCTCACGACGTGGAGCTGTCCAGGCGGCGATATGGGGAACGCGCGCAAGAAAGAGGAGCGAAGGGCAATGACACGCTCTTTCACGTTTCGCACTTAACGAACACACACACACACAAGCACACACACATAGCTGGGACGTGATCGCCATTCGATAGGCTGTGCAGTGATTTCGTCCGTGACATCTTTACCGCCCGTTGCCTTAGATTACCGATGATGGTTGGCAGCCCTGAAATGTGTAACGGTTTGAAGCGGATCTGCCGGACTGATTTGGCAGCAGTGGACAGGCTAGCCTCATTTGCGTGCAGAGCCTTATCTGTTGCACTGACCTGTTGCGCCGTGCTTTCTAACAGTGGCTGTGCGACTCTATATCTATAGTGTAGCCCCGCCTCTGGCCCTTCACCAAGTGGACGGGTTCTTTGAATAATTTTCTCCGTTCGCAGAGGAGGATAAAGAAATTTGCTACGGCGGTTGAGATGAATTGTTAGCCGTCTTTTGCATAAAACGACGCTAGCCGTTTTTCTCCGTGTTGATGGCGTGCCTTCGGCCGTTCGGCCCTTCGGTTCGGCCCTTCGGACAAAAGGGCCGCCGCCGACGTGCCCTCCGCCCTCCGGCCGCGCCGGTACGCCTCCAAGAGCGCAGCAGCGACACCCGCCTTAGACTTGCAAATCGGGCATGCGACGCCGAGACGTATGGTTGTGCCGTACTGCCGGGCCGCCCGTTGGCCGCCCCGCCGCTCCGCCACTGTATGCTGATGGCGGTCACGTCAACGTCCCGCAGGTGCGGCTCCGCGACCAGCTTCCTTGCGTGGACGCGGCGCGAAAGTGCCCCGCAAAAGGCAGGCCGGCCGCGGAGACGAGGGAACGACACCGAGACACTGCACTCGGCGGAGGCGGCCGAGGAAGACGTTTTGAAGCGCGGCGACGGCCAGGCTTGCCGCCTTGCAGTGCGTGGCGCCGTGACTCGTCGGGGCGTGACTCGTCAGTCCGTGACACAGTGGCACGAGTGACACGCCTAGCACGCGCGCCGCCCCCGCGCACGCGGCGTGGCTTCAGCCTCGGCCGATTATGCACGTCGTGCGCACTGAAAAACTAAAATAAAATGTTTTGTGTTGTGTTGTTAACAACAACACGAATCTTTCAAAAAACATATTGTAAAAAATAAATTGAAAGTGGGTATTTGAACCCCGGTGTGGTGCGGTGCGAGGCAAGGCAGGCACGATGTGACCTGCCCGTCACCTCTGCACGTGCCGCCATGGCGTTCGTAGGCGAGGCGGAGCGAACCTCGTCGACATCGAATTTGCGGGGAGATGCATAAGCAACGTGTAATGCAGAGTGCAAAGCACCGCAACAAATAAATAATTAAGTAAATGAATGAATGAATATGGAGCCTGGTGGCGTGCTGGAGTGATGAGGCGACTGGAATCCAGCCGCCATTCGCTAGGCGGCCTGGCTGGTGCTGGCTGGCCAAGCCTAGGCGGCATTATCTGCTTTTAATGCATCGGGGCGTCCAAGCGGCGCGGCGCCAGGAAATTAGGCTTTTCTTTTTGTTCTTCATCTCGCTTTCTGCTTCTTCTTCTTCTTGTTCTGCGGGGACGCGTGTCGCGCGGTTGCCAGTGTGCGTACACGCGTGCCCGCGGCTGTACCCCAGCGCGCTGCAGCGCGACGGCTCGTAAACGATCTGCATGCGACGCGAAGAAAGGGGAAGAGGATGGAGCCCTTCGAGGATGGAGGCCTTCAGGGCCTTTCAAGGCTCATCGGGGCTCGGCTCGGCCCGGCTAGAGGCCCAGCCTCGGCTGGACTCGGCTGGGGCCGCTCGGCTCGTCTCTTTGTGTGCGCGCGGCTTACGGCCCTGTACAGCGACGTGCCGGCGTTACGGTGCGAGCCTCAAATCGAGGGCCGCGGGTTCGAGTCCCGCCGCAGCCGGCGGCGGCGTCGCGTTGCTTTATTTTGACGTCGCGCGATGGCAAATGGGCCCGAAAACCACGGAGACGCGTGTAAGACGCGCGTAATGCGGTGGCGGTCATTTATTTTTCTCACGACGACGACCCTTTTTCTGCAGTTGATGATGAGGTGGACTCGCTGCATGTAATTGAGTTGGGAGTCCTGGATGGCGGCCGACGGCAGCCGACGGCCCAGCGCGCTCAACGTGGAAGTGCGCTCCAGCGTTGCGTGAGACGGCCTGTCACACACACACACACACACGCACGCACACACACGGCGCGAGCGCACCGGTTTGGGGCTGTTGACCGAGTCGTCGGAGGCGCGATGCGAGAGGGCACAGGCACGACGACGTCGACGCCGCGCCACTCGCTGGAGGCCGGAGTCGAGCCCTATAGGCCTAGGCCAGGCCGCGCCTGGGCCGGACAGGTCACCTGACACTTAGCCGCGGTCGCTGCTCCCTTCCAGCTGCACAGTACCGTAGCTTTGCAGCGTGGCTCCTATTTTCTACGCGGCTGTGGAACCCACACCGCATTTCGCGAAAAAAAAAATAACGTGCGCTTGCAGTGTTTGTCTTTGAAATGCTTTTCCCACACGCGGCGGCTCGCCTCGCCCTTCGAGGGCCCACGGTGTGTGGAGGTGGAGGTGCCGTGCCGCGAGGCTTGGGCTTCGCCAGGCTTCGCAACGCTGAACCGGTTGGGCCGAGGATGCGATACGCAACACGCCGTGTCATAGGTCAGGTCTCCCCGGGCCGGGTCCGCTATCGCTGGATCCAGAGTGTGCCCCGGCTGGAGCGGCTGGAGCGGCTGGAGCCGAAACGGGAACAAACAGTGCGGTGCCGGCTCCAGGGCTTCATTCCGTCTCTCCGGCGACGAGGGGGCCACCACCCCCGTAATCCTGTGTACAAGTTTGCTGGTAATCCATGGCGTAATCACGTAATCCTTGACAAAATTCTGTCATTTTTCAACGTTTTGAGTCATTTTCCAACGTTTTCGAGCTATTTTTCAACGTTTTGACCAATTTCGAAATTTCGCGCGTAATCCCTGGTAAATATCCCGTAATCCCGTAATCTTGTGTACGACTGAAATGAGAGTGGTGGCCCCCTCGTCCGGCGATGCGACCCGCAGTGCGATCACCGCCTCGCCGTGGGAACTAGATGCGCCTCTCCGACGCCTTCTCGAGGGTTTCCTCGACGTGGGTGTCCCGGAGTCGGAGTCCCCCAGGCTGCCGAGCCGAGGCTCAGTGCGGACCAATATCGCATTAGAGACGACCCGTCGGAGTCTGCTGCTGTGGCTTAACCCTCTCCCTGTCCTTGTCGCATCCGGCTTCACACCCAGCCGGGCCGCGCTGTGACCTGTCTGCT
The DNA here is from genome assembly GCF_012932325.1 of Thrips palmi. Classification (NCBI taxonomy): domain Eukaryota; kingdom Metazoa; phylum Arthropoda; class Insecta; order Thysanoptera; family Thripidae; genus Thrips; species Thrips palmi. The sequence continues at coordinate 4,938,610 of NW_023144620.1, read as the reverse complement.
GCTTCGAACGCACACAGACAGACAGACAGACAGACAGACAGACAGACAGACAGACAGAACGAGACAGAGTTTCTGACAGACAGGCATTCAAACAAACAACAGACAAGAATGTCACCGCGCTGATAACTCTTATTTTGCCGGCGCCGCGGAGAGGCCTAGCGATGATGATGCCTCGGCGATGGCGGCGCCGTGGCAATAGAGCAGGGCGCGAACGAACGAACAGCAAAATGGAGCGAGGCGACAGCGCGGCCCCGTTCTGGGAAAAGAGGAAACATGGGAAATTAGCGGCGCATACACTGTAGGGGCGAGTTTTTTCAGCGCCCGTATTGTGACATGTGTGACACACTTCTTGCACCGAGGTCGTATGCCGTATAGCCCGGCTTTGCTCGGGAGGGCTGCCTTCGCATCAGACTCGGCTCACTGCGGCTCACTCGGCCCAGCAGGCTCCAGGCTCGCTCCAGCGCCAGTGCAGAGCGGGGCTTTTAAAAAGTTGCAAGCCGTTTGGAGTCAGAATACCGGGACTGTCGAGACCCCAGGGCCGAGCTCGGGGCCGAGTGGACGAGTTCTCGTCGGTCGTAAATATTGGGAAAAGCGTGGCAGTAAAGTCAGTCACGGCGCAGGCAGCAGCGCAGCGCACCGCACCGCCGGCCAAGGGATTCACAACGCAGCGACCTGACTCACGTCGGCAGAGCTGCGTCTGCAGGCGTTCTCCAGCCCCATGATGGCCACGCTCTGAGTCATGTTGCCGGTCGAGTCCGTTCCCGCTGGCTCGTCAAATTCGGACCGTGTTTTGAACCGATCGCTCGGACGGTCGCGTGGGTCGGTTCGGTTCGCAAGCGAGCGCGCAATGTTGACCGAGATAAGGCTTATCTGTGGGATGGCGACAACGACGCATTGCCCGCCCATTGAAGCCCGAAGGCCCGAAGGCGAAGGGTGTGGGAGCGGCGGCCCCACCTGGCGGGGCGCGGCGGGGCGGGCCGGCAACGAGGACGCGCGCTATCGCGCTGTCCCTAATCCCTTTTTAGCCGGCTATTCCCGAACGAGCACTTGTTGATTTTCGGATCGCTGCGAGTTTGGCCGCCTGCTCACCGCGCCCCTGCAGTGAAGAGGGTAGGCAACCCAACTGGCATGGCGGCGGGGCTGCTGTCCGCCCTTAAACTCGAGGCGACTGGAGACACTGCACCGATTTGTTCCCACACCCCGGGCTGCCCTAGACCATGCCACTGTTTGACTTGACCCACGCGCGCGGCGTGGCCCAGATAGGCCCCAGCCGCGCGTGGCCGCGACCAGGCTCTAATTGTTTCTGTTGTTGTGTTGCAGGTGGCGCAGGCCGTAGTGCGGCCCCGGCCGCGCCGCTCGGCCCCCAAGGCCCCCGAGGCCCCCTCGGGCCGCCGCCATGCTCGCGGTGCAGCCCTCGCCCCCCGCGGCGTCGTCCGCGCCGGCCGCCCTGCCAGCCTCGCCCGATGAGCCCCCCGAGTCCACGAGCAGCAGTGGCAGCAGCAGCAGTGATAGTGCGGCGCGGCCAGATAGCAGTGCCACCTTCCACGACGGGCCGCGGCCGGGCGATAAGGCAAACCCGTTCCGCGATCAAAGTCTTGAGAGTGTCTCGGCAGCACCGCAGGCAGCGCACGCAGCACCGCACCGAGTACCCAACGGAAGCACTGCGACCACGACCGTCGCCGACAGTGTGTCTTCGCGCCTCGCCAAGAGCCAGAGCGTCATCGAGAACCTGCAGCGCAACCTGGTGACCAAGCTCAGCCCCACCACCATCGAGTCGCTCAAGAGCAAGTACGCCGCCACGCCCGCACCGCTCGCCCGACCTGACCCCGGTCTTGACCTCGACCTTGGCCCAGATCATCCCTCCCCGTTTTTACCTGCGAAAAGCGGCGTCGAGGTGAAGCAGCAGGCCAAGAAGCAGCCCAACGGCAAGCCCGCTGCCGTCTTCGACGTGTCCAACGTCGAGGGCCAGAGCAGCGTCAAGCTCGCCTTCCTGAGCGGCCTCCCCGTCAAGGCGGCCCCGCGCGCCGTCCCCAGCGCCGTCCCCAGCTCGCCCAAGAAGGCCGTCGAGAGGAAGCCGCTGCACGGACCCTGGGCCCGGAAGGTCGTGGACAAGCCAGCGCCGTCGAACAAGCCACCCGTGCCCACCAAGAAGGACGTGCTCGTCGTCAAGCAGGAAGTCGTCGCCAAGAAGAAGTCCCCCGTCCGGTCACCCAGGAAAGACGCGCCGCAGGACGGCCTGTCCGAGCTGCTCAAGAACCTGGTGACGGGCACGACGAGGCGCAGCGACAGCGACACGGGGACAGCAGCCGACACCACGGCGTCGAAGCCCCGGCCGCCCAAACCGCAGCCCGCGCCGCGCACTACGAGTCTGCCTCCCTCGACCGACACGCCCCCGCCGTCCGGACGGCCGTCGCGGGAACTCGCCGCGTCCCCGGCATCCCCGTCGCCGCGGCCGAGCAGCCTCAGCCCCACAAGACCGTCCCCGGCCACGTCGCCGGGGAGGACGCCGCCGGAGCGCTCCCAGCTGCTGGAGGAGCGGCTCAACGAGATCCGGAAGGACCTCTGGGAAGAGGAACCGGACCCCGCCGCGTCGGCGCCGCCGCCAGGGCGACTGCGGCATGACGGCGTCACTCCGACCTCGCCGCCGCCGCGATCGGTGCAGGAGGCCACGCTAGAGCACTACGCGCGCGCCATCCAGAGGCACCTCGACGGCCAGGGCGGCGTGCCGGCCGCGCCCCGCCTCAGCGAGCTCCACGTCGACACGTCCAGCTCGACGCACTCGTCCACGTCCACGCTCGTGTCCACGCCGTCGCAGCTGTCCCCCGGCTGGGCGTCCTCCGAGCCCCGGGCGCCGCGTGGACGCCGCCTCACCGACAGCGACGCGTCCCGGGCGACGTCCCCCCAGAAGAAACGGCTGCGCGACGAGCTCCTCGGCTTCTACTACCGCAGCCTGGAGCGCGAAGCCCGGCGGCCGCCCGCGCCAGGGAGGTCCGGACGCCTGTCCGCGCCGCCGCTGCAGCTGCCCGTGGTCATCCCCACGGACCAGGCCACGCGCACGCCGGACCGCACGCTGCGCCAGGAGTTCATCGTGGTGCGCGACAGCGACGCCACCTACCAGAACCTGCAGTCCCTGCGCCGGCCGCCGGGGTCCCCTCTGCTCGCGTCGGGCGAGGACAGCGACAGCACCACGCAGGACTACAGACCGCGGCCCCGCAGCAACATGAACTTCTTCGTGCGCGGCGGGCCGCAGCGCAACACCATCGGCTCCTACCCGACCAGGAAGACGCCGCCGCGCGACGAGGTGGACCTGCGTCGCGAGTTCGGCGACGTCGAGCTGCGCCACCCGGAGAGGCTGGCCCTGGCCGGCCTCAAGAAGCGCCACAACAGCGAGTCCGGGGCAGCCGAGGCCGACGTGCCCGTCAGGACTGGCAAGAACAGCAACGCGTGGGTCAGCCCCAAGGACGCCAAGGACGCCAAGAAGAGCGCCAAGGCCAACGGCGGCAAGAAGTCGCTGTTCCCCATCTTCCGCAAGGGCAGCCTGCACCCCAGCCAGCCCGCCTCGCCCAGCACGCCGCCGCCCACCCTGCCCAAGAGGGTGAGCTTCTCGTCGGCCACCTCGCCGATGTACGCCAGCACGCCGAACGGGCAGGCCGGGCAGGCCAACGGGGACGGCTGGCCGACCCGCAACGGGCACGCCGCCACGCCCCCGACCAGGGTCTCGCGTCTCGACAGCAGTGACTCGGTGTTCCTGCCCAACTCGCCGTCGTACTACGCCAACGGCCACGGCAACGGGTATGCGGAGCAGATCTATGCAAACCAGTACACTGTGTCGCCGGGCGAGGGCACCTACGTCAACTACACCATGCCCACCCCTCCAGACCTGAACGGCATCTCGCGGGCGGCCAGCTTGTCGCAGCAGCAGCCTGCGTCCCAGGGGGTGTACGGCACCACGCCACAGCCCACCTCTGGAGTGTACGGCTCCACCAAACAGACATCAAATGGAGTGTACGGATCCACCAAGCAGACATCTAATGGAGTGTACGGCTCCACAAAGTTGACATCGAACGGAGTCTACGGATCCACCAAGCCGACTTCGAATGGAGTATACGGGTCCACCCAGCAGCCAAACTCCGGAGTCTACGGCGTGGCCTTGCAGTCGCCGACGGTAGTGTACGGCACTCGGCAGCAGCCCGGGCCTTCCCCGTCCAACCAGGGCAGCCAGGGCAATCAGGCCTCGCCCGGGGCCGGGGCGTACAACCCTGCGCTGCCGTCGCCCACGAGTACTTACGGCTCCACGCAGCCGTCGCCGGCCTCGGAGTACGGCCCCACGGTGTTCGCCAACACGGCGTTCGGCAACGGGGTGTACGGCACCAGGCAGCAGGCCTCGCCCAGCCCGTTCGCGGCGCAGCAGAGGACGCCGACGTCGGACGCCGCGCTGTACGGCTCGGCGAGCAGCCCGTCGACGCCCTACGCCACCAGGCCGCCCAACGGCGCGTCCCCCGGCTCAGCGTACAGCCCGTCGCAGCCGCCGTCGGGACCAGGCTTTGGGTCCTCGCCGAACACGTCGGCGGGGTCGGCGCCGTCGCCGGCGAGCACGTCTCTGGGCACGGCGTCGTCGCCCTACGGCCAGCGGCAGGGCGGCCGGATCTACGGGCGCACGGGGCTGCCCCCGCGGGCCCAGAGCGCCACCCCGACCATGATGGCCATGGCGGCGGCGCCGGACCGGCCGCTGCCCCCCATCCCCAGGGGCCCCGGGGGCGCGGCCATGACGGCCATGACGGCCATGACGGCCATGACGGCGGCCAAGCTCAGCCAGCTCACGTTGTCCGAGAGCGAGTCCGGCAGCGAGGCCGGAGAGGTGCAGCGCATCCTGCAGCAGGCCAACGACAAGAGGAAGATCTCCTACTTCAAGTTTCCAGGTGAGCGACAACAGACTATTTCAAGAATTTCTGGTGAAGGTGCGGCTTCATCCAGCGCGGAGGCTGTCGATACTCCGGTCTGTCGCCGCGGGAGTACTCCAGCCCGCAGAGACTCTGCCCGTTCCGCGCGTGGGGTATATCCACTGCGCTGCCTTCCCTCGTTCCAGGGCGCCGCGGCGCGTCTCTCTTTCCCGCGCCTCTTGGTCTCTCTCTTTCTCTCAAACAAAACCAGTCTCTCTTGAGCCAATATTTGCGCGGCCAGTACTTTATTTCTGAATCGCTCTGCCGCTGATTGGGCGTTGTGGTAAATATTGCGCGAAGACTGAAAGCCGGGCGATGAATGGGATAATTCGAAAACGGGGATCGCGGATCGAGTTGGAGTGCGGAGCAGAGTGTAGCGGTGAGGGGGAGGGGAGGGGGGAGACCATTCAAGGGCCTTCAATATGTCCGGGTAGCCGCCGTTTTCCCGCTGTAAGTGATATCTAGCGGGCGATCATTCCAGGCATTGGTGCCCGCTCAGGCGGGGGCAGTCCCGATCCTACCCCATCCCGGAGCGCCCCGCCCCGCCCCAGGAAGCAGTTCTATCCTTTCACCGGGCGACCGGGAAAACGACGCAACAATAGGGCCAGCAGTCTGTTATGGACGCATCCTTCCGCTGGACCTTTCTTCCTTCCTTCACGCCTCCCCTAAAAAAAAAATTAGACCAGAAAAAGTGTAAAAAAATTGGCATGCCGGTTTATTTTTGACGAGCATTCTGCTTTTGTCAGTGATTCATCCTCGTGCGCAAGAACACTCAAGAAGAAAAGAAATTGCAACTTTTGTGTTGGAGAGTGTAGCCCACGTTCCGGGGCAATTTTCCGCATTGGCTCAGCCTCCTTGAGATCAGGCTGGCGCGCACCGCGCACCACGGCCTGGCGCGTAGTGCTCTCGGGCTCGCCCTTGATTCCCTTGATCTGCTTCTAGCCAGAGGCAGGCTTCGGCCTTCGGCCCAGGGCGGCCTGGATTGGTCCTCGAGACAGGCTTCCTTCCTAGACTCGCCCTCTAGCCGCTCTGATCCCATTTTCATCTTTTCGAGCACGCAGCCTGGCTGGCTGGCTGGCTGGCTGGCTGGCTGGCTGGCTGCCTGGCTGCCTGGCTGGCTGGTCGGCTGGCTGGCTGGCTGGTCGGCTGGCTGGCAGGCGCGTCCACCACGCTCGCAGGCCGACCCGCCGGGCTCGCCAGCAGCCGACACTGGCAAATTGTTAATTTCCTTCTGTGCCTGCCCCGGCTGCCCCGTCTGCCCCGCGTGCCCCGGCTGCCCACTGGCCCCATTCCGTTTCCATTAGGGTCAAACGTCAAACGAGCGTCCCCGCGGCGCAAGGCGGCGCGGCGTCGCCATCCGCAGTCACGTTTGAACGGAGGCGCCACCTGCCGGCAGCCCGGCAGGCAGCCCGTCCGCCTGGCGGGGCGGTGCCTGCGTTCGCTTCGCACCTTCACGCCCGATATTGTTTTCCCGCATCGCTGCGCCGCTTGCCGCCACTTTACCCCTCCGCTTCCGGCGGCGAGATTCGACGCGCAGATTGAAGAATAGCAGGAAGGAGTGACTGGCTGCGAGGAAAGCGGCGAAAGCAGTTGGAACTGCGTCGCTGCCGCCCCGCGGATCGACTTGCTTCTCGAGTGTCGGGACAAACAACCGCTTGAAACAGTGCCGAGTACTCCGCGGCGGGCGGGCATCGGTACGGCTCCCCAGAGCGCCCCCCTCCCCGTTCCTTGAATCCCTCGCTCCGTGTTGTTGAATCTGCCGGTGTGTCGAGCTCTGCGTGTATGTTCTCTGCTTGGGGGCGCGTGCGTGGCGTGGCGTGCCTGAGCCGATACCTCGAAGGGAGAGGCGAGGCGCGGACCCTGTGGGAAATCGGAGAGCCCTGGGGCGAGCCCATTGGCCCCCCGTGCGTGTGTGTGCGTTTGTGTGCGTTGGCATGGGCCGTGGTCGGGTGATGCTCTCTTCGGCGATAATGCATGAAACGGGGAGAATGGAATCACCGCGCCGATTGTGCTAAACGTTTTCGAATGGCGCACACTCTCACGCAATGCGGACTGGGTGCGGACTGGGTGCGGACTGGGTGTGGCCCGCGGGGCGGCGGCGAAGCCCCCCCCCCCTCTCGACCCAACCCCTCCGTCCCCGGCCGGCCAGTCACGTCAGCTGGGGTGCGTCCACCACCGGACCGCCGAGCAATTCCGAAGAGACGTGTCCTGTCCCTGTCGCTCTCGCGGTGCGTCCCGTCGCGGTGCGAGAGAGGCAGACGAGAGGACTCTGCCGGGTGCCACCAAGGCGCGCCGAGCCACGACTTCCGCCCGAGGGAAGTTCGCCTCTTCGGCAGGACGAGTGGTTCTGTACCGGTCACGGAAATTCGCTAGTTCCAGTGTATGAGCTCGGCCGCTTTGATGGCAGCGTGGTGCTGATGGAACGGACGCAGGACGAAGGCTGCTGATGAGCGCCTTATCGCGGTCGGGGATCGGCTAGGTCAGTGTCTGTGCAAGCAGGGCAAGCAGGCTGTCTGCAGGATGTGTCGTCCTGGACGCGGGGGCGCGGCGGGGAGGAAGCCGGGCGGGGCGGGGCGGGACGTAAGGGCATTGGACCCGAGCCGAGCGCGCCCCGCCCCGCCCCGCCCTGCCGGGGTGTTTTCTCTGTGGCCGAAGGGGTGGGCTGCTCCTTGGAAGACTGAGTAGGCGGAAAAGGCCCAGGCAGGCGGTCCAGGCGGTCCAGGCCGCCACTGTATGGGTGCGGCTTCGAGATTAGGGCAGGCCGGCCAGGGCGGGGCGGGGCGGGGCGGGGCGGGCAGCTGGATGTGGGGCGGCGTGGCGGCGCGTGGCGCGGTGTTATCGATCTGACGCGCCACTGCCGCCGCCACCGCGACGCGGCACGGCAGGGATACGGCAGGGAGGGTGGGGCCCCCGCCGCCCCGCGCCACTCCCCCCTAACCGTGACGTCACGGAGGCTGGTGCTCCCTGGAGCTGCAGCAGCGCTACCTTGAGCTGTAACGCGAAGGGCTCGCAGTGTCGTGAACCGTTGAGGGAATTTCCCGGACTTTGGCCCGATGTGAGGCTCCACGCCGCGAGTGAGTGAGTGAGTGAGAGGGTGAGAGGCACACACCGTGCGAGACGTGGCGGCGAGGCGAGGCGGCGGTGGTGTTTGTGGCGGTGTCTGTCAAACACGGTCGGGGCACTGCCCTGCCCTGCGCCCCCCGGTCGGCTTCCAGGCCGCTCCAGGGTGACTGTGTACGGGCTCCACCGCGACTGCGGCGGCCCTCCGGCGGCACTCCAGCGGCCCTTTGGCGACGTCTAGGCGCTTTTACTGGACACCGGGGACGGCGCGAGCCGCCAGCGAGCCAAGAGTGAGGTTAGGGCGTCGCGGCGGAGCAGGCGGAGCAGGCGAAGCCAGTGCGACCGCCGCGCCGCGGCCGCGCCAACCCCGCCCCTCCAGGCCGCCCTGCTCCGCTCCAGCAGGCATTGCCCTGCGTCGCGCGGCCAGGCGGTGAGGTTAGGGTGGCCGGCCTCACTCGGCTCGCCACGGCCCGGCGGGGTCGCCCGTCGGGGTACCCGTCGGTACCGCTGTGTTGTGTGGTGGCGCCGCGGTGGACCCTTTGTCCTTTGACCCGGTGCTGGCCCCGCCCCGCCCGGCAAAGCCCAGCGCGGCAGTGGCGTGGTGAAGCGTGTCAAAGGGTGGCCAGAGGCCTGCGACAAAGGCCTTGTTGCCTTCCGCGAACACTTCCGAAAACCGAACCGAAATTTATTTTACTTTGTTTTCGTTTAGGGATTTTTCAAATGGGGTTCCCGTCTAGATCTGTATGGGTATAAGCAATGGTCGGCATTACTATTTTGATCTAGTTAACTGCAAGGGGTGTTATCGGCGTTTATTGCCAATGTTTACGATGAATTCAGTAAGCATCCTTCCCAGCATCGCGTTAATGTCCGGTTAATGTTCATTCCATTTTTAACTTGACTGGTAGCGGTAACGTGCGCGCGATCTGAAAGCACGCTGGCCAGAGCCGGAACCCGGTTCCCGGAACCCGGTTCCCCGTAGCCGCTTTTCGCTGCCTTTCCTCTTTGGCGGCTCCGACGCACCGTATCGAGCGAACGCGCCGGAACGCATCCCGACGGTAGAGGTAGGCGAGCCTTGCTCTTCGGGGTGCGTTGTTCGAAACGTGTGGAGGGGCGGGGCGGGGCGGGGCGGCCGGGGGGTGGCGTGCGATGGGCCGCGTTCGCTTCGCGCCCCGAGACCGGGGCCCCGGCACGGCCAGGGACTCCGGGAGGGGGAGGACGAGGCCCTCCGGTTCCTTCATTTCGGCCCATTGCCACTGCAGTGCAATGCCCCGCCCACGGGTCCCCGGGTCGGTGAACTGCAGATTGCGAAGGGAAGGCGGACCTGTCCGCCACCTGCCTGGCTAGCACGCTAGCGCCGCAACAGTGTAGGGACAGGAGAGACTTGTCTCCGAGACGACGCGTCAGACGCACGCCCCGCCGAGCGATGCCGAAGACTCGCTCTGTCTCTCTCGCGCCGTCGCGGGCGTCCCGTGAGTGCGACGGAGACAGGGCGACGCGGGCGACGCCCTTCGGAATCAGTCCGCTGTATGGCTGCATGCATAATGCAGAGCGCGGCTTTCCCGCCGCGGGCCGTTTGTTGTGTTTTCGCGACTTGTGGAAAGGGGAGGGGGGACTTTCTCGCTTTGAAACCCGCCTCGCCGCCTCGCCCCGCCAGGGTCAGAGGTCGCGCGCCGAAGCCACCGAGTGGCGTTCGGAGTGTTGAACTGGCGGTGTGCGCCTCTCGCAGGGTCCGCAGGGTGTAGGAGGGACATGCGCGACCCGCCACCATGCTGACGCGCTGGAAGAGCAAGGACAAGGAGAAGGACAAGACGCTGCCCAGGGAGAAGAGCGCCACCCTCGGCAGCAGCAGCAAGAAGAAGCGCAAGTTCGGCAGAGAAGGTGAGTCACTCGTTGTAGTCGGGTCGGTCTGTCGCCTCCAGCTCCAGCGGTCTTCTGGCCCACTGTGCGCATGTGATGTGCCCGCTGTGTGGACTCGGTGCAGTCGTGTGTCTGTGAGTGGACCGGCCGCCGGTCATCGAGGCCGACTGCCGCCGCCACTGTGTGGACACTGTCCCGACACTGTCCACAGTCATCGGCAACACAGCAGTGGAGGAGCGAAGGCTGCGCTGCGGGGCCGCGCCGTCGCACTGGTGGTGCTGGCGGTGGACTGCCATTGCTCGTTACAATTTTAACGCGGATCGATCGACGCTTCATGCGTCAGAGCCAGAGTGGGGCTGAACCACTTTGCGGCGATACTGCTCCCAAACCACTCCGTAGAAAACAGATGTTATGAATTTGAAGGCTTCATCTGTCTGGGACGCCTTGCCCACGAATTAGATAAAGGGTGGCGAGTGGAACAACGCGATGTGTCGGAGAAACAGCCAAGGCTATCAACACTGCCGTGCCCCCACCCTCCAGCCCCCGCGGCGCCCCAGCAGCCGTTTCGTAACAGAGTCACGCGTCCGCCCCAGCCCTCTCTGTCTCTTTCCGTCTCGCTGTGTATCTTTGTCCCGAGTTGAGACACTGCGGGCCGTGGGGCCGTGGGGCCGTAGTGCCGGCGGGGGCCCAGCAACATGAACTCGCTTGAGGCAGAGTTTGAGGCACGGAGGCGTACACAGGCACACCGAGGCACACAGGGGGAGGGGCAGAACGAGTCTAGACGCTCGCTTTGGGGTTCAAATCCGGTGGAATCTCCCATTGCAGGTCAGTGCCCTTCCAAGTTGTTTTCGCTGGCTAGTCCACTTTTGTCCATTTTCACCACCGAAATTGTTCGTTTGCGGTGTCTTCTGTGCGGTGCCGCCTCGCGGTGACCGACCGGTGACCAGTGTTTGCCGTGTCCGGGACTCGCCGCCCAAAACTGCGGGGCGGCCGACAAAGTTAAACGAAAATGAAACGACCAAAGTCCCTTCCCTCTGAAGCCGCGCTAAAGTGACGCTCCCGGGGCCGGCACGCACACACGCTCGCCCACGCGCGCAACCTGGCGCACACACTCGCACTTTTTAAACTGCTTTCCCCCATTTTCTCTGGCGCGGCTTCGCCATACCGCGTTCGTCGAGAAGTTGGCCGCGACGCGAGTCACTCTGCGGCCAGCTTTGCAAACCGTTTGCCTCGTCCATTATTCCCCTTCCTCTTTCTCTCTCCTTCCGAAGAGTCGAGCCGCCGCGAGTGCCCGAGTGGTTCCCCACCCCCTCCCCGCGATCTCCCTGCGCGCGGTACGAGGGGCGCATTAAAGTGCCTCCTCGCCGTTCAGGCGGGCCCCCGCGGAGTCTTCGCGGGGGGATACGGTGGAGCGGGCGCAGGGCAGGGGCCTCTGTCGACACACACCTGCTGTTTAAAAATACACGGCGCGCACACACACACACACACACAGCGCAGCCCCTAGGGTGGACCTCGCCGCCTGCGAGGTAGGCCGGCCCGCCGCCGCGCCTGCTCTGCGGGCTGGCATGGCCTGCTCGTCGGGCGCTTGCCGCGCGCGCTGCCGGCCGGGCTCGTCTCCGTCACCGTCTCGGCCGGTGAGGCCCTGCACCGCAAGACGACGCTGTGGCGGCCAGGGGCAGGCCGGCGGCCGGCGCACCCTTAATGGTGGCCTTTATTCCAGCACACTAATGAGCTTTCATTGTCCGCGATGCTCCCCGGCGCGGCGGCCAGGCAGGGCTGGCGGCCAGCACGTGGCCAGGCAGCCAGGCAGGCAGCCAGGTCTCCGGGGGCGTAAACTTAGAAGCAGCTCGGCCAGGCTCGGCCGGGCTCGGCCGGATCACAAGGGCGCTGGGGTGATTAAGGAGGCCGGGTTTATGACCAGCGCAAGGCGGGCAAGGCGGCCCAGGGCGGAGGCAGGCCGCCGTGCACTCCGCGGGGTAAGATAATAATTAGTGGTCCCGCGATGGCGGCGCTGTGCGTGTGTATGTGCGTGTGTGTGTGTGTGTGTGAGGCAAAGAACGCGGCCATGCTTGCAGGCGGGGCCGCGCCGCGGGGCGTACAGCGTTTGAACTTGCCGCCACCGCACCCTTCTTGCCGCGCCGCCGCGCCCCGCCTTGCAGATCCGCGGCTCGCTCCGCGCTCCGCTCCGCGGTTCCTGCCGCCGCACCCTTTGCCGCTTCTTTGGCCGCATTCCCCCGCGTGCCCCTGCATTCCCCGCCCGAGGCGCCCCCCGCGGCCGAACCGGCAACTTGCGGCCGAAACTGGGTTAGCGATGATCCCCCTCGGCGCTGCGGCCCTGCGTCTTGCGTCTCGGCGTGTGGGCCGACCTCGGCCGGTGCGTCGTCCGGTACCCCCTCCGATACCCCTTCCGGTGCACCTCTGGTGCGTCCAGTACCCCTTCCGGTACCCCTTCCGGTACCCCTTCCGGTACACCTCTGGTGCGTCCGGTACCCTTTCCGGTACCCCTTCCGGTACACCTCTGGTGCGTCCGGTACCCTTTCCGGTACCCCTTCCGGTACACTTCTGGTGCGTCTGGTACACCTCTGGTGCGTCCGGCTCGCGCCAGGCGTCGCTGCTGGAAGCGCTGGAAGCACGTCGCTGGGCTGGACACGACGACAAACGCGGTGCCGCAGCGAGGCCGCAGTCGCCGCCCGGATTAAGTCCGCCCCTCCCCGCCACCGCCGCCATGACCACACCATGACCACCTTCGCCGCAGCTTCTGTCAACTCGGAGTCTTCTGGCGGGGCAGCGCCGCTGCTTAGACATTCTGCTTTCCCTCCCCTCCCTCTGCCGCCTTTTCCCTCACACAAATACACGCCCCCCCCCCCCACACACACACAGAGCGGCAGGACGCGCCGGACCATAATGGCATTCTGCACCAACACACCGGACTCGCTGCAATCTGGGCCGTCGCCGCCAACTCTGCCTCTGCCGCTCTGGCCGCTCGGCCGCTCCGCCCGCTCCTGTTTCCGGTCGCCGCGCGACACTTTACTCCGGCGGGCGAGGCGCGCCGAGGCCGAGGCCCTCGCCGTCAAACTCCAATTAAACTTTATCAGTCCCGGGGAGCGAAGCTGCACCGCTTCTTATTAGTTTTCGCGGCAGTCCGAGCGTCGAAAGAAAACTCCGCGTCACATTTCGGTCCGCCACTCCGCCCCGCCCCTCTCCTGGACGCCAGGACGCCTACGCTGGAAGGCCGTCACTTCCGGTCGGCCTAGCGCCCCCCGGTGTTTGCGTCATTATTAAATGGACGGTAGAGAATTGGCGTTGCCCCGAGCAGACTGATGTCTAGACACACACCCCGCCCCCTCCCCTCCCCCAGCGTCTTCCCTGCTGCGGTCAGAAGTGTGCCAATACCCGGAGGCGGGCAGGCGAGCCACGTCTTGGGCCGAGCGCCCTGGAGCCTGGAGCAGCCCTGGAGTGGAGACGAGACGAGAGGCAGCCTGGAGGCAGCGTCCGCACGCGTTACACCTTCAATAACGAAATTTGGCAACTTGCGCTTTCCGAGGCACACACAGCACACGGCACCGCGCACCGCGCTGCGCTTTGAGTTTGCAAATTAAATCAAATCACCGCCGCGCCAGGCAGCCGGGCAGCCAGGCCGCCAGGCAGAGGAGCTCCGAGCAAGCAGGGCCGCGGGTTTTTGCTCGTTCCCGAAAGAGAGTGCTTTGTGTCTCTCTCGCACCCCCACGGCGCCTCGGTGAAGTAAGCGCTGCTCGGAAGCAGCCGAGAATGCCATTTCTTCCCTCCCCGCTCCGCCGTTCCGCTGCTGGTGACTCTGATATTTGGTCGGCGCGCGCGGCGCGGCACGGGATGCTCGCGCAGATAGGCCCTATATAGGGCGTAACTGTATTTCCCCGCATTACCATAGATATATTTCGCGATGAGGCGCGGAGCGGCAATTTTTCATCCCCGCCCCCGCCTCCCCTCGCAGCGCAGCCCAGGTACGGCGTCGATAGTCGCCGGGCTTCCCTCGCCGATGTAAGCGGACGAGGGAAGGGGTTTTTAGTTAAGGCGAGCGGGTGGCGCGACCACGCCGAGTAGCGGTGCGCCCGCATGGCCGCGCCGCCCGCCACGCCCCGCCACGCCCCGCCACGCCCCGCCACGCCCCGCCACGCCCCGCCACGCCACGCCCCGCCACGCCCCGCCACGCCCCGCCACGCCCCGCTAGCACTGCTAACGGCAAGTTGCGAGTTGGCTTTAACTTTCGCCGTTACGGTGCAGGTGCAGCCGCCCACGCCTTTTGTATGAGGATTTGCATGGCTTGGACAGCCAAGGCGGCGGAGGCGGCGGAGGCGGCGGAGGCGGCGGAGGCGGCGTGTTGCCACAGGCCCGGCCGGCAGGGGTGGGGGCGGGCCGCGGTGGGGGCGGGGAGGCTGTCGGGGTGGCCTGGGCGCGGTCGGCAGCGGCGGCAAGGCCCCAGCACAGTTCACCAGGAGCCTGCCGACGCGCTGCCGCCTCGCGCTACGCCGCTACGCGCTCTCGGCCGCCGAGAGCAACAGGCGGCAGGGGCGGTACCCGAGGTACCCGGGCACCCGGTCGGTCACCGTCGGTCAGTGTCAGTACCGGTGCGAACACCGCGGATTGGGTCCTTGTGTGTGAGAGAGTCCGGTGTTTGTGTCTGTGTGTGTGCATGTGTGACTGTGACGTGCCTCTGTGTGTGTGCGTGTGTGCGTGCGTTAGGCTGAGTGGGTGCCCTCTGCTTGCGTGCGTGCGTTTGCCCCTGGCCGTTTTAATCTTGCTGACGCCCCTCGGATTTACTCTGCCATGGGTGTGGCCTCTCGCAAAACCAGGTTCTCGAATTCCTCGCGAGCCTAATGAAATTCGGGCTTGAAGTGTGTCAGCTCGGTGCGGGCAGTTGGACCGAGTCGCAGTGCCACTGCACTGGCCAGGCTCGACCACTAAGCACTGAGCGCGGCGTCCCCGGGGGAGCCAACTATCACCGAGAGCCGAGTTCAGCCCCTGGCTGCACGAGGTGCTAGCTGGCCCTTTCATCACTTAGTCTGGCCCAAGGGCTGGCCTAGTCCGAAGAGCCCTTGCTCTGTCTCTGTCGCACTCACGGTCCGTCCCCTCGGCGTGCGAGAGAGACAGAGCGACGACCCGTCCCGCCGGAATCGCTCGGCCGGAGTGGTTCGGACAGCACGGTTTTTCGCACTGTGGTGGCGGTACACGTGTAGGGGCCACGCCACGGCACTCGAAAAAAAAGGCGGGGACGGTGGAAGCAGAGTAAGGTCAGCAAGGGAATGCGGGGAGCTAATTGGCAACTGCGGTTTGTGCGCGTTTTTGCTCTGTTTTATTCAAAGCCTCGGAAACGTTCCCCACCTGACTGTCAATCCCTCCACTCCGCCGGGCATTTCGTTCGGCGGCCGCGGGGCTTTCGGGGCACTATTTCCATTGGCCAAGTTGGAGAGCTCCAAACTCGCTGAACCTGAACGTCAAGGCCGCCGCGGCTCCGCGCCGAGTCGAACCTCCGCGCCGACGCGAAATGCGAATCGTGAAACGCGAACCGTTTGCTTTCCCGCCTTGGCCTGCTTGGCCCTGTTCCCAGGCGACTGTTTGGGAATGGCTCAAAGTGCGACTTAATGAGTGGGCACAGCGAGAGGCGTCCCGAAGCGCTCCCCATCGGGGGAAGTCCGTTTAGAATACGCCCCGCTAACGCGGAGCGCGTGCAGAGGCTTTTTGGTTGGTTCGTAGGGGTACCGTTCTGCGAACAGGGCCACTCGTTGCCAGGTGGTCAGCGCGAAACCACTCGGTCCGCTTCCTTTTTCCCAGTGCACCAGTTTCAGTCCGCCCTGCGTGCGAACTGCAGCCCTGTTCTTGCCGAGCTCGTCGCCCTCCGTTCGTTACCTTCGTTACCACACTAGCCGAGGCGGCAGTGGCAGTGCAGAAAGAAGGCGCGCGTATGAAAGGCAGGGCGGGGAAACGGTTAATTTGCCGCGGCTCCGTCAGGTGTGCTGCCGACGATAAACGAGCCATATATTTAGGGGGAAGAGTGAGAGAGACAGAGAGCGAGGAGGAGAAAGAGGCGGGTGCGTTCTTTCTTCATTGTCATGGATCATGACCGTGATGAATGTGCTTCGCGAGGGCAATACCGCGTGAGTTGGACGTCGGGCCGATGGCTGGAAGCTGGAGCTGGAATTCCATGGAATGCGGGAGCAGGTCGAGCGGACTGCTGGCGGCTGCTCAGCAGGAAAAGTCAAAGGTGACGCGACGCGTGTCGCGCGGCGACGCTGACTATGAAAAATTCCGCCGCTGTCTCCGCCTCGCTCGCGCCATCATTCTTTGTTCTTCGGGGCGTGGCAGCTGCGCGCTGCGTGGCTGCTGGGCGGGCTGCTGGCTCCCCGGAGGCGCCTCCGCGTGTGTGGGGGAGCGAGACGGGGCGAGAGTGGATGCCCGGCCCCTTGCCCGGCCCCGCGGCCCCGGGTCGGGTTTACAGGTGTCCTGGAGGTCGGCCCCGCTGTTGTGTCGCCAAATTGTGCCTGAAGGGGAAGGGAGCGAAGGGCGCCGTGACCCTCTTAGCGGCCGCTGCTTGGCGGCGCGGCGGCGCCAGATGGGACTCGGGGAGGGATGCTGTGCCGTCGGCCTCGCCGGGACCGGACGTATCGATGCGTGGAA
The DNA here is from genome assembly GCF_012932325.1 of Thrips palmi. Classification (NCBI taxonomy): domain Eukaryota; kingdom Metazoa; phylum Arthropoda; class Insecta; order Thysanoptera; family Thripidae; genus Thrips; species Thrips palmi. The sequence goes on along the minus strand of NW_023144620.1, from coordinate 4,922,102 downwards.
GCGGCCGCGCTGAATGGAGTGCTGGAAGGTGGAACGCGGTGGAACGCGTCCCGCGCGCGCCCCCAGCCCGGCCCGGTTCGGGCCCGAAGCCCTCTGAATCAGGCATGCCGTCTCACCAAACTTCGGCAAACATGTCAAATATGAAAGGGAAGTGGCCGGGCCGGCCGGTCCGCCGTCAGAGCTCTGTGTGGCGGCGCGCGACGCGGTGCTGGGATATGTATACTTTTACAGCGGCGGGCCTCGGACTCGGCGGACTCGGCCGGCTGCCCTTGGACCTTGCGCCGCGACCCGACCCCTGGCCATGCCAGGCTAGGCCAGGCCTACCTGGCCCGGCTGCCACCCCGGCCGCATATTACTCGGTGGTAGTTTTTGAGGGCTTTGTCGAGCCTCGGGCGCCTGCAGGCCAGGGCTTTGCCAGGCACCGCGCCTTACGAGGGCATTCGGGATGGGAATATCGTCTTCATTTCCTGCGGCCTTACATAAAATTCCCGTACACCTCTTCCGGCCGCCCAGAAAGCCAGCGTAAAACTTTGCTTTTTTTCGCTTCCCCTTCGGCTCTTTTCGGAGGCTGCTCCCTTAAAGTACGCCCCGTTTATACGACGGGCTGCGCCGTGGTCGGGACCGCTCTCGCACGCCGCGCCGCCGCGACTCCTTTATTCCGGGCAAAATATGAAACTAAGTCATCATCAGTGCCGCCAGCGCCGCCAGCCCTGCCCAGCCAGGCAACTTGCGCCAAGGTTACGGCGAGACAGCGCCGCAGCCGCCACGCAGTGTCTCCGACTGTCTCCGCCTGGAGGCGGGGTGCCCTGGGTGTGGCCGGCGGCGCGGTGTCTCTCAGGCCGGCCGTTCATCTCCCGTTTCCCTCGCGGTCCACCAGCCGCCTTAACATTTCTCCACCCATTTCGTTTTATTTTGAAAAATTTCTCCTGCGGGGAGACTGGCGGATTTTGAGCGACCGCGTCTCATTAAAAGTGTTTGCTCCTTGTATTGCACGCGGCCTGTCCAGAGCCACGGCCGCCACGGCGCCCCTCTCTGGGGAAATAAGGCGGCCGCCAGGTGTGTGCCGACTGACAGATCATAATTATGCCTCGCTGAAATTTAACGCGCAGAGTGGCTTGGCAGTGGCGTGGCGCTGGTTATTATTCGCGCTGCTTGGCCGTGGCACGACGCTGTGCAGGGAGCACCCGAGCGCGAATCACAGTGCCGAAACAGCTTTCCACCCGGCCGAACCGAAGGCGTGCCCCAGTGCCCTACAGCTCCACGTGCGCCCCACGTGGAAGTGCAATTACAGGGACACGTCAATCGGGCGCGGGGCACAGTGTAAACCAGCGCCACCGTGTCCTGCCTGGTGGGCCTGGGCCCGGGCCTGGGCCCTGCCGCTCTGCCCTGGTCACGCCGCTCCCCGGAGTCCCCAAAGTCCCTGGAGTCCCTGGAGGCGCGCGCGGCCGTCCACCAGGCCGGGCCACCGGGCTGGACCACCACCGCCACTGTTTACGCTCCGGGGCACGAATCGGACCGGACGGGCAGCACTGCTCCACTGTTCCACCGCTGGGGTCACGCTGCAGCGCGCATCCCTGCCGGGATTGAGTTTACGGAGGCGCTGCAGGGAAATAAAAGCACAGCCATCATCGGGGATGGTTAAGCCCCCGTGATTCTGGCCACAGCGGGTGTTTTTCTCTCGAACCTCCCGGATTCATCGCAATTGAGGACGCCGAGAGTCTGCGCTGGTTTTCCAAGTGCGGTGTTGCACCGCATCTCCCGGCGTCTGCCTCGTGGTGGTGGCAGCCAGTGGCAGGCGGTGGCGGTCGCTCGCCAGAGGCTCCTCCCCGCTGCCGCCCCGCTGCCGCCACGAACCGTCGGACCGGAAAAGGGTTCACTATTGACGGACGCTGCGCTGTGGCTTATTGTGCTGTCGACGGGGCGGGCGAGGCGGGCGAGGCGGGCCGAGGTCCGACCGCTCCATTTAGTCCGGTCGGACACGTGGTTGGCCGAGATCCGCAGGGTGTCGGACACGCCGAGTTTCCCCGGCCAGAGGAAGACGGACTGCTGGGAGTGCTGAGAGTCCACAGAGCAAGAGAGATGGAACCCGATTTCATTTGGGTGGACACTTTCTGCTGCTTTTGGCAGCGTTTCCTCTACACTCCTCGCCCACTTTCCGGCAACTAGTTCCGCCTGGACTCTGCGGTCACGCGGCGTCCTCCTGGCGTCCTCGCGCGCGGCCTGCTTGTCGGGCAGGAGGCTCCGGGCCGAACAGGACACGCTGCTAATTGGGTCTACGGGGCGGGGCCGCGGAGCCATGGCGGAGCCCAGCAAACCAGGCCGAGGCCCGCCACTCTGTTCCACCCACGGTGGAGCGGCTTGTCAAGGTGGTCACCGAAAGAAAACACACCCAAAACCTCGAAAAACAAACTTTGACATTATTCGAGCGACGTTTCGAGCTCCACGTCGACGGCGGCCTTGGCTGGCCTTGGCCTGTCTCCGCGCACGGACTTGACAGTCAGCAAGACGCGGCCTGAACAAACCACTTAGCCCGGGCCCCGACACCTAGGCGAAAGCACAGCCTTCCAGCGAGTACGAAAAGAATGGGGAAACAAACGGTGGAGGGCGGTTATTTTGCCTTAATTGTCCCCATTTCGGTGACGCCAAGCGCGAAATGGGGCCAAAGTCTCCTCTCCCCCTCCGACGCCCTACGCAAACTCGCCGCACGCCCACCTTCTCGTCTTAGATGAGGAGGGGCGAGACGCCGTTGTTGTAGTTTGTGTGGTCGTGTGTGAATGTGTGCGTGAGTTTGTTCCCGTGTGTGGGGATGGATCGCAGTGTGTATGCGTACACAGTGCTTCGCAGCCTTCTCGGCGGGCTGTCCATGGCGCCCCTCTCGTGATCGCCTGCCCCGCAGAGGGTTCCCCCGAACAATGCAGCTCGGTGCTCCAGCGAGTCATCTTGACACACTGGCGTGTGCCCTGCCAGCTTTACTACTGCTCCCGACTGCCAGAGAGACCAGAGAGACGCAAAAGCTGACCTTTGCCCGCATATAAAATTCATCTGCGCTCTCTCGTGTCTTCAATGTGCTCTTCTGTACGCTCCCATAAGAGCGTGATCTCGTCCTTGGAGACTCTCTAGCCGATGGCTCGGGAGAATTTGCATTGCCATGGCGGCATTTTCTAGGCTCCCCTCCAAATCCAAGGGCCAGAATAGCCCTTTTTGCGGCGTGTACAAGACGCCCTCGAAACAAGGCCGTATGCATGCAGTTTCTTTCGTAAGTACTGCGGCCCTAATGCTGCTGTCGGGGCGCCATTCGCGGAAGTACTTTTTGTTGTTTTCATATGCGGCCCTATCCTCGCCCTATCCGTTCCCCCTCCCGGCCCCGGGGGCACCGTCTCGGCACCGTCTCTGCACCGTCGCGGGACGTACCGAAAATGTACCGGGGCCGTAGGTGCGCGCGTGCTTGCGGTCTTCAAGGTGGCAGACTTCTTGTCTCTGTGTGCGTGTCCGTGCGTGTGCGTCCGCGTGAGCGTGTGTGTGCCTCAGGACGCGGCAGGGCCAGGCAGGGCGCGCCGGGCCGCACCGTGGAGGCCGCCGCAGGGGTGCTGCTGCTGCTCGGGCCGTGTCTCGGCGCGGGCATGTTCGTGTGGCGGCAGTGTGTGTCCTTGGACGGTGAGTATGCAACGCGGTCAAGGTTACAGGAGGATGGTCTGCTAATTGAGACAGTGCTCATTAATTGCTGTCCAATTCAAGTCGAGCGTCAAGGCCTTGAGTTGGACAGTCGCTGTGAATTCGATCTTGGTCGGTGGTTCAATGCTTTGAACTCAATAAAATTTCCGTACGTTTCCTCATTGTTTCGAGTGCCGACCAACTCGCGCAGTCCCTGGGGAAGGTCGGGTGCATGAATAAATGAAAGGAACGAGATAACCATACGGCCTCTTTCGTTGAAACCACTCCAGAGCCTTCGAATGTTTCAGGTGTGTGCCCTGAGCCCCTGTGTGCGAGAGAGCGAGACAGAACCAGGCGAGGGAGAGAGCCCTACCAGTTCTACGGCCGTGCTTACTAATACATGGCCGCCTATTGTCCCGTGCGAGGCTGCCTTATTATGCCCCAACAATGCCGCCAAGTCCGTGGCTTGCCGTGGCTTGCCGTGGCTTGCCGTGGCTTGGTGAGGTAGTCCGGAGGGTGTGGTTGACCTGCAAGACCCCGGTCTTGCCCGCCCACACGTGTGCCCTACCTGTCTGTCTCATTCAGAAAATAAAACTACGTATTCTCCAAGGGTGCCTTCTGGTACCGCCTTCCGCCCTGGAAGGTATGCAGGCACGAGTGAAGCTGTAGGCGTCTGCCTGGCTGAACCGCTTGGCGGGAGAATTCGATGGTCCGTCGATCCACGGGGCTAACCCACTTCGAAAACCTTTCTCGACCCCACAAACATTTCGGACCCAGAAGAAAGCTAACACGCACAGCCACACGAGGGAGCCGCGTGGCTTCAATACAACATCATTTCGCGGAATTACGGACCTTTTCAGGCCCTCTGCTGCCCTTTGGTGGAGCGGGCGAGCGAGAAACACTACTACCCCTGCTCACGCCTCTGCTGCGTTCCGCTCCCGCACTGCCTCGCCCGCGCGTTGGGTTTGCAGAACGTAAAATTGCAGCCGCTGTCCACAGCCAAGTAATTAAAACGCAATCACGCGGTAATTCGCGAAACTTGGTGCTGTTGGTTGGAGAATAAATGGGCTTGGCGGACGCGGCGGACGGTAGCTTGTCCTTGATTCGTTCGTTCGCCTCTCTTTGCCGGCCCCTCGGGTCCCCCGGGATCCCTCGCCAATGTCCCTCGCGATAAGCCGAATGAGAGCCGAGTCATGCATCAGGAAGGAAACACTGTCGAGAAAACGAAATCGACCCAGCACCGAGCACCTAAGCACGTCTGGCTGTTTCTGTTCGGCTCAAAGACTGCTCCAGACCCTTCGCGCGCACCGCCGCTCCACTTCGGCGAAACTGGGTTGAGATTTACTTGGCAGTGGGTCTCGCGATGTTGTTGCGACAGCTCGTTGTTTCTGCAGCGTCATTGAAAATCTGCATGATTCAGAGCGCCGCCGGGAGGTTCTCGTCCACTTTGGCACGGCTACGCCAGGGAGACACGGCGACGCCACGCGATGCCTGACTTGTCTGCCCGGCGGCGCTTCGGCTTGTCGTCATGTCTGTCGACTCTGTTTGGACGCCGCGGGTAAACCCCGTCCTCGGCGCAAGTTGCACACTGAATGCCTGAACACCCCCGGGGCCCTGGGGCCTTGCCTGAGGCCTTGCCTGAGGCCTTGCCTGAGGCCGACACACCGCTTCCTGCGCCTAGCCCGGTGGCCTGGAAGCCTGGCAGTGCCTCTCAGCCGCTTTTGCAATTAACTCGCGAAACAAAAGGCAAGGCCCTGGTTGGGCGGCCCACGGTAGTTAGTCGGCTGACGGAGATCGACTGTGCTAGGGAACTGTCTCGAGAGGAAGATCCCCACTTGGTCCTCACTGATCTGGATACCCTTGCGCAAAGTAACAAACAAGCAATTTCATTTTTAAAAGGGAAATATAATGAAACGGATTTCCTGCAAGAACGTTTCCCTTGCTTCCCGATTGGATGGCCACTGAGGCGTGGGGAGAAGGCTGTCGACGGGGGAATCGAACCCGGGCAATGAGCCGTCCAGCCGATACTGGTGGCCGCTGGGATGAAATAATTGTCCTGCCCTTATCTCTTCCGGGCGATCCCGGCCGGGCTGCCCTGGCGAAGCCTGATGAGAACACGAGCACGGTTCGAGGGACGAGGCGGGCTGGAGCGCCGGCCGCGCCAGCACTGCGTCCCCGGGAAGACCCATTTCAGAGCTGCGCAGTCCCCGTCCCCCTCACCCCGTTTCATCCATCCCTAGTCCCGGATCCCGTCACTTGCCTCAGAAGTGCTGAGCGTCTAGTTTCGGCCGGCTCTTGGTCACCGAGCCCGCCAGCGCCAGCGGCAGCAGCGGCGGCAGCCCGGACTCAAAGCTCCTCTCACAGGCTTCCTCGGACGCGAGGCCAGCCAATTGTTCGACGGAGCCCTGTTCGTTGACGCGGCGTCCGGGAGTTGCTGATCAGTTCCGACCAACATCACAACTTCCCAAATCAAGGAAGTGGATTCCACTGGACAAGCTTCACAGAAAATCACCGCTTGTTTCTGGCCTTTTGACTGGAATAAACGCCGTAATTCAGTCCTGTGCGTTCGACCTTGATTGCGCCCAACTCTCGGCATATCACGCCGCCTCCGGAACATGGCTCGTTTTTTCTCTCTCCCTCCCCATTCCGCTTCATTCTTTTTTGCCCGCTTCCGTCGTTTCCGGGACGTTCCGCCCGCGCGGCGGGGCGTTGGCCGCGCTGGGCCCTGCTGGGCCGCGAGGCGCGAGCCAGCGACCCTCCTGCCGCCAAAAGTTGTTAACGAACGGCCAACGCCGCGTTTCTCACGGCCGGGTGAACCTGCCCGGGGAGGCAGGGGGGGCCCCCATAAGCCAACCCCTGCGTCGTCACTTAGTGCCTCTGATGTACATTCTTCAGCCAGGACGTTGGCGCCTTAAGTCTGCAGGTCGCGACCTCAGAGGAATTTGCCGTGCCTGCGGTTCAACTTTCCAACAGCTTAATAGAGCCGCCCGGGTTTTGTTTTTTCCCTGCTTTGTTTTAACAGTTTGGCTTGTAATCATACCTTGTAAGCACAGTGAACGGAGGAAAAGAAACAAACCTTTTTTTGTGACACATAAAAACGGAAAATGTGTTGAAATTTGTGCTTTAATTGTAGCCGCGCAACGAGGCGAAGCGTGACACAAATGTTGAGAAAAATCCCCTCTTTTCATTTCGCCGTACTGTGTCGCCGCGTGCCGCCCTGCCCCCGGCGTGTACTGGTGGGTCGTTATTTCACCTGTCCGACCGGTCCGACCCGCAAACAACGCGACGCGCTGACCAAACATCCACCTTAAGCCCTGTTAGGGCTCGCAGAGCTAGCCGGGCTGGCGACGCTGGCGTCCCCTCCCGCGAGCAGCGAGCAGCGAGAGAAAGAGTGATGCTTGGTAGCGTCTCAGCCCCGGGTTCGAAACCACCTAGAGTCGACGGGGATATCCGATTCAGCATTGAAATCGGAGACCCGATACTCTTTTCACCAACAACTTGACCACCACGAACGGAACCCTTCCCAACAGCACTCGCTCACCCAACTTTCAGTAGACTTTTGTCCCTTTGCCTTCATGTGCAAAATTCACTCGCGAACCACCCGAGGACACAAAAAGTTTCGCCCCGCTTTTCAATTCCATCAGCCCTTCCCTCGCCGCCCCGTTTTACGGCGCGGCGTATTGATATGCGCAGCCATCGCACTCTTTGGCGGACATTGTGTGCGTTTTACGCGCTGCAGCGTGGCGGCCCTCGGAGCCTTTCTCGCTTTGCGCGTGGTATAGCGGCACACGCAGTCGCAAAGTTGATCCGGAATCGAAATGAAGTGCGGCGCGGTCTCTCTGCTGCCTCCGACTCTCGTCCTCTCAAACGCCTGGCGGGGTAGGCCAGCCCGCGACGCGCCGAGGCGTGGCGGCACGGCCCAGCCGTGGACGCACGGCGCTCCAGCCAACTTAATGGGATTGGGGGGGCTTGTCCGTACTCTTTCCGAGGGCCTCATGTGAAAGTGGTTCGGAAAACGTCTACGAAATGCCCGTAGTTGTTGCGAGGTACGGGCGAACCACGCTAAATTCTGATTAGGCGGACATGCTGCGCACTTTTCTGTACTTTTCCCTATCAGTGCCCGAAATGAGGCAGAGTCGGCTGTCTGCGAGACCCCTGCAGCCTTTCCCTTCTATCTAATCTGCATCCTATCCACCCAGCTTAACCTTGACGGAGGCTGCGCGTCTACAACGCATTAGGCATTCCCTCTCCGCGGCCCGTTTGAACCGCGAGCCGCGTTCGAATACGCAAGCCACGCGCGGGGCGTTTTGACTCGACGGCGTGCGAAGCGCGAGGCAGTGACAAAGGGATGCCACTCGGTCAAGGGCCACCGCCTCTTCGGTTCGAGTGCCTCTTCAGTCCTCGGCTTTGGTTCCATCATCATCGCGGCACTTCAGCGGGCCGGTCCCGGGCCGAGGTTCCGGAACAGGCGACACTCTCGCGTGACTTCTTCCCGAGTGGTTGCTCGAGTGTCCTAGAGAGTGAAACTGACGGTGGAAACGGCATAGTCGTTACACCCTGCAATAGAATGAACCCGAAGAAAAAGTATATTCCAATGCTTCCTCTAGGGCGAAAATGACAATTTTCCTGCACTATGGCCAGTTGGAGGTGAAACTGCTGCGGATATGTAGCTGCGACAACCGAGCGATGTTAACCCATTTTCCCTTTTGCAGTGTAGCAGCGTGCGCCGGCCGAATGTGCGAGGGCCTAGGGCGCAGGGCCTCTGGGCTGGACCAGCCAGCCCTTCTTCCTGCGCTCTTTTTGCCTCACCGTGCCGCTCTTCCTTATTGTTTTCGCTCTGGATAATTGATGCCCTCCCTTTTCCCCTCCCTCCCCTTCCTCGGCCCTCTCAATTATGCTCCGACGGAAGATGAGTGCTCGTATTTCGCTCCGTTAGAAAGCACGCCGAGTTTGTGTTATTACTGCCGACGTTTTCGTGCCCGTTTTGACTGTGGCGGGGCAAACAGCGAATCCTGGAAGGGGAAACGTTGTGGCAAGTCGCTTGTCTGGGTCCTTGGGTGTTTGTTGTCGAAAAGGGAAGGCGCTTCATGTTGGAATGGACCTGTATAAAGGGTTCTGCGTGAATTTCCGGCAGTCGTTTTGCGCATCGTTTTGGATGTGACTCTGCACCCTCAGATTCTTATGATGAAAGGGCCATCGTAACATACGTTGAAATGAGAACATACGTACTACAATCAAATTCATGCGTAATACGATGATATACATGCGTAATACAATGAAATTCATGCGTAATACGATGAAATTCATGCGTAATACGATGAAAAATTAAGCATAATACGTATGTGCAAATTTATGCGTACCTTACGATGAAAAACCATCGTAATACGTATAGAAACGATCATAAGATGTTGAGTGTGTGTAACTTGCGGCTATTGCGCAAGCGTCCCTTGTTGCCGCAAGATGGACTCGCGCTGGGGGATGGGGCTCGACGCGGTCCGACTCTCCATGTTCTCTGGGGATCGACTCTCGGCCTGCCCTTCGCCGAGTTCGCTGTTCCCGAAGTTAGCGAAACCAGTCGGTGCGGACACGAGTTGACGTCTGCGGTCACAGTTGGGGCTCCATGTCGGATTATGCCAAAAAAGCACATTAGCTGACGACCACTGTTGTTTAAAAACAGCAACCTCAACAGTGCGAAAATAAGAATGTGTGAAACCCGGCCTTGCGAGGCGAGTGATGAATGCCTCCCGGTCCAGCTAATAACCTGCCCGCCCTGAATGGGCGATGCCCCGGATGAATGAATCCACCGTTTTGTGAAGGAAAGCACGATGATTGATTTGCCCTTTTCTTTCTTCTGCCCACAGGTGAGAGGTCCAAGGTGCACGACTCCGGTTCCCACGAGCGACGTCATCGCTTCAGCAAACGATCAGGTCTCTGTCAACACTTTTCGCCCGTGGCGCTATTTCCCGGCCTTTGCCGTTTTGACGGCCTGTCAACTGGCCTCTGAGGTGACGGCGAAACGCTCCACACTGGGGGGTTGCAATCAAGAAGGCATTTGACGCCAGCGGTCCGTTTGCCTGCATTCCAGGGCCGGGCTGCCTCGGCTGTTTCGGCATCGCAGGGAGCGTGGCTGGAGCCCTTCGGGATCACCTTCCACCCTGTGTGTGTGGGGGGGGGGGGGGCACTGCGGAACTTCCTCCCCTTCTCCCTTTGCCTAAAACTTGGTCGGTATCTTTGATGCTGCTCCAGCTTCGCCTGGCTACAGAGAAAGTGTATGTGTGTGTGAGGGGGGAGCACCAGATCCCGGGTCCCCATCGGAGCCACCCCTCGTCACCAGAGCCATGTTGATGTAGGGCCATCTTCATATGGCCGCGCCCCCTGCCCGAGCCCCTGGCAGCGCCCCTGGCTCCATTCACGAGATGCGGCCAATATGGCTTTCCGCGACCGTGTTCGGGCAAGAGGGCCGCTCTGCCGCAGCGCGCCTACATGCGGGAACGGGGTCAACCTCAGTCCTCGGTCAGGTTCGCTATTTCGGTCCCTCCGCGTTTAGCCACCACTTTGATAAAGGCAGCGGAGCGGCCGAGATAAACTTAGCGGGAGCGGGCAGCCCTGCGGGAGTTTTCAAAAGTTGATCCGGGATTCTGCCATCGGTCCTCTCATCGAGCTGCGCGTGTGGTGGCCACCCCTTTGACGCTGGTGGAGTGTGTGCGGGTCAACGAGGCAAATGCAGTGGCTGCCTCCCAAAGCTGGGCCAGTCGGTGGTCCAGGCCTGCAGAAAAAGATATAAAAGGATCGGGTCAACTGCGCTCGCTGCGAGGCGCCGCGTTGGCTGGCGGCGTTCGGGGAAGAAACGTGCTTTGGTGCCACTCGGCGGATTCGCCTTCTGGCCGTGCCATCCGGTTCCTCCGCGGGGCTCCGCCTTGCAGACAAATGCAGCGAGATCCTTGCCAGTCTAATGAATTCTTCATCTCGCTCTCCCTCAAGTGGGGCGTGGCTGGCGTGGCGGTGCGTCGCAGAGTGGAGGGGGCGGGCCGCTTGGAGGAGTTGGTGGCTCGGTAGTAAACCGCCCTGTCCCGCAGCTGTTACGGTCACGTGACTTCCGGAACGACTTTTCGCTGCTGCACCGGTCAGGCACGCGCAGGGCTATGAGTTTTACGGCGGTTACAGAGGGCGGCTTCACCTGCGATGCGACGGCCGCTGTTTTCGGCCCATCGAACTCGAAGCGCGCACTGTGCTCGTAATGATGTGGTCCCGCGGTCACCGGAACTGGGTCACGGGGGCACAGACTCGAGTTAAAATTGGTTAATTGGCTCGTCAGGCCGTCGGACGACGGCACGATCGAATTGGAGCCGAGTGGGGCTGAGTGGCATGTGCCATTATCTCGAAATGTGCAGTGGGTGTGTGAGTGTCCTGTATGTGTGCTCGCTCGCGTACCACCCCTGCACAAAACAAAAGTAAAATCTATTTTAAATTGGCGCCTTCATATCATTGCGACACATGAGTGATTGTAACCTTTCAGCTCATCCGACATTCTGTTGGAGGAGAATCTATAACTCACTTCATCAATACCGTGCATTTCTTCTGTTTTCTCGGTGTTTTCCCTGCAGCCCCCCCCCCTCCCCCAAACGGCCCCGTTTTCATCCCCGCCTTTGACCCGGGGCTTGTTTGCACTGTCTCCGCGGCTCTTTCACTTCCACGGACAAAAAGGGGGAGGGGAGGGGGTCTGTGCAACTCAGCCGTGATGCGGGGCGACGTGGTGAGGGCTCCCGCCTCCTTCCCGTTCATTTCATTGGGTTCGCACCCCTCCTGATTTTCGAGCGCTGCCTGCACAGTCTGGCCCCCTTCTCGCCAAAGGAAGTGAGCGATAAAAAAAAGGAAAGGGATAATCCAGCCGCCGGCCAATAGGAGCAGCTCCCGGCAGGTTCTCTCTGGCACGGAGGTCCTCGTCCCAGACCGCCCGTTTATACGGCTTTCATTACCCTCTGAGGAACAGGCGGGTGGACGCGTAGCGTGCAGTTTTTCAGTTTCCCTAGTCCCCCCCTTAGACTTTATTGGTGATGATTCTGTTCCAACTACACCACATTAACGAAATGAGCGAAATCGGGCGTTAAATTATTGCGAGACTGAGTGGGCATCGTCGTGAACGGGCACCTCTTTTTCTCAGTCACCCCCAGTTAACAGCTGTTCTCCGTAATGCTTGCAATTGGCTTTCCCCGGGCCTTTTGCTCCGTCCTCCGGCTTCCAGCGGCGCGAACGGAACCGGGAATAAAAAGAACAACGGACGGCAAAAATAAGTAAAAAAACATGGCGACAGAGGGAAGCCGTTTCCACGGTTCAAATCCCCGCGTGTCGCGCTTTCTGCTGCGTCCATTTCGGAATTGGACCCGGCCAAACATTCATTCCGTCGCCGCGTCGCCGTTCCTCGTTGTTTTTCGCTCTTGCGACGCGTTCCCGGGGATCCTCGCTTCGCCAGGAGGTCCTGCAGGAGGTCCTGAGGAGGTCCTGGAGGAGGGCCTGTAGCAGGTCTGGTGGCGGGAGGCCCTGCCCGTGCCAGGTCCCCGGGGATGCCGACGTGCGGGTCGTCCCGACACATCTGCCGCGGCCACTTTTGCATGACGCCATCCACCGTGCCATCCGTCCCTGTTTGCCTTCCATCTGCGGGATAAACAGGACGCGGCGCTCCGCGGAAGGGCTTGGCCTTGGAACGGAAACGAAACAAACGTCGTTACGCTGAGTAAACTCGAAACTGGCGGAAACGAGCGTATCAGATTGTTTGGTGTTTTCCCACTGCCGTTAACTGAGTAGTTGCGAATGTGGAAGGCGCGCTCACTGCGGGGCGCTGCGGGGCGAGGCACGCGCCGCCCGGCACTCCGGAGCGCTGCGAGGTCAAGCCTTCGGGGACTGACACCTTTGCCACGTTACGGCCGGCGGGGCGACAGGCCGAGGCGGGCGCCGGGGGGAAGCACTCCCTCGGCGGGACCGTTGTCACTTCATTTGATGCGACTCCCGGGCCGCTGCCGCCAGCTGCCGCGCTGCCGCCGCCTCGCGGGGGACACCAAGCACAACACGAAAACACCGGCACGCCTTTTTTCCATTTCCCCTTCTTCCAACTCCCAGCTGGGCTCCTTTTGTGACGTGTTCATCCATGACCGGGTTTAGCGGTGGCGCTGCAAGATTGGCGGCGTATCGCATTAATCCTCCGCCGGTCCGCTCCGGGTCATCGGACGTGTCGCTATAAATAAAGCTTACGGTGGCGGGGCTGCAGTGGGCGGCGGCCGCGCTAGTGGGCCATCGTGGCTGTTGCTTGCCGTGTTGGCCGCGGAGCAGCCAGCCGTGCAGGTAGGCAGCCGTCCCCGCGGCGTGGCCGCCGTGTCCGCCGGGATGGCCTACCCTGGACTCGACAGGCGGACTCGCGGTGGCCGTCCGGGCCGGGCGGGGCGTCGCCGCACGGGGTAGCGCCGCGCTGCCTGGCCGCTGGCGCGCGGGGTATGGCCACGGCGGGCCCTACGCTACGCTGCAGGCGCTTCCGGCACCTGCGTGAGCCCCGCGCTCGCACCGCCAGCACCGCCAGGACGTCCGGCAGCGGCCACCACACTGTGGGCACGTGGCCGTTTAGTGTTTCCTGTGAGTGCGTCGGTGCGTCGTCCACCGAGGCCAGCTGCTGCCCCGGTGTTTGACATGTTGCTCGTCAGCTGGCGGCACGGTCGCAAGCCACACGAATTAAACGCGGTCCCAGATGGCGGCGCAGGGCCCAGCAGGGCCTACAACCCCTTAGCGAACAGGCAGGCAGACAGTGTGGTGGCTGGCTGTCACGCCGACTGGGCTCATGTGGATCCGCTGCTGCATCGAGGCGCTTGTCAGGGATATGGGCGTCAGGCGGCCCCGCTCACCTACGGGACACTCACTCACTCACTCACTCACTCACTCACTCACTCACTCACTCACTCACTCACTCACTCACTCACTGGTTCGTTATTGCAGTGCAGTGGCTCTGCTTGCGTCTCGCGTTAGTTCGATACGAAGAGGAATGCGTCGTCGACGTGTTGAGGCGACGGGCGCACTAACTCGAGGAACGGGTGGCTGCCTCGCAGGCGGGGCGAGACAGAGAGAGGGGGAGGGGGTGAAAAATCTCGAAAATTAACCTCTGGTAATTAATGGACCTTCCCTAATTTAGTTGGTTATTGAGGCTCGCGGGGCGGCGGGGCCGTGGGCCGCCCTCTCGCAGGCGCTCCGTCTTGTTTCGCCTTCGCCATCAAGCATGCTCTGCCGGGGCCTGCCTGGCCCTGTTCGTGTTCCCGTTCCTGGAGGCTACACTGGCAAACGCATCCCCCTCGACGATCGGTCTTTTGTCGGCCCCGCACCGTACTTTAGTGAACACGGCGAGGTGGAGTGGCCCAGGCAGGGCTTGGGTTGGTCAGAGCGGCTCGCAAACTCGAGTCAGTGTCAGCGACTTTGACGACGACGACGCGGCGAGTCTGATTTATAGCGGCGCGTTTGTCCCGGGGGAGGGGGAGGGGGAGGGGCTCCTTGTAGTTTATGGAGCATCCTGGCGGCGACTCGCTGGAGCCCCACGGCCCCATGGCCCCATCCATGACGTCCCCAACTTATCATTCAAATTAGTGCCTCGTTCCTATCAGCGCGGCAGTATACCACACCACGGCGGCGCGGCGCGTGTACAGTACAGTGTGGGCTAGGGCGGGGTTGCGTTGCCTCTGTGTGTGTGTGTGCGTGTGTGAGAGCGCTCGCCTAAGTGCGTCTGCACAAAGCGGGCGTATATAACACTCTTCAAACAAATTCATACATAACCATGCTCGAGCAAACCCCTTCGCGAAGCAGCAGCTCGCGCCACGCGAATCAACAGCTGCCGAGCGGAGACGGAGAGCGACTCCCGAGCAGAATGCAGCGCCCCGCCTCTCTCGCACCCCTTTCAGTGGGGCTCGGCTTAGGCCTTCCAGGGCGGCGCTCCGACAGTGCACCATGCACCACTGGGCTGAGAAACTCGGTCCGTGCCAGTGGGGCGCCCCGCTTCCAGTGTAGGCCCGGGGCCTGCACTGCCATGCGAATGCGGGTCGGAAAGCATTGCTCTTTCGCGACAGTGCGCCGCCTCGCCGCTCGGCCTATCCCTCCGCCTCTCGCAGTGTCACGGCTCGCGGCAGCCGCCATCGTTCCACGGCGCCTACGGACATTTTTCCATCGGTCCAAAAGTATCGACACGTTTCTGACCCCGTTCTGAGAACTTTTTCTACATTCTTTGCTGCGAAATTTGCCGCGCTTCGGGGCGATAAATCGCGGTGGTTTCCGCTGCGCTCCATCGGCGCACCGGGCTTTATTCAAATCCGGCGTGAGGCTGATGAGGTGCGCGGGCAATCTGTTCCGAGCGGATGAGGCATACGCTACCTGCCTGCCTGGCAGCCCATCCCTCTTCCGCATCACTGTGCCGCTCAAAGAGGCTGGGCCTGCCGTAGTGATGCCCCGTCCCGTCGTTGCAAGGAGCCCTTACTGGTTCGCTTCTTTCCCGTCTTCTCATGCGCCAGTGCACCAGTTTGCTTACCTACAGCGCAGCGATTCCGATCCCTCTCTCTCTCTCGCACTCCAGAACCCGCCCCACCGGAGGAGTGCGAGAGAGACAGTGCGAACCCATCACCGCATACACCTGAGCAACAAGCAGCAGTCGTCCGATCCACCGCGATGCGATGCAATCGCTCGGGATATTGAAAGTTAAAACGTTCCGGTACTCGCCTTTGTTCTGTTTTTATTTTCTTTGTTGTCGTTTTTTTTTCGTCCACTTGCTGATGGATCCACGGCACGGAAAAAGAAAGGACAAAAAACAACACCCTGGACGATAATAACAGCGATAGCGGGTATTGATTTATTCTTTTCATACCGTCTCGCGCACTCGGTCGTCGCTAGTCCACTGCAGACAAACACACCAACACACACACACACACTCACACACACACACACACACACACGTGTACACTCACACACACACCCCGAGGGTTTGCTTTCATTGTTGCTGGCGTCACCCGTGCCGTCTTCGCGTCCTCGCCGTCTCCACGCATGCCTCCACGTCCAGCCCCGCCACGACGACGCTCTTTTTGTGTGACCCCGCTACAAATTACGACATCCCAAAAAAAAAAAAGAAAGAAAAACATCTTCCCACCAGACTTTTCCAGTGTTCAACTCCTTTCTGTTGGCAGTGCCGCAACAGGCATAACAGTGATGTGTATCGCACCCGCGTCATACTTTCGCACTTTCTTTTTTTCTGTTTTCGCTGCGCGCGTGTTTTAGACAGGTGTTGTGTTTGCGCCGGGGTGTGTCCCGGAGCCTCCAGGCCGCTCCAGGCGGGCGGGGCGGGGATAGGGGGGCGTGTGTGCCGTATCAGCTTGCACACGCGCACGCGCGCACAACATTCCACCTGAGATGTAACAGGGCGTCACTACGACGCGGCGCCGCGCGGTGACAGTGTGGTGACACATGCACGCCTAGCTCGCTGCGCGGTGGTCTACTTCGCCTTCGGGAACACCCCTCCCCCACACCGCATGGCAGGCTGGCTCGCTCCTTGTCCTGTCCATTCACACAATCAGGCGGCCAAGACGCGGCCCTCACCAGCCAGGCCGTCGACCTGGGCAAACTCCTACACGCACGCCTCTACAGTGTACAGGCAAATGCCGCGTGACAACCGCGGCACCCCACCTAGGCTAAAGTTACGCCCCTTCTTCGCACTCACACAACACCCTCACACAACACACACAAAACACACACACACACGTCATCCGACCGCAAAAGAGCAAACTAGTGCTTGACGGCCCTCAAGCCTCACACCGTACAGCAAGACTGATTCCGAGAGTCGTTCGCTCTGTCTCTCTCGCACTCACGGCGCGTCCCCGACAGGTGCGAGAGAGACGGAAGTGACCCTCGGAATCGGTCTGCAGGGCGGCGGCGCTGCGCCGGCAGCGCTCCTGGCGGCCGCTCCTGCAAGCCCCGCCCCGCCCCGCCCCGCCCCGCCCGCCCCGCCCCGCCCCGCCCCGCCCCGCCCCGCCCCGCCTCGCCCCACTGGGCCGGGCCGGGCCGTGCTGGGCCCGGTGGCCGCGCCGCGCCCCGCTGCGCCGCCAGTCGTTCCAACGGCGTGCCGCGTGCCTGTCGCGAGGCTGGCCTGGCTGGCCGCCCCACAGCCGCAGCCCCGCGGCCCCGCACCGGGTGGAGCCGAGCAGCGCGTCGTCGCTCGTGTTGCGCGCGTGTGTGTATGTGTGCGTGTGTGTGTGTGTGTGAGTGCGCGAGGTTCTCGTCGCGTCGGGTGCGTCGGGCTGCTTGTCGTACCTTGTGCGCACTCCGCTGCGAGACTCGTGGTTGTCACACTGCTCAGCCTGTCACTGTCAAGGCGACCAAACTTAAATATTTAATTTTGCTATCTATTTTTATTATTTTTCATATGGACAGAGAAGGAAAATTTGTGCAAAAGAAAACTAAACTTCAAAAATTCAACTTTGAAGTTTTGCGATCGAGTGTATCACTTTTCATACCCAGCCATTTAGCAGATGCTAACACCAAAACTCGCAAAAGATGGGGGTCTACAGGTCCATGCCTCAGCGGCAGTCGCGACCCCTGCCGCTTAATTTTCCAAGTTCGCCGTTTTTATTTCCACTTTATTTTTTCGGTGGGGCCACGAAGTCGTCTCGGCCGTCCATCCCACATCGCGCTGATCCGGCACTTCCCCGCGCGGTGGCCACCAACTTCAGGACGCGCGCTTACTTTGTCGTCCCGGGCCGTAGCGCCCGCCCGAAAGGACCTTTTTAGGGTGGATGCACTGCGGGACTTATCTTCGCAGCATTGCTTAATGTAACAGGGCTGCCACCTCCAGCGTAAACTTCTTGCGAAAAAGAAAGGGTTGTGTCTTGACTTTTGCAGAACTAAGACGACGAAAAGATTCGTTTTCCCCCACTGGTTGCGTTGGTGCGTCTGCGGCGAAGAAAGCGGCGTGAGAGTGCGGCGGCGGTGGCGGGGACGGCGGGGCAAGAATTTGGAAGTTGTACACGGATGTGCAAATGGAGCTGGGACTCGGGGGCAGGCCGGGGCAGGTCCCGGGGGGCGGGGGGTTGTTTGGGTAGCGGGAAGGGGGTTGTTTGGGCAGCCCGCCCCGCGGGGGCGGCGGGGACGGCCGGTTGTTAGGGCCGGGATTGTCCGCGGGAAAAAGTGGCGGGGGAAGGGGGCGGGGTTGAACCCAACCCCGCACGAGGACACCATCCTGGGGACTAGTTGCCGTAATTTATCCCATTTTGCACGACGGCATGCGCGGCAACGCGGCCAACAGCCCCGCGGGACGAGCGGACATGACAAGGGGCCGCGTCCGGTCCTTCCCTGGCCCGGCCCGGTCCGCGTTTGGCAGCCGGCTGAGATACAGGCCCAATTCCGAGCCGGCCGACTCGCCGTAAATCACGCTCTCTCCGTCCCTCTGCTGGGCCGCGGGGCCACGCCGCTACGCATCCGAGGCTTGAGGCAGGGCGTGGCAGGGCGCGGCAGGGCGTGGGGCCTACACTGCGGGCCGGGGCGCGCCGGGCCGACGGCCTAACTCTGCTAAATGTCGTGTCGGCGGGGCGGCGGCCCTATGTTAACACGGCGCCCTTCTTGCGCCCTACACCCTTCGCCTTCTTCCGGACGCCCCCCTGCAGGCCCTTCCAGCCCTTGCGCCTCTCCAGTCGGCGGGCACAGCGGTGCGTAGCTCGGTGATGTGAGCCGGCTGCAGGGAACCCCCTTTGGTTCTCCTCACGTCGGTATTGTGCCAGCCAAACCAGTCGAACAACAGCAGAGAAAAAGTGAAAGAGTCATCCACGCGTGAAGGGTGGTCTGTCGCGTGGCCCTCGGAGGCGTGGCATTGGTTCAGGGCGTGTGAACGCACCAAGCCCCCCGCAGCCCTTTGAGTACCGAGTGCCTGGGGCATCCATCCCTAGGGTACCCCGTCCCTGGAGCGTCCCATTTCTGGGCAGCCTGGCCGCCGACCCAGCCAAAGGCTTCATCCGCGGCCCGGGCCGGCCAAACACCACCGTCTGAATATTCAGATGCACCGCAGCCAGCGAGCCAGCCCCCACCCCCTCGGTACTCATTCCCGCAAATGCCGCCGCCGCCGCCCCGCCCGGGGATTGAACCCGTCTGCTTTTTGTTCCGTTTTTCCTCCTCCTCTGAAACTCAAAGCGCCGCCGTTCGCCCTTATATATTTCCTGTTCCGCGGACCTGCATTTAATCGAATGCCGCCCCCTC
Organism: Thrips palmi; assembly: GCF_012932325.1. Classification (NCBI taxonomy): domain Eukaryota; kingdom Metazoa; phylum Arthropoda; class Insecta; order Thysanoptera; family Thripidae; genus Thrips; species Thrips palmi. The sequence continues at coordinate 4,903,199 of NW_023144620.1, read as the reverse complement.
GAGACGAGGAGCGGCTCGCCACGGCGCGGCGCCCTGCCTTTGAGGCTGGCCCCGCAGCAGGTTCAGCCCGCCGACCGACCCATCGCGGACCCCAGCCTACCCGTCCAACCCCGACCCTTACCTGCACGGACAGGTCACTGCCCTGACCCCCGACCCACCCCTACCACACTGCGGCCCCGAGTCAGTGAGAAAGCCAAGGCCGCGGAGGTTCCATGCGAACTGGACTGTAACGAGTTATTGGGGCTGGAGGGCTGGGACTGGACCGAAAGGATTTGGCTATCTCCCATATCGGGCATATATGCGTCTGTGTGTTTGTGTATGTGTGATTTTGTTGTTGTTGTCGCGTTTGCGTGAGTGGGGCTGTGTACCAGGGGATCGACGTCATCAACACACGTGGTCACACATTGACATTTGCAAACTACTTTCTAAACATCCGCGTATGACGTTTTGTTGGTGGGGTGCGCACGTTAATGTGTGTGAGCGTACGTGTGTGTGTGTGAGTGTTCGCGCGAGTCGAAATAATTATCGCGCAGTGTGCTGGCAGGCCCCTGGCAGGCCCCTGCGGCAGGCCGTCCGCGGCCCGCGGCAAATGAAATCCAGTGCGAGGTGCGCCACGCCACGCCTCCAGTCTGTCTGTCTGTCTGTCTGTCTGCCTGTCTGTCTGTCTGTCTGTCTGCGTTGGCGGCTGACGAGACACTGCGACTTCCCTCCGCGAGACAGCGCGGCAACAACAGCCACCGAAACGTTTCATCCCCCGAGGGCTGCTCGCCGAGTCGTGGCCCCTCCCCCTTCTCCTCCTTCTCCTCCTTCTTCGAGGCCCCGCCACTCGCCTGCGAGGGAAGTCAGTGCTGGCAGGACTTGCCGACCTCGGCACTCATTCGCTTAAAACGCCCTGAAATCGACGTGCACTTATTTTTCCTCTTGCAAATTCAGTTACAATAAAAGAAAAACATGCTCATTTTCTACATGAATCAAAATTTTTTATTGTTTGTGTAAATACGGAGGCCCTTTCCAACAAATAGCGGAGCAGCTTATGAAATTTTTAAAAAATGACGCGCGGTTGAGTTATTATTCCTGATGAGATTGCCTCCGAGTCGTTGCGAGTGTCACGCCGCCGTCTAGCCTCTTGATGGAGGGCGCGCCCGCACGCCACGGAATGGAATCATTAGCGCGCGCGCGTGTGTGTAGGTGTGACGTGTGGGTGTGACGGGGGCGAGAGTGTGTGCGTGACGGCGGGGGTGAATGTACACCTGTTGACCCACTTCCATGCAGGTCGCAAACTTTTCGCGTGTCGTCCACCCGCGCCTCTCTGGACGGGCTTGTCTGAGTGTGTGTGTGTGTGGGGGGGGGGGGGTATATAGATGACGCCGCGGCAGACACCCTCCGTCTTCCAGTGCGTCAGTGAGACAGAAAGAGCGAGCGGCCTCGCGAAGGCCGTCTCCAGCGAGCCAGCTGCGTGGAGCTCCTCGCGCGGACGCTCAATTTCTGTGCCAGTGGGACGCACAGTCGTCTGATACGTTCACGGAGTTATTTCATTTTCTTTTTGGACCGGGCCGCGCGTCTCTTCGAAAAGTTTGCAGCCGTAATCCCTGAGGGCGGCAGTGTCTGCCCCGCCTCGGCGCCGCACTTGGCACTGCAGACTGATTCCGAGAGTCGTTTTCGTCGCTCCGTCTCTCTCGCGCCGATACGGGGCGCTCTACGAGTGCGAGAGGGACAGGGCGACGAGAAGGACTCTCAGTCTGCTGGCAGCGGGATAAGGTGGAAGTTGGTGCGGGCGTGAGGGCCGTGCGGGCCGCCGGCAGGAAGGCTGCAAGGCGGGGCGGCTGGGGGATGGCCCTCCGGACCGGATTATCAGGCAGCCAGTCTATGGAAACGAAAATTAATTATTAATCCGAGAAGGCGAGGCTGGCCAGGCCAGCCAGGCCGGCGGGGCAAGTCCGCCTCATCGGCCCGCAGATAATGCGCACCCTTCCCTTTGGCTGGACGACTTGGACGCCGAGGTCGTTACGGCCAGGAAGGAAGGCGCCGCTTTTTTCGGTTCCGCCCCGCGAGCCGCGCGATTAGTGAAGAGTGAAAACACTGGAAATAATGAAAGTGATACAAGCCGGCGCCATCTTCAAAAGTTTCCTTTTGTTTTTGTTTATCTCTGATGGGCGTGCCACCGTTGGACTGACTAACCCACAAAGGCCCGCTATCGCGACGGGGGCGAGTCACTGTAAAGTTGTTGCACGTTGACGGCAGGCTGACAGAGTGGCGGTAGGACTCCCGGTAGGACTCCCGGTAGGACTCCCGGTAGGACGGCATGTGTTCCAACTGCAGCGAGTGCTGCCAACGCAAGCACGGCAAGGGGGACAACGACACCGACTCCGAGGCCGAGGCGGACGTCTCTGGTGAGTACGTGTGCAGTGACCTGCGAGCGACCTGCAAGCGACCTCGCTGGTGTGCAGGTGTCAGGGGGCGGCAGTGCATCCGCCCGACCGCGTTTTCGACAGCCCAGTGCCCCGGCTTCCACATGGTGCCCTGCTTGCAGCAGCGAGCCTGCAGGGGCCGCCTAGCCAGGACGGCGTGGGCTCGTCCGAGAAGCTCCTCGGGGAACGCTTTTCCAAAGAAGTAGGCCGGGTTTGTTGTCCTGGCCTGTGAATTTTTCACATCTCCTCAGTAGCCATTTACCAACCGCGCGCCGCCACGCCCTGACCCAGTGACAGCGAGCCCACCTAGGCCCCTGGATGCGTCCCCACCCCCTCACCACTCACACACACTCACTTAGGAACGTACTTCGCCAAGCACAGCAGCAGTGGAACCACCCTCCCAAGAGGCTCTAGTTTACCGGGCTGTAACCCACATCTGCTGCGTGTGTGTAAAGTGCCCGATAATGTTTGTGTGTGTAATGGGTGGCCGTGCAGGTGGCGGTGGCCTGCAGAGCCTGCAGCGGTCGGGACGGAAGTATCCCAATAAGCCAATTACTGGCCGTGGTGCGCGCCACGCGGCGCAACGCACACCCCACGACAATCAATAAAAAGGGTTCGCCCCAGCGGGACCCTCCGCGGGTCCCCCTTGGGGCCCACCCCTGCGGGAGCCCTGCCGGTAGCCCTCGGGGTGGCCGGTCGTACACACTGTGGTAATCGCATCGGTGCTTGGCTTGCACTACGGCGCTGCCGCTCTGCGCTACACGGGGTGGCACTGGGAGCGTACGCGGGGCGCCGAAGAAACCCCTGAGGCGTCCACTGAACGACGGGGAGGGGCTGGGGGCCGAAAAGTGCAGTGGAACACCGGTCAGTCAAGTGCAAAGACTTGCAGCGCGGTTCAGAAGACAAGCAGACTGTCCCAGGGAGTTTACCTGTAACGGACCTTCAGCATCGCCTTGTTTGTAATACGCCACCGGGATGAATGCATACCAACCAACATGAAAGGGTGAAACGATATGGTAATTTGTGTCGGTGGGATGCGTGATGTATTCCTGACGTTTGTAGCAGGGACCTCTCCGCTTCCGCGTGTACCCATCAAAACTGCGGCCGTGTGTGTGCATGCGTGTGTGTGCGTGCGGCTGACGCTGAGCCTTGACCCCGTGTCACGTGGAAGGGGCGTAGTGGCGGCGCACGTGCTGCGAGCCCCACGGTTTCGCGGAACAGCGCTGCCCAGCAGAATCCAGCACAAACGATCCGAAAAGGGTCACCGGGGCCACCGCCAAAGCTGAGTCGTATAACGCAAAGAAGTCGTCCAAGTGTAAGCTCGCGCGTGTGTGTGCGTGTGTTTGTGCATGCATGGGCGGGGTCCCCGGAGCGGAATCGATATTTCGGCGTGCACGCCGTTTCACTCCTCATGGAGCGGGGATCAGGTAAAGGTGATCTGAAAATGGAAAAGTTCACATACATGTAAAAGGAAGTACTTTATTTCCCTTTCAAGTATAAAGGTATGCAGCATCAATGAAATTTCCTAATTTAAAACACGAAGTATTCAATTGCAATACATTCCCTGCACCGGCTACATGTACACACACGCACACACGTGGAGCACAGAAAGTCGGCCATTTTGTCTCTGTAGGTGTTGTTAGGTAGGCCTCTCGCATCCCAGCGGCATACATTGTTTAGCACTTGACGGTCACGTATTCCCCTCCCCCTCTCCCTCTGGACCCTCGCCTCCAGGAAGGGTGTAGTCCACGTCGGTAGCAACACAAGACGGGGACTAAGTGCCAGGCGTTACCTGTGCCTCCTCCCATCTGTGGCCTTAGGACCGCCAGCTGAAAGACACAAATATCCTCCACTTGACCAGCTATGGACAGAGTTCATTGGGCGCAGAGGTTCCTTCGGCGTTTCACTGGCAGAAGAACAAGTTGATTAAACCGCATAATCTAATTTGGATCCACGTAACGAGTGGGAAAAAGACAGCGACCGAAATGACCCTCAGTCCGCAGGTGCTGGCCCCACCCACTTCCTGCGTCCTCCAGCGTCGGCAGTCTGTGACGGTGCGTGTGTGCGTCGGTGTGGGTGCGGCTGCTCCAAGTTATTCATGACTGACCTGCAGTGAGTCGTTCTTCGGCGTCACACCCACACCTGGGCGGCGCCCGGCCTTGCCTCCAAGACGCGGAGAAGGCGGAGCTTGCCATCAAATGATTGTTTTGCTTCGCGCCGTGTTCCAGGGTTGTGTGTGACGGTCATGGCGACTCGGCTGAAGCAATTACCCCGCCAGTGTGCCAGGCTACTGGGTCGCGAAATGTCTGGCTCACCAGGTCCGGTTCGCACTGGTCAAAGTTTCCGCGGTTGGAAGGAAAGCCGGGGTCTGGTCCCGAGGAGAAGGGGCCTTTCGGTTCGACAGAGGACGGAAACCGTCCGGCTCAGCCGCCGATTGGTTTTGGCTAGTTGGTTAGGCACGCCCCTCTGCCCTGCTCGGCCGGGCCTGCAGCCCGACTGCACCACCCAGTGGCAGGTCCCGGTCCGGCCAGGCCACGCCAGTCTGGCGTTAAGAGTGGGGTTCAGCCCCTGTTAGCGTCCCTGTCATCCAACGCTGCCTTTCGCAACTCCAGCCGCCAGCACAGCTTCCTCGAAGCCCGGTCGATCTGGGGCATAATGCACGTCTCGGTGAACACGTATTGCTGTGTGACCTCAAAACTTCCATCCGAAAATTAATTTGTACCTTATAGATGTTTCATCTTTTTTCGTATTGTGGAGAAAATGTCCACGATAATGCGTTAGTGCAGCCTTTCACCGAAAGGCATCCGGAGCGTGGCAGAGCCGGTTGCGGTTGCGCACCAGGTGGGCCCGATAACGTTCGGCCTGCTAGAAGATGAGTACGTGTTCCAGCTCAGCCACGTCACCAACAGGTGCCGGAGCCCCTCTGCGTTCGGATGAATATTTGATGGAGATGGCGATAGCCAAAGTTGGCCGGGCGGGCTGCCTCACCCCGTCGACGAGGAGTCTTTGTGACCCTGCAGCCTGCGGCCAGCCCTCTTTAGCCTGTTTCAACAATATTGACCGGATCTGCCGGTGCCACCTGCACAAACAGGGTGGGCCATCGACCGCCGCTCCAGCTATCGGCATCAGCAAAAATCAGGGGGTAAACAACTTTGAACGGTGTTGTTGCTGGCGGCAATGTGGGGCAGAAGGTTGTTGCGCCTTCACTGAGGGTTTCGAGTTGAGGGCTGCCAAGGTGCGCAGAAAGATGGGGCTCAGGCAGACGGCCAATCGTATGCAAATTCTCCTGGGACGCCGCGTCTGGAGCACTCTAACTGGCTCGGCGGGCCGCGGTGCCGCGGTGCCAGTGGCTCTAGAAGCTCTAGAAGCAGCAGGTCTGTGCCGGGGGCCGTCTCGCTGGGCCGCAGGGACTGCTGCAAATGCGGCAGGCGAACACAGAGCGACAAGACGGCGTTGTCGCTGCTAAAGACCCCGTCCGACGGTCCTCTCGGCGGCAGTGCAGCACAAAACGTAAAAACAGAAGAGGAGCGGCACGCAGACGAGCGCTAAGAACAGCAAACCGTCGTCTGCGGCCTCGGGTGAGGCACGCTGATCCCCTGATCCCCGGCATAATGAACAGCCTCGGGGAATAAAAATGAGTGGTCTCTTTCTCTCCCTCTGTTTCTCGGAATGCCCCGCTCCGCTCGCTCCCTTCCCTTTCTCACTCAGCAGCACCCCGACGGTCTCCGACCGAACAAAACCAATTCTAGTTCTACCGGGGCGGACGTTTTCCCTTCCCTGCCAGTTTTATTCCTTGAATCAATATCGCGTTCGGCAAAAATGTCGTTCTTTTTGTGAACGCCGAGGGCAAGAACTAATGTCTCTGCGTGCGCGGCCCAGCCTGCCGCGCCCCACGAACCCCCCTCTGTGTGCAGACGATTAGTCCTGGGATCCCTGCTAGCGGGAGTGCCACCCCTCCGGGCTGCAGGCGTCCAGGACCTCCAGGACCGCGTCGCCGAGGCCGCCTGGGGCTTGTGTGCAATGCACCTGCAGTGCTTGTCTTGCACTTCATTCCTGCCATCCCAGCTCTTTGTGTGCTTCCTACCCCACTCTCCGGTTTGTTCCCATTTCGCCAAAGTGCCGGCAAGAGACCCGCGGAACGCCGCTCGGCTAACCCGAGTGACGATCGGTAGCTCCGGAGGACAGGCAGGAGCAGTGTGCTGCCTCGGCAGCCTCCGCCCCCTTCTCGCCTGGCGTCACGTTTTTCGATTCGTCCCACGAGGAAAACGCGGCGCCATTAAAACAGCGACCCGGTCTAGCCTCGCGTGAATTCCGGCTGGCCGCGCCGCCGACCGGCTCCGAGACTCGTGTTCGTCTCTCTCGCGCCCAAGCGGCACGCCCAGTGAATGCGAGAGAGACAGACTCTCAGGCTGCCGCCGTGCCGCTTCACCCGCCTGGCGATGCCTTCCGCCGCGCTGCGTCCGGCTCCAATCGGCGCGCGTTGTGCCAAACAGCAGAGTCCGTCTCTCTCGCGTTCATCAGGCGCGCCGTGTTGGCGTGGCCGAGAGACAGGGCGAGAACGGCTCGCCGAATCCTTGTTTTGGCGGCGTCCAGACTTAATCGGGGGCGAGGCAAAACGACGAGCGGGGCACTCGTTGGGCCGTGCTTGTGCCGGACAGGCTGGCCAACTGCATCGAGTCAGGGTGGCAACCGCTCCACTGCTGGAGTCTCCAGCTCCGGTCGCTAATGAGTCCGGGAGGCCTGCCGCCGGTCTTCAAGTCACGGCGAGAGAGACAGGCCGACGGCAACGCCATGACCGTCCAGCTTGACTTTCCAATCAGTCGCCTCGGCTTCGACCTGCACGGAGCGGAGTCTGCGAGGGCTGGCTCTCTTCGCCCTCGCTGACTGATGAGGCCGGCTGGTGCAGTCTCTGTTTGCTCAACCCCATTCAGCTCGCTGGAGGCCGCCAGCGCCGAGGGCAGTGTGTGTGCCGTGGTGTGCCCCCAGCGGCGCAGGCGGAGCGGCAAAACAAATACTTTTTGAATTGGCGCGCCGGCTGATTAGTAGGGGCGCTTCACACCGGGCGCTTCACACTGTGCCGACGATGTGCGCCGCAGCGTCGAGCGTACTGCGGCTTCGGCCTTCGGCTGGCTGCCCTTAGGGAATCTCGCTGCCGGAAGCACACCCAAACTTTATCCAGGAACAACACTGAAAATGCCCTCTCACCCCGGGCGGGACAAACACCCGCAAAGTTATGCGTGGCGTCCACCTTGGAAATTTATACACTACCCGCTGGTTGTTACAGGGGTAGGAGAGGGAGGGGGCTGGTCTTCATAACGTTGCAGGGAGCGGCCTTTCCGAGGCCTGCGTTGTGGGCCCTGCAACGCCTTTCTCCTCTCCTTTTCCCCCACCCTTCCGTTTGAACAGGACTGCACCCTGGCGGCCCAGAGGCCTGCTCTTCTTTTATGCATATCCAACTTGCCGTGTCATGTCCCTTCCCTCCAACTTCCATTTTTGTCCTGCCGACCAATTTGCGTCGTTGCCGGCCGAACGGCAGACGCCGAGGAGGCCTGCATTTCGGCGAGGTGGCCCGGCGCGGGTCTGGGATCCCTGATGCACTGCGGGGAGATGGGATGTTAATGAGGAAATTGGCTGCGGAGTCTAGAGGAGCCTGGAGAGGCGGCCTAGGGAAGCCTGCACCAAGCGACGGAGGGAATCTGCAACCGAGTTTCCCTAAGCTGACTTGAGCGGCAATCAACACGCGAATAAGCGCAGCACAATAGTCTCCAGCACTATGCAATATTCAGAGGCTGGCTGAATGCAGAGACAACGACCAGATAAGCTGCCGTGGATACATAGCGGGTCTTTGCTAAAACCGTTTCTGTGTTTTTGTTGCAGAGGAGGAATGGGGCGTCGGAGGCAAAGGGCGGGGGCCCGGAGACCTGGGAGGTAAGTGGACTGCGCTGTGCAGCGCTAACGAGGCACTGCCCTGTATTTTATTATTTCATCTTTTCGGAAAGCGGCGTCATTGTGCTATCCCGCTCCGCCATGCGCTTCCGTATTGTGCGATTGTGCGGCAGCTCGGTGGCCCTGCGCGCACTGGCCAGAGAAATATAGCAGTGGCTGCTGCGCGTTTTCTACTTGCTTGTTCGCACTAGGCGCCAACGCTCGCTTGTAACTTTACTCCTTGCGCTGCGTCCGTGTTTCCCGTTGGGGAGCCGCGGGGTCGGACTCGCGAAGATCCTATTTCATGACGGCAGTGTACCGCCGCGCCCCTGGTTGCCCTGGCAACCCCTGGCCGGGCCGGGCCCACTCCTAGGCTGCCGCGCAAAATACCCGGTCCTGCGCGAACATCGCCGCGAGAGGAAGAATTGCCATTTCCAGAGGCAAATCGAACGCCGTGCTCCCCGTCTGGCTGGGCTGGGTCTCCTCCGGTCTCCTCTTTTTCTCCTCCCCCTTCTTGCTGCCGGCTGTGATCGTGGGGCTGCCGTACAGCACGTCGCCTTCAGGTGGCCAGCACAGTGGGCCAGAAGACCGGCAGCCAAAAATCCAGACGCGTTTTGAGCTGCAGAGTCGCTAAGCAGGACTCGAACCAAGCGTTTGACCCCACCAATGGATTGGCGCCACCGGTCTTCTGACCCACAGTGTCACTGCCAGCAGCCGTCAGAAGGCATCCCACTTGTTCGGCCAGCGTGTTGCCTCCACTGTAATGCGAAATTAGCCGCCGCTCGTTCATCTCCCGGCCAATCTTCCTTACCTGCTGCGTTCCTTGCCGGCCCACTGTAAGCCCCGTCGGAGTCGGAACGCCGACCCGCGCCGCAAAGTGGGCTCAAAGTATTCTCGCAGCAGCAGGCGATGTTCCGGCCCAAACTTACGGCAACTAAATTTAAGAGCGAGGTACACGAAGCGCGCTTTCGGTCTGCGCGAGGTGCGCCTTCCGCGGAATGACACCGAACTCAACAAACGAGCGTCGTCCTCCACTCCACCCCTATGCCTTTCGCCTTTCCCCCGATTCCGAGAAGTCGTGCAATTAGGGGCCCGAAGGCCCTCATCCCGGGTCGCTCTCTCTCGCACCCGAACGGGGCGCCCCGCGAGTGCGAGCGAGAGCGGTGCTCACTGCTCGCCGTCTCGCTCGTCTCGCCCGCAGCCAGGAGCGAATACCACCCGCCCCATTAACTTTGTTGGGCGGGAAAAACGGTGGAGCTGTCTTCGACATCGAGATGGCGGGCCCGCCCGGCGCCCGGGCTGCTGGCTTGTTGCTCGCGGCGCAGCGGGGCGGGGCGGGGCGGGGCGGGGCGGGGCGGGCGGGGTGCGCCACTTTCGCGGAGCAAGGCATGGGGTGGGGTGGGGCCCTGGCAAAAAGTCGGATAACGTTTCCAACGTGACCGCGGTGCTCTGCCACCACAGCTTGACCCTCCTCGACCCCTAGTCTGCTGTCTAGAGCGCCCCTTGGCGGTTTCCCCAGACTTCCCCTTCCTCCGTCCATCCACTTCCCCGGCGTTCCCGCGGCATTCCGCGATCGAGCCGTCGGCCCACTTTCGACACCCTGACCGTCGCCGTGCCTGGGGTGTCCGGGGGTGTCGAGCCCGTTGAACCTCTCGACGTGAACGCGATGCGACGCCGCGACGCCTCGACCCGTCTCGACTCGGCGCCGCGACGCGGCCCTGGTTCGCGCGGCGCCCGCGCAGATGGCGCGCCACGCGGCACACCCGGCGAGGGGTGGGCCGCCGTGCCGTGGGCCGCCGTGGCGCGGGGTAGCGACGCCGTGCCCGCGCGCACGCCGCCGAGGGAAGGAGTATCCGCAAAGAGGTGGTTGAACTCGGCCGGAACAGCGGAGCAGCCCCCGGCCGGTGGTCGCTCCGTCAACAGCCCGAGACTCTCAGTGTAATTGTTTATTTCTGTTTTGAGAGGGCGGCGCTGTGCGGCAACCAGAAGCATTTCCTCTTTTGAATAGCCGCCCGCTGTCAAACCGACTTTCGAGAGGGGATTTCAAAGCGCGTCCCGGGGCTAGCTCTGTCACGCCAAAGTCGCGAAACAACACAAACAGCAAGTGACTGGCCTCGCAGCGGCCGGCAGCGTTGAGGTTGGGTCGGTCGGCCGCAGGGGTGGGTGTGTGCATGTGTGGGTGGGGCTAGGTGGGGCCAGTGCTGCCAACGCTCCGCGGGGTGGCACGGGGTGCCTTGGGGTTGGCCGCCCTGCGTCAAAGTGTCTGCCTCGTGCTCAGTGCCGCCGCTCCTCGGCCAGCCAGCGCAGAGCCCCGCAGAGCAGCGCAGAGCAGCGCAGAGCCGGCGCAGCGCGCGCAGTGTCGATCTCTGCCGGAGAGTCAACGAACTCGAGTCGCTATTGATTAATTTCCTCGCCGGGAAGGCTGGGAAGGGGAGGCCTGCCTGCCGGGCTGCCTGCCGGGGCGCCGCGTGGCCGCGTGGCTGGCGAAGGGCAGGGCAGTGCCTGCTAGTGCCGCTGTTTTGGGAGTAGGGAGTACGCACCCAGCGCGAGGCCGGTTCGCACCACGGCTCTGCGCTCCGCTCCGCTCGCTCGACTCGCTCGACTCGCTCGACTCGCTCGACTCGCTCGCTCCGTCCGCGCCGCTCCCGTCTGCCGGGTCGTCCCTCGTCGCCCTCGGTCGCCGCGGTGGTGGCGGTGCGTGCCGCGTGCCCGCGCGCTGCCCGCCCCTGCGCGTCGTGGATGTGGAGTGCTCGCCGGAGTCTGAAACGACGCTAGGATTACGTCCTCAACCAATGGCTGGGCCACATCCTCCCTGGATGGTGAGTGAGTGCAGTGCGGTGCCAACACACTGCAGGGCCGGAATCTCGTGCACTACGAGACCAAGGCTCATTTTGCTAACGAACAAATAAGTCGGGAAATAAAATTTTACGACGCATCTTTCTTGTACTCGTCACCAACTAGGTGCGTGCCAATCTGGGCCGGCACTCGTTCTCACTTCTTTCATGTAGATTCGATGTACTCGCTCGTTTCCTCTTACAAGAGCACCGTGTTGCCTCGCCGTGAAGTGTTCGCGATCGCGTTTTCCAGTGTGTGTCCGTCGTGCGTTGAGAGCTTTTCCCGAATCAGCTGGCCTAACCCCAACCCCTCCCCACGGGCCGCTCCTCCCCGGCCGGCCCCACCCAGCCCCGCCCTGCCTGACCCGTCGTATCTTCACAGTGAGGGTGGAGCTCGCTCAGCGGGGACCCTGTCGCATGTAAAGAAAGTGGTGACTCACTCGCGCTGCGTCCTCGGGCGAATTTCTGGAATACGACCAGAACGACAGGAAGGTTGTTGTTGTTGGAATGAGGTCACAGCGGCGCGTCTATTTCCTTATCTGCTCCGAGACGCTAGCCCAGCCCCGCCCCCTGGCGCGCCCTGGCGTCGTCGCGGCCGTCCTGGCTGCGGACGGACATCTGCCAGTCGATCTTGACGATCGATAGTATTGGCCTCGCCGCCAATCAATAGCCTTTGGCTGCCGTTGGCCTGATGCAAGTCCTTGCAGTGGAGCGTCGCCCCGCCGGCATTGCATTACATTTGCCGCGGAGATACGTCTTCCATCGGCTCCGCTCTGCAAAACGCGTCGAGAAAAAACAGACACCCGCGGTGGTGGTACTCGAACTCGTGCCGGGGCGGTGCGTCGGTGCCCCTTCCTCGAGGCGCCTGGCCCGCCTCGCCCCGCCGGGCTTGGCTTATCCCACACTGCATTATGCATCGCGACCCGGTCTGATTTCCAAGCAGACGGCGGCGTGCTTGTCGGCGCGCGGCACGGCCAGACCGAGGCGAGACCGAGGCGAGACCTCGCCGCCCGGCTCGGCCCGGCCGGGGAGGGATGACGAGGATGACGGGGAGGCTCATCTCTAATTTGGCTTGGCGCCCCGTGCTCCGTGCCACTGCGACTCCACTCCGCCGGACGGTCGGCCGCCGCAGTAGTTAGCGAACTGGCCAGCCCTTTGGGGGAGGCTCCCGGCCTCTGTCTGTCTGTCTGTCTTACTGTCTGTCTGTTTGTCTGTCTATCTGTCTGCGAGCGCGTGTGTCGTCCTCGTCCTCTCATCGCTCATTACCGGCCAATCTAGTTCCAATTTGGCCGTTTCGCCGGGAATCGAGTTTTCGTGTCGCGCGGGGCCGACGGGGCACGGGGCCGACGGGGCCCCCGACATGGGCCGGGGTGGCGGCGTGGCGACGCGTGGCAAAGCGGGGAGTATGTGGTGCCGCCCGCCCTCTGGCCTGGCCTGGTCCTCTGGAGGGAGAGAGAGGGGAGGTTCGCGCCGCCGAGCGCCACCCTCGAGGCACCCCGGACCGCTCTCACTCCAAGTTGTTTGTCGTCGCGGCGGGCCGACGGGCACCCTCCAGCAGCCTCCAGCAGCCCAACGCCCCCGGCGGCCTGGAGCGAGCATGGCCAGTCGCTGGGTGGAGTCTCCAGCGCGTCTCCAGCGTCGGTTCAAACGAGGCCGCGGCCCAATTAGCGCCGAGAAGCACCTGCTGGTCCAAAACAGTCTCTCTCGCACTCACGGGGCGCCCCGCGTCGGTGCGAGAGAGAGAGCTGTTCGGAATCCCGAAAGCGCGCTCCACTGGCCAGGGACTCCATTTCTGGCTGATGTGTGGAGCAGGTGCGGGCATGCCGCGTTCCAGTTGGACAATCTCCGCAGTGATTGTCTGCGACTGCCAAGCCGTCGGGCCGTCAGGGCTGTGACGGCCCGAAGGCTGTGCATCGTGAGTGTGTGTGTGTGCCAGTGTGTGTGCGCGCCGCGTGTGCCCCAGGCCAGCGCCCCCGGGGCCCAGTGTGTGCTGTGTGCCACTGTGTGCCACTGTGTGCCACTGTGTGCCGTGCGCGGAGCCCCCGCGAGCCCCGGCCAGGCCATAGTCGTCGCTCCCCCCCCCCTTTTCTTGCAGACTCGCGTTGTTCTCACGGCCGGGCCCTAACGAGTTGGGGGTGGAAACTTCTCCGGCCGCGGTGGACAAAGTCCGAGCCGAACCTTGTTTGAACTGCCGGTGGGCCTCGCCGCCCCGCGCCGCCCTGTCGGGGTCGTCGGGGTCGTCGCGCCGCCGGCCGCGGGTCATCTCGCGGTGCCCGAACTCATAACTCGAGTTTTTAAAGCGGCGCGAGAGAGACGCGGCGACAGCCCACGGTTCGGAATCGCCTTCCAGCCACTCACGGCCGTGACAAAGGAGTGCGTCCAAGCCCCTCATGAGGCCGTGCTGGCCGTGCCGCGCGACGAGCAGCGAGTCTTCGTGGGCCCGGCGGCCCCGAGGCCCTTTGCTCCTTACCTCCCTCAGTCTCTGCTTCTCTGTCTCTCCGCCCGGTGGGACGTGTTAGCGCGCGCCATTGTGTGCGCCGCGAAGAGGGACTGGGACTGCTTTGAGGCGACGACGACCGCCGCGCACTTCTCTCTACCCTTGACCGTCGGCCGCTCTCTTCGAGGCTCTCCTTGCGAGGCCCGGGGTGGGGCTTCCCTCGCTTGACAGTGGGGTCACGGACGGCGGGGCCATTGGGCAGCTCTTTGTTGGTGTGTCGTTGTGTCGCTTTGCTGGCCGTCGTGTCCGTGCCTCCCGGCCGTCGAGGCCGCCACTTCGCCGTTGTGTTTCGCGGCCCCGATCGGGCCGATGGGGCCCCGCGCGCCCCGCATCGACGTCACTTGTCCGCCGCGTCACTCGGCGCCCCGCCGCCCCTTCCGCATTATCGCGGCTCGCGTGCTTCATCACGTTCCAGTGTGGCTGCACTATATTTTTTAGTGCTTTTCTTTTGTTTTATTTGCCCGCTTTTTTTTTCGTCTCCGCCTTCACTGCTGGTGGCTGGATAGTCGCGTGCGTGACAGCGGCGCACGTTATGGTCCTCGGGGCGGGGTGGGGGAGCGGCTCTGAGGGTGGACGGGGCGGGGCGGGGCGGGGCGGGGCGGGGCGGGGCGGGGCGGGGCGGGGCGGAGGGCGCGGCGCCCCGGATCCACCCCAACGTCCGCCCGGAGGCCTAAAAGAGCACGAGCCACATGCGCACGGCTTTTCTTGCAGCTCATGCGTGTGTGTGTGTGTGTGTGTGTGTGTGTGTGTGTGCGTGAGTGCGTGTGCATGTGTGTGTGTGCGTCCTCTTAGAGCCCCGCGGCACGCGCGTTCACGGCGGTGACCCGGTCGGGGCGTGGCGGGGCGTGGCGTGGCGTGCCCAGGGCGTGCGGCAGGCCATGGTGGCGTGCGGGAACCCCTTCAAGGGAGCCCCTTCAAGGGACTGCAAGGGACAAGGACGGAGTGCTACACCATCGTTACACTCGCCCCGAACAAGGGGCTCCCACCCCCTCACCCTGCCCCGCCCACTGCGTCTTCCAAATCGGCGGACGGCCTACACTGATATTGCGTGACAAAATTGGTCCTCGGATGTTTCATATTTCCGCAGTGGAGTGGCTCAGCCGGTGCGCAAACAGCTTGTACCTCCACCAGAAAAAGCCTTCCGTCTTCTTTATCCGGTTCTATTGACGTGGACGGGCGGCGACCCTCGCTGCCCTGGGCTGCCCTTTACACGCCGCGAAGCTTGCTCGCTCGCATCGCCGTGGCTGCCGGACCCTCCAGGACCCACACTGTAGGAGGCTGGGTCGCCTGGCAACATACCGCCAAATGTAGCAAGGGGATGCGAGGCCCGGCACGGCAAGGCCGCCGTAAAGGTTAATGGACTGCCAAGTTGGTATTTTAGTATGGAGACGGGATTTACGAAGCGGACGTAAGTGGAAAGCCGGGTCCGGAGGGAAGACGCGCAAACGCTCCGCGGATTCAGTTATTCGTGAATCGGGGCGCCGCGGCGGGGTGGGAGCACTGGGGGTCGCGAGACGAAAATGAAGAATTCGGCGGAAATGGAGGCTGGCGGGCCAACTGACGAGGGGGAGAGGAGGGCGGAGTCATTAGCTAGCGCTAGGAAAGAGGAAAGTCGATGGAGTCGAGTCATTGGTCTAGTTGTCTAGTTTTGTGCGGCGCCGTCCGTGTTGCATGGGTGGACGCCCTCGCGGACGGACGGGCTTGGCATACGCGGGAAGTGACTGTGCCGCCTGGGTTACCTCAGCCCCGCCTCGCACAGCTCGCACAGCTTCGCACATGGCCGGGCCGCGGACCGGCGCGCCGAATTTAAAACGCGTATAAACCAGCCGCAGGAATGCACGGTGCGGCCCGGCACGGCAAAAGGCTTTTTTCGCGTCGGTCTGGCCGAAGCGTGAATCCTCTCCTTTCCTTTTTCTTTCTCCTCCCTCGTTCGGCACTTCTCTCTCGTGGTGTTTGCGCTGTCTCTTTCTCTCTCTCTCCCTCCCGAAAACGAAAACTAGACGAGTAAAACGGGCCGTAATGTAATTGAAAGCCCCGGTCGCATCGACCGCGTTTTTAAAAAACCTTTTTTTTCCGCGCGGGGAAAATTAGCGAGCATAAACCCCGCCAGATTTGGAGTCGCGATTTTTGTCCGACCCACCCGCAGCGCGGGGCGCATCGCCCCCGGCGAATGGGGCCGGGGGAGGCTTTGGCGCGCCTTGCCGGGGCACCCCAATGGGGCACCCTAAGGGCACCCCGCGGACGTACGCCTGCAAGACTCCGCGCCGCTCTGCCGCTCTGCGCGTGTCCCGAGCGCTTAGCTCCGGCTTCGGCAAGGATTTGGAGGGCAGGCGGGGCAGGGCCTTACGGGGCAGGGCCTTACGGGGCAGGGCCTCACGGGGCGGGGCGTCGGGGCCACGGGAAGGACACCCGACACACTCCACGTCCTGGATGGGCTTCCCCGCCCCGCTAGCCACGCCGACAGCCTGCCGCCCCCCGCCTTCCCTTCACACAACTCTCAGTCGCCTGCATCTGCCGCCTCCTATATACGTTCAAGGTGGGGAGAGGGGGGGCTCGGAGGCACACTGTAATCGGCTCCCCCTCCCCTCCGCTTTCTTCCTGGAAATCAAGGACATGGCGTTATATGAATCCGTGTGCCGGCTGCTTTGCGCGCGGCGTCTGCTATTTCTTTGCGTGAAGGCGTCGCCGGGCGTCGCGTCGTCCTCCCTTCTTTTTGCGGTGTCGCCGCGCGTGCTTGCTCTCGTTCCCTCAAGCCGGGCCGCCCGGCCGCCACGCTCGGAGGTCCTCGACGCTCTCATCACCCTGAAAGCGGAAAGGACGAAGGGCGCGTGACTAGCACGGCAGTGTTCACAAAAAAAAGTAATAACGACCGAAGATGTCATGCCAGAGGGCCGCCCTTAAACCGAAGGGTGCCGAAAACAGAACAGTGTAGCTGTGGAAGAAGGAAATATCGAATTTTGTAACGTCGCCGCTGTTTTTTGGCGCCAAGTAAGGCAGCGGGGCAGCCGGGGATCCACATCGCGCGGAGGGGATTCAAAGTTTTTGCGATAACGGGGGCCTGCCTGCTCGCCCCTCCCCCCACCCCTCCTCAAATACCCGCCCCCCACACCCCCTTTCCTCCTCCAGCTTCTTCCATAATTCATCTTCTCATCATGGGATTCCGTGAACGTTAACGCCGAGGGTGTGTTCCTGTTTCCCCGCATTGACCCGTGATCGCAGCTTTCAAATTTCAAATGAGGCATTTTTCTGACGGAATTGGAGAGTGTCCAGCCTGTGGCAAGGCGCTTCTTGAATGGAGGCAGCACTCGACTTGGTTGTGGCAACCCGTGTGCATTATGCACGCCCCGTGTTTTCGGGCTGCGCGGCCTGCCTTACCTGGGGCTTTCGAGCAAACAAGTCTGTAATGACTCCGCCAGGCTTTGCCAGGCTTTGCCAGGCTTTGCCAGGCTTTGCCAGGCTTAGCCACACGCACAAAGATACACACACTCGCGCGCCTGCGCGGCTTAATGCATTTTTGACCACGCCACTTCCCCAGCCTCCCTGGATCTTTTGATTGGTTAAGGCATGTGCAGTGGACAAATAGGGGTCTCTGAAAAGACAGCGGCTCGGTGGCGTAGCCAATCAAGAGCCTCGCCTTCGAGTCTCCCGCCAAAAAGCAGCCGCCTCATTGGCTGGAAGCGGGGCGCGGGGACGGTCGGCTTGCTGCTCCAGTTCCGGGCGGCGTTCCGGGCGGCGTCTTGAGCGGCGCCCCGGCAGGCTCGACCAGCTCCACGCCCTCCACGGCCTGCACCGCGCGGCGCCGCCCGTCGCCGAGCTGCACGGCCCACCCACACCCCACTCGGCGCCGCCACCCGCCGCCGCACCCTGATGGGCACCGGGGAGCGGGGCGGGGCGGAGGGCGTGTCCACGCTGACTTGAGTTTCCTTGCCAGGGTCGATTTCTCGCTGTTTTTCCGAGCAGGAAAACAACCGCGCGTGCTTGGCCACGCTCCGCGCCGTCCGTCCGCCGCGCGGTGACGTCATGCGGTTCCGCTGTGCTCGTAATTTTCGAGTTAACATGGGGCCTGGCCTGCTGGTTGGGCGTGGCCAAATCGAAAGCGTGAGTGTAAACACAGGTCTGGCTCGTTTCGTTTCTGCGTGCGGAGCGATGGGCCGACAGGCCAGACGGAGACAGACCGAAGAAGCGCGGGTGTGAAGAGACGCGAGCAGCCCCCAGCCAGCAACGCGCGGCACCCACACACACACACACGCAGCGAGCCCTAATCTCGGGTCAGGTTTAAATCCTCTTACCGCCAGTCAGTCCAGCCCGTCCAGCTGGCCGTCGTTCCGTCCGGCTCGCCGCGGCCCGGCCAATGTTTTATGAGGGATTACGCGGCGCGTTTGAGGACGCATGAAAAACCCGGTGCAGGTGTCTGCAACAAAGTGGGCGTGCGGTGCGCGGTTTTCGGCCAATTGTGAGATGTTCGCCTTCGTTCGTGTTTTAGCCGTCCGAGTGGCCGGATCGAGTATCGTCTAAATGAGGGAGAAAATCTATTTTCATTAATTTTTTGGACGGTGTGTCAAAAAGAGTGATGACTCGCGAGTCCAACAGCGGCCGCCTGACATTTCAGAGGCCTGGCCTCCCTCGTCGGGGGATTTCGGGCTGTGCAGGCCTGCGGCGATGGCTGCGGGGCCGCCGGGTCGAACTGCTCGCCGCCGCCAACAAGACCACCACGACCGGCGAGGCGCCACGGCGCCGCCGACGCCAGAGGTCTCGCCCAGGATATAAGAGGCGCGGAAAAAATGCTCATAAAAATGCATGAAAGCCTGCGGACTTTTGGTCGCTGGAATGCGGGAGGCGGCGTGCTGGAGGCGGCGTCTGGGGGCGGCGGGCTAGAGGACGTGACGTCACTGCAACAATTAGCAGTGGTGCCAAAAGCGCCCCAGTGCGAAGCAGTGCGAAGCAGTGCGAAGCGCGAAGCCGTGCTGGGGCGGCGCCGCGCGCTGTCGTTGTCGTGGCCAAGCTGGCCAAGCCGGCCAAGCCTGGCGGGCTGCCCAACGGTCTGCCAGCGCACCGCGCAGGGTTGCCTACACTGCCTACGCCCGGCCTGCCGTCGGAAACGGGCCGTCGCAGCGACGCCGTCAAAGTCGCCGTTAACCAGGAACTAGGCCAGTGGCTGGGGTTGGGTGTCTCGGGGAAGAAACGCGCCACGCCCTGTTGTAAACGTTTGTTTGCTCGGCCTGTTCCGCGTTCCGCGCTTGGCGTCGGGGAGGCCGTCGCCCGGTAGACGGCAGACGCCGTCCGCGGCCTCGTTGCCGTGCTCCCCGTCGACCTCTGTACCGCCAGCCTGTTCGCGGAGGGGCAGTGACGCCGGAGTACAGCCCGAGGGTCCCACGGCGAGACAGCGAGCCGCTCTGGACTGGCTGTCCGGGGTGATTCTGGTCACCCTATCTTGCCGTGTTTACCCTCCCCGGTCCCCGATTCGGCAGGATGGCGTCGTCACTCCGTCTCGCTCGCACTGTGGTGCGTCACGAGAGGGACGGAGCGCCGAAGGGGTCCTTCGGAGCAAGGCAGGAAGCGCGAGTCACGCCACCGAATTGTGTATTTGTTTTGCTCATGCTGTTGTTGCTTTGTTGCAGGGCCCCCCGGGGGCAGCGTCCGGGGGGACGAGGAGATGAGGCGGGGCGGGGGGCGGGGCGGCCGCAGGGACGACCCCCGGCGGCACACGCTGGGCGGCGACCAGCACCCCCACCCCCCGCAGGGCGGCACGCTGTCCAGGAGCATGGACCTCGAGGTGAGTACACCAGACGGCCCTCGCGTTTGCATCTCGTGTCCGGAAACGTTTTCATTGTGCGCGAAATGTCCCTTCGCCGGTCGCCAACCTCCCCAACCGGAAATCCCGTCCTCTGGGTCCCTGCTTCCGGTTGCTATCGCGCGGGCGCTGCGCTCCGAGCCTGGAGCGCCCGGCGGGGTAGCCTGCCCGCGGTGCAGCCGTGCGCGGCGGGCCTGCCTTAAGCACGGCGCCCCGCTCCGGAGAGTTCCTCGTCGGCCACCTATCTGGCCGCTCTCGAGCCGCGCGGTGGCGGTCTCGGAGCAGCACAAGCACAGCACGCAGCCACGACTCTTGACCTTCGCCTCCCCCAGCACGCGGCACGCTGCAGAGCGCCAGCGGCGCCAGCAGCGCCCCCGGCAGGCCTATTCCTAGCGCGCCTTGGAGTTCCTTTGATGCTGCGCGCTGCGGGTGGACCCTGCAGGCCGATTCCGCGCAGTGCCCTCGTCGCTCTGTCTCTCTCACTCTCCCTTGGCGGCCCCGAGGGGTGCGAGAGAGACAAAGCGACAAGCACAGCTCGTAAGGCTGGAATGGTGGAGGCAACGCTATCGGTTCGTTTCGTTTGACGCGCCGCACTGCGACGTTCGGCGTGTTGAGGGAAGCGTGCCTTCCGCCTTGTGCCTTCCGCGAGGCGGCACACTGTGACACTGTGACACTCGCAGCGTCGCGAGGAATAGTCTCCGCGTGCCACTCTGGTTGCCACTCTGCTAGTTCCTCCCGACGGCCGCGCGTCGCGCATACATTCGCCTGTTTTCTCTCTCAAATTGGTTTCGGCCCGACCCGACCCGACGCGATCCACTTCCCGGAATGCCCCGGCAATGCGACTCTCCGGACGACGGCGACGCGCCGGAACGCCGAGGCCCCCGCGGCCCCACAGCCCCGCCGCCCCGGGACAGCAAAGAAGGGGGCCCCTTGGGGGGAGGGGGCGTCGAGTCGGGGCGCCGCGGATCTGAAGGAAGCGCAGACCGACGAGCAGTGCGGCGCGGCGTAGCATGGCGTAGCATGGCGGAGGGGGAGGCTTTTAGTGGAAGCGCCCGCTATGGCATTTGGGCATTTGGTCGCTAGACGCACTTTCCCAGAGGCCCCCTCGCGCTAACCACACACCCCCTGCCCCCCACGCGCGGGCCACGGGGGTGCTGGTGCCGGGGTGTGCCAGGTTTATGACTGCGTTTTGCATAAGGACGTGTACCGCGGTAGTGCGTAGGGCCGCGTGGTGCGTGCCACCCCCACCCCCTGCTCCCCCACCCCCGCCCCCGGCCCTCTGCTCACGCTGTTTCTGTCTCTTATTCCGACCTACGCGTTTGATATAGCGCCAGTGCGAAAGCAAACAATTTCACTTTTCCCTCCCCCCATTTTTTTTCGGTGTGTGTGTGTGTGTGTGTGTGTGTGTGCGTGTGTGTGTGCGCGTGTTATTGTTCTCTGTGAGCCAGTGGGTGAACGCGCGCAACACGCAGGGACTACATATCACGGCGCCGTGCTCTCTGCTTTCGGAGAGCGGCGAGCGGGGAGCGCGCGGGCCTCCCCCCTCCCCCATCCACCACCAGAGGCTCTCATCCTCCACGGTCCGGGCCGGGCCTGCCGGGCCGCCAAATTGGGCCCGTTTTGTTGCTTCCTCTGGACTAGTCGACGACTGCGGACGGATGATGATGGTTTCGCGTGGCCGGAGCAGTCGGCCGCTCTGCCGCTCCGCCGCTCGACGCACGCAGCACAATTGTAGCCAATTTGCAGTGGACGGGCATCCTTTTCTCTCTGTGTGTCTCGCGCTCTCCCCCTCCCATCTTTATCCCTTTACTCCGCCGCGGGGGAGGACCAGGACCAGGGTGGACCTTCCTGAGGGCACACCACTGTACTCGCAGGCAGGAGAAAGCGGCGGCCCACTTTGGGCTCGAGTTTCATTGGTCGCGCACCGTGAGTGTGTGTGTGTCTGTGTGTGAGTGAGAGCGAGTGGCGAATTGCCGATGAAAGCCATGGTGCACGGAGGGGAGAGGGTGGTGCTGGAAAGTGTCAACCCGAGGGGACAAAAAAAAATGCAGTGGCTTCGTGACTTGGTCCCGGCCGCTCCAACTGCCGTGACAACTAGTTTGCATAATGATGCGTATTAATTTGGGAAATTCTGCGGCCGGAAAGTTGAGAGTGCTGTTGCCTGCCTGCCTGGCTGGCTGCCTGCCTGGCTGCCTGGCGGCCCCGCGGGTGTGATGCCGCCCTGTCTGTGCCACTGCGCTGCGTCAGTGTGTCCCGCTGCGCTGCTACCACAACTTTGAACACCCCTCCTCCTTTCTCTCACACTCTCCTTCTCTCTCCTTCCCTCTCTCCCAGGCCGCCTTTTCTCTAATCCTGTTGGCCAGTTTGCGTCAAGGTTCTGTACGAGGAAGGGGATGTAAGGTTAGTTTAGTCCCAGCGTGGCGGGGTGCGGTGGGGCGGGGCGGGGCGTGTGGCGTCTGCTGAGCTCAGCTTACACCCTCAGACCGCCCCGAGTTGGGGGGGGGGAGTTCAGCGAAGGGTCCGGCGAGTAAGTAAAAAGAGTTGGGGACCGCCAGCAGACCGCAGGCATGCGACCCCGATCCATTTCACAATGATTCCTTCGGACGATGCAAACACGAGGTCGGCCACGGACTTCTAAACTGCCATAGCTTCATTTCAACTGATCAACATTAACGTTCTGTTCGATGCTGTGTTTTGTGTGATTAACGTTTGCTCGACTAATCCCTTCTTCTCTGTTCTGTCCGCCTTCCCGCAGATGAGTGCCAAGCAGCGGAAAAAGGTGAGTGGCCCCATTTCGCTTTTCGGAATGCATAATGATATTGTTGCGCTGTTGTGGTTGGCGTCGGCGCGGCGCGGCGCGGCTCGGCTGTGCAAAGCGCTTCATTCGGCGCGTGAAATGAGAAGGGCTTGCGCCTCGGCAGCCTCGGCTTGCATTTGCATACCAAATTGGGCTTCCTGTTGAATGCTGCCGCTTGGCCTGCCTCTGTCTCCGCTCCGCCTGCGCCTCGTCCTGTTCGATAAATCGATTTCTCGATTGGAAAAGCATGATCGAGCCGTTGGACCGACCAGCCAACCACGGGGCACGACCCGAGCCCCCCGAGCAGCGCCCTGCTAACGCAGCCTGTTGTCTCTCTCTGCCCCGCAGTCGCCCATGGCCCGCGGCTACCCGCCGCCCTCCAACGCCATGCTGTTCGACGACGACCCCGGCATCATGTCCGAGGTGGAGACCGCCTCCACCGGCTTCCACCGCGGCGGCAAGCAGCGCTCCTCGCTGCCAGTGGTGCGGACGCCGAGCAAGACCTTGGAGCGGCCCCTGGGTGAGTCTCGCGGCGCCGCAGTGGAGTGGAGTGCGCCTGGGAGGTGGGCAGCCCAACGCGCAGCCTGCGCCTGGAGGCCTGGAGCGGTGAGGCGGGGTGCGCCTGGAGGGCGGCAACCCAACGGGCACAGCCAGCCCTGCCACCGTCACCGCACCACCGCACGCGGAAGCCTTAACCCCTTCCCACAGGGCAAGCAGCCCCTGCCCCAGACAGTGTATCTGGCGATGAACTCGGGCGCTGCTGTTGTCGCGGCCTGGCCTGTCGCCCTGTTATTGGGTGTCTACGGCCTCGCCGCTTCGCCGCGGCGCTGCGCGCGGTCAAGCGGCCGATATCGGCTTGCCGGGCCGGGCCCGCCGGCCTGGACGTGCGTTGCCGCGTCGGCGCCGCCGCCCCGCCGCCCCAATCGATAGATGATGGATGGATACGAATGAAAATTGAAAAGCAAAAATATTTGTGTACCGGAGGCGCGTGGTGAACGGTGGACGCCATGCAGTCCCCCCGTCGGGCCGGCCGGCCGGCGCCGCAATCAAAAATAGACGACGCCGCCACCGCGCGGCGGGCGTCCTGTTCGGCGGCATTCATTGAGGAGCCGCGCGCCGTGCTGCAAGTTTAACAGCGTCGCGTGCGCCGCGGTCAGCCGCGCGGCGTGTCCTCGCGTGCCGTGTCCTCGTCGCACCGCCGGACGACCGCAGCGCCCCGCTCCCCGTGGCACGACACCGTCGGCCCTCGTTGATGACAGGGCGACCCGACGCGACAAAGAATCACGCCCCGGATTTATTACCGCGGCCGATTAAACTCTTGCCGCCCCGACCCCCGTGAAGTGGGAGGGGGCTGACAGTGTGGGCGCGGCGCGTGCGGTTTCCCGTAGTTTCCCGCGCGTCCGTCAATCTCGCGGGGAGTAAACAAAGTTCCGCTTTCGACAAGGACATGCGGCGGGGCGTTCATTTGTTACGCCAAGGCTGCGGGGAGCCCTGCCGCGAGCGTGTCGGCCGCGGGGAGGTTGGGGTTAGGGTTGGCGGAACCATGGCGGAACGCCGCCCGAGAAAGATTGCCCCTAACAGAGCCTAATCTTCGGCTCATGCCGGTTTGAAAAATTGACTTTAACAACCCTCGTTCCAGGATTAGTGTTCCTCCAGTACCGAAGTGAGACGAAGCGCGCGCTGCTCCCCAACGAGATCACCTCCCTGGACACCGTGAAGGCGCTCTTCGTGCGCTCCTTCTGCAAGCAGCTCACCATGGAGTACCTGGACTCGCCGCTCGTCAAGATCTACATCCACGACTCCAACAAGGACATGTTCTACGAGCTGGAGGACCACCGGTAAGCGTCCCCTCACTGGGGTTGGAAGGGGGAGCGTGGCAGGTTCGTGACGGTGCTGCCTTGCTCGTTGCAGATCGCACCTGCGAGACATCCGCGACCGGTCCGTGCTGCGCCTCTTCGAGTCGACCGACGTGCACAGCGGGGTGTTCCCGGGCGCGGGCACGGGGCTGGCGCCGCCCCCCATGTGGGAGGCGGACCAGTCCTACTTCAGCGAGCCCGAGTTCGACTCCGAGTACCAGCACCAGCACATCCACAAGTCCAAGGTACGAATCCCAACTGACACATTTTTTTTTCGACGCCCTGGCGTTTGGCGGGGTTCGGTACGGTTGCCGGGCTGGCCCAGAACGGGGCGGGACGCAGGACGGGGACTCTGCTGGAACGGGTCCAACTCGACCGTCCCGTCGCGAGCCTGCTTTTGCTATTATCGCAATGGCCGGCCGACACTGCAGGGCGGGGCGGGGCGCGCTGGGTCTGCCTGGCAAAGATAACACACGGCCTGGCCAGTCCAGCCGCGCTCACGGAAAAAAATCCCTTAGTTGTGACAGCTAATGCATTGGCTGATATGGGGCCAGCCAAGAATCAGCAGTCGTGGTAACTAAAAATATTGCTAGCAGCATCAGCAATCATGCCTGGTCGCGACAGCCAACCACATTTGTTGTGCTAGCTAATCCCTCAGTTACAAACGCTAATAAACTTTTTACTCTCCGAAAAATACTGAGACGGGAATAGAACCCGGGACTACTGGCTGAGAACCGTGCTCGGAGGCACTGAGCCACGGAAGCACATGTGTGTGCGTATCCTGCCCCAAGTCACTCCGGGTACTGGATCGCCGGCCGTAAGAACACAAGTACTTCAACAAGGACATGTTACGAGCTGGACACGTAAGGTCTCCTTTGGAAGGGGAGCGTGGCAGGTTCGTGACGGTGCTGCCTTGCTCGTTGCAGATCGCACCTGCAGACATCCGCGACGGTCGTGCTGGCCTCTTCGAGTCGACCGACGTGCACAGCGGGGGTTCCGGGCGCGCACGGGGCTGGCGCCGCCCCCCATGTGGGAGGCGGACCAGTCCTACTTCAGCGAGCACGAGTTCGATCCGAGTACCAGCACCAGCACATCACAAGTCCAAGGTACGAATCCCAACTGACACATTTTTTTCGAGCCCTGGCTTGGCGGGGTTCGGTACGGTTGCGGGCTGGCCAGACGGGGCGGGACGCAGGACGGGGACTCTGCTGGAACGGGTCCAACTCGACGTCCCGTCGCGAGCCTGCTTTTGCTATTATCGCAATGGCCGCCGACACTGCAGGGGCTAGGGCGGCGCTGGTATGCCTGGCAAAGATAACACACGGCCCGGCCAGTCCAGCCGCGCTGGGGCGCGAATACGAACGCGCGAATACTGGGCGCCGCCACGCCGCCACGGAGGGCGTGTTGCTGCAGAGACTCGCATGCGGTCCCGCCTCGTGGCCGTTGCACAGTGCACACGTCAGCGACGACCAGAACGCCGTCGCCAAGTTCGTATCGGCGCAGTCACTGTCAGGAAAAGGGATTGTGTGTGTTTTTCGGCCGCCTCGTTCGCCGGCTGGATGTTAGCTTTAAATTCGCAAAGTTTCCTCCCCTCCTTCCGGCCGCCAGACGCCAGCTCGCGCCAGCACGCCGAGGGCTTGTTTTGTTTGGACGCTGACCCTCTGACGCTGAGTGATGTAATCCCGCCGAGCTCGATACTTTGGCGGAGTCAATGCTGGAACTTTGGGCCCGTCGACCCGGCGGCGCGAGTCATCGTGAACGTTTTGAAATGGAGCAGCGAAGTGGCGCGCTCCTTTGACCGGCAGGTCTCTTTGTCTAATTGTTTCAGTTCTTGCTACTTTGCCCGCGAGTGAAATACGATTTACCTTCTGCTCGCTCTTTTTCTTTTTCGCGGAAACTTCCCAGCTTTGTGATTCTCTGTCTGCCCTCGCGGTCCATTTGCCGCGCGCTCTGCGACCCGATGGCCGCGCACTGCGCCTCGGCCGGCCAATGGCAGCGCCGCGTTTTGGCGGGAAACTCTGATCGGGCTCGCGATTGGCCGCCGCAAGGTTCGCGACCTCGTCGCCGCCTTGTGGGTTTCTAGTGTGTTGCGGGCCGCGAAGCGGGCGAAACGGGCGCACCGACACACGAAGATGAGGTTTGCGAACGGCAGTCGTGACCGGAATGCCTGAAGAGGCCTGGGAGGCGCGGGGCACGTCCAACGCCGGGCAGGCAGGCAGCCGGGCAGCCAGGCAGGCAGGCAGCCAGGCAGGCAACCCAGCGCCCGCCGCCCGGACAAACGGCAGCCAGCCAGCCGCTGGCCCACTAGGAGGACGCCTCCGACACCCGTTCCACCTCGACCGCCCCCAATTGTGACTAATGTGTCGGGAGTGCTCCTCCTCTGTCTCTCTCTTACTCTTCTGTTTGGGTAGTGCTGCCCATACTTTATCCTTTTCTCGGGACTCTGCTCGCAGTTCCTGGATGCGGCGGGTGGTCGCAGCACTGTGATTAGATTGTCTGTACGACTTGCAAAGTTGTTTGCCATGTTGGCAGTCTCAGGTCCTTTTGGTACCGAGAATTCGGGAATTAAAACGCCTTTGTACAAAAAATACGCCCCCTGCTCTTTTATTATTATTATTATGTTTTTCTTTTTACATACAAAAAAATAATCTCAACACATACATACACTCGATCGTACACGGTATACTACTAAACGAAGTGGATACACGATGGTACGTTTCAATATATAATATAATAAAAACAATAAAAAACACTCTTAAGGCGCTTTAACATCAAAGGGCTGGCAGCGACTACTGCTGGTTTCGTCGCCGCCATTTAAACAGTAAACTGTACAACATGCATTTAAATTAAGTTACATCACAAAGTGGAGTTGGTTGTCTCCTGAGTTGGCAGTCCGTGGCGTGGCGTGCCGTGCCGCGCGCCTCGCGGCGGAGTGAAGGGGCACGGCACGGCACGGCACGGCACGGCAGATACAGAGTGGGGAAAGGGAAAACACCCCACGCCACGCCGCCGCGTCGCCGCCGCCACTGATTTCGGGCGATTCGTCTTCCTCGCGGCAAGACGGCGGCACATTTCCTGTCGGCAGCGACGTGCACCCCGTTCCTACACTGCATCGAACGTGTCCCTCACGCACACACACACACTCAGTCACGCGCATACATACACATACACACACATTCACACGCGTTTACTACATTTTGAGCAGAAGTGGGGTCGTCGCGGTTCGTGTCTGTCCTATGGCGCGTTCACACACTGGTACATTAGTGGGCTGGTCGTCGCGGTGGATACTCCAAGCCGATGGCGGGGTGGGGTTTGCGTCGAGGCGTCGTTGGGGTGGTAACAATACAAGATTAGTTCTTTGGCTAACTTCGATCGTCGTCGTCTTCCGCGGCTCGCGGCGCGGCTCGCCTTCCCTCGAAATGGGCGCGCCACGTTTGTTTGGCCTTTGGTCGGCCCGTAGGCCGCGGGGCCGAGTCCAGCGATGCGCCAGCGATGCGCCCGACAGTCCAGACGGCCCTGTTTACAGTGTTGCTAATTCGGGACGGGGGCGGCGCTGCTTCTCGCCTCGCTCGCCCCGCTCTTCCGCGAAGCCAAGCAAGCCAGCCGTAAAGGCGGAAGGAGGTCGGCCAGGTCGAGTGGCCCACTGTTTGGCGTCCGGCGTGCAGCAGGCCGCCGTGCCCGGCCGTGCCGTCATCGAGGCCATCTCGGCGCCGGCCCTTCCGCGAGCGGCCCTGGTCCTCCCCGTCGGGACGGCTCCCCGATACGGATAGCATCGACCGGGAGGTCTCACGACGCATTGTGTCCGTGCGCGTCGCAGCTCCGCGGTGCTTGGCGGCGCTTCCTGGCTGTCGGCGGCGGCCTCATCCTAGCCGGGAGGCAAGACGGCGCTCCGGGACCGCCCAGGACGTCCTGGCACCTCAGAACTTGCGGCAGACGGGCTTGGCCGGCACGTAGTGCACGCCGGAGTAGAGCTTCTTGGGGGTGCCCTGCCACGAGATGACGTTCACCTTGGCGAAGGGGTCCGGCGCGCAGCCCGAGCACATGGCCATGACGGCCATCACCTCGCCCTCGGCGGGTTCGTTCTCGCGCTTGAGCGGCTTGGGCGGCGGTCCCGGGGGCCCGGCCTGCGCCACCGCCTGCGGCATCTTGCTGGGCTGCGGCAGCGACAGCAGCTGCTGGTGGTTGTTGCCGTGGAACTCGACGTAGGCGAGCGGGCCGGGCGTGGCGCCGCCCGCGCCCAGGAACTCGCCGTGCGGCAGCAGCCCGCTCAGGCCCTGGCTCAGCAGGCTGGTGTCGATGTCGCCGCCCAGGTCGATGGGGCCGCCGTGCAGCGAGATGGTCTGCCTCTTCTTCTTGGTGTCGCTCACCACCTCGTCGTCGGTCTCGCGCTTGGTCTGCGACGACGGCTTGATGTCGACGGCCTCGTCGGCGGGCTGGGGCGCGGTGGCGGACGTCGGCTTGGCGGCGCTCTTGAGCAGGCGCTTGCTCTCGCGCTTGGCGTGCTTGCCGGACAGTCGCTGGGGCTCCACCTCGGCCGCCAGGACCTCGGCCTGCTTGGCCTCGTCGTCATCCGCGCGGGCAGCCGGATCAGCGGAGCGCTTCACCTTGGTGGCGACGGTGGGCTCGGGCTTCTTGTCCTCAGCCTCCACGACGGCGTCCTTGTCGTCGGTGGCGGCCGCGGTGTCGCGCTTCTCCTGCTTCTTGGCGGGGTCGTCGGGCTGGTCCGCGCCCTTGACGGTGTCGTCGCGCTTGAACAGGTAGTGCTGCTGGGGGTCCAGGTCGAGCGCGGGCCGCGAGTGCGTGAGCAGGGGGATGCGCACGGACGCGCCGCCGGCCGTGGGGGACATGTGCAGGTAGGACACGGCGGGGCCCACGGAGGGCGACATGCCCACGGGGGACATGCCGATGGCGCCGAGGCTGCTGAGCCCGCCGCCGAGGCCGCCGCCGAGCAGCTGGCTGAGGTCCAGCATGGCGCCGGCCGTGGGCGCGGCGGACGGCGAGGCCTGCGCGTTGGAGGCCTGCGCGTCCTCCATACCGGGCGGCATGGGGATGTTCTTGCGGAACGCGGACAGCTCGAAGATGGGCAGCTGCGGCGTGAGCTGGCCGTTGGTGATGAAGGGCGCGTACGGGTTGACGGGCGTCGTTTCTGCAGACAGACAGAGAGAGTGTGTTAGGACTGGACCGCGGGAAAAACATTCCATGGAGGCTGCCGACTGCCGACGGAGGTCGATAAACACGCGTGCGCCGCAGGTGCGAAGCGCGAGGCGCCAAGCAGTGCAGAAGCAGCCCCCCGAGGCGCAGTTTTGACGCCGCATTCCGCCGGATTAGGAATTTTCATTTCGGCCGCCGCCAGCGTGGCGGGGCGAGGCAGGGCGCGCCGCATCGCCGCGTAATCGAGTTGTTTGCCCGAAAGCCGCAATCCGGGCGGCCAAGGGGGCGGCCACGGGGGCGGCGGGGCTCCGTGGCGCCAACACCCTGCAGCCGGCGCAGCGCGCGGCCCGAATCGCCGCCCAGATAAAGGAAGACGTCGGCCTGGTGGGGAAGGGGGAGGCGAAGGGCGAAGGGCGGCCTCGCCCGAGACACTGATATTCCCCCCGCCGCGTCGCCTAGGCCAATTGAGACGGAACCGTAAATTTTTCATCCCGTGGCGTGGCGGGGCGGCGGGCGGGGGGAGGCCACCAGCACAGCGAGGCTCTACATCAAGCGGGGCCGGCCGGGTCCGCGGAATAATACAAATTAATTCCGCTCACGTCCGCGCGCCGTGCCGCGCCGTGCCGCGCCGTGCCCGACTTGGCCCAGCCCGGCGGCCGGCCCGCGGCCCGGCACTCTCTCTTCTTCGTCCCACCCCTCGGAGGTGAGCGCCGCGCCGCACCGCGCCGAGGACCGTCGTGTCTCTGGAAGGCAGTGAGTGGGCCGGCGGGGTTGTTAGCGCTCCGGAACTGCGAGGCAGCGAGGCTGCGCCATGTCCTCGCCGTAACGACGGGACGCCGGGACGCCGGGACGACGCCGCGGTGACGTGATACCGTTACCCAATCGTTGTAATGCGGGGTATCGCCGGGGGGTGGCGCCTCGACGCCTCGGCGCCGCACGTTCGAAACGAAGGCGCGTAAAATTGGGTAGGGGTTGCCCAGGGGAGCGAGGACGGCGTCGTTAACGGCCTCCAACTCGTCCAAGTTGCCGGACGGACGGCCTTGCCCGGGGAGTCTGTTCGCGTTCCGAGAGGAATGCAGGGAAACGCCATGGGTGTCCGTCCCTGCTGCCCAGCATTGCAGTGTGGCGGAGTAACGGCGGACCAAAGGACTGGTGTTGGGAGGTCGTCAAAGCCGGGGCGCTGTGGCGTGGTGCTGTTGCGGCGACTGTGAGCATGCCACACGGCAGTCACGCCGGCTGCCGGTTGCGGGGTCGGTTGTTCCCCGCCGGCTCTAAAATGGCTCAATTTGCGGCGCCGTGGAGCTGATTTCCTGCGAGGGTCCGCCCGAGTCGTCCCAGCAACTTACACGGTCTGGCCGAAGGCTGAATAGTCACAGCAATCGCAAGGGTGGAATGATAGTGCGCGGCCACGGCGTTGCGTGGCGGACTCACCTGGCATGGGCGCGGGCGTGGTGGTGGTGGTCCTCTGCGCCTGGCCGGGCTCGCCGGCGTAGTTGCCGTGGTGGTGCTTGTGGTCGCGGTACGCCTTGCCGGCCGTCAGCGCCACGGTGTACATCTGCAGCTGCGTGATCTCCCCAAGCATGCCGCCGGCCCCCTTGGGCGCGCCCTCGCCCTCCAGGAAGCCGCCGCCGTACTGCCGCTGCTCCTGGCCCGTGATGGCCACGCCGCCGCCCTTGATGACGTGGTTCACGAGCTGGAAGAGAGTCGCGCGTCAGACCGCGGTTCGAAAACCCATCGCCGCATCTTTTTGTTCCCGCTGCTGACACTCACCAGGTTGTGGAAGCCCCTGCCGACGCGCTCCGCGTTGACCCACACCTGCCACTCGCCCGTCCGCCCGTTCCAGGACTGGCACGAGTGGTACCAGCGGTTCAGGCGCAGCGGGTAGTTGAGGCGGAACAGCGTGTGGCCGTCCACCGACATGGAGAAGTACGTGGACCTGTCCGTGGCCGACACCCAGGAGAGGATGGCCCGCGGGGTGTCGTGGACTGGAAACAAGCACCGTGTCGTCAGCAAGCGTGCCACACACAGCTTCAACGTCCGCAGACGGGGCTACTCACTGGCGTAGGAGAACAGGGGGTGGTCACTGGAGTGGTTGTAGAACTTGTGCCACATGCAGAGCGTGAACTCCTTGAGGTCCGGCATGTGCACCTTGTACTGGATGTACTGGAAGTAGAGGTCCTGCGTCATGGCGGCCTTGTACAGCGAGCAGGTGTCGCCGTGGTCGCCGGCGGGGTGCTGGGGCCCGAGGCTCGTCCCGAGGAAGTCCTTGGGGAAGTCGGGCGAGGGCCCGATGGAGGGCAGCGGGGACGGCGCGGCGTGGTGCTTGCTGGGCCTCGGCCTGAACACGTGGCTATGGCCCACCACGTGGTCCACGTGGCTGTGGTAGCTGCTGGCGCCCAGGCTGGAGCTGAGGCTGGACAAGCTGGCCGCCAGCGAGCCGGGCAGGCCGGGCTCCACGGCCAGGGCGTGCCTGCCGCCATGCGACGACGACCCCGACGACCCGGGGACGCCCTCCGGGATGATGGGGGTCCAGCCGTCGGACGCGGCGCTGGCGGTCTGCAGCACCACCAGCAGCGCCAGCGCGGCGAGCTCCTGCGGGAACACAACACGTTGTGAGTCCGTCAGCGGTGGATCGGCCAGGCCAATGCACACGCGGTGCGGACATGTTTTGCCGATGGCTGATTTGCTGCGGCTGTTATGACTGTGCCCCAGGCGGCGCTACACTGGAAGGGGGGACAGAAAGCTGGCGGTCCTGGTAGTCGTACTAGTTGCAGTGGTAGCGGCGGTACGAGGCGGCACGGCGTCGCTCCGCCGCGCCATGCCAGGCCACGCCATGCCAGTGCATGGCCGCGCGGCGAACGGCTCCTGCATATTTCATGCCGCGCCAGGATCCGGAATCCCCCCGCCGCTCCGCCCGCCCCGGAGGCCCTGAGGTCGGAGGGTGGGTGGTCGCGGCCAGAGCGCCAGCGCCGCGGGTACAAGGCGTCCTTTGTGCCGAAGCGCGCACTACTTTGACGGAAGGTTTTCGCCAGTTTGCTCACCCCGCCCCGCCCCGCCCCGCACGCTACTTCGCCTTGTTCGCCGTGCTCCCCGCTCCGCGCGGTCGGTGGTGTAGGAGTCGCTGCCCTCGTCCGGCTCGGTCCTCCGCTCCGCGTGTGCGGACTCTCTGTTTGGCCAGTCCGATTCACAGCCCGACTGCGGACTCGAGACTGCAGGCCGATTGGTTCGTTGGGTTCCGTCCGGGTCGGGCGTCTAGACACTGCCCGTCTGGCTACGGCCGGGATCACCTCACCCGCCGTGCCAGGCAGCCAGGCAGCCTCACCCCACGGGACCTGCTCGCCCAAACTCATCGCCTGCTCCCGGAACATAATGGCTCCCTTAACAACGTCCGCCCGCCGCTCCTCCCCGCCCCGCTGCCGTTGCTGCCCTCGGCTTGGAGATTACCGACGGCGTACCCCAATCGTCTTGATATGACACTATCGGAGATTGGGGCGGACAGGGCCAGGGGGCGGGGGGAGGGAGGGGACGTCGTTCAAACAAACTCACTGAGAAGCAAGCCGCGGTACAGCGCTGTGAACCGACCGGCGCGTCGTTCCGAGTTCCAGCCAGTGCCGCGGGCTCGGCGTGCCGTGCCGTGGCGGTCGGGGTGTGATGAGACGGCCGACGTGCGAGTGCGAAGGGCTCACGGTGTAGTAATGCAGTCGTTATGCAGGGTGTTATTGTCACGCATTTGCATGTGATGTAAGCTCTGGCGTGTACGTCATCTCGATCCCTCTCTCTTCTTCTCCTTCTTCTTCCCCGAGGCCCAGCGTGCTGCAGCACGGCCCCGGCCGCCAACTAACTGGAACATCTGTTCCTGGCAAAGCTCGGCCAGGCCCTGTCCTCTGCGCCCCGTCGCTAGCCTCGTCGCAGGTTGGCCGGCCCTTTGAGCGAGGGGCGTGGTCGGGTGGCCTGCCGGTGGGCCAGACGGATAGCCTCTCGCCGGGCCGCGCCCGACCTCACCGCCCTTGCTTTAGTACCGCGCACCCCCTTGTTTTACTACCACGTAACGCCGTGACGTAACACGCCGCCAAAACGGCGGGCAGACGGGTCGCGGCGGTCCAGCCCGGCTGTGCGGCCGGCCGGCGGGTGATCCTGTCGGGATAACTGCCCGGCTGGCCGGCCGGCCGCACAGCCGCAGCCGGCCGGGGATCCACTGTCCCTTTGTGGCCGCCTTTCGGCCTTTCGCGCTGCTGGTCCACGCTGGGCCGAGCTCGCCCAGTGGAGTGGAGTGGAGTGAGTCTGCAAGTTTGGATCGCGCAATCTGCGTGGCCGCTCATCGGTCGGCCCTTTCGGCGTCAATTTCATTTTATACCCATCCATCACGGCACCGGAGATCGGAGGCACTTTGCGCGGCTTTGCGGCGCCCGGTGACTGGAGAGACTGGAGAGACTGGAGAGACTGGAGACCGCCCCGGCGGCCTGGAGGAAGGAGGCCGGAGGCCGGGCCAAAGCGCGCCGCTTTTGTCGCAGGCCGGGGACCTCGATAGATCAACGCCCGCGACCCCGCCCGGCCTTTCACAGTGGAGGAGCCGGGGCGGCGACTGCGGGGACGAGGGGCGGAGCGCCTGGGCCCGAAATGGCATACGATCATGTGTGGTCTAGCCCTTAATGGTAATGGTAATGGCGGGTAGGCCGGCCCGCAAGTCTCCTCAGCTCGACGGGACTGCCTACGCGCCAGGCGCCGTGGCCCTGCCATCGCCGACGGCGTGGTCGTTGCCTTCTTCAACTGTTCGGCCTTGTTGACCGCGCTGTGCGCCCACCACAAACCCCTAAGGGCCCGCCCCGCCCACGCCACCGCTGCCCTTTGGCGCCTTGTTCGCCGACCGCGGCGCGCTCGATCCGACCAAAGTCGTAAACTGGCGGTCATTATTTCGCTGCCGTTTTTCGCCATCTCAAAACCGCAGCCACTTGCCTGCATTACGGTGGCGTGGCGGCATTGGCGTTGTTGTTGGCTGAATTTACGACGCGCCGCGCACCGATTTGCGAGCGGCCCTGGCAGCCCTGTCGCGGTGCGAAAGTGATTTCGGACCGGCACACGTGCGCGGTGCGGCCAGCCACGCCTCGCCGAGCCCAGCTGAGTGATTCTCCAACCTTAGGGGCCATGGAAAAATATTTCGAGAACCGCCACCGGCCGAGCCCAGCCTAACCTAACCCGCCTGAGGACGGCGGCCGACCCGCCCCCGGACCGGACGCAACGCACGCCACCGCAGCGCTGCGTCGTCCGGACGGACTTCCTCCACGGACTTCCGCTGCACTGCACTGCAGCTGGTCGCTGACGAGGAGTGCGGAGCCGCGCCCGAGCCTCTTTTGCTACTCGTCCACGACGGCGACCATACGCAGGCAGGCAAAGTCGGGCACACTGGAAAGGTCCCCGGCCGCGTTGGGCAATGGGCGGTGGTCATCGATGGCTTTTCCTTTCCCTTCGGACCGCCACTGCGAATAATCCGCGTCGCCCACCGGCACCGCAGCCTGCCGCCTGCTGCCGCCTC
Source organism: Thrips palmi (assembly GCF_012932325.1). Classification (NCBI taxonomy): domain Eukaryota; kingdom Metazoa; phylum Arthropoda; class Insecta; order Thysanoptera; family Thripidae; genus Thrips; species Thrips palmi. The sequence goes on along the minus strand of NW_023144620.1, from coordinate 4,868,410 downwards.
ACGGCCCGCGTTCCCACGGCGAGGCGCTCGGTTGCGCGTGAGTAGAAAACGGCTCCTTTCGAGATCTGGGCGATGCGCTGCGGACCGGGCCGGGCCGGGCCGGGACTCGGAGCGGGCTCCCTGCCAACGCGGGAATCACTGCGCTATGAGGGAACAAGCCGCGTTATGCAAAAGGTGGACGAAAAGCACGCCATTTTAATCTCTTTCGCCTTCCCTCCCCGCCTTTTTCGCGTCATCGCCCGCCACGCACGAGTAGGAACCACCCGAATTGGGGAACTGGATCGCCTGCCCTGCCTGCCCTGCCTGCCCAGCGCTCCGGCGAGGCGGCCGACGGTCGCTCTTCCTACACGTAGGGGGGCTGGCCGTCACGGCGTCTCGCAACGCCCGAGCCCTGCCGCCTGCCGCGCCGCGAACGGCCGGGAAACGCACTCGGAGTCGCCGCGGGTACTCCTCGTGTCAGCGTGGAGTAGCGCCGTGCGTTGCGTCCAATATTTTAATTGCCGATGGCGATGTGGCGTGCGTGCTGTGTGTGTGTGCGCTGGCTGCGTGAGTGTGCGTGCGTTGACTCATCCCACCGCCGCGGGCAGGCGTGCTAACCGCAGCCAGACGCGGCTAGGCCGAGCTAGGCGCTACCGTGGGCCGGGCCGCCGCATTGACTGGGTCAGTGAGCCGCCGTGGCGCCTAGCCGCACTACAGTGGCGCCGTCGCCGCCGTTCCCGCGCGGAATGCACTGGCTGGAACGACCCCCCCCCCGTCTCTCTCAATCCTCGACACCGCCGCCGCACTCCTCTGTCATTCTACAGGCTCCACGGCGGGGCGTGGTCACGGAGGCGTGGTTTTAATAGCGCGGATGTGTGGCGCGGAGCCTGCTTATTTTAAGGCGTTTTACCTTATTACTTTTATTTCTTTTCACTTTCTGGTCTTCTGCTCGCGATGCCATTTTCCTTTCGGCCCCAGCAGCTCTGCGTGAAGTAGCCGAGTACCGAACGCACCGGGACTGTCTCTTTTTTTTGCGTTTGAGTGATGCTTTCCTTTTCCCTCCCCCTTCCCCTCCGATAGTTGTTATGCGTGGACGGTCAACTCGCGGGCTGGCTCGTGAGGAACTGCTTGGCAATGCGCAATGCGTCTGGCTGCCCAGTGCAGGCCCAGTGCAGTGCCTGCACGACCATTACACGCTCATTATAGGGGCATAACGGCAGCAAAGTGGCGGCCGGCCCCACTGGGCCCGACCGCAAACAAAGCCGGCGGGGAGGAGGAAACGCAACGGAACTCGAGCAAACAAGCAGCGATTGCCGGGCCAGCAGCCGATACTGAGACGTGGCAAAAGTAAGGGTTTCTTGTTGTTGCTGCTTTTCGCAGTGTGGGTTACGGACGGAGGTCCGCGCGAAACCTGGTCATCTTTTCCCGCGCCGATTGATTCATTACAGCTTCGACCGCGGTGGCCGGCACTGGAACCGGAAAAGCTGCTCCCCCTCCCCCTCCCCGCCCCCTTCCACTCCAAAACATTCCCTTCCTTCCTTCCGACGACGACGACGCGTCAAGCAGGCCTGTCCGTTTTCTATTCCGTTTTCCCGCTCCGGTCCGCGCGTGCCCTACTCTACAAGTCGCGTTGTTGGGTAACACTCGCGATCATGACTCGACTACTTTTGCCATCGGTCGACTTTTGTTTCCGTTTTTTGAGTGAAAAGAGGTGCGAAGTCCGGAACGAAGGTCACGTCAAGTAGCTCGGTGGTCCCCGGCCGCATCCGGAGGGACTCCTGCCGGTTGAGTGGATTATGTCATTTGGCTGCAGTCCAAAGCCGCCGACGTTCATCCCCGCCCCCCTTCCCTCCCTCCTCTCCCCGCGCCGCGCGCCTCTCTCCTCTCGAGTGGAGCCGAAGTTAGCCCGCAGAGCGCGCGGAGCGTCCTGCAGAGCGTCCTGCAGGCCCGGAAGACCGGAAGGAAGGACACGGTGCATCCGGAGGCGGGCTGCGGACTCGGAGTTGCCGCCATTCGCGGTCGTTCGCGGCCATTCGCCATCCGACGCGGTGGAGACCGTGTTTCAGGATAGTTGCCGCGGCTCCGCGGGGTTCAGCCTGTCCCCGAAGTGCGCCGCCCAGAGGTCGAGGTCCCCGTCAAGCCGCGGCCCTTCCCGCCGAACGAAGCGCGGCCCGGCGTCCCCGGCAGCGGCCTTCAGGCGGGACCATGCCTCGTATCGCCACATCACTCGTGACGCGACCGCGCCGCGCCGCGCCAGTGCGGCGTCGGGTGAAAGTCCGGCCGGGTGTTCCCTCTCCTGGACGATGCCGACGACGGCGACGCGGTGGCGGGGCGTGGCGGGCGTCGGCGGTAACACCTGTCTTCTCGCCGCCCGTCGCACGCTGTCGCCCCCCGCGACGCCGTCGTCGGCGTCCTTATCACCGTGCGCCTCGTCAGGTGCCTCTCCCCGACTCGCCGCGCGGGGCCGCGCCGGGCCGCGCCCCTCTCGGGAGTTAGTTCGCCAAGTTCGCCGGCCGGGCCAAGTCGGCGGCACGGCGCGGCACACTCCGGCATCGCACTCCGGGCGTCTCCTCTCGTTTGGCGGCATTAGCACGTCCGCGACGACGCAGGAGTGCCTTATTATCCAATGGGTCCTCCTCGACGTCCCGCAGCACGCGGCGTTGTTACTGTTTGTTGCAAGGAAGTGCACGGCAGGGGAGGGGCAGGCGGAACGCAGCGTGTCCGCAGCGGAGCAGAGCGGTGCAGCACACACGCCGCCATGTACACTGTGCGTGTGGCCACAGCGAAACCACTTCCGAATTGCTCCATATTTTTCCCCTTTTTTACGCGGTCGTTTTCGTTCCCCCTCTTCTTTCGATTGTGTTTGCCGATATTTCCGGCGGGGCGGTCCCTGGTCCCGCCCCGCGTCCTGGCCGCCGTCCTGGCCGCCGGCGTTGCGTCGCCCCGAGATGGCCATCGCCTTGCTAGCCTTTTGTTGATACTTCCCGCCGCGCCGCCGCGCTGCCGGCGGACTTCCCTGCGCACGTTCGGCGGCACGGTCGGCGGCTCTGGCGGGCTGACGGCGTGGTGTGGCGTCTTCCCGTTGGCTGCTCCACCCTGACCATTTTGGCGGCAAGTTCGAAGGCACTGGCTTCGGCTCGCCGCGCTGCGTTTGAATCTCCCGCGCACAGCGAAAAAAGCGCGCCAAACTCACTTTTCTCCTCATCCTCGTGGTCCTCGTCGTCTTGGCGGGGGCGACTCGCTCTTGGCTCATGCTGTCGTTGCAGTCGTTGCGGGAGGAAGGTATCCACTCATAGCACACTGCCGCTCGCACTGCTGCACGCACACCGCACGCGCGCACTCGACCACGTGGCCGGGGAGACACGGAGACTGCTGCCGGCGGCACGCGCTGCTCGGGCTGCTTGATGCGCGTCTGTGTGGAGACTGCCTACGGCCTGCCCGCCTGCCCGGCCCGACGAAGGCCCAGCCTGCCTACCTGTCTGCCCCCACCGCGCCCCGCGGCGGCCCCACCCCGTCCCGCCGCGCCCCGCCGCGCCCGGAGCCCCGAACGGCCAGTCGCCACTGGAAGAGAGAGGGAGATGTGCATAACGTTTGGGGCTGGTGGCGCGGCGTGGCGCGGCGGGGCGTGGTCGGGCGTAACAGCCGCACCGGTCCATCGGCGTGACACTAGAGGACGCAACAGGCGTGCGTGCGTCGCAGTGCGTGAGCGCGCGCGCGTCTGGAATTTGGGGATCAGCCCAGTTCGCACGGCAGCGGCGGCACGTCAGCGACGCCGGCGGCGGTTTCGGATCCACGACACTGCAGGCGAGAGGCAGAGGAAGAGCACCGCAGTACACTGACAAGCGGATCCGCGGAGCGCCTTGTGGCTAGGCACGTCCGCAGCTCACTCCACCTCGACGGGACTGCCTACCCGCCAGGCGGCCTAAACAATAATTAGTCAGACAAACCTTCTTTCGTCTTTCTAATTTTGCCTGGGATTGCCCGGTTCGGCTCGGGGATGAGCCAAGACGCCGTGTGTAACGCCGAGCCGAATCGGGTGGCGCTCTGGATGGGAGATGGACTTGTGGCGCTTCGCCACGCCGCGCCCTGCTCGCGGTGCCCGCCCCTCGCTACGTGAACCGAGCGGGCAGCCTCAAGGCTCCGACCCTCCGACCCGCTGCTTTTGCAAAGGAGTGTCCAATTTGGCTCCCGGGCCTCATGCCCAGCGGCCAGCGGGTCGGAGTGTGTGTCTGCGCGGCCGCGAGTGCCACTACAATGGTCGTCGGACACAGACAGCCGTTGGGCAAACGCCGCGACCTCGGCGATCGACCGCTCGAACGCGTCTCTGGAGGACTTGTTTATCGCTCGGTCATTTTTCACCCGGCGCGCCGCATTGCTGCATTGTCGCTCCTGGAACTCCTGGAGCACGTGCTGCGGGCGGTTGCGCCAGCGCGACCGTGACCGAGGAGCGAACTTTGAATCGCCGTCGTCTGCTTTTGTTCGCGATGAGCTGGCCGCGCACTGCGGTGGTGCTGACGTGAAGCGGGGTAATCCCTCGTGAGAGGCAGGGCTGCCGCCGCGAAGACTGACTCGATCGTTTGGGAAGAAGTGCAAGTGTTGGCGCTGAGTGTGTGCCTCGCGGTCCACGCCGTCTGCTGCACTGCAAAGCGGCCATGCCGCATCGCGTTTCCGCCTGCCTGACTAATCGTGCCTACACTGGCCGCAGCGCCGCGCAGCGCGCACAGTGCGGCAACCGGTGGTTATTTCGGGAAGCTGGGTTTTACTCGTTGCCGCGCTCTCTTTCAATCGGCCAGCCTGCCTGTGCCTGCGCTGGGCTGTCGAGAGCCTGTCAGACTGTCAGCCGCACGCCCCTGCACGCGTGTGTGTTGGAGAGAGAGAGAGAGTTTTCCGCGTCGGGTTTGTTCGGCTCCGGCACGACTAATTTGAATGCACCTTTTGAAAACGAAAAAGGCGTTATTTCGCCACGCGTGGACAACAAGCGCGGTGGCGTGTGGGAACGGGCCTGCCCGCTTTTCTGTTCGAAGTGCAACGCGGAGTGCAGCGCGCCGCGCGCCGCGCGCAACCAGAAGGGCCAAGAAATAAGAAATAGCAAGTTGGCAATCGCGGCGGCGAGGCGGCAAGGCGGCAGCTGCACTGTAGGGGCAAGTGGAGCGCCTTGCCGACGGCATTGCCGTGCCGTGTCCGACACTGAGGCACAGAACACCGCCGCCTGCAACCGGGTCCAGCCCGGATTCTGACGACGTCCGATGACTCGGTGCACCGGCAGACTGATTCCGAGAGTCGTTTTCGTCGCTCTGTCTCTCTCGCACTCATGCGGTGGCCTCCATCGGTGCGAGAAGGACGGAGAGTCCGTCTGCTGGTCCAGTTAGTCCGCGGTGACCGCGTCGCGTCCACCGAGTGCCTACACTGCCGCGTGACGTCATCGCCGTGTTTCCGCTCGCTCATTAGCGGGGAAGTGAAGGGCCGCGTCGCCTCTCTCTCACTCTCGTTTCTTTTCCCTCTCGCCAAGAGAGAGAAAGGTGTCCCGAGCCCGCGCGTCGAACTGAATCTCGAACGATTGGAGCGGAGAGAGGAGCCGAGCCACCCAGAGGTTCTTTCTTCATTTTTTCTGCATTTCTGTGTAATTTTGTTTCCGGTTTTATTTTTGGGTTGTCTGCTACGCGGTTTTACTTTGTCGGGTTTGCCTATCGGATCGGTAGTCCCTTACTGCGGCCGCGGAGCCGCGGTCGGAAGATGAAAAACTACAAACAAAGTGTGAATGTTTCCTTGTTGGGCTCCCAGCTCCCAGAGCGCTGAATGCTCTCGTGTCGTTTTACGATCCTTTAATGTGTGCGCCTCTGCGCGATGTGAGAATTCTCGCCTCGCTGCTGCCATCTGGCCTGGTCCGTGTCTGTCTGGCCGGCGGAGAACCCGATCGTCTGAACGTGCCGCCAGCGCGCGCCAGTGCCATTGTAGTGCCGTGACAGCGACAGTGTAGCATCCGCCGCCGTCCTGGGGGTCTTGTCATGTTGCCTGGAGCGGCGCGAGGTCCCCGTCGACGCGGACGACGCCGAGTTCGTTGCTGCTGCAGCAGTATGAGGCCGTCGGGGGTGGCGCGGCGTCTTTGCATGGCCACGCTTAAAACCCTCTCTCAGTGAAAGCGACCGCCGCCGCCGCCACACCTGAGTGAGAGGGGGGGGGGGGCGGGGGGGCAAAGGGCGGCTCGGACAGCGCGGCCAGGCTTGGCCAGGCCTGGCGCCGCTCCTCAAAGCGTTTAAGGCTCCTTTGTTCCGGGCTCCTCCGTCCGGGCCCAGCATCCCGAACAGCGGCGCCTCCGTCGGTCTGTCTCTCTCTCTCTCTCGCACCGCAAACGGGTGAGGGAGACGGAGCGACGAAGGCGGTGCTCGGAATCGCTCTGCAGGCGCCGCGGCGCCGTCCGGATGGGCTGCACAGGCTGCACAGGTGCAAGCCGAGGTGCCAGATGCCCGGAGTGCCTTCCGGTCTCTCCCTCCCTCTCCTCCCACGTGGAGGGCGTGCGCGTCGGCCGGTGCACTGGCTGTGCGACTACATGGCAGCGGGCCGGGCCGGGCCTGGCCGACAGCAACGCGCGGGAAAGCCGATTAGTCTGCTCGTGTCCGACACGGCACGTCAGCCACTCTGCCCCGTCGGCCACTCCGCCGCGCTTTGGCCGCGCTCGGCGAGGGTCGCGTCAAAACATTAGCGGCCCTTCGTGTCCGCCGACCGATTCCGAGAGCCGCTCTGTCTCTCTCGCTCTCGCGCAGCGTCCCGTGCCGGTGCGAGGGAGACGGAGCGACCCTCGGGACCAGCCCGCTGCGCTGATGCACTCGCGCTGACCGCCCACGCGTTAAGCCCCGCGCCGCGCCGAACGCGGCGCGTGAGTGACGCTCACTCGATTAGTGGAGGATACGGCTGTTGCCCGGCCCGGCATGGCAGACGATGGATTGCGGTCCGGCCTCTCAAGTTCAAGTTGAAGCTGTGGGCGAGCGCCTGCAGTGGCTCGGGGTAGGCAGCCCGCCGCGGAGGCGTGACTGCGTGCTGCCTACCTCCACGGCGCTCGGCCCGGCTCCTTCGGGGCTTTCGTCGGGACGACGGGACCTCGCTCGCTGCCGTGGGCTTGCCGCCATGCGCTTGCCGCCATGCGCTTGCCGCCTCGTGCGGCACGCCTTGACAGCTTTCACTTGCTACACTTGTGAATGCGCTCCAGAGTGATTCCGAACATCGCTGTCTCTCTCGCGCGGCACTCTCGGTGCGTTCAGACTTCCGAGTCACGTGCGGGAGGGACAGAGCGCCGCCCGGGAGGAATCAGCCTGCTGAGTCTACAGTGTAGGGTAATTATTGCCTTTTGTTGAAAAGAGCAACACTGCTGTACACGGCGAGACGAGACGGGAAGCTGCGACGACGCAACGGAAGCGCGTGTGCGGGCAGGGCCGGGCAGGGCCGGGCAGGGCAGGGCAGAAAATGCGTGCCACTCGTCCCCCTTTCCTCTTTCGGGGATGAGTGGGTCGTTTCCCAGTGCATCCCCGTTTACTGCCTTCCTAACGACGACGCATCACCGACGACGCCGTCCTCGGATGCCTCTTGATTGGCCCCGTTTTCAGCAGCGCCGCCGCCTGCTCACCATCCATTTAGAGACAGAAAAAATGCAAAAAAGAAAAAATTGTGGTTATTGCCGAAACGACTCGTTGCGCCGCTTTTGTCGCCGACGTGATCCCATTTCCGGGAGTCGCCTCACTAGACAAAGGGACAATGAACGCCCGCCCCGCGCGCCATGCATGTCGCTGTCGCAGTGTGCGTGCGTGCGTGCGTGTGTGTGTGTGTGTCTGTGTGTGCGCGCGTGACACGCGTGCTATTTATGCCCGCGTCACCTTTGGCGGCCGCGGGTCGTGCATCATCACGCGCACGCCTGTCCGTCCACATTCGTAATATTTTCGCGCGCGTTGTTGTTGTTGTTGCTTTGCCGCGCGAAATGTGTTTCAAAAATGGCGGGAGGACAAAACGGAAAGGGCGGGCGACGCGCGCGCATCATGTTTTTGTTCGTCGTGCGTATCATCTGTTTAGCAGTGGACGGGCCTGGGACGTGCTGGGTCTGCCTGGCGCCGGGCCCGCGTCGTTTGTTTGGTCGCGATGATGATGTCGTTCTCGTGGACCGCCGCGCCGCCAGGCCACCACCGCGCGGGGCACGCCGCGTAGAGCACGCCGTCGTGGCGACTCGTCCATCCCATTACGTCACGCGTGTAACCGGAGCTTTCCGGCGGAACCTGGAACCAGGCTGGCCGGCCGGATACCCGGAAAGAGGCTCACATTCCGGAGTCGTGCGCCTTTGGCCGAGCCTTTGGCCGTGCCTCTGGCTTGGGCTGCATAAAGGACTGCCGCGGCCGCACGTTTCGGGGCACAGTGGTCTTGCCTGCCCCCACTCCGCGGCGTGCTCTCGTTGGACGTCGAGCACGTGGCCGCGCGGCCGAGGACGACAATGCCGCCGCACTCGTTGTACTCGTGCATGTTGAACGAATTTGGACGCACTTTCGCCCGCGACGTACCTGCCCGTGCTGATCCGTGGAAAAAAGATAAATAACACGAGAAAACCCTGTCGCCGTAGTGTGTGTCTCGCGGTGTCGAAACAGGACGCGGCGGTCCTTGAGCTTGCCAATTTTTCGGCCTAGTTTTGCGTTGCTCCGGTCGGCAGGTGTGCAGAGGCAATGCAGAGGGGTGAACAGCAGTGTGGGAGTAAGTGCAGTCCAGTCAAGCGCCGTTTTTGTTGTTGTTTTTGTTGGGCGTTCGCGGCAGACTCGATAACCTAATTGGTCCCCCATTACCGACGTGGCGGGGCGGGGCGGGGCGGGGCGGGGCGGGGCGGGGCGGGGCGGCGTCTCGGTTTGGCAGGGCAGCCGGCGTCATCGGCAATTACGAGGAGCAGTCGGGCTGACTCCGTGCGGCGCTTTCTCGCTCTGTCTCTCTCGCACTCGCGGGGCGTCCCGTGAGGGTGCGAGAGGGACGGCGTGCCTCTCGGGACGAGGCTTTGGCGCCGGCGAGGAGTCAATGCAGTGCGGCGTGGGCGTCGGCGTCGCCGCGAAGGACCCCGTGTGGCAGTGTGGTGGCACTGTGCCGACGCGGGGAAGGGAGCGAAAATGTGCCATTGTAATTCCTCCCACTGGAGGCGCGGCCTGGCTTTCGAACCGCGTTGACAAGCGCGGCCCACGTCGAGCACGTCGACCGGTTGGCGAGGTGCATCGCCACGCGTCGGCTGTCGGCGCGGAGATAGATAGGGCGTCGACGACCCGCAAGGCCAATTTCTTTTCCTTGTTGTTGTTGTCGGGCGCCGCGTTGGACGCGCTGGCCGGACACAGCCGCGGACACACCTCCGTCTCCCCGGCCACTGCCACCACACTGGTCGCGAGCAAGCAGCAGCAGCGCCCCTCGCTGCCCAGCAGCAGAGCTGAGCAGAGCAGCCTCACCCGTTTGGCTGTAAAAGTTTTGCAGCGGTGACGGAGACTGACGGGGAGGGGCAGTGAAAGTGCTTCAGCCGGCGAGGCAAGGCACGGCGCTCTGATTCTGGATCGGCTCCTCGCCGGATTAATCGATGCCGGGATAGCGTGGCGGGGCGGGGCGGGGCGGGCGGGGCGGGGCGGGGCGGGGCGGGGCGGGCCTAGGCGTCAGATCTGGAGCCTGCCTGCGCCGGGCGAGCAGCGGCGAGGTGCTTTGGCACCTGTCGGGGGGCCATTTTTATTTCCAACGAGGAGAACGTCTGCGTCGGGCTGGCGGTTGCCTCCCAAGCCCATGTATGAAGCGATTCGTCAAGGCCTCGCGAATTGCAACACGAGTGTCGACACGCGTCGACGGGCACAGCGGGGTGACATAAACTCAAACCAAAATCCACACTCTTCTTTTTTTGTGTGTGTGAAAACTTGCCATTGGCGTCATGGATTCCATAAATTCCTCGAATTGGATTCCAGTGCGCTCCAGTTGCAGTGCATTACCCGCTCCGCACGGCTCCCTCGGCAAGCCCTGCACGCGTGGGACAGTTTGCTCGCAACCAGCCGCTTAATTCATTCAGGAATTCATTGGTGGCGTGAACGCTGCCGCGCCGCCGCGGCCGGGGAGCACTGAGTACTCTACCGCCTCGTCGAAAAGTGGCTCGGATGGACGCGGGGACATGCACTGCGGTGCCCGGCCGGCAACGGAACCTCACCGCAATGATGTGTGCTTATGTCACCGCCCCGCCACGCCCCGCCCCTGCCGCCTTCGGTGGGAAGCGGCTCGGCGGTATCAGGCGCCTATCTCCTAAATGGCCATGATCGCCTCCTGCAGACTGATTCCGAGAGTCGCTTTCGTCGCTGTCTCCGTCGCACTCTTGGGGCGCCCCGTGTGGGTGCGAGAGAGACCGCGCGACGAAAACGACTCTCGGTCTACGGCACGGCCTGCATGCGGTGGCTGGCAGGCGCTGGCGGTGTAGTGGCTGGCCTGGCCGCGGCGGCCATCCCCGTCTCCATTCGGGATGGGTTATGACGGCGGCCCGCTTTGCAGTGCAGGCCCCTTTGCCGGCCGCTCACATTCACCCGCATTTTCTGCCTCACACTGTTGGAAGACAGAGAGAAACTTGGTACCGCCGCGATGTTACCATGTTGTTTGTCTGCCAAATCTCTTCTTCTCTGTCCTCTCTCTCTCTCTCTCTTTGCGACAGTGTAGTAATCCCCTGATGTCTTGATGAGACGCGCCGTGTCCTGAGCCCTGAAGGAGCAGGAGAGCGTCGTTTGGAGCGACGCAGGGCTCAGGGAAGAACAACAAGAGCATCAAAGTACGACTAACAAACAACAACAACGACAACAACAAGAGAGCGCAAAGAAAAAGTGCAGCGAGGCGAGCTAATTTTGGGAAGAGACAGAGATAGCGTGATGTGGTCGTTGGTGTATCACTCAGCGTGATGACGACGTTGTCTTTCTTCGGTCTTTCTCCCGGTGGGTGGCCGTGCCGCGGCTCGGCTCGCCTTGATGCCCGTGAGACGAATGTGAATCTGAGTTTTCGTGCATGGTGAAAAATATTTCACGTTTCTGGCGGAGTGACTATTCGTGTTCAAATTTGCCGCGTTGCTTGTGACAAGCACTCCGCGGCCCCGGCGGCAGTTCCAGCCTCCCCCCGCGGCCCTCCGCGCGGAGCTGATTGAACGCGTGTAAATATTAATCAGTGTTACGCCGCGCCAATCTGAATACGAAGGCGCGATACGCGGCGGAGTGCGCTGTCGATCTGAATCTGAATGTTGTGCCGCTCGCGCCGCGCGCCTTCCTGGGCGGGCCTCGTCTATCACGGCGCCACGGCGCGACGCCTAAATCGAAAGTTTGTTCGGCGAAAACGCGAACGACGCGCGCCTGGTGTTCGGAAACTCAATTACAACGGAGAAGGGAACGGAGGCACGGGGCCTGCCGCATTAAAGAACCCGCGGCGGGGTGGGGCGGGGCGGGGCGGCTCTTTGGGTCGGACCCTCGGACACTTTAATGGGTCTTTTTCGCCAACACCGCGGCGCTCGCCAAGCAGACCAGGCACACCACCAGCCTGGTCGCTGGGGCGGGGCGGGGCGGCGTGCAATCGGCAGCCTTGCACAAGGGGCTCTTCATTGGCAGGCGGAGGTGCGAATAATATTAAACCGAGTTGTAGCCGAACACTACAACCGCTGGACACCGCAGCAGCCGAGCCGAGCCAAAGCCAGCAGCACCGCCACAACCCGGTTACACTGTAAAAAATATAAATAAGGATTTCCAAATAATTTTGTTTGCCAAAGGAAGGCGGCCTAATTGAGTCGTTTGAAGTCGCGGCGGGGCCAAGGACTTGCAGTGTCGTGTTCCCATGCAGTTTGGAGAAAGCACCGCGAAGCACCGCAGCGACACGTCGTGTGGCGGTGGAGACTAATTGGAGCCAGAGGCAGCCAGAGGCAGCCAGAGACACGCCGAGTGCAGTTTGGGTCGTTATACACTGTCAAAAAGAAGAGGCTCGACCGAGACGGGCTCTTTCTGAATCGCTCGGCAGGTCGCTCGGCAGGTCGCTCGCAGGTCAGCGCCGTGTTGCGGTCAGGCAGGGTGGCTGCGACTTCCGGCACCCTGCGTGCCTCGCAGTGTAGCGGCGCCCTGCAGCGCCCAGCCGACCCATCACGGGTCGCTCTCTATTGGACGGCTTGCATCATCTGTGTGTGTGAGAGAGTGTGTCAGTGTGAGTGTGTGCTGCACAGTGAAGTACGCGGCTCTAATGCGTGGATGCCGGTGAGTGTGCGAGTTTGTGCGTGTGTGTGTGTCTAGTACGCGTGTAAGTGAGTGCGGGTGTGTGAGCGGGACCGTAAACAAGGGCTCTGCAGGCGCTGTCCGCGCGAAGTGCATCTAACTGTCGTGCAGCGGGCCACGTGTTTTGCTGCTTCTAATCGTGCCGTTGCGTCCGGGTCGAGGTCCGTGTGCCAGGCTCCGTGTTGGCCGCGAGTTCAGCCCCGCCAACAGCCTGGCGGATAGGCAGTCCCGTAGGACCGGCAGGCGAGGCGGGCCAGGCTACCCAGCCAGGCTGCCACACCGCAGGGATTACTCCTAGCGCACGGACGGAGAGGCAGACGGAGAGGCAGACAGACGGACAGGCAGACGGCCCCTTATGAAATGATGATGTTCTGATGTTTCTGGTAATGACTCTGGTGCCACTCCAGTGTGACGGACCGAGAGCACGGGCTGGGTGGCTGGGCCAGGCAGGGCGAAGGGTGGGGGCAGGAGGTACCGGACGCCCGACGTCCTTGCGCCATTCGACACCGCGAGGCGGGCGTGCCGCGCCGTGCCGCGCCCTGCCGGTCCTCTTCGCCACGGTGCGCCGAGCAGGCCGAGCAGGGCGCCTCCTCGGCGTTGGCACAGCAGGGCTTGAGCGGCGGACTCGTCCTCTGATTCCGAGAGTCTCTCTCGCACCCTCACGGGACGCGCCGCGAGTGCGAGAGAGACAGCGCCGCATCCCTTGGCCGTGGCGCCGCGGCGCTGCCTTCGGCGCACGCGCGGCCAAGTGGCCCAAGTGGCCCAAGTGGCCACGCAGTGTCGCGCGGTCTTTCCAAACATGGGCGCAAGAGGCGGCAGGCGCACCGGGGCGGCGCCGAGGCCTTGGCAAGGGCGGCGCGGCAGGCAGGGCAGCCAGGGCTGGGCTGGGGGAAATTGCTTTTAAATTAGATGTGCAAGTGCTAAGTAAATGCAGAAAGAGTCCTCTGCAACACTGAGTTAATTTTTTAGGGGAGGGGGACATTGTTGTTTGAATGCATGGTCAAAGTGAACGACTATTTTAGCGTGTAGAACCAAATGAACCATGCAGGTTTTTTTGGTTGTTTTTTTTTTCGCGTGTGTTGGTGTGCCTGTTCACGGGTACCCTTCTCAGCCACCTGAATGCAAGGTCACGGGTCTTGTTTGGGGCGGCCGGGCGGCCTGGCTGTGAAGTGGCCGAGGGGCGGCGCCGGGCCCCTCGAGCTGTGCACGCGGTGTCTGTCTGACGGTATCCAAGATCGAGCATCCACGCGGCGAGCGGCTAGGCTCCGCGGCTCCAATCCTTGTCCGAGTCGATTGAATGCTGGATCGCTTTGTGGGACTGGGCTGAGGCGGGCCGATGGCCTCGCCACCAGTCTCGTTCCGAACAGGGCTCGCTCTCTCTCTCGCACCCCAACGGGGCGGCCCTGTGCGAGTGAGACAGCGACTAAGGACGCACCCCGACTGACTCGGCGCTGGGATTTCGGCTCGCATGGCTGCTGGCTGCACCGAGGGGGCCTCCGTCTCTCTCCCTCCCTCGCCGGCTTACAGTGGCTTGCGCCCATCCTTGTTTGCGCAAATTCAATTACCTCCGATTCGGCGGTTCCTTTAAGGCGCGCCAAACTACCTCGCCGCGGTTGCGGCGCGTGGCGTAACTTTCTGGACACGAGTGCACACACGCCGACCGATTCCGTCGCTCTGTCTCTCTCGCACCCTGACGGCACTCCCCGCGAGTGCGACAGAGACAGAGCGACGAGCCGGGCCGCCTCCGCCGTGGACAGTTCGACTCTCGCCGGTAATGGTTATGATGGCACGTCGTGAGCCTGGCCCAGCACAGCCAATACTCCGATACCTTTGGCGACGATCAAGGCTGGTGGTGATGCTGTGCCTGCCTGTGACTACCGTGGTGCTCTACACTGTGTGACGAGGCTAGCTAGTGGCCTGCCAGGCCGAGCGCCCAGACTGGCCGAACAAAACGCGAATGACGCCTCCGGGCAGTAACAGTCGACTTTACTGTCCCTCTCGCACCCAGGCGGGACGCCGACGCCCCATGTGCGAGAGAGACAGAATGAGAAACGCGATGTTCGGCAGCACCACACCGCCAGGCTGCGGCGTGAGACGCCAGGACGTGTACACCGCTAACGAGATCGGCGAGTGCGATCTCTCTCTCTCTCTCGCACTCGTAGGGCGTCCCTTATGGGTGCGAGAGAGATAGGCCGATAGCAGAACGAGCCTCCGTTCGGCTGCGCCGCGGCGCGCCGCGGTGCGCTCCGTAGCCCACCGTGCCCTTGCTCCCCTCCAGCCCCGCCCACGCCCACACTGCGCGAGCGCCGCGAGCCCCAGTTGCTCATGGAGGTTGCTCTGCCTATGATAAGCGCACCCAGTGCCAGTAACTTGTCCTGCAGCGCAACGCGGCCAAAGGCACGCCATAGGCACGCCGGCACGCCCAGTCCCCTTGAAGGACGGGACGTAGTTACGGAACCTTTCCTCTCTCCACGCAAACCTTTATTACGAACGAGCTCGCTTCTCGGGCAGATCTGGTAGTTTGTTTCGTTGTCAAGGACGAGCTGCGCTGTTTTCTCGTATCGTTATCTCTGCGCCCCTCCCATTCACCACCGTTTTATAATTTTGTATTTAACAAAAAAAGGTCGTCGTTCCTTGCATTTATTTTTTAAAATATTTGTTATCGAGTCTGCTCGGGTCTTTGGCAATGGCTGCCGAGTGGACTCGACGCGCCGTCCGATGCGTCAGCGCGATATGGACGTCAATGCTGGTTCGGTTTGACTGTTTTATCTGACGTCTCCGTGTTTTTTCTGTTGCAGGTGAGTGTGAAGGGAGCGACCGAAGAGCGGGGCGGCGCGGCGAGGCAGATTGATCTGTAGCCTCGCGGCCCGTCCATCCTCCAGCGGCTGGAGCCTGCCTTGCTGGAGCAGCTGACGTAGAAACGGAAGTCAACTCTTTTTATTTATTTTCTCTCTCTCTCTCCCTTTGGAGCGAATGCGGCCCGATGGCCCCCGAGGCTGGCGGGGAAACGCTTTCCGTTGTCGGCTTTTGGGGCCCTGCCCTGCCAGGCCCTGCCAGGCCCTGCCCTCCCATGACCGCACTGTGACGGACAGCAGCGCACACAGTGGGGTGGGTGGGGCCGCCCCTCCATCTCCAGGGGCGGGAAGGGGGGAGGGGGGAGGGGCTGCCAGCCTCACCGGCCTTCCGCCACGGCTTTGTAGGTGAACGTCCTGCTGTTGGTTTTCGTTTGTTGTTGTTTTTTGGACGAGTTGGCCTTTGACAATTTCGGATTCGACCATTTTTTTTCACGTCGCCGGCTTCGCCCAGGCACTGCTGGGTGATGGCTAATGGCTGCAATGCGCCGTTATTGGTCTTCCAATTACCGCCTCCACCAATCGGGTGGGTGCTTGGCGCGGCTTGGCGCGGCGTCCCGGTTTCTCCTTGCGTATTTCATCCCCGGCAGTAAAGCGGGCCGAGAGGGGTTCGCGACGTCGTCGTCGCTATCCGCACGGCCAGGCGCCACTGTAAGGACCCCGCCGCTTTCCTACCCGCGTGAAAACGCGCGCACGATGCGTAAAACAACGCCGGGGCGCCCCGGGGGAGTCGGTGCGCCGCGGTGGTTTAGCGACGCCCCCTCGCCTCCCGGCTGATTTAAGGGGATTATCGATGCGCCCCCGGAGACTCGACCCCCGACCCCCCGGCGCGTGATCCGCTTCCGCCCCGCCTGCAGGCTGTCTCTCTCGCACCCGCGCGGGCACCGGGACGCCCCGTGAGTGCGAGAGAGAGAGAGAAAGAGGTGGCGCGACGAATCGAAGCCACTTTGCGGGGCCCGGCCGACGGCCTGGCCGAGGGCCTGGCCTGCCGAGCCGATGCCTGCACGTCGCCGATGCCGCGCTCCGCGATGTATGCCAAAGCAATCGGATCGGTGGAGCGCAGCGCGGCGCCACTCCGGCGGTGCTGCCACTCCCCGCAACGCGGCAACGCACCGCCAGACCGCACCGCACCGCACCGCACCGCACGCCACGACATCCAGTATGCAGGCAGTGTTTTTCGCGGAAATGGGTTGCCCTGTGTCTACACTGCAGGCGTGCCTCTCGAGGCGTGCGGACTGGAGTGGCAGCCAGTGGCAGCCGATGGCAGTCCTGCCGGCGCGGCGGGGTGGTCTCGTGCAAGCGAGCCTCGCGACGTCCCGCCGTCTCGCCGTCTCGCTCCGACGCGCCGCGCTAACGCCCCTAATGCGCCGAGCTGTGCTTCCGATCACGCTGCGTGTGTGTCCGCGTGTCCGTGTGCGCGAGCGCGCCTGTGTGTTCCCCTCACACCTGGACGCCGTCCCAGTAGTCCCATTCCGAACGGGGCTTCGTCGCGGTGTCTCTCTCGCACGCACGGGGCGTTCCCGCGACAGCGACACAGTCTGACGAAAGCGCCGTTCGGAGGCCTGCGGGGAGTCTCTACAGTGTGCGAACGAGAACGGTCGCTTTGTCGTCGCGGTGCCTCGCCGCGGCCTGGCCGACGCCGACATCCTCGTCATCGCGGTGATGCGATCCCGGACGGCGGCCTTGGACACGCCTCCTCGGCGGCGACCTCCTGTCAGGGGCGCTGCTTGGTGTGCGCCGGGCAGACGACGCGCGACACGCGGCGCGCCGCGGAGAAAGGCGGCCGCCACCACCACCTCGGCGACGACGACGGAGGACGGACTGACGAGTAGGGGGTCCCCGCGTCCCAGTCCAGAGGGCCTCTCTCGGGCCCCTCTCTTTGTGCGGACTAGAAAATTTCACTTCCGGAATGACCACTCGCCGACAGATTAGTTATATCACACGCGCTAACACACATACATACACACACGCGCGCGCGCGCGGGGGCCATTCGCGTGGAAAAAATGGAAATGGGGGCTGGTGGCCGCTCCAGCCGTGTCATTTGGTCACGTCGCGTAAGCCATGGCGGTGGGCAGTGTCAGGCTGTGGTGCTGCGGCGAGGCAGCCAGACCCGCGGTGCATTCGACACTGCCTACTGCACTGCGTGCCACTGCGTGCCACGCACCTTCCTGGTCGGTCCATCCTGGGCCACGGCATGGCCACAGCCAGGGCGCTGCAACATTCCGCCGCTCACCCTGCTGCCTGCTATCGTGGCTATCGTGTTCGGTGGTTCGGATCAACGCGAGCAGAGTCGCTGATGTTCCCGGCCGGGTCCTGCCGTCAAAGTGATGTCCTGGCGGCCTGGCTCCGGGTGCATCCATCAAGTGTTGCAGGCTCTCCGGCGCGGAACTGGCGCGGAGGCAACCCCATGGCTCGGGGGCGGCCGGCCTAACCTAACCTAGATAGAGCACTCGAAACTGGTGGCGGAGCGGGACACTTTTCACCGCCGGAGTGGAGAAAGTCAAACTAACCGAGGGCGGACGGGGGACCGCCGGGCCGTGGGCCGGGCAGTTTGCAGTGGGGTTTGCAGAGGTCACAAACGAGTCGCCAGTCACCGATGGCGGATATGCCTACCGGGCCAGGCCAGGCTGTTCCACCTGATCGGGTGTCTAAAATATGAAATCGGCCGCTCGAGTGGCCGGGCCAGGCCGGGCCAGGCCGAGCGCGAGCACACTAAATATTAATTACGCAATGAATCGTGCATGAAGGCGTGGTCGGTGTTTGTGGAGGCCGAGAAATCGAAAGAAACAGAAGCAAAGTGTCTGTGATGGCGTGTCCAAAATGCCCTGTTGACAAGGAGATAACTTGCGCGGTCGGTTCGCTAGACAGGGAAAACGGAGAGGAATGGTTCGGTTCACTTATCGGTTTAGGATTTGACAGTGGCTGGCCCCCACAGGCATTGCGAGTCCTTTGCATTGAACCCAGAGAGCCCGACGGTAAACGCTAACAGACTCTCAGACACACGGACACAGACGCATCGTGCGCAAGGCGTTCTGGATTCCCACGGTGGTCGTGGCTGGCTGGCGGAGGCCCAGCCTCGCTCCGCAGCGCCGCGTGGGTAGGCAGCCCATCGTGCGTCGCTGCAGCCTCGCTGCCCGGCTGCCTCGCTCCACGGCGCAGTGCCTGCCCTTTCGTGCGTTTTTGGCTGGTTTTGAGCCAACCAACTTTCTGGAAATGTGAATGCATGTCCCAATTGATTCTCAAATCCCCGATTAAAGTGTCACTGGCGGCGTTATCATAAGTGTCGTCGGTCGTCGGAATAACAGTAGGAAATCTCCAAACTCGAAAAACAGTAGTGGCATCAATTTTTTTTATTAAAACATGTCTTACAAACACAAAATAATAATATTAACAACAATAACAACAACAAAATTGTACAGTTTTGGTGCATTATTTTAATTCAGATTCGCTACGCATTCATTCAATAAATAAATAACAAATTAAAAGCTAAGTCTACCGCTGCGTTCGAACGTCGCTTTCTTGCGGCGATCCGGTTAAAAAAAATAAGTGGAACATAACTACGAGGCTTCCGATTTGCCTATCGGGGCGACAGACAGTTCCGCGGGCAAGAAGACGGGGCGGCAAGTGGCACCCGCCTCAGTCTCCTTAATAATAGCTTTCACACGCCCATTTCACACCTCCTTGGCAGGGTAGGCCCTGCTACTTACGTTACGTCACTTATGGCCTGCACGCACCGCGAGGCGCGAGGCAGAACTAACCGACATCAGGTCACGTTAGCGAGCGGGACAAAGGCAAGATAAAGACAGCGAAACAAGAAGGCGAGGTAAAAATGACTAAGTTGCATGGCTCGGCGTGGCGTCAAGTTGACACGGCATTGGCACGAACGTTCCGTTCCCCGGTGTGTTCCTTTGGCATCTCAAAAGTCCCCGCAGCCGCCCTGGACGTTGCTGATCATGGCCCCGCCGAAGACCCTGACGGGCGTGGCGGTCCAGGCGATGACGGCCTCGGCCTGGTCGTCGGCGGCCAGGCGCTCGCCGCACGCCGCGTACAGGCGCTGTATCCGGGGCGGCGCGACGCGCGAGTAGTCCTTGGCCGGGCTGTACCGTCCGGGGCCGGGCCAGCCCTGGCGCAGCCTGTACTGGCGTTTGGGCCTCGACGTCGGCGACGCCTCCCCGGACCGGCGGCGCAGGGGCGACTTCGGCGTGCGCCTCCACAGGCTGGCGTCGGCGTCGTCCTCGCCGGGCCGCGTCCACAGCAGCTGGTGCTTGAGGTCCTCGTCGAAGGCGTGCTCGGCGGGGTGCTCGGGCGCCGCGGCGCGCGGCGTGGCGGTGCGGAACAGGTGGAAGCCGAAGAGCTCGCCCTCGACGCCGTCGTCCAGGCCCTTGTCGAAGTCCGTGTACTCCTGGCCCACCACCACGTCGCCGCCCGCCGGCAGCGTCAGCCCGGCCACCTGCGCGCGGAACAAGGAAAACAAGTCAAACTGAGGCCCTGCTTCGCGGACCGCGGACTGGCCGATGGGGGTCATTCCGCTATTTTGCGTGGCCCGCGGCCCTTCCAGACTTTCCCCGCGATCTGCAGTCGCCCTCCGTAACCGATTAGTGCTGGACATTGTGGGGCGGCCGAACTCGTTCCCGTGGCCGCGGCCGCCGTTATGGCTCCGGTCCCCGCGGCCCGGCCGCCCAGCCCAGTCCGGCACGTGGGCGCCGAGGCCGCCGAGGACGCCGTCGATCTGATGGCAACGCCAACGCCGCATTCCAGTGCAGGGCATCGGCGAAAGAAACAGCGGAGCACTTTGACCACGCCGCTTTTTGAGCGGGCTGGCCCTGGCTGGCCGAGCCGGGCCACCGCGTGTGGCTGTAAATGAATGGACCGGCCGGCCGGCCAGTGAAAGTGAAGGTGAAGGCCCGGCGGTCCGGCGGTCCGGCAGCAGACGACGCGAGCCAGCCTAGCCGCCACGCGCCTTGCCCGCCGCCTTCCCCCACTCCCCACGCGCTTGTTTTGGCGCCGAGGTGTGAGGCACCAATTTCATGCAAATGAGGCGCGGATAATGGCTCTAATAGAGCAGGATGTGCTTTTCTCTCTCCGTCTAACTCCCAGCGTGGGGGTGCCTGTCTGTCTGGCCTCAAGGGTGTCGCGCTCGTTTTTGCCGTTTGTATATTTTTTCTCATCACGTCATGCGGCAGGATGTGAGACGGACCTTAGTCTGGTCACGAATTTCGACCGCTTTCATCTGTGTGTGTGAGTGAGCGTGTGAGTGTGTGGACCTGCCTGACCGCACGTGCGCGGTGAGGCAGGCCTCCCCAGCGAATAGCCAGCCTACTGCCTCCTTAAACTCTTGTGTTGCCGCATAAGTATATAGGCGAAAATTCCCACGAAAGGATTGCCAGCCTCAGCTTGCCTGGGGGACAACCCGAGCGCAAAGTTCAGCTACAGCCCACTAGGCAGGCTGAGGTTGGCAGCCCTACACTCACCTCGGGGCGCACGCCGGAGCGCCGCAGCTTGCCCTCGACGTAGAGGCGGTACTGGCCGGTCTGGCCGTCCCAGGACGCGCACAGGTGCAGCCAGCGTCGCTGCGCCGCCTCGGGCAGCGGCTCCACGAAGACGAGCCTCTCCTTGACGGCCAGGTGCAGGCGCGGCGGCAGCCGGGGGCCGGGGCCGTGCGGCTCCAGGGCGGGCGAGACCCAGGCGCGCGCCAGCCGCTCCCGCTCGTTCTCTGCGGACACAATGCAGGGCAAGACTCAGGACGCAGGCAGGCAAGCAAGGCACGCAACCGGGCGAGGAACGAAACTGGAGAGTCGGTAGTGGAGAAGGTGGCCGTTCTGCAGGCGCAGGTCCATCGCCTCGGTGACGTCTCGGCGACGCGGCGGAAGTGCTTCGTTCCGGTCGCCTAGCTTCAGCGACACTGTCGCTGCACTCGGCGCATGCAGTGCAGGTGCACTGTGCACCGCCTAGGCATCTCCTAGTGTCGCCGCGCTCCACTGGCACGGCGCGGCGGAGCAGCGGGCAGCCCATTGTCCGAGAAGCGCTCCCCGAGTAGGGCCGCTAATTTAGGTCATCCTTCGGCAGGCCTTTCAGCTCCGCGGCACAGCAATCACTCTATAGTCATAGACGGCGGCCCGCCGCAGTTGCTCAATTTACTCAGGCGTGCGTGAGTAAGTTTAATCCGCTGCCTTCCGGCCTTGCTGCTCGTTGTGGTGTCGGGACAAGCCTGGGGACACGTTTCGGGACAGGCTGTGGGCCGAGTGGAGCCGAGTGGAAAGCAGCCAGTCGGCATGCCGCCGGGCCGGGGTGCCGTTTGATGGCGGCGACACCGGCTTTTAGTGGCGGCGGCGGCGACGCGGCGACGGCACTCTCCGCGCGGTCCTCGCGACCACGCCGACGGCGACCCGCCGAAGGAGGAAGACCCAGTCCGAACCAGTGACTCATCCGGCCGTCTTAGCGCCTGCGACGCCGAGGGTAGGCTCTCCCGCGCGACAGGCGTGTGTCACGGCGGCCTACCTCGCCGGGCGCTCAGCCTCGCGCGTTGAAGCGGCCGATGCGGCGGCGGTCACGCGCGCCGCCGAGGGCCGCCGAGGCCGAGAAGTACGTAATGGCCGTAACGGCCGCCGCAGAACAACGCCGCCACTGGCACACTGGCAGCGAGGCGACGAGCTCCGAACCGCAATTAGTGCGGCGTGCTATTACGCGCCGGTCCAGCGGCTGGAGGCCCGGCCGGCTGTCTCTCTCGCACTCACGGGGCGTCCCGCGCGGGCCTGCGGGTGCGAGAGAGACAGCGAGCGACGAAGCCAGCGGGAGGCGCGTGCCGCAGCGCCCCGACCTCCCATCCCCGTGACGCAACAACGTCCCCGTCGAGGACTCGAACCATCTCGCAATCCCCAGAACGTCGGTTTTGATGCGTTGGCGCGGCGCGGCCACGAACATCCTTTCTCGCTCACGGAACGCAAAAGTACTTTTCGTGCCAAAAACAAAATATTTTGAGGGCGGAAAAAGACGGACGCCGGTGTTCGCCTGGTGGCTGCACTCACTGGAGTAAGAGAAGATGGGGTGGTTGTGCGTCAGGTTCCTGGAGCGCAGCCACACGCACGTAGTCAGCTCCGGCAGCTCGGGCACGGGCACGATGTAGCGCAGGAACTGCGGGCAAAACGAAACAAACACGGTTACCGTTACGCAACGGGATGCACTCGAACGTCCACGCGCTGAGCAGTGGCCGTTCTGTCGGACATCACCGAATAAAACAGTTCGATAGAAAATTAATTCATAAGCAAACAAACTGGAGACTCCACCCACGTGCAGCGTGCTTGAGCAGCTTGAGCCAAAACATAACTATGCGGATTCCGTGAGACAGGGTGGCTCTTAGGCTCTCGGTCGGAATAGCTTCGTTTGGCTTTCCCGCGCTTCTACTCTGGAAACACGGCGGGCGGGAGGCGAACGACACGAAACAGGGACGTGGAAGTAAGACAGGGCGGCCACCCGGAGGAGGTGAGGTAGTAAACAACGGCGCTGCTGACAGGCCCCGCCCCGCCCCGCCCCGCCCGGCATAGCAATGCGGACTGCGACCGTATCAGCATCAGCGCGGCGAAACAGACAACGGCGTGCGTTTGTTGCGTCGGCGTGGCACGCGCCAGGCTGGACGGATGGATTCCCTTCCGCGGATTCAGGCGGGCGATGCGGGCGATGCCATCAGGCCCCGGGGAAACGGTATGACGGCACGGCGGTGCTGCTGGCGCTGCCGCTGCTCAGGACGAACCGAACAACGCTCCGTTTGGAATGGAAGGCGGCGTACCGTACCCCGGCCGGCCGGGCCTGCCGCGGGTAGGGTCGCCGACGGTCCCCGACGTGCCTCCGCTCGGTTCGGCTGCTTTTATCTGTCCCGTTTATGTCTCCATCTCCGTCCTGCTCCGTCCTGCCCTGCCCTGCCCTTCCCACTTTCGCCGCGGGCTTGCCGACAACACGACGGGCTCCCTCTGAATCCAGATCAGTTTTCGGAGCCGCCGTGCCCCGCGCCCCGCCCGGTGCGTGGCGGCCTCCGCGGCGGGGTCATTTGGCGGCGGAAGGGGACGACCACGACCACGCCGTCGTGGACAACGACGTCGCCGAGCCGGTGGCCGGTGGCCGCTTCGCGACCGGTAATTGGTTCCGGCGCTCGTGATGGATTTCACAGATTGTTTTTAGCCGGGCGGCCGGCGGCCAGGTCGCGTGGAACGACGCGCTAACTGGCCGAGGGGAATGCCGCCATGAGCCGCCGCGATTGGCCGCGATCGGGGACCGCCCGGGACTCCGGACGCCCCGCCGCGCCGCCGCGCCGCGTCCAGCAGTCCAGTCGGATCGCCGTTTCCATTTCCAAGCTGCGTTCTGTCGCCGCGCGGGGTGAAGCTCGCTGCTGCTTCCACGAGGGTAGCACTCGGGAATCGATTTGAGAGTCCTCGGAATTTCACACCCGCGTGGACGGTCCTCGGAGAGCTACCCCTGCAGCCCACTGCGTGCCGCGTGCCTCGCGCTGCGCGTCGCTCCACACGGTTAGAAATATGACCGTAGAATTACCAGATTAAAATCCGTAGATTTGAAAAACGGAGCGATCCGTAAACTAGAAAAACGGAACTAAATACTACGGCACGAATCCGTAAAATTGGGTCCAAAGTCAGTCCTTTTGCGTCCACTCGAGTCCAACGTCAGTCTCAGTCCTGTCGCGTCCCCTCAGGTCCAGAAGCGGTCCAGTCCGGTCCGGTCCCGTCCCCTCGGGTCCCAAGGCGGTCCCGTCCGGTCCAGTCCCGTCCCCTCGAGTCCGAAGGCAGTCCCGTCCCGTCCAGTCCCGTCCTCTCGGGTCCTCATGGGTCCCGTCCGGTCCCGTCCGGTCCCGTTCCGTCCCCTCGAGTCCTCTCCGGTCCTCTTGGGTCCACTTAAGTCCAGGTCCACTTGGGTCCATTTGGGTCCATTTGGGTCCATTTGGGTCCATTTAGGTCCGGGTCCTCTTGGGTCCATTTGGGTCCATTTGGGTCCATTCGGGTCCATTCGGGTCCATTCGGGTCCATTCGGGTCCTATCGGGTCCTATCGGGTCCTCTTGCGTCCATTTGGGTCCATTTGGGTCCATATGGGTCCATTTGGGTCCATATGGGTCCTCTTGGGTCCATTCGGGTCCATGCGGGTCCATTCGGGTCCATTCGGGTCCATTCGAGTCCATTTGGGTCCGGGTCCTCTTGGGTCCATTCGGGTCCATTCGGGTCCATTCGGGTCCATTCGGGTCCATTCGGGTCCATTCGGGTCCATTCGGGTCCATTCGGGTCCTATCGGGTCTTATCAGGTCCTATCGGGTCCTATCAGGTCCTCTTGCGTCCATTTAGTTCCATTTGGGTCCATTTGGGTCATTTGGGTCCATTCGGGTCCATTCAGGTCCATTCGGGTCCATTCAGGTCCATTCGGGCCCTATCGGGTCCTATCGGCTCCTATCGGGTCCTCTGGCGTCCATTTGGGTCCATTTGAGTCCATTTGGGTCCCGGTCCTCTTGGGCCCATTTGGGTCCATTTGGGTCCATTCAGGTCCATTCGGGTCCATTCGGGTCCATTCAGGTCCTATCGGGTCCTATCGGGTCCTCGTGCGTCCATTTGGGTCCATTTGAGTCCATTTGGGTCCATTTGGGTCCGGGTCCTCTTGGGTCCATTTGGGTCCATTCGGGTCCATTTGGGTCCATTCGGGTCCATTTGGGTCCTATCGGGTCCTATCGGGTCCTATCGGGTCCTCTAGCGTCCATTTGGGTCCATTCGGGTCCTATCGGGTCCATTCGGGTCCATTTCAGTCCATTTGGGTCCATTTGGGTCCATATTGGTCTTTTTGTGGCCCAAGGGGTCCCTAGGGGACCGATGAGGACCCAAATGGCCCCAAGAGGGCCCAAATGGACCCAAATGGACGTTAATAGACCCAAATGGACCCAAGAGGACCCGATAGGACCCGATTGGACCCAAATGGACCCGAATGGACCCGAATGGACCCGAATGGACCCAAGAGGACCCGGACGCAAATGGTCCCAAATGGACCCAAATGGACGCAAATGGACCCATATGGACCCAAATGGACTTAAATGGACCCAAATGGACGCAAGAGGACCCGATAGGACCCGATAGGACCCAAATGGACCCGAATGGACCCGAATGGACCCGAATGGACCCAAATGGACCCAAATGGACCCAAGAGGACCCGGACCCAAAAGGACCCAAATGGACCCAAATGGACCTAAATAGACCCAAATGGACCCAAGAGGACCCGATAGGACCCGATTGGACCCAAATGGACCCAAATGGACCAAAATGGACCCGAATGGACCCAAGAGGACCCGGACCCAAATGGTCCCAAATGGACCCAAATGGACGCAAATGGACCCATATGGACCCAAATGGACGCAAGAGGACCCGATTGGACCCGATAGGACCCAAATGGACCCGAATGGCCCCGAATGGACCCAAATGGACCCAAATGGACCCAAAAAGACCCAGACCCAAATGGACCCAAATGGACCCAAATGGACCCAAATGGACCCAAATGGACGCAAGAGGACCCGATAGGACCCGATAGGACCTGAATGGACCCGAATGGACCCGAATGGACCCAAATGGACCTAAGAGGACCCGGACCCAAATGGACCCAAATGGACCCAAATGGACCCAAATGGACGCAAGAGGAGCCGATAGGACCCGATAGGACCTGAATGGACCCGAATGGACCCGAATGGACCCAAATGGACCCAAGAGGACCCGGACCCAAATGGACCCAAATGGACCCATATGGACCCATATGGACCCAAATGGACCCAAATGGACCCAAATGGACCCAAGTGGACCTGGACTTAAGAGGACCCAAGAGGACCGAAGAGGACTCGAGGGGACGGAACGGGACCGGACGGGACCCATGAGGACCTGTAGAGGACGGGACTGGACGGGACGGGACTGCCTTCGGACTTGAGGGGACGGGACTGGACGGGACGGGACTGCCTTCGGACTCGAGGGGACGGGACTGGACCGGACGGGACCGCCTTGGGACCCGAGGGGACGGGACCGGACCGGACTGGACCGCTTCTGGACCTGAGGGGACGCGACAGGACTGAGACTGACGTTGGACTCGCGTGGACGCAAAAGGACTGACTTTGGACCCAATTTTACGGATTCGTGCCGTAGTATTTAGTTCCGTTTTTCTAGTTTACGGATCGCTCCGTTTTTCAAATCTACGGATTTTAATCTGGTAATTCTACGGTCATATTTCTAACCGTGCAGGCGGAAGCATTTGCATACTCGCTGACGCCGGCCTTATCTCGGCCGGCCGGCTGGACGTGCAGGTGCTGGTGTCCGGGTCGGAGGTCGCGGTGGCGCGTCGCGCCGGCTAAAAGCAAGGCTGAAAGCGGCAGCAGCGTGTCCCTGGCCGTACAAAGTAGCGCCGATTCGATTCCGCGAGGCGTTTGAGCAGGCCAAGTCAGGGCCGCTCCGAGCTTCCCCGCTCTCCGGACTGCGGACGCGCGACGCGCGGCGACGAGGCCTCCTTTCACGCGGACGGCGTCCGGACGGCGCGACACTTCACGCGGGGCTGCTCGGGGCGTTGCGGCTGACTGCTTGCTTGAACCACGGGGTTGCTGGTTTGTCCACAAACAGGGGCCGAGTGGGTGGTGTGGGTGGTCATGCCAGGGCGCTTGGGCGCTTCGCCTCGGCCCAAATCTTTCTCCCTCCCTCTCTCTCTGGCACGTGCCCAAGCCCTGGTTCCGTTGGCATTTAGTCAGTCTTTTTCGCGCTGCCCTTTTTCGGACTCGCGGGCTCGCGCATGCCGAATGAGGGCGAGAGGGAAGTCAAGTCCACAGTCCGCGGCGCGGACCGCGGCGAGGTTTCACTTTAGGGAGCGCAACCGCGCCGTGCCGCGCCGTGCCGCGCCGTGCCGCGCCGTGCGTCGATGGCGGTAAAAAAATATGTGTCGCGTTGCGGTTCCTCTCACTTCCGTGGGGGGCTCGACCGGCCGAATTGGTGGCGTCACACACACACAAACACGGGCGCGCGCGCAGCCCCGTCAGTCACACGACAGGCCCCCGGGACCGTCACCAAGCCTCCGGGGCTCCGGGCGCTGGGCCAATGAGCCACGCCAATGAGCCACACCCCCGGACCCTGGCCCCTGGCCGTCCGCACTGGAACTGGCCGCTGGAGCCGCTGGACTCGCTGTGCTCGCGGGGCCCTGGACCACATATCACGGGGACCGACATCATTTCTCCAGCGACGGCTAGACTCTGGAATTGCCGGTCTACTCCGCGGCGCGGCGTGCGTAGTGTGGAGCGGCCCGTCCCGGTGGGTGTGTCCCGGCGTCCAGGCCAGACAGCCGGGCAGGCCGAGTCAAGCGCTAGGCCTCGCTGCGTAATGGTGGTAATGGTGAGCCGGTGAGCGGTATTGTGCCTGCTCGGCGCGTGCCGCGTGCCTCCAGCGTCGGCGTCTTATCGCGATCCGCCACGTGCCGCGCGGGCTGGGCAGGGCACGGCGGGCTCAACGGCCGGCAACAGACCCCACCAGGGAGGGGAAGGGGAGGCGGGGGGTCGCCGTGCCGGTGCCGCGGTGCCGCGACAAGTGTTGCGCGCGCCAAGAACGCGGCCGGGCCTGGCCGGGCCGCGCGCCGCACGGGGAAGTGGTGCGGTTCCTACCGGACATGAGACTGCCATCGGTTTCCCGCGCGTTCTCCGCTGCCCTGCCGCCGACTCGATTTGCTTTGCTGACAATGGCACGGGTGACACCCACGCCACACCACTGTTACGCCCTGCCGCGGTCCCGCACAATGCTGGCTCCGAACCACCAACTGGGTTGAAAAGGAGATGTCCCCCCGTGCCCGGGACCCGTCGTGGACGGCTGGACTAGAGTCGCCAAGTTTGTTTCTGGTCGGTTCCTGCCCCTGGTGCACTGCGGAGTTTGGTTTATTAACGGACTTCTAATGAAGCCCACTGGCCGCCCACTGCCCGGCCCGGGGCATTCGACCCCCAACCCCCTCCCGCCGGCCCCAACCGCCCTGCCACCCTTGCGGCCACGTTTGGTCGTCCTCAAACTATGGGTTTGTTTCTGCTCCCCTAACCGCCGCCCTGTGCACCTGACAGGACGTGGTCTGAGGCTAATGTGCCGGGGGGTTCTCCAACAACGCTCACCTGGATGTAGCCGATCTGCGTGAGGAGGACCTTGTGCATGGGCGGGCGCACGCTGCCGAGGCCGGCGCGCACGCGCTGCAGCGCGGCCAGCAGCGCGTCGTCCTTGTCGTCGTGAAGGGGCGACGGCGCGTCGTAGACCGTGTCGTAGACCGAGTCGTAGACGGCCACCCTCCGCGTCCGCGTGGCCGTCGTGTTGCCGCTGCGGCGCTGCGCCTCCAACGGCGTCCAGGCGGCGTCGCTGCCGTCCGTCAGCAGGACGACGACGGCGAGGGCGGCGAGCAGCGCGACGGGGCGCAGGGCCGGACCCATGCCGGCATGGGGAGGAGCGTGGCGAGGAGGGCGACGACGTGCACCTGAGCGCGCGGCACGCGGCGGGCAGCACCGGCGACGAGCTACGCGACTTGTTCCTCGGCTCTGCCCAAAGGCTCTGCCTCGCTCTGCCTCTGCCGGCGCCAGGCCGCGGAACCCCACGCCGCGCCGCCACGCCGGCCGCCCCGGCTCGGCCGCCTGCCCCTCCGTGGGCAAGGCCCGCGAGGCCTGGCTTCGGCCGCGCCGCCACGGCACCGCGGACGCAGCGCACAGTGGAGTGGCGCTTGACCGACACCCGCACGCTCATTACCAAGAGTCGTTACGCCGCTCTCTGTCGCACTCGTGGGAGCAGTGCGAGAGAGACAGAGCGACGGAACCGCCTCGCGAAGCTCGTCTCCGCAGTCTCCGCAGTCTGCTCATTCGTTTTTGTTGCTTTTCGTGTTGCAGGCCAGCAAGGCGAGTGGCGTGCCGCCCCAGCCCTACTACATGACGCACTCCTTCCCCCCGGGCGGCCCACCGGGCGCGGGCCCCGGCGCGTCCGCCACCTTGCCCCGCGGCGGCTCCATGCTGCGCGCCTACTCGCCCGCCCCCAAGAACATCCCGCCCTCTGGTGAGTAAAGTTAGCTCATATGTTGAATATCATTTCACTCTTGGTACCAGCAATGAAATGTTCGGTGGTCGGCTGGTCGGTGCACGCATCACGCCACCCAGCTGTGACGCAGTGTGACATTTAGACATGGTATTTTTGATAGCTAAAGACTTGTTGTTTCCCTGTTTCGTGTTCAGCGCTCCCAATGAAAAGCGTTCTCGCTCCCCCCGCCCCGCCCCGCTCCTACCTCCCCCCCAACAGCCCCGTCTCCCCCATGGTGTCCCCCATGGTCTCCCCCATGGTGTCCCCCATGGTCTCCCCGTACGCCGGCCCCGCCCCCCCGGCCCGGCCCCGGCCACCGCGACCGCCCCACCGGAAGTACTTCCCTCCGTATTTCTCGCCCTTCTCGCCCAGCGAGGCCAAGGGTGCTTCCGGCTCGCTGGCCTCGCCCTCGCCCACTCCGTCTCAAGGTTGGTGGTCCGAGGGCGCGGAGAGGAAAGGAATGCTCCTGGAATGCTGGCATCGTGATTCTCATCTGCTTGCTCTGGTTCATGTTCATGTCGTTGTTGTTGTTATTGTTGTTAGTATGGTACGACTTTAAGGTGTCGAGAGAACCAAGGGTACAGAGCGCTGGTAGAATACTGTTGGATGCCTTTTTGCTTCGCCTTTTCATTCCAAAGGGTGTGCCACCCGCGCGGCCAGAGAAATAGGCAACACCCGGTACAGGGGTGTCGGAAAGGTTGCTATGCAACTTGCATACCGACACCCTCACTGTAGGCCAGCCGCGACGCCCTGCGCTAAAACGTGTTGCGGGTGTTTCGTGGGCAACGGCAACAATCACCTGAGGCTAAGGCCTCACTAAAGATTAGAAGGTCTACTCAGAATCCGAAATGCCCATCGCTAAGTCGCTAGCGTCTGCCTGGGTTCAATACAAAATCAGGCATTCAAGTAAGTTACGTCGCAAGATGGGTGCGATGTACTTAAAAGCGCTCTGTACTCTACTTTTGTTGTTGGAGGTTTTTCCAGAGAATACTACCGTCTTGGATGGTTTTGAGTAAGCGCGTAGGCACACCCTTAACCTCACCACTACCCACTCCCACTACACAACACACCCTTCCCGCTACGCCCCCACCCCCTCTGTCTCTAATCACTTATTAATTAATGACAGTATTTGTTAAACCTTAATAACTTGAGCGACAGCGCGATGAATATCGGCATTACAACTTGCACTTACTAAAAATTGTGTCATACATTCAAGCAACTAAACTAAATACAGGCACTTAATGTTTTGGTGTCACAGTCACTAGGCACAACGCAATTTATACTCAGTGGTTACATGTTGACTTTAATGCTGTAGCTAACATGTCTGTATAATGCATGTTTTTATCTGTTACATGTAACTGCCAAAATTTTCAGTTAGGTTGTAGGAATGAGTTGATAAAACCAAACTGGAACAAAAACTAACAACTTTGTTTTATCCGTTGCTGTACAGACCGAATCCATGCAGAAAGTGGTTACATGAGCTCACCTGAACGAGGAGGTCCTCGGGCTTACCCATCTCCAGCATACCCATCTTCAGCTGCTGTGCCTTACGAAGAAGGCTACTATGGGCAGTATGGCACTCGCTCTGGTTCCATCACTCCTGTCATTGATGAAGAAGCAAGGTAAGCACTCTCCTCTTTTTTCTTTGTCTTTTGCATAATCATTGATGTAAATAATGCCAGAATTGGTGTATCTTTAGCTGCCATATATGTGTGTACATGTGTGTACATGTGTGTGTATTTGTGCGCATAATTATGAGATCCCTTTATTTTCCCTACATGGTAAAAATGATTTCATTACCCAATGTACATGCTAAATTTATGATGAGTGACAAGAAGGCAGAGCAAAAATATTGTGACTGTTCAACCTCATTTTGGTCTATTTTGTATTACACTGCGACTACAGATTTTGTTTAATGA
Source organism: Thrips palmi (assembly GCF_012932325.1). Taxonomy (NCBI): domain Eukaryota; kingdom Metazoa; phylum Arthropoda; class Insecta; order Thysanoptera; family Thripidae; genus Thrips; species Thrips palmi. Next base: position 4,837,309 of record NW_023144620.1, on the reverse strand, counting down.
TCTAACGGTCTTTGTTTCAATGTGGCTTCTTTATTCATCTGAGTTGTTCAACTTGTTTGCTGCTTGGCTCCTGCAAAGTCTGTGAATACTTTTACACAATTAACTTGCCTTTCTTTGAATGGATTGTGCTCACTCCAAGCTCTTGCTCGAAAAACAGTTCATCGAAAACCAGCCCTGTTTTTCCTTTAAAAAATGGAGAATTCTATCCCAAAAATACAGAAAGTTTTCATCCTTCCGATTCTAGTTCTGTCATGCTTCTTGCTAAACACATGTTTTGCACCCTGATCCTGATACTGACTTGCACCTGACACGCACTCCTAGTGACACGGAGCTGATGGATGAGCAGTATGCCCTTTATGGCGTCAAGCTACCTGGGCCTGGGTCTGGCCCGCGTGGGCCCCCTGCTGCTGCGAGGGCTCCTTTCCCAACCCCTGCTGGACCTCCTTACGACGTGACTCGGTACGACCACCACATTCACTTCCAAATCTGTATATTCTGCTTTTACTTGTTGGTTTTAACCAGGTCTTGTATCGCTTATTTCAATGATTGTGTGATTCTGAATTTTTTCAACTTCCCAAACTCTCTTTTGTGCATTTATTTGGTCTTAGCATGCTAATTTTGAGATTTATGTATGAAATAGTAGCCAATGAACTCGGAATTGTCAAGCATATGAGCCACGATAATTTACAAGAGACAAACCCTCAAAGGGAACAAGTTTGTAATGATTTGGTTTTATTCTGTTTAGCATAGGTTTTTCGCCTACTTTTCATTTGATTTAGAGGTCTACCTCTGAGTTCTTGTCTTTTAACAAAGTGCAATACCCTTCCTTTGTTTGCTCAGGATACGAGTTGAGAATATGGAACGCCAACTTGCCAACTTGACTGGTTTGGTTCAGAAGGCTTTGACACATGGGCCTACTCACCTTGCTGTGCCAGGATCTCAGGGATACCGTAATGGTAAGTTTTAATATTAGACTTAACCAATGGACAAATGCTTTTTTGTTGGTTTTTGGAGTTAGAAAACTACTTAAAACCATCAATTTAGAACTGTGGGTGTATGGAAAGAAAACTTAGTATGAATTAACGCCGTGAGTGGGATAATAGAAAATCAAGATTTAGAGTTCTTTCTTTTTGTAATAAGCATGAGAAAAACTTTCAGATGTTTCTCTATCTTTTTTTACCACAGCTAGTGTCCCTTAATTATTGCAGACCTAGTGACTGGTCTACTACTACCTCTACTGTTGGCTGTTGAAACTATTACTGCTTCTAAATTTTAAAGCAAGGCTGTCATATTAGGCTTTAAATATGTGGCAATGCTAATTTATTAACCCATTAGCACTCATGGTGTGCACTGGTTCACCGTTGAGAAAGATTATGTACATATTACCACTGCTACAGTTATGTTCAGTGCCTCAGTTTTCCTTACTTTAGGATGGCTATTGAAGGCATCTTTAAACAGTGAGATAAGCTTTAATTAGGATGTCCAAAGAATTTACTAGGTTGGGGGTAACCATGATGCCCCCTCATGTCTTTGGACATCCTAATTAAAGCTTATCTTTTGATAAAAGTTTTCTCTTAAGTGTAAGGCACCATGCAGCTGTTGAGCTGTCATGTTGAGCACTGGTGGGTTTATTTTTTTTCAATGCTAGTGTACAAGCTAAAATGACGAAAGAAACAGGAAAGTAGTGGTTGTAGGTCTTAGGTGGCATTTGCACTCAATATTTAGTGACAGTTAGGCTTGCTTTTACTAGCTCCTCAAAGTTATTTCATTACATTTATAGTCATAATTGATTTTAAATTACTGAGGATGCATTAATTCTGAAGTCTTTGACTGTAAAATATATTTTGATCATGGTATATATGTAGCTGTAGGTACTTGTAAATTCTTAGATTTTAACCTTGTGTAATTGTGTGGTGTGTCACTCAGCCTCAGGAGAGTTTGATACTCATGCCCCATGCAGCTCAGCTTCTCAAGGTTAGTCTAGTAAAATTTATTAAGTGCTGTCCATTCAAGAGATAGGTACTTAAAATGTTTATGACTGATCAAGAGGCCTTGTTCATTTCAATGGACCCTCAACTTTTCTGAGGGCTCCGTCTTCCTTTTGACCACGGCATGATTTCTCTGGTCATGAAAACACTGTTTGATTGGTGTCTCTCCTATATACAGATGTATTCCCTGAGGTTTTGGCTTGAACACCTTGTCAATACTGGAAATGCAAATTTGTTCAGAATCTCATAAGATTTAGTTGCTCATAATTTTCAGTGGTCATATTTATTTGTTTTTATGTCTTTTCCTCCAGACGATCCCACGTTTGTGAGGAGTGATGTGAAACCCCCCAAATTAGGAAAAGGTAGCGCTTCTTCATTTGATGCATTGTTTCTTAAGGGGGCTTATTTCTTTTTCAAATACTGGATTTTAGTGCGTCATTCTAACAACTTGTAGATTGCTTTAAAGTAGACAGTTTCGTAGCACTAGGTATTGTGAACTAATGGGCTTTCCTCAAAGCTCTGACTCAAATTCTGTCATTTTATTCCGATGTTCTTGCCCTTCTAATTTCACTATCATTCCTCTCGTTCAATATAACCCAATATATCTTCACAACATACTGTATACATGCTTTCAGCTGCTTGAATCTACATTCCAGAATTATTGTATGCTTCATCATTAGCATTAACTATTACTGTTTTTTCTTCAAGCAGTTCGTTCAATGAGTTCAGACGCCACAACTCTCTTATAAGCAGAAACTATTGCTGTAGCTATGTGACAAGTTGCCTTTCATTGCTTCATTGCGTATAACACATGTACTTATTTTTCTTTCGCATGGTGACATTACTACGCATGAATTGTTTACACTACCATCTATGACTGGTTCTTGTTATATTGGAAAATTTACTTGATTTATTATGAAAAGAGGAGACCGTTGAAGGTTTCTTGCTTTTATGAAATATTGGTGTTTGAATTTCTTTTAAAGACCTGTTTCTTATTTCCTAATTTCTATGAGATGGTCATTATTTGTTTATTGTTGTCACTGTTTATGTGGCAGATCTCAATTTACTTTGGTTACAACAGCATTCCTTCTTGCATGTTGTTCATCAGCTATTGCTATATGTTTTAATTTTTTTATCTCCTTTACTAGTTTTTATTTATTTTACAATATTTTTGTACTTTACACGTTCTATTGCATTGCAGATAAATCTGTTTCATTCGAGAAGTCAGTTTCATTCAGTGATGAACCCCCAGACATGAATTCACCTAAACAACATTCTCCCCAACATGGAGGTAAGTCCTGTTCATGCATTTTGTCTGTTTGTCGGGTTTTTTTTTATTCGAACCAAATAAAGGAAAAGAAAGGATTACTCACAGACAATAAACCTTCGAGCTAGAGAAAAGAGACATGATGGGCTTATAAGGTGATTTTTTGGTTCTTCCATACCATTTTGGTGTTAAAAAATCACAGCCCTGTTTTCTAGATGTTTTTCCTGACATTAATTTTTTGTTGGTTTCCTCTTTCAAAGTATTCAATTGTATTTGGTCTTGATGTCACTGTTACTATTTTTGCTCTGGAGATTTCTTATTATTTCTGGAAACTCTTCTCAACCGTTAATCTTTCATGAATCAGAAAAAAGATTGCCCAATTCAATGTTCACAAAATTGTGTGTAGAATAACAAGTAAGGCAGGCGGTGTCTCTTCTACAAGTAATTATGGTTGTCTCACCATCTACTTCCTCATCACAAAAATGTTACTTTTCTCTCAGCAGCATGTGCTGTTTTATAAAGATCTGCATTTTTTAGCTGCTTCTTCAAACTTTTTCCCATTACTTTTATAGGATGTTAATTTATTCATATGCATGTTTAGCATGTGAGCAATCAGCAACAACTTCCCTCCCGAACATTCATGCAAAGACAAGTGTGAAACAGGGGTCTGACCTGTATTATGATATTCCCAGGAATTTATTTTTTTTTGTTTTTGTAAAACCAAATAGGCAATGTAAAGATTAATGTTGAAATGTGTTGAGTCTGAGTCTAAGTTTAAGTCTCAAGCTGCAACTTCAACTTCCTTGATACAGATCAGAGGAATCAAGCCGCTGCCTTTATATTTTGCCTCAGAAACATGAAAAGAAACTATCAAGTCATTCACTTCTTTTTTGCTGGTCTGCCCTGCCCTTCATCTATTTCCTTTTCAAATTGTATTTGGTGGATATTTCAACCCTTGATTATCACTGTATTAAAGATTGATCTGTGCAAATGGAGCATGAGTCGAGTGTTGTCTATAACATTATTGGATGTGGCACACAGTTTTATCCTTGTAAAACTGTTACTTTCCTGACTTGTACTTTCTGTTTCTTTGCATGCTAGCGGACACTAAACCCACTAAACCAGCAATTAAGTCATCTACACTCCCTAGAACTTCATCACAAGGTAAAAGAAACAACTGGATTTAGATTTGTTTTAATAACCTTTCACACTACCCCATTGAGAGATTCAAGTTCTGGAAGGTAGATTTATAGTATGGGGCAATGTTTCCAAAGCTGCATTGTGTTCTGATCATCTAAAAGTAGGATGGACGATGCGTGTAATCTGTTCATGTCAATGAAGTGGATACAATTCTTGTTGTTTTTGATAGAACGTGATCGTCACAAACCAGCTCCTCCACCAAAGCCTATGTCCTTGTCTCCTGGACAGTATGAAGGGCGCAATATATACAGAGGCAAGTGATAAAAATAATGAGTTTTTTGATGAGCTTACTTCTGCATTTACTTATTTTTCCTGCATATTTATTTTCAGATTTGCAGCTGACTCCAGAAATGTACAACCAGCTACGTGGCCTCCAAAAGAAAGCGAAAGATTTGAGACAAGAAGTACGTAACTTAAGAAGAATGTCTCAAGCCCAAGCTCATTCTGTAAGAGAAACTATTCGTGACACATTCATCAAAATAAGGTTTGTTTAAGATGGCAGAGGACCGATTAAGTTTCTCAACTTATGCCAGTTCGTCTCTTTTATCTTATTAAATATTTCAGGGCCATGCTCATTACTGGTTCGGAAGGATCCTGGGCAGCTATAGGAGATGCTGAAAAATTGCGATTAAGTAGGGAAGAAGAACTCTACAAACAAGAAATGATTCGCCTAGAAAAAGATCTCACGTAAGTACTTGCCTTGATTATGGCATCTTATAAACCAGCTTGACGACACAAAATCTGGAAGGTAAAAGGTTTCTATGACAACATGTCATCTTCTTTCAGGGAGCTTGAAAGTACAGTTGAGGAATTGCGTGGCAATGTTATCAACAGGAAGACCAGAGTTAACATGTCAGATGTTGAGAATATGGCTTTGATTCTGAGCAAATCCAGGTGAGGCTCATTGATCTTCCAAAAGTTATACAGTGAAGAAAAAAAGCTCATTCATAATTCACTTTTTTTTCCTCTTAGTAAAACAGTTGCAGACTTAAAAGTTCGCTTCCCTGGCTTACAAGACGAAATGAAGAGCCTCCTGTCCTCAGAAATGGATAAAGTCATGCGAGAAGAAAAGTAAGGACTTTTATTTTTGAATGTATTGATGTAGGTCTGTTTTAAACTAAATATCCCATTAATTTTCTACTGAATTTTTCCCCTCGTTAGGTTCTTAAAAGAAGAACCTGAAAGACTCGAAAGCGCCTTGCGTCGGTGTAAAAAACTTACAGGAACTTTGGTGACTTTAAAACGGTGCGTTTCTTTCAGCTATTTCAATTTCTTTTACTAGAGAATCTTGTAAAATTTGTTACATAGTATAAATGTTATCATCATTTCGCCTGCAGTTTGGCTTCAGTTCAAGAGCAGCGTTTGCCAGGACCTCCAGGTGCAGTAGGTGCAGATGCTCGTCTTTCCCCTACTCTGGATGATGAACCACTCCCCCCCACTCCTAATTCAGCATCTAGCAAGGTATGTATGACATGTTTTTAGCTATTACCAATGCTAGCTATTTAGTTCCCTGTTTGCTGTGGTTTCCTGTTGATTTGGTGCTCCTCATAGTACTTTTTTTTTCTTTTTTTTTTTGCTTGTAATGACACTGACTGTAACACGCTCAGCACATTATAGGGTAAACATCTTATTGGTGCTGAGTTATGGCCCATGTTGTAAACAGTTCTGTCAGTGCATTTATTGGATTAGGGCCCAACTAAGTGGGTGCAACTTAACACTAGAACCGCGGAGGGGGTCAATTTGACCCCTTTTAATTTTCGTCATAAATTTTTCTGACTTATTTTTTTCTTCTCGGATTTGGGGCTTTTTTACTTTTTATAAATACCAGAAAAGAACATTTGAGTGAAATTTCGGCTCTGTCGGACCATTTTTGTGGGCGTAGGACAACAATATACCTAGAACCGCGGCAGGGGTCATTTTGACCCCTGTATTGTTTGCACTCAGGAAGTTCGAATTTTGGCAATAAAAAAGCGTCACAAGCGTCAATTTTAGTGGTGAATCATTTGGGAGTGCTATGGACTGCCCTGGGAGACCTAACTTGGCCAACGGCATAGGCGACCCGCCGAGCAAACGCCTAAATGTATGCAAGATGCGTGTGTTCCGCGTAAGGTATCTGTAGAATAAAAAAATCTCATTCAACGAACGTTAATGAAAGCAGATGATACTCGTTTGGTTTTCTTCGAGGTAGTCGTTCGGGCTTTTTTATAACTGTGTATGAAATAAATAGATAGCCCAATAATATACATGGACCTAAGCGAGCTGGCCAATGTCGGTGCGAACCGAGCTGTGGCTTGCACCGGCCGAGCCGTGAGACATTGTTGCTGTTCTGTGCGCGCTGTACCCGGGGCAGGGGATTTTTGGGCCCGGGTGCCGCTCGCGCTGTACCCGCGAGGTATTGTCGATGTTTCGAGCAGACTGCCTGCCATGCGACACTCACGATCCCGCCCGGCAGCCACCACCCTAATATTATTGTATTATTGTTAGGATACCGCATGGTTTCTGGACTCAGCAGTAAAAGCACGGTGTCACCTTTATGTGTCCAATAGTTTCAGATACGTTTCAAGTGTAAAGGTATCATCTGGTAAAAAATCTACGTCACTTAGTACCCATCCCTACACTGAATAACAGGAAAAGTTGCGATATACATCGGCAACTTTGGCCCGTCCCGTACATTGAGGAATGTACTAATTTCGCCTATTTTTAATCCGGACGGGACTTGAACCTGAGTCTGGGGTCAAAATAGATGTTTTTAGATCAGCATAAATTAGATCAGCACCCTCATACACATCAACAACAATGCAAAAACTAGAATAAAAGGAATGTTCTTAATGTACCCCACTGGGATTTGAACCCGGGTTCAAACCTCTCCGATCCGCTTGAAACTGGCACCGTTGGTTTTGTCTCGTCACCCCGATTCAAAAAATTTCCCTTCATGCTCTTCTAGCTGCATCCGTTGCCAAAATCCTCCTCGACCTAAGGTAGACCATGATGCACCTGCAGCAGCGCCCCCGGGGCTCGAATCGGATTTGCTGCCAGCGGGCGGTTCTGAAGGGTCACCCAAGTAGGCTGCATATCAAATTTGGTCAAGATCGGACCACGGGAAGTCCTCAGACGGACGAACGAACGGACGGACGCACAGCATGGATCATACTCCGTCCCTCCGTCATTTTTTTAACAAAAAAAAAATACAAGGGACGGGCCAAAAATGGTAGAAAAGGAGCAAAACAGGTTATTCGTGCCATGCGGGTTGCCTACCTTTGGCCTTTTAAGGCCCTATATAACTCAAAATATCATTGTTGATCTCAGATACATCATTTTACATCGTTAAGGGCCCATAACATGAGCAAAATTAAAAAAATACGGGCAGAAAAAATGGGGGGTCAAAATGACCCCTTCCGCGGTTCTAGGTATACAAAAAAGTCAGCGGTTCTAGTGTTAACATCCTCACAATACTGCTCAAAAAGTTTAAAGGGAATGTAATACTTTGTCCAAACCTTCATTTTCAAATAATATTGTAGTTTAAACCCCTTTCATTCAGTTTTTTTAAAAAGGACAGACACATGACATCAAAGGAGCAAATTTTATCACTTTTAATTAATTTATTTGGCTTGCAAATCTCAAACATATTTTTAATAGCACTTGTCAGATTTATTAGATGCCAGGTAGGAAAATGTGCACTGGTCTACAGAGAAGTTAGTCTTTCAACCTGAAAGAGGAGACTCAAATTTACTCACTCTTTTCTCTCCTTTAAACGAGGAGGAGCAGGTCTCTAACTTATTTACACGCCATACATTCTATCGTGCTTTGTTTGAGTTTTTGTTCTTTTTTTCTTTTTGATTCTGTACACTGACCTTGTGAGTGGCATTGAGAGCACTAGCTCTGCTGCATTACTGCATCACAACATCAGACTGAAAGAAAGGAACAGACGGAGGGGCTGGTGCCCTGAAGGAGTCACCAAGTAGAGTCACAGTGAAATTGAAATAGTGTACTTCGTTTCATGTACATATTGGACCTTATCTTCTTCCTGCTCCTCTCCTGGTCACTAAGATGTGGCTGTTGTCTTGAATAACTGTCTTTTCTTCTTGTTTCTGTATGGATGCACATGTCCTAATAATCCTGAAGCCTGAATACTTTTTTTTGTTGATAATTTTTCTATTGGACATGAACTGGTTGTATTCAAAATTCCTAAAATATTGCAGATCAATTCAGAAGGTTTTGCATATTTTATTTAAACTGTGCTTAAGCACAAGAGGAAGAATTGTTAAATGTAAAGAAGTATGATAACTATTTCTTGAGATGCTCCTCTTAAAAGTGCTCAATATCTAATAGGCAAAATTCTTCCTGATTAACCTTCAAATGCCTGTGTTTTGCTCTTTTAAATGTCAAATTATACCAAATTTGATGTAATTTTCTCGTATGGTACATTTCCTTGTAGTCATTCTTAGAGTAGTAGCTTTGCTTCTGATGCTCAACATAATTACCCTATTAAATCTTTTGCAATCAATGTCCATTTGGAATGAATCCTGTTTGGAAGGACAATTGGCCTCCTCAGTCTGTGTTCCCAAGTTGCTAACTGTTTCTACAAGTTGACAGTGTTACTATAATTTATTACAGTTGCATTTGAGAACTGTTCCTAATTTGCATTCCATGAAAGTAAATCATCCAAGCTTGTTTCTTGTGGAGTCATGGATTCCCAGACTAGTTTCTTGTTGTTCTGGTTGAACTCAATGCATTGGTCACGAAATATGGTACACTTTAATTATCTTCCATAAAAATGGGCAGCAACTCACTCACAATTCTTCTCTTTAAAAATATTAATGCAACATAATGATTCAAAATGCGAGAATGGTTATGTACCAATTGTTCTTTCATGGGATTTGCTTGTACATTATTTTTATTGCTAACGCAAAATTCGTACAAGTATATGCTAAGTATATTTAACTCCCTCCACTCATGTTAGCTTGCCTGTATTCATTTGCTGTTTGATTTTCTCCTATCAGTCAGAACAGAATCATTGATCACTCTTATTCTTCGGATATCTAGGATGCAAGTTGAGCCCTTCTCATCTGTTCTGATATCAGAAATATTGGTTCCTTGCTTTCTGTGGTTACAATCATTCCATGTTGGAGAAATCAATACGTAACCATGTTTGAAAAATACAGAGTTACATACTAAAATCTTTCTGATAATAGCTGGTTTACAACAGCAGAAAGAAAGCAAATTTGATGTTTCTGTTTTGACTCTGAGCCTTTTAATTTTCATTCCTCTCCTCTGTTTATAATGTGTGCTTCACATACTGCACACAGTATTACAATTTTTGAAGAAAATCATGATTTTGCATACCCACATTGCACATTGCACATCAAGAATTTTCTTCAAAAGTTGTTACAAAATATCTATGGGTTAACCTATCCTGCATCATTTTATGTTCAACCTAGTGCCTTTATGGTCCCACTCTTTTCCTTTCTATATCAGTCTGTGTATCATATACAGAATTGGCAACTTAAACATCTCTAGTTTCCTTGAATGCTACAACAAAACTGCTCCTCATTGTCCCTACACTAATGGGCACGTTAGCACAAATACTGACTAATGCAAGTTCCTTTTTGTTTCTCTGTTTTGAAATTTAAAAAGAGGAAACAAAAACAAAATAGTGTTATGAATTAAGACTTCTATTGCACCTAGTGCTAATATTAAATTTGTAACCGGTATTGCAGTAGACCACAATACTCTCACCAATAGATTTGATCCAAAAACAGGTCAGTTTTGCTGAACTTATTTTAGGAAGAAGAAATTCTAAGAAATTTTGAGATGTGATCTTTTTAAAGTTTCATTCAGAACAAAAATTGTTTTGGTGGGGAAATTTTTTTAATGAAGAACATTTATTTATTTTTAAGTTTTTATTTTCTTTTTATTCGTCATGGTGTTATGTGTGTTTTATTGTGGGGTTTTCACTGCACCTAATTAAGCACCAAGGTTATGCCTTATGAAAGAAAGGGCTATTATCGTTGTGCTGCAACAGTTTGAGAGGGCATACAGAAATCAGCTGTTAATTATGAAACTCGAGACTGAGGCTACTCTGAAGTTAAATCCAAAACAATTTGAAACAGAACAAGTGATAAGCTTTATTCACTTTCGTTGTCTGATACCTCTCTTTGTAGTATGATGCTGAATTTCATTGGTGGCTGAAATAATCCTTGTACCAAGTATAGTTAGTTTTTCTACTGAAACAGGAAAACCATTATTGAAGTGAAGTGTATACTCTGCCTACGAAGGATTTGGCATTTTCTTATTTCTGTTTCAATGCCCCATTTTATTGTTGTTGTCAAAAAAATAGTTTTGTTTTCACTTGTGACATGCACTGCATTATTATTGTGGCAAATACAAGTTCTCTTGAGGTGTGTTTGGCTATCCAGATGCAAACAACTTGAAAGTGTCTACTATACTAATACATCAATATTTGTGAAAATTAGAAAATGTTGCATGATATTTATGGCCATCTTCATCACTTGAAGAGTTCTTTTTGTTTGTTTTTCACTGCTCAAATCAACCATAGATATTCTTGGTTCCATATCAGAAAGTACACTTTAACTACTCAAGTGATTAAAGGTGGCTCCGGTAACGCATCTTGCACTGATGCATATCTGTCTTTTTGTGTCCCATTGCTCCACCAACAGTATGGGTGGAAGTGGAGTTCTCACTTCAAGGAGGCCATTACATTAAACGAGTAAACCCTTCCAACAACAGTTCGTTCTGCTGCATCTCTAAAAAGCTATATTTTTGTTTTGGTTACTTCTTTCATAAAACTTTACTTTTTCATAAATTTTGTGATGCTTGCCTTTAGTTTTCCCATTCAATTCAGATATGTGTTCATTGGGATACTTTTTCCCCTTTAAGACAATATGCTTTTATTACTTTCATTTTTCTTTCCTAAATTTCATGATTGGTTTCATTACTTGAATGATGAGCATAATTTTGTGCCCCACTACTCCTTCAGTACACTTTCTTTCCTTTCTTGTTCTTTTCTTTAAGCTTGTTTTTTCAACCATCGCCTGATAACCTGTGAAGGTCAACAAGTTTTAAATTTGACTGGTAACATAAACTTGATGGGTCAAGTGCTGATGTGCAGAAGGTTAATTAATTATATATTTGCTTGATATGCCACAGCCACTCAGTCATTTCAAAATCTTAGGAAAGAGATTCTTGACAAATGTCGTTTTATTCATAGTTTCTTAATTGTTGAGTACCATTTGGGCGGTTTTTGGAGGAACTTGCATGCCTTCATGTTTTCTTTGCTTACCACCTTGCTTTGTCTTCTAAATCTCTGATTTGTTTTGTTTGTTTCATAACATGTTCATGTCCCTTATCTTCATCCTTAGTGTAAGGTATGGCTCAGGAAATTAATCTTTCATCATTCATCTTTGGATATGTATTATTCCAAGTATCCTCACTTGTTAACAAATTGGAAACAAATCTCAACCTTTCCTCTATGTCTCTTTCTATCCACCCTCCTCATCTCACTGTCTGGTTTCGCATATCATGATATTTCTGTTACTGACATTAAAAACGTAAGGGACATTGAAGCGACCCAAGCAGCAAGTACAAAACTCGTTGATGGTTCTTTGGCTGTCTTTGGTTGTGGAAAGGTGAAATCTACTACTTCATTCAAACTGTTATGTAAAAAGGATGCTAGGGAAACTTTATCAAAATTTTCTGCCTTGAAACAATCCATAGATATTTCTGGTTTGCTTGTAAAGGGAATCAAAGGTATCAGTTTTGTGTGTGGTATGTGTGGTTTACATATTATCATTCAAGAGGTCTTATATTCAAATAAATTTGCTTTTACGTTGTATATATAATATTTGATAAATTTGTATTGGAAATTTTAAAGGTTGAAAGTAGATTGTCTTTTGACAGTAGTTACTTATATAGCAGCTAAATTGTTTGGCTTTCTTTGGGAAAACACCTTACTCTAAGGATGGAAGCTCCAGTATTTTATTTGCCTTTATTCTCTTTCCTTTGTTTTGAATCATTCGTTACTGGTTGGTTTGAGTAAAATGAACTTTGATCTTGAATATGTGCCTGCAGTGATCTCTGTTTGTCATGTCTAGAATGTGAACTCCATTAGCTTTCAAATAGAGACAGCATGGCAGTTATTGCTATCGATTTGTGATAATTCCTTCTGAACATGTGTCAACAAAATGCATACAGTTAGCTATATTGCATTCATTACATAGTATAATTGCGATATGTAGCCATTAGGCTTCGGCTTGTTGAGTGCTCCTAACAATACATAGTTTGAACTAATAATACCTCATGAGGAAATGCTTCAAATATAGGGGCATAAGTTAGAGTTATGGTAGCCGCAGATGTTTGAAACTTTCCTTTTTATAACTTTCTTGTTTTGTTTCTTCTATGACCAGCATGTAAAGTTTGAGAATATTATCCTTTAATTCAAATTTTTCAAATTTCAGAACAATTTTTGGCAATTATAATACATAGCTTTTGGCCTCTTAGACTTTTTTGATAATTCAATTCGTTTTTGGGCTGGCCTTTGAGTCAATTTCAGGAACTTGCCTTGTCTTTACTCTACTTTAGCATTACATACGCTTGCTTCAGTACTATAATAAAAAATAACAAGGTTTTTTTTTTTCAGATTTTCAGCATGGCTCCCTTGTGGTCATTTTGTTACCATTCACTGCACCCTACACTTATAGCCTGCATGATGCACTGTATAATACTGTTTTATGTTTTTTGTTGTTGTTATTATTATTATTGTTGTTATTGCTGGTTGGAGGGTCCCCAATACCCCTTCTTTCCTTGATTGATAGCTGAGGGTTCAAACAGGAGGTTGAAGACTTGACATAGCATTGAAAGTCATCTGTATTTGTGCAACTTAAACAGTAATCTTGGCAGTTCTTGGCAGTCTTCAAGTTTGTTGCACATCCTCCTCCTTACTTTGGAAGTTTCAAAACATTGTTTAACAGAAAGAAATTTGGGGAAATGGGGCCTTGGACCAACTTATTACTTTTTCTCTTGGTGTCTTATGTCCTTGATTTTACTGTGTGTCAATGCAAAGGTTCCCACCCGATCACCTCCAGAAATGGCCATGTAGTTTGGTTTGGCCTCGCGAAGGAGGCCAGAGGTTTTCTAAAATTGGCTGTCAACGGGAAATGACAAGGTAGTGCAATAGTTTACAATCCTTTACATCCTTTGATTAGCTCACCACTGAGATAAATGATCAAATCGAGATTTACATTTTGGAAATAGCTACAAATACAAACTGAATAAAATTAAATTAATGATCATGCATAGATTAGAAACTCCTGAATATTGTCCAGCCAACGGTTAATCTTCAAATTTGCACCAGAATTTCACAAGTCACCAAGCTGGGGTATCTCTCAGTGTGACAATTCTTTTACCGTCAAAAAGGTAACATAGACAAGGTGGATTCAGTCCTTTTGTTTGAACTAGCTTTTGTTTTTTCCTCTCCTTTTTTTTAACAATTTTGCTTTTGCATCAACTTTTTTTGTATTTGTTATCACAATTTTCAAAGTAGCTTTGTGTTCATGCTTTCATTCACTTCTGCATCCAACAACATTGATTGGGACTTGCTATTTAATGTTTGATGTTTCTTAATCAAAATATGGAAGATGATAGTTCGATAGTACTGTAGATGTTTGACTGGTAGTTCTTATTCTTGTGGCTTTCCAATAAGATGTCTACAATAATGATAAAGCTAAATTCTCATTTTTTAATAAAGTTTTCACAATTTAGAATTTTGCCGAACACGTTTATTTATCCCACTCTGTTACTGTAGTAAACTTCAAGGCATTTTTGGAGTAATTAATTTTGTCCTACAGAATGTTAAAAAATATTAAAATAAATTGTACCTGATCCACTAACTTGTGAAAACTTTGATGAATTATAAATTTTAATATCTTTATTGCAGTGTAAGTAACAGTCTGCTTTCTATGTGTAGGCCTGCATCTACGGTTCAGCGCGGAATCTCGCCGCGGCCAGCGACTCGGGCGGAGAGTCCAGCTCTGGGAAGCGTCCGGAGAACGCACTCGACGCCTTGTTAGATGAGCTCCAAACTTTTGCAAAACCACCAGCTTCGAACCAAACACATCCTCCAACTATGGCTGAAATAGGACGTCGGAAAGGTAGCATTGAGGCTACAAACCCTCCTGCAAGCAATCCAACCTCTTCACTACGCCGCCTTCATTCGTATCCCAGCAGCTCTGATGGGGGAGGCAACTCACCACCAAACATAGCACGGCTCCAAGTTTCTGATTCTAAACCACCTGTCCCTGAACGCAATGCTGATCTTCTTGCAAAGAGAGTGCCACCACCGCCACCACCAAGAACCAGCTCTAGGTCCCCTTTGGCATCACCAACCAGCCCATCCTTACCACCCCGCACTCAAAATCCACCAAGCCAGCCACAAATGGGCACACAGGGCACTCTTCGTAGAGCACAGGCAGGTAGAGCCAGTGGAAGGTCGTGCAGTATACCTGGTGCCGACCCTCTTCGAAATCCCCTTGCTCCTGAAGAGCCATCCACTGCCAGTCCTACCATCACAGCGGCCTCTAATAGCTCCAGCTGTGAAAGTGTTAATTCACAAGAAGGAGCTGTGGCAAAAAAAGAAAGGCAGGAAGCATTAGAGCAGAGGCACCAAGAGCTTCTGCGGAAACAGCGTGCACTTCAGGAACAGTATGCTCGATTGCAGCAGCTTCAGCGTGGAACAGCCACTGTCCCCACACCTGATCTTTTGCTGAAAAAAACAGGGAGTGAGAGTAACCTCCTAGCTAAAATGGGCATGCAAGGTCTTTCTGCAGCTGCACCAATGTCTGGTTCGTTAACGCATTTAGCATCTGCTGCAGCATCTACTCCATTCACCACCGCTCAAACCACAACTAGTAAAATCTATGAAACTGATATACTTTGACAACTTTAGGTTGAGCAATTTATGCCAATAGTCCGACATTTCTGTTTACGGTCCTTTGTGGAATGGTGATTTCATTGTCTACATTCTGCCTCCATAAGCATTGCCTGAGCTATGACAGGTTAGAGAAACAAAGCTTTTCTTTTCAATGAATGGTTTGTGATAGATTTTATTAAGGTCTCAATTCCATGATATGAAGCTGTGCTCTGTTTTAACTGGAAGCTCACTTTACACTGTCAGGTCGCAGGATTAATGAAGCCTGGTGGTCAGGGGTCACATTCTCTCTTAGAAGTCACTTATCAGGTGTTTGAAAAGTAGGGTGAACCAAACAACTTTGTTAAATGTGCCAATGCCCTTCCCATGCTTCACTATTCTTGTAAATTTATGACACAATGAAGCAGTTTGTAAATTTTTACAGACCAAAGAAGTGAAAGTCATTATTGTTAATATAATGAGCATAAATGCTCAAAAGGTGTATGTGGGTTATTTTCATTTGAACGTGTTTATGTCTAAGCTGTAAAATAACTATTTGTCTTATTAATTCAACCTCAGTCATTATCACTGTTGCCAAAGTATTTCTCCTGTCTATTTTCTCTCTTTGTATGATTTCTTGGTCTGTTATTTATTTTTACTTCATTAATGTAAATAAGACTCAGCCAATAAAATCACAACTTTAGAAGTATTGGTCACAAAGCTTTTGAGTTTCTCACATTTGGACTCATTATATGGAGTGCCATAAAGAGCATTTTAAATTTATCAAAATGTAAAAATTTGCTCAATCCCAGTTTTTTGCTATGTCTATCTAGAATATCCATAACATTTACTATGAAAGCAGGAGGATGAAAGTTACTTAAAATCTTTTTCGTGACTTCAAGGCAGAGTTCAACACAAATATAATTTTAAAAAAGTTAGACTTGTAGACCTGCTGTGGTATTGTTTCATACAAGCTCAGTAGTTTCAGCTTCATGCACTTGATATTCACTTTTCCAATTGTGTTAGTGTATTCTTGTGTCATGTTTTAACATAAGGATTTTGCATTTAGTTACAATGTGTGTGAAACCCTCTTCCCTTAACTCTCTTATTTATTCGTTTCTGTTCCTAATGGTATTTGGTTGTTTTTTTTTTGTCATTGGCATTGAGGACAGGGAATGTTTTTATCCCCTCCTTCTGAATTGTGACATATTATCTCAGTACTCATATTTTCTGTGCTATGGTAATAGCACAGAACTACACTTACATTTCAATCCTTGTGGGCTGTGTCACCCTGTAAAAGAAGATCTGTATCACCTATGTTGAATGAGAAGGATGGGCGCCAAAACCTCTTTGAAGTGATATTAAGCTACGATTTGGTGTTCTACGACAGCTCTTGAAGAGTACAGTGTCAATATTTTATGTAAAAACTCAAATTTTCCTTGATTTATTAATGTGCCATTAGTGTTAAAGAAAGGCATTGTAATATATTCATCTCACTAGTACTTTTCATGTTAAATAACATACAACTGTATGATTATGGATTCATTGTAAATTCTGTTTATTGCATACAAACTTGTCTTTTTAGTCAGACCTGCAGAACCTCATTGCACTTTTTTTACTACCATCTGTTTGTGTCAACTAAATGTACTATACAACATTTCCTCTTACGAAGGGTATTCCCCTCCCCTTCCTTTTATTTGGTTGGTCAATATGGCCTAAACTATTGTGAATTTTTAATGACTGTGAGAAGGACTCCTTTGGTTATGATTTTCATGTGTTTGAATCTGGAACACTGTGTGTATATGTAATCTAATATTTACTATGTCATCACTTTGTAAAAATATTTGAACAAATTAACTGTATAAAACGGGCTATTGTATAAGTCTATAGTTGCATTGTATGAAATAATTAAAAAGATAATAAACTATGAAATTTCTTAGAATGGAATGAAAACGAGTTGTGGTTATTTGAGCCTGACATAATTCAACTGCATTCGCAATTACACATCAAAGCTCTCACTCGTCACACTGAATTTAAAAAGAGAGAGAGAGGGGGAGATAAGGGGGCATGCGTTCCATCCAGTCACTCAAAACGTCTTTTAGTTGTGAGTAGAATCCCTTCTCTCCTTGTGGACCATTTGAATTGCGCGGCAGATCCTTCCCTTGACTGTAACCAACTAGTGAGAGGAGCAGAGACGAGTGAAGGCTATCTATTTTTTTTAAGTTGACGCTGATACTTTGTCAATTGTTGGTATTTTATGCCGTATCTGTCACGCTTCATCAAAAGCGACAGCACGAGAAGTTTTTTTCTCCCATTCATGAGCGGCCGCACTATAAATTTTGACCTAGTTTGTTGGATATTATTCCCCCGCCCCTGCACCCCCACCCCTCCCCTCTCCCGTTGTTCTACGGGGCGCGGTGAGGCCGGGCCGCGTCTGCTAGTTTGTTTGTTTTCGTCTTCTGTCATTGAAATTACATAGATTTAGAACGATTAAAAACCTAGTCAACCATCAACAAGACTTCGAAAATCAAAATATCGTCGTAACATTGAAGGTAAAGTCCTGTGAGTATGCTGTCTGGTGTGTTTACGAGAGTAAGTTTGTTGATATTCTTAGGTTATGGCACTC
This sequence comes from Thrips palmi, assembly GCF_012932325.1. Lineage (NCBI taxonomy): Eukaryota > Metazoa > Arthropoda > Insecta > Thysanoptera > Thripidae > Thrips > Thrips palmi. Next base: position 4,819,307 of record NW_023144620.1, on the reverse strand, counting down.
TTGTCTTATGTTGACTGAGGTTTCTGATCACTAGGGTACCATGCCGGTTTTGTTGGATCCTCCGGAGGGATGCAGGCGCCCAACGTATCTTATGGTCAAGCATCATAGAAAACTTGAGATGCTAATGTACCTTTTGGGGCTTGTCTGGTTCTTTGCATTACCATCTGATAACGTCAGCTCAGGTACTTATCTCAGCTCTTATTCATTGTTGGTGGCAGTTGAGGCTCAACACCTGCTGGAATACCATCACAATACTTATCTGTCCTCCTTCTTTGCAGCATCATATTTTTCTGAAAACTCACTCTTGCCGGGGTTAGTGAAGGGCGGGTTTGTTGAGGATTCCTTTGCGAAGACACTATTGGCATCCCTTCAAGATGAAATATCTGCTAATCCAACGAAAATGCCCTACCCATGGTTACTGGCACAGTTTCGTCAAATAGGCCTTGATACATATACTCATAACTTTACATTAAACTACCCCCTAGCAAGTGATTTGGTAATATCTCTGTTTCCTTCTCCATTTGATTTCTAATAACCCCTATTATTATTTATTTATGCTTTATAATTTGTAATTCTTTAATTTATAAAGGCATTTGAGGGTCAAAATGTGTATGGAATTCTTCGGGCCCCTCGTGGCTCTAGCACTGAAGCAATTGTGCTATCAGTTCCTTTCCGTGGCTCTAAGAGTGTGCATCCTTCCACAGCTGCTGGTGTTGCACTCATGCTGGCAATTGCCAAATTTTGTCGTCGTAAGTTCTTTCTAACATACTGAGTATTACTGTGTAAAAAATGAGCAACATTTTGCAGAGATAATAATGAATAAAATTTTTACAGGACAAAAGTACTGGGCCAAGGATCTTATTTTCCTCATTACAGACCATGAACAGCTTGGAGCTCAGGCCTGGCTTGAAGCTTATCATCAGACATCCTCTGGTAGCCATGCTGTACTAAACTCAGGGGATTTACTTAGTAGAGGAGGTGCAATACAGGTGCAAATACTTGTTTCTGGATTTACTCAATGTTTGTATTTCTCTTTATAATTCACAATTGAACTCAGGTTTGACTTTATTTCAGGCGGCTGTAAACTTAGAACTTTTATCTGATCGTATTAGTCACATAGATGTCAAAATTGAGGGGTTGAATGGTCAACTACCCAACTTGGATCTAGTGAACTTAGTTCACATGCTCTGCAACAAAGAAGGCGTACATCATACATTCCACAATAGGGTATGATGTTTGGCTTTAAAAAAAAAAAAAAAAAAACGGACACTGTTGCATACTTAGGTACAAATGTTGCTACATTTCCTTTGAAATTTCTACAGGCTAATTATGGAGATGGGCAATATAAGGTTGACCCATACAAATCATGGGCTTATTCCCTCCAAACTATGTTAGAGATGGTGTTTGCCCAAGCTTCAGGTGTTCCGAATGGTAACCATGGTTTGTTTCACAGGTAAATCTCATTTTCTCCTTCCGCTGCCTAATTTTAATCGTTTGTCTTCCTCTGTGTGGCTCAAATAGATTGTTTAGTAATTAATTTGCCCTGTTTGACTGTGGTTTTGTTATCTTAGATTTGGAATTGAGGCTGTCACACTGACAGGATACAGAAAAGTTGACCGTGGGAGTCCAGCTACTTTCTATCAAGTAGGCAGGTATGAAAGCAAAGTCAATAATATCTTGTATCATCTTATTTTTGAAATATGTATTTGTTTTGGGGTGATAAATACATTTATTTATCTTGATCTCAAAAGGGTACTAGAGGGAATACTTCGCAGCTTAAACAACCTCCTTGAGCGGTTTCACCAGTCCTACTTCTTTTATCTTCTTTCTGCCACCGACCGTTATATTTCCATCGGTAAATTAAAGCCTGAAATTACCAAAGAAAAAAATATAAGAATCTTCAATTTGTAATACACTGTCACCTATTTTTTCCAACCATAAGGAATCTACATACCAGCTGTAGGCCTCATGGCGAGTACTCTTCTGTTGCGAGCACTGGCAGTTTGGCGAAGTCTACAGTTGCCTTCTCTGCAGTCGGACAAAGCCAAGCTACTGGTAAGAACGTGAAAATAATAGGTATACTCTTTGCTGAATGTGCATTTATATCTTTCCTTTTTATTCTTCTAGCGGGCTCAAGAAATTAGCAACAGTTTTGCTTCTGTTGGGCTTACAGTACTGGCAGCACATGCTTTAGGAGTTTTGTTGCTCAGAGTTCCAGTATGGTCGGCACTTTACCTAAATGTAGGGGCAGACTCTTCTTTTGCAGTAGTCATTGGTTTGCTGTCATTTACAGCCGTAACAATTTGTCTTCCTAGTCTGATGTCGATGTAAGTACTTCATGTCAGTAAAATATACCATACCTTTGTGTTTACCTCAAAACTGCTATATACTTGTTAATTGTTTTCAGGCGTCAAGACAGTTTATTATTATTGTATGTGATAGGCCTCATCGAATTAGCAACTGTCCTTTTGGCAGTGTCTTTGCATAATTTTCCATTGGCTATATTGTGTTCTATTGTGTACGTTCCCTTTGCTCTTTTTGCAAACGGTGGAAGACTGAGGTAATCATTTGCGCTCTATCACATAGATGTAAAACTTTTTCTCTTTAACTTGTAACTAATTTACTTATGTCTTTGTTTCAGGATTTTAAGAATAGTCTGTTGGTTGTTACTCCAGCCATTGCTTTTGGTGGCTATTATGATCTTCACATATACATCAATATATTTTCCAGATGATGTAATTCTTTCAAAAGCAGTGCATGCATTTAAAGAAGCTCTTACATTTAGTTATGTTGACTATGCAGTATATGGAAATTGGATGTTAAGTGTTGGTGCCACGTTTCTTTTCCCAACGTGGTTTGTTCTCTGGGTTGTTGTATTAAAGACATTGTAAAGAAAATAAATTCACTTTTAGTTTATTTTGATGAAAGCCATAAGAATTTAAGGTGTTTCTTGTAGTGATTTGTTGTTGTTAAAAAGTTCATTGTATAAATTATCACAGCAAAGCCTATATGATACTTAAAACTGGTTGTAAATTATTATGCAAGTCTCTTGCTCATATCTTGAGTAAATTGTCATGTTCAGACCTTAACAATTTGTTTCTTCATCAATCTTCTCTGATTCATCTGAAGTCCTTTCACCTCCTACCCACCATAATTTTACACTGTTTTCAATAAAACGGGCAGAGGCAACATTTTCCCCAGGTTGTTTGTCTACCTCATCCTCAGAATCATTTTCAATGTTTTTTTGATAATGTCGTTGCCCTGAGCACGTTACTATTAAGGGCTTTTGATGATGAATGCTAGAAAAAGGCGGCAATTCAGAATACAGAAAATGACTGCATTTTGTTATCAAAAATATTGAAATTCCATACCTTAGACCATTTGCGCAATCACTATGTGCTTGGAAGACTTTTAGAGTGCTTTTCAAATTTCCTTCCTCATCAATGGCTTCAGAGGTATCCCAGATAAAAACCTTGCCATCGAAGCACCCTAGTCACAATAAATATTCTTAAACTAATAACAATAATACTAATAGTGTAAAATACAATGGAGTTAACCTACCTGATAAAAGGTATTTCCCATTTGGAGTGAGATCAAAATATATTCGTTGATGAGTGGGCACTTTGCGAGGAACAGAAAACAAAACTTTGCCAGGTTCTCTAAGATCCCAGCACACAATTTCAGAATCCTTTCTGCCTCCACTATAAAGGCGCATACCATCATCAGAGAATTTCATGTGGGTGATTCCACCCTCATGACCTTGTAAAATACATAAAGCTTTGCCTGTATTTTCTGTATAGAGACCTGTGAGAAAAAAATAGGAAATGAACACTGTGAAATACCAAAAGCAACAAGAGGCAGGAGGAAACTAGAGGGAACAAACCGACTGATCGAGTGTAAGTCCCCACAGCAAAAAGGGATGGAACAGCAGGACACACTGCAATGCTTGAAACAATACCATTCTGAGTTTCTCCAGACGCACCTGAAAAAAATAAACTGCAAGTAGCCATATTTTCTTTTTAAGACAAAAGAGCAAAAGGTACAAGAGATGCATACTTTTCAAATTACGATTACTGTACGATCTACCAGGTATACCAACATCAAAAACACGAACACAGTTTTTGAATCCACAATATAGTCGTTCTCCACAAGGATCAAATGCTATGCTGCGAGCAGCTTCCACCTCATCAACCCTTTAGCAAAAAAAAAAAAAAAAAAAACAAGACATTACAAAAACAGCAGTGCATTCAGTTAGCAAAAGAGTAAACTTGTTTCACATAGATAAAGGAATACCCACTGGTTGTAGGCTCGGTATGTAGCTCTCAGTTGCCCAGTAAAGGCATCCCACAAGTGGACAGGACTGTCTTTACTGGCACTTGCAAGACTTTTATAAAGTGACAAAGAACCATTAAAACAACTAATAAACCTCAACTTATATAAAAATGATAAAAATCAATATAAATTAAGATTTTGAGCTTACCAACATGTTACAGGGTTCCATGAATTCATTAGTGGATACCAACAAAAGTCATAGATAAGGCCACCCTCTCTCATACATAATGAGGGTTTTATGGGTGAAACACTGCTGTTCGACTGCCACTCAGAAACACTATTCAGGTTTTCTGGTAAATCCCAAACTCTTAAAATATTGTCATTGCTATTCGTCAGAAAGCAAAGTCCATCTGGCGCCCTATAAGTGATCAAGCAGGTGAGGACTGAGTGCAATACATTTACATAAAGCACAAAATTGTAGTTAAGAAGATTAACAGACCATTTGCACCCCTTAGTGTAACAATCACTTGTCTTAAATTGTGAGGTCTCAAAATGAGTGAGACATGGATTACTCCCTTCATGGAACATGTAATTTACTTCCACATTTGATTGAGTCTCAAATGTTTGATTCTCAGGCGTACTATGGTCAGATTCTACTGTAGTAACCATGTTTTCTGAGACAGACTCAAGTTTTTCAGGATCATTCATAATGTCATCATTTTCGACCTGCTGGAAAATAGAATCATAGCGAGTAACCTCTCAACATAAGTTACCATACATGATTTCAGATGTAGTTTTGAACAAACCATTTTTGACAGTGATTTGCAGAGGCAGCCCCAGTACTTATCTTTGATTGAACAAGCAAAGTAGGTCACAAACCAACAAAACTCAACTTCAAAACATTTCTTTGCCGCTCCTCCTCCCCTATCAAAATCTGTTTGTTTACACTTTTTCACTAACGTTTCCGATTAGGATATTTCTCATACTACACTAGAACTAGATATGAGAATTATTTCAGTCAAACCTCCCGCCCGATTTCGGATTATAAACAAAGCCGTGTGTGGTCTGTTATTTGTTTTTCTGTATCTGACAGAAAAGTGATTTGCTAACTAGAAGTCAGAAGCATATAGTCGTGATGGACTCTGTTCCTGTCATTCGGAAATTAGATGAAGTTGTTATAAATCGAATCGCTGCTGGAGAGGTTATTCAGCGACCAGCCAATGCCTTGAAGGAGATGATAGAAAACAGGTTGGTTTAGATGTTATTAATTTTAATCTGAGTTAACAGCCTTATACAATTGCAATTTCTACTTGCTTATTTTATTTTCTTACAGCTTGGATGCCAAATCTTCCAATATACAAGTGACAGTGAAAAACGGAGGCTTGAAACTTTTGCAGGTTCGAAGTCACAGAGATGATCTCTAAATCCATTGACAGAACATTTATATTTGCCAGTAGCCCTCTCCCCCTCCCCAAAACTTTTAATCTTCAGTGTGCCTTATCATTGCTTACAGATTCAAGACAATGGTACCGGTATCAGGCGCGACGATCTAGAAATAGTGTGTGAACGTTTCACAACAAGCAAGCTTACTAAATTTGATGATTTGAGTAGTATATCAACATACGGTTTTCGAGGAGAAGCGTTGTCCAGCATAAGTCATGTTGCCCATCTCACTATAACTACAAAAACTGCTAATGAAAAATGCGCTTACAAGTAAATTAATTCAATTTTACTAACTTCTGCTCTAATTTTAATATTCCCTTTTCTCATAAAATATTAGGTTTTAAAATTGTGAATTTTTATTGGTTTTAGAGCAAGTTATATTGATGGAAAATTGAAAGGACCCCCTAAGCCCTGTGCTGGTACTCAAGGCACACAAATTGCTGTGGAGGATTTGTTCTACAATGTTTCAACCAGAAGAAAAGCTTTGAAAAGCCCAGGAGAGGAGCATTCTCGAATTGCTGATGTTGTCAGCCGCTATGCAATTCACAACTCCAAAGTATGTATTTTCACTTTTCTAAAATTGTGTTTTTTGAAGTAGGAGAAAATGTTACCCCCACTCTTCTCTCATGCCCCACCTTTGTAATTACAGGTTGGCTTTTCTCTGAAAAAGCAGGGTGAAACTCTGTCTGATATCCGCACTCTACCTAATTCAACAGTTGTTGACAATGTAAGGACCATTTATGGAAATTCTATTGCTAGGTAAGTCCAGTGTGTGCTATACTTAATTACTGCCTGCTTCCAGCAATGATTTAATTACTTCTAATTATTTATATTCCAGGGAGCTTTTAGAAGTTTCTTCAGAAGATGAAGTATTAAAATTCAAACTTCAAGGGTATGTCACAAATGTTAACTACTCAACTAAAAAAATGGTCTTTCTCCTATTTATAAATCATCGTCTTGTTGAATCAACTGGTATGAGTTTCAAACAAATGAGCAAAACACTGTATTTTGTCTTTAATTGATTTTACAACTATAGTGTGTTTATGTTTCATTCTGTTAACCAGCACTTAAGAAAACCCTGGAGCAAGTTTATTCTGTTTACCTACCCAAAAACAGCCATCCTTGGGTCTATCTCAGCCTGGAGCTAGATCCTCGAAATGTTGATGTTAATGTTCATCCCACCAAACATGAAGTTCATTTCTTACATGAAGACAAAGTAGTAGATCGTATCAAAGCCGCCCTTGAAGAGAAACTCCTCGGATGCAACACATCTAGAGTCTTTTATACTCAGGTAAACTTAATTTCAATCAGAAGTCATCATTAAAAGACACTGTTCATTATTCTAATCAATGATGTAAATTTCAGGCCCGTCTTCCCGATTCCAATCCTACCTCTGCATCACAGAATGAGCAATCCTCATCAAATGCACCCTCTGTTCTTCCTCAACACTTGGTGCGGACTGATAGTTCTGCTCAAAAGCTAGATAAGTTTTTTAAAATTGAAACCAGCTCTGGTGATGTAAAAAAAACATGTCCTGGATCCTCAAGTACTGACCAAAATATCACAGAAGAGAATTCAGCCGAGTCAGTGTCAAATTCATCTGAAAACGAAAGGTATCTTGAAAAGTTCATAATTGTAAGGTCTGGTTGTACTTACTTGTCTCTTATTTTCTTTTCTTTTTTTCAGACGAGATATTCAGCTTACCAGTGTTCTTCTTCTAAGGAAACAGATTGAGTCATCTGGTCACAAAGCCTTGTGTGACATTTTCAGCAAATTTACTTTTGTGGGATGCATCAATCCCTCTCTTGCTTTAATTCAGCATGAGACTGTGCTTTATTTGTGTGATACAGCAGCTATATGGTACCCATTCATTCATGGTTCTGTATCCTTAAGCTGATGAGATTCTGTATTTTAGGCTTAATGTTTTCTGTTCCAGTGAAGAACTCTTCTACCAATTAATGCTGTATGATTTTGGAAATGTTGGTCTGTTGCGCTTCACTGTAAGTTCCCAACAAAACAGAAGTGCTGTAAAAAGACTGCACCTTTACCAAAACTAATCTGTTTCTTCTCCTATTTTTCCAGAGTGTTCTTTCTATCTATGAGTTGGCTATAATTGCTTTGGACTCTGAAGAGGCTGGATGGACAGAAGCTGATGGTTCCAAGGATGAGCTTGCACAAACAGTAAAGGATTTACTGTCAAGCAAAGCTGAAATGCTTGAGGATTACTTCTCCATGGGAATCGATTCGGATGGAAACCTTACTTCCATTCCACTTTTACTAGGTACTAAGGGGGGAGGGGAATTAAGATTTTGTGCCAACCTGCCCAAGGGAAATAATTACCTTAACATTCATTTCAGATAATTTCAGTCCTCCAGCAGAAGGCCTTCCCATGTTTGTTCTGAGATTGGCCACAGAAGTGGATTGGGAAACGGAAAAGGAGTGCTTGGACGGTGTGTGCCGAGAAATAGCACGGTTTTACGCTCGCATTTCTTCAGATGCAGTAGCTTGTTCTAGCCTCACTCCTGATTCTCTTGATCATCCAGAGCCTGAAGTAAGCATGTGCTTTATTTTTCTTCAAACTTAAGTTTTAATTTTGAACAGATTCAATTGAATGGTATTGGTTTGTTTACAGGAAGGGCAAGACTGGAAGTGGGTAATAGAACATGCAATTTATGCAGCCCTGAGGAAAAATTTCTTGCCTCCAAAAATTTTTGCAGAAGATGCTACTGTTCTTCAAATAGCAAAATTACCTGATTTGTATAAAGTGTTTGAAAGGTGTTAACACTTTCTGATAGAACTATAATGTAAATAGTGCAGTTGGGCATGTAAAGGTTGCCAGTAATAATTGTGTCTTCATTCATTCAAGTGTCAACTCTTAATGACTAATTTTTTAAACAAAGTTTTAATTGGTTTGCAAAACATGCAACTGCATAAGAATTACGAGCATAAAAGGCAAAAATTAACTGTTCAAAGGAGACTCTGTATCATGTGTTTTAGACTATAATTTATTTTACACAGCTTGCAAGATGATTTGCACCTCAGGCAAATAAAATCAGTTTATGGGAACGTCATTCAGTATTAAACATCAGATTTGTAAAAATAAACAAATACATAACCGAATGTACAAATATTCTTACATAGTGGTTGTTTAAAGAAATATCACATTATGTCTTGAAGCTTACTATTTATAAATAAACCATCAGCTTGGAATTTCATTCTATTAACATACTTCTTCTCTTTCTCTCTCTCTCTCCCTCTCTTCTTCTTTAATGCCTCTTTTCTCTTAGGGACCTAAAGAAATGAACTACTTATGTAGAGCAAATCAGAATCCAGTTACATTCTCATAAAATTTTTCAGTTGTACAGAGGTTTTTTACTGTACGTAGTTTCAGATCGTCAAACAAGAGAAAGTTTTGATTTAAAAACTTAGATAAATTTGGCCATAAGTATGTTTTAAAACTTTAGCTCTAGTTCTAGTGGGAACGTTGCTGTTCAGCCAAATCGGTCTTTCTGCATTCCATGATTTACCATATGAGTCAACAACATCTTCATAGCAGAAGTGCTTCTGCAACCACAGTCTGACTACTTTGGTGTTGTCTTCATGTTGTTTGACCACACCATGTTTTACAACAACTTTTGTGTCTAGATCCATTTATTAAAGTTCTTCTTGGAGTTTTCTATGTCTGCCCCGAAGCTTCAAACTCTGATCGTGAACTCCCTCCCCCAAAAGAAAAAAAAACAAGCTGTGAAATAGTTACTTAGAATAGATGATAAATATGGTGCCTACGCACCTTTTGCAGTATAAAACACACAGAACAAAATAATATGTACAATAATGTAGAGCCACTCGTGTCACTCATGAAATAGAAACGGAAACAATCTCTCTAACAAACAAACAACACTGCTCGGGTCTTTGAAACGCTCAAAAAAGTTTTATACACGTGACATATGACATCTAAACAGTTATCACCCAAGAAATTGTGCTTCTCGACAATACCTATAAACGTTGATATTGCTGTGAGGCACGCGATCCAAAATATAAACTGCTGGCATGTCCTACAGTTTGAATATCACCGAACCAGACCAACGTCCTAGCAGTAGGAAAGTCCATGGCTTTACCGCGCGCGGGGTGCGGAGGCATGGTGGAGGGAAGGGCAGGTTCGTCTCTTCGGCTCCAGCGAGCACACCTCGCAATGCACCTCGGCTCCCCGTTGTGAACGGTCGTCACTCCCGCTCCTCCAGGACGGCGTCGTTGCACAGGTCGTTGACCCTAAACGAGGAGGGGTAGCTTGCCAACAGCAGTCTTTGAGACGGCGGCGCTTCTCTTGTCCGTGTGTCCGAGGCCGAGACGGCGTACGGACGGACCGCGGCGGCGGCGGTCGGCGGCACCACTGCGCGTCCACGCGGTGGCCAAGACGGTCGCAGTGGTGTTGGTGCAGCAGCAGCAGCAGGGCGAGGCCAAGGCCTTGGGCCAAGGACGGCACTCACGACATCTCGCTGTCCGACTGGTCCTGGCTCCGCGGCCCGGACTCCTGGTCGGCGCGCTCCAGTCGCTCCAGTCGCTCCAGCTCCGGGTCAGACTGCCAGCTGTGGGGCATCGGCCCGGGGCTCGGACCCGAGGGACCCGAGGGCCCCGTCGGCCCGGAGCCGTGCCCGGCGTGGGGCAGCCAGCCCTCCTGCTGCTCGAGCCAGTGCTGCTGCTGCTGCTGCAGGCGTTATGTCTGGTACTGCAGCATGGCGGGCGCGCCCAGGTTGCTGTGCGACGAGTTCATCCTCAGCGCGCTCAGGCTGTTCTTGTACCACTCGTCCTCCGGCGACATGCCTGCGCAGACAAAGAGGGCTGTGTTAACGGAACGGGGGTCGTGGACAGAGGCCATCCGCGTGGACGTCCCACAGACGGTGATCAAGACCCACGGCGAGGCAGTCCCGCCGAGCAGCGCTGCTTCGACATTGCCTACCTCCCAGGCGCCCGCAGCCGCGCACCTCGCAGCGCGCTTTTCGTGGGAGATTTTGTGAATTGCAAAAAAGAGGGGGGGGGGTGCACGCCGGGCGCCACCTTCCAAGACGGCGCCCTCATCGAGGACGTCCAGGAAGCAGAGGGGCCGTGCGAGGGCGGCACATGCCCCGGCACATGCAGCCGGAAGCAGCCCCATCTCGCGGCGGAAATGAACCGAGTGACAGCATCTTGGACGCTCCAAGACGTCTAACGAGGAGTCCTGATTTGCTGGCGCGGGCATTTGGAGAGAAAGGGGAGGGGGAGAGGCGGCTCGTCATGTGGAAGGTAGGGCGGCGCTACCGTGGCGCATCATGCGGGGAGACATGGCAACTCGGGCAACTCGGGCCCACGCGGGGGCCCTTCTGCATCGAGCTTGTCAAAAACAAAACAAAAATGGCAAAGTCGCCCACAGTGCTCATCCAGTGCGGCGTGCGAGTGGAGGCAGCCGGCCACCGCCTCGGCCACGAGGCCCCGGTGCTGCAGGCTGCATGACCGGTCGACTCAGTCCCGACGTCCCGACCCCAGGTACGGAAACGTGCCCAGCGACGGGGCGACGGGCGCACCCAATCTGCAGGTGCATCCGGCTCAGATAAATTGCGCGGATTGAAAACGATTAAAGTATGGCGCCGCCATGGGTAGAGGCGGCGGAGGGAACCCGAGGGAACCAGCGAACGCTGTCGGCACTATTAGCCGGGGAAGGGGGAAGCCGGGCTGAGGTCGAAAGGCAAAAAACAGCAGGGCGGGGGGGTGGCGGGGGCGGGGATCGGGGGGGGGGGGGGGGGGGCAGCCAGCCCGCGAGAGTGCCGGGCCGGGCCTTTCCATCAAGGCGGAGCAGAGGAGAAACAGGCGGAGGGGAGGGGAGGACGACGGGGAGGAGCAACCCCCGCGCCGTGCCGCCGTGCCGCCGTGCCGTGGTGCCGCCCTCCACACACCGCCGCGTAGCGCTCGATACTTTCCCGGCACAGGCAGGCACAGCCACAGCGAGCTCACCACGCCCCACCCGGCCAGGCCCACCGGCCCGCCGCCGCCATCCCGCCATAGTGTTGCTCTGTTGATGCGCCGCCGCACCGCCAGGCCTTGACTGCCGCCCGGGAAAACAAAACGCCCCGCGGCCCCAGCGGACTGGTGAGGGAGCGAGAGGGACAGAACGACTCCACTTCGGAATTGCTCGGTGAAGTGGCTTGACCAAAAAGTCGCCGTCTTTTTCTGTTTTCGCAGTCTAGAGCGCCCGGTTGGCGGTGGAGTGGAAAGATTCAATTTGGCTAACGCGCGTCGCACAATCTTGGGGCAACGATTTTTCGGATGTTCATTATTAAATAAAAAGCTCTTTCAAGTGCACCAGCGTTTAAGTTTCCCCATCGAAACAAAATACTCACGCTCACCTGACGCTTTGGAGAAGCTGTTGAAGGTCCCCATCGAGTCCTGCCGCATGCCGCCCATGTTGCCCGTGCCGTGGCTCATGCCAAAGGGCTGCGCCATGCTGGGGTACGAGCTGGCGCCCATCTGTCCCAACAACCAATCATTCTTTTTGACTCAGGCGGGATGCGAAAATTGTCAGTAACAAACTGAAGTAAAGACGGCGGCTCAAAGCGCCGGCGGCGGGGGATGGCGCAGCCTCCGACTGCCTCTCACCTGCGGGTACCGGTTCATGGAGTTCATGGAGGCGATGGAGTTGTGGTGGGGGTAGGGCTGGTACGAGCGGCCGGCGGGCTGGTACAGGTTCCTCATCATGCCGTTGCAGGCCGGCAGCACGGACGGGGCCAGCGCCTTCTGAAGCTGCTTCTCCTGCTTCCGGTACTTGGCCCGCCTGTTCTGGAACCACACCTGCAAACAGCCGGAAAGAATGGAAAAATCAAATAACAACTCGCTTCACGAGATCACGTCGGCGCGCAACGCGTTGGCAATTTGTTTGGCAATTCGTTGGTTCATCATATCGATCGCAACAAAGTGCCCCACATCCGTGTGTGAGGGCGGGGCGGGGCGGGGCGGGCGTACCCACATGAGCACGTACGCCCGGCGGGAGTCTGCGACCGAGTGGACGGTGCCAGGCCGTGTGCGAGGCGGTGCGAGGCCGCGGGCGTGGCGCTGCGGGGCCAGCCGAGCCCTTTTAAAACTTTTGCATTATTCATACTGCCTGTGAAGGGCGCGACCCAGCAGCTAGCAGCCCGCCCTGCAGCCAGGCTGGGCCAGGCATGGCCTGGCCAGGCCAGGACGACGAGAGGCCCGAGTTGGGGCTGCTGTGCCGTGGCGTGCCGTGCCGTAGCGTGCCGTGCCGGGACAGCAGCGGGGGCGCGGGTCGGGCCGGGTGGGAGGCCTGCCCGAAGTTTCCGGGTTTATCTGCGCTCCAGTTCCCAAACGACAGCAACGCAAGCAGGGAAAGGCTCTCTTCTTGCCTCAATTGAAAGGCGACGTTCATTTTTATTTGTAACTGGATCAGGCCGGCGAGGAGTCATATCTTTGGCGGAGGGAATTCGTCAGTTATTAAAAGCGTCTGAACTGAGGAGTTCTCTGTTTCTTCCCTCGTATTTTTGTAATTTTTTTAAAAAGAGGGGGTTTCAGGTGCAACAATGATCACTCATAAAGCCAGCGCGTTAAAAATGACTCGGAAAAACGTCTTTTTTTTCTTTTGCCACCCTCAACTGAGTTTTCCATCTGTTGATGGGTCCGGCGGAGCGCGAGGGAAGGAAGCCATTGCTCGCCTGGTTAGCCTGTTTCCCCGAACGGCGTAGCCTATCGCGCTTCACCGGGGAGTCGAAATACTGGGAACTGGGCATGCTTGCGTGAACTGGAGCTCCATTGGTGGGGAGCTGGTTCTCGCAGACTGGTCGACGATGAAGACAACCCTGCGCTCTCTCAATGTGAGCAAAGCAAAACAACAAACAGGGAGGACGAGAGGCGAAGCAAGGCGGTCGGCACGGCGTCTGTTTTCGCCTTCACCGCAAAACGCGGTAGCCTACAGTGTGGGCGAGGGAGCGTGTGCGCCCCGCCAGCCCCGCCTCGTGCACCACCCACCTCGGCATCAGTCTGGCATCGTGGCTTTGGGACCGCCTCGGCCGCCGCCTCGGCCGCCGCCACCCCCAGACATCCTTAGGCCACCCTACCCGCCCCGGCCGCCCCGGCCGCCCCGCCCGCCACGCAGCCACGTCTATTATCATTGGCTACCACCACGCACGCACGCACGCACGCACGCACGTCGAGGAGGCGAACAAGAGGGTAGTCGAGGAGGGCGCCGAGGCTGGCACAGTAGTCGGCTACACTGAAAACAAGCGTTGTAGAAATGTTGGAAAGCAAAGGGTGGAGCCAGTGGCGCGGCAGGACAGGCTGCATGCTCCATCCTGGACTTTAGCGAGCAGAGAGCCCCCTCCCCCGCCCCCTCCCCGTCTTATAATCGCGGCGGCGGAGAGACGTCTGTTCATCCCAGTTTACAAAAGTCATCCCCGCCAAGTTTAGATTGCTTTTCCATCTCTGATGGGGTCCTCCGAGAAGCTCTCGGCCTCGCCCCGCCACGCCCCGCCGGGCCGCGCTCGGCGCCCCGCCTCGCCCCGCCTCGCCCCGTCTCACCCCGCCTCGCCGCAGCCCCGCCAAGTTGTGTGGCACTACTGCGCAGAACGGAGCACGGGGTACGGGGCTACCGGCAACGAAGGGGTGTAGGTGTTTCGCGGCCAAACTTGAGCATCACCGCGTTGCAATGTGCGGAAGAAGTTGCATATCCGTACATTTGTTTGCTGGCAGTGTCTTTTTGTGGCGGTCTGGCCAGGGCGAGGTTCGGCGAGGATGCGGCGCGGCCAACCCTCCGGCCTCGGATGGGAGGGTGGAGGGCGTGGCCGTGGCGTGGCCGTGGCGTGGCCGTGGCGTGGCCGAGGCACATCCATGGCAGGCCACGCGGGGGAGGGGGGGGGGGGTGCCTCGCCTAAGCCGCGCTGGAGTGCAGCCCGCCTGAGCCGGGGCCTGAGCCGGGGCCTGAGCCGGGTCTCGGTGTGGCGGCCCAGGTGTGGACTAGATTCGTGCCGCACATGTGGGAAGCGGAGGAAAAACAAAAAAAGGAAAAAAGTTCGAGGATCTGAACGTCGGACCCCATGGGAAACCGACGCGGCTGCGCTGACGTAGTACGGAGTGGATCGCGTGGTGGGGGCGACGAGGAAGAATTTGAGTCCCGGGAGGTGGTGCCCGGAACCAACTCCACCACAGGGTGATGGGGGCATGGGACAGTTTGAAATTTGACGGGATGGTAGTCCCCAGCCGAGGCTGCCGCAGCCGCCGCCGCCAGCATTCGCCAAAGTTCTCCGGCCCCACTCCGCGCCGCTCCACGCCGCTCCACGCCGCTCTGCGCCCCGCCGGCCGCGCTAGCACGGCGTTGTGCGTACTTTTCTCCTCCCCTCAGAATCCCATCAAATGCATCCCCTAATGCAATTACCGGCCTAGGCTCGGGCTGCTCGGTCTGCTGGGGCCTTGGCTGGGGCCGCACCGAGACGGTAGGCCCGCTGTAGAGCCTGCTGGTGCCCCGAGCCCCTCCAGCAAGCCCCTCCAGCAAGCCCTCCAGCAAGCCCTCCACCTCCAGTCTCTCCGGCCGCAGCGAAGGACGCAGCCTAGCCTGGCAGCGTCGGCCGAAGCGCCCGGCCGGTAGGCAACGCTCTGCCTTCGTGCCCGCCGTGCCCGCCGGGTTGCCTGGTGCCCGTTCCGCGGGCGGCGCGCGGCGCGCGTTGTCGGTGCTTCCTGCGGCCTCCGCCCGCTGCCGCCAGCAGCCGGCGCTAGTTGCAGCCCCCTCTCTGTCTCTCTCTTCCTCCGCCACAATGCCAGCCAGCATGGCCGCCATTATTCCAGCCATCTCTGTCTTGGCCGTCCTTCTCCGTGCCTCCCATCTCGTCTGTTGACTTTTCTGCTGCTGCTGGCGAAGCGGGCGACAGGGGAGGGGGAAGGGGAGGGGGAGGAGCGGCGAAATAGGCGTGGGCGGGGTGTGGCGCCCGGGGCGAGGCAGGGCGCGGCGGGGCGGGGCGGGGCGGGGCGCGCGCGGAGGGATAGGGGATGAGGGTCCCTTGGGGTCTGATTGCGAAAGAGTTCTCCTCGGAAAAGGCAAAGGGAGGAGGGAGAAATGAGTACGGCCGTGGAGGCGAAACGGGAGCGGGCACCAAAGGAAAGCAGCAGCGGATAATCCTGAAAAAAAAACGCCTCCAAAAAATACAAGTTTTGTTTTGATCGGCAGGAAAATTGTAGGGTCGCGGGTTTTGGGGATTTGGGGACGGCTCGGCTCTGCCAGCGAGTGCCGAGCAGTGCAGGCATCGCGGTGGCAGGAAACGAGGCCGTGTGGCGTAGAAGGTGAGGAAGCACACAAGCCAGGCCGACGTCATCAGCCCCGAGGCCTCCTTTGAGGGGATGCGGGTGGGGATCGCTGCTCCTCCTGTCAACCTGTCCGTGTGTCTGTCCGTGTGCCTGTCCGTCTGTCCGTCGGTGCGTCAGCGCGGCGGCCGGACGGGCGGTCCGCGCTGATTCCATTGTCCGAGTCATTCGCCGTGATATTTGATTGAATCACGTCCGGGCCGCCCAGCGCGCAGCAGGACAAGGCGGACACAGGACACGGCGCGCGGAGTGACCAGACGAGTCCTTGGCGCGCGTCCCTGGACTCGACGTCCCTGGACTCGACGTCCCCGCCCATCGGGCGGCAGCCCCTCTGCAGTTGCGTCCAATATCCGCGATATTTTCTGCCACAGGGCCGCCGCCGCCGCCGCAGCGCGCCGGGCCCCGGATTTTCGGTGGCCCGGTTCCGTCGGCTCGCTCCGATCCGGTCCGGCCGGGCGTCCGGTCGGGGAGGAGGTTATTATTGGCAGCCCCAGAGGGGGCCCCGCGGCCCCAGAGGGGAGGGGAGGGGACGCTGCACGCACCGACGCGCGCCACCCCGGCCCAGGGCAGCCCTGGCCGGCCGGCCCAAACGAGACGAAATGAAAGCACGACCATCCTTCGGGCTTCCTCTTCCTCAAGCCCCATTTCCTGTTCCCGTCCGACTCGTTCCGAGTCGTTCCACCGCCCCGAGTCGCTCCTAGTTCCTACCTGGATCCGGGCCTCGTTGAGCTTGGTCGTTCTCGCCAACTCCTCCCTGCAGTAGATGTCGGGGTAGTGTGACTTGGCGAAGGCCGCCTCGAGTTCGGCGAGCTGCTCCTGGAAACACAACAACGGAAACTTACTCGTACGTGCGGCGGGGCGGGGTGGGGCGGGGTGTGGCGGGGTGGGTTGCGCGAGGCGGGGTGGCGAGACGCCGGAAGATAAGAAAGAAGGAGCAGGGAAGGAAAACACGCGAGAAATAAGGAGATTTGACGGGCGCCTTGTTAAAAAGAGGAAGCTGAAATGAGCCGACGCTGCGTTTTCATCGTATCGACTAGGTAACTCGAGTTTCAAAAAAAAATGGTCAGTGTGAAAAAAATTTAAAAACTTCGCCGAATTGTTACAAATTTGGGCTCTCTGCTCGACACTCACCTGCGTGAAGGTTGTCCGATGCCTCCTTCTGGCGGGCGTTGGACAGGTGTTGGACGTGGGGTTGTGCCCCGTGTGGCCGGAGCCCAGGCCGCCGACCCCCACTCCGACGCCGACCCCCGAGCCGGTGGGGGAGGGCCCGCCGCTGCCCACCAGCGTCTGGGGCTCGTTCTTCAGCTTCTTGAAGGCGCCCTCCAGGCCTGGAACAGAGAGCGGCGCGCCCGTGAAGGCCGTGAAGGCCGTGAACGTGAGGCGGGGTGTGTGTCGAGCAGGCGGTGAGCGTAGCGCGTAGCGCGGCGGCAGGCTGCTCGCCACACAGCCCAATCAGGGTCCATTGCCAACGCGATTATGCTAAACAGGTTAAGGCGGAAGGGGGCCACGTTGGGGTAGGCGGGGCGTCAGGCAGCGGCTCGCGCCGCCAGGGCCGCCAGCGCCGCCAGGGCGCCTCCCGGCCGGCGGCCCAGCGCCTTCCTGAAGTCCTGGAGCGTGAGCACCCTCGTACCCACTGATGAATCACCCGGCAGGCGTCGAAGCGCAGTTCATGTAAAAGAGTCCCACCAACGCAGCCTGTGACCGCAACTGAGCGCCACTATTTATCACCACTGCGGTGATGGTCGTGCTTACAAAGTACTTGCAACGCTTAACCTAGGTCGCCAGCGCGAGCGGACGGCGGCTCGGCGCGCGCAGCGCCATCTCGCGGCGACTCGCGGAACCTCGTCCGCGCGCGAGGCCAGTTTGAGCGGTGACACGTCCTCTTTAATTTAGCATAATGAAGATATTTTTGCAGTAGGCCGTATGGCCCCAGCACGGCTCACGAGGTTTCTTCCTATCACTTTCACTGTAAGAAAGGGGTAAAGTTTCCTCGTGTTGGATGGATAAATGTACCCTCGGGTCCAAGTATCGTATCCACTCCCTTCCTCTTCCGTCCCTGAAATTCGGTGAATCAAGAGCTTTTACGGGTAAGATACAAAATCACTTCTCCAACCAGTGACCTATCCTATTTTTATAAAAACGTCTAACCTAAAACTTCACTTCAAAAACATACTAGAGAATCGAATTTTAATGGTTTAAAGTAAAACAAAATCGTTTTTCGAACCGGCATCCTAAATAATTTTATGGAAAAACTTAACCTAACCTGTACTTCTTTTTTTGTCGCGCGTGCGCACAAACACACACACAGACACATGCATGCGCCCACACCAACACATGCACAGCGAGTGGGGGCGTGGGGGCGACGGCTTGCTCGGCATCGCGACGATAGTGATCAGGGCGGGGATCGGGTTGCACAAAGTGGACAAAGTGGCTGCAGGCTCAAGGCCGCGCCGCGCGCAGAGCCGGCAGGGCCGGCAGCGCCAGGCAAACAGGCAGCCCGCCGAGGCGCGCCGAGGCCGACCAGGCGAAGCAGGCGAAGCAGGCGAACAGTCCCAGAGGCGCTTTTATAATGGATAGCCACCCCTCGGCGAGCTGGGCCACGCTTGTCCCATGTGGCGGCGGCAAGGCAGTCGGGCAGGCAGGCAGGCAAGCGCAGCGGGACGCCGGCCACTCGCTGCCGCGCCGCCACCCCTCCCCCCCCCTACCCGCCGCGACCCATTCACTACCCGCTACGGCCCCTCCAATTTGCAAACCCACCTATCGCTACAGTGTGCCGCACTTGACTCGTCATACAGCCCTAAACTGACACCGCACTCTTGGACCATAAACGACCGTCTGTCAATACTTGACAGTACGGCTTGTTATTTGACAACGACAAGTTAACGACAATTTAATCCGGCCCTTGTTCACGGGACTAAATTTAGAAAAGAGTCATGAAAATTAAGAAAAGCTTAATCGTGTTTTTGTGTTGCATCAAGTAAACAACTGGTGCCAGGGAAAAATTAGTTCGGAAAGAAGAAGAACAACAACATCAACAACAAGAGGGACTTTGATGCACCAGGCCGGCCGCGACGCTGCAACATTGATGACCTCGGCCGCGCCCCGCCATGCCAGCCGGCCGGCAGGACGATTCCGAAACAAAGAGGCTGTCGTCTGCTTGCCGTCGCTCTGCCCCCCTCGCACTCACGGGGCGTTCCACTCGTTCCGCGCGGGTGCGAGGGAGACAGAGCGCCGACTCCTCCCCAGCCGAAAATCCCGGTTACGGTTCCGAGTACGGTTACGACCGGGACAGGATTCCGACCGGGATACGATTCCGGCCGGAATACGATTACGACCGTAATTTCGGACATTTCCGGTTACGACTACGATCGTAACCAGGAAGGGTTTACGACCGTAACTGACCATTCCGGTCGGAGTACAAAGTGTCACAAGACATCAAGTTTGTCTTCTGTGGTGCTCCATCAAGCAGGGATCCGCGTTATATATGCATGACCACAGGGTAAACTTTGCGAGCTACGCCCAATTTTGACTTCAGAAATTTATTATAAGTTACCGTTCACAAGTTATGGAGTGTTTCTGAAAATTCGCTGGAGACTTAAACGCATGGGACATGCTTCTTCGAGTCCGGCCTCGGACCCGGATCTGGTCCGATCGTAACCGGAATGGGTCCGGTCGTAACCGGAACGAGTCCGATCGTAACCGGAACAAGTCCGATCGTAACCGGGACGTGACCGACCGTAACCGTAAATTAGGTCCGGTTTCCGATCGCAACCGGAAAATTTGGGGCGATTTACGATCGTAAGCGGAGATTTTCTCCGGAACCGTAACCGGGATTTTCGGCTGGGTCCGGCGGCCTGCGGCCCTGCGGCCCTGCGGCCCTGCGGCGGCCGGCCTCCAGCTTTGACAAAGCGCCGGCCTGCATTATGCAGGGACGCCAAGCGCGCCTAGCGCGTCAAGCGCCAAAGCCGAGCCAAGCGCCGGGCGGGGCGCCGGGCCGAGGCAGCCTGAATGTTTCATACGGCCACCGAAATGAAACGCTTGCGTTTACACACAAAAGCTGCAAATGGAGGGGGCGGGGCGGGGAGACCGCGAGCGGAGAGGAGAGAAAGAGAGAGAGAGCAGGTTGACGCGCAGGTCCCCGCTTCACCCCCAGCAACACCCACCCTCGCCTCGGTGCGAGGCGCCAAATCTCTTGGGCTCTCTGCAATTAAGAAGCGATAATAGAGGGGTCGGCGTGTCTCCCCTCCCCTCCCTCGTCCCCTCCCCCTCCCCTCCTCCCCCGAAAGCATGTGTCCGATGACAACCGGCAAGCATTTCAATTCCCCATCTGTCACCGCGCGCGCCGAGTCCGCGCCGGTCTGCTTGTGTTGCACCGTATGTGCGGCTTGCCGGCTTGTCCGAAGACCCTAATGACGCTCTGATGGACTTCCCCCTGGGTCCCGGTTGGCCCGTCCCGGCCGGCCCGGCGGTGTTTCAATCATTCAGGAGGTCGCCCGGATAGTCGCTGGGCCTGGCCGCGTGCCAGCACGCAGTCATGCTGAGGTTTGTCAAGCCGGCCTCTTTGCGACGATTAGCACCATTGGAGCCATAAAGCGTAACGCTAATAGTACAGCCTTCGCGGCCGCGCGCACTCGAGCACCAATCGACAAGCGACAGATCCCGGGTTCAACACCACCCACTGCTGATTATTTTCGTCGTGGCAAAAACGCTCCAAGGCGATTTGTAAATAAATTCCCGGGACGGGAACTGATGGCCTTCGGCACGGCTAGGATGATTAATAAATTTCTTGCACTTCTAAAAATTATTTCTAACACAAATTTTTAACATAAATGTTTGTTTTTTATTTTTAAAGAACAAGTATAAACTTCCCAATGGTTTTCAACGGTATAAAATCAAAGCGGTTCGAGCGAGAGTTGGCCTATGTCGTCCCTTCGCGGCGTTTAGGTCTCCAGGGGCCCACTCATGAAGTCAAGTGTTTTTGTAGTCCTAATCAAATTAATTACCTGAACCTACCTAGCAGCTATCACATCTATGCTTGTTAAACCTAATTAAATTAATTATTTTTCATAAATTAAAGTGAATTAGACAAGACCGTGGCCTTGATTTCTGAATCCGGTTTGAAGAGCAGATCAATTTCTAGTCCGCCTTTTCCGGCCTTGGCAATGGCAATGGGATCACTCACCCGTGTGGTCCTGGATGCCCCTGTTGACGACGGGCGACGGCGTGTGCGTGGGCGTGTGCGTGGGCGTATTGTCCATGTGCTGCTGCAGGGGCTGCTGGTACAGCGACGCGAAGTCCTCGCCGCCGCCGCCCGCCCCGCCGCCGCACTTGCGGATCTTCTCCTGCAGCGAGGCGATGCGGTCCGAGGCGATGCGGTCCGACACCTGCCCGGGTGACAGGTGGCTGGCGTTGCCATGGTGATGGTGGTGGTGAAGGTGGTGCTCGTCCACCAGTCCGGCCACGCCGAGCAGGCTGAGGTTCGGCCGGAGGTCGTCCATGAGCTTGGCCGGGTTGGCGCCGCCCTGGTGGTGGTTGAAGTTGAGCTGCTTGGAGAAGAAGGCCGGGAAGATGTTGAACTGCTGGTGGTGGTGATGGTGGTGGTGCTGCTCGTCGTTCTGACCGGGCAGCGTCCCCGGCACGCCTGGCACGCCGGGCAACAGACCGGGGCTCACGATCACGCTCAGGTCGGCGTTGTTGTTGTTGTTGTTGTTTGGCGTCGAGCTGGCGCTGGAGCCGCCACTGGGCGCGGTGCCGCCGCCTGGCGTGGAGCCCGCCGTCGACGAGGAGCCACCCCCGCCGTCGCCGCCCCCGCCGCCTCCGCTACCGCCTCCACCGCCTCCGTCGCCGGCGCCCAGACAAGCGGCCAGGTTAGGCTTGAAATCCAACTTGAAGCCGTAGCAGTCGTCCGCAGGGTAGTAGGTCGACGTTGTCGCCGACGTGGCGGTGCGGATGGGGGGTCCGCGCGGGGGAGTCCCCGCGTCACGGACACCACGTCGTCATGAGCACCCACACTGTGGGGGCCGCACGGTGTGGGCCACACCACACCACTCGCACCGCACTAGCACTAGCACTACACGTCGCGCTCCACCAGTCCACCGCTGTGCTGCGCGCCTTGTCCGCGCCTTGCTCCGCGCCGCGCCGAGTCAACTCCACGAGTGGCAAGGACAGGAGGTCCGGGCGGGTCCCGCGCTTGGAACTGCTGGCAGGCTGCGGAGGGGAACGCCACGCCACTGCCAGCACTGCGCGCTGGGCGAGCCTGGGCGAGCCTTGGCGAGGGAGAGCGCTGCGCGCGGCCACCGTGCGCACCGCCACCACCACCCACCCCGTCGCCGGCCTCGCCACACGTCACCCCTCCTATTTTTCTTCTTCTGCCTCTTCTTCCTCTTCTCCTCCTGCTCCTCCGTCTTCTCCGGCTGCGCGGGCTGGGCCTTCCCTTCCAGCCTGCACTTGCTGCCCCTTGCTGCACTGGCTGTCCCGGGCCGCACTGGGTTGCGCCGCGCCTCGCCGTGCCGGGCGCAAGATGCCGCCAGGATCACCAAACGAAAAGTGACTAACAAGGTTAGGTGCAGTTCGCCCGCCAGGACCGCCACCGCCCCCCTCTACTCTACGCGCTCTGGCCACGCCTATCGGGGGGAGGGGTGCACAACACGTAAGATTCCTTGCTTACCATACAATGCCGGATGAGTCCCGGTTCGGTCGACCGTCTTGGCGGCGCGGGGCGGCGCGGGGCGGGGCGGGGCGGGCCCTGCTTCCCTTCGGCCCGATGCTCCAATATCTGGTGCTCCTTGTCGGCGGGGTAAATTAACAGCCGCCAAGGTCAGGAAAGGGAAAGGTCCCCAGGGCTGCCCGCCGTGGCGCGGGCCGCGCTGCTTGCACGTCGCCTCACATCTCCTTGCTTGCCGCGGCTGCCGCGCGCCTGCCGGTCACCGGGTAGGCAACGCGCGGGCAGCGGTGCGCCGCGGGCAGGCCGTCGCCGGCGGTACCATTACCATTAAGGGCTAGACCACACATGATCGTATGCCATTTCGGGCCCGACACATGCCCGCCTGCACTGCAAAACGAGACATGGCCGTCCTTACTAAGGTGACACTTTATCCCGGCGGGGAAGAGCCTCAAGCGACTACAAGCCCCCACTCGCAGTATGGCCAGTCAGGGAGGGGGCCGACATCCCCCCCGAGGGGGTTATGCAGGCCCACACCCTGTAACAGCCCCTGCGAGCACAACCGGTTCCAGTGCCCCCCTGCTTCGTCCCCTTATCTCGGGGATCAACGGCGTCCTCTTGGTCCAAGTCTTGATGTATTGGGAAAGGCGTGCCTCGCCCTGCCCCCTTCTTCATGCGACCGCGTGCTCCTGTCCTGACGAAGGTGAACTACGACCGTGCCGACAGAAGGGACCATTGCGCCCAAACACCCGACCGCCTACACGCCCAATCACCATGCGGCCGAGAAAGTTTCCACCCTGCGCCTACAACGATGCCCAGCCCCGACGAAACCACTACCTAGCTGCAGAGCCTGCCGAGCAAAAATAGGGACATACCGTTACACGTCGGGGTCGTCCTCCAGCTCCTCCAGCTCCCGAAGTGCCAGTTCCGCCTGCGCCCGTTCCTCCAGACGCCGTTCGATCCGCGCTGCGTCACGCCGACGTTTCGCTTCCTGCTTCGTCGCATGGGGGCAGGCGAAGTCGCGGAACTTCCTCTTCGCGGCGGCGACCGCGTCGCGGTCATGCAGGAAATCCTCCACCGGCACGTCGTGCGGCCGAATGCGCTCAACGTCTTGACGCACCCTCTGGACGTACCGCCAGGCCGTCTTGGTGCCACTTCCCGCGGGGCGGGTCCCAGGGGCGATCCTCGAGAGGTTGATGGCCGCGGTGGTGTGGGCCGGCGCGGAGCCCCGCGACACGTGCGCGAAGTATTGGATGCGCCGCTCCTTCCAGTGGTTGATAAACGGCGTAACCTTGGTGACCTCGCGCACCTCCGCGTTGCTCTTGAAGCCCCAGAGGTCACGGGACTCGAGGGCGCTCCGCTTGGCTCCGCTCTCGTGGCAGCAGTAGAGTCCTTAAGTCCTTAAGCAGCAGCCTGGGCAGCGTTTTCTCGCTGTCTCTCCGTGCAGCGTCCCCTACGGATGCGAGGGAGACAGCGCGACGAAGGCCCCGGCTGACCTGGCGGCGGAGGGAGATTGGTCGACCAACCGCCCAGTTGAAGTGGCCGCGCCGCTTATCGCGAGCGCGCTTTTACCGCTGCAGTGGCCGTGGTCCTCATCGGCACGGAATACGATTAGAGGCGAATTATTGTTTTGAAGGGGGGGCAGCCCGGGTGGACTACGAGCACGGCAACAGTGGCGACAGCACATATCCCTTACATCGCTCTGCCCGGCTCTCCCTGGCTCTGCCCGGCTCTGCCCGGCTCTGGTACACCACATAACAAACCGCCATTTTGAGATCCTCGGGAACACGGCGCGCGCCCTGCCTGGCCCTGCCACCCCGCGGCCACCCTCCCCCACCCCACCCCTCCGACGGCGTGGATCCCGCCCTCCGCGGCACCGCTCAGCCGGCTGCGGCCAATGGCAGCGCGGCTGCCCCCACCCCGCCTCGCCCCGCCTCGCCCCGCCTCGCCCCGCCTCGCCCCGCCTGCGGGTCGCTCTCTCGCCGACCCACCCAGCGCGCAGAGCCCTGCCCGGGAAGCGGCCCTGCCAGCCTTCCCCTCCCACCCTGCCACCCTCCCCCGCGATCCGCCCAGCAGCCCGGCAGCACCGCCCTCGCTCGCAATAATCGAAATAATAATAGAAGATTTGCAAACCGATATTGCTGCGGAACGGGGAACGGGACGGACGCGGAAGGGCGGAAAGGCTCGGACACGATTTCCGCGCGGCTGGCGGTGGGGGGCGGTGGGGGGCGGTGGGGGCGGTGGGGGCGTCGGGCGCTCTACTGGACCAGCCCCTAGCGTTTCCCGCAATGATCACATTCCAAAAATCTCCCCGAGTGGGTATCACATCTGCATGAGCGCGATCGGCGCGCCAGGACGGCCGCCTGCTTCGTTCGGTGGCTCCACGTCGTTCAACGACCGTCAACTGCACTGGCAGAAAAAGGCACGGCACTTTACTGGAACCGGGATCCGAACGACGGGGGCCGCAAGCCGCAACCCAGGAAGCAGTGCCGAATCCACCGCCGCACCTCGCGAAAAAAAAGAAAAGGGCAGTATTTGGAACCGCATCCACATCGAAACTCACACAGTCACGCATTCGTCTGTACGTGGATAGGCACGCGTGTCCCTCCCCACCCTTTGCACACCCTCACACGCACGTACACAGACATGCCAACACACACACACACACACACACACACACACACACACGTGTGCAACGTACAAGACGATAACGACATTACGCCCAATCGCGATGAATGGGAGAGCCGGTGTGGTTATGGCATGGATATGGACTCCGCTATCGGCAGTGCCTCCCCCTCTCCCCACTGCCGCCGTGCGGCGTAGGTATGCCCGGCACACACCGGGGGGAGCGTTATTGGCCACGGCCACTGAAATGAAACGATAATCCACGCTGATGTACAGCCTGACACAACAACAAAAAAAGAAAAAAGAGGAGGAGAGAGAGAGGGAAGAGCCTTGGGCACCACAATGAGAAGAGTCCCGCGCAAATACGCGGAAAACTTTTGGCGCCTTTTTGCGGACCTCTCCTGTTTTGCGAGCGGGATGCCCGGATACGTGTCATTGGCGTCATTCGCGTGATGCGGGACGATCAATAAAAGCAAATGGGCTGCACACCACCGCTGGGACCTCGGGGAGGGGCAGGGGGAGGGGAAGCGGAGGGGGCTGCAGGAGGCCGCATCCCAATTTGAAAGTGTGATTGGAAATTAGGAAGCAACGTTGTTGAGTCATACGATAGAGCAAGAGGGGGAGGGGGGAGAAGCGAGGGGGCGGGTGCAGTGGCCGTGGGGAAGCCCCAAACCTGTGGATAGCGCCAGGGCCAGGGCCGGGCCGCGCCAAGATTGGGTTACTGCAGGCCTTCCGGCCCCGATGGTTATGGTTATGATACCGCGTGATGACATCGGGGGGCTTTGAGGCTTACGCGCTGACGCGCCGACGCGGCAACGGACTGAATCGCGTTACGCTTTGGAAACTATTTGTTTGCCATGAAGCGGAGATATCCAACAATAGGTTAAACCAACAAAACTACTTTTATTTTAAATTATAAAAAAAGGAGCGAAAAAAGTATTTTTGTCCCTTGGGTGTTGAACCAGAGAGGCAATCAAAACGCCGTCACTATCCAAACTCAACCACATCAAATCGACGGTGGCGTTCGAACGCTGTTACAGTGAGGACGAATGGTGGCGCTGCGGCAATGCCTTGCCAATGCCCAACCGCGGCGTGGCGTCCCCAGCTCAGGCAGGGCCAGGCAGGGCGGCACGGCGCCGAGAGCGGAGCGAATAATTAGAAAAGCCCCTGAGCCGAGAGCCTGCCCAGCCTGCCGCTCCGCCGCGCTTTCCCGGTTTTCCCAGTGCGCCTCCAGCGCCGCGCTTTCCCAGTGCCGGAGCCAAGGACCGCCAAGGACACCCGAGAGGACGCCGAGCGCTGGAGCATCGCCGGGGCGGCGGCGGCAGCAGAAGGAGAACAAGAAGAATACGGCCGTCTGAGAGGGATTCTTGATGCATCTAACATTAAATTCAATTTGAATCCCATTGTGAGTGACGAGTGCCGAGTGCGTGAGAGCGAGAGAGGGAGGGAGACGCGGCGCTGCGGCGGGGAGCGAGGCGGGGAGCGAGGCGGGGAGGGCGCTGTGCTGCGAGGGGTGGTTCTGGGGGAGGGACAAGGAGAGACGAGGGACGAGGGGCCCTGTGACGCCGCGCGGCACGGCGGGCACGGCGGGCACGGCGGGCACGGCGCCGCACGGAGCCCAACAGAGCCGCCCGCCCCGGGCGAAGCCGGGCGAACCCCCAACAACCGACGAGCGAGTACGGCGTGGGCCGCGTCGGCTGTAGCCGGGGCTGCCTCGCTATCTCTATGAAAAGTCCACTGCAAAACTCGGAGGGTGGTTTGACGCGGTGTGCGGTGCCTCGCATTGCGACGGCGTCAACCAGCAAAGAAGCACGTCGACTATAACGATTCCAACACATTTTCAACCGCCTCGCCCTCGCCTCCGCGCCTCGCTCTGCCTCGCCCTCGCCCTCGCCGGCTGACTTCCGTTTTAATTCGGGTTTTTATTCGCGCGCGGGTTCAACTCCGCCCACCTGACTTCCTTTTTCGTGACACGCGTGCCGCGTTGTGTGGGCCGGCGCGAGAACAGGCAAAATATTTAGACAGCCGCAGTGTCCCCGGCACGCGCAGGGGCGTGGCGGCGCGTGGCGGCGCGTGGCGGGGACACTGTGTATCTACACAGCAAATTACGGGGCGACGCCACGCCGCGCCCGGCCGCGCCAAGCTGGCCAGGCTCTCCGCGGGCGGGCCCGGCTACCAGGCGAATTAAGGTCCGCCACGCCCCAAGCCCCGCCCCACACTTAAAAAATTATTTCAATGCAGCAGGCAGGGCACGGCGGCACGGCGATGTCGACACGGCCGTGCGCCGACAATCAGCGCGTGCATTCAAACCGGACGGCATTGTGTCGTCCAGGCACTCCTTGTCCACGAGGAGGACGCCGAGGACGCCGAGGAGGACGAGGACGACGGCGGCAGCGTGCGAGAGAGCGCGAGCACGGCGTCAGGTCAGTCCCATCAACCGTCGTCAATGGGAAACTGGAAATTCGGAAAGGACTAGACCGCCCTCCGTAATGGAGTTGCCTGTTTTCCGACCGGGGCCGCCGGCAGCCCGATGCCGCACGGCGCCCTCGTCGCTCCGTCTCTCTCGCACGCTTACGGAGCGCCCCGGGAGTGCGAGAGAGACGGAACGACGAGGCCACTGTTCGGAATCGGCCTGCAGGCCACCAGCCCGCGCACGCGTAATTTGATTTCCCTCCCAAAGCAGAGCTGGATGAGAAAAAAAGAACTTCGAAAAGGTCTAAAAGAAAAAAAGACTGGCATGCGTGGGAATTGAATATAGTGCACCCCGTGTTAAAGGGGCGTTCCAGATACCGTGCGGCAATGGCAAGGGGGGGGGGGGGCTGGAACGACGGTCGGACGGCAAACAGCACTGCTAAGCCCCTCCTCTGGGCTGGATGGTGGATGTGCGTAGCTCAGCCACAAATGCGATTTGCAGCTTTGATGTGGCTGTGAAGCTGGGCCTTGCCCGTATGGGCCAGGATGGGCTCGACCAGGGTGGGCTCGTCCAGGGTGGGCGCGGCCAGGACGGGTGCGCGCCACGCGCTGCCACGGCGCGGCACACGGTACGTCCGGGTCCCTAAAAGCCAGCACTCGATCGCGCACTCCGCAAAGTAGAGCGGCAGGAGAGAGGCAGCAGGGGTTTGTACGGATTTATACCTGTGGTGGTGCAGCGTGGTGAAGTGCAATAGGGGTGGACTAGACAGCGGCGCTCTGGAGCGTGCCCGGGACGGGCGCAGGTGAGGTCAGCGGCCAGCATACGCGGCCGCTCCGGATGATTCCACCACAAAAAAAACTTAATCTTTTGGTGGCGACCAGGGCCGACCGGGGCCACGGTCATTTGGCAATGGCTGGTCCCGGCCGGAGAGCGACCGGATGTGACCAGCCCGCCATCGACCACGAGTCGTTTCCGGTCCGCGCGTCCGCGCGCCGCGTGGCGAGGAGGCTGGTGCGCAGAGGCCTCTCGTCGCTCTGTCTCTCTCATTCATGGGACGTTCTCATGAGTGCAAGAGAGACAGAGCGACGAAGACGACTCGGAATCAGTCTGCAGCGGAGGCAGCGCGCGGAAAATCAAAAAGCACGCCAGGCGAAATAATGGTGTAGCGCCGTGGACCTGCCTGTGCGGGGCGGCATGGCGAGGGGGCGGAGGGAGGCGGAGGCCCTGGGCGACGTCGCCGAGCTCGCGAACGGCATCGAGCTGGAGGCAAGTTGGAGGCAAGCTGGAGGCAAGTTGGAGGCAGGCTGGAGGCAAGCTGGAGGCAGGCTGGAGGCAAGCTGGAGGCAGGCTGGAGGCAAGTTGGAGGCAAGCTGGAGGCAAGCTGGAGGCAGGCTGGAGGCAAGTTGGAGGCAGGCTGGAGGCAAGCTGGAGGCAGGCTGGAGGCAAGCTGGAGGCAGGCTGGAGGCAAGTTGGAGGCAAGCTGGAGGCAAGCTGGAGGCAGGCTGGAGCGGGGCCGGGTTACACTGGGTCCCGCTGCTCTCTGCCAGACCCGGTTACACCAGTTTCGTAGTGCACCTCGATTTGTTCGAGGGTTTGTTTACACATACACGAAGCACCGAAAAGAGGTGTCTTTCCAATCCTGGAACGAATTAACATTGACTTGAGCCAACAGTGTTTTCATTACATGACAAAGGAATTCTCGGAAGCCAAATTGAACTAAATTCGACAAAGCAGAGTCCCTTCTGTTCCTGTTATTTCTACTCCGATAGGAAGAATATGAACATGATCGACTTTGACCAGGAATGAGCGCCACCCCTTTCTTGACGAGAGTGTCCGGGGTGTGGCGAGGACGCAACTCCCAAAGCAATGTCGGAAAAGGGGTGGGGGGTTGTTTGTCGGTCGAGCCGCTACCAACACGCACAAAATTTCTTCTAGATCAAAGATTTTTTCCTACAAAATTTCAATTGCAGGCCAGCGAAGTTTCGTGGATCCTGCAAACGATGGGGATGGCGATCCTGGGACGTGGTCGTCCTGCTCGAGGCCGTCACCCAGGTCGTCACCCAGGTCGTCACCCAGGCCGTCACCCAGGTCCTCACCCAGGTCGTCACCCAGGTCGTCACCGGTCGTCACCCAGGTCGTCACCCAGGTCGTCACCCAGGTCGTCACCCAGGTCGTCACCCAGGTCGTCATCGCGGCCGTGGTGCTGGCGGCGCCATGGCGGTACCGACACGCCGTCTGCTACCGACTGCGTGGCGGGGCTGCGGGGCCGCGGGTGGCGGGGCTGGGGCTGCGGGCCGCGGCGGGGCGTGGACAAGCCAGTCGCGGGTATCTGAATAAATGCATAGTCAATGAGGGGGTGGGCGGCTTGGGGGCGTGGAGGGACGCGGTGCGAAGGGGGTGGGGCGGATTTAACCGGGGAATATAAAACACGGCGGAGAGAGAGAGAGAGAGAGAGAGAGAGAGAGAGAGAGAGAGAGAGAGAGAGAGAGAGAGAGAGAGAGAGAGAGAGAGAGAGAGAGACCTAACCTGGTGTGGGACTATGGACTACTGTAATGACAGGGAACGACGGCGCCGAAGTGCCATCGTGGCACGGACCACGGACAAGTGCATCGGGAGTGAAACAGAGTAGACACACCGCAGAGCAGAGTGCATTCGGCAGGCCGGAAAGCCGCGCTGCGGTAAAAAAAGAAATTAAAGCGGAAAAAATAATAAAAGCCAGCTTTTTTTGGTGGGGTGGCGCGCGCGGTGGCACCACCACAGGGAAAAGTCTGCTGAGAGAAACGAAAATGTTTCAGCCTCTCTTTGCTCTCCGGCTCGGCTCAGCTCTGCTCGGCTTGGTTCGGCTCGGCTCGGCTCGGTCGCACCGCCTCGCTCCGCTCGTCAGCCTCCCGTACTGCGCCACGGCCTCGGCCACGGCGCCACGGCGCGCACAGTGGTGGGCGGGGCGCTTTACCTTAGTTATTATCGCTGCCTCTGCAGCTGAGATTCTCAATTCCCCGGCACACTGTAAGTCGTGGAGGTGTAAAGTGTCATTTTGCCACCCATCGCACCCTCATAGTACACCTTCTGGGGGTTAGAAAAGCGGGGGGTCAAAATACAGAGTGCCTCCATAAAGGTGCTGTTCTACACCCAATAGGGTAGCTCGCACTGCCCGGAGAAGACTTCACCTTCCTGGTGCACTTACGCACCCCATTTTTGCCCTCCTACGGGTGCTGTTTCTGTACTTTTCAGAGGTGCGATGGGGTGTAAAATCCATCCGCGGAAAGGTGTGCAGGGGCTGTAAAGGGACTGAATGGAGATTGCCACTTTCTGGAGTGAATACGCACCCCATGAGGTGTAAGTTGTTGCCTGGGTGGGTGTAAAATGTATCCCTAAAGGGTGTGCCCTTACCCCACAGAGGGCACCTGGAGCTGCGGGGGCGCGCTCAGAAGTGTGCGTGGCGGCACGGCGGTCCCTCAGGAAGTCCTGTAGTCTCGGGGTAAGCGTCCGCGCTACGAGTATACAGGATCGTGGTTCGATTCCTCATGGCTGCCGGCGCTTCGGCGCTTTCGGTCATTGAGGCATGGAAGGTGAGGACAGAAGGCGGTGTCCCGGTGGGCGGAGACCTCCTTCCACCGCAAACAAATCTTTCTTTTTACACCCTTCGTGGTGGGAAAGGACACCCTCTTGGGTAGACAAATCACACCCCTAGAGGGAGAGTTCTTCACTTATGGGGTGTGTATGCGCCCTTGAATGGGTGCATAAGTGTGCACCCACATAATGCCAAACAGCTTCTTTTGCCACCTTTTTTTGCACCTTTTGAAGGTCAGATGAGACTTCACACCCTCGATTATGGGTGTGAAACTCAGGTAGGGTGGCAAACGGTGGTACACCACGAAGGTGTCACAAAATGACCCCTCCCAGGTTACAGTGCAGTGCCGCACCCACCCCCGTCCCCACACCCCCACCCGTCGCACCACCCCGACCCGCGGCCCCAGCGACGCCCCCGCCGCCCCCGCCGCCCCCGCCCAGCGCGCTGGGCCCGCCGGCAAGCCAGCTCTATTAAAAATTCATTAAACGCCATCTCTTTGGCAATTAGAAGTCACTTTTCTGGTTGACATTACAAGGGCTGTGCGGGGCCTGTGCCGGGGCTGTGTCGAGCCGAGCGCCGCTCCGCACCCCGTTCCAGCCCCTCCCCCCTCCCTCCCCTCCCCCTCGCCGCGGGGCCTCGCAGGGTAATTCATCGCCCCGTTTCGCCCAAGTCACTCCGCCCGCTCGCTCCCTTTTCGCAAAGAGAGGATGAGAGCAGAGCGGAGCGGAGCAGAGCGGTGGTACCGCCGCGAGAATCGACTGCGGCGGGGTGGGGTGGGGCGGGGCGGGGTGGGCGTGGCGTGGCGGGGGCGACGCAGTGAGGAAATAGTTGCCGGCTTATTGCTCGACGCCGCGCTGCCAGAGTCCTCGCCATCCTCACCGTCCTCGCCGCCCTCGCCACCCTCGCCGTCCTCGTCGTCCTCGCCCACCGCGCCGTTTTAGTGAGGAGAGCGAGAGTTTCAATGAAAACTTGACGGTCCAACACTCAAACGGAATTATTCAAGTGCGATAACGGAAAGGCCTGACTCGCCGCAGTCGCAAAATGGGGAAGGGGCTTTCTCGCTTTCTCGCTTTGTGCGCGCAGCGAGCAGCAAAGCTTTCGGCTTTCTGTTTTTCAAATTTGATTTTAATTTTAATTAAATACCAGGCGCTAATTTTTAAAAAATACCAGGTGTGAATTAAAGGCCGAGGTTTTTAGAGGCGGCGGTCGGTGCTACCCGTTACCGATACCTCTTACTTCTTGATATTCTTGACTCATTTCGGTTCAATCGATTGAACCGCAATGGGGTCGAGGGTTAACCCTGGTTAACCCTCCTCTTCCATGAGCCGTGATGGCTTAGCGAGGAGGCGTCTCAAATCTACTTTCGCATACGATCGCGCTCGGATGGAGGTGTTTCCACCCGGTGTTTCTAGTCGTTACCGGAGGCTACCCGGTGCCGGGGTTGTCGACTCAAGGCAGCCCTATCGGCGGCGCGGCCCAGAGGTAGAAGTTCGCCAGTTTCCGGCCGGTTCATCTGGCACATCCTCATCGTCCTCCTCATCCCGCGGGCAAAACAAAGGGCTGGGCTGCTGCGGCGCCTTCAGGGACTGGCAGGGCTGGCCGGGCTGGCCACTGTACTAGTCGCTCGCCGTGCCGTGCCACGCCGTGCCACGCCCCAACCGCCATGGCCGCCGCCAGAGAAAAAGAAAATGGGAAGGGTGGATGCTGGGGTGGGCCTCCACCACGGCCTCCACCACGGCCTCCACCACGGCCTCCGCGAGGCCTCGCCCCGCCGAGGGCCGAGGCTGGTGCTTCGGATGAGGCGGGTGCCTCCCCCCTCCCCGTCCCTTCTGGCTTCTGCTGCGAAAATAAGAAACAGAGAGGGACCTTCCCGCCTGCCCACCCCGACTGGCCTCGGCCCTGCCCTGCCGTGCCCTGCCCTGCCCTGCCCTGCCCTGCCCTGCCCTGCCCTGCCCTGCCCTGCCCTGCCCTGCCCTGCCCTGCCCTGCCCTGAACCACGGTGGCCCCGGACCCGCGGAGACGCAGTGCACGTTTGATTCGCCCGACGGAATGACGATGGCAACGGACCTTGCCGGGTCCAGCTTGTCCAGCTGGGCCAGAGGAGGAAGAACGGCGAGGCTGCAAAAATTACTATTATGAGTTGCAATTTCTCACACTCAAAACTCTACGTATTTGAAATTGCTGGATTTTATGTTTCTAACTCTACCGGTGCTAAACCGACTTTTTGCATTTTTATACATAAAGGTAACGTGAATGTTGTAATTATCGAAACTCGTGTATCGCTGTTTTCTATTGAAGGCCAATAATTGAACTGAACTTAAACACCCCTGGTTTCGATTAAATTTCGAAAATGACGACTTGTTTGTTTTCAAATCCGTTACTCGTACTGTTTATCGCCTAATTTTGAGTCTGATGCAATCTGCGACGGCTGGAGCATGTCTCGAAGTGACTGCACAGCGCAGCGTAAGCGCAGCGCGGCCGCTCTCGACTCCCTAATTCAGGTCAGATTAACTGGTTCAAGTCATCACCGCATAACGCTAATGCCATTTCGCACCCCGCCCCCGCCATTTCTCCAGCACCCTTCCGTCGGTGCAGCGGACTCGCGGCGCGCCGAATCAACTTTGTTATTTTTCATTGCAACAATCAGAGAAAAAGTTGAACCCAATCGGATTTATGGCAACGTCTTTCCCCCGTTTTTTTTATATCCCCGGACCAGAGATCAAGTTACCGCCCGCGCTTCGTTCGAACTGGCGCAGATTCTGCGCGCGCCGTCTGGATTCCCACGAATTTCACACATGACATGGATCGTGCGGATCTTTAAAATCGGATCTCGGCCTTCCTCGCTCCGTTAGCCCGCTGCGCCGCCGCTCGCCTCTTCCGGGAAGGCCCGGCCCCCGATCGCCCAGCCGGCTGGCAGCAGTCATGGTGGCGGCACGGCGGCACGGCGGCACGGCCCCGTTGGAGCCGAACGGGTGTTGCGCCGCGCCGTGGCGCTCCGGCAGCTCGGCAGCGACGACGCCGTAAATTCGTTAGACTCGCCTGAAATAAGGGGGATATCGAGACGCAGGGCTGGGCGTGGCTGGGCGTGGCGCTGCAAGGAGGGCGAGGGGGCGAGGCGCGGAATATTAAACGGGGCCGGAGCGTTGACGCGGCGGGTTGACGCGGCGGCCTGGCCGACGGCCGGCCCGCGGTAATGACTTATCTCACTGCCGCCATCAGGTGGTAATCGGGTTAGGCCGAGCACGCCGAGCACCGGGACATCGGCACGCCGATCATCTCCCTGATCCTGGTGGAGGGTGCGCCGCGCGGAAGCTGGCCATCGAGGACTAGTTCGTCGACGCGGCGCCGCCACGGCCAGCCAGGTTCGCTTCGTTTCGGTTTTCCTTTGTGTCGGGGCACGCTCTCGGCAGGCCGTCGTTTCGGGTTGTTTGCCTTTTCCCCTCTCGCAGTGCCGTGCCCGCTTGCTGCTTGGCCTCGGACAGGTCCAGGGCCGCGGATGTGGGGCAGTACAGTCAGGTACGGCGTTCGCCCGGCCGCCCGGCCAGCGCTGCGGAGCGGAGTGGAGAGTGGAGTGGTCCCTCAAACAAAGCTGTTAGACCAAATTGCTTTAATATTTCGCTGGTAAACTGATTACCTCGATGAAAACGACCTGGCGGTGTCCTGGCGGGCTGGCGGGCTGGCGGCAGTCGCAGCCGCACACAAAGCGTCAGTTGGCCGCCCCTCGCCGCGCTCCTCTCCGGTCTCTCTCTCCCTTTGTCGCCGCCTCTGCGCCTCTCCCTGTTGCGAACTGCGCAGTTCGTGTTCGGCCCGGGCTGCGGGGCGCGGAGTGGCGGCGGCACGGCGAGCACGGCGTAGCGGATGTGTTCCTGCATTTTGGCTTTTGATGCGATTTCGCGAGTATGAGGTCGTCATCGCCATGGAGACCACCTGCGCGCTGCTCCCCAGCCTCGCTCCAGCCTTCGCGCTCCGCGCCGCACCACGCCGTGGGGCCTACCCGCTTTTATTGATTCATTCACAACGAACGGGGCGGGGCGGGGCAGGCGGGGAGAGGCGAGGAGGGTTGGGGCGAGGCGGGGTGGAGCGGGGCGGGGCGGAGTGTGCGAGGAAACAGAGCAGCGCCCCGCAGCGCCTCGGAACCCCCGCCGCCCCAAGCAGGGCCCCACGCGGGGCGTTCCCGGCCCCTCCAAGCCGCTCCAGCCCCGGCTCCAGCCTCGGGCCTAGCTCCAGCAGGCCGCGCGCTCCAGGTCGGCGTCCACCGAGGGTGAACTAAACGCAAGGCCCACGCCCCTCGCCTCGGCCGTCGCTCGCCACAATGGCGGAAGCGGTGTGGCGTCGCTTCCCGCGCCGTTCCCGGTTAATCCATTCAATTATTTGTTTATCATTTTTTCACGTCGCGATAATTACCCGGTTCGTCTTGCCGGACGTGGCACCGCGGCGGGCCGAAGCTTGTGATCATCGCGGCCACCGAGTTTTTGTAACTCACTTATGCTAATGCGGAGGGAGAGGCAGGTCGAGCTCGACCCACGGCCCAGGCCCGGCCCAGGCCCAGCCCAGGCGAGCCACGGTGCCGGCGCGAAGTCTGTTGGCCGCGGCTGGCAGACGCGACGAGCGGACCAGCGAACCCGATGCCGAATGGTAAATCACTCCACCCGCCTTCGAACTCAATCAAACATGTCAACCTTGGCGACTGCGTTAGCAACCACCCTCGTCATGCCACGTCAATAACAACCTACAACCGCCGCGCGGCCATGCTCGCTACACTGCCAAGAGGAAACTCGGCGTCGTCGGAAAGGCCTCCCTTCAATCCGTCCCCGGTCCCCATTCTCGGGCCGCACATCCAGGAAATGCGCCTAAAATGCGTCCCCTCTCGACGCGTCTTTGCGTTCCTTTTTGTTTTTATTTATTTTCCGAGGCTGCCGCCCATCGCGCCCCTCGCTGGCGCCCCCAGCCGCACGCTCCTGTGCCTCGCGGCCCTCGCAGCGGGCAGGCGAGAGGCGAGGCGAGCGCAGCGCCCTCTGTCGGCGCGGCCACCCTCGCTTCTCTCGCCGCCGCGAGGCTTTCTGGGCGCCGCGCGACCCCAGCGCCACCAACGCGCCCCGCGGCGAGCGGCGCAAGCTCGAGCCCGGCCTGCCATCCGCGGACCGGGGCCGGGCCTAGGGGGTGGTTGATGCTGTAGGCCCTGTAGGCTGCGCCGCTGTGCCGTTGTGCCCCGCGCCCACCCCTTCGGCTTCGGGTGGCTTCGGGTCCCCGCTGGCCGCGTTCGGCCGCCGCTCGGCTTCGGATCGATCCACTGTGGGGCGTTCGGCCGGGGCGCGTTCAGTGGCGGGGCGTCCCGGCGCACCGGCCCACCCCCCGCAGCATCCCCGCCGCACCGTCCCTGCCACGGCACTGCCAACTGAACGCACCCTCGGCGACCCATCCGCTAGCAGACGACGCATCTCTTGGTCCACACTTTTAAAAGTTCCGCGGTCCGGCCGGCCCGGTTTCCTTGCAAGCAGCACACACCGGCTTCAGGTAAGCACGCCCGCGGCCCCGCACCGCCTCGTACATCCCGCTGGCCGCGCCGCGGTCCCGAACACCGGCGAACACGTCGGTACTCGCCGACGACGGGACGGCCACGACACTCGTGGAGGTTGGGGTGCACATTTGACGAGCACCGCTGTGGGTATTTCTGGGCGGAAGGCTCGTCGGGGAGAGGCACGTCCCCGTCGGCACGTCAGCCGAGGCCGCAGCGGTGCGGGACTTGGCTGGGCGCGCTGTGGGCCGCAGAGGTTATGTCGCCGAATGTAAACAAACAGAGGAAGACCTGCGCGCTGGGCAGAGAGCAGTGGGCTTGGCGCCTGGGGTCAGCCTGAGGCTCGGCCTGAGGCCAGCAGTCTTGGAGGCTCTGGTCTCTGCTTTTATACCTGCACGTGTGGAGTGAATGGCCTTTGCAGCAGCAACCCATTTACTTTTTGAACGAAGTGACTTTCACTGCTCTCAACGTGTCGCTCTTGAGGTGACGTCACTCTGAGCGTTTGGCGCGGTCATCGACACGACAAGCCGCATTTGAATATTCGCCTCGGATTCGGTCGCAGCCGGCCAAGGCTTGCCAAGGTCGTCGCCCCCTACCCCGAGTCCTGCCGCTGTCCTGCCGCTGTCCTGCCCACTTGCATCCCCTTCGTCATCGCGCGCCCTCGAGTGTCAGCTGTTTGCCATGCTGCACATGTAGCCACCAATTCATGCACTTGTCTCTCTCGCTCCCCCGTTCCGGCCTAGTGATTGAAACTAACGTTGACAAGTGCCCATCACGCCTCCCCCTACCCCTCCCTCCCCGGGGCGCCTCGCCGTGCCGCGCCGTGCCGCGCGGTGTCTCCTTGCACCCCTGGTGCCGATGGTGCCGCACGGGGGTGGACCGCGCCTCCCTGCATGCCCTGCACCGGCACTGCATTAATCACACATGTTGTACGGGGATTAGTGATTCTAGGATGCCGCCGCACTGCGAGACGCACTCCCCCCCTCCCCCCGCGCCGTGGCCCGTGTCCGCGGTTGGGGGAGATTACCGATAATGTCCGTGATCTGAATAAATACAGAGGCTAATAGATAAGAGCGTGGAGCACCACTCGACTCCGGCTCGCCCCGCTCGCCCCATGCGACCGGCTCGGCTCCGTAGAGGGTAATCAGAACAAGCGGCTTATTTCACCTCGGCACTCAGCCGAAGAAAACCCCTTTTTTGCTGTGGTGTTTCTCCCGAGGAGGGAGCCGCCTGGGCCGGGACGCAAGACGGGAAAAGCCGGGGAAAGCCCCGGAGCGATCGCGGAGCCGGGCGGAGCGCGGTGCCTTCCCTTTGCGGGCCGCGGGCCGCCAGCCCGGCAGCCCGGCGCAGCACCGCGCTGTCATTTGAGATGAGCTCTCCATTTGGTTTGAGTGGCGCGCTACGCTACGCCGCGCCGGGCTGAGGGCCACGACGTCTTCCGTCGCCGACTCGTCTTGCCAAAAGACGAGACAGAAGGACGCTCGCTGCTGCCGGCCCTGGCGGCCCTGGCGGCCCTGGCCGGACGGCCCCGCCCGCCCCGCCCCCCCCACCAGCCCGAGCTGCGACTTTGATGTCAAACCAAATGAACAGACTGCTCCGAGGGTAGCAGTTGGGGGGCGGGGCGGCGGGGCGGTGCGGGCAGGGCGCCTCGCGGGGGTGGCGATGGGGGAGGCCGCCAGCGGGGGCGGCAGGCAGGCGGCCGGGCAGGGCGTCCAGCAGCGAGGACCGCGAGGACGCAGCCACGCGCGGCCTGCACTCACTTGCCCTCAACTTGTAGCAGCGGGGCGTGGCGGTGGTGGTGGTGGTTGGGGGAGAACGCGGTGGTCACAATCAATCGAGATCCGCGAGCCCATCATCCTCACACACACGAAGGTCGCGCCCGGGTTTCCAACGCGTTTCAACGCCAGCCCCGCGGTCATCTTGTTGTCGACATATCTTGCCGTGATGTAGGCGGCGTGCGTCGCACACCGCCCCGGGCACGCCCCAAGAACGCCCCGAGAACGCCCCGGGCCGCGCGGCGCCTCCCCGCGCCACCCCGCCCCCCGCGGCGCACCGCCTGTGCTGCCCAGCCTGCATGGTGCTGTAGCGAGCGCGCTGCGGCCGGCCTGGCCTGGGCCTGGCGGCGGACTCGCTGGACTGCACTGCACTTGCCGCACAGCTTGGCCTTGCCAGTGTGTCGCGCAGCCCGCAGCGCGGTATCAGATTGCGCCCGCCCCCACCCCTCCCCGCCCACCTCACCGAGCGTGCGGCGTGTCGCAGCCACAGCGCCACAGCGGTGCAGGCCCCCGCCAGGCCCACACGTGGAATGGTCTTACCTACCGCGAGCCCCGCTGGTGCTTCCAACCACCGAACTGGAGGCACGCTCGAGACGAGGTGTCCTCGTTGTGGACTGATGCCGAGAGTCGTTTTCGTCGCCCTGTCTCGCTCGCACCTGTTCGCGACGCGCCATGAGTGCGGGAAGGGCCAGAGCGACGAAAACGACTCTCGGAATCAGTCCGCTATTCGCGGAATCTCGCAGTGCAGGGCGGCGACGCCATTCGCGAGGAACGCCGCTTGCTCGGCCTGCTCGCCGATTCCGAGGCGTCCTTCCATCGCTCTGTCTCTGTCGCACCCTTACGGGGCGCCCCATGAGTGCGACAGAGACAGCGGAGGAACGACAGCCTCGCCCAAGTAAACAGTCAGCTCCGCACATTACCTCTTATTTTGGCGGATAATGAAATATGCAAATCCCCTCGGAGCGGCGCGGCTACGGCGTCTGCGTCATGCCGCTTTCACCGCCGTCCCTGCCGTCGGGCCGTCAGAACGCACGGCATCCTTTGATCGTCCGCGGAGCCCGACGGAGCCCTCGCCTTATGCCACATGCACACTCATAAAGCATTTTGCCCGCATTCCAGTTTCTTTCTCTTAAGACGTCTGCCCTGCCCCGGGCGTGGAGCGCGGAGAGCGGAGGCACGGCGGGGCGCGGAGGTGAGGTGCACCAGCGCGGCAGCAAAGCCCTGGCCTGGCGCCGTCGTCGCCGTGCTCTTGGCGTGCTCTCGCCGCCCGCCCCCTCGGGCTACGCCGGGCTACGCTCTCGCCCGCTTTCGCCCGGCCCGCAGTGCTAAAAGCTGTTTCACTATTTTATAGAAAATATTTATGTAGCGCCGCGGTGCCGCGTCAGAGGGCGCCGCGAGGCCACGGCGATGGCGGCACGGCGTCATGGCGGCACGGCGCCTCTCCGACGAATAAACGTGCAAGGCGGGGCGGAGGGTGCGGGGCGGCGCGGGGCGGCGAGGCATCCCGAACGAAAAGCTTTTTGGGCCGCCGACTCACCGCGCCGCCGTGCCCTCCTCGTCCTTGGTCCTTGCCGGGAAGGAGAAGGAGGTCCTTTTCTTCTTCAATAGATGGGGCCATCAGCGCGGCGTCGCGGCGTCGAGAAATCGGTTTAGACAAGTGTAAAGCGTTGTGTGCGACGCCGCGCCGCCACGGCACCGCGCCCTGCTCATGTGAGGCGCGGCCTCGGTGAGGGCGGGGCGGGGCGGGGCGTGCCGAGTCCTCGGGCGCTGACATCCGGAATGAGATGAGATGCCATCAACGGCGGGCCACCTTCGCCCCGCCTCGCAGGCTTTTAGCCAAATTCTTATTTTGTCTCAGACCATTTTTTTATGATTTTTTTTCCCCGGACGAACGTCTTGTATTTGATGGGAGGAGCAAAGAGGCAGGTTGATCGTGACAGTGACGAGACTGGGCCTGCCGAAAACTGCGGCCGCGGGATATTTGCGAAATGGGGTCTTGCCGTGTTGCCCTCCTGGCGCTCGCCTTCTCGAAGCGCGTCACGGACACGGTGAGGATGTGGGAGGGCAGGGTGCGGCTCGGGGCGCCAAGTGATGC
The DNA here is from genome assembly GCF_012932325.1 of Thrips palmi. NCBI lineage: Eukaryota > Metazoa > Arthropoda > Insecta > Thysanoptera > Thripidae > Thrips > Thrips palmi. The sequence continues at coordinate 4,778,608 of NW_023144620.1, read as the reverse complement.
TGCACTGTGCGCGCCATCGAGTCCGTCGAGTAGGCTGTGATAGGCAAACAATGCGAGGGAAGGCCAGGGCACGTGCCGGCGCCACGGCGGCACGCGCTGCGGTCACCAGAGTCACCCCGCACGCGTGTCGCACACACACAGTCACACACACGCACACACACACACACGAGCAGTGAATGGAGAAGCCAAATAAATCCATCATCATCGTTTCACTGCCGGCGTGGATTTTTCGAGTCAACCAGCCGGCCGGGCATGGCCGGGCACCGGGCCGTGATTTGATTTTGATCTGATTATTCCCTTTGAGTGGCGGTGCGCGGTGCGCGGTGCTGGCGCGGTGCGTCGGCCCGCTGTGCGGCGAGGCGCCGTGCGGTGCGGCATGCGTCCGGGACGCCAGCAGCGCCAGCAGCACGGCCTGCTCGCCGCTTTCTTCTTTTGTGGGGGATGTATTGACCTGTGGCGCTTTTAGTATTACTTTCTTTTTTTTTCGGTTTTTGAAAGCGCGACAAACCCTAGGATAAGTTTAGTTTGATTCAGGAACAACAGAAAACTAATTAAATCCGATTTCATTCGTGTTCGAAAGAAGAAAATTTAAAATGCAGCCAATTCTCTCAAAAATTGATTACAAACACTGAGTTTGGCTGCAACACGCAGAACAAGGGCAACGCAGTTTCTTTCCATACGTACAGTGTGGGGAAGTTGTCAATGGTTTCCTATTTTCTAATTTGGAGGCGAGGCGACGGGTCTTCAGCGCACTCAGCCTAGCGCAGTGGTTCTCAACCTTAGGGTCGCGACCCCAAGTGGGGTCGCGAAAAAATTTTAAGGGGTCGCGGCGAGGTAGCTGGGGTCGTGTTTTGGGCCGATTTTAAGCAGCCACTGCGTCTGATCCGAGGCGGGCATTTTGCTCCCTCAACGGGCAATTGGTCTTTGGACCTTCCTTTAGCATGCCTTTGTTACGGAGTGTGATTATCAGTCTTAGTTTGGGAGCAGTATTGTCTCAAAGTTTACCAAAACGGTCAGAAATGTCTTTGAAAAATCGTGTTTTGGGCCGATTTTAAGCAGCCACTGCGTCTGACCCGAGGCGGTATTTCGTCCTCCTTCAACGGGCAATTGGTCTTTGGACCTTCCTTTAGCATGCCTTTGTTACGGAGTGTGATTATCAGTCTTAGTTTGGGAGCAGTATTGTCTCAAAGTTTACCAAAACGGTCAGAAATGTCTTTGAAAAATCGTGTTTTGGGCCGATTTTAAGCAGCCACTGCGTCTGACCCGAGGCGGTATTTCGTCCTCCTTCAACGGGCAATTGGTCTTTGGACCTTCCTTTAGCATGCCTTTGTTACGGAGTGTGATTATCAGTCTTAGTTTGGGAGCAGTATTGTCTCAAAGTTGGCCGAAACGCTCAGAAATGTCTTTGAAAAACCGTTGTGACTGTTTTGGTCAACTTTGAGACAATACTGCTCCCAAACTAAGACTGATAATCGCATTCCGTAACAGAGGCATGCTAAAGGAAGGTCCAAAGAACAATTGCCCGTTGAGGGAGCAAAATGCCCGGCTCGGATCAGACGCAGTGGCTGCTTAAAATCGACCCAAAACATGATTTTTCAAAGACATTTCTGAGCGTTTTGGCCAACTTTGAGACAATACTGCCCCCAAACTAAGACTGATAATCGCACTCCGTAACAGAGGCATGCTAAAGGAAAGTCCAAAGACCAATTGCCCGTTGAGGGAGCAAAATGCCCGCCTCGGATCAGACGCAGTGGCATGCTAAAGGAGGGGTCCCGTGGGGTCGTGAAACTTTTCCTGGGGGTCGCGGAAATTTTTGGCTACAAATTTGGGGTCGCGAGCCGAGAAAGGTTGAGAACCGCTGGCCTAGCGGGCCATGCTCCACCGACTCCACCGCACTGTGCGCCCGCCGAGTCGAGCATAGGCAACCCGCTCACCAGCACCGCGTCGGCCGTCGGCCTTAAAACTCAGCCCCAGCTCCACCTTAGCCCCAGCCACCGAGCGCCCGCCGAACATGCAAACTGCAATTCAAACATTTCAATTTAAAATTTTCTTTTAACTTATTCGTGCAATAATCGTCAAGCGTATCGTAATTTCACTTTCTTCGCGGGTTTTTCTTCGGAGACTTTGCGGAACCGTCTTCGTAAACACACATCGCTCGTCGTTTAAAAGTGTAGTCAACCAATAATTTTTTCGCAAAATCTTTTGCCAAATTAGCATGAAGTCGAGTCCGACAGCTGCAAACTGCCCGCAGTTCTGCTCGCTCTGCTCGCTCTGCATGTCCTTCTGGCCGGAGAGCCACTCACTGCGTGTCCCCCGAAGACGCGCATCAGGCAGCAGGCTCGTCGATTTGTCTCTCTCGCACCCGCGCGACCACCCGATGAGTGCGAGAGAGACGGAGTGTCGACGCAGCAATCAGCCTGCCGCACGCATCTGCGCGTCGCAGCGTCGCGCCTCCCCCGCGGCACTCGGCTGGCTGCACGCGCTGGCGGGGCTGGCGGGGCTGGCCTCGCTAGCCTCGCCGCAGGGGGTCGATCGAGTGGCCCGGAATCCGCGAGGACCGCGGCCGAGGTGTGTTATTACAGTCTATTTGTCGCGCTTTTTGTCCGCTGGAGGCGTGTCGCGGTGCCCCCCTCCCTCCCCCTCCAGAGGGTGGCCGGGCCGCCATATGGTGACTCGAGACAATGGACCGGCCCTCTCCCTCTCTCTCCCTCGGCAGCCTCGGCAGCGCGAAGGGAAAGGAAGGAACGCTGTCGCGGCGGACAGGTTGGCCGAACCACACTGGACACTTTGTGCACTTCTTGCTCGACTTGTTGTTGGCAGCGTGGAGGGCGCCGCGTACGCCCGGGTCGTCCCGCCGGAGAGGTCCTGGGAGTGCCTCCACGGCCTCCACGGCCTCCGCCCGGACGATGCCGCCGACTGCCCGCCGCCGAGTCCGCGGACGGAGCGAGAGCAGTGCCCCGACGCAAAGCAGGTGCAGGTGAGCGTGGAACGGAAAAGTACAGTAAATCAGTGGAACTCGACCTATGGAAAAAAAAACTCTGCGTTCAAAGTTGCATTGATTCAAAATAAAAATTCCAGCGGAAGCGCACGGTTGTTGACCACACTGTCTTGTCGTGCTGCAGCGCTACCGCCACCTGCCGGGGCCGCTGCCGTCGCCGCTGCTCGTGGCCGCGGTGACGGCCGTCGTGGTGCTCGTGTTGTGGCCGTCCTCGGCGTGCGGCATGCGCGGCCCGCACCACCCGCGCGGGGAGGTCATCAAGCACCAGCACTACCAGCCGCGGCCCGAGCAGCACACCAAGATCACCCAGGACGAGATGCTGCTGCAGGACAAGGAGTACGTCGCGATGCCCCCACTTGCCGCCACCGGGGGGTTTGTCCACTAAAACCGCCTTTTTTTGGATCGAATTTCAGACACATCCGGGAAGACCTGGGTGACTGGGTGACCGACGAGGCGCTCGACAGCATGTCGCCGGAGGAGCTGCAGTTCCACTACTTCAAGTAAGCTCCGCGCGGTCAGGGTGCTGTCACGATCGCAGGCGGTGGTTCGGAGACGCCCTTACGCTCTGTGGTGTTGCAGGGCGCACGATTCGGACCAGAACACGAAACTGGACGGCTTGGAACTACTGCGAGCCATCATGCACACAGCCGAGGACCACGACCACGGGGAGCACGAAGACCAAGAAGAAAATTCGGTCCAGGAGCAGGCCAAGCACCCCACGCCGATAGAGTACTACATCGAACTGATTGACGAGGTGCTGCGCGAAGACGACGCGGACAACGACGGCTACCTCAGCTACGCGGAGTACGTCGCCAACCGCAACCAGAGCAGCAAGAGGCGCGCGGCTGACATGATGGAGAATCCGGCCGCCTTGAAGGCACTGCCAGGACTGCAGACTAAATAACAAAGCAGGTGTGCGCCAGAGCGTGTCTTGCCGCAACAGGCTTTGCGATGCTGCGCCAGTTACGACAATCCACGCTTGGCACACCCATCTAGCCAGAAGCTAAGCTATACATAGAAAACGGGTTCGATTCGTCCTGGGTTCGAAAAAAGTTTGTGTCAAAGGGGTAGGTCATTCGTTGTCCTCAATTCTCAATTTGTTAACTAGTTCGTATGTTTCTACGTTTCTGTTTTGCGATAGAGTGTAAAAAACACTGTGTTAATGAAAAAAAAGTTTTTTGAATTGTTTTTAAGAATTAAAATAAGTTTTTGTAAACCATTAGGGAGGCGCAAATAATTCAGTTTAATTTAACCCTATCTAGCATCCAGGACGACACTCGCGTTTCACCATGCACCAATCGCAGCAACAGCTTCGTCGATAAAGAGGGTAAGACGCTAACTAAATGTCGAAGGTTTACGTGCGGTGGCCAGGCGTGGCAGCGACAAGTGCAGCACTCGCAGCCTACAGCGTGGCGTTGAATCAAGTAGTCAGAGACCACCAGACACTACAGCCCTACGTCACTGTACATCACCAGATCGGTGTCCCGTCTCTTGTCCCCCACCCCCACCTCCTCCTGGACTGCAGGAGCGGCGCGCTTTCGATAACACTCGGGGTGTTGGGGTCACCTGGGATGTGGGACTCCAGTCGATTTTCTGGAGAGATTTGACGCGGTCGTCTCAGCGCTCTGCGTCCGCGGCGGCCGTCGTGGTCGCGCCCTCGTCGCCGCTGGTGCTGGTCTGGCTGGCACTCGCGGCGGCGTCTCCGTCCGCGGTGGCGTCCCCGGCATCGCCAGCCTCGGGCGAGGCAGAGGTCGGCTTGGCGTTGGCCGGGATGCCGAAGATGTTGACGACGACGTCCAGGCCGCGGCCCCGCGCCGACTTCAAGAGGATGGTGGCGGAGCGCTCGCCCACGCCGCCGCTCTTGATGTGCACCTCGTCGTGCCGCCGCTTGGGGCTGCGGACCTCGATCAGCGTGATGACCCCCGGCTTCTGCCCCGTCGTCATGGGGTACACCACGGCCTCGGTGATGACCTGTGTTCAGGACGCGACGCAGTTCAGACAGAAGTTGGCGCTTTGCGCCCTCGCCCCGGAACGCGCAGGCTCACACTGTACGCACCTTGAAGGGCTTGGCGCGCCTCGTCACCCTGTACTCGAACAACAGCTGGTCGCCGGGCTTCCTGGCGCCCTGGAGGTTGATGGAGCCGAGGTTGGCGTTGGCCGCAGCGGAGCTGGCCGTGCTCGTGGTGACGGTGGTGACGGCGCTGGTGGCAGTGCCCAGCAGCGCGAGCAACAGCAGCACCACGGCCTTGGCCGCGACCTCCAGGACGCCGGCGGGCATCAGGCGCCGGGGCTGACCATGCCCGTCCTGCACCTGGCCACTCCGCCGCTCCACCGCACGGCCCCGCACTGCGCCCCTGCGACTTGACTGCGCGCACTCCTATCGCCTGGGCGCTCCGTGAGTACAGTACACTGTACACTGCGAAGATCAGACGCGTGCCCGTCCTGTTTGCGGCCACCACCTTGGCAGAGCCATGGTGGAGGTGGATCAAGTGTAAAGTAGAAAGGAGGAAACAAATTGCGGGGCAACTTTTGATTTATTGAATTTCAACAAAATGCGCGAGTTACAGGTTAAAAAGATATAAAAATGGGAAAAAATATTGTTTACATTCCGCCTCTAAAAAGCGCATGCGGACAAAAGGCAGGACGTTGACTCACATCATGACAATCAGGGCCTATGAATGAGGATGTTTCGCATTCAATGAATTAAGTAAGTTTCTATGGAACAAATTTTTTTTTAAAGAATTGGGTTACAATGAAGGTTTTCCTTCAATGGGAAATAAGCGTCTGAATGTAATTGATTCATACATCTCATACAACTTACTGACAAAATGTTGCACCTAACACTGGCTCTAAATCATCCTGCGTATTAACATCTTCATTTTCTTCTACCTCTAATGTTTTAATCAGGTAGTATAACAGTATTGTTGAGAGCTTTATGGCTGGCCAAACGACACCAAGAAAAACAATGACAGGTAAGCTTAAGAAAAAAAGTCGTAATACAGAGCCAAGTCAAAACCTCAGAATCCAGCTCGAAAAGCCTGTCCTGTCACAGGTTTCTTATCAATACTTAAACCAAACCAACACAAATAAGATTCTCAATCATCACAATACAGCACATCACACAGACACATGCACTCTCTCCATATTATGACAAAACCATTATAAAAATGATTCCAGATTACACAGGGCACATCATGAGCAAATGTTAAAAGCAAAAGGACCTTGTATGATCTGCAAATTTGAGGTGATTGGTGCTTACATGCATTTAGCATCTCATAACTATACCCAAAAAAAAAGAGACTTTTACAACATCTCAAAACTTAAAATGTATCTTGAAATGCAGATGAACAAAATTATCCACATGCGACACACAATCCACTACTATCCCATTATGAGATCATAAAGCCCTAAAATGCGAGTTCCCATCACCAATGGTATAATTTGGCACCAGAAGATACACATACCAGTAATTAAATGATCTTTCAAAGAGGCGGTATACTTAGCCCAATTTATGGATTCTGGTCTAAAACAAAAAACAAATGCATATTTATTTCTTACTTGGGATACATTATTTTATCTTGTGTAGTCTTGTGAATAAAGTGAAACAAATAATGGCTTTTCAAATAAGATATTCTTTTAAAAACTCCAACATAGTGTGGATGCTAACAAAATAACATTTAGACTGATTTGATGCACAAATAGTAGAAACTTTAATGTATATATGTGTCTCACCTTCATTAGCAGCACACTGGCCTTTGACCATGACAAAATCACTAGAATTATAAAGCAGACTACAGTAGTCAGGCTATTTTCTTAAACATCATGTTTTACATGATATATTTTCATGGCTCTCATACACACTTAACATATTCTCTTAGCTGTGAAAGAGTTTACTCAGGTGCATACATGGTATGCACAAAACTCAAAAGAACTTTCAACCAGTCTTCAGAAATAAGTCTTATATTGTGTCTGACCAAACCAAACAAATTCAACGGAGCAACAATATACGACTAGAATAAGAGATACATACAGGAGGGGCATCTATACAAGCCTTTAAAAGCCAAAAAGGGGGAAAAAACACATACCATTAACAAAATAAAATACTTAATAGTAATTTGGCATGAAGAAACAAAACATTCAACTACATAATTATATTAACAATAATAAAACTGATTGAGCTTGGACATGACAAACACTTACATGTTACCTGATATTCACACAGCTAAAATTAATACTTTTACCACTCCTTTAAAGACATACCTGCTAGTAAAAGAGTGAGTTGCATTCTTGCTGCCTATTTAATTTATGAATATACTGCTAACAGGCAAGAATGTTTAACTAAAGAGATGTAAGGACTGCAGAGAAATATAACAAACAAACAAAAACAGAAGACTAAAAAGGAACAAGAAAAGACGCCTGTCGCACAGATATTGCACATTATTAATATAACATTGATAAAGCAGAGGATATTTGAACAAGAGAAGAAGCAGACTTGCTTCAAAGTGATGATTCACACCTATTAAATACAGTACAAGACCCCCAAACTAAGTGAGAGTAAAATGTGCGTCATAATGCTTAGATGTAAATGATATAATGCAAACACTTCATACATATGAGCAAATTCCACTTCCAGAATCTTACGAAAAAAAGGCTTACAACTTTTGACAAACGAAGGATTAACCCTTCACTGTGACACCAAGGAAGAATATATTCACCAAAGGAATAAATTAATTTTAAGTGGCCACCATAAATTTTAAATCTCTACCTCATTTAGTCAGAAAAAAATAACAGAAATATTTAATGAATAAGATAATAATTGAACACTTGTAGAAAAGATCTGTAGAAAATGCGACCATGAAGTGATGTGGAGAAACGGAATATTTGGTGAAAGCTTCTTACCAGTGGTTTCTCTCTTTCCCACATAGATTAATTGCAAAGTAGAAAAAGGAGTCAAATGGGAGCATGTCAAATCCAACTCAATAGTACAAAAAAAAATGGAAAAACATAAGCCACTTTAGGAAACATTTAAGAAATTTTTCCAAGCAAAGGGGGAATTCTTCACAATGAAATTATTAGAAAGGATCATCCTGAACTCAGCTGAAATATTTCAGACATAAGGCTCAGGCGACAGTCAAACAGAATTGTACACGTTCCCATTTGACAAATTAATGAGGAAAGAAAACTACTAGGTGTGATGACATGTAGGCCTCCATGTTCTGCTCATGAAAATTAAGTAAAAAATCAAAGAATGATATGATGCCTTCCAACACCTTCTGCACTGGGTATCTATTACAAATTTCGATCTGCTCAATTCTTTTCCCCTCAGTCATAAGTCATAACTTAGGCCATAACATCATGAGAGCATTTACTCGATAGCTTTGCTGAGGAACTCTAGGAAACGTCTCCCATAAACCTCAGGATCACAGGTTGATATACCATCCACATTTGAACCATATTTCACACTTTTGGCGGCTTTAGCAGCTTGTTTCTTTACACCATAATGTGTTAGGACATCAATTAAAGCCAAGAAGTATATTTCTTTGATTAGTGCTCCTAAAATGACAAGAAAAACAATTACATTAGTGAAATTGAGCTATTGATAAAGTTTTCCCTCTTATAGGTAAGAATGAGACATACCTTCAGAGCTAGGAATGGCATAGATGTCAAGTTCAGGTACAATGCAACCATCATACTGAAGGCTTGACTCTCTCATAAACTGTGCAGCGGCATGTGGAGAATCTGGGGGAGTAGAAATGCCACCGCCGCCCCAGTAACTGTATCGACTAGAACATAAAAAATATAAGTGAACTACAAGCCCTGGGCAACTATGGTTAGATCCTCACTAGTACTAATAAATGCAACTAACCCATCTCCAACATTTCGATTTTCAAGTCCACTACCAGAATCACTGTCATCATCATTGTCATCATTTTCCTCACTTTCTTGCTCTTGTCTTTCTCTGTTTTCTTGCTCTGCCCTTGCGCAGTCATGGATTCCAAGCAGTAGAGAATAATCCATTAAGTGAAGCTTAGTTAAAAACTGAAAATATTAAGATACAGGTTAATACAAAAGTCTTTATTGGGACTTTTCCCCTACACACAAGAAAAATACTTACGCCAACATCTGCAGTTAATGTATCCATCAATTTATCTTTTGCCTCATCACCAATAAAAATCTTCTTTCCTTCCTTCACAAAGTCATTGTCTTTGAGTGTAGGAAGATCTTTCTCTTTTTCTTTATCAGAGGCCTCTCGGTCAACTGTAGATCCTTTCAAATCAAATTTTCTGCAAACAAAATTAATTTTAAGATTCACAAGAAAGGAGAGATAAAAGAATTAATATTTAAAACATGGAGGCCTAAATTACCTATGAATTTGAAGATGATTGCTGAAAACATTTCTCATTGCAACCAAATAATGTTCCACACCATCTACTGTAATACGATACATGCCTAAATATTGAGGCAAAAGTGTTTTCCCATGTCTTTCAACAATATACTGAAACAGAAAACGAAACGTTTATGTTCCTCCGAGTTAAGGTAATGTCTTCCCTCAAATAAGCTGGAACTACATGCACAGGGTTAAATGAATGTACTCACTGGATGATAGTCTTTCAAAAACGAGTGCATTCTCTCAACTTCTTCACTGGTGAGACTCTTCAAAATAAACAAGCGATCATAGGATTGGTAAAACTTAGCACCCGATTTCCCTGGGTTATCCATAGTTACTGGTTGAGACCTGAAATCAACATACAGCACACGGTTGTAACTATTAGTTAACATTTCAAGTTAGCATTGACTCTCTCAAACACACAAACAGGGAGTTTGTTAGTTTCTGGGGTGGCATTAAATGACAGATTAGGAACACAACAAGAAGCCATTGAGATCACAAAAAGGCCAGGACATTTGCATGACAGAAAACCAGTTAACCCTCTCAGAATGTGATTAGCAATGCAATGCACAATGAAACCTAGATATGGTCCACAATTTCCTGTGGGCTGGAATGAAACATATATTGTAAACCTTAAAACAACCCACACATTGAGCGTTAATACAGCTACAACACAAATAAGACAACCATATAATACAGAGAATGATGCAAAAGCACAATGCTTCAAAGCACGGAACAGTATAACAGCTCATGACAAAACAAACCACGCTTGTCACACCCTGGCACCCAATGACTGACCTCATGCGCTTTTGTCGTAACTTCTGACTGTAACCAGAGATACGTGGGGATGTACCATCATCATGGTAGGTGGGGTGAGCAGGAAGAGTGAAAGAACGGTGCAACCCATGAGGCGATTCATGCCAACTGTCGTCAGGCTGTGCTCTTCGCCACATTTGATAGCGTTGGGTCCTAACCACAACCCAGAATTTGTTCACTAAGTTGAGGGAAGACAATATCATTTTATCTTTTTTTTTTTTAAACTAGTTATCAAATGAAAGGAACATTAAGAAAAGGAAACTAAGAAAGTCAAAATTCACAATGCGGATGAGTTGTGCTGTGCAACATACACCTTGGTCTCAAATCACAAAATCTAACTTGATAATAAATGAAAAAGAAGTTACACCTAATGAGAAACAAGTATGTTTTTGTTGAATTCTTTTGTTTCTGAAATAATAGATCTGTTATTTCTTCAAAGTAAGTGTAGCTGTTCGTAGCAATGTTGTTGTGAACATATAATAAGCACTGCATGCATGGTATAAATAATTTGTTTAAGAAGAATGCTTAGAAGCCTGTGCAGCTACGAAGTAAGACAACTTTACAATAAGATAATATTACTCGACAGGTGCTTGTAAAACACAGGAAATGACAAAGATAAGAAAATTATCTACATCCTCAAGCTATAGATAAACTTTATGACAGAAAATTGTTACTTGCCTCGTCATTGATTCCTTGTAGTCAATGTCATCAACACCAAAGCGCTCACGCAAGTTGCGAAAAACTAGAGGGCAGTATTCTTTGACTTTGAAGTGGCTGGGCATATTTTCCCTAAAAATGATTTATGCATCAGACATTGCATCATGAAATTCAAATGGAATTCTTTTTGATGTTAAGGTGACAATATTTTGAAAAATACTGACTTGTTGAAAAGATGATTATCAACTTTGAGCTTAGAATAAGCCTTGAAGTCATCTGGCAAAAGCATGACAGGAATTGTCATGTGGCTCAATTCATTGATCTGAAACAGAAAGAAAAGGCATTTAATTTGGGAAGTGAAGTAAGAATAAACAAAATACACAACATTTGCAGAAAACAAGGAGTAAAGTAATAAGATAAGAAAATCAGACATTTATAGCACTTCAATTTGAATGAATAAATGAATGAATCAATCAATCTATCAATCAATGATAAGTTGCCCTGAAAGCCAGATGTCACATACTTCCATGTCTTAACAGGATGGAGGCACAAGAGTGAAAAGTGACAAAAAAGACTGAATTGAAGGCCAAAGAGTCAAAATAGAGGTTGAAATCTATGTCTTTTGTGTGACAGGTAATGACAAATTGATTTGAATGGAATGGGAATAACCATAACTAATGAGGAAAAGCAAATGCAAGATAAGTAGAGACAGGGGGACGTCGTGCAAGTGACAATGAATATTTGCCTCCAATAACTTGGCGCAGCTGCAGAATATATAACTTCTGCTGGTTGTGTGATTAATAACAACAAGGCAGATAACCCCAACTTATACTTTGAAGGTTCGTGATGACTTACTGTGTGGTTGACTCCCCACATGAAGACGGAAAGGAGAGGCTCATTGGCTCGGAATAACTTTACTTTTTGATGTTTAACTCGAAAATGTTTCTTTTTGAGCTTGCTCAAAGCTCCTTGGGTCGTTGGCAGACTCATTGCAGAACAAGTTTTAGGCCGAACGATGCAAAATACAGCGGCAGCAGCCTATCGTTAGGCTTCAGATGCGACAAAGACCCCCATTTAGCAGCCAAAGGGCGTCGTTGAACTGTTGATAGGGGGTTGCGACGTTGATTAGAACTAGTTGCCAAAGATGCAGACCACTTTCAAACTACGACGCAAACGAAAAGCAGAAAATAATCACGGGCAAGAAAGTTTTCAACAGCTAGGAGAGGCAGGCAGCTGATAACTGATCCAGTTGGTCGTGAGTAAGGTGTGTTCGTGTATTCAGCCGGCCTCGCGACGACTGACGACTGACCGCTGGACCACTTGGGCAAGTGAACACGCCCTCCCCCACCCTCCCCCCTCCCCCTCTCGCCCCAATGTTGAATGTTGACGTCTAGAATGGTTTCTGCTGCATGCTGTTATTTTTTGCCGGTTATAATCAAATACTTCGGCATTTATAATGTTCGTGCTGGCAGAAATGAAACATGTCATTCGGACACCACCATGGAAGTTTAACGTCAAATTAACTGATGCCATTGCAGAGGAGTTAAACAAGAAACTTGCCAACAAGGTAACATTGTATATCTGTCTGTCATAACCTGCAGCGCACCGTGGTAATAGAACCGCAAACTGTTTGTCTTTTCTGTATTTTCCTGAACTCGCACCTCTCTCAGGGCAAAATTTCTTCTGAGGATTGTGCATGTTGTGTGCCTGCCTGTTTGCTCCATTGCCATGTGTGTTTCCATGCTCTCATTGTCACAGGTTGTCCTGAACGTTGGTCTCTGTATAGCTTTACATGACATTATTTCCATGGAGGATTCCTTCATTTTTCCTGGAGATGGAGCAGCGCACACCAAAGTTAGATTCCGATATGTTGTATTCCGGCCTTTCACAGAGGAAATCCTTACTGGCAAAATTCGGAGTTGCAGCCCAGAAGGTGTTCATGGTAAGCGAGAGAGCCTTGCCTGCCTTTACATCTCTTACATGACATCGCTTTGCCTTAATGTTCAGTTCATGTAAATGTGGTTTCAATTTTGGACATTTCTTCGCTACAGTAACTCTAGGGTTTTTTGACGATATAATTATTCCTCCAACTGCGTTACAACATCCATCCCGCTTTGATGAGACAGAGCAGGTCTGGGTGTGGGAATACGACACAGGAGCAGATGGAGAGAAACATGACCTGTTTATGGATGCAGGTAAATAATATGGCTAGTGATTTTGTTTCTATCTTACTATGTTTTGTTCAATTTTACTTTCATTGTTTGTCTGTTTGTAGGTGAACCTATTAGATTCCGAGTTACTGCTGAGAATTTCACAGAAACTTCCCCTACTGGCCCAGAAACTCCAGATGTAGGTGTACCTGCTGATGCAGCTAAACCTGAACAAAAAATACCTTTCACACTAACGGTAAGTTTCTTTAATGTTTGCATGAAATTCTATACTCTCTCTTCTTTACTGATATACTGTCATTTTTGTGGTGTCAATAGGGTGGCATAAGTGAACCAGGCCTGGGACTGTTGTCATGGTGGTCCTCATAATTTCTTCTATTGATCATGATCTGATGTGTGTGTTCCTGTGAGTGAAATCAATTGTCTTGTAAATAAGGTGTACAGCTCTATTAATAATAGATTTACATTAAGGGATGTATTTATTGGTTTATTTTCCCAAAAACAATTTGGTACTCAGCTCTTTTTTTTCTCTATGTATCTATAGTACTTGTTTTGTACAAATTTTTACATGGTCGTTGATAAGGGAGACAGAAACATTTCACGAAGTAGAGTAACAATAAAGGAAAGCAGTCGTCAATATAATTTGCTGGTTGCATGGCAATTATTCTTCACATAGATTTGTCTGATGTCACTGATTGTTCAATTATGAGGTTGAAGGACAACTTAGGCATTTGGGGTTGTTAAGCCATAGCCATAGGGACCAATCAGTAGCAATATATCCCACCAAGTAGTGATAAACATTATTACAGCATTGGCAGGAAACAACCTTTTCAGTGTTCTGGTTCGGGAAGTTTGTTTTCCTGTTGGTGGGAGGGGTGGGTTTTTGTAATCAAAACAATATCTTTCAAAATAATTTTCATTCCATTCAAATTCAAAATTCTTCTTAAGATTTCTGCTGTTTTTACTTGTGAGTTTAATCAAGTCTCCAGAAATGCATTTTCCAATGAATACTGTGGTCTCCATTCTCTCTAGACTGGCATTAGACTCACTCATTCACTTTATCATTGATAACAATCTGTTTCCCCTCTACTAACGAGTAATAGTCGTTCTATTGAGAGCACTCAACATAAGTAGACTTTAACTGAGCAATTACAAGGCCTTAGAAGAGAAAAGGGATATAAAGAAACAATATCAAATGAGACTGTCTTGCATAAAATTGGTTTGGAAAACTTGCTTGAGTATATATTTTGATGTGGAGAAGTGAAGTGAAGTACAATAGCCATTTCTTAATTACTAGGACTTCGAACAACTATGAAAATATCTTTGGAAACCACAAATCATACTCTTCGTTTGAAGTACATGATTTCAGATATGCTTTCTATGTTACAAGTTTATTTTTCTCCATGAAAAAATAATGCACGTACATATGTACATTTTTAATATTTTTCTTCATTAATGTTTGCTGGAGACTTTCATACTTACTTCAGACCTCTTTAAAAGAAATCACAAATGCCTTGCCTTTTTACAAGTAGTCAAAAAACAATCAATTTTTAAAATTCTACATGGAGGGGAATATTATTTTACTCCTTACTAATTGTAAAATGAGAGGGATATAGTTGGGAAAGATCAAGTCATCACAATGTCTACAGGGGCATTGCAAATTTTCATCTACAATGAAGGAAGTAAATACTTTTGGTATAAGATGGGTGTTATATTTACATGAATCTTGCTGCTCCCCTCTGCATGACTTTGCCTTTCTTTCCAACATGTCAACAGTCAACATGTTTTCACACCTATAAAGTGGCATTGAAAATTAGCTGATGACGTTCACACTGGCAATAAAAGTAACACACGCCTCTGAAGTCAGTGAAATTAAAGAAGATGAAATTTTCCCCCCCAATAAAGTATATGAAACTAAAACCCACTTTGAATGATATCTCACCTCAAATTTCTTTGGAAGCAAGAAGACAAAAATTGTTCTTGAGAAGTTAGAGGTGCCCACTTTTTCACCAAACAATATTTGGGCTGCAACATTATTATCTTTCAGTCTTGAAAGTATCAGTTAAATGAAGAGAAGATCTAAGCAGAAGACTAAAGGGAAAATAATACGTATTGTTTGTCCTGACAAAAAGTGTTTCTTGTTGTCTAAATGTCACTAGTTCCTCACAAAAGTGATCAGAATCTGCTGCACCTTTTTGTTCCTTGTATTGCCCATAAGAAAACTTCTTGGAGCAACATCAGAGAGATAAGGATGAGTGACCATTTCCAATTAAGCCTCGGCTGCCAATTTAATTTCCCAAAAAATCATTGTTTGTAGGTACTCACACGATATGTTATAAAAGATTCCAAAAAAGGACAAGGTACAGAAGGTGCCCCATACCCTTACTTTAATATAATGTTACTCCAAGTTATGATATTAAATTTTTTTGCCAACCCTATTTATTGGACACTGCACTTGATAGAATCTTTACACTATTACACTAGTGTACTAATACCTACAAACACAATATATAGTTAACCTACAGTTCATATGGAGGACGTATATTTGAAGTCAGAATAAATCACTCTCTTGGTTAGGATGATTAGAGGTACAGCAACATGTTTTCAAATGGAGATTTTTGCAGCAAAATTGTACGGGTCCTTGCATGATCCCTTTTTATCAGCCATCCTCCGTTTTCTATCTATAACACAGAATGGGGTTGCAAATGTTGTTGTTGTTTCTTGTTTAATCTTATTCTCCTCCTTGTGGAGAATAGAGAGTATAAGCTGTCATGCTCTAAAATTGATAAACCCAAGATAAAAGAATTATCGCTTAGCACACATTTGCTTCTCCTCACATTGCTGTTTGTTTTCCATTTGACTTATTGTGCACAAAAACACACAACAACTGGTTTCTATATTTTACAGATACAGTAGATATCTTTTTCTACAATTTTTTAACAACACATTTCATACAGGTATTTGATGCTTGTCGTTAATTTGGTAAGTTAACAGTTAAAAATGTGATGACTGCATCTGGGCTTAGTTCTTCATATTGTCAGCATGTTGTAAAATCAACAAAGAACTTTAACAGAGAAACAAAAAAACAACTTTTTGATGTCAGTGCGAAAAAAAAAATTCTGTAGAACGGGGTGAATTCCCGACCACATCTCAATCCATCAGGTACAAAGTTATGCCTATATCAATCAACACACGCTCACGCACACATACACTCGCACATTATCATCACTACTACTCTTTGGAAGAATGTCTTTTTTTTCTTCAACTTTTTTTTTTCAATTAATGGTGAAGTAGCCGGTGCACGCCACGCACATGCCACTCCTGATGTATCACAGCTATAACACAATTTGTTCCGTCAGTAAAGAAGAAAAATAAGAGAAGAGAGAAACGAAAAGGGGCCCGTCCGGACGCGAAAGCCCGGCGTGCGACGGGGAGGCCTCTCGGGACCCTCGGTCTCGGTGTTTGGCGTGAGGTTGGACAGCGTCCGCGATCCGCGCGTCTGGGGCTCCGTCGGCGCGGTCTACTCGATGACCAGGCAGCGGGGCAGATGCTCCCGGAGGTACTCGAACAGCTCTTGGGACGCGCCGGGACAGTTGGTGAGCTCCAGCTCCTGGAGGTGGCGAAGCTGAATCAAGCTGGACAGCCCGCTGGACGTGAGCTGCGGGCACCCTGCCAGACAGAGAGGGAAACGGCGTTCGACTCGAGAGCCAGAGAGAAAAGGCACGCTGCGGCCCCGCGAGGGTAGGCAACCGGTAGGCGCCACGCCGCCACCATGGCGCCACCCACCCTCGCGTGACGGCAAGCGGCGCTCGCTTTCGTGCTCGCACCCCTCCCCCTCCCCTCCCCTTTGCCGTCCGGGGTGGACCGAGCAAACACGCCGAGGGCCTGGACTCACCTGCGAGGGACAACACCTGCAGGTTCCGCATGCCGCACAGGTGCTGCAGCCCGAAGTCCCGCACCTGCGAGCACCAGCGCAGGAACAGCGCGCTCAGCGACAGCATGGTGGAGATGTAGCCCACGCCGATGTCCGTGATGTGAACACACCTGCAACGCGAACACGAAAAGACGTTTAGTAGGCCGCCTCGTGTCATGGCCGTCGCGGGGCAAAGGCGAAACACGGCCGGTTCGGCCGCGGAGCCTGGACGGCCAGGACCAGCGGGCGGAAGGCGGAATTACCAGGCGAGATCGATACGACGGTGTATGAATAGCTGGACATGCCCCCTTCCCTCCCCTCCCCGCGCTGCCCACTGAGCACGCCAAGCACGCCCTGATAGCCATTAGGCCGAGCGAGTCCTGGCCAAAGCCCTGCAGGGCCCTGGCCCTGGTCACGCCGCTGCACACGGACCCCTATATTTTTAGCGGCGTGCTTTGTACTCTACCTGTCCAGGGTGAGCTCCTCCAGCTGGTTGAGGTCGCAGGCGATGCACTCCAGGGCCGCGTCCGTGACGCGCGGGCACCACGACAGGTCCAGGCAGCGCAGCAGGTGCAGGTTCTCGGCGATCACCTCCACGCCCTCGTCCGTCACCTTGCTGCAGCCCGACAGGCTGAGCACCGTCAGGTTGGGCAGCGAGTGCACTGCGGGGAAGAGTGAATCAACGTGAGCATTCAGTGATTTAGTGACACTACGCGTTTGTTGGATTGGTTGAGAGGCGCGAAGATGTCTCCAACATGTTGTACGCAAATCGGGTGGCTGGAAGGTTTCAGTTGACGGCGCCCTTTCTCGCGGTGCATGGCTATCGCGCTGTCGCTCTCTGCGTGGGGCTGCCCAAGGGCTGCCACCGCGGCCAGCCGGCCGGCCCAGCAGCCAGCCCAGCGGCCAGCACGCGAGCCGCGGAAACAAGTGGCCAATGAACCCGCCGCGTGACCCCTCACCCCGCCCGGCCCGCCCGGCCCGCCCGGCCCGCGGACAGTGGCGACGGACGCTACTCCACCCTTTTCTTTTTATCTTTTTCGTTGTGGCGCCCCGGCCGGCCGAGCCGCGCGCTGGAGTCTTGGCTGGAGCGCAGTCCGCAAGTCCGCCTAGCGCCTGTGATGAAGAGGGTAGGCAACCGGAACCCAGCCGCGTGCTGCGGGCCGGACCAAAGCCGCACAGTGGGCCAGAAGACCTGTGGGGGTGGCCAATACTCTAGACGCGTTTTGAGCTCCAGAGTCGCTAAACAGGACTCGAACCGAACGTGTGACCCCACCGATGGATTCCTCGTTCAAAGAGCAATCCATTGGCGGGGTCACACGATCGGTTCGAGTCCCATTTAGCGATTCTGGAGCTCGAAACGCGTTAAGAGTTTTGGCCGCCTCCGCCCACTGTGTGCCGCCGAGTCCTCGTCGTGGCCGTCGTGGCGGCGGACCCGGCAGGGCCTCGCGGGGCCGAGTGGCGTCTAAAAGGGGCTGGAAAGCCCTTGGGGCCCCTTGGAGGGCCCTTGGAGAGCCTCCTCAATCGACTCGACCCGACTCGAGTATTTATAGTGGAGTTTCGGTCACCTTGGAGCGCGAGGCGAGGCCAGTCGTCCTTCCAGGCCCGTGGAATCTGGCGTGGCATGCATGCTGCATGTTGCATAGCGCGCCGCGTCGGCGGGGCCGCGGCCCGGCCCGCCTCGCAATCATTTGCATCGAAAATAGATGGCGGGCACTTATTTTAAACGAAAGCCAGAAAGAAAGCGGACTTGCACTGACGTTATTGGACGGACGTCCATCGCGTTACCGGCGGACGTCACGCGCCCCGGGCCCACCGCGGTGCGAGGCGTGCCAAGGCATTCCACAGCGTCGCGGCGGGGCGCGGCGGGGCGCGGCGGGGCGGGGCGGTCCTAGAGACCACTAGCGTAGAGGCGGGCATCGGCAGACGACGCGTCGCGAGCACCGCGCCGCTGACTCACCGCGCGGGATTATTTATAAATGGGGATCATTTTTGAGCGGGATGCGCGCGATGCGATGCGATGCACCCACCAGACGAATTCCCGGCGCCACGGCGTTTTGTGTTTCGTGCCAGGCCGGCCAGGCCTCACTGTTTCCGCCCTGTTGACAAACACAGCGCGTAGCGGGGCGAGGCGGGGATTGCGGGCCGCGGGTGCGTGCCTCCTGGCGCCTCCTGGCGCCGGGCCCACGGCCCACCAACGCGACCCACCACGACCCACCGCCGCAATCCACCGCAGCCCGCCTTGGCACGCCCCAGGCCAAGAGCATTCACGCCGTTGCACGGACTGCATGGCAACACGCGCACACACCCACATACCTCGGCCGGTAATCGCGGCTAAATCATTTTACTTCTCATGTCTGGTCCCTTGGCGCCGCGACAGGCCATTTGCTAAGCACCGCTGGCCCTTCATTCAGAGCGTGTCGACGTACCGATGTTGATGACGCCGTGGTTGGTGAGCTCCCAGCACGACTGCAGCCGCAGCACGGTGAGGCTCTCGGCCTGCTTGTTGGAGAAGAAGCCGAGCGCGGCGTCCGTGACGTGGTACGCCTGCAGCGAGAACTCGTACAGCGAGGGCAGCAGCTGCGCCACGGCGCCCACCGCCTCGTCCGCCACGTTGATGCAGTCCGTGAGGGTGAGCGAGACGAGGCGCGGCGACAGGCACGCCCACAGCCCCGCCTCCGTCACCTCGTTGCAGCCCGCCAGCTCCAGCTCGAACAGCGCCTGCAAGCAGAGCAACGTCAAATCAGGATCACGTCGGGCATCTTGAGGGCCTTGGGGGCACGCGGGATGCAGGGTGGTCGCCGCCGCGCTTCGCCGCACAGCGTCGCCCTCGCCCCCTGCCCCTGCCGCGAGGCGACCTTTGGCCTGGACGTCGAGACGTCGGTACCTCGACGGCGTCCCTCCCGGCCTTTCCCCCCGTTTCCGGTCGGCGGTGCCGCAGGACCCGGAGCCTGCAGACTGATTCCGAGAGTCGCTTCCGTCGCTGTGTCTTTCTCGTGCTCACAGGGCGCGCCGTTTAGGTGCGAAAGAGACAGCGACGAATCGGTCCCCTGCTGGACCTTCCGGGCCCGGCCTGGCGTGGCTGCGTGGCGAGGCGGTGGCGGTGGAGGCCCTCTCGCAGCTCCGCTTGCTACGCTGCCGGGCCGGGCCTTTCCGGGCGCTCCGGGCCTTCCGGGCCTTCCGGGCCTTCCCGAGCGGCGCGGCGGCACAGCCTGGGCACAGCGCGGCCGGGTGGCCGGGTCGATTCTATTCTGGGTCGCAGCAACGCGTTTGCCGTGAATGGGTCGGGATAAGGAGGGCGCGGGGTGCGGCGGGGCGGGGCGGGGCGGGGCGGGGCGTGCTGACCACGTGCAGGGCACGTGCAGGACGGGGTGGGTATCGAGTGATGGAACTTCCTTTTTCAGTACCAGGGGCTACTAGGACTGTCCTAGGACTGCCAGGGCGGTACGCTGCCAGGGGAGCCCAACCGCACGGCGGCGGAAGTCAGTGGGAGGGTTCGGTGCCATTTTCAAACCAGAGAAACAACCGCCCGAAACTAGATCGATCCACATTGAGCTCCATTTTCGACCTCGAAAGGTTTGGTTTTTGAGTGCAGAGTTGATAAGCCGAACCCACTTGTGTCCGAAAATCGGGCTCAATCTAGTTTCAGATCGTTTTTTTTTCTTTTCGGGATCGAAAAATCGAACCCGCTTTTAACAGTGGCTCCCCCGCGCCGCCGAGAGTGACGGGTGGCGGCACGTCAGCACAGTGTGAGTGTGTGAGTGTGGACAGGTGCTCTTCTGGCATCGGTCATGCGTGTCGCGGCCTCGGAAAATCAATGCAACCGAAACCGAAGGGAGTGAGCAGTATGTTGTTGAAATGTGGAACAAGATTCCCCTGGGACTTGTTCCCTCTTTTTCTTCTGGATGAGAGCAGCGCAGCCGCCCCTCTCGGCAGCCTCTCTCGACAGGGGTGGAGCCCTGGCTGGGGCTGCCAGAGAAAGGATGCACGGTCTCCTTCGGGGCCCTCTGGCCTCTTGGCTCTGGCCTCTGGGTCTCATCCCCTCTGTGTGCTGCACGACTGCACCCCGGTTAAGCCCAGTCACACGGGCAAGCGCGATTTCGTTCTCAAAGCCGCCGCACTGCGACGCTGCGCCCCCGCCACGCCACGCCCCGCGCCAAGCCCGTTTCCGGCGGCGTTGGCCACTGGGGCCAGAAAACTGGATTGCAGATCGGCCAATCGGGCCTGGATAATTTCGGCTGATTAGTTCCGGAGATTGGCTAATCTCGAGGTCGGTGCGCGGCTGGGGTTGGGGCTGCGGATAGGGCCAGGCCGGCCCCCCTTGGGGCCGGGGCCGTGCTCCGGCTAACGGGGCATAAATGCATCGCCCTGGCCGCCCTGGCGGTCCTGGCCGCACCGCACCGACGGCGGCAGCCAGCGGGTCAAGTTGTCGCGGAGGGTCGGCGAGGGGTGGCGGGGGGTGGCGCGGCGCGGAGCCTCCCCGTCCCGTCCCGGCCCTGCCCGGCCCGCGTGGGCGGCGTGGCGAGGGGACGCGGTTGCCAGGCAACGCGCTCAGCCGCCTCATTCCGAAGGATCGCCTCGTCGCGCTGTCTCTCTTGCACTCGTAGGGCGTCCCGTAGAGGTGCGAGAGAGACGGAGCGGCGAAACGTTCTCCGGCATCGGGCGGCAGGCCACGGCAGGCCGCGACTCCTGCTGCTGGCGCGCTGACGCTGCAGGGGCTGGGCTGGCTGGCTGGGCTAGGCTCAGGCTCGCTGTTGTCGATCGCCCGCCGAGCTTCCCGCCGTACCGCAGCTCTCCGCCGCTCGCCCGCCAGCCTCTCCCGGCACGCAAACAACTCGCTGGTGTTTGGGACCTGAACCGAGGCGGCCTGGATGCTGGACCAAGCAGCATGATGCCCTACAGCCGTTTCGTTGCTCTGTCTCAGTCACGCTCATCGGGCGTTCCGTACACTTGGATTGGCAGTGTAGGGCTGCGAGAGGGACAGAGCCCTCGCCGACGTCCTTGTCCTCGTCCCTGACCCCGGTCAGGTGAACGGACGCGTCGCACGGCGTGCGTCGCGCGTCCCCAGGACCCAGAGGACCTTATTTAGGCCCAACTTATTATATCGATTTGCCTCGCCAGACAAATAAGCTGCCATTCATCACAGTGGCGCGGCACCACCCCCAACGCCCTAACGTCCCAACGACGGCCCGCATCTGATTGGTCGAACGGCCCTCGCGCCCCGTCCAATACCATTACACCCTCTGTATCAGCAGGGCGTATCGGGGCCGTGACGTAAGCAGAAAGTCTCCGGGCCCGGTGTGTGGTTTGAGGCTCTTGGAAAGAGGGGAAGGGGGGGGGGGGTAGCGGCTTGGGGTTGCAGATGAGGCTCCTGGATTGATTGCCGCCGCAGGTTATTGCCAAAGCCCCCCCCCCCTTTTCCCCCTTTCCCAGCGGGGTAACCTTTTCACCTGACCCAGCCTAAGCCGGAGATGATTTGGAGCGACGCTGGAGGCTCGAGTATACAATCTTCAGCATGGAGCGCCCCCCCCCCCCCCCAAACTCCATGAGGGATTGTGCTAGTGTCGCTCCGCTGCTTCGCACCTTTGAGATTACTGCGCCTCAGATATGGAGAAGTCCGGGGACAGCTCGAGTGACAGTGCCGCAGTCACCCTGTGGGGTGGCTCTGATCCCCGTCTGCGAGTTCCGCGCCAGGCCGTCCGTAAGCCCGGCGGGCGAGCACCCCATCCACGTGCACGGTGCACGGTGCGCGAGTCTCTTTGTTGTATGGTTTCCCTTTCCCCGCTGCACGCGCGGCGCGGTGCGGTGCGGCGCGGCCGGCGTGGTGCTTACCTGCAGGTGGTCAAGCAGCGCTTCGAGGCCGCGGTCGCTGACGGCGGAACACCGCAGGCTCAGGGAATGGATGTGCTTGGAGGCGGCGGGGAAGGAGGCCACGAGGTCCAGGGCGTCCTCGTCCGTGGCGCCGAGCAGGCACACTGCGTGGAAGCCCCTGCGCACCAGCGACACGTACAGCCGGTCGCGCTCCTGCTGCGTGCAGGGCCTGAGCTCGGCGCAGCGGACCACGGGCAGCAGGCCGGCCCAGTGGCGCGGCGACCGGTACAGCAGGTCCCGCCACCGCGGGCACACTTGCGCCAGCACGCGCTTCTCCCCCGGCGACAGGTACTCGAGCAGGCGGTTGCCGAAGCGGTCGTCCAGCAGCAGCTGCTCCCACGTGGTCGGCGTGTTGATCTGCGGTGCCAGCCTGCGCGGGGGCGGCACGGGCCCCGAGCGCGGCGACACCTCGACGGACACCCTGCCCGCCTTGCACAGCAGCCGGGACGGCTTCTCGGGGGCGTTGGGGGCGAGCGGCGCCGGCAGCGGGCTGCCGCACAGCACGTTGGTGACGCGCTCCATGACGCTGGCCCGGGGCGAGGCCCTCGGCGACGCCCTGGGGGAGCGCGGCGAGGCATCGCGCTGCTTGCTGCCCCGGAGCCCCAGGCCGGAGATGCGCTTGCTGAGCTCGGCCGAAGCCCGCTCCACCACGCCCTGCGCCGACATGGACATGTCCAGGCAGCACCACCAGCGCACGGGCGTCGTCGATACTCCTCGTCAGGACGGCGGCACCCCCTCGGCCCACGTGCCCGTCGACCAGCCCACCGGGCCCACCCCCTCGCCCTCGCCCTCGCCCTCGCCGCCTAGGCCGCGGAGGCTCGCGCGGAGGCTGGCGCCGCCACCACTGCCGGCGTCACCTGCGACCGCCGCCACTACGTCCTCGGCCTTCGGGAAAAGCAGCTCGTGGGGCGGAGCGGGCGGAGGCAACATGGCCCTGGGCCTGGCCTCGGCGGTGTGCGGGTGCGGGGCTCGTCCAGTCACATGGGTACGCTGCGCTGCGCTGCCCTGCGCGGTCCGGGGTGCAAGCGGCAGCGGCGCGGCGAGCCCAGGCGAGGCTCTACTGGGGCTGGTCGCTTGCTCGCTGTTCGCTGCTCGCTGCTCGTGGCTCTGGCGGCGCGTCGCGCGGCGTCGCGGCGCCTCCCTTGACGAGCGTCGCGACGCCTCCCGCTCACAATGCGGACTGAGGCGCTGGCAGTGGCGGGCGGCCTGGGCCTGGCTCTGGGCCTGGCTCTGGGGCTGGCAGCCTGGCAGCGTGCTGGTTGGCTTTGGCGCGGCGCGGTGTGGATCGATAGCCTTCGGGGTGGCGCGGGGGCGGCGCGGCGGACGGGCTGCCTCCCCTTCCAGCACCCACCCGTGGCACGGCGGCACGGCGGCACGGCACCGCTCCGCTACACAGCGTCCCCCTGCGCTGCCCTGCGCTGCCCTGCGCCCCCTTCTTCCCTTTGCGCGAAAGGTGAAGGAGAAGGCCGCACCGCAACCAGGTAGAACACGCTTGCCTTCATCCCCGGCCCGGGCCCGGCCCGGCGGGGACGAGGCGAGACGAGACGGGGTGGCCTGGCGGCTGGCGGGGCACTTTCCACGCTTTCAACGACCCTGCGCCTGTCTGCGCACCCCGCAGTCCCACAGTGTCTCTCGCACCCCTGGGGAGAGAGACACAGCAACGGAATCAGCGAGACGGCGTGATGAACAGAGTGGACCACGCGTGTCTCGCCGTACCCCGCAGTTGACACCGGCCGGGGATTGATTTTGCCGCGCTCCGAAGCACACTCTCCCCCTCCTCCGTCGGTTCCGCCGATGGGTTCGGATTTACGTGCTTCAGTACCCAGCCCCACCCCTATTCCCGCCCGTGGAGCCTGCGGACCTTTTGGTTGCCTCACATGGCGCCAGCCGCCCCCGCTTGGAGCGCCCCAGCCGGTCCCAGCTGCAGTGGAGCGAGGACAAGCACCTATCCCCTATCCCGGTCCGTCCCGGTCCGTCCCGGTCCTCCCGGACTTTCCCAGTGCCCCACTCCACTGGGCAGCCGGCCTGGCCCAAGGCCTGGCCCCTTCCCCTGCCGCTGGGCTGGCGCACTGCAGCCTCACAAGATTGCCAATGAGCCTTATTGAGGCAAGTGCCACTGGTGCCGCTGTCCTCTTGCTGGTCGCGTTCCAAAGTCGTTCAGAACGTCGATGACTGCGCGTTATTGGAGAAATGGGGAACGAGGACTGGGATTCTGCTCCCAGTGTACCAGACCTCGGTGTCTCCGCGGTGACCACGACCGCCAGCGTGGCTGCGTCCTCTCGGCTCTGTGAAGATTACAACAACAACAACAACAACAACAACAACAACAAAAACGCGTTGTAAATTCAGGGATCAAAATCAACTCGAGTTCACCCCTTGCGTTTAGATTGGAAGTTCGACACTCGGTTTCACACAGGTTTGTTTCGCGTTGATACCCCGCGTCCAGCTGTCGATTAGCGATACTCCACGGATTCATTGTTGGCACGGCTGCCCGCATGCTGTGATGCTGTGTGCTGTGTTCGACTCGAGCCGTGCGGCGGTCGGCCGGTACTGTACACACCGGCCCGTATACTCCGCGTTCCTCGGCGCGGAGTATCGCCGTTGCCCGAGTAGCGCCCTGTGCGCGTGGAGTATCGCCGGCGCGCTGGGCCGCGGAAACTGGCGTTCGGTAAACGTCAGTGAACGCAGTGCAGTGTGTGTTTCTCGCTCCGTGACGCTTTCTGGAGCCTCGTGGAGGTAGTGCGCGCACTGCATGGTGGTGGGATCTGCAAATCAGATTCCGTGGGCAAATGTTCTCGCGTCTGCCGAGATAGCCATTCTTCTAAGTAGAGACGATCTGCCAACGATTGGTGAGTCACCGTGGCCGATCGGGCCTGAAAGGCATTCGATCATTTGAGGTCCGGCCAGCAGTAGCAATTGCCGCGCCAAGACGCCTTGTGGGTAGGCAGTCCCGCCACTCAGGCCTGTGCTGCGGGACAGCATCACGCCGACGGGCAGGGGCCCCGGCTCGGTCCGGAAACGGAAGCTCCGGCCGAAATTGAAACCGGCGTCCGCGCGTCCGCGTAGGGATGGTTACTGTCCCGGTGTCTTCGTGCATGAAGTAACGTAAATTGTTTTGGCCACGCCGGTTTGCCGGTTTGCCCGGTGCGCGATCGGCCACGCCACGCCAAGCCGGAGAGTCGGGGCGTGTCGGTCCAGCGCGCCGTGGCGTTACTCGACCGACGGACGGAGCGGCGGAGCGGCGGAGCGGCGGACCGACGGACGGAGCGGCGGAGCGGCGGAGCGGCGGAGCCGTGGCGGAGCAGAGCAGAACATTGCTAAGCACCCGCCGCCTACCTCGAAGCGCCATGCACCGGCCGCGACCAACCGACTCATTCCGAGCGGGACGTCCGTCACTCTCCCTCTCTGTCGCACTGGAGGGGCGCCCCGTGAGGGAGTGAGGGAGACAGACCGACACGGGGGTTACGCGTGTGAGCTCGCGGGGGGCGCGGGCCGGAGCGGCACCCCGCCGGAGACCGTTCACCTCGCTGCAGGCTGCAGCCTGCACATCCATATTCGTATTCGCGTTCGCGGCGAAAGGGACGAGCTCCCCAAGAGTGCGGTGGCCTCGCCGACGACACGGGGCATCACCGCCGGACTCGTTGGAGTCACCAGACCGTGTTCCCCAATGTCGAATGGAAAATCCTGCCCGGAGACCCGACTGTCCGTTTTCCCGCAAATCATGGGGCGGGGCACGGGCCGGGCGAGGCTCGGGCGAGGCTCGGGTGCGGCGCAGAAGTGTTCGGGCCGCGCCGTCGTCCCGGCGTTTTGCCTTTCGTGAAACCCTGCGGCCCGGCCCGGCCGTCGTCTGCTGGCCGCTCGACGCGCCACCGCTCCAGATTTGATTGTCATACTTTGCCGGCCAGGCTCACGTAATACCGGTTGATCTGTGGGTGAAAGTAGCGGGGCAGGGAGAGGAGTTCTCCATCGCGGAGGTTGACGTAGTGGCTTCCCCGCCGCACCCCGCCCCGCCCCGCCCCGCCGCGACAGGCAGAGGAGCGGACAGGCCACGCGATGATAAATCTCGGGCTGCAGTCCAAACACGACATGAATTCAGGTTTATTCGTAGAAAGGCCGGAGTGGGTGGCGCGGCCAGCGGCCAGAGGAGGCGCCCGTTACGCGAGTGTTGCTGTCGCGGGGGACGGGGACTTACAGTGGGCGGCCGTGGGTAGCGAAGTAGCTGCAGGCGGTGGCTTTTCGGCTCTTCGAAACCGCGGTTCTGCCGTTTAGGTGGCTGCTGCTCTCGAAGTACGGTATGACATGACACCAGGAACAAGAAAAAGCCACCGTCACTGGCGCGTTCGAATGCGGCCCCTGCCCCCGCCAGGACGGCAGCGGCGTCCGAAACGCGAGCAGGAAGGCTGGCCGGCGACTCCGCGACGACGAGCTCGCTGTCGTCTGTCGTCATGAGGCGTGCAACAGCGCGACCAGCACGGCGTCCTAAGTGCGCCGGCAAATGGATGGCCTGGCCGGACATTCACGGAGGTCCAGCCTTCTGCCGTTTGCCTCTTGCCCGCCGCCTTTTGCGAAAGAAAGAATCGTTTGCGACACGGCTGGCGCGCCGCGCTCACACAACCACCGCGCTCGAGTAAAGCGTAAAAATATAAATAAATCAGGTTGCAGGCAAGAGAATGACCATACAGTGCGCGCACCTCACTACCGACTCACAAATCAGACGCACGCGGCGCGGTGCAGTGAGGGGAGCGGCGAGCTGCTTTCTCTCTCAGCGTTTTCGCGATCCGGGGCGCGGGGCGCGGCGGCGGGGCGCGGCGGGGCGCGGCCTTGAAACACATCAGGAGCTGATTCGGAGCTCTTTAATTAGGAGTAGGCACGGGGGGCGGGGTGGGGCGCGGCGCGGTGGGAAAGTTAGCAGGAAGCGCGTGCGGTGCGTGTGGTGGCCCAGAGAGGTGGCCCAGAGAGGTGGCCCTTCTGATCCGAGCCCTGCTTGGCCCTGCTGTTGGAGTGCGAGGCAGACCAGGCAGGCCGACGGCTCGGCCTGCAGGTGGGCCGTGTCGTGGTGCCATCACTCCGAACCATTGTGAGCCCAAGTCGTGCACGTTGTGTGTGAGAGTGTGTGTGTGTGGTTGTACACGCATGGGCGTCACAGCGGAGCCAGTGCCGTCCTTGACGAGGTGAAATTACCCCGGCGCCGGCCGGACCGAAGCTATGCCCAGCAATTGTCAAGAGATGATCCATCCATCGCCTTCAGTGGAGCCCCTGCCTAGGCACCTGCAGACCGACCGGAACGGCAGGGCGGAGGGGAAGAGGCTGCGGCGGCCACCAGGTTCCAGCGGCTCCAGGTTCGGGCCGCGCGGGGCTGCGCGGGGCTGCACGGGGCTGCGCGGGGCTGCACGGGGCCGCGCGCGGCGGGGCCGGCAGGGACACGCGGTCCGGTAATAGCTGTTGTGCGAGTGTGAAAGTACAATTATTTTATGGGGCGTCTTTCGGTCAAGGGCGCAGCCCGGCGCAGCGGTCTGCAGACAGGCCTCACACGCACGCGCAAACACACACACACACAAAGACGCACAATTGGTTTAGTTTAATACGTCGGTTTGCCCTGAGCCTTCTTCGGCTCTTAATCTGAGATTACCACACGGCGCGCGTGGCTTCTCTTGATTAGTTTCGCTTCACATGTCAGTGCGAGAAGAGCAT
The DNA here is from genome assembly GCF_012932325.1 of Thrips palmi. Classification (NCBI taxonomy): domain Eukaryota; kingdom Metazoa; phylum Arthropoda; class Insecta; order Thysanoptera; family Thripidae; genus Thrips; species Thrips palmi. The sequence continues at coordinate 4,750,109 of NW_023144620.1, read as the reverse complement.
CGCGGCATCGCGGCCCCTGGACACCAAGGCTGGGCCGCGGGGCCGCGGAGCGCGAATATAGCGCGAACGGGCGGAGCAAAAAATAACAATTATTTTTTAAAAAATGTGTTAGTGTATTGGGTAACGCAACACGCGATCGTTTGAAGTGCTGCATCGTTCGATTGGCACTGAATGGCCGCTACACCTGCGAGAGGAGGGCCAATGACCTTGAACCTTGGAGGGCATCGTCAAGGCCGTCGCGAAGGCCCTCCAGCTTGGCGGCCACGGTCACCGCTGGCTGGGCTCTGCACGGCTCTGCACAACCATTTTGAACGTGTTCAATACGCGACTAAAATCAGCACCCCTCGGTTCTGACCAACGAGGTGCCATCGCATTGCCATCGCTCAAGGATAAAGGGGTCTTCCCTCGACGTTCACGCAATCGTCTGCTTGGTTGGTCGTTCGCGAGAACCGCAGTCCGACCGCGGCCAGCCGCGCGACCCCCATCAAGCGACCCCTGTCGTCTGACTGGAAGATTTGGCCCGTCGGAAAGGGGAAGGCATTAGCGCGAACTATAATAAATTTCAGACTATTCGACTATCATCTGTTCCAAAAGCGCGCGCCGGCCGCCTCGTTCCAGTTTCCAGTGCCATCGCGTCCCCTTGCGCCCCGGATGGTGAGCGGGACGTCCCGGACAGAAGACGGCCGCCACACTGGAGGACGCCGTGGTCGGGTCAGGGGTCGCGCGAGCGCCAAGCGCGGCCTAGCGCGGCCTAGCAGTGCAGCAGGACAGGCAGCGGACACAGAGGCGAGACTCGTGCGCGTCGTGTCGGACGATTGAATCTCCTTCACCGACTCGGCGAGGCTGATTCCCGAACCGCCGCCGTCTCTGTCGCACTCTCGGGGCGTTCCGTGAGGGTGCGAGGGAGACAGAGGCGTTGTTCGGAACGGAATCGGTCCCTGCTTGGCCGTCCGTACGGAGTAGTACGTGCTGGGCGCCGCGATGCTGCGGGTGTTGGCCGTGTTGGCGGCCACCAATAATAACAGCAACACGGATGCGTGCACATTAAGCCGTGGCGACCCTGGGGTGCCCTGGGGCGCCCTGGGGTTCGGTTCGGAAGGTTGGCAGTCGGTGGGGCCGCGCAAATCGCACAACCCGCGCAGCCAACCTAGATCCGAGCCTAGATCAGAAACAGTTCTTAGGCTACAAAAATAATAAACAATAAAAAAATCTCATTCAGCGAACGTTAATGAAAGCAGATGATACTCGTTTGGTTTTCTTCTGGGCTCATTAGTATGGGCTCATTCCAAAGATAGTTCTTAAAATCTCATTCAACGAACGAGGCCGAGCTGGCGCCGAAGCCGGCACGAGCTGAGCAGAGCCGAGGTCTGCCCGAGTCACCCACCCTTTGAGACGTGGCAGGCGGAGAGGGATTGTCAATGTTGCGCGCGGGCCGTCGCGCGCGAGGAGGGGGTAGGGGGTGCCATTGTCCGCGCAGGCTGCGCCTCACCGCCAGCCAGCCAGCCAGCCAGACACACCAGCCCGCCCCGGCGGCCAGCCCCTATTATATTGTTAGGATACGCGCTTGGTTTCTGGACTCGAGAGTAAAAGCACGCTGACACCTTCATGTGTACAGTATTTTTAAGTATGTTTCAAGTGTGGTGAAGGTATCATCTGCTAAAAACCGTATGCGGCAAATCAAAAACCGTATGAGGCAGACCAAAAGCCGTATATACGCAAACAAAAAACCGTATGCGGCAAATCAAAAACCGTATGAGGCAGACCAAAAGCCGTATACGGCAAACAAAAAACCGTATGCAGCAAATCAAAAACCGTATGAGGCAGACCAAAAGCCGTATACGGCAAACAAAAAACCGTATGCGGCAAATCAAAACCCGTATGAGGCAGACCAAAAGCCGTATACGGCAAACAAAAAACCGTATGCGGCAAATCAAAACCCGTATGAGGCAGACCAAAAGCCGTATACGGCAAACAAAAAACCGTATGCGGCAAATCAAAAACCGTATGAGGCAGACCAAAAGCCGTATACGGCAAACAAAAAACCGTATGCAGCAAATCAAAAACCGTATGAGGCAGACCAAAAGCCGTATACGGCAAACAAAAAACCGTATGCGGCAAATCAAAACCCGTATGAGGCAGACCAAAAGCCGTATACGGCAAACAAAAAACCGTATGCGGCAAATCAAAACCCGTATGAGGCAGACCAAAAGCCGTATACGGCAAACAAAAAACCGTATGCGGCAAATCAAAAACCGTATGAGGCAGACCAAAAGCCGTATACGGCAAACAAAAAACCGTATACGGCAAATCAAAACCCGTATGAGGCAGACCAAAAGCCGTATACGGCAAACAAAAAACCGTATGCGGCAAATCAAAAACCGTATGAGGCAGACCAAAAGCCGTATACGGCAAACAAAAAACCGTATGCGGCAAATCAAAAACCGTATGAGGCAGACCAAAAGCCGTATACGGCAAACAAAAAACCGTATGCGGCAAATCAAAAACCGTATGAGGCAGACCAAAAGCCGTATACGCAAACAAAAAACCGTATGCGGCAAATCAAAAACCGTATGAGGCAGACCAAAAGCCGTATACGGCAAACAAAAAACCGTATGCAGCAAATCAAAAACCGTATGAGGCAGACCAAAAGCCGTATACGGCAAACAAAAAACCGTATGCGGCAAATCAAAACCCGTATGAGGCAGACCAAAAGCCGTATGCGGCAAACAAAAAACCGTATGCGGCAAATCAAAACCCGTATGAGGCAGACCAAAAGCCGTATACGGCAAACAAAAAACCGTATGCGGCAAATCAAAAACCGTATGAGGCAGACCAAAAGCCGTATACGGCAAACAAAAAACCGAATGCGGCAAATCAAAACCCGTATGAGGCAGACCAAAAGCCGTATACGGCAAACAAAAAACCGTATGCGGCAAATCAAAAACCGTATGAGGCAGACCAAAAGCCGTATACGCAAACAAAAAACCGTATGCGGCAAATCAAAAACCGTATGAGGCAGACCAAAAGCCGTATACGGCAAACAAAAAACCGTATGCGGCAAATCAAAAACCGTATGAGGCAGACCAAAAGCCGTATACGGCAAACAAAAAACCGTATGCGGCAAATCAAAAACCGTATGAGGCAGACCAAAAGCCGTATACGCAAACAAAAAACCGTATGCGGCAAATCAAAAACCTTATGAGGCAGACCAAAAGCCGTATACGGCAAACAAAAAACCGTATGCAGCAAATCAAAAACCGTATGAGGCAGACCAAAAGCCGTATACGGCAAACAAAAAACCGTATGCGGCAAATCAAAACCCGTATGAGGCAGACCAAAAGCCGTATACGGCAAACAAAAAACCGTATGCGGCAAATCAAAACCCGTATGAGGCAGACCAAAAGCCGTACACGGCAAACAAAAAACCGTATGCGGCAAATCAAAAACCGTATGAGGCAGACCAAAAGCCGTATACGGCAAACAAAAAACCGAATGCGGCAAATCAAAACCCGTATGAGGCAGACCAAAAGCCGTATACGGCAAACAAAAAACCGTATGCGGCAAATCAAAACCCGTATGAGGCAGACCAAAAGCCGTATACGGCAAACAAAAAACCGTATGCGGCAAATCAAAAACCGTATGAGGCAGACCAAAAGCCGTATACGGCAAACAAAAAACCGAATGCGGCAAATCAAAACCCGTATGAGGCAGACCAAAAGCCGTATACGGCAAACAAAAAACCGTATGCGGCAAATCAAAACCCGTATGAGGCAGACCAAAAGCCGTATACGCAAACAAAAAACCGTATGCGGCAAATCAAAAACCGTATGAGGCAGACCAAAAGCCGCATACGCCAAACAAAAAACCGTATGCGGCAAATCAAAACCCGTATGAGGCAGACCAAAAGCCGTATACGGCAAACAAAAAACCGTATGCGGCAAATCAAAAACCGTATGAGGCAGACCAAAAGCCGTATACGGCAAACAAAAAACCGTATGCGGCAAATCAAAAACCGTATGAGGCAGACCAAAAGCCGTATAGACCTCTTTGCCGTTCCCACGGTCCCCCTCCCTGGACCACCGTCGCCTAGCAACGCGAGCCAAACAAATCTCAGGTATGCTGCCTGCTAGGCGACGCACGACGGATGCGTTTTTTGGTCATATCTCGTAAACCGTTAAAGCTAGATGGGTAGTGTAAGCGAGCCGATTGTAGTTTAAGCAGAGATCTACAATCGGCTCGCTTACTGTACACGTCTATCTTGAACGGTTTAGGAAATATAGCCGAAAAACCCACCCGCCGCGCGCCGTCCGGTGTGCAGCATACCTGCGATTTGTTTGGCTCGCGTTGCTAGGCAACGGCGGTCCAGGGAGGGGGACCGTGGGAACGGCAAAGAGGTCTATACGGCAAACAAAAAATCTCATTCAACGAACGTTAATGAAAGCAGATTGATACTCGTTTGGTTTTCTTCTGGGCTCATTAGTATGGGCTCATTCCAAAGATAGTTCTTAAAATCTCATTCAACGAACGAGGCCGAGCTGGCGCCGAAGCCGGCACGAGCTGAGCAGAGCCGAGGTCTGCCCGAGTCACCCACCCTTTGAGACGTGGCAGGCGGAGAGGGATTGTCAATGTTGCGCGCGGGCCGTCGCGCGCGAGGAGGGGGTAGGGGGTGCCATTGTCCGCGCAGGCTGCGCCTCACCGCCAGCCAGCCAGCCAGACACACCAGCCCGCCCCGGCGGCCAGCCCCTATTATATTGTTAGGATACGCGCTTGGTTTCTGGACTCGAGAGTAAAAGCACGCTGACACCTTCATGTGTACAGTATTTTTAAGTATGTTTCAAGTGTGGTGAAGGTATCATCTGCTAAAAAAGAAAAATCCGAGCTGGGAATCGAACTCTGGCCCCGACGGCGTGGTCCTTACCCGCGCGGTGAGTCATCGCCTCGAGGAGACTGGCACACGGCTAATGCAGACACGTTTCCATACGCAGTCAATTAGCGGACCAGAGTGTTAACGCCCGGCCAGCTCGACCAGTACCAGACTAGCCGGCGTGTGGCGGGGCGGGGCGTAGCGAACGTAGCGTCTCCAAGGTTCGACCCTGTTACGCTATGGCTACGCGGCTACGCGGCTACGCGGCTACGCTCTACGATGGATAAGGAGAAGAAGGGGGAGGAGGAGGAGCAGCCGAGTCATGCAACGAGAACAAATTGCAAAACGGACGGGCCGCCTCCGCGCGCGCGGGCGCTGCACCACCGCCGCCCCGCCAGCTGTGGACCCGGGTTCAAATCCCGCAATCGGCCGATTTGTTTTCGGCCGCCCTCGCGATGTTCGCTGTTTCGCGCAGCGAGTCCCAGACCCGCGCGAGCCGAGCGTGGCCGAGCCTGGCCACGGGCCCAGCACCCAGCATGCATCACGATGGTATTTCGCGGTGCAGCGGTCCTCCGCACAGCACCCGCATGCCACGTCACGCCAACACACTGGAAATGGCGGCAACTTGTGGGCACACTGTGGGCATACTCCGGGCACGCTTCGAGCGCTGCGTTCCTCGAATCCAACTCGCCACAAACATCAGGGTTTTGAGAGTGACTTTCCTGCGAATAAGTAATATGATGGTTCAGTCCCTTTTTGACTCGGATTGTCTAAGCGCTCTGGACCCCAGACAGTGTTCAAAGTCCGCCGCTCAGACTGTGTACTATTCTGGCCCACTCTGAGCTTTATCGAACGAAAACGTGGACAAGGGTCGCTTTTGCAGGACGCAGAACCCACAGGGCACCGGCCCCGCGGCCCAGCCCCGACAATTATCCAGGAGATGGCCCCGGGAGGACAATCGGTGGCCGCGGACTTGGCGAACGAAGCCCCCCTTGATGCAAATCTAATCGTTTGCGATTTCGTTCGGCGGTGGCCAAGGCGGTGGCCAAGGCGGTTGCCACAGCCTTTTGTCGCCGCGGACGTCGATTCGTGTTGACGGCGCGCGTGGGAATGGCGTCGCGGAGCGTCGTGGAGCCGCGCCGCGCCAGCAGAAGAAGGGCGGCCGCGTGGCCCGCGAGGCCCGCGAGGCCCGCGAGGCCCGCAAGGTCGGCGTGGGGCAGGGCACCACCTCGGGCACCACTTAAGGAGTTAAGTGACGACGCGGTGCTTTACTGCAGTTTGGAGCCGACGATGGCGATGGCGGCGCATCGACGCGCTGCTGCTGCTGCTGCTGCTGCTGCTGCTCAGTGTGCCAGGGTAGCAGCAGAAGCACGGGGCCAAACTCGCGACGCGCTTTGGTCTCTATGTCCCTGATCAATGAAACCAAACCTAACCTGACGTAATGAATCCATCCCCACCGTCATGCCTTTGATTCGAGCGTCGTTATGACTAAAGGGCTCGAAACTACTGGCGTCCGCCCTAACTGGTCCTGGCCCACGGTGATGGCGTTGTTGGCGAGGGAGTGCGTCAGGCCCGGCCAGGCCCGGCCAGGCCCGGCGCGCTGCTTTGGGTGAGCGGCGCGTCGCGAGTGCGGAGGTGGGGGCAGAGGCCACTGAGGCCAGGCAGAGGCCAGGGGCAGCGAGGAGGCTGAGGCTGCCTCAACCCTATGCCATCCTAGGGAGCCGCACTCGGGACTCAGGCCACAGGTCACCGATCCATCATATCCTGGTCGGGGGCAAACAGATTTACAGGCACAATTACCCCCGCAATTAAATAGGTTTTGAAACATGAGTGGCTGCGCGATTTCATTTCGCTTCTCAACTTTATCTGTCGTGCATCGGCGCAAGCTGTGGGACTGGGTGCGCGAGGCGCAGTGGGGTGCCATCGTCTACAAGCCGCTAGATCCACAGCCAGGCGGACCCCCGTAGCCATCCTTCCTCGGGTCATCAGCTACGCCAAAACTCTTTTTATTTCTTTCAGGGACAATGTGCTGCAGCCCGTAAGACCACGTTGCGACACGACCTGCTCGACATTTTGGAGGACAATGAGGCCTGGATGGAGGCGCGGCGGCCGGAGCACGCGGAGGTCCCCCGACACGTTGCCGCCAACGTGCAGCGCGGCGCAGCGGCCCAGCGCGTGGCGGTGAAAGGCAAGCGGCGGCTTTTGCCAGAGGCCTCCGGAAGAAACAGCGCCAATGCGACGCCAACTCGGTGCGGCCGCTCCTCGGGCGATTCGTGTCCGCTCCTCTCCTTCAAGGTTCAATGTCAACAGTGCCCCAGTTCTCGAGGTTCTCGAAGAATGAAGGCACCCCCGCACGCGATGTAAGGCGTCCCGAGGCGCCGCGTCCCGGCCCGGCGACCCAAGCAGCGGGGACCTCTGGACCCCGGCCCTCGCTTGACAGCCGCGGCAGATTGACCCATCCACGACGGTGAGGTCCACGCGCCCCCCGCGGGGCCCATGACAGCCAGGCCCAGCCAGGAGGGGTCAAATGGAGCCATTCTCCAGCGGTCAAAGCACAGAGCGGCACAGCGGGCCTGAACAGAAGACAAGCTTGGGCGGACACGTTATGAGCTCAGCTCCACAGTCCGTAAATATGACTCGCATGAAGCACATGAGCGCACTGACAGACTCCTCGTTTGAAGGGCAGTCGTCTCGCGGGCGCCAAACTCCGAGCGTGCCTTGGTGGGCGAGATGAGCCAGATGAGTAAGTGGCGGTGTCGCGGGCGTGGCCGGCGTCGCGCACTTGGCCGCGTGTTTTTGGCATACATTAGGCGGAGTCAAACAGCGAGCTAAGTCGGTCATGTGTGCATTGTTTGGCTGCTTTGGCGCACCGTGAGGTCAGAGAGTGTGTACGGTAGGCGCGCGGCGCGGCCTCCGACCGACCCCGCCCACGCCATCCTTCACAGGGCGTGCTGGCCTGGCGTGCTTGCCTCACGCGCATGATTTTACTGCTCGAATGTACGGCTACTCAGCGTGACTGTTAATTCGCATCATCTCATCAAGTGTGCGCGGCCATCTCTCTCTCCCTCTGTCAAAAGATGACGTATATGTCGAGCCGGCCAGTGATACCCATCAGCATCGGGGAGAGGCTCGCGAGGAAGGGCGGGACCACCTTGGGCGGGACGGCGCATCGCGGCGCACCACGACGGCGTGGGGGACGCAACCTCCGCCTCGACGCGCCACGCGGAGGGCGAGGACGACCACGAGAGTGATGCCTATTGACGTGACTGTACCCGAAGCGGCTCGCGCGGTGGCGGGGCTCGAAATGTGACAAAGTGACGTGTGAGTGACGGCAATAAGAGGAGGTGGACCCCCATGGCTAGTTTTGCATCACCCCTGTACGGTGTGCACACGCCGCAGGAAAAAAGAACGAAAAAAATGATTGCGCTGGGAGCGGGATTCGATCCGAGAGCCCGCGGAATTAGTGACAAAAAAACCGTCTGAATGGGAGCAGTTCCGTGGCGAAGGCGAAGGCGGGTGGAGCAATCGTGTTTCATCAAGGATTCTGGAGTTCGAGTCCCATCTGCTTTAACTCCGCTTGTTCTCTTGTTTATTTTTCAATCCATTATTTGCTTTTTCTTCTGACTTTGATCCCAGTGGGATGCAGCAGAAACAAAACGATGGCCCTGGCCCGCGGGCGTATCGGTGAACCGCAAGACACGACGGCAGCCGACGCGTCGCGCCCCCGGCACGCCGAGCACGCGGAGCACGCCGGGCACGCTGCGGCGTCGACTCGTTTCGGTAATCTCGCCTGTATTGCGAATACTCACACCGCAGATCGGCAGATGGGTCGCCAGATATTGTCCACACCGCAGAGCCGGCAGCCAGCCCTCCCGCAACCGATCGGCCCAAACGAGCCACGAAGTTGAACCGCGCAAAGAGATGGCGCAGAGATGGCATGTTCGGCGTCCCTCGTGCGTTCAAGTCTCCAGCGAACCCAGCAGACGATGTGCTCCGTGGGGATGCTGCCCGGCGTCCACGCCGTCCACGCCGTCCAGGGCGGCGGGGGCCTTGTTGTGGCCCCGCGTCGTCCCGGCGCCCCCTCCAGCGCCTCTGCCCAGTCGCTTCTGGAGCAGGTGCTGGAGGGGCTCCGTGCCGTGCTGAGCTGCGCGGGCTGCGCGGGCTGCGCCCTGGCCGCGCCGAGCGCACCGGCTTGTGGCAGTCTCGCCGGAGCCGCCGAACCGCGTGTAGCGAGCCGCCATGGGTGTTGGTGTAGGTGCAGGTTCAGCCGCGGCTACCGGCCGCCGCCCTAGCCGCCCCAGCCGTCGCGCAGGTGCAAGTGCAGGTGCAAGACACAGTGCCACGCTCCTCTCCGCCCTCACCGTCGCCGTGCTCGCCGCGTGCTGGACAAGTAAGGACACGACGTGCTTTAGGCCGCCTGCCTGCCCGCCCGCTTGCCTGCCCCAGCTGACTGCAGGTTTTTGGGGGCGATGAAATCACTTGCTTCAGCGGACAATCTCTGCAGCCCCCACAGGGTGCCCGCTGGGCCGGGCCCTTCTGGTGAGGTGACCTTTGCAGTGTGGAAGTTGTGAGGCAAGGAAAGAAGTGCCCGGCGTTGGGCGTACGCAACGCCGACGGGCAAAGCATCGCAAAGCATCGCAAAGCATGGCAAAGCCAGCATCACAATGGGAGCAGGGTCAAGACTTTGTTGCGAATTGTGGATCCGCGGTGCCGGGCCGACCGGGACGGACCGCGACGGACCGTGTTGCCATGGCAACGAAACGACTTGTTTGCAGCCGGCACGGGTGAATCGGCGCGCTGCGCTCCTGCAGCAGCACAATGAGACGGTCTGTCCTGCTCAAGCCAAACAGCGGCAGGCCCTTCTTGGGGCTGGTCCCCGCTCGGCGCGCCGCCCGCGTCGTGTGGAGCCGACCCGGGCCGGGCCTCGCGGCCCGTGCGGCGCGCGGAGAGAGACTTTCACCCCACAACGCGGACGGCCTTGGGGGCCTGGGGATGGTGTGGCTGAGCACGCCGTGCATGCAGTGCCTCTTGTCGACGAGCAGCCGACGCGGCCCGCCGCAGAACAGTGCGGTCAGTGTGCCGCCGCGCCTGCCCGCCGTCATAGTGCGTTTCCCAGCACCCTGCCCCGCCAGAGAGAGAGCGCTGCTGGAGCCCAGCTCGCACTCCAGGAAGTGGGCGTGTTCCAGCCACCTGTTCCTGTTTGATCGTGCGCTGGACGGCCTGCTGGAGGAGCTTAACGACGTGGTGCCGCGGCACCGCGCGCCACGATGGACCTCGCCGCGGAGTGAAGTGCGCCAATGCGCCTTGCCTTTCCAGTGGCGCGGTCCGCGTCCTGCAGGCTGCCGGGCTCGATGCCTCAATTATGGCGCGCACCTCATTAGGGCGAAAGATGAGAGCGGACAGACAGACAGACAGACGGCAATCGTGTGCTCGCGTTACTCGGGGAAAGGGAAAAGGCACATCTCGATTCTCGATTCGATGCTTATCGACCGTTATCGACCATTAGGCCGCTTTTGATCGGCGGCGGCGCTTCGATGCGCGTTCTGCATCGCGCACGCTGCCGGAAAAAAAATCCGAACATGCAAATAGGTACAAAATTAACGCTGTTAGCTTTTTTTTCGCTCGTTTGAACCATACCGCGAGCTCACTGCCTATGAGATACGAACTAACGCCGCTCGTGCTCAGGCGTGTGTGAGTGTGTGTGTGTGTGGGGGGGGGGGGCTGCCGCTTCATGGGCGCTTCACGCCAACCCGAGCGAGAACAGCCATCAGGCCATGAACGAAAGTCCACGAATTATGAGTAAGAGTGCTGGGTCTGCCAGAGCAGGCCGAGCAGTGCGGAGCAGTGCGTGCCTAGCTAGCATCGCCCCTTCGGACTGTGCGCTACACTGCGTCCAGAAAGAAAGAAAAAGAAGGAACATTCTTCCGAGAAAGTATTTGTAATATTCGTGTCAGTGTGTGGGGAGCGCGATCGGGGAACAGGTTCAGTTTGGTGTGTGAGGGAGACACTGGAAAAACTGTCACAGACATGCATTAGGTCGGTCTTAAAAGGCCGATTGCTTTCTGTAGCAGATTAGGAAAACTGGGCGGGAACGTGATGAGCAGTCTAGAAAGCGAAAAGTTTCGGGGGACCAAGTTGGCGTTTGTTTTGTCGAGAGGCTCGTGACAACAGGTGCCGTGGCATCAGGCCGTAAATACAAAACAAAAACGAGGCAAATACACAAGCCGGAATAACAGGTCGACGAGACGGCGGCGGAGTGCGACGCGGAAAAAGGCAGAATACCCGTTCTGGAGCGAAACGGTTTGGAGCAAATCGTGTCCGAATTGGTGCGCCGCCTGCCGACCCGGTGCGGCTGCTGCGGCTGCTGCAGCGGCTGCGACTAACGTCCCCAGCGCCTGTTGGCAGCGCTGGCAGAACGGATAGAAGGCGGTGGGCGGCGCTGTGCCTCGCGTCCACTTCGTCCACTTCTACTACTTCCGTCCACTTCCGACCGGCCCGCCATTTCCATGCTCGCTACGCCTTGCCAGTGTGCTTGCCAGTAGTGCTTGCTTGCCAGCGGCTGCGATGACATAACCTCACTTGTCCACCGACTCGCCATGGCTCTGCCTGGCTTTGCCACCAGCCGCTTTCCGCGTTTGGCACGCGGGGACAATGTTTGGCCTGGCGGGGAAGGGAGACACCGAGTACAGTCCCTGTCAAAAGCAGTAAGTTGATGAGAATCAAAATTCTCCCGATGTTGTTGTTGTTGCCGCTGCTGTCCCATTTGACGGGTCCTTCCTGGACCGGGCTGCTGTCGCGGCGGGCTGAAGGCACACATGCGGCGGTCGGGGAAAGGTCATTGACGAAAAGAAGGCGACGGGGCCGGATAATTAAAACTAGATTTACGGTTCATCTGCCAGCAATAACCAGTTAATTTCTATAAGTCGTCGGCCTTGCGGGGAGACGGGGGCGGAGCGGAGCGGCCCAGTCCGGCCGGCTCAACTTGACGGTGATCCCCCCGCAGCCTGGCAGCAGCCTAGCCGGGCCCCCACTGGAACAAGTGCTGGCCAATAAAACGCTACAATCATCGGCGCCACGCCGCGCCACGCCGAGCCATCCCCGGCGTTTTCGACACAACTGGACTCATCGTGTTGCAAAATGATTTTGCCCCTTCCCCGGCGACGTCGCGCGCGCATCGTCGGCCCGTGTTTACTTGCCTAAACTTTCCACACTTTTTCCCCCGTTTGCGGGCAGTGTAGGGTGGCGGTTATGGCCGCGCCGCGCCGCCTCGAACCGCTAATGCCCGGCCATTTGTACGCAGGTCGCGGGGAGAGTCATCGCCAAGCGCAAATCCGAGACTTGGACGGCGGGGGGCTCTTGTTTCCAAACGCGCCGTCCGCTCGCGACCCACGGTGGCTGCGGCATTTGCCCGGCATTTGCGCGGCAAGCCAGCAGGAAGTGCCGCGTCGCGGTGGCGTCTGGTGGCGTCGCGCTGCATCCGCGCCATGACGACCCCCCGCCGCCGCGGTTAGCGCACTCCGCTCGCTGAATGACCACCAACAAGCGCGCCCCCCCCCCCCCCCCCCCCGGTCGTGGTCAGCGGGCAATGCTAGGGCTCCCAATTCTCGGCCTCCTGGAAGCGCTGGAAGTGGAGCACTGCTGACGAGGGCGGCTGCACGCGCGGATACGTTCTGGTGCGCCTGCACGCTGGATCCGAACGGGATGGGAGGTCTCTCTCACTCTACGAGGCGTCGCGTCTGGGTGCGAGGGAGACAGACAGACCGGACACTCCGGCCGGCACTGACCAGGACGCGCGCCCCGGCCAGCCCAAGCAGCAACCGGTTTGCCGCCCGAAATAGCCCTTGTCGGCGCACAACACGCGTCCGAGCGCACAGCGCGCGCCTAGTTGTCGAGGGCCTCGTCGACGTGGTCCGGGAGGTGCGTCTTGCGGCACCTGCCGCTCGCGCTGGAGGCGCTGGAGGCGATGGCGATCAATGGCGGGTGGCGCGTGTCGTGCTGCGCGGCTCCGCAAAGGTCGTCGGGCTGAAGGATGGCGCCCCGGCAAATCCCTCTCACTGTGCGGTCGCCGTCGTGCCGGGGCAGCCGGGGCTGGAAACGGTCGAATAAAAAACGAGGCGCGGCGCGCGGCCAGTGCACTTTAATTACAAGCCACCGTGCGCGGGTTGGGCCCCGTCGGGGGCTGCAGCGCTGCAGCCACGACGCCGAGATGCATGCTGCAGGCCGCGGTGCAGGGACACGAGAAGGGGGTCGCAGCGGGTCGGCGCGCAGGTCGCAGCGGGTCGGCTCCGTCGGCACGGACGGGTCGTGCGGTGCGGTAGGTCGGCCTGAGCGGTTTTAGCATTTCGCCGCGCGCAGTCGCGCCTCCGCGTTGACCTCCACCCTCCCGGATCGCATTCACGGTTTGAATATGCAAGTCCCTTCGGGTCTCCGAGACCCTCTTCGGGGCGCCGCTGAAAAAGGCGGCGGCGCGGGGGAGCCTTGGCGGTGCCATGGCGGTGCTCGCAGCAGCAGTTCACCTCGACGCCGCTGGCTCCGGCTTTGTTCAGTGCTCACTTCATTTATGGAAATCCGTTCGCGGGAGTGTGTGACATTTGGCGCGAGCGTGATGGCGTCGCGGGTCGCCAAAGTGCGCGGCGACACTGCCAAAAGACGCTTGTTTTTAATTGGCGTGGCGCCGTGAAGCGCACGCGCCGCCCCTGGAGCCATCCTGGAGCCATCCTGGAGTAACGGCAGTTGGAAGCGGGCCGCTGCGTTTATGCAGACCGCCAGCCAGGCCGGGGCGGCGCGGGGCGGCGCGGGGCGCGTTCGGACTTTCTCCCTTTTCGGAGGCAGCCTCGCACCGATAAAACTGGACCAACTGGGCTGGCCGGGCTGGCCGGGCTGGCCCTCGAGAGTGCGTTCGCGAATAGCGGGCCGCGGCGTGGCGCCACGGGGAGGCCTCGCCGCGCCGCCGAGACATGCCGGATTTCGAGCAGGGCAGGGCACGGCCCGTCGGCGAGCAGGATGTAGTCCACCAGGCCCCAGCGGCCTCGGCGTCGTCGCGCTGCTTCGTTTCATCCTATTTGTTTTCCTCGCGAAGGGCCTCCTCGACCGCAGGCAGGCCAGGCATCACCTCGCCCTCCAGCCGGCCGACGGCGCGGGCACGGCGGGCACGTCCTGCCCCGAAATTCGGCTGCTGCAGCCCGCCAAGCCGCGCCGCTCCAGGAGAATGTGGCTGGAGAAAGGTCTCGCGGCGAGGCACGGGTGCCCGCGCGTCCCCGCTGCAGGCCTGCAGGCTGCATGCTCGCTGCGGGCGGACCACTACCGCCACCGCGAGCCGGCATCGGGCCCAGCATCGGGCCCAGCATCGGGCATGCACAGGGAAAGGGACAACACGCGCTTGACGCGACGAATGGAGTTTCTTCCGATGCCGCCGTGCCTTGGCCGTGCCTGCAGCGAGATTTCGAGCAGTCGCTCTGTCTCCCTCACACCCCGACTGGGTGCCCTATGAGTGCGAGAGAGACAGAGCGACGACTGGTCGGAACCGCGCTGCTGCGACGCGACGCTCGGTTTATGACTTGTCGATGCTCGGCGCTCGCTGCGCCGAAGTGCATCCGCGACGCGGCGGCCGCGGCGGCCACGGCGGCGGCACCCACGGCGGGGAGAGAAAGGTGAAAGGGACGCGGTGCGGCGCGAGCAGCGTATTGGGCACATTGTTCTAAATCGAGCAGGTATTTCTCGGCGAGGAAACGGCTGCAGGGACTGGCTGGGAGTTTCAAATTGAGCATATGTTCCCGCGCGCCGCCGCTACGCCGGAGACGCAGCGCCGCAGCGGTCGACTCGGGTCTAACTGCCGCCTCGCTGTTCACTGCACTGTTGCGGACGGAAGGAAAGCAGTGTACCGGCCCATTTGGCGGCAACGCGGCGCCAAGTGCGCTACGCCGGCAACTCGCCGGCAGCATCATTGAGACGTGCAATTTGGGGGCCGAGCGAGGAGCGTTCCGACGACGTTTAATTAGTGCACACGCTGGACGTGCGAGTAGTGGCGTCGGCTATGGCACGTTCAGACAAGTCTTGAAGCGTAAAACGGAAATTTACGCCGCGGTTTTACCAGTGAAACGCCGCTGAAGACTGTAGTTACCATTGGTGATTTATTCTTGTCGAATTCAATTGCCCGTCGGGTGTATTTTTTCCCCTGCCCGCGTGCCTGGGTTTCGGTTTCGCGGCCCATGACACCGTGTCTGGCGTGTCTGCCCCGAGGCACCGCGAGCTCGCAGTGTCGCAGTGCGCAAACCGCGGAATGACGACCATGCGTGGGAAGAGACGACAAGACGAGTCATTTCTGTTTTCCGGCATATGTAAAAATTGCGGCCGAGCCGTGACTCATTCTCCACCCGGGGTGTTGGTCACGGCTCGCTGGTCGGACGAGTCGCCAAAGTCGCCACCCCCGAGGGGTCGACAACTCCCATATTACCTCGTACGCAGAGCTTATATTACCTCTATATTACCTTATATTACCGTATATTACCGTATATTACCCTATATTACCGTATATTACCTCTATATTACCACTATATTACCATTATATTACCACATATTTCTGTGATTTGCTTGTTTCTAACCTAAACTAACGTTAAAGTTGCCGTACTGAACCTTGGTATCAAGGTGTTAAAGCTATTAGGCTTCTCCTTGCGACAGGATTTGATGTCCGTGTTCAATCTGACATGAAGCTACGCGCCATACTTTTGTCAGATAGGTTGCATCGGGTTGCATACCTTTTATCTGACAGGGGGCGCTGTCATGAAACGAGGGTAAGGTCTGCATAATACCAAAATTCAAGCCAGAACTCCTGATTTTAGCCTTAGTCAAAGATACTGTGTCACGTTCTCATCTTCTTTTATCATATATTACCGTTGCTTTATTTCCGTATATTACCTTATATTACCCTATATTACTTATATTACCGGTAATATATACTACCTCGTACACGGCTCGAGGTAGTTGTCGACCCCTCGGCCACCCCCCGGGGCCCGGGCGGGGCGGGGCGGGACCGGGAAGAGAAGTGGCGCGGGACTTATGCGTTGCTTCCCGCGGGCTACGTGAACCAGTACCAGCCGCAGGGCGTGGCGTGGCGTGGCGGGGCGTGGCGGGGCGGGGCGGGGTGTCGCACTGGTCGTCAAGTTCAGTGCCACGCCTTGGGGCTCTGGCCTGCTCTGGCGCCGCGCGGCTCGCGGTTGAGACTACGCGACGCGGCGTCGCGGCCGCTGGGGCTGACGAGGCATGGACGCTGCAGTGGAGTGCAGTGGTCTTCTTCTCCAGCCGGAGCCTCCAGCTCGCTGCGTGGGCCGCGCGGAAACTTGGTGCGCAAGTTTGCATCGGCCATCGGCATATTGGTGTCACCGGCGTCGTTAAAGAGGAGACCGGGAAGCGGGCCGCCAGCGGCGGGCTCATTCCGAACGCTGAGTCGTCGCTCTGTCTCTCTCGCACCCTTGGGCGGCCCGCCGTGAGTGCGGGAGAGACAGAGCGACGACACCGCTGTGCAAAATCACCCGGCAGCGCAGCCAGCCTGGCATCTGGAGCACGCCCAGCGGCCCAGCGGCCCGGCGGCCCTGCGCACTCCAGGTCCGGAAATATGAGATGGGCGCCGCGTGCTGCGTTCTGATTGGCCAGCACCGCCAGGGCACCGGCAGCGAGTTGGAGTCGAGAGGGCACACGTGGAGTCCATCATCAGGCCGGGCCCGAACTAGGTGACCGATTTCTATCGAGCGACCTGACCTCGGGTACTTTGAAAGAGACATGACATCAGATGGGCCGGCCGATACATCTAGAGCGTTCACGGCGCGTTCCGCCGGGTGCGAGAGAGACAGAAGGCGACGGGGCACTGGCGGGCGCGCCCTGCGGCTCCCCAGACTATCGACCGCATCTGCGTACCGCAGTACCGCGTATGTACGTGGAATGCAGCGGCGGCCGCCCAATCTTCTCACGCCGCGAGGAACGCGGGGCGCGGGGCACGGAGCGCGGGGCACGGAGCGCCGCGCCGGTCGGGCTGTTCTGGCTCGGCGTGACGTCCTTGTTGACGGAAACTGTCCCCGGCCGTCCGCGCGAAGCTCGCCGCAGAGGCGGTGCTGCACGGCGCTGCAGCCACGGAGCGGCGCGCTGCGCGGTAATGACAGCCACAAAGCTCCCCGTTGGAGAGGAGAGGCTCCTGGTAATTGAGGCCGCCGTCGACGCCACGCCGTCCGTCCACTCGGTTGCCCCTTTGCAACATAACTTAATTATGCCGCGCCACTTTGTTGGCCCGCCAGGGTCGCGCGCGTCGCGCGGCGGCAGCGGCGGCAGCGCCACGGGGATCATCGCCTCCGTGCCTCCGTGCGCGCGTCCAATTGTCTCCCCTTCACCGCCAGCCTGCCATGCCAGCCTCCACGGCGGCGGTCGGACCGCCAAACGGCAATTATACATGTGAGTGTGTGTGTTTGTGTGTTTGTGTACACGTGTGCGTTCGTGTTTTACCACCGCACCGACCCAGACGCCTCACACCCCGAGCCTTATATTGAGCCTCGCCCCCACCTGCGAAGGCGAGTTGTTGTCTTTTTAAGAGTCCGACTTTGGTTCGTCCGAGGGCGCCTTTTTCCGCCATAGTGACTTAATGCCTTACGGATCCAGCGACTGGTTGTTACGTTGGCGGCGGTGGCGGGGCGCTATGGGACCTGGCTGACCGACCGAGCGACCGTTGCTGCAGATCCCCAAGCCGACCGGCAACTTTCTCTGGAATGAGATGGACACGGGCTGGATGCTGGATCGGACTCTGCCCTACGGACTACGGGCACGCCGCAGAGTGGCCAGGCCGCCGGGACGCCGGGGCACCGTCCTTACATCACACGACGTGGATCCGTCCGCGCGTCCGCCCCAAGTGTCTGCCTGTCCGCGGGTTCCCCGAATCCACCCTCCCCTACAGCCGGGAGTGCGGTCCACCCCGCCGCCCGTCGAACCCTCCCGTCCTGGCTTTTCCTCCGCCAGGCCAGGCGCCTTGCCAGGCGCCCTTCCCGACGCACGATTCCGGCGCCGAGCGCGCGAGTCGGTGACACCTTGCCACCTTCACTTTCTGCGCTGGGCTGGCTGGGCGAGGGTCGGCGTCCGCCGTTCGTGCGTGCGCCGTGCCAGACCGTCGCGACGCTTTTGTTCTACACGTGGCGGCCGCCGGTTTCTCTGCCAGCGCGTGCGTGCGCTGCGAGTGTGTGAGTGCAGCAGTGTACCGCCCGGCGTGTATTTGGGTGCCCCCCCTCTTCTGACTCGGGGGCGGTGACCGGGCGCGTCGCTTGCGTCACATTCGCCGTCAGAGGGCACCGAGAGCCCCTGGCGGGCGGGCCGTCCCGTCGAGCAGGCGAGTGCTGCAGTGTTGCCTACCCCAGGCCGCGCAGGCGCTCCAAGCCCCTGGTGGGCGGGCTGTCCCGTCGAGCAGGCGAGTGCTGCAGTGTTGCCTACCCCAGGCCGCGCAGGCGCTCCAAGCCCCTGGCGGGCGGGCAGTCCCGTCGAGCAGGCGAGTGCTGCAGTGTTGCCTACCCCAGGCCGCGCAGGCGCTCCAAGCCCCTGGCGGGCGGGCAGTCCCGTCGAGCAGGCGAGTGCTGCAGTGTTGCCTACCCCAGGCCGCGCAGGCGCCAGGCAAGCGCGCTCCGCGGCCACCCGCTGGCGTCGCCCTCGGCGATGGCCGAGAGAAAGGTGGACTGGTCCGGTCCGCGAACCGCGGGGCCGAACGGCCGAACGGCCGAACCTGCAGTCAGGACCGGTCATTCAATTTATGCAATTGGCGAGCGGCGGGCGTGCGTTCCGTCGGGCTGCCAACGGCGTCTCCGTTTTGTTTGTTTTCACTCAATTGCTCGCGCAATATTTCGATCCTGGCGTCAAGACTGTCGGAAAGTTTAGACAGATGAATAGAGGGACGGACGGACGGACGGGTGGAGAGACAGGCAGACAGACACACGCATAGAGGCAGGAGTGTCGGCATACGCGCACTCATGACGCAGCGAAATGGAGAGGAAAATCTCTCTCGATCTGCTCGTCTCGGCATATCGACGGGAGAAAGCAAAACGCAGGCAGTAGTCTTCGTTATCATTGAATACCAGCAAAAAATTTTTTTTCAAAAGAGAAGGTATTTGTAAAATGTTTACATATTGGAAACATAAGAAGGAGCGTCCGTCCGGCTTCGCTGGCCGTGCTGGGAAAGGGGGACACAGACAGTGTGACGGCGCCGCGCGCGCAGCGTCCTCGCAGACTCTCCTCAAAGTTCAAGGGATAATCTGGCCATTTAGCGCCTGGCGCGAGAAGTAAGGCGTGCACCGCCAGAGAAAAACAACAAAGGGAGGCAACAACAACAACAAACTTGTCTGCAACACCTTTTCTCAGCAGCGTGCGCGCTGAAAACTCGAACGATCCACGCGTCAATGCATAACTGCTCGTTACGGCTTGGGGTCCAGCTCCGCAGTGGCTCCAGTGGCTCCAGGGCTCCAGTTCCCAGCCGAAAGCTTTCTCCAGAACACTGCCGGCTGGAATGTGTCGGCGGCCGTCGAAGCATTGATACCTGGCGTGCTAAGTGCCGGGCTGGGTGCGCGGGGTGCTGGGTCAGGGGTCCGAAGGGGGCCCATTCCGCACAGGGCTTTCTCGAAATGCCCGTTAGGACTGCGGCGCGCGGGGAGGAGCCCAGCAGGCCGACGTGCAAAGTCCACCCTTGCAATGGAAAAGTACTGCAAAATAATTGCACTCTGGCTGGCCGCGCCGGGCTGGCTGTGCCTGCCTGTCCGAGTGTCCGTCCTCGTCTTCGCTTCATCCCCTTCCCCGGTGCAAGGCCGGCTGTCGCAACGGATTCGACGCGCGTCCATCTCACTCTAGCGGCGCCCCGTCGGCCCGCGCTCCGCGACGGTGCTGGCGGTGGCACGACCACCGCGCCGATGGCGGACTTTATCTCGAGCGGGCCGCCCTGCGTGCCGCCGGCCGATTCGTCGAGCAGCCCTCGTAGGGATACGGCGACAGGGAAGGCCGTGGAGAGGGCCCTGCAAGCCCCGCCAGCCCCCGCGGTCCGAGGTTGCGTCGCCGGCGGCCGAGCTGGCGACGATCCCCGCGGCGCTGGTCCGGTCAAGTCGCCGTCGCCTCGGCGATGTCATCACGGCCTGCACGGCGGCACGCCGGCCTGGCGTGCTGGCGCGCGCTGGCGCCGGCCGGCGGAAAAAACACGCTTATTTTTTGGTGCAGCGGCAAGTCTGGGCAAGTCCGTGGCGCCCCGGCATTAGTGTTTGGTGGACGTAACCCGGCGCAGGGTTAGCGGGTCATGAAACGCGGCCGGGACGGCTGGACCTGGACCTGCCCAAGTGGAGCCGCACCATTACCATTAGAGTCCGTCAAATGCACCAAAGCCGCCCAAAGAGAGCGGCCGCCGCCATTTATCCCACCTGTCTGTCCGTCTGCCTGTCCGTCCGTCCGTCGTCCAGCCCACTGCAATCTTGCATGGAAATGCGCCGCGCGCAGCCAGTCTGCCTTTTTGTGTACCCTACTGGATCTCAGCGCCGTGATAAACGCCGATACGTGCGTGGGATTTTGTTATTTTGAATAACGCGCGAGTAAGTGCACCTACACACACGGACACACACACACACGCTCACGCAGCAAGTAGCGGGGAGGTCTACGCGCCATGATTTAAGACTGCACGCCGCCGCCCCCAAGCGGTCCGCCGCGCTCCGCAGCGCAGCGCGAATATATATTTCCCGGCGCCCTGCCCACGACGACGTGCTCACGACGACGTGCCCAAGAAGACGCACTGCATTGCGTCACCGCGGACGTACCGCGTCGCGACGCCTTGCTGCTCGGCGACGCGCCGCTCCACCGCAAAGTGGTCGCCGCCGACGCCGCCGACGCGGGCTGCTGCCTCGGCTGCTGCTTTCGGTCTTTCGGCTCGTTAACCGCATGACCCATGAACCGCAATAATAAGTCTACGCACTTTATCCCCAATCACGACACCCTTTTTTTGCGCGCGCCTGGGTGAAAATCTCAACCAGTGGCAGCTGCACAGCCGTGTTAAAATAACCGCCGGTGAAGTGGATAACGTAGCAGGCAGCGGCTCGCGAAAGCGCTGGTTCGACTCCCGTCGAGGGTAGACTCGTTTTGTAAGTTGCTGTTTTTTTCGTTATTATTTTTTTTTTAGGAAGGGTGTGGGATTATCGAGTAATCAACCATCAGGCGTACAGGGGAGGGAGTCTAGCAGTGCACCCCCAAGTGCAGCACCTGTAGCCTCGTGCAGGGCCGCCGCGCCGCCACACTCCAGCCTAGCCTCGCGGCACGCGCGGAGAAAGGGGCGAGGTGTGCGGCCTGCGGGGATGCGGGCGCTGCAGTAGTGCTCCCTCTGCCTGGCCCTGCCTGGCTCTGCCGCTGCTTTGCCCATCATTATTTCCGCTAGCTTTCTTGTTAGTGGCACGATACACGCGGCACGGCCGGCTCGGCCCACGGGGACACCGCACCACTCGGCACCTTCTTCGTCTCCGCGCGGTGGCGGTAGTTGTTGCTTCTTTTACGATTCCGGCGCCTTTTCGCTTTGCCCGGCTTCGCCTCCTCCCCCGCCCCGCGTACACTGCCTCGGCCAGGCGAGGAACGTCGTCGTCAGCGTCCCTCGAGGATGCGGTCATCGCAGCGTGAAAGGTTTTTAAAAGGATGACCAGTGACCACTTTGTTGGCGTCGGCCGCGTCGGCCACGCTGTGACGGGTAATTAACCCCACGGCTCGGCTCGGCTCGGTCCGGCTCGGCACGGTCCGGCTCGGCGCCACCTTCACCCTTCACTGCCTCGGATAAAGTGGCCTGCCCCCCATTGGTATGCGCGGCGTGCCGCGTGCCGCGTGCGCTCGGCGGCGACGTCCGCGACCATTTAGAAGGATTCGCGCGCGCCGGACCGCGCTGCGATGCTGCGGCTGTCCCTGCCCGGCATGAGCAATGCACGCGCTTCGACTCTCGGGCGGCAAAGCCGACGGCAAGCCGACGCCAGTCCTGCCAACCCCACTCATGACGCTTATTGCACTTCCCTGCTGGAACCTGAATGCGAACGTGAAAGTAAATTCCGGCGTGCGACCCGCAATTACCAGTGCCGTGCCGTGCCGGCCGCTGCGTGCGTGTCTCCTCGCCTCAGTGACCGGCGCCGAAACAAAACAAAAAGCGGTGGAGGAAGGGCAAGGGGCATTCCGGGAGCGGCGCCGCGGCGATCCATGACCACGGCCAAGGCCTGGCCACGGCCCCCAAGGCCCCCAAGGCCGCACTGCTCGAGGCTGCGCGTAAGTGCGAGTGTGTGACCGCGCGCCGTGTGTGTGTGTGTGTCGTCACACGAGTAGCGTGTTGTTGACCCCTCGTCCTAGGCGCCTGGAAAGTGAAGGAGCGTTACCCTGGCGCCGCGCCTCGCCGCGCCCACCGTCTTGGGTGATGCTGGCAGCGGTGGCAGTTGTCTCTGCAGAGACGCGCTGCTGTTTTCGGACTGACGTAACCAAACCGATGCCGATTGGTGGTGGTGGTGCGTTGAATCGTTTGATCGTCGAGTGCAGCCGAGTGCGGCATGCAAGGAAGGGCGGGGCCGGCGGGGCCCCTCCAGCCTTCCAGTGTGTGGCGAGTCCGGGCGAGTCGGTGTGTTCCCAAGGAAGCGCGCCCCATGCTGCTTTCCCACGGCACCTATCTGGGGTATCGGCCGTTGTCCGGGCCGCGCAGTGTGCAGCAGGGCCACCACCACGCATGAGTCGCGGGTTCGAATACCACTCGCTGAAAAAAAGAAAAGGTGTAGTTACAAGTGTTTTGTCTTGTTGCAGATGGCGCGACCGCCCAACAGAACGGGTACTTCGGCGTGCCGCTGGGCGAGCTGACGAGGCTGCACCACGGCGTCCGGGGCAATGTGTTCGCCGTGGACGCCAGGACCCTGCACATCAGGGACTTCCACTACGACGGCGAGGGTCCCGGTAAGCGGAGTGAACGCGGAGTGAACCGTCCGAGCGGCAGGCCGGGCAGGCCGACGTCTGCAGACGGTCGGGTCAGGATTGGTCAGGGAGATCAACACAATGGGCCTCGCCAGCCTCGCGCATAAGCGGCGAGCAGCCCCGATGAGGCTATGCAAACTCAGCGCGGCATCGCTCACTCAGGGAAGGGGGCGTCAAGGAGGCTGGGAAGCCGGCCAACCAAGACCAGCCTCGGTTCGGTTCCAGCATTACCGAGTCGTTTTCTAGGTTTTGCGCGTTGTTCACTTTAAGGGCGGATGAAAGAATCTTGGAATTTGCGTTTCGGAACTTTGTTCGATGGTCTCGCCCTCTCACGATTCCCCATGTTCCAGCCGCCTACTTCTACGCCGGCAACAGTAAGAACCCCGGCGCTCAGGGCTTCCGTATCAGAGACGAACGAGGCTCGTAAGTACTCGGTTGAAACATTTCCTTTTTAAATGACGAATAATGTGCGCAAGTGATGCATGTTGCCTTGCGCTTACAGTGCGTCCCCGTTGAAGCGGTACCGCGGCAAGCACATCACCATCACCCTCCCCGAGGGCAAGACGCTGCACCAGCTGCGCTGGTTCTCCATCTGGTGTGAGGAGTTCTCGGTGAGTTGGGAAGGCGGGTCGTAAATGTTGGCGCAGCGTGCCGCTTATTGTCCAGTGGAGTGGCCGCCTGCCTGGCCTGACACACTGTTTGACCTTTCGCAGGTCAACTTCGGCGACGTGCGCCTCAGCAAGAGTCTGGAGCTGCCCAAGCCCCACAAGATCGGCGCCCTGAGCGGCATCCACGGCGTGTCCTCCGACCCCGTGGTGGTGGTGGACGCCCAGACCCTGCTCGTGCCGTCCTTCTCGTACGACGGCGAAGCTCCAGGTCCGTACGCTGCTCAACATTTTGAATTTTGAATTGCCTCGTGACTGATTTTTGAAATTTGGCTGTGCAGACGCCAAGTTCTGGGTGGGCCGCGGCCCCAAGCCCTCGCCGCAGGGCATCCGCGTGGCGGACGAGAACGGCAAGGAGGTGCCGCTGCGCCGCTACGAGCAGAAGACCCTCGTGCTCACGCTGCCCGGCGACCTGACCGTGTTCGACATCGGCCACTTCGGAGTGTGGTGCGAGGCCTTCGCCGTGGACTTCGGCCACGTGCAGCTGCCCCGCTCCCTCAGCGTGCCGCCGTCGCTGCGCATGCTGGGCGTTCAGCCCCAGGTGAGTGCAGTGCAGCAGCGCATCCTTACAGTGTGGGGCTCCAACGTGAGCCCCAAGGGAGAGTCCGACTAGTCAACTGCGCGAGACCAGGGACCAGGGCGACCCGAACTCGAGGTTTCGGGACCGCGTCACCTCCCCGCTCGCGCCGCTGACGAGGTCCCCGATCTCCCAACACATCGCGAGCCCTAGGCGGCGACCTCGTCGTCGACCCCGCCATCCTGACGAAACTTGCAGTCCCAGCCCGCCGCCGTGCTTGTGGGTTAAGTGCGGTCCCTCCGGGTAGGGCCGAGGACCGCGACGAACGCGGTGCCGGCGCCGCGGGGCGCCTCCCGCGGAGTGTCGAGGCGCGACCCGCCATCGCCATCGCGGCGGCGTGACGCCGGCGTCGTTAGCCCGCTTGCTTGCGTTGCTTGCACGCGGCCCGCGCCGCCTTGCTCGCCGCGCCGCGCCGCGCCGCGCGGTGACGAGACCATTTTCTCACCAAATGTCGCTCGCGCCGCGCACCGCGCACCGCGCCAGGCAGAGGCGTGTCCTGGATGGCGCATTGTCGCAGACAATTGAGGCGGCTGGCGGGCTGGCTGGGGCTGCGCCCAGGCTGCGCCCTTCCCGCATGGGGCCCCGCCCGTCGCCTTGCCTCTGTGTCTCGCCTCGCCTCGCCTCGCCTCGCCCTGACCCACTGGGCCGCCGGGCCGTCTTCACGCTTCGCGTTGCCCAATCGGCGCACTCTTTCCTTCCCACGGCGTCCCCTGCACCATCCTGCACCTTGCATCCAGCCGCCAGTGCATGAGCTACATTGCGCCGCTGGACTTCCCTGCACTAACACACCGCTTGGAAATTGGAAACGCGACGTCGCCAGACGCTGAAGAAGCTTGCCCAGCCCTTTGCCGCTTGCCGCTCCTTCCACCGCCCTGCCCTGCAGCATGCCCCCCGGCCCCCCGCGCCGTGGCCCCGCCGCCGAAGCCCTCCCGTAGCCTGGGGGACCGCCAAGCGGTGCCAAGCGCGCCAAGCGGCCTCAAGCCATCCGGGACGACCAACAAGACCGCCTGGCCTGACCAGCCTGACGGACTGCGGGACCTCACTGGACACGACGCTGGAGAAGGGACGACGCCGCTCACAAGAAGACGACGAGGACACACGGACGATGAGCAGTCCGGCGCACACAGCGCGGCAGAAGAGGATTGGACACAGACGTGACCGCGGGGACCACGGGGACCGAAGGACAGAAGACAGACGGACAGCTCTGCAAGGTCAAGGTCAAGGCCAGGGCCAAGGCCGTCATCGCCGCCCCTAATCCGCCTGCCTATGTCTGTTGCAGAAGCAGCAGCGCTCGCTGCAGTCGCACCCCGCGTTCACGCAGGGTCTGTCCTCCCCCCCAGAGTCCGTGCTCTCGCTGTTCAACGCGGCGCAGAACGTGCGGCCCACCACCTACCGCCCCCACACCCACCGCCGCCAGCCCGCCCCCCTGCTCCCCTCCGGCCCCTCGGGCCCCTCGGGCCCCGCCCCTCAGGGCCCTCAGGGCCATGGCTTTGGCCAGAGCTTTGGCCAGAGCTTTGGCCACGGCCCGCAGCCGGCGTCCTCCAACCAGGACGAATCCGCCGTACAGATCCTGCCCTCCATCCCGCTGCTCAACTTCGACCAGCGCAGCTCGGGCCCGCCGCCCTTCCAGCAGCAGCCATTCCAACAGCAACCCTTCCAACAGCAGCCCTTCCAACAACAGCCCTTCC
This sequence comes from Thrips palmi, assembly GCF_012932325.1. NCBI lineage: Eukaryota > Metazoa > Arthropoda > Insecta > Thysanoptera > Thripidae > Thrips > Thrips palmi. Next base: position 4,724,345 of record NW_023144620.1, on the reverse strand, counting down.
AGCAGCCCTTCCAACAGCCCTTCCAGCAGCAGGACTCGGGGCACAACCCGCAACAGCGGCAGCAGCTCGCCGCGCCGCCACTCCAGCCGAGCTTCCAGCAACAGCAGCCTTTCCAGCCAACGCACCGGCTGCAGCAGCTACACGAGCTGTCCGTCCAGCAACACCGGTTCCAGCTCCAGCAGCAGCAGCAGCAGCAGCAGCAGCAACAGCCCTTCCGACAGGCGAAGACGCTCCAGCCCGAACACACCCTCAAGATCCAGGCCCTCCAGCAGTCGCACCTTCTCCAGGTGCAGGAGCAGCAGCGGCAGCGGGAAGCTCAGGAACAGCAGCGCCAACGCCTTCAGGAGCAACAGTTCCAGGATCAGTCAAGGCAGCAACAGTTCCAGGACCAGCCAAAGCAGCAGCAGTTCCAGGACCAGCCTAGGCAGCAGCAGTTCCAGGACCAGCCAAGGCAGCAGCAGACGTTCTTCCAGGAACAGCAACGGCAGGACCTCCTGCGGCAACGGCAGCTCGAGGAAGAACGGCGCCAGGATCAGGAGCGGCTTCGAGATTTCCAGGGCCAGGACCAGGGCCGCCCTCAGGTCGGCGGCGTGGCGCTGCCCAACGCGTTCGCCGGCCTGGACATCCAGTCCATCCAGCCGTCCCAGGGCATCGAGCTTACCTCCCCGCAGCAGACGCAAAACTTCCTGAGCAGCTTCCGTCTCCAGCCAGGCGCGCTACCCAACGCGCCCCTGGAGCGGATCTCACCACCGTCCGAGCAGCTCCTGTTCAAGGACAACCGGGACCTGTACGCCATCAACAACCTGGCCGACTCCAACGTGGACGTCAACAACCTGGAGCGCGGCGGCCGGTCCGAACAGCAGCAGCCCTTCAACAACTTCAACAAGGAGGCGTTCCCGGCGCAGCAAGGGCTGCAGCAGGGCCAGAACTACTTCCAAAGGAACCAGGAGCACTTCCAGCAGCAGCAACCACAACAACAGCCCCAACAACAGCATTTCCAACAGCAACGCTTCCAGCAGCAACCCTTCCAGCAGCAACAACAGCCGTTTCAGCAACAATCGTTTCAGCAGCAGCCCTTCCAGCAGCATGCTTTCCAACAGCGACAACAACAACAACAAAACTTCCGGCAGGACCGGCCGTTCAACCAGTCACCCCCGTTCTCGCAGGACCCTCTGCGGCGGCTCGTCCAGCGTCAGATCCAGACGTTCGGGCCGCAGTCCCGCAGCCGGTTCCTGCTGCCGCACAGGGCGTCCCAGTCAGCACAGTCTGCCCAGTCTGGCCAGTCCCAGGCCTGAGCGCGGACAGCATGGACCTGGCATTGCGTCGCCACTCACTCAGAGAAGACCTCCCTCCTTTCTCGGTTCCATCCCTGCAACCGCCTGCAACGTCACACATTGCCGCGCGGAATGACGACTCGATCGTGGCCCACTGTTAAAATTAAATTGGCGAATCCCGGAAAGTGCGTTCTGAGGCTCCGTCGGAAATTTTCCAAGGCCTCGTTTTTTTAAGGTTTATGTTCTATATCTGCTGGAAACTCATACAAAATACATAGAAGCGTTGGAGGTTTTGGAATTTTCCAAAAATCAGGGGCATTTTTTTCCCTCCAAGTTCACCGGGAATTCCCAAGATTATTTTTAACAGTGCAAGTACCCGGTCGCGCCCGACCCGGCTCGGCCCGTCTAGTCCTGCTGCCCAAAGGCTACTTGCCGCACTGTCAGGCACTGGGGCCCGAAACCCCCACCGCCCTCGGCGCCAATCGGAATGGCTCTGGCTTTGGTTCGCGACAAAGACACGCTTCCAAGACACAAAGTGACGCTTCCCCCGACAGACTCCCCGTGTATATTGCTGTACAAAAGCTGACGTTTAGGTTACTAGGATTATTTATTGTCTTTGTTTGATTGCCTTAATTAGTTTTGCGTTGCTTTGAGTGTCTACATAGAACTCGTCCCACCACAATTTGTGTAGTCAAACTTTTAAATGATTTGGATTTTTGTTTTAAATATTAAATATGTAAGATGAATATAGAAATGTTGTAACTAATATGTGATAAAATAGAGGTAATATTATACAAAGCATCGAGGAAAAGTCATCTTAAAGAAATCATTCATTGTTTCTTCTCGCTATCATATTGTCCATTTTAATGTCATTATTTTGTACAGAATCACCTCCTTACCCATTCCTGTTTCATTTTCTATGTTTCGCATCATCAAGTTACCATTCCTAAGTTACCAAAGTGTCATAAAAATGTTCATCTCTCCTTATTGCCATCCCGGTAATTTATGCCCACCTTCATCAACAGTGTTACCAATAAATTGTATTATAGCTGCTGTGGCTTTAATTTAAATACACAGTTTTACTAAGAAATTTCCTCTTGAATTAACGTTTTGCTTTCATACCCCCTCGTCCTCCTGCATGCCCTTGGCAACACATCCCACACTGCTATGCCCTGTTTTAATTCCAAGTTGAATTCCCTTTTCAGTCCAAGCTCAACTGCGAAGTCCTCAACGACGACCTGGCTTACGAAGTCCGTTGGGCCGTGGCTGGTGACTCCGTCGTCCTGCAGCTCGTCGCCAAACTAGGTGAGGAAAATCGGCATAAAACGCAGAAAACATTTTGTTGCTGTTTTTTTATTTTATTTTGTATCGTTGAAATTATGTTGGTGTTTGATTGCCCCAGACGACAATGAGTACATGTCCTTCGGCCTCTCCGGCGAGCCCAACAAGAGCGCGATGGTGGGCGGCGATGTGGTGGTGGCCTGGGTGGACAAGAACACCCTCAAGGGCACCGCCGTGGACTACTACCTGGACGCCAAGTCGCAGTGCTCTGGCGCTCGCGGCTCCTGCCCGGACACCCGCATCAAGGCAAGGGCATCACGCGAACCGAACCGGAACAACTAGAGTGACGATGGTCCAGTTACAATAACACTGCTTTCCTATCTGCAGGACAACTCCAACAGCATCCGCCTGCTGAACGCCGCCCTGGTGAACGGCTACTCCATCGTGACGTACCAGCGCCCCCTCGCCGCCAGGGACGCCCTGGACAAGGCCGTGCTCACCAACGGCTCGCAGCCCGTCATCTGGGCCGTGGGGCCGCTCAACCAGCGCGGGGAGGTGTCCTACCACTCGCTCGCCAACAGAAGTGCGTACGGTGTAGCTGCCGAGTCGTCGTGTCGAGGCTAGGGTGGGGTTACCGATCTGTTCCATCGTTCCAGATGACATCTTCCTGGAGTTCGGCCGCTCCCCACGGTGGAACTGCCCCCTGCCTGACGGCGGCCACGGCGCCGGGGAAGACCAGGACCGCGAGCCGGCCCGCCCCGCGCAGACCACCGCCGTGACCACCCGGCCTCCCGCGACGCCCGCGCCGCACCCCAAGAAGGACGCGTGGGAGATCCCGCCCATCCAGTGCCACGAGCCCGAGGACGGCGTGTTCTACGCGCAGATGGGCCCCACGGGGGGCAAGCACGGCTACCCGGCCATCACGGGCCACGTGGGCTGGGGCATCTCGTGGTACATCAACGGCCTGCTCATCCCGGAGATCAACGTGGTGCGCGGCAAGACGTACACCTTCGTCGTGGAGGGCGGTCTGGACGCCGAGACGCCCGCCCGCTACCACCCCTTCTACATCACCGACGACCCCGTCGGCGGCTTCGAGCACAAGACGGCCGAGGAGCGAGCCGTGAGTACCCTGGGGAAGTCCGTCAGTGTACCCACGCGTCGGCGAGACTTCGCTTAACTTTTGCATGCTCTTTCCCGTTCCGCAGAGCGTCCGCATCTTCGCCGGCGCGGTGCAGGACAAGCGCGGCCACATCGTGCCCACCGGCACGGGCCGCCTGTGCAACTGGACGCCCGACCCCAACCAGCCCCTAGCGGACGAGTTCAGCTCCTTCGGCGCGTACCAGCGCACCCTCACGCTCGTCTGCGACGAGGGCGAGCCCGGCGTGGTGCAGTGGACCCCGGACCACAACACCCCCAACACCGTCTACTACCAGGTTTGATATTCAAGTAGTTCAGAAGAAGTAGGAAAGAACCAATTCCGCATGTGGGAATCGAACCCACTACCCTCCCGCGTGCAGCGGTGGGTTGACCACTCTGCAGTTTGTATTGGTTTAGGAGGAAAGGCATTTTACGAAAGAATAGAGTATGTAAAGACAGACGGCAGGAGAATAAAAGTAAGAGAAAAGAAACTGTTGCAGGCCAATATAATCTTACTCTGTGTTTGTGTGCCGCAGTGCTTCACCCACCGCTACCTCGGCTGGAAGATCAACGTGCTGGACAGCTGCGACAAGGGGTCGCAGGGCGCGGCCAGCGAGCAGGTGTCGACGCAGGTGGCGGCGCCGCTGCAGGTGCAGCAGGACCAGGACCTGGACGGCAAGGCCAGCATCCAGGTGGAGACGCGCGTGCCGGCGGCCGGCAACCGCGTGTCGGCGGCCAGCTCCCCGTTCGGCCAGGACATCAAGGGCCTCGACGGCCTCATCAGCGACGAGGACCGCGTCGTGCTGCTCAAGGGCATCGAGAAGTTCGCCGCGGTGCACGACAAGGACCCCTTCCCTTTCGACAGCAACAAGCTCCTCGCACAGGTGCGTGCTGCGAGCGCCGCCGCCGCCGGCCAGCAGCAGGATGAGAGCGAGGAGGGCGTGGAGGAGGAGGAAGGCGCCGACGGCGAGGCCAAGTAGCGCCAGGGCGCCAGGGCCCGCCAAGGCGGCGCCGTTTTATGCATCGCGAAATAAAGAGTTACCGCATTAGTTACCCATGTGAGCGCGGCACGGCTGAGGCAGGCACTGGGGATGGGTATGAGTCAGTCCTGCCAGCCGCGCTTTTTTTCAGAGGAAAGGTTCGTGAAAGCAAAAATAATGAATAGTTACCCGACCCACTTTGTATTAAAGATAGATTAAGCTCAAAGCAATTTTCTGAACGCACGCCGTCCTGTGATTATAGCGACGGCGGGTTCAAGTTGCCGTGACGCCAAGCCACACCTTGCCGCTTGCCGCTCCTAGTGTTAAGAGAATCACTGTACCGACGAGAAAAGCAGAGATGTGTCCCTGAACTGTATTCTATATGCTCAAGCAAAAAAAAAATTCAAAATTTGGTAAAGCCCGAAAGATAGAGTTGGTGGACCAAAGTAAACTTGACTCCCCTATTGAATTGTTTGTGAATTTGAGAGGCACCTCCAAGAAAAAACGAATTGTCCTAGCCAAGCCATAACATCCACCGATGCTGCTTTGACTTGTGAGCCGACGGTAGCGACGCCGAAATTGCCAGTGAATTGTCGGGCCGGGGGCAGGCCGTTGACGCAGAGCGTAGCAGAGCGGGGCTGTTGAAGCAACATCAGTCGATGACATGACTTCTGCTGTGAGACGAGCACTGGCACGGGTTGTTGCAGGTGCAGACCCAGTCCGAGGCTGCTGAAGCCGTGACCCTGCCAGAGGCCCTGACAGAGGCCCAGCTCGAGGCCGGTGTAGAGTCCGAGGCTCAAGCCGAGGCCGGGGCCGGAACCAGTGCGTCAGCAGGCCTGGCCACGACCCTCTACGACCACCTCAGAGAGGAGACGGCCAAGCAGGAGCCCCAGCCCCAGGGGCAGGGGCAGGGACCGTCCTCCAACCCCGCGCCCTCGCCCACAGACCTGGCCGCGACGCTGGCTCAGCATCTGCCGCACCTGCAGCAGCAACAGCTGGCCGGGCTGTTGGGCAGCGGGCACTCGTTCCCGCTGGGCCTCGGCGGCCTCGGCGGCCTCGGCCCGAGCATGATGCACCTCAAGTACATACCGCACCCCTCACTGCGCATGCCCGCCCCCGGCGCCCCCGGCCACATGGCGTACGTCGCCCGCGGCCCGCCCGCTCGGCCCCTGCTGTACACCAAGCACGGCCTGGCGCCACACCCCGGCCTGGCCAAGGCCCCGCACGCGCCGCACGGCATGATGCCCCTGTCCATGATGCACCCGCACCGCCACACCCTCCCCAGCCACTTGATGCGCCGCCCCGTGCCCTTGATGCTCGCGCAGCAGCAGCGGCAGCCTCTGGGCCAAGCCGGTCTGCTCGTGACCTCGCCCTCGCAGCACAACTACGTCATCAAGAAGAAGCCGCTGTTCCGCGTGCCCGCGGGCGTGGGCGTGGGCGTGCCGGCCGGCGTTCCCGCGGCCGTTGCCGGCGGCGTGCCGCTGCTGTCGTCCAGCACCCTGCGGCCGCTGTACATCCCCACCGGGCTGCAGGGGCTGCAAGGGCTGCACACGTCCACGCTGCGCCCCGCCATGCAGTCCACGCTGTCACTCCAGCAGCAGCTCTACGCCACCACCAAGCTGCAGAAGCTAGCGGCGGCGCTGTCCTCCACCACGACCACCACGACCACCACCACGACCCCCGCCCCCATCCCCGCACCAGTACACCACGCTTACCAAGGCCACCAGGGCCCGCTCCGCCACCACGCTGTACAGTCCTACCCCGCCCCCGCCTACTACCGGCCGCCCTCCGCCAACCCCTACCCGCCCGTGTCCCCCGCCTTCGAGCTGGACTCGTCACCGGAGCAGACGCCGTCCGCGTCCCTGGGCCCGCTCGCCATCAACACGGGCTTCAACCCCGGCTCCGTGGTGGTGGAGGGCGGCTTCAAGCCCATCCTGCAGCGCCGCCAGGACGAGGCGCAGGACCGCATGGCCTTCGTGGAGGGCGGTGACGACGAGGACGACCTGATGGAGGGCTCGGTGGTGGAGATGGAGCGCCGCAGCTCGGACGTGGCCGTCGAGGACGAGGAGGACGAGGACGCGGAGCAGAAGCAGCGCCGCACCGAGACCTTCGAGCCCATGTTCATCCCGTCGCCGCCCGACCGCAACAGCTTCAAGCCGGGTGCGTCCACCACCGCGAAGAAGGCCGTGGAGCCGGGCAAGACACTGAAGCAGGCCAAGTTGACGAAGGGCAAGCAGCCACGGCGAGACAAGCCGGCCCAGCTCACACCCATCATCGTGCGGCCCAGGCCCGCCATCCTGCGCCGCCCGCTCTACCCCAACATGGTGGTGCCGCCCTTCAAGATCCAGGCGCAGGCCCGACGCGGCCACCAGCAGCTCGACCCGCTCGATTCCGAGGACGACGACGACGAGGAAGGCATTGAGGAGGCGCCAGCCGCTAGTAAGGGATCAGCCGCACCGAAGCAGCTGCAACAGCAGCAGCGTGACGAGGACCTAGAAGAGGACGACGAAGAGGCGGAGGACGAGACTATGATGGCAGCCGAGCGAATGGACACCTACTATCTGCCGCCGTCCGCGCCCCAGCAGGGCCTCCCGCACACCATCGTCACCTACGACGGCAAGGCCGTGGACGCCGCCATCGCGGCCACCATCCCGAACCCTCCGCCAGACACGCTGCGGTCCCCCAGCAGCGCGGACCTGGTGCGTGCGCCGCAGTTCGGCCCGTTCCTGGGCGAGGCCCCGCCGCCAGTACCCGCCGCCCCGTCCCCCCTGGAGCTGCCGCAGCTGCAGCAAGTGCAGCCGGCGCCGCTGGCCAACTACCCACCGCTGCCACTGAGCGCTCCCGGCGACGACGGCCAGGGCGACGGCCAGGGCGACGGCCCCCTGGTATTGCTGCAGGGCCAGGACGGCCAGGACCCCCTGCAGACGGACGCCAGCAGCCAGCACCACGCGCAGCACGCGCAGCAGAGCAAGCGAGAACGTCGGTCGCCGAAACCACATCACGAACCCGGTCATGAGGGCCACGACGACGACGACAAGGCGGGAGTGGCGCCGAGCGGGGCCGCCAGCACCAGGTCGAACATCGCCACCACCCTCAGCATTCTGTGTGCCATTCTAGTGTCGGCCCTGAGATAGGGATAGGCTACTCCACGGGGCCCCGCCCCGCGCGATGCACAGGGGGTGGTGGCGCCGCCTCGTCCTCAACGAGTCCGCCACGAGAGGGCGAGGCGGCCGGCCCGGCCCCTTGCACCGTCCGTGGCTCCCCGCAATCTGGACTTGTAAATATGTGTTGCTGAGAGAGAGAGCTAAGTCTTCACTGAAGAATTTCCCAATGTGTTTGTGTGCTCTGTGGGGTTGAGATTGTAAATTTGATACATCTTGTAAATTCTAATGGGTATCAATGCAATTTTTGTAGGAACCTCCCAAGATGATGTAATGATAAGCACACAGCACAACTGTCATCCAGCACATAAGTTATTTCTTATTTATGAAACCATGTCATTGTAAATTGAAATGAGGCAGCTAATGTGTCAGGAATTCACAAGAATTAGATTTCAATGTTTTTTTAAGGAAGTAAAACAGATGATTTCTCTGTCGCGCGGTGGTTCAAAGGTATAAATGTGATATAGATAGAAGTTCAAAAAATCATGAGGTGTTATGTAATCTCGAAAGTAACAGATGACCACCTCTTGGAGGTACATATCAAAAGAAAGATTTTCAGGGAGTTCTGTAAGCACCTGCGAGTGTGGACAAACTTCTAGTACTGTACGGCTTTTTGTAAAATATGGTTGGAAGCTTTGAGAATAAACTTCAGATGTAAAACAGACAGAGCCATGTAATATTTTCTTTAATCCAAAAACATGCTACAAATATTGTTCAGAAACAAACTGAAAGCAAACTAGAAAACAACAAATGAATAAGAAGAATCTGCTGTTACCATTATTTTATAGCTTCTCAACAAAGCAAGCTTTGATATGAACATTTAACAGTTGTTAGAAACCATTTTAACTCTTACAGTACAAAAAAGAAGAAATTAAGAGGAAATCAATGTATTGCAACACATTTTCTATGCAAGAGATCAAATTAACAATTGCACAATTCCTGTGGGCAAAACCAACAGCTTGACATAATCAGCATTTAACAATTAGAATCTAAGTGTAAGTCTTTTAGATTTACATGATACAGCACTTGGCAGCATTATGATAGAATCATATCACACAAGTTCAATGGACTAATAAAGTTAATCATCTATATACCTAAATACATATTTTTTTGTTTTGTTTTTTAATTATTTTTTTTAATAAAAGAGAAAAAACAAAATTGGTAAGAAAGTATATCACAAATAAATAGTGGATCATGATCAAGACACACCAAGCAACATTTATCTTCCGTTGAGTATGTGAAAACAAAATTAATATTCCCAAAATTTTCTAAGTCCTGATTTGCGAAAAAAAAAAAAAAATTACGACAAAGTATTATTTTTAAAATTACATAGGAATTGTAAAAATTAACACAGCAGTATATTTTTCTTTTAAACAGAAATACAGACTTGATGGAGTGATGCCAGTTAAAGGTTTGGCTGATGCCAAACAATTTTGCCCTTCAGACAACCAGACACTAATAAACAATGAGTTGGTGAAAATTTGCTACTAACCACATAGTCTTCATGGCACATTCTCTCTGAAACTTCATACAACCTAGAAAAAAAAAGAACACACAACACACATCTTAAATAGATAGAATTCAAAGAGAAGCTGATGTAAATAAAAAGAAAATGTATCTTACCTAACAGGTGGATCAGTAGGTAAGGAGGTACTTATCTCCTGACAATCCGGAGTAAAGGATAACAATCGGATACCATAGCTGAAAGGTGAGCACATCACACGGCCATCCGATGAGAAGCACAGTTCCTTTATAAACCCTTTTCCAACATTGGGTTCTTCAATGTAATGCGACAGTCTTGGCATGTTTTGATGAATTTTGTGATTCCTACAAAATATATCAAACAGGGCAATATTTATCATTTAACATAGTCTTTAACACCAAGAAAACAGCTAATACAAAATAAAACTACTACATACCTTGGTATTTTGAGCTGCTGACTTTGATATGAATAAGAATTGGGAGATACTCGAAGATGAATGTTTTGAGCTCCTCCTTGATGAGGTGCGATCATTACTAATGTCCTAGTAGCTAGAATGAAATAAGAAAGAAATAGATGAGCCTTAGATGCCTAACATGAAGAAGAGCTCCAAAAAGTTTTTTAAACATTTAGATCACTCCAATCCAATATCAAGTGAAGACATTTTTAAGTACCTGGAGTAGGATTGCGTAAAAAGTGTCCAAGTGCAATAGCAGCTGGAGCTTGGCCTTGTCTGGTTGATTGTCTTGCTCTTGCTATCCTGAGCAGGCGAGGTCTATCAGGTCGTGCTGAACTGGCACCTGCCTCAGAGGGGCTGTTACCTGGTGCTGTTGAATTGGTTGTGGTTGCCTGAAAACAAGGAAACATAAATAATAAATTCTAGGGCCCTGCCAAACTGGTCTTAACAGAGTAGAGTTTTGAAAGAAAGGGTAGGAACTCACAGGATTGCTGTTATTAGTGGCAGAACTGCTGCTGCTGCTAGTGCTGCTGCCAGGAGTAATGGCCTGTTTGAAAACAATAATTAGTTTTGTTGAATTAACTCCAAGAGCAAGAATTGACAGTGTACAATATTTCCAAAAGTACCCACTTGTGATTGTTGCCTAGGCTCATTCAAATCATGAAGGCGCCTCAAAAATCTAGAGATGAGATCTCTTCGATCACGACCAGAGTTGAGATTCCGAGATGGAACCTGTTGACGCCGCGCCCTCGCCTCTCGGATCACGACCAATGCTTCCCACACATCCGCTGAAGCAACATGCAGCTCCATGTTTTGAGACAGAGGAATGTTCCCTTGTCCTCCTCGTGCCTGCCGAGCAGCTCCTACTGCTGCAGCTGCGTTGGCTGTTTCATTGGGACCCGCATTGGGACCCGCATTGGCACCTGGGTTGGCACCGGCATTGGCGTCTTCAAGGGCATCTTCATTGATGTCTTCATTGGCACTTGCGTTGGCATCTTCGTCAGCATCTGCATTGGAACTGGAAGCCCCTGGACGAGGCTCAGCTTGAGCAGGGTCATGCAAGTCACTAGGAGGAGAACCCGGAGGAGCAGTCTGGATTCTTGATTGTGAGGAGCTTGGAGCTACTATTGCAGAAACTTCTTGGGGGGCACTTTGATCAGTTCTTCGTGAGGTACTCTGCACATCACTTGACGAGGAACTTGAGATGGAGGAGTTTGCAACATAGCTTTGTGAGGTGGATTGTGGAGAGTTATTTGATCTCTGTGAGGCTCTGCTTGGAGGAATTTGTAGGGGTCTTTCGGTTTGTTCACTAGACCTAGCACTTAATGAACTTCCACTGTCTGCCAAAGATGTAGGAGTGTCTCTGCTAGAAGATGAGCTAGGATGGGCTGCTGAGCTACCTTCCAAAGAAGATAATCTCCGTAGAGCTGTATAACAGAACCACAAATACTTAGGTACCAGGAAAACAATGTTGAAAACTAATGGATCATGGTTTGATGCTTACCATTATATCGTGAGCTATCACCATGATATGTTCTAGCTGAATGGCTGGTGCTTGGAGATGATCGAAGAGAAAACCTTGGTCTAGGTCTACTGCCTGACAATCGACTTGTTCCGGAGGGCCTGTTTGATTCTTGGGCATCCACAACTCTCACATTTGAAGCTGGCTCTCCAGAAGAGTCATCATCACTCATTTGGACTTGACCGTCGACAGTGATCCTCAGTCTTCTGATGTTTCCCCCACGTCTATGAACAGGGTTTGAATTCACTTCATCTCCTTGTCCTCCAGTTCGATTAGCCGGGCGTCTACTTGGAAGTGAAGAGGAAACATTATTTATCGGGGAAGAAGATGACTCCCGGAAAAGTGGTGAAGTATCACTCAAAAGACGGGTTGTGGTACTGCTAAATCGAGTTATTTCCAAAAGAGCATGGAATCTGTAGAATTCCAACATAAACTGATAAAGCCATTTCTATTAGTAACTGGACAAGAGGGGGACATGATTGATGAAACCTACCTTCCAACTGGTGCTCTGGGACTTGCATTCTGTGCGGCACGAGCTCTTCTTGGATTGACAGATTCAGAATCAGTGCTAGATGAGCTATCTGTGCCGTCCACTTCAGGAGGAGGAATGTTCCGGAGGTTTGGTCGAGAACTACCCCTGGATACTGGTGGTCTGCGTCCAGGAGGCCAACTAAAACAATAAGCAGATTTTATGAGAAAAAAGCTTGAATTGTCTTCAACTGAAAACTAAATAGAAGGTATTTATTAGGTGGAAGGGAGTACTTACTCAGAGTCGGAATCAGCATCACTGTCACTTTCACTATTATAATTTGGGTTAGGAAATCCGCGGAAGCCGCGGGGATTATTGCTAGTGTCAAATTCATCAAACACAACATCGTCACTATCATCCCTCATATACCCTGGCAATTCCTCATTGTCAGTCATGCTATCATAATCATCTCTGTCTTGAATGTCATGAACACAAGTCCACTGTAAAAAACAAACAAACAAAGAACAAAGAAAGTAGCACATTGATTAATATATAGTGCAGTAGCTAATTGATTGAAAATGCAAAATGTTCTTTACAGACCTCAGACAATTCTTCATGGCTAATGTTACGGCTCAGAGCACACCATCCTTGAGGATGAATTTGAAGAGAGGATACAACCTCTGGATCATTATGAGTTGGAAAATCTGTAACAAATTCTATCCTATTCCGTTTCCTTTTCTTGGAGAACAGTGATGTAAATACAGATGCAGCCGGAATCGTAGTCTGACTCTGTTGCATCAACCTATACATGTTCGGCTGCAACAAAAATAACAATTCTGTAAGTGACAGGACCATGAAATGATGATTACAAATTTGAAACAAATAGTGACTTCTGCAAACCTTAAAACCATTCAAATCTTGTGCTAGAGTATGTAGATTAAGATCATGAATTATCATAAGATAACCTCCTGTGGTACAAATTATCATCTTAGTTGCATCTGGTGTAAGCCTAGTTCTCATCAACCCATTGGTGTGGAAAACTCGCTCATAGTTAAATCCATTTTCAGTATAGCTGCAACAAGCATCAAACAAATATTAGTATCAGTAGTGACTGGATAACAGAATCAGCAAACAATCCAATACGAACCTGTTAATGTCCCAAGTATAAATGCTTCCATCAAAGCCAGATGTTACAAGCAAACCATCATTCTGGGAATACTCAATATTCTTCACCCAATTTGAATGTCCATGTAATGTTCGTATACTTGATTTGAGATTACGTGCATCCCATAAGGCAACTGTGCTATCGTCACTGCATGTGACAAAAGTTCTAGAATCCAGGAATCTATAAACCGAAAGGGATTACTTGTTAAATATAACTCACAACAAAGAGCCCACAAGAATTACTGTTCAAACTTGCTCACCTAACACAATTAACACAATCCCTGTGGGCATTTTCCACAGCATGCACCTGTTTTTGAGAAAGCGCATCAAACATTAAGAAACTGCGCTTTTCACAGGCGGCAACTAATAACGATCTGAAAGAAAAAAAAGGTACCATAAACATTTTGGCAAGGTTCAATCAATAAGGACATCAAAATAGATTCCCTACACAGTACAGTAAATAAATCAATGATAAAGTCATAAAATGTCATAAAAGACATGAAGTACAAAGTCACAAAAGAGAGAAAGTGGACATGCAGTGAAGTAAGATGACAATCTGCATGAGATCATTTTCAGAGTATGTATGAACATATAAATCTTACCCATCAGGGGAAAATTCAAGATTGAAAACACCTCCATGATGAACACCCCGAATAGAGCCTCCTTGTTCCCAGCAGGTATGAGGAACCATTGACGAGTACAAACACTTAGAAAATTTGTTTCCATAACCTAGAGGGAGTCTCTGTCCTGTTTCTCGCATTTGTAACCAATTTAAATGCCAAGTCCGATCAACACCTTTCAATGCACTCATTTTCGTATCCATTATGCCCTGTTCGATTTTCAGAAGCTAATCAAAATCCACGTTCTGCACTAAGCTTTGGAAATTTCCGTTCTACTGACGAAATTCATTGACGAAAATACACAAATATGACATGGACGCTTGGTTGTGGGCTCGCAGCTCAGCTGAGCAAGAGCAGGAGCAGATGGGCGCAACTGTCTGCCTCTGTCTTTTCTAGTGGCTGGCGTGATCACGTTGCGTGTGAACAGGAAGAAGATTCCTTCTTTCAAACAATGGCCAAGAGTGTCATTGGCGGACGGACTACAGCTGAGAGGTTGAAATTACATTCTTGGCACAAATATGTTCTCTAGGAAATTTGATGGGGCGTTTGGTAGAACTGCTGGTGTGTTTTGTTTTCGTTAACAACAAAAACAAGTTTGCAACAACAACAGAAAAGGGATTCTGCAGCCAACATTACGAAAGCAAATACGAAAGATTTTAATTTTTTCTCATTACCTATGCTTCCATGAGAAGAATGGAATCAACATAAAGCCAAGCTCGCGTTAAACTTAAATAATCTAGAAATGAGGAACTGGAACGTTCAAATCATGAAATAAAAATTGTTTTATATTTATTCCGCGGTCATTCCCCCCGGATGAACGTTCTGGATTTTAGTCTGGACGGGATGCAAATGCGTCAAATCGTTAAAAATTGTAAAGATAAAAACAACAAAACAGCAAAACATTGCAAATTTATGAGAAACGTCCTTGTTTTATGTGTCTGAGTAGGCCACCAATCAAGCAAGGATGCTGCATGATTGCCTACCCATAAGGCGCTCTTAGCGCGTTCGGTTTTCAATGACGTTCAAAGGGTTCAAAATGAAACAGAGAGCACATTTTAATATTGATGGATTCTTTTATTTTTCTTGCTATGTGTAAAAATTTAGTCTTTATTTCCCAATTGCGAGCTCTGACTCGGTTGGCTTAAGTGGCTTGTTTGAACTCCTGGGTTGAGAGCATTCAAAACGCCGTCACCACCAAAACTAATTTCGGTTTGTGCATCATCAGGTTCTTCAGAGCTCCTAAGTTGTTTCTCTTCGATTTCTTCTGCAACTGCCTCGCCTTCCCCCCTCTCCTCTCCTTCACTTCCCAAGGTAGTACTTGCTGTAAATTATATAAAAATAGTAAACTTAATAAAAATTTAATGAAATCAAAAATTTTTTTTACTCATGGTAGAACACACCTTTACTTTTTTCTAGATCTTGAGTTTCCATCAGGAGCATTAAATCTTCTGGACGTGAAGCAAGAAGTTCCTCAAACTCTTCTCTTTGCAAGTCCAAAAATCGATTGATCTCAAGAACTTGAGTACGGCTCCGTGCAATTTCCCTTCTGTAAATGCAAAAGCAGTAAAATATAATAAAAATCTTAATCCCTGTTTTTCTATATTATTATTATTTTGGAAAATTTTCAAGTTCTAAGGAAAAAAGTTGCTCACTTCTGCAAGTTTTCACAAACTTCTTCATGCCAGGCCTTTATTCTGGTAATAAGAGTATCTTCTCTAGTGTCTATCAACAGCAAGTGCTTTTCATGAGAATTTGCTAGAGCATTGCTTAAACTCTCTTTGTCAACCATTATCTAACAAAGTAGGGAAGTCGCAACAGGTGAGCACCATGTAAAATTTACAAAATAAAAAAGAATTGACCATGTAACGTACCTCACATAATTGGGAAGAAATACTCGCAGCATCATCAGCAATAACAGTTTGGTACCGATGTGATGCCTCTGAGAGTTGTTCATTAAATGATTCTTGTAAAGAACGCATAGCTACAAAATACCCTAATGCCTGTTCAAGCATTACGTTTACCATGTCACTCATATCTCGCTCCAGCATGGAGTTCACTTCCTTCAGGATGATAGTTTCAGGTTAACAGAATAAATTATAATTTTTAAAATTATAAAATTGAGTGAAGAAGAGATCTTAGTACCTCCATTTGTTCAGTAAGAGTCAATTCATTATGCATCAAAGTTTGCCAAGTACTTTGGATAAGTTCATCAAACTCAGAGACACAGTTAGAGATAACTAGGGCGGATTCTGTTATTATTTCAGATCTATTATCATTGTCTTCTTCGGCATCAGTTGATGAAAGGATATTCAACATCTGCGCAACCTGCAATTATTTTTAGAGGTACAGTATATTTTTCTCCCCTTTAGAAAGAGATATTTAACTTACTTGATCTTTTATCCCCTTTTGTTTTTCTATGAAATCTTCAAGAACCCTGGAAAGTAATTTTTATTCGCTTTGTGAATTAGACACCAAAATTCGGGCCAGCATGTAATGTTTTCTTTGATTACCTCTGACTTTGTTCCTGACTTTTCATTTTTGCTGCATTTACACAGTTTGTGAAATCATCATGCTCTTTCTTCCTAAGCAAATGTTGCTCTTGGCCCATTTGGAACAGTTCCTTGCATAGGGCTGTCATCTCTTCACAAAATCTATATGGTAATCAAGGTAATGCTTACACAATATTGAAGTAAACTATTTAAAAAAAAAAAAATTAATGCAGCATACGTTTCATAGAATTCCTTCGTTTCTTCACTGATTTTAACAAGAGCTTGCCCATCTGGATCGTTTTCAAACATAGAATGAAATAGCTGGCTGCCATTCAGCCTCTCCACAAAAGCTACTGAGTGCATCTCAACTTCTGCAGCCTCTTTATCTGCAGCCTGAGTCTCAGCAAGATACTTTTCCTCCTCTCTTTCCAAAGTGGACAGCTCCTCCCTGACAGATAAAGCACACAGTTTTCCAAATGCTTTAGAATAA
Organism: Thrips palmi; assembly: GCF_012932325.1. NCBI lineage: Eukaryota > Metazoa > Arthropoda > Insecta > Thysanoptera > Thripidae > Thrips > Thrips palmi. The sequence goes on along the minus strand of NW_023144620.1, from coordinate 4,707,821 downwards.
GCTTCAGGACTATACAACATAATTGGAGAAAAAAATAATGTACTCACCAAAACAATTGCTTTGAGAGTTCTTTATCCTTCTGGCTTATCATTGCATACTCAAAGAAAACAAGACCAGGCAGAAAGGCATACACATAATTTACAAAATTATCTCTCTTGCACATTGGATTACCACCTAAATTTAGAGACTTTAATTTTGAAAAGTGGCGCAGGTATAAGATCTTGGGATGGAAAAATACAACTCGGTCACTGCATCTATAGTAATAAATGATTTTTTGATCTCACAACTGGGCCTACTTACAGTTTTGTCACAATCTTCTATTTGATTCAGCCCAAGGCTGAGTAAAGTTAAGTTCTTCTGGCTTTCCAAATTCTCAAGAAGTGTTATGTGGTTTTGATAAAAGTGTAAAACCTGGTTTTGGTTTGAGTCAAAATTTCATTGTAAGGGTAAAAGAAATGTGATGCAAAAATTTTATCTCATTATAGTTAGGTGAGTATTACCTCTAGCTTTGTGAGATCTTCTAGATTTTCTATCACTCGAATATGGTTGAATGACAAGTCCAGTTCCTTTAAATGAATTAGGGTGTGAAGATTGTCAATACTCTCAATAGCATTATTGTTCAGTTGAAGTTTTGTTAGATTTGGAAGGATCCATAAATGGTCAATCTTCAAAATTCCTGAAATAATACAAAATGCTTTTTCCGCTTAAGTATAGGCATGATTTTTTAAATAAATATATGTAGGTATATTTGTCTGTACTTAGGTACTCCAGACGTAGAGATGTCACATCGGCATGGTCTATGCCCTCCTCTTGGGCAACTCTCCCTGCTTCACCCGTGGGTCCCTGCTCATACACATGTTTGTTTATCATGTCCAAATCTATGACGCCGGGCAAAAGGTGTTCGTGAACCCGGGCTAATTTCGCCACTTTCTCCTCCAACTTTAATCTCTCCAATCTCCGGGTTAGTGACATTCTGGAAATGTGATGACTTCAACTTGAACCTATATCAAGAGCATGCAAGAGCACAAAAATGTAAAACTTCATCAATTCCTAATTTTGAAAAATGAATAATTTCCAATACTATAGGAAAAGAAAAATTACAATCTTAACAAGCTGCAGCCCAAAGCATCGACTATCCCCAAAACTGAAAACTGCTTAAAGCACACATAGCTTCCATTTGTAAACAACCAGGTGCTCCTGCCTTCCCTTCCAAAGTACCAACCTCCAAAAGTGGAAATATCTTCAACCTGAGATTATTGGGCAGACTAAAAGGGTCAATTTTCATCTTCTTGTCATTGGTTTGAGATGGAAGAACAACAGTTAATTACACTGCCAAAGCCGACAAAAGTTTGAGAAAATCAACGCCAGAGCATGTTGGCAGCCATTTGTTTCACTCTGCATACAAAATGGAGCTGAGGGAAAACCTTTTTTGTAGGTTCATTTTCAAGCTGAGGGAAAATCTTTTAGTTGGTTTGACTGTTAGTTGGAGGAAACACCTCAGTATTTGCAATTGTGTAAATGGCATATTTTTTTCCTCACATAATATGGCAGAATGAATAGGAAGTTTAGGAGGAATTTAAGGCAAAAAATATGCACAATCTCTTATCATGAATCATAATAATTTATTAAATAATTGAAATTAATAATATGAAACTTTTAAAACATTCTACAGTCCTGCATTGTTAACAATATGACTTGCTGATGAGAAAATATACCACAAAAAACGGGTACTAAGTGTCAAGCACGCGTGACTTGAATTGAGAGGCAATCTCCCTCATTAATAACTGATTCAGTCTTGTTTGACAACACAAACATCCTGACCCCATTAAGCAGGAAATCAATCCAAATATAATGAGGATGTTTTGTTTTTATTGTTAAGTTTTACACTGCTCCATATGGAAACCTTAATTAAGATTGCCTGTACGTAACCTTACAGGAAGCACTATGAGCAGATATTCAGTACTGGGCAGCCCTTCAAATTCATGTTGCTTGCAGAAGCTTAATGTACCGCAAATCACAAGTACATGAACTGACACAGTGCAAGCAACCAGGAATGCATGTACATCCTCTGGTTATTTTGACTACCCTATAACTGAGAGAACACACACGTGGAATGTGATCTTTAGACATCCCCAGAGAACTTTACTGTAACGTGCATCACTTAGGCATGAAAAATAGGAGAATTCTTGTTTAAATGTTGTAGCTCAATAATTCTTTCATACTCCTAAGTAACTGCTAATTATAAAAGACTGGCTGGATGTATGGATGCTGCAGAAAGTTGCAGGAAAAAGATGAGCTTGACAATGAGCTCTTAACTGGCGTACAGCTAAAACAAAATTGCTCCTGCTCCAGACAATGAGATTCCATTTTCATGCCCAAGTGCAACACTCTTGCACACTGGTATCCCTTCTTTAACGCTTGTAGTGCTTGTGTATTCTCACATAAGTGTAACACACAGACACAAAAGCAATTCATGGATTTAATTTCTTTCACATGATACCTTTCAGACTAACCACACAACAAAAGGTAGCTGTAAATCTAACTGAAGAAAACGAAGAAAAAGATATGCAGGAAAAAAAAATCATATTGGGACTGAGGTTGCACAGAAACACGCAGCACTGTGAGGGTCAGACGCTTTACTCTCTTTGCTATGTACATAAACATTCTGCACTGCATTATATTATTATTTATTAGCAATAATTTAAGAAGTCAAGTGAATCATAATCAGATCCATTCAAATCAAGTGTGGTTTAATCTGGTCTGAGCTTTTCAGTTCAATGTCTTCACAATAACAATGCAAAATAGGAAAACTGCTATGAAATACATATGCTGATACAGCATGTTCATGTCAATTCTGGAGAAAACCTTGCACCAAGAACTTGGCTAACGGAAGTTGGCCACTAAAACATTACTCACTCCGTTGCAAGTCCATAAATAAAAATACAAAATAAGAATAAATACAAGAAGGGTTTCATTGTACTTAACAAAATGAATAAAAGGTCAAGATGCAAGGGTTGCTCAATATGTATAACAATGATTATTACAATCCACAACTAGAGTTCAAATACAGATGAATTTATTTTGATACTTTCTTTTATCTGTTCAGAAGCACTAGACCAAACCATTGTTCCGAAATTAATTCTCTTCTTTTTCTTTAAAATGACCATTCTAATAAAAGAAATAAATGCACATTTTTATATAATCATGTTGAGCTGAGGGGCAAAAAGAATTTTTTGATTCTCAAATTAATTACTAGGTTCAAGTTATAAAACAAATGAGTAACAGAAAATGGAACAAAACACATTTTAAAAGGAAAACATTAATGAGCACCAGGTAAGGGGCAAGAAGGGGTACCAGACAACACACTGGAGGACATGCTGCCCAGGACAACATACAAACATACATCCACTTCCACACACACATTCACACAATTCATTTTCTCACACACGCAGATATCAACACTTCCAAGGTACTTCATATCGAGCGGCACATAACGAGTTCTCACACATACTGTATTTTCACAGTAACATAAACAAACAACATTCATGTATCCTAGTGTTTATGATGCAGATTTTTTTTCCATTTTGGTCTTAGCATGTTTTATTGGGTATGAGAGCAAGTCTTGAAAACATAACAATCTCAGTCGGCGCTGCTATCACAGGACTGCCACCATCCATCTCCTTCACACTCCCACGGATGTGTATAATATGTAGAATATATTTGTAGGAAGAGTATTTCCAACTGTTTCAAATAACAATTTCAAAATGCTTCCTTGTTTTCAAACCAAGTCAAAGGCAAGGCTAACAATATGATAACAATTGGGTAGAACTGGAACGATTTCACAGCGAAAAACAGGGCCCCCGAATCAGAACGGCAACAAGCTGAGCCACACACTACGCTGCCAGAAAATAAACAGACTAGTATGTGGCAAACATAACTGTCTGCCCAGGTTTCGGCACTCCTCTTTCTAATGGTACATCCTACAGGTCAGCGGTTATCACATTTCCACGTACCATGTACACTACTAATGGGAAAAAATTGTAAAAAAAGGGAATTTACATACAATCTATGTATACATTAGGAAGATACACTGCCTTCCTTGACAACTTTTAAGCTGGTACAAAAGACTTTGCTGAAGTAGTAAGAGTTGGAATAGTAAATACACCTTGACAGATCTTGTTGCCACTCCACGTCGAGACACCTGCCTAGCAAATTAAAATCTGTACCAGCGCAATTAACAGTACAAAATGTTAGTTGGACTGCATTCAGGGTTGCCAGGTGGCTAGAGGCAGCTAGTCCCAAAAAACTTGCAAAAACTTAATAACAAAATGCTGTACAAGTTCGTATATACACACTAAACAAAGTACTTCGTCAAAATATAAATCAAGGATTTTAACCTTCTTTCAGTTGGGTTTAAATAACTTACAAGCGCAGTCCACCTACATTGTAATCTGCTATGACAATTAGCAAACTACAATATTCACACCAAAGTGGAACAAATGAGAGGAACCAATCAGACAACCCTTTCACAACAACAAACTTTTTGATACTGTTGCTTGATGATCACTTACATACCATTAGCAGACAAATTCACCAAATATGTTTTTAAAAGGCAAAGTTTAAAAATGTGAATGATATTTGAGGACACTCAGTTGTATTTCCCAGCTCTGCTGCCCGCAGAACAGAACTGAACACAATATGCACAGAATCTGGCTAGTGCATAAACAGAGAGCAGTCTACTCATATTGTCTAACTAGTTTTTTTGGCGTTATAAAACGTGATTCACTGTCTTGCTGCACACAACTGGCAGTCACTATGATGAGCTTGAGGCATTCATTCCACTAAACATTCCTGTACTGAATGAAGGCTGCTGTTGAATGTGTTGAATTTGTTGTTGTTGCTGCTGTTGCTGTTGTTGCTGCTGCTGCTGCTGTTGCTGCTGATGATGCTGCTGCTGCACAGCCTGGATTTGTTGGCTGCTTGTCTGGCGCCCACTTTTGGGCACTGGAGGCTGAAGGTACTCGTGCCGCGCCAGCGCAAACACGTCAATGCGGTCCTCTTTCCGATATGCCAAGCAACTCCGGATGAAGCTCTGGAACAATATAAACATCGTTCATTCTTCTATTTCAAGCTACAAATAATTGGATGGTCAAGTGAGACAACTGCAGTACAAACCTTAGCTTCAGGGCTGACTGTGGGTTTGTTGGCAAATTGAACTTCTGTTGCTTTGAGGATCGTATTTTCCTCCAAAATAGTTGCTTGTGATTGGTTGTGTCCAAAGGGCTGAAAATAGAGAGAAAAGGAAATGTGAATTACACCAAGAAAGGTTCAAAGAAGACTAAGGTAAAGAAGGTTCATCACCATACCTTTTTGCCATATAAACATTGATAAAATATTACACCAACACTCCACACATCAACTTTGGAAGATATTTTTGGTGGAGTTTTTCCAACAACAAAACATTCTGGAGGTAAATACCTGTAAGGTGGTAACACAATTAGTACTGTTAATCATTTGTGTTGATACTGAGGTAACATTTACACAGCTCACAACAGTAATTCAACTCTCTTAGTATTCTGCACTCAGTACATATAATAATTTATGAAAAAAATAAACACGCACCAGTATGTTCCTGCACCTTGAGAAGTCAGGTCCATACCATGATCAGGATTGTAATTCTCCTCATCCATAACTTTACTTAACCCAAAGTCTGTGATCTTAATTTCCCCACAAACATTTCCTTCAGTCAACAGAATATTCCCTGGAAGGTAAGAGTGTCATGGTTAGATCTTTGAGTGCACACACAGGACAGAGGGAATTAATCATGAAGACTTGACTTACCTGGCTTGAGATCATAATGGATCACAGGCGGTTTGATCTCATTGAGGTACTTTAAGGCAGAAACAACTTGCATCACAATAGATCTCGCCTCCCGCTCTGCTATTGTTTTGTGCTGGAAATTAAAATGTTTGTTAGAATACTTCACAAAAAGGGAAGAGAGGGAGATTAAAGTATAATTTCCTTCAGTAAAACATACCTGTTTTAAATAAAAGTCTAAATCATGACCATCACAATACTCCAGAACTGTACAAAATGAGTTAGCATCTATTTCAAACACATCGTACAGCTTCACAACCCGTGGATGATCCAACAGCTTGTGAATGTTGTATTCTCTAAGTGCATGTCTGTGGAGTTACAAAAATATAAGAAAGAATAATCAATATGCAAAACCACTAATGCACAAAGGATAAAACCTATGCACTTACTTTATGTAATTTGCTTTCTTATCCTCTTTCCAGTCTTTATTCAATTGGTGAACTTTGCACGCAACATACCTCTGCTCTTTAAGGTCAAATGCCTAAAAATTAAGACATATAGTTAGAACCACAAAGAAACACAAGGGTCAGCAACAAACAAGTGCTATTTCCTTGCCAGTCAATTTACCTTGTGCACCTCACTAAAACCTCCTTTGCCAAGTAACATAAGGAGGAGATACCGTTCATTAAGAACTGGATGGTTGTTGAAGCGGCTTTGATCTTCATTGTGAATTCGCTTTAATTCACGTATATGAAGATTTCGCTCCCTCTCCAGCTTCTCCATTTCTAACTGTAAATCGGCATCTTCCTTCTTAAGAGCAGACTGACGCAACTTAAGAATTTCATCTGCCTCATAGTACTCCTGCCATGAGAAGCCAGGTAGGGCATCAGGTTTCAGGAACGTAGCAGTATCAGTGCCATTGTGAAGGGTTGTGCTTCCAGTATTAGTGGTTGCAGGATTCACAGTGCTACCACTGGCTTGCACTGGTGGTGTTGGTAAACCAGTAGCAGCAGTTGCAGTCACAGTTGTAGTCCCCGGAGGTTGCTGAGCTGCAGCCTGTTGGCTTGTACTATTATTACGTTTACCCCGCCCTCCAGTTTCATTGTTTGGCCTTTTCTTAGTCAACATTTTCTTTTGTTTGTCTATTTCTTCTCTCTCCGAGGAAATTTCTTCCTGCCGCCTAAAGTAAATGAAAAAACATGTTTCTAATTAAGTAACTCAGTCTCATAAATTCATCCTATACTTAAGATTACTTTAACCAAGACAACTCACCTTGCTAATTCTTGAAAAGCATAGCCATCTGTCCAGTTTTCCTGGAAGGTGGCACCTACTCTTTGAGTAACAAACTGTCCAAGCCTCAATCGGTTCTGCATGCATCGTTGACGTGCTTCTTTCTTTTCTATGTTTGACTTCTCTTTTAATAATTTCGTCACAACATCGATGCATTTTGCCACATGAGCTTTATGCTGGTCCATTTGTTTTTGTTGTGCAGTAATCTGATGTCTTAATTCATCTGACGTCTAGAATAAGAACCAAGCATTAAAGCCACATCTCAACAATTGGCTTCAAGGCATTTGTTTATTTTATACTTACTCTATTTAATTCATCTATTTTAGTATTTCTTAATTCCAAATCAGTTGAAGCCTTTGTCTCAAACTCTTGTATCCTTTGGCAAGTCAGCTCAGTCTGAAACATCACAATTGGAACACATTGTTTGGTGCACTCATTACATCTTAAGGAGCAGCAGTCGGAAGACTCTTAAAGAAAGCTTCATAATTTGGACACTTCAAATTGATTTTGTAGCATTAATACCTAACAAAATGACAGGCAAGCATTGAAAACAAACCATTGTTTAAAATAGGTTAGGTGTAGATAAATATTGAGAATTAATGGAAAGTACTGTTAACTGAGGTGAATGGTCCAAAGATTAATCCATCAGGCCTCAATTAACAAGGACACAAGTCTATATTTTAATTGTCTTGTGTCCCAGCCTCACATGATAACTTCAAAAATTAAAACATGCAGGTACATTCCAATATTTATTCATTTAATATTTTATTGTTATTCATATAATATCTGTACTGCACATTATATACTATTTTATCCTTCCCCTCACTGCAACATACCTGAACTTGTTTGCTGACCATGTTGTTTGAGTGCGGCCTGGGAGGGTGCATGAGACTAGCGTAATCAGGGCCTCCTACAACAGGGGGTACTGCTTGCTGCGGGGAAGGAGGAAACTGAAAATTAATAAATTAACAGTATTCAAGTGCCCTAATAAATAAAACAAACAAAAAACTTTCATTCAAGCTTCTGTTGTAACAAGCAACTTACCATGGGGTAGCCTTGTTGAGGGGAAGGGCTTTTGGCACCACCATGACGAATGGGACTGGTTCCAGGGGGGTGGGTTGTGTGCATTGGGTGCTTGGCAAAGTACTCATTGATTTTCTTTGTCTCAGGGACGGCTCTATTGGCTCCTTTTGACGATAAAGCAGTGCCACCTGGTCCACCAGCAGGTCCCCCAATGGATCCCGGTCCCCCAATGTCGTCAGTTTTTCTCTTCCTTTTACGGTCAGATGGTGTACGAGCTTGATGTTTTTCAGGAGTATTTCCATCAGGCTCTTTGTCACTATGAGATGACCCTGAAAATTGATGATCCGGAAGATTAGACCAGTTATTATTATTACATGCAGTACTAAATTTTAAAATGTAAACACTATTTTACCTGTACTCATATTTGAGTCCTGACTATGTACAGACTGGCCTGAGTTCACTGTGGATTGTGGTGCCATCTGAATTTGTGAACCAGCTGACATCTGAAAACAAAAAGAGACACTGATTAGAGAACAGAACAAAGCAAATTTCGGCAGGACTGTGAACAGATAACAACAACACTAGCTCCACTACATGAAAATAAAAATAACTAAACACACACTTAAATTCCCTAACCTCACGAGAAATAAGAAAACGCCGAGTGTTCAACATAATCAGTGAGTCCAGACAATTAGTGGAATGTGTTTACTGTCCACAAAAGGCACCATTTCTGGGAAACATATTCATTCCGGCCCTCAAAATTTTCTGCCCGTGAAAAGCACACATTTCCGACCACTTGTTCAGTGACCATGCCAACCCGAACCCCCGTCGAGCAACGGGAAAAGGCTGCAATCCCGTACTGACCTGCTGGTACAGCCTACATTGTGGAAAGTGAGGTTAGGTCGCCTCCTCAGTCGCCGTAAATACTCAAGAAAGGGCGAACTAAGGGCACATTTACAAGTCCACTGCACATCCCAATCTGCCCGGCCGTTCCAAGAGGACCTCACAGGGGCAGAAAGCATCGGGGAGGGCAAAGTGGAGGGCCAAACATACTAGGCCTGGCAAATTTAAGCTAGGTTGCGGCTGGGGCTCGGGACTGGGAGGGCAGGTGGGTTGCGGCGAAGGCCCAGAAGGCCGCGGGGCAGGCCGAAAGCCGAAACGGCACGGCGGCCGTACTGCCGACACCGGCAAGTCCAGCCATCGCGTGCCCCGGCGAGCCCCGGCACATTTTGGTCACTATTTCAATTTCATAAAGAGAGTTCGGCGCGGTTCGATGTTGGCTACTTGACGACGGCAGACGGGACAGACAGACGGGCGGACAGACTGTACTGTCGGTAGAAAAAAGATGGTGGACAGAGACGGAACAATCAGAGGGGGAGGGGAGCGAGGCATGGGGAAGAGGGAATACAGGAGGCCGGGACTGAGAGAGGAAGGGAGGCGGTTAAAGGGAAGGAGGAGAGGGGCGAGGGGGCAGGGGAGAGCAAAGAGGGGACTATCAAAACTTTCCCTTCCTGGCAGTGCAGTGATGGGAGTGCACTTACACGAATCTGCACCAATGGGCTAATATCGTAATCAGAGCGAGAATAAAATACAGCGAGCAAAACAAAGTGGTCCTTGACACAGGAGCATCATTCAAAATCGCAGAGGGGTCGGTGTAGAGCTAGGGGAATGAACTCATAGAAGCACCCGCCATCTCGCCCGCCATTCACGGTTGAGGTAGGTTAGGTGAGGAGGGTTGAGGTAGGTCAACGAGGCCCATCAAACCACCGAACACCCTTTCAGAAAATTAAGCCAGGTCATGGTCACGAGGTAGACCATATTAAGGCGGGTCAAGATTCCGTGGACCGGGTGTTAAGCCATCATGAAAACCGCTTCAAGAAATTTAAGACCGATTAAGATCACTGGAGAGGAGTAGTATAGAGGAGCACATTCCAAGATCAGCTGAGAATCCACTTGTCTTTTGTTGGTCTCAGGGCACACCCCATGGTATAGCCTAAGATCAGATGATAAGAATCAAAGGCAGCACCGCGACCTGGGTCAAGAGTGTCGCCGAACTCGGCCAGCCACTCGCCACGGGTCCCGATTTGAATCTTCGCGCCGGGCATGCAGCACGCTCATTGGCTGAGTGGGCCAGCCGCGGCGCGCGTTCGCCAATCAGGGGAGCCTAGGGCCGTGGCAGAGTCTGGCCTGCCGGGCAGACAACAAGAAGCGAGGTTGCCGCTGCCATCTTCCCGAGCTGAGCTGCAAAGCCGCGTGCCGTGGCACGCTGTGGCACGCCGTGCCGTGCCGTGCCGCTGCGGTTCGGCTAAAGCAAAAGCAGCCGCACGGGACGGCGCGGCGACGGCCTGCCTACGGCCCGGCTGGCCCCGGCAAGCAAGCAAGCATGCCCGGCATGGATCGGGGCGGCGGATGGCGGATCACTCGCGGAGCTCGCAGAGATGCGGCACGATACGGCGCGGCCACCAGGCTGCGCCAGGCTGCCACTCTGCCACCAGTCCGACGCGCTTCCGGCCCACCGTCCGCCCGAGCACGGGCCGAGTCCGGCAGGGATCCGGCAGGGATCCGGCCGGCAGGCAGGCAGGCAGCCGCACACTTTGATCGGGCCCGATTAGCCAGTTGCAAGGCCAGTGGCGTAGCATGGGCGTAGGTGTGTAGTGGCGCGGCCGGGCTGCCTCGAGGCCTCCCAACCCTCTCCAGCAGGACACCGGCAGCGGCGAGGACGCGCTCAAGGGCCGAAGGGCGCCGAAGGGCCTCAGACCGGCGACTACGCCACCTCGTCCCGACGACAGAGGGGGGACTGTACGCGACACAAATAGGCCAACCCCCTTTTGTTTTCCTTATCCCCCAGGTGTTTTTAAAAAAACGGAGGGGGGGGGGCTCGGCCAAGTGGACGGCGCAAGTCAATAGCATCGGCAAAAAGCGGCCTTTCCTTTCCCTCTCAGTGGCGGCGTAGCTTACGGTGTAGCGCACCACGGGACCACGGTCTAGACCACGGCACTGTGGCGCGGCTAGGCGCGGCCAAGAGCGCGTCTTCAGGGCCACCATGCAAATGGCACCTTACACCTCAAATCGATGACGAAGACGTCGTCATCGACACCCGGCAAAAACTTGCATCCCGCAGCGTGAGCAAGTTTTTCCCGGCACGGCGAGCAGCGTGCCTGCTACAGTGTGTGTGTGTGCGGAGGATGACTCGAATCGAAAACGTAAGGACCTTCACAAGCGCGGCAGGGGGAGGGGAGGGGAGGGGGTGCTTTAAATCGATAGTGTGGTGGAAGAAGGAATCAGGACGCGAGACCCGGGACGGGAAGGGGGGGGGGGAGGAGAGCGGCGGAACAGCCGTGTTGGGTGATCCAGGCAATGGACTTGAAGTCCACAACAGACTGGCCGGGCTGCTCCGTGAGGCTCCGCGCTCCGCGGCGCGCCCCGCTGCCCGGCCACCGCGACCAATGCCGAGGCCCATGGGCGAAGCCGGCGAAGCCCGGCACTTGGCACACAATTCATTAGTACCGCCTGCACGGATCTGCACGGTTCCGAGGGGGACAAAAATGCCGCTGCTGCTGCGCGCATCCCTCATTTGAATCACAAGCGCATCGATCGATAAAACAGGGACAACACTGGTGTCGGGCCAACACTGTGACCACCTTTGACTTTTAGAAGCAGTCGCGACGCCCAAAGACCGTGGCCGAAAGACGGCCTCCGTACCCTGCGAAAAAACGCGACCCGCGCCGCAAACCGGCCAGACAAATCTGTAGCACCGCGGAGACAATCTTGATCGAATGGGACCATCTCGAGCGTCTCGAGCACACCAAGCTCGACCGAGCTCTTGGCGGTTCTGATATCACAGTGGCGTTGCCGCGTTGCCAAGGCGCGCAGGAGGCGTAGCTCCGCGTAGCTCGGCCACAGGCGCGGCGGCAGGCGGCGGCAGGCGGCACGGCCCCCCGGTGGGGTGGCTTGCTCGGGGGCGAGCTGGCGAGCCCAGGGGGCGTCGGAGGCGGCACGGCATTGGCGGGGGCCGCGGGGGCCGCCAGCCACTGCAGCTACCCTTGCTAGTGTAAGTGTCGCCACCCCTCCCCGCGGCCCGCTCTCCTGGCCGTCTAGTGTAGCTAGGCCCCATCCCCCCCTCCCTCTTCTCCCCCGCGCGGCCAGCCAGCGAGTGCCACGGCGGGGCCGCGTCCGAAGCGAGCCGCCGCGCTGCACGCTCCGCACGCTCAGCCGGCTGGTTCCGAACGGCGTTTCGTCGCCCTGTCCTTCTCCCACCTCCACGGCACGCCGGGCACGTCCGAGAGAGACAGAGCGACACGGCTTCGGAATCGGCATGCAGCACGCGGCCACGCGGCGCGGTGGAGACGGAACGGAGCGCGTTGACAAAGAGGTTCGCGGACGCGGCCGCCGTCGACGACACACGGGCAGGGTGGGGCAGGGCACACGGCAGGGCAAAGCTGCCACGTCGAAACAGACCTAGCAGGCAGGCAGGCCAGGCAGGCAGGCAGACCGCTACGCTATGCATGTCGTGATAATGAGAAATGCGTCGCTCGGCACGGCAACCCTGCAAACAGCCGCAACTTCGGACACTCGACGGGGAACGGGAAAAAGGTGCGGCGTCGCTTCTAATCCAGTTACGGCAGCGACGGCCACCTCAAGGCCCGGCTGGCCTAGAAGTTGCGGTGCTGCACCAGTGCACCAATACGTGCAGGGACCCTCGCAAGGCACAGTGGGTGCAAGGTGAGGCAACTCTGTCAGCGCCACTGTAGGGATAAGCCGCATGGGGCGCTTCTCGGGGGTGCGAGAGAGACGGAGCGACCGAACGATTCAGTGAAACTTGCAAATGACGCAGCCCAGGACGACGGGGCACCCTGGAGGAGGCGCTCCCCCCACTCCAGAGGAAACACGAGTGGTCAAGTGGAGGCACTGGTGCAGTGTGGGGACCAGTGGGGACCATTGCAGTGAGGGGCACTCCGTGGCACTCCACACTAAGGACCACGGCCGGCGCATTCCTCGAAAAACCCTGTGCGGCTCCGGGCAGTGTATACACTATCAGAGAAAGCAGCTGAATGTGTTGTTGCCGTGGGAGGGGGCATCGGAGGATGAGAAGGGGCCCCCCCGGCAGGAGTGCAAGGAGGGCGACAGGAGAAAGACAGAAAGACGAAGCGACAGAAACAACACACAGCCAAGGTCGTGAGCCTCCCCGCGCGGACGCGCAGCGCGCAGCTCCCGGCTGGCTCCATGCACACGGCGCGGCGGCGGTCTACGGCGGCCGCACGAGAAGCACGGGGATGTCGGGCTGGGGGACTTTCCACGCGCCGCCCGCCCGGTCCGCACCCCGAGCAGGCGGGCTCCCCGTCGACGACGACCCCAAACAACACGCCCGCCACCACCTGTCGATGCACCACTGGGATACCCGCAAAGGCCGCAAGCCACAGGGCTCGCCGTCGGTGCGAGTACGCCGTAGTGCCCGAGCGAACAGCCACGCCACGCCGCCACGCCCCAGGACATCCGAGCCAGGCAGCACGTCCAGGTCCCGGAGGCGGGCGGCGGCGCGGTGCGCGGTGTCCAAAGCCCGTCGCGTCGCGGCAGTCCCACCGAACCCACCCTCGCCCTTCGCCCCGCATCGCCCCGCTTCGCCCCCACCCAGGCCAGCCCAGGCCAGCCCAGGCCGGGGCAGCACCGCACGGGGCATGCGCCACCGCCATCACGCGCCATGCAATACCCACGTCACACCGGACTACAGTGCTGCGAGATCCAGCACAGGCTGTGCCTCCGTCTCTCTCACTCTCGTGGGGGCTCACGGCTCGTGGGTGCGAGAGAGAGAAAGACTCTCGGAATCAGTCTGCTGGAAGGCTGGAATCACGGGGCTGGCACGCAGCGGCGCACCGTGTGCTCGTGTGGCGCAGGCAGGCTAATCAGGGGACCGCCCCGTCGCTGGCCTGGGGCCATGGAGGCCGCGGAGGCCGTGGCCTCGCTAATGCTTTACCGGCCGCCCCTGCCGCCCGACGCTGGGCGTATTGACACACACACACACACACACACACACCCTCGCCGAGCCTCGCCGAACTCCCCCTCGAAGCGTACCGAGCACCAACCCTCAAGGACGAGACGAGGCGGTGTTATGCACGGGGGTAGCGAGCAGTCGTCTCCCCTGCCTGCCTGCCTGCCACGTCACTACAAAGCGTCGGTGTCGCCCGCTTACAATTATACGTAGCGCGGGGGGGATTTTTCCACCGCGCGAGCCCTCATATCATCTGTTCGCGACCTGCGAGTGTGTTTTGGCTGAGCCAGCCGAGCCGACAGAAAAAGAAGGGGGAGGGGAGCATAAATAAATAAACCGACATTGGGGCAGGTCAGCTCAAAACACACGCACCGTCTTTCGGGCACACACAAGTACCCGAACACTCGGAAGCCACAAGAAGGGGTTGGAGGAGAAACTCGGCGAGTCAGACGCCAGAGCGGGCTGATTCCGGACAGTGCTTTCGTCGACCCGTCTCCCTCGCACTCGTGCGGCGTTCCGAAGGCGTGCGAGAGAGACAAAGCGACCGATGTTCGGAATCAGCCAACAGCTCCGCGGCCGCTCCGCCCTTCTCGTCACGGCTCGGCCAACATCGATACCGCCGCCATTGGCACGGCACGGCACGGCACGGCACGGCACGGCACGGCCAGGGCGTCCGGCAGGCAGCCAGGCAGGTGCATGCCACCCCTAGACGACGCCAACCCTCGGCGACGGGTCGTAGACGTCGTAGACGCGGTCAAAGCCGTCACGTCGGGCGACGTCAGACGACACTGGCTGGCTTCGACCCACACACCGTCGCGTCGACGCCGCGGCCCGCGAGTGGCGCGAGTCGCCCGCGACGACGGCAGGCACGAGCAAGGCGAGCAAGGGGGAGGAGAGAAGAGGAAATGGCGATGCCGATGGCCACCGCAAAACAAGTCTCGAGCGAATCGGCGAGAATCGGCCCGATGGGCTGGCCGGGCTGGCTCGGAGCTGGCCGAGTGAAGCTTCTTCGAGACATGTCGTGGGCTGGCCGTGGCCGAGCCGGAATCGTGCGGAATGGCGCGGCCGGGCCGCCAGGCCGGGAGGGGATACTTTCTCGCCGTTTAAAAAGCCTACATATACTACCTCGGAGTGTGGTGCTACCCGTGCTACCGGCCCGGCAGGGCTACGCAGGGAGGCCAGGATGCGAGTGCTGCGACGGCTGCACGACGCGATCGAGGTGCAGGAAAAGGCCGTGCTGCCGACCGTCGCCTTCCACGTCGTCCCGGCCCGCCCGGCTTCCAGTGGTCGGTAGCCATGACGACCCCTCGCAGCCCTGTCGGCCCTGTCGGTATTGTCATCGTCGTGGTCCTCGACGCCGCAATACTGCCACCCGGCCGACCCGGGCCGACCCGGGCCGCGCCGCAACGAGGACCCTCGTTTGTGGACGACCCCTAAGATGGCGTGGCCGTACAGGTGTGATCACATCCCTCCCCACGGGGACGACGACGGCACGGCAGGCCTTGGCGCTGTTGCCGCGTCGCAGCGTCGCCGCGGCGGGGAAGGATGGGGCGGGGCGGGGCGACTCAACGATCAAAAACTCACTCAGGAAAACTGTTGGTGCGCGGCTCGGCACACATTCTATCTAGAGACTGAGGTGGGTCAATAAGGTAGACTGGTGCGCGGAGCGTTGGCGGGGGCGGGTCGCAGGCTGCTAGGGTGGCCAGAGGGCGAGCGGGGGTGGCGGGGGAGCCCCGAGCGGCTCCTTGTGCTCGCTGCCGCAGCTACGGCCCCCGGACCTTCCCTCCCGGTACCCCCGTCCCAGCAGCCAGTTCCAACCAACCCCCCGGGCTGTTACGCAATTTCCAGCATCACAAAAAGAAAAATTCCGGAGAGGCCTTGACCGCTCCGAGCTGAGATGCCGTCCGCCGGGCTCGTCGCAGTGCCCGAGCAGCCCGAGCCCGGGGCCTGCCGGGGCCTGCCGGGGCATACTGTACCATCCATACCGTGAACGGGGCGCCGAGGCGGGTCTGTCTGGCCGAGCCGACCGAGCGCTGGGGCGTCGCGGGCGCTGCAGGCGGTGCTGAGGCAGAGGCCGGGGTTGCCTGCAGAGCCTGCAGGTGCGGTCGGTGCGCCGCGAAGAGGTCCAGCATGAGGTCCTGCTTGGGGAGCACGCGGAACATGGCATGGGGCACCGTAGGGCTCCGAGCCTAGCCTCACGTTTCCATGGCAACACGTCAGAGCAGCGCGCGGGGACCCGCGGGGGCCCTGGACGGGGCCGCGGAGGGACGGCGGGGCCGCACGGGGGAGGGCCGGGCGGGCGGGGTGCACCAGCCGGCAACAGCGCACCACAACAGCTGGGACTGGGCCGGGCTTCGGGCCGCGCTGCCTGGCCAGGGCGGCCAGGGCCTTGCTGCCTTGCTGCGGCAGTGGCTCCACTCCGTAGGACTCCCTCCGGCACTGCCGCGGGCCTGCGCGGGCCTGCGCGGGGCTCCCGGGGCAACGCGGGACTGGCGGGGCGGGGCGGCGAGGCACGGCGGCGAGGCGCGGCGGCGCAGCGCGGAGCCAGGGGCCGAGAGAGGGCCGGGCAGCGGCGACGGCGACGGCGCGGAGGGGCGCGGAAGAGAAGAGAGCCTCACGCTCACTGACTGACGGGGTGAGAGCAACTCGGTTCAACTCGGCCCGGCTCGGCCCAGGATCGGCTAGGATCGGCTGCTCCCTCCCCCTCTCCCGCCTCGCCCCGCTCCCCTCGCACACTCCACGCAACCTCGGTGTGCTCGCCGTGCCGTGCCGCGCCGCGCACTGCCGTCACTGCAAGCGGCACGCCACGCCACGCCACTACGCGAACAAGGAATGGCACGCCACGCCTCGCCACGCCTGGCGCCGCCCTCCCTTTCGACTGTTTCTAGGCAAGCTGCCTCTAGTCCGGAAGGTCCGGAACGCCATCCTAGACCGTAAACGCTAAACGGTGTGTCATGAAAAACGTCATGGTGCGTGGTGAGTCTCGCAGTCTCGCCGCGCCGACACTCAACCCGACCAGCCCAGCCAGAGGCACGCCAGAGGCACCCGCGGGGTGCACTGCGCTGCAGCTGCACTGGGATGACCGGCCTCTGTCTCCAGGCGCAAACACCGCGCGCGAGCGAGCACCTCGCCAACACATCACCGTCTTCGTCCCCCTGGACGGTCATCGTCCAACAACCCCCAACCGCCCCAAACCCCGTGGCCTCGACGGCCTTGGACAGGCGTACCGCGCGTACCCGTGACCTGCTTGCCCCGCTATCGGTACTACACGCTTTCAGGCTTTCAGGCGGCGATACTGGCCGCGGCGCCACTATCGACTCGCACTGCACCGAGCCACTGTACCGCTACGTACAGTAGCGCACAGCGAGTGTACGCAAAACGGAAGTACAGGCAGCGCCGGCAGCGCCTCGCCTGCCCCGTTTGCACTTCGATTGTCGACTAATCGAGATCCCCAATCGACCGCCGAGGACGCAATCGGCCGCGTCGCCAGCGCGCCGGCCGTCACCACGGGGCCACCGAGTGCCAAAATACACTCTCACAGCCACAACAAAAATACTCTATCAAAATTCTACTCGCCATCCAGCCATCTATCTACCCAGCCAACCAGCCATCCACTCACTACCTCACTCTCCCTCTCCCTCTCACGCCTTGTGAGTGGAGCGAGCGCTGCCCCCACCCCCTCTCCTGCCCGTTCACCAGCTCGCTACTACACCCCCCCCCCTCCACCTCCCCCCGCGGTTCCCCCACTCTGCGCACTCCGCGCCGCGACCCCCGCCTCACCCCGCCGCCGCGCGCGCCGCGCGCCTCCACAACACTGCTCCGCCTGCTCCGCCCCACCCCACCGCGCAGTCAGCTGATCGGGAGGCTGCCGCCGCGCCGCGCCGCTCCACTCCGCGTGGCGGTGGCGTGGGGCGCGGGGCGTGGGGCGCGGTGCCGCGTCGGTGTGGGCCAAAGCCACGGCGCGGGGCCCCAGTCCCAGTCCCGGCGCGGCAGCCAGAGGCGCGGCGCACGACAGGCCCCCGCGGACGGCCGCACTGCCGCGCCGCCGCCACACAGTGTGCCGCCCGGCCACAGGCCCGGCCTGCCTCTAGGCCTTGCCTGGCTGCACGGTCCGCGCGGCCTAGCAGCGGTAAGCGGCCCAACGGGCCAACGGGCCCAGCCCTAGGCCCGCGACCAAACCACGACGGCGGCCTGCGCGGCCAGCCTCGCCGACAACGGGAATTTTCCGCTGCCAGCGCCGCCTTGCCCCGCGCGCCACGATTCACTTTCCTCGGAGCCGCACAGCCCGCTGTCTGTCCGACCCAATCGCCGATCCGGCCGAAAACGCGCAGCACGCAACGCCAGTCGCCGCCCCCGCACCTTGCCGCCCTGCCCCTCGCCCCGGGGGGTCCGCTGGTCCGTCGGCTGGTCCGCTCTAGCCCGCTCCAGGGGCCGTGTGCGTTTGCTACGCCCTACGGCCTATGGCCGCGATGACCCTTTGGGGAGCCCCCAGGACGAGTCTGGTGGGTGGCGGTGGTTGAAGAGAAGGGACTGTGCGTGAAAGGGTTCGGCCGGTCAGCAAGAGGGGCAAGAGGGGGAGGGGGGCTGCTGGGATCTAGTGCCGCGTGGCGCGGAGGCCCCGCGGGGGGAGGGTGGAAGGGAGGGACTGGTGGGGACAGGCAGAGCACACAGCTCGGTACAGGCTGCCCCAAGAGTCACTCCGCGAGCACCGCTGACCGAGCAAAGCACGGCACGGGCCCCGCGCCACCGCCGCGCCACCGCCCCCTCACAGGCAGTCGCATTCCACTCGGACTGTACCAACATGGCGGCGCAGCGCGCAGCAAGGCGCCGAGTCGAGTGGAGCGGGTCCGGGCCGGCAGGGCCCGCGGGGAGGGAGGTGCCGAGCGGTGAACCAGCGGGGCTATGCGGGTCCTCGAAGCGTCCTGGCGGGGCGTGGCGAGAGGCGCGGGGAAGGGCGCAGGAGCAGCCGCCACTCCGCGCCTCGCCCGACAATGTCGCATCGCGATCCGTGACGACTGCCACCACGCCCCACGCAGCCCCACGCCCCGCGGCCCCCGCGGCCCAGGCCGCGACTATCAGCTGCCTGCCGCGCACCGCCGCGCCGCGGTCGACGTGACGTAGCGCGTCGCCTAGGCCGATCGGCCAGCCTTTATCGCGCAAACGTCACGACGCGGCGTCGAGCACCGCGTCGAGCACCGCGTCGAGGGACAGACGACGCCGGCCATTTAAACTACCGCGCCGCAGAGGATCATGCCGGGGCTAGCCTATCATGTTGATGCAGACGGACACAGTGACTGCACCCGATACCCGATGCTTTCACACTCACGCGCGAGGCCGCCGTCCGGCTGGTCCTGGAGGGAGAGGCACAGGTCCTGGGGTCGCGCGGCTCGTGGCTCGCGGAAGGCTCGCGGCGCAGAGGATGACGTCCTGGCCCCGCTCCGCCGCTCCGCGCTCGACGCTCCGCCTTTGCAGCTCGGCCCGTCCAGCCTTTGCAGCTCCGGCCCGCTACGCTATGCCACGCTGCATACCACGCCTTGCCACGCTACACCACGCCAAACCGAGACATCTGCAAGACTGCCGGCAGGGGGCAGAGGGGGAGACGCGGTGAAGGGCCGAGAGGGGAAGGGGGGGGGAAGGAGGGGAAATTCAGGCAAGGGGAAAAGGAGGAGAGTGGTGAAATGCGGGGGAGGGGTGCGGCGGGGAGGGTAGGGTGGCGAGGGGGAGTGGGAGGGGAGGGGAGGCAAGACGATCGATCAGCACACGCGGAAATGTAGGCTACTCCCAAACAGTGGACGGGCCGGGCCTGCGTCGCCCTGCGCAGCCCTGCTGGGCCCTGCGCGCTTAGAGCTCAGCCAAGCCCAGCATTGCCCAGGCAGGGCGGCAGGCAGGGCGGCAGGCAGCAGGGAGGGTTGGGCAATGGGCGGGCGTCCCGTGCGGCAACGTGTCCTGCCTTGTGTTCTGGTACATTCCGCGCCGCTCCGCCGCTCCGCCGCTCCTCAGAGCCCCGCGGACTGGCCGACCCTGCCGCTGCGCTGCACCGCGGCGCCACTCCGCGCTCCGCGTCCCCTTGGCTTCCTGGCCACTGTCATGGCGGCCGCTCATGGCGCCGCGGTGCAGCGGCCCGCTAGATACGGTGTGCACAGTGTACACGCCCTTCCGCTTACCAGCCCAGGGTTCTCAAGGCGCAGCACCGCCAACCAGCGCAACCCCTTCAACCTGTAGACTCGGTCTACCAGACTGCACGTCGAGCCAACATCACACCTCGGCCACGGCGTTGGCACCACTGCGAGGTCCCGGCCCTCGGGGCTTCAGGGCTCCCGCAGCGCTGCGCTACGCCCATGGCTACGCCCCGTGCACCGGCAGAGAGCTGCTCTCCCAAAAGCTGCCATCTCCGCCAAACTGCCAACCAGCCCGGTCAACCTACCGCAAACCGGAGCGGCAGCGCGGCGAAGGGCGGGGCGGGGCGGGACGGTCGATGCGGAGGGCGAGAGGGGAGGTGAAGGGGGAGGTGAAGGGGAGGGGAGAGGAAGGGGTGGCGAGGCACGCCACGCAGGGCTGCGCAGGGCACGACTTAGTGTGGGGCTGGGTGTGGTGTGGTGTGCCAACAGCGCCACGGACACCCGGCCAGGCAGGACATCAAGAGGCTCGAAGAGGGCCCAGCCCAAGGCAAGCCCACGGCGAGCCCAAGGCAACACGAACCTCGCGGAGGGCGGGCCGGGGCGAGCCGGGGCGTGCCGCCCCCACGCCGCCACCCCTAGAGAGCCTCGCCGAACCGCGCCGCCGAACGCCCCTCCAGATCCTACACTCCTTTACCTCGGGGATGGGATGGGGGCGTCGCGGGAGTCAGGCGTCGCATCCTGTTAGGCGGGCGGTGTGCTGGGACTGCTGGGCGTCGCGTAGCGTCGCGTCGCGGCACCCGCGGGAAGAAGGGAAGGAAGGAGAGAGGGGGAGGGGTGACAGCGAACAGAGCAGCCCCGCCGCATCCCCTTCCCCGTGCAATCTGGCAACCCCGCGTCAAGCACTGGGGGTGCCCGGGGCCCAGCGCGGGGCCCGGCCCGGGGTGCCCCATATCCGTGGGGGCACTCGGTTCCCGCAACACATTCGGTCGGCACGGCGACGAGCGAGCAAGCGACGCCGTCGTCGAGGCGGGCCTGCCCGGCCTAGGCCCTTCCGGCCGCCATGGCGCCGCCGCCAACCCCACATGCAGCGCAGGTCCCAGTTATCTGCACACGGCTTCGCAGAAGGGGTGCGAGGTGACGTTTTCTAAAGATCGGCCCCGGACATGAGGACACGGGAAAACGCGGGATGGCAAACACATAGGACGTGGGGCTTTGGTCCTCGGCGCCGCGCACCCCGGCCCTTGAGCCCAACCCGTCCTTATCGCGGGCCTCACCCCGAAGGCCTTCCCCTTCCGCACTCACGGCACCCGCCCAGCGCGCCCAGCCGTGGCACGGGAGTCTGGGCCCCACGCCGCTACAGCGCTACAGCGCGCCGCGGCCAGCACGGGGCGCCCTACGGCCCTAACCCCGAGCCCTGAGCCCTGGCTAGGCAGCAAGGCACGGCCGGCACGGCCAGCACGGCCCCGCCGAGGTCGGCCGAGGCCACACCTTATCCCGTCCGTCCTCAAAGGAGGATGCGGCGATCCGCGGGGCCGTGGGGGCCGTAGCAGAGCACCGCCAGCTCACACGCCGCCACCGTCCAAGAGCGCCGGAGCAGCGCGTCACAAAAACGTGTCACCGCCGTCTCTTCGCAAAGTTAACATTTATCTTATCAATCTGGCAAAGCAGCGTGTACTGCGGGGCGTATGTCGGGAGGGGGGGGGGGGGCACAATGCGACACAGGGAGGGACCGGGCCGCAACCACGAGGCGGAAACGGGCAGGGGGGCCGTCCCGCTGCGACGCAGTTCCGATCGAGGCCCCTTTCGAGCCTGCTCGCGGACACGCGGACTTGGCCGCCGGAAAACCGGAACGCGAGTCAACGGCCAGCCGACGAAAAGGGGGGAGGGGGACGGGGAAAGGAGGGAGGTGCTGAGCAGGCACCAAGCAAAACCCACGCAACCCGCGATGCACCTCCGCCAGATACTCCTTTGCCGCCGGGCCCCAAAAATAAAACTTTTCCCCTCGAGCGGCGGAGGCCGGAGGCACACAGCGGCACAGCCAGACATCGATTCCTAACCTAAAGCGCTCCAGCGCCTTGCGAGTGCCGGAGTGCCACGACACCGCACGCCGATCGCACCAACCCGCGCGCTGCAAGTGCGAGAGAGAGCGAGAGCGCGGCGCCACGCGGCGGCATTACGTTGGACTGCAGCGCTTCGCGGCGCGGCTTCGCGGCCAGGCCTGGGCCGGGCTCGGCAGCCATGGCGGCGCGGCCACGGCGCGCGGCCCGTGCGGGGGGCGCCGTGGAGCTAGGCAGTCCCGCTGCGCTCGCCTGGCGGCCGGGTTGCGGGGCTCGCGCCTCGGCCCGAGTCGCTGGGTTGGGCTGAGCTGGGCTGGGCTCTGCTCGCTCGCACTGGCTGGCCCGCTGCTTGTGTGTGAGAGTCTGAGAGTGTGTGTGTGAGAGAGCGCGTGTTTGTGTGAGTGCTGTCGGGGACGCGCCGCACCGCGCCGCACCGCGCAGACTTGCGCCGCACTGGGGCAGGGCGGGCGGGGCAGGGCGCCCTCACTCTGCGTAGCAGCAGCCATGCCCTGCCGTGTGCCGTGCCGTGCCCGCTGTGCCCCGCCCGGCTCGCCACGGCCCGGTTCGGTTCGACTCGAGCTTCATGGGGGCCGAGGCGTAAATCACCAAAAGCCCCTTCACGCCACCAGCATCCCGCCGCCGCGGTTTGCCTCCTTCAGCACGTCCTCGTGGTCCTATCCCTGCAGCACGTCCTCGGCGGCGGCGGCACGGCGATGTCCCCTCCTCTGGCACGTCTTGGTCGCCGCCACCGTCACCTCGGGGTCCTTCCCCGTCGTCAAGTTACAGAGGCCGGGCCGTGGCAGGCCCGCCTGCAGCAGCTGGGCCTCGCACTCCGGATAACGCCCCAGGGCGGAAGCAGAGTGGACTCACGATCCGAAAAGGAAAGGCAGGGACCGCGGCCGCGCGCGGACGGCAAAATACGCACCCGGGCACCACTTGGCATCGACCCAGTGTCACTCCACTCGGCAGCCGCACCAGCCGCACAGGCAGGCGGACAGACAGGCAGTCGCTAAACTTCGGCGAGCAGACAGCTTCGCGGCTTCGCGGCTCAAACCGTGCTTTACGCTGCGGCCCTGGCCACGCACTGACGTCATTGAACGAACGAAAAGCTCGCGGGGGAGAAGGGGGACGCATGCATGCGCGCAGCACCGCGTCGGAGAAGGCGTGCAAGACGAGGTCCCCATGATGGCTGCATGATGCGATGTAGGATCACGTGACCTAGAAGTGGGAGGGGAGAAGGGGGAGGGGGGGGTTGCTGAGTCAACGCGACATCGTCCACCGCCCCGCCCTGTCCGGCGGGCGGACCTGGCAACCTGGCGTGGACCTAACATGGCCAGCCAGCGTATACCCGTACAGGCCGCTTCAGAGCCTCGGCAGCGTCTTTGCCGCCGGCTACCGAATCGATCCACGACGAGTCTGCAAAACGAACAGCACCCACCTTGGCCCCGGTGAAACGCATTTCCAAGAGTTCCTGCTTGCGAGGGTCCAGCGCCGGTTGGAAGTGCTCCATTTTCACGACAGCGCCTGCAAACACAGTGCCAACATGAGCAGACCGAAACCACCCCCTCGAGGACGTCGTCGTCGAGCCCCCGCATCGTGTGCACGTCGACGGCCCATCCGAAACCATCAAGGCCCCTTCAGGAACACTATCCCCATGCTTGCGCGCTCGCTTTCCCGAAGCCGGCGAAGCCGTCCCGGTCAAGGAGCGCTTCCGCGTAGTAGGCGCGTACATACGTCCACAGCAGCGCCAGCAACGCAAGCAGTAAGGGCATCATGCCCTGGGCATGCCGCGTGGCCCTTGGCGTGGCCGCGTGCCGACCCGGCCCGACAAAGAGCAAACCCGCAACGTGAGTCACGCGCTTCTGCGACGACCCGCGAAATGGAGACGCGTTATCAACGCACGGCCGGGCACCGCACTGCTAGCGCAGCTAGCGCACTGCGCACGCGGTGTCGGCCTGCCCTGTCGGCTTCGAGTCCGACGGACAGCCTCGCGGTGCCTCGCGGCCTCCGTGGCGTTGCGCCCAATGCCCAGGACGGCTGCCCAGGCGGGCGACCCGACCGGCCGGCCACACAATATATTATCTACTTCCTGCCCGTCCTGCCGCCGCGAGGACGGAGCCTCAGGACGCGTCGGATACTCACCACCTCCTGCATTCCAGCAAGTCTCGGTCATCCCGTCAGTTTGCACCCCATTGGCAACCTGCGGACGGAGAGACGGGCATGAGTACGGCGAGCACAAGGACAAGGCAGGGGGTCTGGATGGGATGGGGGCGCCACCTGCAGTGTAAGCAGTGCAGCCTCGCCCTCGTTCTGTCCCACTCGCACTCATGGGGCGTCCCGAAGGCCCGAAGGGGTGCGAGAGAGAAGTAGCGACGAGGCACCGTTAGGAATCAGTCTGCAGCTCGGGGTTGCGCGACAGCACGGGTGGGATGCAACTGCAGCGGTGAAAATCACATTCAAGGTCGGAATGGCAATTCCAGGACAATTTCCAGGAGAGAAGAGAAAATAGAAAGCAGGGAAACCTTAGACCTCTGAATCATACATGGCAAAAAAGGTTCCTAGTTTTTCCCAGGAACTCCCTGGAAATCGCCTATGCCCTTGCTGTAGGCTTCCTGGGAAAACCTAGAACCATTTTTGCAGTGTAGGACAAATGTACTCTCATGGGAAGGCGCTTGTTGGGCTACTGTCAAAAATAATTTGTCATCTCTTGGTCCAATTAACAAATGTTATCTTCAAGAGACTATGCTGATAAACCAAGTCAATGAAGAGTCTGCTGATCAACACCACCATGCTGAGAAAATTACCTCATGAAAATATTTTTGTTGTTTTCAACCGGCTACTACAAGAATAAACAAAACAAAAACCCAAGAAGTCCTTAGACTTTGAGCAAATATTTCCTAGCCCCTGCCCCCTCTTTCTTTTCAGCTGAGTGGCTTTATTGGTGAAAAATGAATGAACATTTTGAAAAGGGAGAGACAGCATAAGCAAAATTTTAACATTTTCAAGGACATTTTAAACATCAAGGAAATAAATGAAAATTGCTGGAATTTATTTAAATCCCAAATGATTGAGAATGACATCTTTTAAAAAATCAATGACTGGCAAAAGACAAAAAATCCTTTTGAATGAGAATAAAAGAAACAATCAAAAGCTAAATTCAAAATATTGATCTCATCAAACAAGAAACAAGCAGTGAACACAACTAAAAATGATGAAGCTACAAGTCAAATTTACAGTACAACGTATTAGTGAATTTAAATGCGACATATTGAAAAAAGTTTGGTTAGGATTGGGTAGAAACTGGACAGAAAAATGCACAATTGACCTCCTCCCTCCCCTTTCCAAAACACAAAAAAAAAAAAAAAAAAAAACAAACAAAAAACTGGAAAATTAGATAAAATGCCACAGCTTTAAAAATAGCACTCATTCATATTTTTGAGACTGATTGAGAAGCAAAACACTCATGATCAGACGGAACACATGATAGTGAGGTCAAAACAGGTCAGGACATAGACATGAAATAGATAGATTTAAGTAAATACAAAGAATGTGTAGTTGGAATGGTTTTAGCACAAATATTAAATTGTTTGAAACTGCGTAATATCTGCACTGAAAACCAGGATCTTAATAGTTTCTTCATTAATACCTCACTTGCTAAGTTGACACTATATCAATAAAAACAAACATTCTGTACACTATACGTCACTTAAATTGTAGTCTGAAATTTATTGGGGCCAATTTCAAGAAACAAAAGTATTTTCTGCCAGTTTGAAAAGTAGCAACAGGCACAGTCAATGCATGCAAAAAAATTTAGTCGTGCTCTGGGATCTCATTTGACTGGAATATCTAGTATGACCACAAAAAGATTAAAATCCACCATCTATAAAAAATATACCTTTCAGCCAGCCCCTGCCCAAGTGAAACTGAATTGATACCCAAATAATTGAATTACAATTTGCTGTTGCTGAACTGCCCACCGCACATAGTTGGCACAGAAAACAGTCCATTTTGAAGCTCTCCAGGACGGAACAGTTACTACACAAAAAAAACTAAATATACAGCCTACCTATATGGGCCTTCATGGCACCGTTTAGGTTACGGCCATCCTCGGGTCGGCTCGTCCCAACCTCGGCCATTCACTATTTAGCTTGTGGTTATACAGCCTAAGGATGGCTCTCGGCCTCGTTGCGCGAAGCTCAGATAAAAACGAAAAACACTCCACGGCCCGAATTACATTCTTCAGGTTAAAAGGAACCACAGGAAGCTAATCTCGGATCTGTACATATAGTAATGAAAGGAAAATCTGCCAAAAGACGGCAGCGCAACCGAGAGGCTAAAGGCTAAAGGCCTGCAAGGGATGGAAACAAGTCGGTCTCACTCACCTCCTTGGAAATGCTGAGGTTGGGATAATCCAAAGCTCGATCACCGCACCACATTCGTTTCTACCATGTCAACTAGACACAAAACACTACAGCAGGCCACAAATCACCAATCACTTTACAAAATTAAACCTAGGCCCGACTCACAGCCTTAAAACATGGCGGACGCCTGCCAACTTCGCCGATTAAATATTAATACTGCATGCTACCTCCCACCGTAAATGCACATAGTAGCCAATCTTCAGACACGTATGCAACAAAGCATTGTTGTAATCACCGGGCACTGGTGCAAACACTCTTTGGCAAAATAAACACGACGAGAGCGTTGCCGAAATACTTTAACGGTGGGCGTAGCCGAAACAAAGACAAGGCCCGTCGGCTCAATTTGCAATCCTCTGCTCGCAGCTCGCGGCGGCAGCGGCAGCGCTGCTCCGGCAACGGAACGGAACGGAACGGACTGGGCAGCGGCAGCGGGTTGGATCCCCCGCGTGAATGGTGTTGTACTACGGTAGGGGGCGCGTGCGAGGCGAGCCGAGCGCAACGAGCGGACAAGCGACACGGAGACGATGAAAGGCGAAAGGGAGCAAAGTAAACTTAGAACACACACTCTAGCGACTGGATTTCCCTTGAAATTCCAGCTCAACCCAAAGATCGGCATGAGTGGCGTGGAACTGACAACTGCGCCAAGTTCCCACCTGAGCAGGGGGAATCACTCGGAAAGAAGTGACAAGCGATCCGCCTGATAGTATCTCGGTGGCTTACGAACCACTTATCGCTCAACGTCTTTTCCGCACATGTAATAGGGAACTGGGGAGAGTAATTTGAGACGTGTCTATGTCGATGTGAATGTATGTCCACCCGTAGTGTTTGTTCACGATGACACCGGAGGCATGATAATTGGAGTTGATAGAGGGAATTACTGACAGGTATATTCCGTATTTTCGGATTGACTTTTTCAAAATTGAAATTTTTCTCAGGGCGCGTATTTTTGAGAGCTCAGCAAAAAAGAGTTTTACTGTTTATAACAAAAAATTTTAAGAGCAAACTGTCGCTTAAGCCAGGAAGGTCACAGGTTGACGACCGACGACCGCCACCTCTCTCCCTCCCCCCGTAGATTGAGGTTATCCCTGTTTACAACGCACTCACGCCGAGTGCTCGGCTTGCTTTGGCTCATTTAGCCCCTGGCACGAATTTCCAGAACCGTGCTATGTCGATCAGAGGGTCCAATAAATTTGTGACTTCGACGAAATCAAAACGAATAGATACAGAAATGGCCAGTTTCTGACACTACCTGTGGAGAGAAAAAAATAGAGCAAGAAGAAAAAGTCAAGAAGAAGCACGAAGTTCTCTCATCATCTGTATCTGTCAAACGAAAGGTGAGTTGAATGAGTGAATGAAAATCGTGATTTCGATAGTGCTCACGGCTGGATTGCATAGGGAATTTCTTTTCAAAGCATTATAGAAGTGTGGAATTATTGGAGTCCAGCAAGAAGCCAGTGAAATGCCTCGCATTGATGTGACCGAGGAGCGCTGTTTGCGAGCGGTGTTCCCTTTCGTTCGTTGTATTGCCCAAGCCTTTTCTGCTTGTTTGGAAACAATTAACTTCTCTTTTTATAAGTATTTTGCTTTTTTTTGTTTTGAATTTACAAAACACTGACCGTTTGAAAGACGAATTCACTCGAACGATATGGGTCATACACAGTCCTAACCTTTTTCTGTAATCCTTTGATGGTGAGGAAAGGCAGGTTTAAACTTTATAGCAGTGTTCTTTGTTTACTCTTGGTCTTACATCTTTCCAGTGTTCCTTCTCCCATTTTTTTGTTCATATCATTTCAGTGCTTACAATATGTATTTGTTATGCGTTCATCCATAAAACATCTTGACTTTTGGGTCATGTCTTTTAGGTCTACTCTATTAATATTGATTTGACTATGAACTTCCAAACAAGATGAATATAGCCTACCTATAAACTACTGCTGGACAGTTCATCTGAGTTGCTTAGCATGTGTGTTTTTTTTTAATAGTTGTATTTTGCTTTCATAGGTTAGTGGTTTTAATGGCGCTGTTACAAGAATCTCATGGCTGACGGGGACCAAAGGATCATGAGCCGCGGTGCCAGTCCTTCCAAAGATGGAAAACCTCCGTACAGGTTTGTCTTATAGTGTTTTTCAGCAGTTCCATGTTATCTTATCTTATACTCTACTTATCTTTCACTCTCGCAGTTTTGTTGTGTTTCCAATTTCTGATATAATTAACTGTGTTACAGCTATGCTGCACTCATACGCCTTGCTATTAGTAATGCCCCATCTGGGAAGATGACTTTGAATGAAATTTATCAATATATTATTCACGCTTTCCCATACTACAGAGCGATTGGAACAGGATGGAAAGTAAGTCACCTTTAGTGTTAGTCATCATTAGTTGCCATCTTTCCATAATAAATAATTTTTCTTCAAACAAATCCATTTTCAGAATTCCATCCGTCACAACCTATCTCTTAACAAATGCTTCACTAAAATATCACGTACTAAAGATGATCCTGGCAAAGGAAGCTATTGGATTATTGACTTCAACTACAACAATTCTGACGGTGCTGCTCGAAAAAAACGTCAACCATCCTCAGCCTCTGCTGTGGGAAGGGTAATATCTGATCATACTTGTTGGGATTTTATTTTGATGTTGTGTTAGCACTCTAATTTTGTAATTAACTCATCCTTGAAAACTTGTCTTTGCAGCAATTACCTGCGCCCTATAGCCCTGAATGCAGCAGCAATAGCAGTGACTTTGCTCGTCAACATACTGCTGTTGCGTCAAATGGAGATACTGGGCATGAGGGTACATCAGATAGCACTCTAGAAAGCTGTGTGCAGAACAACATCCCAACCGGTGCCGCTAATGGAAATGAAGACACTAAAGGTAAATTAAATATTGCATTCCTTTCTGTCATGGAGCAAAATTTCATAGAAGCAAACTCATCAAAAAGAATATTTTCATTTCATTTGCAGCATTTGATAATTTGCCAGAGGAGACACCTTGTGTGGATGACTTGGATTTATGTGATGAAAAGGAGCTGTCTGCTGTTTTAACTGGTTTGCTGTCACAATATGGAATGCTCCCACCAGGAGAATTGTCTCCAGGGGAGGCAAGCAACACTTTCCCTGATAGTGTTTCATCTCATCAAACCTCAGCCAGCACTCGAGATCAAAGTGAATATGTACAAGAGCCAGTGTCTAAATACTCTTCTGGTGCACAGCACGAGCAGACACAGGCTCCACTTGCTGGGATGGTGCACTCCCCCACACTAATGGAAGAGGAACCTCAAAATAAAAATCGTGTGGTTTGTGAACCAAAACATGTGACACAAGTGCTTCAATCCAGTGATCTTGAAAATCAGTGCAACTTCAGTTCAGGCTGTGGACTGCAAACATATTCTGAACAAAATCATTATTATGGAAGCAATTCTCATAATTTGCAGCCCAATCACCATCATATGCAGTCCAGCGTACCACAACACAGTTCAAGCTGGATGCAGCCGATGGATTACTACAACAACCAGTCAAATTATTTTAGTGCAGATAATAGAGCTGTTCAGTATAAATCGTATGGATCTCATTATTACCCACAAATGCATCAGCAAGTTAACAATAATTGTTCTCAATATAGTAACAATGGATATTGTGCCCCTGTTTCAACACACCCCTCATCAGGTTCGATAGGAAATTTTTCTCATCAAACTTCATGGCTCAGAAATGGTGGCGTAGATTGTAATTGGGAAAACACTCTCTAATATGTATTGTTATTAATACTGTAATTAGATATGTACCTCATTTGTTTGGTTGTGTTCATTGTGTAAGACTGAATACTGTTACTGTTTCTTTAGACCTCATTTCCCCACTGTCAAATCTTTACACTGTTAATTGTTACTGGGCCTCTGTAGACTTAATCCATCGTTATGTTTCCTCAAATTTTGTTTAATTTTCTGAGTAACTTTGTGTCATCATCTTAAAATGAGGTATGGTTTCAGAAACATTTTTCCTCTTTAACATGTTTAAAATTCGCAATTGATGACTATTTATATGATTGTGTTACCTATCTTGTGATGTCTAAACTTTGTTGTTTTCTCTATTATTTGTTTTACACAGATTGTTCTTTCTTTTTGTTTTTAAACAAAAAAAAATTATATTAGATAAGTTAGAGCATATTATCAGTTCAGCATCAATTAGAGTGAAAACCTTGGTTTAGGGTCTGTTGACGGCGGCGTGGACAGTAGGCTCGGTGTGCTTAAACCTTGACCATAACGCATGAATGAACCGTACTGCCGCGGACTCTGGACCACCTGTACGCTCATCCGGCTTGCTAGGCAAGAGCTGGAGGCTCACGCTGGACAGAGCCATTTGTTGAAAGTCCAGCCTCAAAACTTAGACCCTTGTGGTCTGCAAAGCAACAATAAAATTGGCTATCTTCTATCAAAATTTTCCCATTTGTCTTGAAGAATTTTCATGTTATTTTCCGTCTCAAAGACAGTATCTACACTTCTACTATTGTACGCAAATGTAAGGAAGTTTTGAGCATATGTGCTGTTATTTTTATTTTTCCTATTTTAAATCGTGATAGATTGAGATTCAATTCTCTTGTGTGGTTACCTTAACTTTTACTACCATTGTTAAGCTATTTTTAATGAAGTGCGAATTAAAGCATTTCTTTGTTGTGTAAGAAAGCTTGTTTGTCAGGAAAGTTATTTATCAACCATGTTGTTCTATTTATATCTTAGCATTTTCATCTAAGTTTATTTGTTCCTCAAGGAATTGTGAGTGTGTACTTAATGTGTTTGTTTCTCTTGTGGTTTCCCTTTCTTTCTTTCTTTCTTTTTTAATTTCTAAAAAGAAAGTTCAGTGACCAATAATAGATTTATCAATAAGATCTGGAGAATGTCACTATGTTCTCTTTATGTTAGTGCAATATTACTTCCACAGTCACCACAGTTAGTGTGAAGAGGCACGCAACTATCTCAAATCAAATCCAAGTAGGGATTTGGTTTGTTTGTTAATTGTACTGTACCAATTCTGCTATATTATTTGTGCTCACGCTCTTCATGTTAGTTGAATTTCAGAACTTTCCCTCCTCTAACTCTCTGAATTCAAAATGTGCAATGCCTTTTTAGTTGTTATAAATCAAGGGCCAATGATTAAGTTACTTTTTAAAATTTTCAATGTGGGCAGGCTTGTAGAATACATTTTTTTTTTTCTAAATGTGCTTATGTAATTTGTTTTAGTGGTAACTAAGCTTTGAATTTTATTTAATTGTAGTTGTTTAGCTCTTCATGTACAAGGTATCATGCATTGAATACTCATTTTTCCTTCAACCAGATTGTTGACTATGTATTTATACTGCTTTGAGTTGTAAATGTTCTGCAAATCAAGACTAAATCTGATATGGGATAACGAAATAGACGCATTGAGCTTTAAGGCAGTATTTACTTAGAGAACCGTTATGCTTTGTGTGAAATTCTTCTGGATTCCACTAAATTGTTCATTGTATACATTTCATAGCATGCTCAGCGTCACATTGTGTGTTGAATGTAGAATTGAAATTGCTATGTTATTACCCAGCTCTCTGGTTTTGTTTCAAAACTTTTTTAGTCTTACTACCATGCACAGCATTCGCTGATCTCATGCAACCTTCAATTGGCTACTACAGCAGAATGTACCTGAAAACTTGTTGTGTCTTCCTTCAGCACCTTGTCAATTGTTCCTGTGTTTAATTTTTGGAGATCATACTCTGGTCACTATCCCAACCGCTGTATGTTATATCCACCTTTTGTCTTAGTTCCTATTAGCTTTCCTTCAGTCATTTGCTCAATAATATTGGCTTCTCTGTGCCATTCTTAGGCTAAATTGTCGAGTTGGAAATAAATGTAAAATTCAACTAACATGTTTTGAATCCTCCAAAGCAAGAAACACATAATGTAAAAGAGCTTTATTGCACAACAAGACAAATTCAATACTTACATGGAATCAGGCATTGGCTGATTGCACTTAAAGCTATTTGTAAATAGATAAATTAATGGAATGGTATTTAGTGGAACAGCACAATTCTGAGCAACCATAAACAAACTATTCAAAAGATGACCTGGAAGCATTAAGGATGCACACTGACACTAGCAATTAAGAGCCAGCCTTGCCTTTTTCTGTCCATACTCTTCGTCACTGGCAGCCAAGGCAAGTTTGGTGAGCAAAAACGTTGGTTACTGTGCCGCAATACAAAATTGTAACAAAATCAGTAGATTAAGTAAAATATAATCATCAGTTCGACACTTTTGTATAAAATCCAGTTAAGAAACAGACCAAAATTTACAGACAACAAATACAAGAAAAAACAACTGATCCATGCATAAAACACAGCCAAATTACAACACAAAAACATTACAATTAAAATTATAATAAAACAACACTTCCCTCTACAAAAAAAAAAAGAACTAATACTTGGACATGGTACACTGCACACATTCATATGATAAGAAATGTTAAGTATGGAACTGACAATTTAGACTGATGATAAATTAAAGCTTCAACACCAAAACAGATGGCTGTGTGAGAACATGTGTAGGAGGAAGCCTACAAAACAACACCATAACAAATAAGTATAGACTTTTAACGTGGTTCCATCAATTAGTGATGCATAACTTCCTTTACCCAAAACTAACAATATTACTTCAAAGAGAGCAATTCTTGGATTGTTACCATGAACAAGAAAAATGAGTCTTTTGCATTTCATTGAAGGGAAAATATCAGCCATGTCATAGGGCTCTGCTGCTAACCACATGAATCTAATAAAATAACATTTAATAATATGATTAAATCATAGTGCATTTATTTCAGGTACATGTGCTGCAATTGTATAACTGCTTTCATAATCAGGTTACCTGGTAAGAATTGCATAAAATGTCGTATGGTTAGGAACCATTGAAATTCACAAATTAGTCAGGTTTAAACAAAAAACACTGATAAAATCAGCCAGATAAT
Organism: Thrips palmi; assembly: GCF_012932325.1. Classification (NCBI taxonomy): domain Eukaryota; kingdom Metazoa; phylum Arthropoda; class Insecta; order Thysanoptera; family Thripidae; genus Thrips; species Thrips palmi. Next base: position 4,674,128 of record NW_023144620.1, on the reverse strand, counting down.
GTCAAAAATAATATTTTCTGACTTCTTTCATGAGTAGAAGAAGTTTAATTCAGAGATTCCAACTGACTGACTGTCTTTTTAAGATGCTTGGCCTCACAAACACAGCCTACAGGCTCTGAGAAAGTTAAAAAGTAAACTTTTTCAGAACCCGATGAGCATTAAATTTTATTTAAATATAAATTATTCATTTATAAATAGTGCAAGACATTTAATTCACAAAAACAAAATTGTAAAACCTCGCGTTGCCACATCATGGCATTGTTTAACATTTTTCAAGTAACATGATACCTAGAACCAGACGCTGGGTTTGGAATCCAAACCCACAGCTGAAGTGGATACTTGAAAGCCTTTTCACACTGGACTCAATTTTTCATCTCTATTTGCTGTGTTTGTCTGGCACTTCTACTCTGCACTGGAATGTACTGAGTTCTGCCTTTGCTCTCCAGATATTGATGTGTTTTCTGCTTCCTCTGATGCAAATTCAGCATCATCAAGCCCGGTGCCAGTCACCTGATTTGCTGTGAGATTGCTCCACCAGTTGGTCAGAGCACCTTTTGCTTGATTAATAGCTCCACCTATAAATTTAAAAAAATTAAAAATTTGAAGGTAGAATGCAAATTATCTTAAAATTCAAGGCTCTATAACGCACTTACCAACAACTTTGGTTGTTGAAGCTACAGCTTGTGTAACTTTCCTGCCCCCCTCTGTGTTTTGCATTGTACTGTAACAAAGGTAACATAATAAAAGCAAAGAATCTTAATCTATGAATGAGGCAAGGACATAAAGCAGAACACTTACTGGCTCACTCTGAGTTTTATGTCTGCTGCAGAGAGTTGTCCAGCAAATGGGTGACCAGGATTTAATTCTAAAATGCCATTATGATCAGAACCAAGCCATGCCTGATAGTTTGATGTACCTTTCCATGCTGTTACAAAGGCATTGTTGAATTGATCTATTTCTCTGCAACTCTCTGAAATTCAATTGAACTCAAATTGATCATCTATGTACACATATTTCAAACATGTAAAACACAGAGCAACACATAATATTACCTTGTAAAAGAGATGTCCGCAACAGGCATAAAAGATAGACACGAAACTGTGCCCTGATCCATTCATCCCCACCTTCCCAGCCAACTCCATCAAGGAAGACATCATGCCGCTCTTCTGCTACATGCCGCACAAGGAAGTCTGCAAATCGCAAATCTTCTGTTGTTAGATGCAACTGCCGCCTGAGAACTGGGTCTTGAGTTTCTAGCGAAGCTGTCTCAACCTTGAAAAGTATAATGGCCACTTAAAATCAGAGAGTTATAAACTTAAAGAAAAAGGAAAATACTGATAATTTTACCAACCTCAACCAAAACATCCATTAACTGTCGTTTCTGTTTAAATAAAACATTTGTGGCCCCTACTATATACCCACGGACATTTACATCAAATAGTAAATCCATATACGGTAAGGATAAATATGGTAAACATAAGTAACCCTGATAAAGAAAGGTATAAAGGGGGGTAGATTAATAGATTGAACAATAAAAGAAATGGTCTGAAAAAAGAAAAAAAAAATTCACCTTGGAAAATATTTGTAGGGGAGTTCCACATTCATCGGCATTTATTTGAGCAATGGCTGTAAGATTGTTCTGCTGTCGACTAGCCAAGTCATTACTTGACCAATCTCGAGGCAATGGCTCCATACCTACTAGTCCAACAGTGGATGTAGTAAGAGAGGAAGGGGCAGAAACTGCTGGAGTTTGGTTGTACTCCAACTCATCTTTGGCAGAAATATCCAGCCACTTGTTTTCATCTGTGGCTTCTGTTTGGCCTAAGTTTTCAGGCTGTTCATTATTTTCAGCTATGCTATTCCCAACTCCTGAGTCTGTAGAGCTCACATCTTGAGTAACAGATACTCTCTCTGAAGACACATCCTCATTGGCAACAGTCCTTTCAGCAAACTCTTTATCAGGACTATCTGCAAAGTGGGGTATAGGAGACAAGGGTCTAGACGGGCTGAAACAGGAAAAGTCAGAGTAAATTATAGAAAGATCACAGCAGAGAACAAATGAATCGTTGTAAAACTGACATTAACTTACCGCACACATGCAGACTCAGTCAAGCCCCTTTCAATCATTCCTGGATGCAAAGATAGCAGGGATAAAATAGTAGAACACAGCGGTTGAACAGGTGAGCGGTAAAACACAACCTTCCTCTCCAGCAGTAATAACTTGAAGAGGATAAGTGCTTTGTGACGAAACTGAAGTATGAGATCCCTTGTAGACAGCCCTGTAAGATAGGGTAATAGGGTATTTATGAAATAATTCAAGAATTAACTGATAGACAGTAAATAAGACAAAAGAAACACTGAGCATACCAACAAAGAGCTGTGGTGCTGACTGTAAATCATCAATTTGTGACAGGCAGGAATTGAGGTGATGGTAAGTGTCTTGCAAAAGAGACACCTTACTAAAATCACCTTCATCAAAATACGCATGTGTAATAAGCTCCATCTTCACTTGAATGTGACCAAAAAGAGGGACATCACTTAACACACAAACTGACTTTTGAACTGTCCCTCTTGTCATGTCAGGGGTGCGTTGCTTTAATTTCTAGAAAAAAAAAAAATTAAACAAAAAACAATAGATTTGTGATGCACATACCTGTCTTTTAATTTTAGAAATATTATATCACGACATACCTCTACAGGAATTTGCCTGAAGCATGAAATGCCATAGACTGTCTTTCGTGGGTGGGTGAGACTAGGGAGGTGAAAATACACAGTATCATCATCGTAGTTGTGTGAACCGTCAGGTAGGGCTAAGGTGGGGAGGTACTTCCACCCTGGGGGGCATTCTGTTTCGTCCTTGGAGCCAGGTACCAAAGGAGGGAAGGAATATTCTACCTAAATCAGAGAAAATAACGAGTGCCGTTAGGTTAAGCTGTCTGACAGGTGGAGGAGACCTCCTACTGTTTAAAACATGACTGTGCATAGAAATGACTCATATGTCATCAGTCAACAGAATGATGTCAATAAACTAGTGTGACTCAATCACAAGTCATCTCAGAAATCTCAGAAATAGATTAAATGTCAAAACCAAGTACCTGTCAAACAAAAACATTCAGCTGAGAAACTCAGTTTCATGACAAACGTCAGGGTGACTCACCCCCACCTTGTCAAGTTTTACATACCTGGCATCCTTTCTTGTGATGAAAACCAACCACTAAGACGTGTAAAATAGGATTAACAAGGTGAGATTGCTGCTCAGAAGCACCATCTCCCTCTTCCATGTCGGCCATGTTTGTACATACGCCTTGTCACACTGCGCATTTGCATTTCCGTCTGCCTTTGCTCCTCCCCTCACTTCCCCTCTTGTGCCCACGCTGTCTAGCAGAAAGCTTCTTCCAATTTCCAATCTATTGGTTCAAGTTCCAATATTTCCAGCAGGAGGCATTTTAACGGCGCAAACCTGTGCGAGGTACGGGGCATATCCATGGCGAGCATACCGCCAGTGATGCTTACTTTACCAGAAGCACAGGAGGAATTCCATGACTTGTTACGAAAACTCAGGGACCCTCATAACCAAAGGAAACTCATTGATTGGATTAAGTACAACTGGAGAGAAGGTATGGGTGACTATTTTCGATGTTACATTGAATTGTAATAATGTATAATGTTTGTGCATGCATTGAGTGAACCTACCTCTAATCTGTTCATGTCTTTCCTAGATGATGATGAGTCTCCTGAAGGTATATTGAGATCTATAGCCACTGATATTAGACTTCATTTGCCAATTGAAGCTGTGCTTCCATCTGAAAAAATCATACCACCATCCTCTGGTGAAGTAAGTGTTTCATTCTTCATCGTTATTGTTACGCTCTTGATAGCTATTGTAACAGGGAAGGGGGACATATGGCTCCGCCACTACTAATGATGTTTTTAATTTACCGTTTTTCAGAATGCTGATTGTGATCCTAAATATACCCGACATGTAGATTCATTCTTATATGACAATGGACTGTTGCATGAGTTGACTGCCAAAGGTGTGATTGAATCACATTACTGTGTGCAGTGCGGGTCTACTAAAACAAAATCACTTAGTAAGCAATTTAATTAAAATCCACCCCTGCATCCAGTTCCTGTATCCAGGAATCCTGTACTGTATTCCTGTACTATTGCCTGTTCCAACGCTAATTTACTTGGTTATATTTCAGCATTTATATCCCATTCTGCTTCTCGATCTCAAATATCCTATATGTACAATGTTTTGCTACCTCCTTTAGAGGATGACAAAGTGTTGTTGGATGTTGGTTCTCGTCTGGGACCAATCTTATATGGGGTAATAAGGATGTTTTTGTTTCATCCTCTACTTAGAAAGTTCTCTTTCAATAAATTATATCTACTTATACTTTTTTTTCTTTTCTCCAGGCATATTTGTATACAAATGTAGGGAAAATATATGGCATTGAAATAAATGGAGAACTTTGCAGGATGCAGAGGGAGATTGTAATGAAGTATGGTTTCCAGGTGAATAGTAAATTTTAAGTTTTTTTTTATTCTGTGAATTTTGTAAAGTTTTCTCATTGAACTGATGTTTTTAAAACTCCTTTCGCTTTCTGTGATCCGTAGGACCGGATTGAAATCATTGACAGCAGCATCGAACAACGTTTTGACCTGCTGGCAACAGCTGACATAATTGTCTTGAATAATGTGTTCGAGTTTTTTATGGAATCAAATGATCAAGCGAAAATGTGGAAACTCATTTATGAGCATGTGAAGAAAAAGGCTCTACTAGTTACATGTCCTGCCCTGGATGTTACCATGGAAAATTTGCCTGTATGTTTAGTACTGTGCTATGTTGCTTCTAGTTTTAATTCACTTCCAATTAATGTCTTTCTTATTTTTTTTAGGGAATTGGGATTGATTTGGATAAATGGGTTCAAGAATTGGATGTATATAACATGGATGCTCCAGACATGCCAACTGATGATCCTGAATTGAAGATGATACATCTTTATGAGGTTACTAACCCAGGGAAGAGTAACTGATAGAAGCATTCCCAACCCAAAGATTGTACATTAGATGCATGTTGTTTTGTTCTTATGTTGGGTTCTTCTTAATTCTTCTTCAGTTTTGTTTTGCATTTTATTATGTTAAGATTTTGACTGGTTTTTTACTTGATTTGTAAGGCTCTAACATTTCCTAAAACATTCTAGTTTTAAGAGAGATGTATGTGTCTTTCCTCTACAAAGGAAATATTGATGAGAAAAGGATCGGACCATTGAATCCTACCCCTTTGATGGTAGTAGAAAGGCTTTCTACAATGGAGAGGTACTGTAGTATATTCCAAGTGATGAATGTGTTAAGTGAATGTTCCCCCATGGAATCCAATCTTAGACAAAATGTGCAAATGTGACAACATAAATTATTTACAAGTCAATCATTTGTTCTATCGAGTATAGTATGAGAGTTGGAATGTGTTTAAAACGTGTAATTGCAGTAAAAGTGCCACAAGTTATTAAAATGTTTTTTGGGAAGATTCTTTTTAATGCTTTTGTAACTTAACTTATTTTTACTTATGCTCTGACATCTTCCAAACAAAAAAAAAAAACAAAAAAAAAAACTGGGTTTTACGGTTACATTCAAACTTTGCAGCTTAGTTGAAGAAACAAGTTTGGGTAAAATAAAATTCATAATCCTATGAACAGTTATACATAAAGTCTCACTTCCATTTAATGAATTCCATTTGAACGTGTACATGAATCATGTACCAAAATAACTTAAATTGACCATGGAAGAAAAACAAAAATCTGTCAGAAAATACACGCAAACATACATATTTACACCTATCAAACAACAGAAGTAAAAACACAATTGATTTGAATGGAAATAAAATAAATCCATTCCTCTGTGGGAGCGACTATAGTCATCAATAATAAATAAAAATAGTGTTTTTGAGTGGTATTAAAATTTAAGTAAAAAAAAAAACAAGAGTGGTTAACAATCAGAAAAGAAAGCAAAAGACCAAACAATTTATTAACAATGGCTAAAAGGTACTCTCAACTTCCGAGCCTGCTGAAAACATTCGAACGAACAGACACCTTCCCTGGCGTATTTTCAAATGTTACCCTCTTAAAAGAACCACTTGCACTGCCATTTAATCTAGGTACCTCAATCCTCGGAACCCTCTTCACACTAGCAACCTGAAAATATTAGAGAAATTAAAACATGCAGACTATAACACTTAATGTGAAGACCTCAAACCAAGAGTTGAACTATTACCTGAAGTGATCTGGGGGGGTCATCGACACCAAGTCTGGATTTCACTGTGCGATTTACATCATTTTGGTTTCCAGCTGAAGATAAAAAAGAAGTCTTAATTGCATTAAGAAGTGTTGCTACAAGAAAAAATAGATCAGAAGTCACGTACCAAGTATGCCCGCTGTCCTCACTCCTTGAGTCCTTTTCATAAGAGGTACAACTGTTGCCACCCGTTTAACTTCAGTTGCTTGCTTAGGAGCAAACACTGCAGAAGATGATCTCTTCAATCCATACTCTTGTTTAGGAACAGAAACAAAAGTGGCAGAACGTTTCACCACAGTCACCTCTTTCATGGTACCTATCCTACTTTGAACATCTCGATTTGTACTAATCACTGAGTCAGCAACCATAGAGGAAGTCTCTGTGAAAAGAAAATCAACAATAAAATAAAATAATGAAAGTGAAACAAACCCAGACACAACTTGGAATATTTGGACATACTTTGAACAGGAATAGGAGCCTTTGACACTGGCTTTGAGGATACATTTTTTAATATGCCAGCAAAAGGGAGAGTCCCTTCAGCAACTGCCAAGGCAGATGTAGATGAAACTTGCTTGTCTCCTAATCTGCTGAATACTGAGGAAGCCTGCTGAAAAATGCATAACAAAACTTAGCATCGCACACATTTCTGATATCTAACTTAAGTCCCAAAATTTATTTGATTTATAATTTTTATTACCTTGGCCTTCTTGGCAGCTTCTAGGCCCGTGACAGTGAAAGTTGGGTCAGAGGTAGTACTTGATACAGCTGCAGTCAAGGGATCAGCCCCAGGAGAAGTAGATCCCCCTAACCGATCAAAAACTGTCTTCTTGCTTGCAACTACAAAAAAAGCAAAAATAAAATATGTATTAGAAAGAATTTTTTACATCAGTACAACGCTAGAAAATAAAATTATTACTTACTTTCTTTTTGCTTGGCAAGAATCTGTTGGCTCCGAGGGGTTGATCCTGATGGCATCTTGATTTTATATCCACCTTCATGTTCAGGAAGAACACGGCGAACTTTTTTGATTGGAACAGGAACATCCTCATTTTCAAGCCGTTCCACTGATGGCTTCGGCCTAGATATTTCAGCAGCTCTTCTTTTGAGTGGCTCTGGAAGTCATCACAGAGAAAAGTCCCGTCTCAATGTTTTGCATTTAATGGTGAATTAAATTAGTTGTGTGATAATTGTTTTTGGGCAATCGCAGGCAACAGGCAAAACTTTTCCAGCACCCCTCTAGCCCAAACATCATGTTTGTCCTGGCTATCTATACCCTAAATCAAGGCTTGGATTGAGAGGAGATAGTATGGACAGTCTCCTGAATAAAAAAATATGGGGCCATTCAAACTCACCTGCTGGAGTGACTACTTTCTTGGCCGGAAGCTTCACAGATGCCAGTGTCTGTGACGAAGAACTAGGACCTGCACTGCGTCCAGACAATAACGGCTTGGGGTTGGGATCAGATATACGGGAGGACACTGAGCAGATGAAAAAAATAACAATTAATAAAATGTTAACACATATTGGTTCCAAGGATGATAAAATGATTTGCAAGTTACTCACCAGATACTTTTTTTGGCGGTGAAGGAGTAGATGAAGATTGTGACGATGAAGAGGAAAACGAACTGCTTGATGAACTTTCTTTCGGTGCAGGTTTCACAACTTTCACAGTTTTGAGGGTTTTGGCTGAAGGTGAAGAGCTGGATGTGTCTCTGAGATTCGTGACTGGCTTCACTACACTACTCGGGCCTTTGGCAGATGACAGCAACTTTTCATGGGTGAGCTATGAATAACATTCACATTAGAAACAGCAAAAGTTAAATAAGGCTACAATGAAAAAAAAGATAAGAGAGTTCTGAATAAGATGCGAACCTCTTCGTGTACTTGACGAGCATGGCGCAGTATGGCAATAACATCTCCCATTAAAGTGATACCCATGTCTCGAAGGTACTCTTTGTTGAGGTCAAGGAGCATATCCAACTGTATGCGATTATCAGAAAATGTAAGAGCATATGTCGCCGCAGCGCGTGGTGGAATGCCCGCTTTGGAGAAAAACTTGATCCATTTTTCTGAAAACAACAAATGTAATAAATCGGCGTAGTAGTAGTAACTTCGTACATAATAAACATAACCTAAGATGCTGCTGTTCACAAAGCCAAAAAGTCCACTAAGACAGCGAGGTGGCTAGAGGCAAGCGTCACATTGTTCAAAAAAATAAGGAATTAATGGAAAGAGGAGACCGAAAGCTGTTCAAAGGCCTTTGTAGAATACTGACTGAAGAACTAACATTCCTGCCGCATCTCAGTGCAAAAATAAAGTGGGGTCGAATAGTTCACAAGTATATCTTGAAAGAAATAATGTAACTTATTCAAAAGAAGCGAAACTTACCCGTACTAACTTCAGCCATTTTCAATTTAAAATGCCCTTCGACATACAAAAATAAATATAAATAGTATCTGAGCTTCTTCTTTTCCTAACTCGACTGCAAGCGCGGTTTGCGACCTACGTTGAAAAAAAAATGCAAGGCAGACCCGACCCCTGTGCGAGACTACTTTTATGGAAAATTCATGCAGTTTCCCTTTTCGGTTTCACGGCAGCCAACCTAAACATCACGGAGATTCGAAATTTACTTATTTTCCTATTCCTTTATTCCAGGAGATACCGAAAAAGAACCGATTGGTGTTTTCTGCAGCCAAATCTCTAAAGATTGGAATGTACAATCTTGTATAAAGCGTCCGATTATAATCAAATGTATTTGACATTGGAGTAGTGTTGCGGAATGTTGTACTGAGTGCATTGAAATAAACCGTTTCCTTTTGGCTTTGAAGTGCTAAATGTCTGAAACTCTGAACTTGAAACGTCGACTGACTGTCCTAAGGATCAGCCAATGCCTCTGTTTAAGGTGTTCCATTCAAATTCGCCTACTGTCGGCTTTCAAAACTCGTCCTTGTTGAGCACGAATTTTTTTGAATTGAAATGAGTTAGGAACTGCCCAGATACTTGGTCCGCGTGCGAATGGTGTTTCAGCACAGACAGCCAAGGCGGCCAATGCATGGCACGTTCGAGCTAGTTCGAGCCGACCCAACCCAGCTGCTGCCGCCTCCGCCACCACCACGGAGCGAGTCACCGCCGCTACCGCGGGGTGCTGTCGGTACCGTCTGCAAATTGGCAGAAGAGGGGAAAGGGGAGGGGTGTCTTTATTTAGGCGTTTCGTCTTGACCTTGAGGCGAGGCAAGCTGACTCTGTGGCAGTGAGAGTGAGGTGAGGTAGCTATGCAAGACCCAGACCGGAGTGGAAGCCCCGGCCCCTCCGGCCCCTCCGGCCCCGCTATGGAGGGTGGAGGGGGGAACAGCTGAGCGTAGCTGCGCGCGGCGTGGCGGTGTCGGGGGCGCGGAGGCACGGCCGCGGGGCGCGGGCGCGGGGGCGCGGTGGGGCGCGGCGTCCCGGCTCTGCCATGGCTCCGCTGCGGCTGTGTCGGGGACTTTCTCTCTCTGGAGAGCGGCCGGGCCGACTCGGCCCGTCTCAGCCGCGCGCAGCCACGCTCAGTTCAGTTCTGCCCGGAGTGTCTGCAGCACGTGTAGACCGGCCCGCGACCCGCGACCGCCCCGCGAGTTCCAGCAGCTGAGTGCGTGATCGCGCCTCTGCTCGCGTGCGAGTGTGTGCGTCTGTGTGTGTGTGCAAGTGGAATTCGCCCTTCTTCATGTGCATGTGCGACGCTGCAAGATGAGGAGGCGACGATGGTTGTGGGTGGTGTTGCTAGTGGCGAGCGCGTCTCGCGTGCTGGTGGCCGCGGACGAAGGCGCCGCCGGGGAGGCGCGCGAAGGCGAAGCAGGACAAGAGGAAGGCGAAGAAGCCCCGCCGGCTCTGGGAGAAGGTACGTCAGGACGCGTCGGGCAACGGCGTGGCGCGCACGCCGCGCACGCCGCGCACGCCCCGCACGCCGCGTGCATGTTGTGAAAGCGTCACACCTCCCCGCGCCGCGTCCGCCGCGTCCGCCCGCAAGGCTGGCAGGGCCCGGCCGCCAGGTCCGCCCCGTCCGCCCCGTCCAGCCCCGCGGACCATCCTCAATGTACTCGGTACTCGCAGCCCGCCCGGTGCGGTACCCCCGGCACTCCCCGCCCCACCGCGGGTTCGGCATTCAGCATTCGGCACCGCGGGGTGCCGCCGTGCCGCCGCGGGCCACTCCGGATAGCGCCCCGCGTCTGCCTTGCCTTCTGCGACCGTCTGCGACGGGGAAGGCCCGGCCCGGCTGGGCCCGGCGTGGTGCCGGTGACATGTCGCCGCGCCGTCGCCTTTCTCCACGACGTCGCCGGGGAGCCGTTTTGAAGGTCGCCGCCGCCGAGGTTGTTGTTGTTTGGTTGTTATTGTTGTTTTGCTCGTTTTGAAATGCCGCGCGCCGAGTCCATGTCTGCCCCGCCGCCGCGCGTTTCCGCCCCTCTTGTTGTTGTTGGTTTTGATTTCTGGGCGTGCGGTAATTGGGAGCAGGATTATCGGCGCTGCCATCTCGATGCCATCTGGTGGATGCAATTTGTTGCAGTCAGGGACTGGGTGTCCGCCGTGTCCGCCGTGTCGTGCCTCGGCGTTATGTCGCTCTGTCTCTGTCGCACCTGCACTGGGCGCCTCGCGAGTGCAAGAGAGACAGAGCGACGACGACAGCGATGCGTGGAATCGGTCGAAATTGCTCTCCGAACAAGGAATCCATTAGTGGGGTTACACGCTCGGTTCGAGTCCCATTCAGCGACTGGAGCTCAAAACGCGTCTAGAGTTTTGCCCACCTCCTCCGGTCTTCTGGCCCACCGTGGAGCGGCAGCGCGTCGGAACGGGGAACGAGGGGCAAGGAACGCACCCCGAGGCGGCGCGACCAATCAGGGCGCCGCGTGCGTGATTTATTAGCGTAATGCGATGGCGGGCAGGTCGCGAAATGAAATGATTGCACGGAACGGTTTGGCGTTGGCGCGCCTCGGGGCACGTTCACGCACTTTGCCACCATCCGCCACCGCGTCGTCGTGTTTGTACACTCTCCGACCCCCACGCGGCGCGGCGCTGCAAACAGGCGGCAAACTCAAACAGCGTATGATTCACGCCTCGACCGCCAGGCAGCGCCACTCGGCGCGGCGGCACGGCACGCTGGAATTAGGTCAAATATCTTGGACACTACTTCACGTCGTCGGGCGCATAAAACGGCGCGGCTTGGAGACTCGCCACGCACAACAGCAACAAACAACGCGCGCCGACAACAACAAACAGCAGCAACAAACCAGCCTCGCGCGTGGCGGAGCGTGGCGGGCGGCGCGGCTTGTTAGCGAGGCTAACAGGTGGGGCGCGAAGCGCGAAGCGAGCGAAGGGACGACGCGCCGCGCCTCGCGCCTCGCCTCGCCCGCCTCGGGGTAACCTAAGCGGCAGGCAGGCAGGCTGCAGTGCCGGAGTGCATTGCCCGGGAAGACGAGCATTGTGCAAGCAGCGCCGTCGTCGCGGTGCGTGCAGTGCAGCCAGCGCGGCGTGCATTCGGGCCACCGATCCGACGAGACGATCCGATGCACCAGCCAGCCGCGTCGCCGCGCCGACACCACCACGCTCTGGAGTGACACGCAGCAGCCTGACTCCGGGGAGGCGTTTCGTCGCTCTGCCTCTGTCGCACGCTGAGGGGCGGTAGGGATGCGAGAGAGACAGAGCGACGAGAGGACTCTTCAGAATCAGCCCGGCGGACTTCCCTGCCACCGCGCAGTCACCGCGAGCGACAATCTGTGCCGACGCCGACGCACCGCACTGCACCGCACCTCCGCGACCCCACTGAAAGGCTTAAAGCTCGCCGAGGTCCGCCGGCTTTACGAGCGAGACTCATAATCGTTTGCCGCGGCGGACGCAGGCGGACGCTCCCCGAGGCAGGATGTGACCAATGCTGCTGCAGGTGAGCTGGCGGTGCTGGCGGTGCTGGCGGGGTCGGCGGGGCTGGCCCAGATTTGGTCAGGTTTTATAAAGGTCGCCGCGGGTCGGCTCGCCGAGCGCATCCCGGAGTGCGTGATGAATGTATGCAAACGCTTTGCACTCGCGTCGTGCCGCGTCGTGCCGCGCCGCGCCAACGCGGCCCTGGACGCCGAGCGAGCCGCCGAGCCGACGGACATGATGGAATGGGACATGACGGGCCCGCCAGCGCCGCGCCACCGCGCCTGTCGCCGGCCAAGCCTATGGGGTCGCGAAGCGCGAAGCTACCGGTATTTATTAGGTCGGCTAGCATGCCGCCAGTACCAGGCCGCCAGTACCAGGCCGGCTACTCCACTCGGGCCCATAATGTCGGCCGCGGTGGCATTTAGCACCTGCGGCCTGCGGGGAAAGGGCAGCCCGGGCCGATATGCAAACACGGGGCAAGCCGGGAGGCCGGCCATGCCACCGCCATGCCGCCGCCCGTGTCCCGAAACAGGACTCGAGTCCAACTCACCGACAGATTCCTCGCTCCAAGGGCAATCCGACGGTACCACCAACGCCGTCCTTCGAGTCCCGTCTGAGGAGCGGAAGGGCTGAAGTTGGTGCCGTGTCCGCTGTGGCTGCGGCGGCGGGTTGTGATCTGCATTAACAACAAAAACAACAACAACGCTGCTCGCGTCGAGAGAGATAGTGATAGTGAGGCGGACATTCCTGGGGCGGGAGGAGGAGCGACGAGGGACGACAAGGGAAGGAATCTGCATGCGCACCTTGGCCTACAGTGTGCCTGCAGCCAGCCTGCAGCCACATGCATGGAGGCGCGCGCATTTTCAGTTTGCCTCCGCGCTGTTTATTGCAACACTTACTGCTCCTCGTCCAGTCGGCTGGAACGGCGCGGCCGCGGCGCGTAGAATTTCCTTTTCGAGCGCCGTGCCCCCGCGAGGTACCCGCGAGGTACCCGCCAGGCCCATTACCCACTACATCCCCGAAGAGTTATCGTCCCCCGCCGCCCGCCCGAGCGAGCAGGCGACGCCGGCGACGCGACGATTAATTAAAATGTTAATAATCCCCGGACGGTCTCTTGAACGAGCTCGTAAAAGGGACGTTTCATAACATTTGCCAACTCAAGGCTGCTGTTTGCTTTTCTGTCAAATGGTTGACGAATGCCCTGCTGTTGTTGTTTTTGTTGATATTGTTATGTTTTTATTTTTTTCCTCGAACGGGTTGAGCGCACTTCCGGCGCAGACCACGGCTCCACTGCCAAGGCCCGTCTGCGTGCTGCCGCGTGCCGCGTGCCCTGGTTCTCATTTCGGCTGCCGAGTGACTGAGTCGACTGAGTGAGCGACGAGCTGCCACGGCTTGCCCCAGCCTTGTCAGGGGATCCATTACGAACTGGATGGCCCGGTCTCTATTAAATATGTCTAGCCGCCGCCAGCCGCCCGGACGGCACAGCTAGACCGGACCATCCCGCCGCCAATTTGCATAAAGTGCATACGGACCCTGTAATCAGTCCCCGCCTGTCGTTTTATTGCGATCCATTCGCACCAGTACGCACGTCCTAGTCCGGTATTATTTTTTTCTTCTTCTTCTTGAAAAATTACCCAAGGTTGATTTCCTCCGAAGATAACTGCAACCTTGTTCGCGACGCGGCACGCCACTGGAAGCACGAAGGTTTTTTTTTTCGGTGCACCTTTTGGCACCTCCCGCGGCTGATATTATTTTGGCAGGTCTTTGTAAGGCTGCGCGCCGCACGGCCTGGCCGCCGTGCCGTGCCGAGCCGCGCCGCGCCACGCCAGTCTGCATCTTTCTTTCTGGCGGACATAATAGCCTAACCTCCAGCACCTTAATGGCGCCGCAATAGTGACGCCGAATAGGCCAACTGGGCCAAGCACGCGTCCAAGGACTCGCCCTCCAGCGGCAGGCCGGGCAGGCCGCGCAGGCCGTCGCCGCGGTGCCCGTCGTCGTGATCGTCATCGTCATGCCCACCAGCAGCAGGCCAGCAGCAGGGGAATTGGACATACCCCACTCATTTGGCGAGCCAGCGCTCTGGTTTATGGAACGAACATGGCGCTCAATTTCGAGAACTGCGGCGCGGCGCGCGGCGGCCGCGCTAACTAACGCACCGCGACACTAGAAATGCCGCGAAGGGGTTGGACGTGGCCGCGGCCGGGCCGGCCGAGCTGGCCACAACGGCAGCCAATCAAAATGCCGGTAATTACACTGCGTTTCTTTCTCGCGGCCTGGAAAGACCGCAGCGACACACACACACATGCGCACACACACGCTGACTGGTCAATCGTGGTCACGGCGCGCGCTCTACTTGAGGGCACGAGATAGCGGTGACATGTGAAGTGGCCTGCTGGGCCCGCTCTCGATTGACCGCCGATACCGGTGGCGCTGCTTCACGTTCGCGAGGACCGTTCGAAGGACGAGGGACCGCGACGTCAGTGTAGCGACCTAGTCTCGCGGCCTCGCCGGGACGGCCGAGGACGGCGCCTGCAAGCCGAGCCTGGGCACGCCCGTCGAGCGCGGCAGTGCGCCGGGTTGCCTTCCCTCAGCCTGCAGGCGGCGGGGTAGGCCGGCCCGCGGTACACGGACGTGCTGCGGGAGGGCCTGGGCCGCAGGCGGCAGGGTCGGCCGTCCCGTGGTAAGGTTATGTGCCGCGGGTACGCCATCGCAGCAGGCGCTCCGCTCGACCAGTCGGTCGAACTTCTACTAGGTCGAGATGGAAAAAAAAGAGCGACTTATTGTTTTGCCTTGCCGGGCCGATGGCTGCCGGTGGCTGCCGGTGGCTGGCGACGGCGGCCTTCTTCTTAACGTCCGCTGCCCGTCGATGGGCTGGACGGGTACGTCACCGCCCTCGCTTCATGGCGGTAATCGATCCTGATTGGGGCAGTGGCGTGAGATAAATCAGTAGCGGAGCCGCCACCACGCGGTGCGCGAAAAAAAAACAAAAACAAATAAAAATACGACTTGTTTTTCTGTTACAAAAGAGTAGACACATTCTGGCCTGCCAGTGTCGTTGTCACCTTAGCGCCGGCCTGGGCAGTCACGCTGCGGCAAGCCCGGCAAGCCGCCGCGGAGTGGTACAAGCACGGCCGCTGCAGTGCAGTGGACGACGCTGGGACGCTGGACGCTCCGACATGACATGCCTGCTGCTGCTGGCATGCGAGTAGTTAGCCCGTGACAACCGCGGAGTCGCGGAGTACATCGGCGAGGCTGGAGCGCCGTGCATGGCGTGCATGGCGGGGAGGGTCGCCGGTGACCCGCGGCGGTGACGTCTGTGACGAGTGACATGGCGGCGCACCGCGTGGCGTAGGAGGCCCGCCATCCAGGGTCGCCGTGCGCCGCGCCGACGTGGACGCCGCGCTCGTCTTCTGCTTTACTTTATTTTCGAGGACAAGGATGTGCTCGCTCGGCGCCAGGCGCTTGGCCGCCGGCCGGCCCGCCCGCCCGGTGGGAGTTATGGAGTGGTCCTGAGCGTCGCGTCGCGTCGCGTCGCCGCCACTTGGTCGGTCGCCTCTTCGTGGACCTGCGGCGATAATGGCCCGGCCCGCTGGATTTGCCCGTGGCAACCGGATTCAGTGTCGCGTCGCCCCAGCCCCGCGTTATCACAACTGTCGACACTTATTATCCCCGACCGGTCCGGTCCCAGCCCAGCCCGTCCTAGCCCAAGCTCGCCTCGACGCGCTGGAGGAGACAATCCGAGATGCTGCCGGGGGGGGGGGGGGGGGCAAGGTCGTTGCGCCTGCGCCGCCACCTGCATGTGACGCGTCGTCTCGAACTGTTTCGGGGAAATTCACTCGCTGGAGGATTTCAAGGAGCACCGCAACTTTTTTCGGCTCGGACTCTGGAGCTCGCAGAAGGCTCGGCACTGCCGAGGGCTGCGCTGACTTGGAACCGTGCTTTCGCCGCTCTGTCTCTCTCGCACCTGCAGGGCGCCCCACGGTGTGAGAAAGACAGAGACGGACGAAGCTCGATGCTCATTGTTTTCGCGTGTCCGTCCGCCGGGCGGTGCCTCGGAAAACCTCTTTTGATTCGCCGCTCATTTATTTATTTAGCCGACTTTATTAGCAGTACTGGCGGAAGACGCTCGTTCGTTCTCCTCGGTTAGAAGGAAAAAAATGAAGAAAAAAATGAGTTCAGGCGCGCGCGTGACTGTGTCGGCTCTTTGAGGCGGCGCTGCAGGCGCGTTGCGCGCTGCGGAGCGCGCGAAAAAACAGAGGCTCCGAATCAGAGCGCGCGGTCCACGAACCGCGGACCACGCGAGCAGCGTCGCTGGCGACACCATCCATCAATCGACTTCGACTGACACATTCCCGTCGAAGCGTCGTTGTCGTCGGCGGCCGCGATGTTCGTGTGGGGGCCACGCGTCGCCGCCCGTGTCAGCGGCGGCGGACTGATTCCGAGCGTCGTTTTCGTCGCTCTGTCCTTCTCAGACTCATGGCGCACCCAGTTTAGGTGCGAGAGAGACAGAGCGACGTAAACGACTTTCGGAATCTGTCTGCAGCATGTGCGCGCGTCCGCCGGCTGCTCGTCCCGAAGCGCCTGCTCGGGGCCGAGGGCGAGGGGGCGGATTGCACGATTGCACCTGGCGCACACGAAGCAGTCCGCCAGCCTCCCCGACGGCCGTCGGCATCGGCGTCCCCGTTCCCTGCGAGGCGCTCCAGATTCCAAGGCGAGAACCAACGACTCTAACGACGCCGTGCCGTGCCCGATGATCTGATGACAATTCGCTCGTCGGTTTTGATCGCGGAGATACAGCGTCGCGCTGCTCATTTTCTGCATTCCGAATCGGCATTGGGGCCGCGCGGCGCAACCGTGAGTCACACGCGCGAGTCGCTGGAAGGCAGTGAGTCAGTGGCGTAGTGCCTGGCGGCCCTGTCCACCCGTTTTCGGCGACCTCGGCCGATTCCAGAAAGGACGGCGCGTCCTGCGCGCGAAGCCGAGCGCGAGCGGTGCCTTGATGCCGGTGGTGACTCAAACGCGCGGCGACACCACGCCACTGCAAGCGGCAGACCGCGGCAGACGCCTCACCCGCCGGCACGCCAGTTCAGGCACCGTAGGCGTCCTGCATTCCCGCCGTCGCCTTCTTCGCTCTGTCTCTCTCGCACCCTCAGGGAACGCCCCGAGAGTGCGAGAGAGACAGAGCGGCGAAAACGACTCTCGGAGTGCTGCAGGCGTGACCCCCTCCACCTGCCGTGACGCGCCGACGTGCCGATGATCGGACGAGGGAGATATTCAATCCTCAAACTTACCGACTCGCTCGCCTTCCTCTCGCCTTGGTGGTGTGGAAGACGAAGATGCGCGGGCATTGCCTCTGTCTGTCTCTACCAGTGCTCCGAGCGTGCCCGTGTCCCCGCTTTGCTGCCCAGCCCAGGGACTTCCCCTTTACTTTTCACGTGACGGTCCGAGCGAGGGTCCGAGTGCCGCCCGGCCGGCCATCGGTGTGCGGTTCTCATGACTTGCATATGCATAAGGAGCGTTCTCTCGCGCCGACCGACTGTACGTCTCAGTCTCTGACCCTTGGGCCCCGTGGGCCCCTTGGGGCTACGGCTGATCTTTGCGTCGTCGGACTAGTCGCGGACGAGTCGGCCTGTCTCTCTCGCGGCCCGCGAGTGCGAGAGAGACAGGGCACTGCTCGGCCTGCCTGCAGGAGGTGCACGGCCGCGCTGCCGCCGAGCGAGGCGAGGCGAGGCGAGCGTGTTCAGCGGGCGGGGCGTAGTTGGCGTAGTTGTAGCAGTGCGGTAGCGCCGAGCCGACACGGTGCACCGCGGTGACGCCGACACGGCCAGCACGCCGCGCGCCGCGCCCCGCCAGAGTCCTCCGCAATTTGCATTATTTGCGCTCATTTCTGGAACACAATGGAGCCGTGCGTCTCGTCTCGGCCAGTCCCGGCACGGCGACGTCGAGACCCTTCCGTCTAATGAGATGCTAATGCCCCACGTGGCGCACCAACACCAACACAGCGCGCTGAGTAACGATCGCAATAAAGGTGCAATCGGTATCGACACATTCGTCGCCCCGTCTCTCTCGCACCCCCTTGCGAGAGTGGGACGCCCGCGAAGTGCGAGAGAGACGGCGGAGCGTAATTACAAGGCGGCGCTCGGCACTGGACAAATAGACGGCGACCCCTCACCCTGGCGGTGCCAGTGGCGGTGCCAGCGCCGCCGCCATTGGGACACGCCGCGTCCTACGCCATGGCGCGCCACCGCGGCCCACATGACCACCTCGGGGCGCCGATTTCTACTACTCTCAATTCGCCAGTCTACTCTGGAAACAATGACGCCGTGGTGGGCCGCGTGGACGTTGACCTAGAGCTCGGCGTCGAGGCCCCGGCGGCGGCGGCGTCGGCTTTCGCGGGGCGGCGTCGGGCGTCGCCGCGCAGGGCGAGCTCATTACAGAGGAGATCTGATAAGCCGAGCCGGACTGACATCTAGGCCCGCCGCCATGACCGCATTGTCATGGTCGTGGTGGGCCAGCTTCAGCACGCCCGCCCAAACCATGACGAGTTCGATGGTCGCCGCCGAGGGGCGCCGCGGCCGCGCGCCGACCGCCGCCACCGACCGCACCAGCGAGCAGAGAGCGTGCGTGCGCGCTCACATGTGCATGCACGCGCAGTGTGCGTGCATTACCCTTTGTACGTTTTCGGAGTGTGTGAACCCGACATAAAATCCGTACTCACCGCAGTGCAGTGTGTGTGTGCGCGTGTATGTATGGGTACCGCCACTAGTCTTTGCCTGCCGCTACACTTTGTAGGTCAAGGCCCCGCCCCGCCCCGCCCCGCCAAAGCACATTCCTCCACATTCATACCGCGCGTGCAGCCCGTGCAGTCCCATGGCCGCGCGGGGCTTTAATCAGAGCGCAGGCAGAGTTCTCCGAGGAGGGGCGGCTCCAGGCCAGCGCGGTGAGCATCGGCCGGTGACGCAACCGCGCCGCGTTCGAAAACCCTCTCCCGTCTCCGCCACTGCCATCGGCAGGGGGCGTTCCCATCGCGGACGAGAGCAACTCCCGCGCCCGCGTCAGTGGCTTCTTCGAACGGAAGCGCGCCATCCTTGAAACCGACAAGTCTTCGGCGCATCCGGTCCGTCGGTGTGGTTCCGCGTGGCCCGCGGCGGGCCGGGCGGGCCGCTCTGCTCCCACACCGGGGCGCCCGCCCGACGGCCGGAACAACTCGACATTGTATCGTACACGGTTAGCCGGTGAGCGGGTCCTTAATTCAATCCGGACAGAACGAATGCGCAGCCCGGCGCAGCCGCACAGAGACGCCGAGCCATAAATTTGTTCCTTGTCGGTGGCGCGGCCGCGGCCGGCCCGGTCCCCGGTAGTCGGCGACGCCGCCGCACGCCCACTTCGTAAAACCCGAACGGCCGACCCGAAACCGAACAGCCCGAACGGCCCAGCAGATAAAGCCCGAGTTATTAGCGCGGCCGGTACGGCACGGCGCGCCGCGGCGCGAGAGGCTTCTTCTCCTCCTCCTCTCCGATTAGCACCGGCTTTTCTCTTTTACCTCGTTTTTCTCCTTCGCCGCCGTCGGCACCGTCGGCGCGCCGCGCGGTCGGCGCTGATTCGCACGGAACTCTATCCAGCATCGCGGCCATCACGCCGCCTAATGGGTAGTCGGGCAATGCTAGCTCAGTATGGGGGATGACGGGGGAAAAGAGCCGCCGGCTGCCGTCTTTCGCTCTGTCTCTCTCGCACTCGTGGAGCGTGCCGCGTGCACATGCGAGAGGGACGGAATCAGCCTGCTGGACCGGCCCGGCCCGGCCTGGGCCTTTCATTGCAACCTTTCACTGAGACCGACGGACCGACCACGCGGCCGGCAGGCCATGGGCAGGCCAGCAGACGGCGCGCCAAATAGGGGGTCGCGGTGAGTTTGGATTGTGGATGCCCACTGGCTCCACAATAAACCACCCACGGCCGTTGTTGTGGGGCTGTGGGGCCTAGGCGAAGAGCGTGGGGAAAATAGAACGCTCTGGTTTCTGTTGGTTGGAGCTGGGCCTATGCCTCAGACGTCACCTAACCTCACCAAACCTAAGCTAGCCTAACCTAACCTGGTCGCTGACTGATGTCTTTCGCGGAGTGTACGAGGAACCGAAGGCGAGGACGACTTCCGGTGGCGGTATCAGTCCCACCGGTTTATAAGAGCACAGACTTGCCTTCGCATGTTAGTCGCCGCGGCATGGCGGCCTGGCGGCGCGGGGCTGCAGAAAATTAATCTCACACCCGTGCGCGCCGCGCGCCGCGCTCCGCACGCACAGTCGCACACGCATCACACACGTGCCGGTCACGCCCGCGCGCCGGAGACCGATTCCGCACGGCGCGTCTGCGCTCCGTCTCTCTCGCACCCGCAGGTCTACGCGAGACGCCCCGCGAGTGCGAGAGAGACAGCAGTCGGCGGAGCATCCGTGAATGGCGATAAATGCGCGTCGAGTTTCTAGGCTAGCCTGTAGGCTGCTCTAGGGACGCATGGAGTTGACATTTATGCTTTGGAGGGCGCCGCGCCGCGGCAGTGCCAAGCCTGGCCAGGCCGTGCGTGTTCGAGGGGCGCTAAATCATCTGCGTGACCCATCTATCTACGTTAGTTGCGCCTGGATGCAACCCCAGCGGCCGGCCGGACACTGCAAAAAGTTACATGCATTCAGTTACACGGTCGCGCGAAAATGGAAACGGAAATAACGGTGCTAGCGGGTGACGCGCTAGACGACGTACGCCCCGCCATCGACAGGCCCGGCCCCCGCGGCCCACGGCGCCTCGCCGGTCGCCCGGGCAGCCAGCCCCAGCCGTCAGCGCCCAACGACCGGAAAATAATAATGTGACAGGTGCAAAGCGGCGGGCTAGGCCGGCCCGCCTGCCCGGCGTGGTCACCGCGAAGGCAACGGAGGCGGGCCGACACTGCAGCACGCCGACAAGGCCGTCGCCCTCGCCGCCAAAGTGGTTTTTGGACCACGTCGCGGTGGCTTGGCGGCCGCGTTGGTTTCAGAAGCAGGCGCCATCCGTTTACAGACACGTCGCCGTCGCCGTGGGTCTTTCTGCTTGGCGGCAATGGCTTGACTCGGTGCGCGGCAAAAGTCTCCGCGGACTCAACCCGGATGTCGTTGGCGGCGTGGCCGCGGCGTGGCCGGCCGATGCGTGCCGCGCTGCAGTTAGGTCCGGCCCGCGCTCATCCCCCCCCCCCTCTCTCTCTCTCGCACGCCGGGCCGCGGTGCCGCGGTGCGGTGGTGTCAGGCAATGATGTCAGCTTGCGGGGAGGCTTCGCGCTCCGCGCCTTGCCCCGCGCCATGGATGCCCGCCTGGACTTGGAGGCCGCGCGCGGCCTTCGCAGCCCCCAGCCACGCCGGCCGAGTCGGCCCCTCCCCCTTCGCCTCCAGCCACTCCAGCAGACTCCAGGAGGAGGAGGGCCGGGCTCCAGGAGACGAGCACGGTCTCATTTACGCGTTCATCGTTTTACTGCGCTTAGCCCACTGCTTAGCCTAGCCCACTTCTGGACGGCCCCACTTTAGGCAGACAGACGGACAGACGGGCACGTCTGCGGGAACCAATCGGATCTCTCCCATCCGAATCGGCACGGCGAGTGACGTCACCCATTCACACGGCCGGGTTACGTTCGCCGCCTCGCGTGCCCCCCCCCCCCCCGCCTCCGTGGCCCGCTCCATTTACCCCCACCCCGCCCCGCCCCCTCCGTGATATTCGCACGTCAATGTGCACGGCGACCGAGCCAAAGCAAAGCCAGCCTGCAAAAAGAACAAGCTTTCTTCCTGAGAATTATCGCTGTACGAAAAAAGAGACAATAAACGGTGCGTTTGAGAGAGGAAAACTGTTGCACCACTCGGTGGCAAGGGGCGCGCTGGCACGCTGCATCCTTGACCTGTCAAGTGCTCCCGCCGTTCCTGCCGCTCCTGCCGCTCTGCCATCGGCCGGCGAAAATTGACACGTCCAGCCTTGGCATCTGGGCACCGCCGGGCACCCGTTCCCGTTTTCGTTACGTAACGGCGGCCGGGCTGCTCCACGCGGTCTACGCGTTGACTGGTGCGAGGGCCGACCGCGCCGTCGGTGCGAAAGCAATGCGAGGACGTCCCAGACTGATTGCTGTCCCTTCCTTGTTGCAGATGACCGCAAGTTCAGCTACACGGAGAAGCAGCGCTACGACGGCTGGTTCAACAACCTGGCGCACCCCAACTGGGGGTCCGTGGGTAAGTGTCCTTCATGCCGCTGCACTTGAACCCCTGCGCCTCGCGGCTCGCGCGCGAGGAGGTCATCGATTGGCTAGTTCGCCACGCTGCCGTCGTTGCCATGCGGTGGATGCGGCATGACGGAAACCCGCGCGTATCCACTTCTTCCATTTCTCTACATTTTATTATTTTTTTCCAAAGCCAAATGACGGGAAATCTTTTGCGTTTGGCGGCGGCGCGACTTGGCTCGTCTGCGCGATGACGTGGCTCTGTCCAGAGTTTCGCCCCGGGCCGACACACCGACACACCGCAGCACTGACCGCAGGGACCACAGCCAGGGCCCAGGAGGCCGGCGCTGGAGGTCCTTTCGTATTTTCAGTATTTTTTGTTTTTTCGTAGGGAGGAGGGTGGGGACGGTGGAGGGGAGGGCGGGCCCAGAGCATTGAAGCAATAATTCGGAAAACGCTAATTGGGGAGTCGTGACGAGAGCGAGAGAGACGAGACCAGCATGAGCCATTGCCGCGGTCAAGCCGAAGCGACGCCCGGGACGGGCATTGTGTCCCAAGGCCCCGGAGCCCCGGAGGTCCGGCGGGCTTGGTCGCCCCGTCTCTCTCGCTCTCCAGGGGCGTCCCGTTGGGTGCGAGGGAGACAGGGCGACGGCGCGCCGTTCGGTAACAGGCCCTGCCGGTCCTTGGCGCGCCCTTGTGCGCCTTTTGCAGCGCAAGGCCGGCAGTAATGGCGGGACTAATGAATCGGCCGCACCTCCAAATGATTCCAGAGATAATTAATAAACTCGAAAGCGGTTTCCGAAAGCGGTGCCGTTTTCGTGTTCTCGCCCGGCCTGTCATGTCGCCGTGTTGGCCGTGTTGCCGTGCCGGGCCGTGCCGTGGTGGGCGGTCTCGTTCGCCCGGAGTCGTAGTGGCAAGTAGTTTGGCGGGGCCACTGATCGGCGATCGCGCACCGCGCGCCACCGCGGGTCGGGGACCACGACGACGTGGCCGCACTTCCGGGCCGGATTGCGCAGTGTAGTGGCGGCCGACTTTTATTTTCACGCGGAATTCAATTCATTTCCCGTCCGAAAGTGTCTGTTGTTCGCGGCTGCCGATACGAGAAGGACGGCCGTCCGTCAATGTGACTCACTCCGAACCTCAACAAGGCGGCAGGAAAGTTTCCGGAGCACGTCGCGGATGCATGGCCACGCCCAGGGCTCAGCGACGATGACGCCCTGGCCGTGGCGAGCCGCGCCGGACCCAGCCGGGCCGAGGGGCCACAAATCAAAAGGCGTCCCGCCAAAAAGTCGTGCCAATAGAGGGCCGCGGCGTGATTAGAAGGCGGTCACACGCGCGCTCTCACACACACACACGCACTGTCTCTCACACACATGCGCGCTTAAAGAGACAGGAAGGCTGCTCCGACCGCCGAAAGTCGGCCTTGCGTCCGATCCATTGTCTCTGTCAACCTGTCCGGCCAACACATCATGTTGCGATACAAGTAGTCCGGGGCCCTTGGCCTCGGCCCGGCTGGGCCCGGCAGTGCTGGCCCGCGCCGCGAATGCGAGACTGTACCGCACGCCGACGGGGACCACGGAGACGGAGGAACGGCCCGGAGACGTACAGTGTACAGTCGCAGTCGCCCGCACTAGCAAATCTGTTTTATGGCCGAGGATTTGGACACGGTTCTACTGCCGGCGTTTCCCATGGGCGCGGGGCGTTCCACTTCGCGGGGCGTTCCAACCGCGGGGTGTTCCAAACCGCGGGGCGTTCCAATCCGCGGGGCATTGCATCGGGGCGGGGCGTGGCCCGGAGTGGCGCCGCGCCCACGGGCCTCAGGCTCAGGCTTCACACATTGTGCCATCGCAGCACAGCGGAGCGCGGCGGCGCGGCCCGTCCGACTGAATGCCTCTAATGCTTCAATGCAAATCGGACGGGACGGACAGAAACGAGACTGGACGTCTGGGCCGCCAA
This sequence comes from Thrips palmi, assembly GCF_012932325.1. Taxonomy (NCBI): domain Eukaryota; kingdom Metazoa; phylum Arthropoda; class Insecta; order Thysanoptera; family Thripidae; genus Thrips; species Thrips palmi. The sequence continues at coordinate 4,649,779 of NW_023144620.1, read as the reverse complement.
GGCTCGCGCCAAGGCGCCTCCATGTCCAAGGCCAGTCCGAGTCCGGCCGGCCAGGACCACTTATGTCGTCCAGATGTGCATCGGCTGCGCGCGGCCCGCGGCGCCGGGCGGAGAAGACGCGTTCTTAGAGAACGCCTCCCACAAGCCCGGAAAAAAACTGTCGCGACGCCGGGCTTCGAAGCCAGGCCTTTTACGCGCGGTGCGCCGTCACCTGGCTGCCGGTAGCCGGCGCGGCGCCGCGAGACGGCCAGACGGCCAGACGGGAACTGATCCGCTTGTCGACCCGCAATTAAAGTTGGAGTCGCGGTGCGTCGCGTCGCTGGCGGTGCATCCAGCGCCAGCGTGCGCCAGCGTGCGCCTGCCCCGCGGCCAGGAGGCGGAGGAGGCGGGCAAGGCCGCGACGCACCGCGACGGCCCGCCGCGGAGAAGCATGCACGCCCAACTCGGCTGGCTCGCCGCGCCGACCCGACCAGGTCCTGCCTCCATGATGCTCTTCTTCACCGTCTCCCTTGTGTTACAGAGAGCCGGCTGACGCGCAAGGCACCGTCCGCCTACAGCGATGGCGTGTACATGCTGGCCGGCATGCATCGGCCGTCGCCGCGACGCCTCAGCCAGGTGTTCATGCGCGGCCAGGACGGCCAGGCGTCGGCGCGCAACCGCACCGCGCTGCTGGCCTTCTTCGGCCAGGTGGTGAGCTCCGAGGTGGTGATGGCCAGCGAGAGCGGCTGCCCCATCGAGATGCACCGCATCGAGGTGGACCGCTGCGACGAGATGTACGACAAGGAGTGCAAGGGTGGCCGCTTCATCCCCTTCCACCGCGCCAGCTACGACCGCAGCACCGGCATCAGCCCCAACAGCCCCCGCGAGCAGGTCAGTCATTTCACCATTATGCCCAGGCTTCCCGCCTTCCCTGTCGGAATCTTCCTCCAGTCAACGCGCTCCAGTCCGCCAGGGCCAGGCTCCGCGCGTGAGACCGCCCCGCCTGGCATTGCCGTGCCGGCCCGGCCCGGCCGGGATGACACAGCGGCCTGCCCGTTGGGCGCCGCCGGGGCACTGGCGGCGGTACTGCGGGGGTGGGGAGATAATGATTCGGTCCCGAACACGGATGCGATCGCCTTTTGTTCGGCCGAGCTCCGAGTTTACAATTACAAGTGCGAAACGTGACGGCCGCGGGGCAAGCCGGCAAGGCAAGCCGGCAAGCCGCGAGTCGCGGGGGCCTTCCCGGGAGGGAATACAGTCGGTGCGGCGCGGCCAGTGCTTTCGCCGCCAGCCGCCAGCCGCCGGGCGAGTGGCTTCCTTCCTCCGGATTCAATAAAAGCTTTCCGCGCCGCGTCGTGCCGTGCCGCGCCCCGCCACGGCAAAGAGGCGTCGTTTGCGCCGAAACCAGGCCGAATGACTCGCCGTTCGCGGGCCAGGGGCCAGGCAGGGACCGCCCGGAAGCCGCGTATTTATTTTCAAAAAACACTAAATTGGTGACGCCATTGACGGCCGAGCCCTGAACGAAACGACGCGCGGAAAATCCGCCGATTGCTCCCTGCACTGCAAGTGCAATGAGGAAGACGCGCCGGTTAGAACGAAATCGTTGATCCCCGCGCTTCAGTCATAATCGTCATAATGCACGCCGTTGGTAATGAATGGTAATGATAACCGTGGCGAGTTCCCCGGTCGTTACTCGGCCGAGGCAAGGCGTGTCTCGACGCTCCAGGCGTTCGCGCGCCGTTAAAAAAAAATCTGTTATTTTGCTTCTGCGCGGCGTCGCGGCGGCGCGGCGGGGTGGCGGGCTGGGTGCTTGCAGTTTTATACGGCTTTATTAACGACTTATTTAGTTTACGAGCGCCGCCCTTCGCGGCCACCGCAACTCCTTCGCTAACGGGATTAAGCAGCGAAAGGCAGACGACGAAAATAGAGACATGCGGACTGGGCAGGATTACGCGCGAGTCTCATGCAACACGGCCGGCGTCTACAGCAGCGTCTCTCAACCTTTCTCGGCTCGCGACCCCAAATTTGAAGCCAAAAATTTCCGCGACCCCCAGGAAAAATTTCGCGACCCCACGGGACCCCTCCTTTAACATGCCACGGCGTCTGATCCGAGGCGGGCATTTTGCTCCCTCAACGGGCAGTTGGTCTTTGGACCTTCCTTTAGCATGCCTTTGTTACGGAGTGCAATTATGAGTCTTAGTTTGGGAGCAGTATTGTCTCAAAGTTGGCCAAAACGCTCAGAAATGTCTGTAAAAATTCGTGTTTTGGGCCGATTTTAAGCAGCCACAGCGTCTGATCTGAGGTGGGCATTTTGCTCCCTCAACGGGCAGTTGGTCTTTGGACCTTCCTTTAGCATGCCTCTGTTACGGAGTGCAATTATCAGTCTTAGTTTGGGAGCAGTATTGTCTCAAAGTTGGCCGAAACGCTCAGAAATGTCTATGAAAAATCGTGTTTTGGACCGATTTTAAGCAGCCACAGCGTCTGATCCAAGGCGGGCATTTTGCTCCCTCAACGGGCAATTGGTCTTTGGACCTTCCTTTAGCATGCCTTTGTTACGGAGTGCGATTGTCAGTCTTAGTTTGGGAGCAGTATTGTCTCAAAGTCGATCAAAACGGTCGCAAGTGTCTTTGAAAAATCGTTGTGACTATTTTGATCGACTTTGAGACAATACTGCTCCCAAACTAAGACTGATAATCGCACTCCGTAACAAAGGCATGCTAAAGGAAGGTCCAAAGACCAATTGCCCGTTGAGGGAGCAAAATGCCCGCCTCGGATCAGACGCAGTGGCTGCTTAAAATCGGCCCAAAACACGATTTTTCATAGACATTTCTGAGCGTTTCGGCCAACTTTGAGACAATACTGCTCTCAAACTAAGACTGATAATTGCACTCCGTAACAAAGGCATACTAAAGGAAGGTCCAAAGACCAATTGCCCGTTGAGGGAGCAAAATGCCCGCCTCGGATCAGACGCTGTGGCTGCTTAAAATCGGCCCAAAACACGATTTTTCAAAGACACTGCTGACCGTTTCGGCCAACTTTGAGACAATACTGCTCCCAAACTAAGACTGATAATCGCACTCCGTAACAGAGTCATGCTAAAGGAAGGTCCAAAGACCAACTGCCCGTTGAGGGAGCAAAATGCCCGCCTCGGATCAGACACAGTGGCTGCTTAAAATCGGCCCAAAACACGATTTTTCATAGACATTTCTGAGCGTTTTGGCCAACTTTGAGACAATACTGCTCCCAAACTAAGACTGATAATTGCACTCCGTAACAAAGGCATGCTAAAGGAAGGTCCAAAGACCAGTTGCCCGTTGAGGGAGCAAAATGCCCGCCTCGGATCAGACGCCGTGGCATGTTAAAGGAGGGGTCCCGTGGGGTCGCGAAATTTTTCCTGGGGGTCGCGGAAATTTTTGGCTTCAAATTTGGGGTCGCGAGCCGAGAAAGGTTGAGAACCGCTGGTCTAGTGCACGCTAAAAAACAGCCTTCTGCAAAAAAAGGCCAAAAAAACAAAAACATTAAAAACAAAAAAGTTTTTAATAAATCTCGCTATTAGGAAGATAGTGCGTAAAAAAAATAAAATCATCGAGCTAATTTTTTTTTTTCATTTTCTAGCTGAACCGCGCCACCTCCTGGATCGACGGCAGCTTCGTGTACTCGACGTCGGAGGCGTGGGCGTCGGCGCTGCGCTCCTTCAAGAACGGCACGCTCAAGACGGAGGCGGGCGGCCGCCTGCCCGTGCGCAACACCATGCGGGTGCCCTTGTTCAACTCGCCGGCGCCGCACGTGCTGCGCACCGGCAGCCCCGAGCGCCTGTTCCTGCTGGGCGACCCGCGCACCAACCAGAACCCCGCGCTGCTGTCCTTCGGCATCCTCTTCCACCGCTGGCACAACGTGCAGGCCGCCAGGGTGCAGCGCCAGCACCCCACCTGGCCCGACGAGGAGGTGTTCGAGCGCGCGCGCCGCCTCGTCGTCGCGTCCATGCAGGTGAGCAGCGAAGCAGCGATACCCCGCGCCGGCGGAAGTCTCCACAGGCAGGGGGTAACCGCGACCACCGCCTCTCTTGCAGAACGTCATCATGTACGAGTACCTCCCCGCCTTCCTGGGCCAGCCCATGCCCGGCTACGAGGGCTACAAGGCCGACGTGCACCCGGGGGTGAGCCACGCCTTCCAGAGCGCCGCCTTCAGGTTCGGCCACACCCTCATCCCGCCGGGCATCTACCGGCGCGACGGCAAGTGCCAGTTCAGAACCACCAACAGCGGCTTCCCCGCGCTGCGGCTGTGCTCCACCTGGTGGGACTCCAACGTGAGTAGATACCCCGCGCCGCGTTGCATGGAGTATCTCCGCGGCCGCGCCATGACCTTTCTCTCTCTCTCTCCCGCAGGACGTGTTCGCGGACTCGACGGTCGAGGAGCTGCTACGCGGTATGGCGTCGCAGATCGCGGAGCGGGAAGACCCCGTGCTGTGCTCGGACATCCGCGAGAAGCTGTTCGGGCCCATGGAGTTCTCCCGCCAGGACCTCGGCGCGCTCAACATCATGCGCGGCAGGGACAACGGGCTGTCGGACTACAACACCGTCCGCAAGTACTTCCACCTGCCCAGGATCAAGGAGTGGTCCGAGATCAACCCCAAGCTGTTCGCACAGCGGCCCGAGCTGCTGCAGCAGGTGGCCTCCATGTACAACAACCAGGTGGACGACGTGGACCTCTACATCGGCGGCATGCTCGAGTCGGTGGACGGCCCGGGCGAGCTGTTCAGCGCCATCATCAAGGAGCAGTTCTTGCGCATCCGGGACTCGGATAGGTTCTGGTTCGAGAACACGGAGAACGGGTAAGTTGCTGCGAGTACGAATGCCCGGGTTGTCCGTCCGAAGCCCCCGTGGCTACGGCTGTCCCGCTCAACAGCGGTGCGTGCGGGTTGCCTACCCGCCGCTCGTAAGGCGCTTTGTTCCTGGTGCACGCCTGGAGCCGCGAGCCCAGGCCACTGGGAAATTTTTCGACGGTGCGCCCCTTTGTCCTCAGGATCTTCACGGAGGACGAGATCGCCGAGCTGCGCAAGATCCGCATGTGGGACATCGTGGTGAACGCGACGGACGTGCAGCCCGGCGAGGTGCAGCGCGACGTGTTCTTCTTCAAGGACGGCGACCCCTGCCCGCAGCCGCAGCAGCTCAACCCCTCGCTGCTGGAGCCCTGCCAGTTCCTCAAGGGCTACGACTACTTCGAGGCACGTCCTCCACTAGTGCGGCGTGGATTTGAACTGTTTCCGTTTTCCGTCGCTGATTGTATTGTTTGTTGATTGCCTGCAGGGCAGCGAGCTGGCCTACATCTACGCCTGCGTGTTCCTGGGCTTCGTGCCGCTGGTGTGCGCCGCGGCGGGCTACGGCGTCGTCAAGCTGCAGAACCGGCGTCGGCGGCGCCTCAAGATGCGCCAGGAGCAGCTCAAGACCAGCACCACCGGCAAGCCCAACGTGGACAAGATGTCGGTGTGCGAGTGGCTGCACGCCAACCACAAGCGCCTCGTGAAGGTGCGCTTCGGGCCCGAGGTGGCCATGCACACGGTGGACCGCAAGGGCGACAAGCTGCGCACCATCAGCTTCTCCAACATCGACTCCCTGACGGTGGAGGAGTCGGTGTGCACGGGGCTGCGCGGCTCGGGCGGCTCGGGCCGCGGCAAGAAGCCGCTGGTGCTGGTGCGGGTGCCGCGCGACCACGACCTGGTGCTGGAGTTCGACTCGCTGGCCTCACGCCGCAAGTTCGTCTCCAAGCTGGAGGCCTTCCTGGCGCTGCAGAAGAAGCACCTGGTGACGGTGCAGGGCACGCGCGAGCAGATGCTGGCCAACGCCGAGACGCGCGAGCGCCGCCAGAAGCGCCTCGAGCACTTCTTCCGCGAGGCGTACGGCCTCACCTTCGGCATCAAGCCGGGCGAGAAGCGGCGCCGCTTCCAGGAGACGGGCGAGAACGGCGAGGTGGTCACCGTCATGAGGACCTCCTTGTCCAAGAGCGAGTTCGCGAGCGCGCTCGGCATGCGGCCCGACGCCGTCTTCGTGCGCATGATGTTCAACATCGTGGACAAGGACGGCGACGGCCGCATCTCGTTCCAAGAGTTCCTGGACACGGTGGTGCTCTTCTCGCGCGGCAAGACGGAGGACAAGCTGCGCATCGTGTTCGACATGTGCGACAACGACAGGAACGGCGTCATCGACAAGGGCGAGCTGTCCGAGATGCTGCGCTCCCTCGTCGACATCGCCAGGACCAACAGCCTGTCGGACCAGCAGGTCACCGAGCTCATCGACGGCATGTTCCAGGTGAGCACTGCAACTTTTCAACGACCCCAGCACGGCAGGCTGAGCGGTGGAACGGGGACCAGCCGTTTTAAAATGTATCTTTTGCGCTTTTCAGGACGCCGGGCTGCAGCACAAGGACTACCTCACGTACAACGACTTCAAGCTCATGATGAAGGAGTACAAGGGTGACTTTGTGGCAATCGGCTTGGACTGTAAGGGCGCCAAGCAGAACTTCCTCGACACTTCCACCAACGTGGCACGGTACGCTGCATGAAGTTCCTGGTGCCATGTTTGCCCACCTCCGGGAGTAAAAAGGCTAAAAGTATACCTCCGCCTCCTCGTCCCCAGAATGACCAGCTTCCACATCGAGCCGATGCACGACGAGCGGCGCCACTGGCTGCTGCGCAAGTGGGACTGCATCACCACCTTCCTGGAGGAGAACCGCCAGAACATCTTCTACCTGCTGCTCTTCTACGTCATCACCATCGCCCTGTTCGTGGAGCGGTTCATTCGTGAGTACCCTGTCGGCCCTTTCCCTGCCAGCGCGGACGACGGACGTGTGGACTTTGACTTTGCTCTGCCCCCAGACTACTCGTTCCTGGCCGAGCACACCGACCTGCGCCACATCATGGGCGTGGGCATCGCCATCACCCGCGGCTCGGCGGCGTCGCTGTCCTTCTGCTACTCGCTGCTGCTGCTCACCATGTCGCGCAACCTGCTGACCAAGCTCAAGGAGTTCTCCATCCAGCAGTACATCCCCCTGGACGCGCACATCCAGTTCCACAAGATCGCGGCGTGCACGGCGCTGTTCTTCTCGCTGCTGCACACGGTCGGCCACATCGTCAACTTCTACCACGTGTCCACGCAGCCCATCGACCACCTGCACTGCCTCACCAGCGAGGTGCACTTCCCCTCGGACTACAGGCCGAGCATCACCTTCTGGCTCTTCCAGACCGTCACAGGTGCGTGCTCGCGCTGCAACCTAACCTAGCCTAACCTAACCTAACCTTATCTAACCTAGCATCGAGGGGAACCTCTTGCGCGCTGTCTCTTACCCGCCTTGTTCGTTCGCAGGTCTGACAGGGGTGATGCTGTTCGTGATCATGATCATCATCTTCGTGTTCGCGCACCCCATCATCCGCAAGAAGGCGTACAAGTTCTTCTGGTCGGCGCACAGCCTGTACGTGCTGCTGTACGCGCTGTGCCTCATCCACGGCCTGGCCAGGCTCACCGGCGTGCCGCGCTTCTGGATCTTCTTCATCGGCCCCGGCATCGTGTACACGCTCGACAAGGTAGGTCCTCGTCGGTGGCGACGCGAGTTCAAATACCCTCGAAATCACTTCTTAACAATTTTTTGTCAGGTCGTGAGCCTGCGCACCAAGTACATGGCGCTGGACGTGATCGAGACCGAGCTGCTGCCGTCCGACGTGATCAAGGTCAAGTTCTACCGGCCGCCCAACTTCAAGTACCTGTCGGGGCAGTGGGTGCGCCTGGCGTGCACCGCCTTCCGCGCCGAGGAGTTCCACTCCTTCACGCTCACGTCCGCGCCGCACGAGAACTTCCTCTCGTGCCACATCAAGGCGCAGGGCCCGTGGACCTGGAAGCTGCGGAACTACTTCGACCCCTGCAACTTCAACCCGGAGGAGGACCATCCAAAGGCACGCACCCATCCCATCAACCCATTCCCACTCCCCTTCATTTTAATTTAATTTCAATGAAGTAATTTTAATTTTCTTTTTCGGCTCGTAGATTCGATTAGAGGGGCCGTTCGGCGGCGGCAACCAGGACTGGTACAAGTTCGAGGTGGCGGTGATGGTGGGCGGCGGCATCGGGGTGACACCCTACGCGTCCATCCTCAACGACCTCGTCTTCGGAACGTCCACCAACCGATACTCAGGCGTCGCCTGCAAAAAGGTGCGAGTGTGGTTCACTTCGCGGCGGGAACCCCAAACTTGCAGCTTGTCTAAACCGTGCCTTCCCTTGCCACCGCTCGCAGGTGTACTTCCTGTGGATCTGCCCGTCGCACCGACACTTCGAGTGGTTCATCGAAGTGCTGCGCGACGTGGAGCGCAAGGACGTGACCAACGTCCTCGAGATCCACATCTTCATCACGCAGTTCTTCCACAAGTTCGATTTGAGAACGACCATGCTGGTGAGTCCAAGAGCGCCTGCGAACCGGGCGGTAGGCAACCCGGCGCACGCCCCTGCTTTGCAGCCCCGCCATTACCATTACCATTACGGGCTAGACCACCACTGATCGTATGCCGTTTCGGGCCGAGAGTCGAACCAGCAGATGCCTTAATTTGTGAATCTGCTGTTTCAGTACATCTGCGAGAACCACTTCCAGAGGTTATCAAAGACCAGCATGTTCACCGGGCTCAAGGCCGTGAACCACTTCGGCCGGCCGGACATGTCCTCGTTCCTCAAGTTCGTCCAGAAGAAGCACAGTTATGTGAGTAGTTTCATTGTTCTCGCTTTGTTATTGGTATCTGGTAATGTATTTCCTGCTCTAAACGCATGGGGGCTGTTTTGATTTATTTTTTTAGGTGAGCAAAATAGGAGTGTTCAGCTGTGGCCCTCGTCCACTCACTAAGAGCATCATGGCAGCCTGTGAGGAGGTCAACAAGGGACGCAAGTTACCATACTTCATCCACCACTTCGAGAATTTCGGGTGAACTCCGTTCTCGGATAGTTTTAGATGCAATTGGCTGTGAAGCACCAGGTGCATGCCTGGGCTACCGTACCTGGGTCGCGCCCTTATGTTGTATTTTCTTTTAAATTTGGGAAGTGAGTGTTCAGTTTAAATTTACAGGTTGTTTGCATGTTGTGGAACATGTTTGGAACTGGCCTTCTTTTATGAGGCCAAACTTTAAGTTATTAATTCATTCTGTAACAAAAATTGTTTATACTTGTTTAGCTTATGCCATGAAATTGCGTGGTAAGGAAAAGCTGTTCATGTTGTGCTTGTCACACAGAAAAGGGGGAATTCCTCGCACCTAGCTTGCCTAGGCTTCTGTTCCTATGAGGACGAGCAGGCTATCCTGCGCGACATGGGGTGGATTGGGCTTTGGCCATATGTCATGTGTGTCCCCCCGGATACTCGAACTGAGCTAATAAGTAACTTTGTGATGCGGAGTAGTCCACGGACCTCACGAGACGCCACGGTACGAAGCTGTACTGCCCGATGGGGAGGGGGAGGCAATCCGCGTCAGGTGTCAAAGCCTAGTACAGCAATCGTTCTTTAAAAACCTCTTTTCAGAGATTGCAATTGCCTTATTTATTTTTGATGGGGATAAAATCACTTGAACTCCCACCCAAAATGTGCCATGAGGTACACCAAGTGTCACCTCTTTATCGATGCCCTCAAAGGAATGATATGATTAATCTGTAAATCAGACTCTGCTGGTCGAAAGGTCCAATTACATGTGACATGTGAACCACGTTCTATGTGCGGGCACATAGACATTGTGTATATCTTGCTATTTTTATACTTTGCTAATTGGCTTCTGTTTTCTATAGTATTGAGCCAAGGTGTATTGAGACCATTGAGAGAATATTGAGCAAGATGAATGTGTTCCTATTTCTAAATAATGCACTAGAAAACGGCAGGTGTGATATTTTGGTGCTGAGAAATGTATTATTCTTCTTTTTTTTTTCAGAAATAAAATAATTTTATAACTACAGAGATATTTTTTTGTCTGTACCCATGCGTCTTGGGGCTTTTTCAGCCTCTAGCGAAAAACTGGAATAATTTGAGCATGCGCTGGAAAGGTAGGCAACCCATCGTCCACAGAGTAGCAGCTCCGCATTGATCCAACCCTACGAGGCCTTCCCCAAAGTGAGAAAGCAGGGTGAGAAGCCCCAATCTTATCAAATTTTCTTTCCCAATGGCAATGGTTCTTTCCACACATATTTTTTCTGATATTTGATTGGTTGTAAAAGAGAAACAAAAGAAGAACAGCTTTGAGACATGAAAGCCTACATGTTATTGCCAATTGTTTATTACTGATATAAAACAGAAAACTCTTCATTTAGCTTTGCTCACAATATCAAATATTTCATTCACCACATGTTTGACTGGGCGTGTTGAATCCACTTCCAGTATCTGAGGCTCATACATTCGGCGGTATGCTTCATTTATACTGCAAGAAAAAATAAAATAAGTTAAAGAAATGTCATAAAAATGAAAGTGAAGCAAAAGTGAGATTTAACATCAAAAAGAGACTCACACTTTTCTAAAGTTAGCTTCTTTGGCAAGTCGGTCTTCTTCAGCAGTCGCTGTCTGCCGTCTAGAGATTCTCTTCATGCGTTCAGCTTCAGTAACTTGAAGGAAGATAACCTTCTCTGGATAAGGCTTCAAATCTTTGGGCCACTGATAAATTTGATCCCCAGCAGGTGGGAGCATAGCCACATCATCAACTTCACCTGCCAAAGCATAGGCAGCAGTGCTGTGCCAGAACCTGAACATAATAGACAAAGGCTTAGCATTCATCAAGAACAAAGACTTTTGCATCAGTTAGGAAACTGTTATTATCTGTATCAACCTACCTGTCTAAAATAACAGGTTTTTCTTCCAATAATTCATTTATTTCCAATGCAGCAGCATAGTTAGTGAGGCTGTAATAAGCTCTCCTTATATGGTTTGGTTGCTGGTCAAAGAAAGGCCGAAGGGCAGCAAATTGAGGACCTGGAGTGGACATTTTAACGCCTCCTAAGCGCTTTGAAAGTAAATGCGTAACAGTAGTTTTTCCTGCAAGAATAAACACAACTTACACTAATGACTAAATAAAATTCATGACTCAATATTGACAAAAATTGCACGACGTACCACTGGCGTCGAGACCCTCCACAACTATTAAAGGGTGTCGATTATGAAGTTCACTAAGTTTCTTCTCAGGATCATAACCTTTCAAGAACAATGTGACAGCTTCTTGTACTTCAGGTATTGAGGCAAGCTAAATATAGAGGGATTGGAGTCAATGCATAAAACTCAGCCTTATAGCACATATACTGTCCAGCTTACCTCTTCAGATCTGAAGACTTGCAGTACCTCCTCAAGAGAATGATAAATACCCCATTTCCTCATAATTTTTCCTTTTGAAAAAAATAATAAAAAAAATAGTACAGAAATGCTTATTATTAAAACAATCCTTTCGAGGTTATGGAACGAAAAGAGGAAGTCAGCTAAAGAAATAAGAAACACTGAGGAGATCTTGGTCTAATTTCCAGAGTAAACTCCTGTTGCACAACTGCAGGTAGATAGAGGGAAAAGGGGAATACTGTTGTTGTCAATGGGACCTCCCCAAAAAAATTTAGCGGCATCAGCTTCTGGTCAGTTTCACCACTACAACCGCATGAACAACATGACAACGTGCATGACTCGCGCGACAGTAGTTTCACCTGGTTGAAATCTTTGGTAGGAAAGGAAAAGGTTGCAGATCGAGGTATATTTGAATGCTGCGTCTTTGTTAGGGCTTTCCTTCAAAACGGTTTTCGAGGTTTCAAAAAAGTATTGTGGTTGGCTACTCTGGGTGTCGAATGGGAGGCCTACCCTGCCGGCGGCGAAGCGCTGGCTGGGCAGATAGGCGTTTGTAACTGCTCACCATTCATATTTCAGTGTAGCTTTTGGGGCATTCCAAATTTTTTTTCCAGTCTTTTACTAAGCTTTTTGTGCAACAGGGACACTTTGTCTGTGGATGGCTGTGCTTCACCTCATGTAGCTGGGGGATTTTAAATTTTAGACTTTGTGTACAGATGGCTGTTGATTATTATTGGCACGATTGAAAGCCGTTTCACAGCTGCGATGTCTGTAGAAGGTGCTTGAGTTAGATTTAAATGTCTGATGGAGATGTTTCTTTTGATTTATAATTCTTCTTAAATGTTTCTGTTGAGGAAGATCTTTGGTTGACTGTTCAGAAGATGATAATGTAACTGTCTTCAAATTTTATTACTTGACAATTCATAAATGTTCAATGAACTTAAAGCAGCCCTACACAATTAAAATAATTTTCAATAAAGATCTATGTTACCAACCTTTTATAAATAGGTTGCTAAATGTTTTGAATTGCCTAAATATCAATTTGGCACCAGCCTAACATAACTATCTATTCATGCACTTAAGAGAAACAAGTTATTGATATGAAACTCAATTTCATGAAGAAAGCTTATGACAGATTGTCATGAGTTGTACTTGGACGATAAAAATGTGTAAAAGTAAGTGGGTAACCTTAAACATTATAAACACGATACCCAAGACTTAGCTGGTCATGGTAATTTACTCTTTCTCACTTCTTAGACTACACAATATATACTCTGTTGATTTCTTCAAGTCTTATGAATTCACATTAAAATTTCTTGGAAAATATCTTTTGAAGATAAATATGTACAAAACAACATAAAGCTGCCAATTTGGGACTAAAGAGGAAGAATCTTTAACACGTCCTTTTTCTAAACAATGGATATTTTCATACATCAATAGTGGTTTTGTGCATTGTTTAATGAAACAGGAACAAAAAGAAAGTACTTCCTAACAATCAACATCTACAACTCTAAGCCCACTGGCATTTCGTATACACAATGGTTAAGTATCCATCATATAATCAAGTAATGGAACACACTCACACACAAGCAAATAAACAGTCTACCATGGAATTCAACAAGAACTGAGGCAATGACAAATAAACATCTCATACATTAACAATCCAAATACATCTAATGAGCAATAAAATTTAATTACGTAAATGATATGGAACAAAATCACAAAATTTGGATCTTGGATTGTAAAATAATTTCTCTCTGAAAACAAAGAAACTAAGGAATTACAGGAAAATCCCAACAAAAGTTAGCACCTTTAACAGTTTAAAGAACTGATACTAATTTATAGCTGTTAGTGTTACACATTTGCAACAACCCGAGATTACTGATGTGCACCGATAGGAACAGCATGTAAGATAAACTTAAGTACACTTGAACTTTAAATCACAGAGAATGATTGAGTAAAATTAACAAGGCATGGAGTCACTGAGGCAGTAAGTACTAACAGTTTGATGAACATTAGCTTGGATTTCTTTTAGCTTTAATTTCTGCTACCCCATTTTAACTCCAATAGAGAAATTATTCCGTGTAATAACAGCATGGTTGAACATTGATTTTAAACTAAAATGTGAAAACCACAAAGTGAAACATTGGACAGTTTATTTTCTCCCTCAAGAAAACAGCAGAAACATACAATATTTTTTAAAAATAATTTAAGGAGTGAAAGAACAAACAACAAACTTTTCCTGTGCCTGTGTGATATCACAAATGTTAATGACCTTACGTACTTCTCCATACACACATACATGAATGGATCCTCTATACGCTCATTGAGACAGCACAGTATCAGCTACTTTAAACTAACGAAAATTTTTTAGGAATCATTCCACCTAAAGGTAATCTTTCAGATTCTCCCCAATATAGTTTCAGTTAACTTTGCCTTAATAATACAATAGCTTTACACTTTTTTTTTGTAAGGGAGACTCTAAATTACCATGAGTCACAAGTTAAGACACAAATAGAAAAATGGCACTGTTATTTATCAAGTGAAGGTTGTCGTCTTAATTTCAATTCTACAGATTGGATAAGGTTTTTAGGTGGCTAAAAGATCATGAACTAGTAGAATCGTTGGGCTACAGTACAAAATTTTTAAGTCATAGAATATTTACTTCTACAAGGGAAATTTGTTCTCCTATAATTTAAACTGAGATTTGTTCTAATGGAAATTATATTCGTAATGTATGTCTCTGTTTAGCTTTGGAGCAAAAATGGTTGAAATGTAATGTGTTAACAGACTTTGTCAAAACACTATATACTCTCACAAAAGAAAGTTTAACAATTTAACAAAAAAACAAGAGAAGGAAGGATAAAAGTGCACACATGTCCTTGTACACTTAAGGAAAGGAAACTCTTGACCCTAAGAAATAAAGCCAGTACTTCTGGACTCTTGACATAGCCCATTTTAGACTTGGGTCTTATAGATTGATAAGAATATTTCTAGAAACAACAAATATACTGAGGAGCCAATCCTTTAAAATTGTCTCAGCATATACAACATCCAAACACTATATTCGACTTTTTTTTTTTGCTTTACAATCAAACAAAATTGAACAAGGGGATTATTTTGACTGATTACTTATGCTCAACAAAGCAATTTGGTTTTGGTAACCAGTGGTCATAGAGTTGTAATAAACTTTAACTAATTATAAAACTAAGAAAGCTTTACTAACATATTTTAAAGAAGCTCTATAAAACAGAAAATGCATTCTTATGCAGTCATTGTAAACAAATTGGCAAGTTTTGAAACATAACATGATAATTGGAGTGAACATGCGCAAAACTTAAACACACATCACAGAAAAGCAGCTTTTCATCCTCTTTATTTACACTGAAAAATAAAAATTATGAAAGCCCAGCGATTTAGTAGATTGACTAACTATCCTTTACAAATTTCTCCGAATACTCAGGAGATAATAGTTCCTTGATGAAGGTTTTTAATAGTTTAAGAAAAGTTTTAATATTAAAAGAGCAGACTTAGAAAGATACCTGAGCTCTAGAGGGTTGTTTTATGTTTGCTTAAGAAATGGCAGACATCAAATAATTTCCTTACAGATAGCATTTAGAAAATGCTATTTCCCAGGTAACACTTGTGCAAGAAATGATGCAGAGATCAGAAAAGGTTGCCATGGCATCTCTTATGATGTGTGAGAGGAGTCACCCAATAATGGTAATCAACAAGAAAGGAATCAAAAGAAAGAAGGTAACAAGAGAAAATAATTCAGTTCCAATATGCAAGTAAGACACAGTCCACATAAATGACTTCCAACACAAGCAATACTTTCACTCCTTGAATATCAATTACAATTTACATTCTGAAAGAAGAAACCTGATGTTAACCAGAAGTTAACTAAATCTCATTTGACTCAAGTACACTTAGGCCTACACATCTGAATGCAACATTAAATGTAGATAGCTTACCACTTTCACACACACAACCAGGCACTCATCTTGCTTTCACACAATTAAATTACCACATTTTAATATTTGTTCGTATAAATCACAAAAAAATTAATTAACATTTACATTTTACCACTAATCTGCATGGAGATCACGGGGAAAACACATCACACAACACAAGTCCACATTTAACGGAAACAATCATGTGATGTACTCATAGCTGGTTGAGGAACAGGGACGGAGAGTCAGAGCTCAGATCATATCACAGGCAGCATGGCAAATCACTGGACTGGAGTGGGTTTGGGGAACTCCCCATTAGTGTGGGCCTGAACAGGGTTACCACTGTTGGAAGGTGGGAACTGATGAGCAGGCACTATTGTGACAGGTGCTGCCCCAGTTTGAACATTTTTAAAATCCCCATTGTGTTCCGCCTGGCTCTGACTGGGATTCTGAGCAAAAGGGTGAGTGGGGATAGGTTTAAAATCACCGTTCTGAGGTTGCCCTCCATTATTTACAAAGGCATTGTTTGGGTGTCCAAATGCTGGAACATAGCATTGAGGGAAGTATAACTCAGGTTTCACTACAGCTGTAGGAGGAACACCTCTTCCCAATAAATGCTTCGTATCAGAATTATTATTTGGTCTTCTGCCTTTATTAGCATGAGGGTTCATATGGTTATCCATATGCTTCTTGACCTCTGGATCTGTAGCAAATCTTCTCCTACAGTTAGGCATGGGACAACAGAATGGTCGTTCACCCTGGTGAGTGCGAGTATGTTGATCTAAAATTGCTTTCTGCCTGAAGTCTTTGCCACATTGGCCACATTTGTACGGTTTCTCTCCAGTGTGAATCCGTAAGTGTTGGTTGAGAATAGTTCTCTGCCGGAAATTCCTCCCACAATAACCACACCCATATGGTTTTTCATTTGTATGAATCCGCACGTGCTGAGTGAGATGGGATTGCTGCCGGAACCTCTTCCCACACTCAGGACAGGGGTAAGGACGGGACTCAATATGTATACAGCCATGCTGAAGAAGGGTTGACTTCTGCTTGAACTCCTTTTGGCAGATAGGGCAACGCACGTACAAAGGCATGCCAGCACTTCGACCATGCTGGATGACATCAGGAAGCCCCTTTCCTTGCTTGAGGTACTGCAGGGCAAAGTTGCTGCCAGAGCCGAAGACAGCGTGGTTCATACCCTTAGCGTCCTTGAAATATGCAGGGTACTGCACATTTGATTCCGGTGAGAAACATCCATTTGCTTGTCGCTGGTGGTCTGGAGTTTGGGCATTATGTTCACTGTCGAACGGAGATCCACCATTCTCAGTTGATGGTTCTTTAGAATCCAGCTCCGGCGGGAATGGGACGTCTTGAGGCCACAGTGTACCATTCTTGTACACCAGATGGGGACTCACATCTGTGAACACACAAAGCCATAATCCTTTGTTTAGACTTCATGAATGAAATTCATCAAAATAGATTGTCTTAAAATCCACTTGAATGAATAATAATCATCTTCGTCCAAAATACAAAAACACAGTTTTACTGATTGGAAAAATACTGATACTTGATTGATTCAAGAATGATAGAGAATAAATGCCCTTTTGAGTCAAATGAAAAATTATCCCAAGTTAATCCCAAATGAATCCATACAATAAATTGATCACTTCCGTTACAAACCCAGTACTTTTAGCAAACTGTTACATTTAATTATTAACCAATTGTCTTATGAACTATTAATTAAAAAGCATAAAACATAATTGCAAATTTCATGCAACCTTCTAATTGGTTCTACAAAGACTACTTTCAAATATGGCAAGTACTATACATTAAGACATAGTGCATGGCAAGTATTAATGCATGAAGCCTACAATATATGGTTTGGCGAGAATAAGGCACAACAGTACAATAACTCACTTGCTGACTAAAATCTATTATAAAAATATATGGACAGGGAATCCTTACCGCCTTCTGTTAAATGTACATAAATAACATACAAAAACAGAGGCATAATAAATTTCAACTTCCTTTGTGAGTATGTACTGGAAGTGTCTGCTCTCGTTTCTGGTAACGCTGATATTTACAGAAATTCCCTTACTGACCACTTAAGTGTCTTGGTGCATGTAAAGGATGGTGCAAGTGATGACACCAAGACACTTGTGCGGAAAGCCCTTTCTGTTTTGCACTGGACCCCATCCAAGAAAGCAGTTGAAAATATTACATAAGATCTACTGCCATGGTAATTTTCCATAAATATGAGCAGTTGTTAATGAAGCAGTCCTCTCACACATCCACCAAAGCTGAACATTGCAGGGAAGTAAGAAAGGAAGAAAAATAGAAAAGGGACATAAGGTAGAAAAGGTGCAGTGAAGCATGTCAAAATAATTGCCTTTTTGCTGAGCGCAAACAAAACGTTAAATTTCAATCACATATCAAAAATAAATAGTCCTCAGAATTTAATGAGGTACTAGGTAAAGCTCACGATAAAACACTAAAACTCATGTCTTAAAAAAGAAAAAAGACTGAAACAGCATTAGCAAGATCACTGTAGTGGACTGACCCTTGAAAGAAAGGCATATTATTGTTACTTTTCCATTAGGAAGGCAGGCAATAAAATCTAAAAGTTAAGATTGAAACATATGAAGCAAGAGTGATAGTGATATTGGAAAGCAGAAAATGTTACAAAGGTGGAGACGGGAAGAAAGGAGGGGGTTTTGGTGAGAAATTCCTCTTTGACGGCGAGTCTATCACCGACGGCCTGGTGCCAAAAGCATTCTGACATTTCTCCCGTCCACGCCTACTCCACTCAGGAACGGAGAAATGCCGCCACTCGAGCTGCCCACTCCTCGGACGATCGGTTCGACGTCCACAGGATATTTCTCACCGGGATGGGGCGGGATGGGCGGGAGAGGGTCAAGTCCTGGGGCCGGTAATGGCGCTATTACCTGCAGCGTTACTACTCTACTAATTTCAGCCCATGCCTGGGTGGGACACAGGACACGGGGGTGGCCAGCGGGCGGACCAATGCGACCACGACCCCATCGCAGCGTCACCTCAGCGTCAGCTCGGCTCTCCTCGCACAGCAGCGGTCAGGTCCGTCCGGTCCTGTCCTGTCCGGCTCGAAGTGCGCTAGTCACTAGCGTCTTGTTAGCTGTCTCCGTCCCTCAGCAGCAGAGCGAGCAGAGCGTCCAAGTGCCGGGAGAAGTGGGATAGTGAAAGAGAGCCGAGTGCGAGAGTTAGACGTGGTCAGGGTGTCGGGGGATCCGTCGTCCGCCCGCTGGATACCTCCGGGTCCACCTCCGGGTCCCCCTCCTGGTCCCGGTCGGGGTGGTGGTGGAGGGGAAAGGTCTTATCGGAGAGGTCCTGCGGCAGGTCGTCTTCACCAAGCGCGCCGTCCTCGTCGCCGCCGTCGCTATCCGTGTCGGGCGAGGGCGAGTGCGGACCCCGGCGGCCCGGAGAGCGACGACGGGGAGGCCACGGAGCGCAGAGGCCCGCGGAGGCGAGGTGGTGGAGGCCGAGACCCTGGCCGAGGCCCTGGCGGGGGTTAGTGCTGCTTCTACCACTACTGCCGCCGCTGCCGAGCGACAGGGCGAGGTCGAGGAGGGCATAGGGGTGGAGAGACAGCGAGAGGTCGACTGCGTCGCCACTATCACGAGAAGTAGAAGGAGGCAGAGGGAAATGCTCGCCTTGATGTGTGCGGACGTGCTGATTCAGGATGGCCTTCTGGCGAAAACGCTTCCCACACTCCGGGCACTGGAAAGGCTTCTCACCCGAGTGGATGCGGAGGTGCTGGTTGAGGATGGCGCGCTGCCGGAAGGTGCGCTCGCAGTACACGCAGGCAAAGGGCTTCTCGTTGGCGTGGATACGCAGGTGCTGCGTTAGGTGCGACTGCTGGCGGAATCGCTTGCCGCACTCGGTGCAGCCGTACGGCCGGCTGTCCGTGTGGATGCGCTCGTGCTGCAGCAGCGTCGACTTCTGCTTGAAGTCCTTGCCGCACGTCAGGCACTTGAAGAGCCGCAGCTCGCTGTTGGCGTGCTTGCCCTGCTTGCCCTGGTGCTGCTGCTGCTGTTGCTGCTGCAGGATGTCAGGCATGCCTCGCATGTCCTGCATGTTGCTGTTGAAGTTCTCGGCCATGACGGCCTCCGTACCCATGGGCCCCAGCGGCGTCAGCAGCACGCCCGGCTGCTTGAGGTAGTGCATGAAGCTCGTGGGGCTCATGACGTGCGGCGGCGGCCCGACCGGGTGCCCGCGCTGCGAGTAGTGGTGGCTCAGGTACTGGTGGTGTTGTTGTTGTTGCTGCTGCTGCTGCTGTTGCTGCTGCTGTTGCTGCAAGTCCACGCCGGGCGTGGCCGACGGGTTGTAGCAGCGCTGCACCTCAATGTCGGGGTTGTGCTGCCCGGGGTTGTGCGGCGGCGACAGCTCCTGCTGCTCGTGCGAGGACGGCCCGTGCGAGGACGGCCCCTGCTGCGGCGCCACGGACTGAGACGGCGGTGGCTGCTGCGGCGTCAAGGGGCCCGACACCTGGTCGTCGTCCGCCACCCCCACGGGGTGCGGCGTCATGGGCGTCATGGGCGTCATCGGCGTGGGCGGTACGTCGGGCACCGACTGCGGGTACGGCGACGCCACGGGCGATGTGAGCGCGCTCTGCACCGGACCGTCGTCGCACAGCTGCCGCGGACTGACGGACGCCGGCTGCGGGGTGGGGGGTTGTTGCTGTTGAGTCTGGGGAGGTAGTTGTTGTTGCTGCTGGGTCTGTTGCTGCTGCGACGAGAGGTAGCCGAGGTCTTGAGAGGGTGGCCCTTGCCCCCACTGGCCGCCCTGTCCCTGCCCCCGCTCCATTCCGTCCTTGTAGAACACGTACGGCTGCCCCGTCTCTGCAAAAAGACAAGCAGGGTCAGGGCGTGAGCAGCGGAGCACTTCTCGAGAAAGGGAGCGGTGCCGTCATGGTGCCGTCGCCGTCGGCCAGGTTCGCAAGGCCGCCGTCAGAGCCGCCGCGATGACCAGGGCCACTCCAAGCGCGGTGCGGTCGACCGCGACCAGGGTGCTCGGGTCACCTGCGGCCGGATCCTGGACTGGAGAGGTGGAGAGGTGGCTTACCCTGTGCTATGCAGTACATGATCTGCGGGGGCACCTTGAGGCCCGCGAGGCAGGCCGCGAACGAGGCCTGCAGGTTGATGGCCATGTCTGGGCCGGCCGAGTGCCGTGCCGCGTGGCGCGCTTCAGGTGGAGCTGGACCAGCGTCTCCGGCCTGGGCGGCCTGGGCGGCCTAGGCGGGGCTGCTGCTGCTACTCCTCGCGGGGCTGCAGGGGTGCCGACGGTGCTCGGCGACGTGCGGCGGCCTGGGCCCCATCTTCACGCTTCGCGCCGCGCGGCCTGTGGACAAGCAAAGCACTCTGTTGCAAGACGCGTTCCCAGACAGACATCCAACCGGCCACTTCCCCCACCACTGCCCTCCAGCTCGCGGCCGCGCAAAAGCCTTCCCCGCCTTTGCGCCTTACTAGACAAGGATAGGCAAACCGCGCGGAGCAGCGCACCGGCGTGCAGCGCGCTGCCTGCCGCCGGGCGTTCCGCGTCTAGCTAGTCCAGCCTAGCCAGCCCAGCCCCAGCCCCTCGGCCGGGCCGCTTCGTCTTCGTCGCTCCGTTGCTCTCGCGCCCGTAGACGCCCCTTGAGTGACAGCGACGAGACGACACTACTATGGGATCAGTCTGGGCGTCGCCGGGCTCAGCACAAACGAACGAGCGTTTCAGCGTCCCAGGGGTTCCCGCCCGGCAAAGCCGCCACGAGATTGCCGTCAGTCGATTCGATGAAAAACAAAGCGACATTATTCCGACCGACTATTATAGTTTGCTGCTCCAAACCGCACGCGGCTTCGTTTCATTGAAGTACGCCCCGGTCCCCATCAGGTCCCCATCAGGTCGCCGTCAGGTCCCCGGGGATCCGGTCGCAGAGTACACGAGGCCGGCGAGGCCGCGTGCGCCGCCACGTCGCGAGTCCCAGCACGACACGACACTGTCGGCTCGACCACTAGCGGCGCGTGCCGCGCAGTGCGGCCACCACCCCGCCAGGCCGCCAGGCCGCCACACTGCAGCCAACACAACAACAAACTGGTGCGGCGCGCCAAGCGATTCACATAATTAAAATAGAATAGGGGAGGCGACGGCGCGCTAGGAGGGGAGCGGCGCGCCGCGCCACGCCACCGCCGCGGCTAGTAGTAGTTTATAGTGCGGTAGGTCGGGGCGGGCCGAGGGCCTGGCCTGCCCGATCCCCTCCGCGGCCTGGCGTGGCGTCGATGAATAGCGGCGTGCGTTTAATTGGCGCCACCGAGCGACACGCGGCCTGCACTGCAGCCCCACGGCCAGCGGGGCCGGCGGGACAGACAACCCCGGACAGCCCGATAGAGCAGTAGTGATAGTGCGGGGCGAGGCGGGAGGGCGGCGACACCACCGCGGACACCGCGGCCACGCCGAGGGCGCCGAGGGCGGCGAGGGCGTGATAGCCCGTCAATTACCGCGTGTGTCCGGCCGGCTGGGGCCGGGGCGGTATGGAGGGCCGGCGCGGCGCCCGGCCGATGATTGTTGCATGTTGACTGACAAACCGCAAACCGCGCCTCTGCGTCGCTCGCGGCCGCTTGGCCGCCTTCTACCGCGCTCGTAGGCTAGACCGTGTCTTGGCCGAGAAGCGGCGGCGCCGGCCCTCTGCGCTCCGACAACCCCGACAAAAGAAATTAGAAAAGAAGTTTCGCGACAGCGAGTGCACGGAAATGTGTCCGAGGTGCCGAACCCCGTCCGCAGTAGGCTGTCCCGGCGGACATGGCCGCCTGCCGGGACTGCCTACCCACCGGGCTGAGTCCGCAGTGTCCCAGCGACGAGAGACAAATTTAACCACGCTGAGGCCTGCAGGGCCAGCCGCTTTCGCAGCTGTCTCTCTCCCACTCATGGAGTGTCTCCCCGCGAGAGAGACAGAGCGACGAGAACGACACTCGGCATCAGTCCTCAGGAGGAGGGCGCGGCGCGCGCCAGGCCACTGGGGCATTGGCGCGGGCCGTGCCGTGCCGCCGTGCCGGGCGCCCCTCGCGACGCCGCGCTGCCCGCTGCCCCCGCTGCCCCCGCCGCCCAAGACTCGGGCAGACTCGGGACGATAACGACGACAAACAAACAGCGAGCAAACGTCGCTATTACTTTCACCTTCTGTGAATCGCCGCGCCGCGACCGTCCGCGGCCACTACACTGGCTAGCCGGTTACACTCGGCCGGTCAACCTGCTCCCCTGCGCCACTGCGCCGGCCGGCGCTGCTGCCGGCTGCGACTCCGCGCGCCATTGCGTCAGCGTAATCTGTATCCGATTCTTCTACTTGCTGCTTCTTTTTGGGGGCAAGACAAGAAAAAGAAGGGGATTTATTTCACGGTTTACAGTTTGGCGAATGAGAGGAGTAACCGCCCGACCGCCTGTGCCGAAAACTTCGAGAAAAACACGGGATTAACAAGCATTTTACCGAAACAGGACGAACGAACTAGTAACTCTAATGTAGTTTTAAAGATGGTCGCGAAGTCCGTCCCCGTGTCCGCGCTGCACACTCCCTCGGCCCTTGCCCCCGCCCCCTCCCCCCGCGGTTTCAATCCTTCCCTGTACTGCCTCAACACACTCCCCTCCTTTTGTGTGTGGCGTCGTGACGAGCCATCTGGGCTCGCCTCCCCCTTCTCGCCGTCTTCTTTTTTCCCCGAGACTGAACCAACCCTCCCCGGCCCGCCAGCCCCGCCCGGCGGTCTGTCCGTCTGACTGGCTGTCTGGCGCTGTCTGGCGCTGTCTGGCGCGCCCCCCTGCGCGTCGGCCCTTTGAGACAAGTGCGCCGGGCTGGGCCGGGCTGGGCCGGGCAGGTGCATGCCATTCACGCAGTCTTTTCATCGTCACACACTTGTCGCGCACTCGTCACACACTTGCTCCGCGGGCCGTCACACTCTTGGCGCTCGCGTTCCCAGTCCCCGAAACGCTTCATTTCCACCGTCATTTCCACGAGTTTCCTCGAGCCCCCGTCCCGGCGGCCGGCGGGAGCATGGCGGGAGGCTGAGGTTCGGTGACAGCTCGGATCGCGTCGCCGCCTGGGGCGCGGCGCCCGCATGCGTCCTGGGGACGGGGCATCGGCGTGCGGGGCCGCAGGTGTTCGATAGAAAAACCTCGTCGCCGCCCAACCGGAGACAAAGCCGAAAGCTCCAAAGTCCGCCCCGCCGGAGGGAGGCGTAGAGCGTTTTTCACAGTGGCGTCGTCTCCGCGTGCCGAGCGCACTGCTGCCACTGGCTGCCACCCAACACCGTCCAGCTTTCCATGCGATGGAGCCGACGCCGACGGGACGGGGCTTGGCGACGGCGGCGGCCCGGCGGCGCGGCGTTCAGGTTTCCAAGCGCAAAGAAGCGGCTCTTTCGGTAGATGTTCCCTTCGGCTCAGATTGCGGGGGAGGGGGGTCCCCGCAGTCACACTCTTTGACCACGTGTGACACTTTCAAACGAAGCCCGTCGGGAAACCAATGGGACAGCAGATTTTCAAGACTGAACCTCGACATGAGTTAAAATTTGAAAAGGGAAATACTTGGGTGCCCACTGGCCTGGCTGGCGCTGCCGGCGGCTCGCGCGTCGCGCCTGGCGTGTCCTGCCTGACATGGTCCTGACACGGACGGACAGTCGGCCTTCCTTCCGGTGCCAACACCAACACTGCCAACGCGAACGGCGCGAACGGGCAGGAACGGCCCATCGGGTAGTCATCGCCACCATTATCGATTGGCCGCGGGGAAGTGATCGGCTCAGGCAGGCCGTCCAGGCAGCCCAGGCCATGCGTGAAGCCGGCGTGGAGCCCATCCGGGTCCATCCGGGTCCAGCCCGCCGGCCCGCCTTCGGGAAGACTTGCATTCGCTGCATCGACCCATCGACCCGGAGCACCTCATTGACACCTGTTATCCCTGATGGCAGATTCAGAAGAGTCGTTCCATTGCTCCGTCTCTGTCACACTCATGGCACGCCCTGGAGGGGTCCTGTAGGGGTCCTGTAGGTCTGACAGAGAGGGAACTACGACTCTTCGGAACCGCGGCAAAGGCATGACGGCGCGGAGCCGTGACAGCGCAGCCACGTGGTGGCGCCGCAATGCAAGCAGCACACAGCACAGCGCCAGCTCGCCCGGACCGCGAGAGCGGCCGTCTGGTCTAGCCTAGTCTAGCCTAGTCTAGCCGGGCCAGGCTGGGCCGTATCATAAACGTCTGAAATAGCCGGCGACGCAGCACGCAGCCTCCGCCTTGACCTGCGAGTCCTCGCGGCCGCCAGCGCCGCCAGCGCCGAGGCGAGCGAGGCAAGGCGCCAGCCCTGAACTTGGCCGCGCGTGGCCTGGCCTCACCGCAAACTGCCGCAAGCCTCCCCGGCCGGGCCTGGCGCCTTTTGACTAGACCAGGCGCCAAAAAGGGGAGGGGAGGGGTTCGAACCCACGAGACTCGCGGTGGGCGAGCGGCAAGCTGGGTAGCTGGGCGACAACAATCGGGCAGCACCGACGCGCCGCCACGCCACGCCACGCCACGCCACTGGGGCGTAAGGACAGTGCAGGGTCCACGACAAGACCAGCGAGGCGAGGCCGGCGAGGCGGAGACTCACACAGAGCCATTATCACCACGATCGCGGCGCGCGGCGACCGCGCTGCCGGTCGTCAAGTCCACCACCATCAACGCGTCGCCGTCGCGGCGTGCGGTGCGGTGCTGCCACCAATTTAATTTTCGTCTGGCCGGCGCGCACCTGTATGTCCCAACCCAACCGTCCCCGTCATCATTATCATCGTTATCGCCGACGTCATCGTCAACTGCATCACCCCGTCGGGCCGTCGCGCCGTCCGGCCGTCACGGTCCGAAGTCACCCGCCGCCCTCCGTGACTGTCGGGCTGTCGGCCTGACGGGCTGCCTGACGGGCTGCCTGGCACGGCATGACGGCGCCCTTACCGCGCGGCGCTGCACTGCACTGCAGCCGGAAGCAGGGCAAGCAGGGTCCGGCCCCGGCCGGCCGGATCGGACGCGGGACGCTGGCGGCGACCACGCGCTTCTTCGCCTTGGCCGGGCGTGCGTCGCCGCGTCGCCGGCGTGGTGCGCGGTACCGGCTATTGGGTAAGGGCAGGGAGGCCGGCCACGCCTCGCCACTACACTACCTCGCAGTCCACGGCGGCGGTCTTGAAGCAGGACAACGATCACACTGTAATCCTTTGGCGCACACCAGACACTGCACTGCACTCACCGTCGACAGTAAGTCTCTATGCTAGTATCCAAGAGGGAAGTCACTGCGGCGACACTCGTCACTCGCGCTGGCCGTGCGCTGTGCACGCCAAGTCGCTGGTGCGGTCGCGTCGCCGCGGCTCAACGCCGGCCGGGCCCCCAAATTCGCGATGCGGCAAGTCGTGGTCCGGAGCGTGGTCCGCGCGCGGTTGCGGGGCGTGCGGAGCGGTGCGGCTCGGATCGGCGCGGTGCGGCGCGGCGCGAAGGCACTCCACTAGCGTCCAAGCCCGCACGGCCTCATGTCTGACTGGCTTGACTCCCAGCACTGCTCCCAGCCCCGGCCGTAGCTGGCTGCCTGGCTGGCTGCCTGGCTGGCCTCGCGCGGCGTTGCCACACCGCCCTACCCTCCCCCACCCGCGGCCCTGCCCCCACCCTACGCGCAGCCCCCACGCCCCCGCCGTCCGCGCCCCGAGCCCCTCGCCGCCCGGGCCCGGCGCGCACCAACCTTGCATGCATGGGGAGCCGGCACCAGCCACCAGCTCGCCGAGGTGGACGTCGTGGAGGATGGGCCACGGCGGCCACGGCGGCCACGGGGACGCGATCCATCACGGCTGCACTCAATCGATAACGCAGTGTTGTGATGATCGCGCGCGGCGTGGCCAACAAGGCACCTGTGGTGGAGGAACCCGAGGAGCCTGAGGCACCCGAGGCACCTCGGGGAAGGACCGTCGAGCGTCGAGCCGCGCGAAACGGCCCTGGCCGCATGCAGGATGCAGGGCAGTGCAATGCAGGGCAATGCAGAGCCCCACGAGGCTCGGCTCAGCCGCGCATAAAAGACAAGTGCTTCATGCCGTGACCCTAAGCACTTAATGCACTTTAATTGCCCAATTTTTAAACGGCAGATTATGCACTTTAATTTGGCATTGTAATTTCGTTGATTAGCTTGATTTACCTGAAGAACAATTACTTGTCCCGACACTGGCAGGTCCACCTGCCCGTCCAGGCACCAGACGCCGCGACATGGACGCAAACGGACCCAAATAGAGCGGACAAATAAGTCGCCGGTGATAAGAGGCACACGCTGCGACCGCCAGACTGCGAGCATGTCCAAAGTGTCCGCGTGGCCGAGAAGCTCGTGGAGACAGTGTTTGTTGTGGACGAGTCTCTATCGGCTGCATGGCGCGGCAGCGTCTGGACAGACTGGACCAAAGTGCAAGCGGCACTGCCCGCACACACCTACACACACGCACCTGTGCGGACAGCGCCTTGGTCACGTCCGTTACCGGTCGCCATGCCCACAGCCACCCTCGCGCTCCGCGCCGCCACCGCCCCAAATCACATGAATCTGTTCGTTAGCCTGTACACTTGTACAGTCCCATGCTGTCTGCCCGTCCGCCGCCTCCCTCCACTTTTTTCCCCCGAGCTTTTCCTCCCCCGCTCCCCTCCCCCCGCCCTGTCTGTCTGGTGCCCTCCCCACCCCCACTCCGGCCCAGTCTGCCTTCCCTCCCCTCCCCTCTCTCCATCTCTGTCTTCGTGCGTCCTCCGCGCCACCCCTTCCCCTTCCCCGCTCTTTCGTTTTTTCTCTCGCCGCTTCTTTTTCTCGTCGCGCGCAGAGCGGCGCGGCGCAGCAGCATTCTCTCTCCCTCGATCCGCCCCTCTCGGCCCAGGGCGTGCAGGGCGTCTCTCTCGCTCTCGCTGGGGCGGGACGCGGGACGCGTCGGGCAGCGTCGGGCAGCGTCGGGCTCCAGAGGGAAGGGCCCCGCCGCCCCGCCCGCCCCTCGGCCCCGCTGCCACCGCCGCGCCGCTGCACAGCCTGCAGCGCTGGCGGGCCCTGCAGACTGATTCCGAGAGTCGTTTTCGTCGCTCTGTCTCTCTCGCACCGATACGGCACGCCGCAGGAGTGTGAGAGAGACGGAGCGACGACAACGACTCTCGTGATCCGGCTGCTGGTCCTGGTCCGATCTCGCAGGCGGTCCGGGCCGATCTGAACGCGGCGCAGCGTGCAGCTGCAGCGACCTGCACCGCCTGCACCGCCTGCATGCAGGCGGAGGACTTTGGAACGAGACCCTCTTGAGAAGGTCGCGGCCATTCGGTCCTGCCTGCCAATAGCGACAATCCCTGTGTGTCCCTGCCCTGCCGCCTGCTTTTGAACTTCTACCTCGACGCTGTGTCTCTCGCACCCCCGATGATCACTGCTCGGCTCGGATTCATCCTGCACTGCCGTCACCCGACTGCAAATAACCACGCTAGACACGGTTCTGGTTGCCCTGCCCGGCACACAGTGCACCCCACGTTCCGCTTTGGGGACGGGGCGACAACGACAGCCATCGCCAAGCCAAAGCCGAGATTGCATTCGCCCGTTCTCACGCTCGGCGGCAAAGAAGTGACACGCATGCGCGTCACGGCGCGTCACGGTACGTCTCAGCGTCGGTGTCACGCCCTCGTCACGCCCTCGTCACGCCCTCGTCACGTCGCGTGCGTTCCGTTACTCTCCTCGCCGAATGCAGTGCGGGTTGTGTGGGGGGCCGTCCGGGCCAGGGCGGACGAACACGACGGACACGGACATGCAACAGACATGCAAGGGTCAGGCAGGCAGGTCGGCCGGGCTGGGCAACTTGCATTTCTGGGTGGTGGCGCGCAGCCATGGGCGTGGCAAGGCGCGGCCGGCCAGTCGGCGGGCCGCACGCCGCGGGGCTCGGAGACGTCACATTTCCTTCCGTCAACCACGCACCCGCTCAATTAGGGTCAGACAGAGAGGGGGGGAGGCCGTCCGCCACATAATTCGGCGCCTAATTACAAACCAGTGCGCTGCCCCGATGCAAGCGGCAAGCGGCGTGCTCCAGTGGACGTCGCGACGCCGCCGTGGCGGGGCGTGGCGGGGCGTGGCGGGGCGTCGCGCAAGGCGGTCGCTCGCTGGTGCATGGTGCACGGACCCAGACGGACGCTTACCCCCTCCCCCCGCCCCTCGGCCGCCGCCCCGCCAGCCAAGCAGTGCCGCGCAGCCAAGGCTCTCCGACACGAAACGAAATAACGAGGCGGCGTGGCCGGCGTGGCCGTGCTGGACGCAAATCGCGGACGACGGCCCGCCGGCCAACGCGGCGCGGCGACGCAGTCTGATAGCGTAGCGGCCAAGAACCACACGCACACACGCACACTTGTTACGGCTCGCGCCGAAACGGCTGGAACGCTTCGAAAGTCGTCGACACTGTTCATTTCCATAGCGCCACTACAACGGAGAGAAGAAAATCGACGGAATATTGTAATTTCCTGTCTCTAGGTTATCTCTGCAAAAATTGTAACTCACTGCGGATTCGAACGCACAACTGATTGAAACGCATCCCGTCGTGCTGCGTCGTCGTGGCGCTCGGCCGCTTCGCCCCGCCGAGCCGACGCCGTGCTCCCTACCCGCCCCGTTGGCCGTTGATCGCGTTGGTGGAGACAAGTGACAGCGGCGGCGTCGGACAGACACGTCGCCCGCCCCTCCCCCTCCGCCGGCGCATCGCGCGCGGGGCTGCCAATAATTTTAAAAGAAAAGAAGAGGTAAAAAAAAGTCTTGAAGCAGAAAGCACCTTGATGGATTAAAAACAAACGAAGCCCCTCTTGCTTGCTTTTTCGTCCCCCTCCTCCGTGTCCAGGGTAGGAAAACAACTTTTGGGTGCAAACGTCCCGCCTATCTTTCTCCAAGCTCGCTGATCGAAGCCAGAGGGAATAGACTAATTTTCGAAGGAAATTTCTGATTCCTGTTCGCGTACCCACCGAAAAAGCAAAGTGCTCTACCCCTTCCGCTTCACTTGTTCTGCCGCCTCGGTGAGATAGGTCGCCAGTGAGCGAGGTCCTGGAGTCCCGGAGTCCTGGACACGTCGGCCGGGACTGAAACGTTATACACACAGAGTTGGATACAGTTACCGCCGTCCGTCATAGTATCGCTTATCGTTTATAAGACCGGCGTGTGCGTACGCCGTGCGCTCGCCAACGTCGCCAACACACTCTAGCGCCGTACCGACACATTCTATACTACAGCCTGCTGCATGCTGCTGCCGCGAGCGCCGCGCGCGACGTTCGAAATATGCAAATGATATTTACCTTGGCACCTTGCGCGTCGCGCGTGGCGCGCTCACCGCGGGGCGGAGCCAGCATGGGAGGCGGCGGTGGAACACTCTTACACTGTAAGTACTTGCGGGGAGTGCGGCGCGGCGCGGCACTAGTGCAGCGCGTTCGGCCGAGTGGACCGCCAGGCCGCCAGGCCGCCAGGCTCGCGACGTGGATGAAGTGCCGCGGATGAAGGGCGCGGCGGTTTTTTTGCGGTGGGCGATAATGACTGGGGGTCGCACCGCGGCGTTCCGCGTTCCGGACTCGCTGGAGTGCTGGGTCCTGGAGTCACACCGCGTGGAGGACCGGGAGGACCTGGCCCTCGACGAGCTCGTCCACGGGGCGGGGGGCGCGGTGACGAGCACGCCCAAGAGCACTATGCGCGACGACGGGGGTTAATTCGCGCCGCGGGGGCGTACCGGGGCGTCGGCGTTTCCCCCGGAAGGAACACTTGTCGCGCCCACGCCAGCGACAGCAGCGACAGCAGCGACGCGGCGGCAGCGCTGCGCACTACACTTGAGGGACCTGGCCAAGGCGATTCGGTTCAGCGAAAGAAAGAACCTAACCACATTTCATCCCTGCGGCCTCAGCGAGCCACACATTTCTCGCAGGGTCCGCCAGGCGAAATTTCGGGCCGTTGCCTCTAAACCAAATGGACAATCCTTTGTCTGGTGGCAGAACGATTAAAAATGCAGGCAAGGTACGGGCACGCTGCGTCTGTGTGAGTGGCTGCGAGTGTGTGTGTGTGTGTGCCGGGCTGTCAGACCGCCGGGGCTGGGCAGTCGACCGCGCTGCATCGGGACATCGGGTTGGGTCGGCTGGGCTGCAGAAACGCGTGTAATTCAATACGAATCCGATTGGCAGCCGGGACGGACCGGGACGGAGCGGCCGGCGGGTCGGGACTGACTGAGCAGTCCCGGTCGGGTACTTGGGCGAAGCGCGCAGCGGAATCGCAGTGCCTCGATCGGACGACGAGGACGCGGACGCCACTCCGGGCAGGATTGACACGTTCCTGAATGAACCGCGAGCGCAAAGTAGTTGCCATGCGCGCCTCATCAGATCCCATCCCACCAAGGCCTGTGTCACTCACAGTGTCCACGCGACGGCGGCGACAAAACGCCGGGCCGGGGACACGTCGTTGCCGAAGATTGTGCGGAAACATTTCGTCCCACGGGTGCGATATTTTGCATTTGCACCGCGCGGCGGTTGCTGCTAACGACGGGCCCACATGCTACCCGGCATTAACGGCACGGAACCGCCTCGTCCGTGTCGCGTCGGCGCGTCCGCGTCGCGTCATCGCCGGCCGGAAGGACTTCCCCGCCGCGCTCGCGATCTCCCGATGGCCGCGGCGACAGCGCGGTCCACTCACTTGCCACGCCCGGGCCGCTGCCCTGCTCGCCCTGCTCGCCCTGCTCGCCCTGCTCCAGCAATAATTGATTTATAATTACAGCTCGTCTGGCGCGTCGAGTTGCCACCGCCGCGCGTCGCACGTCGCTGCCCACCGCCGGAAAATAATGGCCTGTATTTCGACAACAAAACGGGCGACGTTTATCTCTCATATCCGCAGCCAGCGGCCCGGCGGCCCGGTGGGTCCCAGGCACTGTCGTCTCGCCGCTCCGTCTCTCTCGCTGTACGGAACGCCCCATCAGAAAGAGAGAGACGGCCGGGATCGCTCTGCTGCCCCAGGGCCCCAGGTCCACCCCCGGCGTCGCGACTCCCCTCCCGACGCGGCTCAATGCGCGTGGCATTTGCAACGCAGAGTGCACCGGGCGGACAGTTTGCGCATTCCGTGCAGGCGTTGCAGGGCCCCGTGCAGGCGTTGCGGCCCGGCAGGGCGTTGCGGGCGTTCCGTTCGGGCGTCGGCGTTCGGACGTTCCCAGCGTAGCAGGGCGGCAGGGCGTTGCAGCGTGCAGGGCGTGCAGGTCCGCAGGGCGTTGCGGGCGTGCAGGGCGTTGCGGCGTTCCGTGCGGGCGTTGCGCGTGCAGGCTTGCAGGCGTTGCAGGCGTTGCAGGGCGTTGCAGGGCGTTGCAGGGCGGCAGGGCGTTGCAGGGCGTTGCAGGGCGTTGCAGGGCGTTGCAGGGCGTTGCAGGGCGTTGCAGGGCGTTGCAGGGCGTTGCAGGGCGTTGCAGGGCGTTGCAGGGCGTTGCAGGGCGTTGCAGGGGGCTTTCGGCCTTTCGGGTTCCTTACTGGCCGCCATGCTGGCCGCCGTCGTGCCGGCCGGCGCGTGTTTGGCGCGCTTTACACGTTTTACATTGCGCGAGTCATTCGGCGTCGACGCGAAAGGCAAGACCCGGAGCACCGCGACGTCGCCCCTCTCCCTCTCCCTCGCACACACGGCATGCCCGGGCACGCCCCGTGCAGGTGCGAGAGAGACAGACCGAGGGCGGCACTGCGCGGAATCAGCCTGCAGCCCGGCCTCCTCGGCCAGTTCGCCAGTTCGGTGACAAAGGCGGCGGAAAAAGCAGGCGGTGGCGGCGGGGACGCGGCGAGCAGCAGACTCATTCCGAGAGTCGTTTTCTGTCTCTCTCGCACCTATGGGGGACGCGCCATGAGTGCGAGTGAGACAGAGCGACGAGAACGACTCTCGGAATGAGTCTGCAGCGGGAGGAGAGAAAAACGCGCGGCTCGCCATGCTCGCCATGCTCGCCGTGCCTGCGGTGGAGGTATTTTCGGGGCGATACGTTCGGCGGGGCCGAGACGGCAACGGGGACGCTGGGGCGGCTGGGGCCGGGGCCGGGCCGGGCCGGGCCGGGGCGATGCGAGGCATTCTCGGGAATGGTAGGTGCGCGACGATTCGGAGGAATTTGGAAGCGGAGCGACGCGGCGACGCGGCGACGCAGCGGTACGAAAGGGCGCCGCGACGCCACGCGGACGGCACCAACGGCGAGCAGGTTGCGATGCGAGCGCGGTTTAAATCTAGCACCACTTTTCAGCAGCACGGGGGCCAGGATTTTTCGGCGAACGATTGTTGTTGGGGCACTGCTTCGCCATTCGCTCGCGCCCTGCGCCGCTCGGCAGGGTTTTTGCACGGACTCGACGGCGCGCCTCGGTTTACGAGTTGCCCCCCTCCCCGTAATGACCCTCCCCTCCCCCTCCTCCTCCCCGACGCTCCGAGGCGCATCCCGATCCCGGTCCCTTCACGGTCCCCTGATGGGTTCCTTGTCAGCCATCGGACCGTCCGGGGCCGAGGCGTGACGAGTGTGGCGACCGAGTGCAGCCGGCGAGGGGCGTCGCGGCCGAGCCGAGGGCCGAGCCGAGGCCGAGCCGAGCCGGGGCAGGTTTGATGTTCTGGCAGGTCGGAAGGGTCGTGCACGAACGCACGCCGCACGCACGAAGCACGCACGCAGCACGCAGGGCGGCCCTCTCCCCTTCACGTCTCTCCAGGTTGACGTCCACGGTGATCCATCACGGACCTCTGCGCCGTGCTCGGCCAGCTCCGCGCCACATTCACGGCGTGCCGCCCTGCCACCCCCACCACTGCGGGCATCCAGGCCCTTCCACTTCTTGGAGCGGCGCAGCGGTGCAGTGCAGCCTGCAGCGCGCGGTGCACAGCGTCGCCGCGACGCCGCGACGCCGCGACGCCGGCCCGGGCAAGCCTTTGTCACGAGCTCATGACGGCCAGGCTGCAGCCCGGTGCATCGCGCTCGGTGGCGATCGAGGCCCTCGAGTGCGATAGGTGGCGGCGGCCATCCACGACGGCGCACCGCCGCACCGACCTCCCCGTCGACGTCTTTCATTTCCACCGGCCCCCGGCTCGGCCCCCGTGCAAGCGTCGTGCTGCAATTGAATCACCCTCCCCGGCGGCCGCACCCCAGCCACGCCACGCCCTGCCACGCCACGGAGGGCAGGGAGGCCACGGAGGGCGGTGCCGCCAGCAGCGGAAAAAAGTGGACCACTTTTATGCAGCGGACAGTAATAGATGGCGGCTCTGCGCCGCTCTGCGCCGCTCTGCGGGGCCGGGAGCGCCGGGAGGGCCGGGGCTCCGCCGGGGCGGTCACTCTCCTTATCGCCGCCCTGATAAGCACTCTCTGGCCGAGGGGTGCTGCTGCTGGGTGGGGGCGGCGGGGGCCGCGGGGCGGGGGCCGCGGGGCGGGGGCCGCGGGGGCCTCGGTGGGGGCCTCGCCGTCGTCTCGAGGCGCGGGGGACTGTCCAGCAGCGACCACTGCCACCACCATCACGGACTCACCTACCCGGCAGCCGTCGGCCGCGTGGGTCTCGGCCGCGCGCTCGGCTGGTCGTGACGTCACGGGGGCACAGCGGCGATACACCGCGATACACCCCGCCCCGAAATCGGAAACGGTCCAAAGTCCGCCGCCATGCGATTGGCCGCCGCCTCCCCGTCGCGTTTGTTGTGCGGCGATAGCCAATCCAAGCGATCGCCGCCACCTGCTCGGCCTGCTGGGCCTCCTCGGGGCACTCGGTGCTGCAGCACGCCGATGACGGCCAAGGCGTGGCGCCACATTAGCCTAATGGACACGGTGGCGCGCCGTGGCGGTGGTCCACCAGCAAGGCCGCGCGATGACGCCAGCAACGCCCCTGCGGCCGAACCCGAAGCCCGAACGACCAACGGGCCCGGACCCCGATCGTCCGACGGGCTGGTGTTTGAACCCGGGGCCCGTCGCGAGCTCGGAGACGCTAGAGCCCAGTCTCAGAGGCAGTGAAGCAGCACTCGTGTGCTCATTGGGCATTGCCTCTGTCTGGCCAGCCTCGCCCCCAGCCCCGGTCTCTCTGTCACTTATGGTCCAACACTCCAAATCAAAGTCCAAACTGCTATAAAGCCGTCGTTGCGTAAGAAGGGGCCGTCTGTCGCTGGGTCTGGCTGCGTCTGTTTCTGTATCAGTCTGTGTTTTTCGGTCTCTCTTCTGTCCAGCGCACCCCAAACACACTCGCACAGAGGAGATAACACTGGCAAATTCCAAAAAGACGGCGAGAGAACGATAAAAATTGGGAAAATTCTTATCGAACCGCTTTTGATAGCCGAGAGGGATGTCACACCGGTGGCGTGTTCGCGGCAACGCGAGGCGCGGTGTGCACGGAGGTCGTCGGGCACCTCGCCGTCAGCCCTGCGCGCCGATTGGCGAAAAACCTTTCCAGATCCCGGCGCGTTGGCCGCGAGCTTCCAGTCCGGCCTCCTCGGCACCGCGGAACAGGACAGGCTGAGTGCGAAGCCGCGCCGCCGCCGACCGCGCCAGCCGCGCCAGCCGCGCCAAGCCGTCAAGGCCGCTAAGGTTAGCTACCGGACCACTGGCCTGCGTGCCGCGGGCCCGCGGAGCTTGGCGGGGCGGGGCGGGGCGGGGCGGGGCGGGGCGGGGCGGGGCGGCAGACGCGGCGCGGTGGGGCCCGGTGAGGCGCGGTGAGGCGCGGCGGAGCGCGGCGGGGGGCGCCACTACAGACGGCACCTCGCATCTATTCAATTTCGCTTTCCGCGGAGGACGCGGCGTGCATCGCGCCCCGCCGTGTGTGTGTGTGTGTGTGCGATGGGGAGACCCGTGTGTGTGTGAGTGTACGCGGAGAGCACGCGGCACAGACGCCCCGAGGAGCCCAGCCAGTCGCCGGCCCGGCGGCTCAGCGCCAGACTCCAGGCCCTCGCCACCTCGCCACCGGTCGGCGGCTGGAGGCTCCTCCTGTCCTGAGCGTCCTGAGATTCAAGGCCGAGTGGCCCTGTAGTCCTGTAGTCCTGTAGTCTGTGGTCGAGTCTGACGAGTCGCGTGGCTGGCTGGGCTGGCTGCCTGGGCCCCTGGACCGATGCGGGAACACGGAGGCGGCACTAATGCACTGGCCAACACCTAGGCCCTCGCCTAGGCCTCTCGTGGGCCCCGGGTCCCGGGCCCCGGGCCGCCATCTTGCCGAGGATGAGACGACAAAAAGGACGAGCCGGCAGCCGGCCGGAGCGGAGCGCTGAGCGCGGAGCGTGCAGCGTGGCGTCACAAAGAAAATCCTTTCAATCAGACGCCATCGTCTCGCCTGCCCGCCGCCTCCGCCGCGCGGCCCGTCCGGCTGCTGCGGCGGCGCGACGCAGTATAGTCTGTCGCCGTGTCTCTCTCGCACCCGCACGGAACGCCTCTTGAGTGCGAGGGAGACAGGGACGACGTTGCGGACGCGGGCGACGACGCGCCGCCGCAGCAGCAGGGCCCCCGCGCACCGCGCGCTCGGAAAGTGATGCTACTCGACGCGTGTGCCAAAAGTGTGCTCCGCGACCGCGCTTGTGTGTGTGCGCTCTCGCGGCCCTGGGCCTTAGCCTTTCCCTTTCCGTTGACCTCTTTCGAACCCGCGCCACTCACACACACACACACACACACACACACACACACACACACACACACACACACACGTACGCACACACGGCCGCGGATCGAGATGAACCGCCCTGGCGCGCTGCGGTCGACGTGGTGGGGAGGAGGGGGTTCCTTTAAAAATAGCCAAGCGGTGCCACTGACACTGAAGTAGGACTTCCTTCCCGCGGCGTCGAAGACACACACACACACGCACACACACAGCAGCGACGTACCCCAACCCGCCGCCGCGCACCCCGGGCAAGCCTCCCGCCATGCACTGCTTTGCAATCTGCTGACCAGTCCCGCAGGCCGCTGCACTCATTCTGAACAAAACGGTTCACGCCTTTAGAGTGAGAATCAGCAGTGCGGCGCGCGAAGGTGCGGTGATGCTCAATGAGCATCGCTCATCCACTCCGCGTCGCCACATCCTTGCTTCCCCCGCGAGGAAAGCAAACAGGTGCAGTGAGTGGGACTGCAGCCGGGCAGTGCAGCCGGGCAGTGCAGCGAGTGCAGCGCGGCGCGACTCCAGCACTGACCTAGGACGCGGCGCGCTGACCACCACACTCTATGACGCCACACTCGCGGCGCACGCCTGCCCCGCCTACCCGGCCTAGCGCCGCGCAGAGCCCTCCGCGGCGT
Organism: Thrips palmi; assembly: GCF_012932325.1. NCBI lineage: Eukaryota > Metazoa > Arthropoda > Insecta > Thysanoptera > Thripidae > Thrips > Thrips palmi. The sequence continues at coordinate 4,613,291 of NW_023144620.1, read as the reverse complement.
AGCGGCCACACTGGCGGCCTGGCGTGGGGGACCGCGACGACGCCGCGACGACGCCGACGAATTATTGACGCTCAATTACCAGCGCGGCGACGCCCTGCATGTGTGTGTGTGTGTGTTGTGTGTGAGTGAGTGAGAGTGTTTACTTATTCCCGGAGGTATGCACGCGAGCCAATCACACTCACACTGTCATGTCAGGTCACGTGCATGTTGCACTTTTCCACGGAGCTGAGAGAGGAAAACAACGACAGCTTTTACTTCATTTGGCCCGGCCTCGGCGACGCCGATGAAGGAAATCGGGGGAAACGGTCGGAAACTGGGCGGCCCGTCGTCGGCATGGACAGCGGCCCGGCTCGGACACGGGCAGCTTGAGGGGCTCGAGGGGGGGGGGCTATAAAACTTTATTCCCTTGCACAACGACTCCTTATCACACAAACGGAGGCTTGGCCGGCGCGGCCGGCGCGGCCCGTCGGCGTGTCGAGCAGAAGGGTCAACCCATCAGAGCGACGCTACGCGCTATCGCCGCGCCGGCCGTGGCAGGCTGCTTCCGCGCGTCGCCCGTCTCTCTCGCACCCCTGACCACCGCCCCGCGACCGCGAGAGGGAGAGAGAGAGATCACTGTTCCGGCTCGGCCTGCTGGCTGACCGGCTGCTACTTGTTGGCGGGGCGCGCGCTCGATTTCGCCCTCGCTGCTCCAGAACCTAAATCACCACGACGGACTCGGACTTGGCCACGCCGGGGCCGGGACGGTGCCGTCCCCCTCAGTGAAGTGCCACGCCGGGCCGCCGGGCCAGGGAATATAACTGCCATGCACGTCAATAACAATCTTCATAACACACAACTACAGTGTGCCTGCCCGGCCTGCCTGCGCCCCAATCGCAATGTCATCGCTCCCGTCGTCAAACATTACCATAGTGGCATGTGTGCGTGTCTGCGTGGCGAAGTGTGCGTGGCGGAGTGTGCGGGGGAGAGTGTGTGTGTGTATTTGTGCGGGGAAGGTGGGGAGACGTGTCGTTTATAGAAGATAGGCCCTTGCAGTGTCGGGGAGACAAGCCGACGAGGAGAAAAACGGTGGGCCCATGACGAGCTCCATGGCACGGATGCAGGCGGGCACCCGGGATCGAACCGGCGCAGTCAAGGACCTGACACGTCCAAGATCGCAGGTTCAAATACCGACTAAAAGTATTCGTTGTCGGCCTCAAATTATCAAAATTTATCGACGGCACGAAACTTTGAGACAAGCGCGCGGATCAACCAGACCACTCCACTGCTGATGGTCGGAATGGCGTCGTGACAGAAAATGAGAGAGAATTCATCGCAGTCGTAATAGTGGGGCACAAAAACGGCGGGCAGTTCGCATTCGCGGCGTTCGCGGCCAGCGAGCGATTCGCTGAATTTTTAGAGTGGAGGCGGGGCGGGCGGCCCGGCGGCCGAAGCGCGCCTCTGTTCGTTTATCTGCAGCATACGGATGCCCGAATTTGCCCCGTTTTTACGCAGCGGCCGTGCAGCGGCTCGGCACTCTTTATCCGGCCGGTGTGCGCATGGTGTGCACCGACCATGTCACGCCGATTGTTTGACTGCCATAGTTCACCCCACGATAGTGGGCCGAGGGGTCACCATTCTGAATTACATGACGTGCCCATGATTCTGGATTCCCGAGATTCCCAGGATCTATGAATTTCGCGGATTCTGAATTAATTCCATAATTCCCGATTTATGCTGTTGCCAGGGCGTTCCCTAGGCGGGGCATGAAAGAGAAGGATCTAAAGAGCACGTTGAGGGTAAACCCTGACCACGGCTAGATTGGACGCAGTGCAGCAAGCCAGCCGAACGCGCGCGACAAAAAACGCTCCGCTCTCCGCGCGGCGCGCGTCAAATTTTTATCCGCGTGCCAAAGGGAGCCGATGCCGAAGCCTTACCAGGCCGCGCGTAATTAAGCCCCATTAAGCGGCTTAATAACCAGCCGGTATAAATCCGAGGCGATTGCACGCGAGAAGGCTGGCAACGCTGTGCCCTTCGGGCCGGGCTGCTCGAGGCCCTTCGTCGTCGCCCTGCAGGCCCTGCAGGCCGTGCGGGAGGACGAGGACGAGGGTCCCTGCCTCTCGATCACGCATCGCCCGGATTGAGTTTACTGTACTCGGTTTGACAGTGATTCAGTCGCAGGAGCAGTTTTCCTGGGTTTGCGGATAAATGAGTTGAAATCGTGGCTTGGGCTGAACTCAGACGGCCTCTGCGTGCTGTGGTGCTTGGAGGACGCGGTTTCCTGGTCGTAAGGGACGTCCCCCTTGGACGCGTGCATGCTGGAGGGAGGCTGGCCCTCCCCTTCCCAAAGGCCCAAGGGCCTAAGGGCGTGCTCGCGGCAGGGCGATCACGCGGTCGGACGATTGGTCGCTGGGGGCTCGCTGCCCGAGCTGCCCGCTGCTCCCTCCGGCTCCCTCGCCGTTCGCTTCTTGACCAAAGGACTGGCAAGCCCCCCTCCAGCGCCGCCAGCAGGGCCAGCAGCCAGCCGGGCCAGCATCCAGGCGGGTCCAACACGGCCCAGCGTGCCCCTGCACGCCGTGCTCGGCCCCCTCGGCAGGTTCAGGCCCCTCTCCCCCTCGCCCTTGTGGTCTCGGCCCTGCCAGGTAGAGGGAGACGCAATGCTGGAACATGTGCTCGCTGCGAGGGAGAGAAAGAGGGAGGGGGCAGGCAGGGCCCAGCGTCTTCCACACACGCCTTGCAGCCCACGGTGCCGGTGCCCATCCAGGCCCGAAAGATCCACAAGATCCACAAGGCATCAGGTTACTCGGTTACGTCAACAGGCTGGTCCAAGTCGGTAGTGGCAGTGCCGTTGCCGCGTGTGTCGTCCGCCGGTCCCCCCCGTCCCGCCGTCGACGACGGGAACGCGTCATCGCCGCGTCGTTTTATATTTTACGGCCTTTTTGTGGCTTCATCAACCCAGTTTCGATATTTCTCGTCCGCGTCACCGCGTCCCCGCTGTCACCGCGCAGGACGGCGGCTCGTTGCGCGATCCCCATCCTCCTCGCGGCCCTGCTGGCCCTGCTGGTCGTGATTCCCGACTCCGGGACGTCCCATCCTAATTGCGGGACGGTAGCCCCTCTTACCTAATGTATTATGCGGGGGCAGCGCCCGGCCTACCTGTCCTACCTGTCCCGCCCACACAGAACAAAAAGAGCAAAAAGAACAAAAACACGGCCACTCGTTAGTTCCCCGAATCCTATGATCTATTGGGGCCAGCACGGCCCGGCAGCCCCAGTCCGGCACTCGTTGATGGTCCAGCTGGTCATTACCGGAGTCAGCGCGGCTTTGTGTCGCGGCACTAAGCCTCGGAGAAGCCTAGGTGGGGAAAGGAGATTCACTTTTCCGCACGTTTCATTGACGGCACCTTGCTTTGTCACTTTGTCTGTCTGGCGGTGTCGCGCGGCGTGCACTGACCAGCACCCATTGTGCTTGGACAGAGCCTTCCCGTGGTGCGCGGCGTGTTTGTTTTGGGTTTTGGGGAAAGAACGTCAACATTGCACCCATTGCAGCGGGCGCCGTGCTCACCATAACATATTCCAATGTTTTCCATTTATTTCTCTGCCTGCCAGAGTTGTACTCCTGCATCGAGGTTCGCCGCGCCAAATCCATACCCACGTGGCCCTTGCTCTTCAGACTGGCAGGCGGGCGGACAGGCGCACGGACGGACTGACGGGCAGACGGACTTGCGGCGGAAAATCGCGATAACAGATTTTGACAGCGATCCACTTTGGCAGGTCTTACTCCCACGCGGCCCTGTCCTGCCCCTGTCCCTGACTCGCCATCCTGCGGCGGCGGCGGTCTGGTAGCCCTCGATTCAATACGCAGGATGATGGCGACGAGGTGCGGAGGCTGCCAACGACGCCGCGGACGACGTCGACGACATCATCGAGGTCGTCGACGCCAGCATCCCAGCATATCACCGAGAGAGTAGTACATTGAGAGCGTCGGGGCCGTCGGGGCGTCGACGCCGAGGAGGACGACGTCTCGGCCGTCTTCTCGGCTGCTGCAGCAAGCTCGGTCCGGCCTGCGGCGGGCCGGCCGGCCGGCAGGCAGGCAGGCAGGCAGGCAGGCAGGCAGGCAGCAGAGGCGCGGCAACGCTGTACACTTTTTGTTTATGTTGCCGGCAAGGCTTTCTGTCTGCGCGCCAACCGCCAACCGATTTGAAGCCGCCGGGCCGCCGAGCCGCCCCACCCCTCAAGGAGCACGACGTGCACTGCGGTGGGGACCTGCCGGCCCGCTGAGCCGCCGGGCCCTACCCGACGGGTCCGAGGGGGCGGGGGAAGGGCAGGGGGAAGGGGGGCTGAGATTGGGTCCTGGGGGCTGTCCGAAGGGAGGGGAAGGGCGGTGAAGGGAGCTGCAGCGTTGCCGCCACAGCCCGGCCCTTGCCCCGCCGCCCCCCTTGTCGGCCCCCCTCGGGTTCCTTGGGGCACTAAGGGAAAAGAGTAGCCGTGGAAAGCGATTCTGAAAGCGCTAAAGCCAAAGCAGCCAATCATCTGCATCATGACCTCTTGTTTTCTTCTTTCCGTGCTTCCTTGTTTTTGTGAAAGGAGCCAAAAAGAAGAGAGACGCCCCTCGTGTCATTTTTAAAAAGAAGACTACTTTGATTGAGGCAAGGCAAGGCCCGGCGAGGCCCCACGCGCCACGCCGGCCACGCCACGCGGCTACCCAACCACCTGATGCCTTGCTCCTCCCTTTTACTACGAGCCGCACCGGACTGTTTCTTTTGGACGAGCGGTTTTCTTTCTAACCTGGTGCCCTCCCGGCTCCCGTGGGCCCCCCCCCCCCCTTCTTCTCGTCCGCGAGGAAAAAGGAGGCCGTCGTCGCCTCCCCGCCAAAAAGGACATGTAGAAGGAAGGCGCCTCGTGAAGGGGCAACAAGTGCAGTCCGCCCGCACGCCGCGCACCGGCTCAAGGCGCTCAAGGCGCTCAAGGCCACCGGATTCGGATCGGAAACGCGGGCCGCGAGGCGGGGCGCGGCGTCGGCGCAGGGCCGGGCAGGGCAAGGGCCTTCATGGGGTAGGTCGCGGCGAAGGGCGCAGGGCGTGCGCAGGGCGGCCGTGCGTGTATCCCCATTTTCACCGAGTGCCGACAACGGTGCCATAAAGGCGTTCCCTAAAGACGGCCGGCCGCGCCCGCCGCGCCCCGGACCATAAAAACGGGTAGCGTGCGTGATGGCGGCGTGGCGGCGGCGTGGCGGCGTGGTGGCGTGGCGGCATGGCGACGGAGTCAGAACTAACGCGCTGCCCGAACGCTCTGAACGCCCCGAGCGAGCTGAAAATATTATTTTCCTGGCCGTGCCGTCGGCGACGTCGTTCGGCATGCCAAAACCCATTCCGGGGTCGCCACCTAACGCACACACACAGGCACACACACACACACATTAAAGGCGGGTCGAGGCCTGCCAAAGGCAGAAATGTCAGAGTTACCGCCGCGCCGCGTCGCCCGATCCGAGAGGAGTTTGTTCCGATTTCGAAATTCCAGCGGCGACGCGTCTCCCTCCGCGTCGGACTGTCGTTGGCCTTCGCGGTGCACGCGCAGCGACAGCGACGACGACGCGCAGTGGAGGCGCGGGTCCACGACGCCTGCCTCTGCCCGGAAACGAAATGGGCACCGCGCCGGTCCTTCGCCGCGTCGCCGCCGATCCCCGCGACTTCCCGCGACGCCACGCGGCGATGACCGCGCGGACTTACGCAGACTTATGGAACGGCTTCCAACACGTTCTCGTCAACCCCGGGCGGCCCCGCGGTGCACGCGCAGCGCGCCGGACACAAAGGACACGACGGCACTGCGGGCTGGCTTGACCTTGACGAGGTGCCCAGAGGACACTTGCACGAAGACGCCCTTACAGGGGAAGGGGGGAAAGGACGGCGTCGGCGACGGCGCGCCCTGCGTACCACTTCCAGGAACTCCGTCCAGCCGGCACGGCCGGCACGGCCAGCAGGACACGTTCTCCAGGACACGTTCCAGGACAAGCTCCTCCAGGGCAGTGCCAGGGCAGTGCCGCAGCCCACGAGGACGCCGACCATTCTAGGGCCGCCATTGCACGCCGGCCCTTCCAGGCCCCTCCAGGCCCTTCCAGAGACTCACGACTTCCAGTGCCCAATTCCTTATCTCCAGAAAGAAAAAGAAAACAAAAAGAAAACCACACACGTTGGCCGTGACCCCTTTGCACGTCCAGCCAGCATCTTCGCGGCGAATAATCACTGCCTTAAAAATGGTGCCATTATAGTAACCGTCATTACGCCTCGTAAAGGTGGCAACAAAAACTTAACGCCATTTATTGGCGGTGTTTTGAGTTTTTTTTTTGCTCTGCACTTTTGGGAAGTCGCAATTAATAGAACCTCTACTCTCAGAGGCAGAAGGCAGCAGCACCCATCGCGTGGTTCCAGGGCCGGTAAAACCACTACGCCGGAAGGCCGGTCTCCTATGTCTCTTTGCCTGTAAAACGTCCACTGCCTCATATCGAGCAAGTTTTGCCGGGCAGTGGGTCTGCCGCTCCGTCCTTATGGTCCTTTGACAACGCACAGCGGCATTAGCACACTGGAGCGACAGGCTGTTAGTATCCGAACGCGGCTTCGGCTCGCTCTCCCTCTCGCACTCTTGGGGCGTCCCGCAGGGTAGACTCCTACAGGGGCAGGGGTGCGAGAGAGACAAAAGCTCTTTGTACCGCCCAATGAACCATCAGGCGGAGCGGGCGCCCGTCAAAGCAGTGATTCTCGTTCACCATGCAAGCGAGTGGAGCGTGGCGCCGACGGCTTCGCTTTGGACGGGACTCGGGTGCTGCTGAAGGTTCTGGAGGAAGGCAACCCGGGGCGCCGGCGGACGTGCTGCTCGGACTCGCTGGGCTTGGTGTCCAGCACAGCGACTGACTAAAGGTCCTGCCGATGCTTGGCTCATGGACGCGAACCAAGGACTCGGATCTCTCTGTCTCTCCAGGGCGCATCTCTTTGATTTAATTAAACGTTCAGGCCGGGCTCGGAATGGAGGGAGTGAGAGAGAGAGAGAGAGAAGGGGGGGCGACGTGTGTGGCGAAAAAGAGCGAAACACGTACGTGCTCCGACGAGAAACCAATTTCAACTATGCAGAGTGCTTTCCGGCAAAATCATCGTCCCAGACATAGTGCAAACAGTTTTTTCCCCGTCCTTTAAACGCATTTCCCCGTCCCCTCAGGGTCCCCTCAAAGCAGAGACTAATCACACGCATGCCCCCTCCCCCTCCCGGGTGCATTCAATATGACTCAATCCGAAATCCACTATCGCCGCGGGCGTTTCTAATAACCGACCTAGGAAAAACAAGGAAGCCCGCCCGCCGCCGCCGGAGCCGCCGCCGCGCCGTCGTCGACGTCGTCCTCGTCGTCGTCGTCGTTCCGCATGTGTTGCAAAATATAAATGAGCGTGCAAATTTTCTGACAGCGTGTCAGTGCCGATGGCAGCGCGGAAAAATAAAATAAAAAGGCTGGCGCGGGGGTGCAGCATCTGGCGGGGTCATTAGTGCGGTCCTCTGCATGCGCCGCGCCCCACCCCGCCCCGCCCCGCCCCGCCATGGCGCGGCCACCGATTTTTCCCTCCGCTCTTGCTGCTGGTGCGCTGGCGCGGTGCTGGCGCGGTGCTGGCGCGCTGGTGCTGGTTCCCTCTTTCTTTTCAGCGCTCGCGCTACACTGCAACACTCGGCTTATTTTTCGCCCCTAATTGCGGCCGGTGTGGCTGGGCTGGCTGGGTTGGCTGGGTCGCACACACCACACGTGTGGCGCGAGTGGGGCAGATCGACAAGGGGCTCGCGGCGTTGGGCGTTGGGGCGTTGGGGTGCGGGGCCTCGCGGCGCAAAGCGCGCCCAGTGGCGGCGCCGCGGCGCAGCCACGGCACTTGATGGCCAAACAAGCTCGTTACCCTCAATGCTGGATTCCGCTGCATTTTAATTATGGCGCGGAAATCGTTTTCGTTAATTTATTAAGAGATGAAACGGCGCGGCCGAGAGGCGGGCTTTGGTGGCGAGTCTGAGGGACCCAAGTGTCCGAAGGGCCGCCGGGCCGAAGGGCGAAGAGAGTGCTTCTTTTTGTAGGCTGGGGTGCGCAATCTATCTCGCGGGTCCCGTTTCAAACGCTTCCCGACGCGAGGCTACGCGAGATCGCCTCCCTTTAGCTGTTTAGCGCCCTCTGCGCACGCGGCCCGGTCCCTTGGAAAAGTGATATCTTGCCGGCGGCCCGGCCCGGACCGGACCAGTGGCGGTGCGGGTGCGGGCATGGCGCGGGACCGGCCGGCCGCACCGCACCGCCCTCTTGTTAGCATACCTAGAACTAGGATCAAAGTGCGGCGGGACGGCCACTGGCCACTGGGCGCCACTGGGCCGCCGGCCACTGGGCCACCGGCCACCACGCCGCTTGCCGCTCGCCAGAGGACCACATTGGCGCGGGAACTTCAAACGCCGCGTGGAAATTGGATGCGCGTGTTATTTCTTTTAGCGAGTTTTCTTTTGCTGCCGTCACCCCCTCCCCCTCCCCCTTCCACTAGCTTGCCTTTTTTCCATCCGGCGCTGGTGTGCCGGGCCGCGCACAGAGAGATAGAGAGAGAGAAAGAGGGAAAAGAGAGACGGAGAGAGGGGGACGAAAAAAGCGGGGCAGTCTAGCGGGAGTGGGCGAGAGGGGAAAAAGAGTTGTGTGATGATAGACGCGTGAAATTGAAGAGCTTTACTTTCATTAGGGCAGGGCTGGTCTGTCCTCAAAGGACTCGCCCTCATCCTCGTCCTCACCTCGCCGGACTGAGCCTGGAGCGCACTTTTAGGTGAGGTCGGCGTCGTGGTCGTGGAGGCACCGAGGGACGCCCCCCGGACCGCACCGGCACGCTGGAGTGTCCTCGGCGTCCTCGGTCCTGCCGCCTCGCAGCGTTACTCGGTGGGGCTTTGCGTCTTTGGGATGCGACGGGCGGAGCGTTGATGGCCAATGCCCCCCGCTCGACAGATTGCACGCCAGGCCGCATGGCTGCAAGCGCGAGTGTGTGTGTGTGTGTGTGTGTGTGTGTGTCAGGCTCGGACTGGCCCCCAAAAGGCCCCAGCGGATAAGACCGCAAAAGGCCCCCGATCATCATTATGTTTTTACCCTTAATGACCAACTTTGTGAGGCTACTGCTCCTAAACTAGTTGCGGTCAATAGCCTTCCCGATACAGGGCATAAAATAGTAGGGTCTTAAGAATACTAGGGCGTCGAGGGAAGCCTTTTACGGCAACTACATTGAACACAGTGGCCGCCCAAAATCAGCAAAATCAGCAAATTTCCGAGATTCGACCACTTTTTGACCAACTTGGTCGAAAAATCGTTGCGGTCAAAGCCAAAATCGTTGTGGTCAATGTCTTCCCGATACAGGGCATGAAAGAGTAGGGTCTTAAGAATACTAGGACGTCGAGGGAGGCCTTTTACGGCGACTAGATTGGACACAGTGTCCACCCAAAGTCAGCAAAATCAGCAAATTTCCGAGATTCGACCACTTTTTGACCAACTTGGTCGGAAAATCGTTGCGGTCAAAGCCAAAATCGTTGCGGTCAACGTCTTCCCGATACAGAGCATGAAAGAGTAGGGTCTTAAGAATACTAGGACGTCGAGGTAGGCCGTTGACCGCAACTAGATCGGACGCAGTGGCCGCCCAAAATCAGTTAAAACGGCTACTTTCGGAGATTCAGTCACTCTTTGACCAACTTCGTGACGTTACTGGTCCCAAACCCGAAGGCCCCGGCAGATTTTTCTGCCTGTCTGCCCTGGCCAGTCCGAGCCTGGTGTGTGTGCGTGCGCGCGCGCGCGCGCGTGCGTCCGTCCCGAGCCTGTGCTTGTGCCGCGACACCCGCACTGCAGGCTTCGCCGTCTATAATTCCCCAATTCGACACCTGTAAGGAAAAGGCACGCAGTAGCGGCCGCGCGATCCAAAAGGCGCTCAGTTGCGGCCCTGCGATCTGAAAGGCACGCAGTTTCCCGCGCGCGATCCAAAAGGCACTCAGTTTGCCCCGCGCGATCCAAAAGACACGCAGTTTGCCGGCCGCCAGCCATAAACTGCGTGTCTTTTGGATCGCGCGGAGCAAACTGAGTGCCTTTTGGATCGCGCGCGGCAAACTGCGTGCCTTTCAGATCGCAGGGCCGCAACTGAGCGCCTTTTGGATCGCGCGGCCGCTACTGCGTGCCTTTTCCTTACAGGTGTCGAATTGGCTTACGTGATTTGATATTTCGGCCAGCGCTTCCGTGTTATGCCGTAGAGTGTCGTCGCCGCGCTGGCCACCACGGGGCTCGACGTCGTCGTTTACAAGAGGTCCCCGCCGCTGCGTCTGCTGGCCTGGCCGGCTTGCCGCGCGCCGCTCCGGCCCCTGGTCCTTTGGTCACGTCCTTGGCGCATCCTGCGACGCGGACGTCCTGGACGGTCCTGGACGAGCACGGCGTCGTCGTGGCCGCAGCGCCGCGGTCCGTTGGCGGCGGGGCGGCGGGGCGTCGTCGACTCATTTGCGAGGCAAAGCGGCGCCGCGGCCCACCTATGTTCATGAAAGTATAACGCCCCGGGTTCAATTACCGGCCGGGCGAAAAAAACGCGCAACGCGGCGACGCGATGAACAACGGCGACCCCTCCCGGTTCGGCGACGGCCCCTCCTCGCCCGTTTTTCAATCGGGGCGCCGCGATCCTCGACGAATTATCCGAAGTGCGGTGACAGTGAGTCGAGCGGAACATGATCGCCCCCCTGGACCCCTGGACCCCCTGGACGAGCCCGCCGTCGCCGCGCCGTGGGCTGCCCGCTGCTGCCCGCCGGCCGGAACACCTCATCGGCGACCTTCGCGCCGCATTGCGCTCCGTCACGGGGACCATTTCTTTTCCTGCCGCGATGCCCGGCGAAGCCCAGCAAGCCCAGCAAGCCCACCAAGCCCACAAGGGGGCGGCCGTAAGCGGGACGCGGGCAGCGGCCGCCGAAAAATTCTAGAGCCGAGTTTTGAACCGGGGACTAAGAAGCAGGAGACAAGATCGGAGTCGCCACGCTGCAGGAGAGCAAGCGTCGAGGGCGCCTCCGCCTCCAGACTGCGGATCGCGCGAGGACGGCGAGGACGCCCTGCAGGGCTTGCGCCACGCCGCCACCGCACCGCCACTCCACGCGCCCCAATTGGCCGAACGGCCGGAGCGAGTTTCGAGTGGTGTGGCAACGCTTTTTGGTGACACGCGTGCAGAAAACGCACTCGGCAAAAGCGGCTGAAGTCGCTCGGGTCGTTCGGCCGCGCGCCGCGCGCTGTTGGCGTTTTCGCCACTCGCCCTGGCCAGGCCCTGGCCTGCTCCTTCCTTCGGGTTGGTCCATTCCGGTCTAACCTCGCTCTGTAAAGGCCTTACAACACCGCCGCGCTCTGTAAGGCGTCGCCCGTCAAGGACTGAGAAATGTTATAAAATCAGTCTTGTGAAATACTCGTTCATAGCAGATTCATTAATTTGAAATACTAAATAATCGGACAAAAGTGCAACACACGGCCTGCTACATTTACCTGCTGGTTAAATCTCCAATGCGATTTATTTTCGTTTCTTTTTCTTGCAAATCTTGTCCTGTCCCAATGCTGCCACTCCAGTCCAGAGGTACTTTTTCAGCCGGTCCCTTCGAATGCAAATTCTGCAAGTCCGAGTAGAGAGGCCCCGCTTGGCCGCTTCCCGCCTTTGTCTTCGGGGTCCTCGTTTGGGCAGGTGACCTTTCGCCGAAATCGGTTCGCATCGGCCCGCCTGCCGGAGTCCGGCCCGCCCGACGGCCCGGACGGCCCGGACGCGACAGATGGACACCGGCCGGCCCCACCGGCGCCGCTGATTGGTCGCGAACACCGGCCGAGTCCGACGAACACCGGCGGCCGTTCTTTTCGCTACGGAACAGACCGGCAGGCGATTTCGCTGCCAGATAACGCAAGCGAGATAAATCTACGAGGGACATCCTCGAGCCGCCGCGGGAAAATGAAAAACTCGAAAATGACACTAACGAACGCAGAATGATCCATTTGTCACGTGAAAGAGCGGTGGCCGAGATTCGGGCTCATTTGGCGGGCAAAGCGACCACCTGCCCCGCCAGGCCGCCACTGATGAAGTTGGTTCATGGGCAGGTCGCGGCACCGTCTGTGTTGGTTCAGCCGCGCGCCGCGGTCATGTTTGACGGTCTCGGGGACGCCGCCGAAACGCACGCCGCCAGTTCAGTGGCCGACATGGTGGCCGATGGGCGGACGCGGTGCAGCCTCGCCGAGCAGGCCGAGCAGGCCGAGCAGGCCGTCAGCGGGGACAAAGCCCGGCGGGCTCTCCCGGCGGCTCCCGCGTTCATGTCTTCCGCGGCGCGCTGCCCCATGGCGAGGCGTCATGGCGAGGCGTCATGGCGAGGCCTCATGGCGAGGCCTCATGGCGCGGCCAGACGGCGACGCGACAAGCCCTTCGGCCCTCCACTCGTAAACCGCGTGACGAGTGCCGCGGGACAGTCGCGCGCAAAAGCAGCCGGAATGTCTCTTCGAGGCTCGTCATCAGCCATCACCGCCGCCGTGTGCTTCGGGGTAGGCGACGTCTAGCCCAGCGGTTCCCAACCTTCTTCGGTTCGCGACCCCAAATTTGTAACAAAAAATTTTCGCGACCCCCAGGAAAAATTTCGCGACCCCACGCGACCCCACGCGACCCCACGCGACCCCTCCTTTAGCATGCCTTTGATACAAAGTGCGATAATCCACCTTAGTTTGGGAGCAGTATTGCCGCAAAGTTGATCAAAACGCTTAGAAATGTCTTTAAAAAATCGTGTTTTGGGCCGACTTTAAGCAGCCACTGCGTCTGATCCGACAAGGTATTTCGTCCTCCCTCGACGGGCATTTGGTCTTTGGACCTTCCTTTAGCATGCCTTTGTTACGGAGTGTGATTATCGGCCTTAAATTGGGAGCAGTATTGTCGCAAAGTTGATGAAAACAGTAAAAAATGCCTTTGCATGCCATTTTGATCCACTTTGAGACAATACTGCTCCCAAACTAGACCGATAATCGCACTCCGTAACAAAGGCATGCTAAAGGAAGGTCCAAAGACCAAATGCCCGCTGAGGAAGGACGAAATACCTTGTCAGATCAGACGCAGTTGCTGCTTAAAGTCAGCCTAAAACACGAATTTTCAAAGGCATTTTCGACCGTTTTGAACAATTCTGCCAGCCGGGAAACAGCCGCGACCCCAGGCGACCCCAACCACCTCGCCGCGACCCCTCGAAATTTTTTCGCGACCCCATTTGGGGTCGCGACCCTAAGGTTGAGAACCGCTGGTCTAGCCAGACCCTTCGGGCCTTTTTGGCAGAGTACAGTCTCATGAGAATCTGCCTCCAGCCAGCCGGCCGCCCAGCGGCGCGCGGCCCGGGCCAGAGGCGTCCCCGTTCTGAACGTTGACATTTTGGTTGGGGAACCCGAAACTGAAAACTCGTCGCCGCCGCTGTGCCGCCGCTGCCAGGAAGCTTTAGAGGCCGAGGCAAAAGACATAAAGTTTCCATTCCTTTTTGTGGCCCGCCGAACCAGCGCCGAACCGGCCGCGCGTAGCGAAATATTTTGGCCTGGGTCGGCCGGGGTTCGGCTAAAGATCAGCCGATGCCGGACAAATGGGCGCTGATGACGCCATTCGCGGGGCGGGGCCGTGCGCGAGCGAGTTGGTTGTCGTGCCGATTTTTGGCGCGCTGCTGCATCCTTGCTTACGGCGGCTCCCCGCAAGGCCCCCGCCCCGCCCTGCCCGCCTCCTGCAGTCCCTGCAGTCCCCTGCAGGCTCCGAGGCCCAGGCCAGAGCCCAGGCCAGAGCCCGGGCCGTGCAGACTCCGCTCAAGGCCACAGGCCGTCTGCACTCCATCGCCCGAATCTCCCTCTCTCTCTTCCCTTCGCCGCTTCGCCGCTTCGCCTCTCTCTTCCTTCCTCGTCCTGCGCGTTTTGTCCCTTCTCCCCACCTATCCCCACGTACCTCCGTGCCTCCGTTCGTCGGTCCGCCGGCCCGTCCGCGCCGCGTCGCTGCTGCGCTTTTGGCCGCCACTCCAGCGAACACGTGTGCTAGACACGCGTAGTTGTGGTTGGCGACGAGGCGGAGGTGTCGCGGGGTGGAAGTGGAGGTGGAAGTGGAAGTGGAAACTGTGGAGCTCTAAAAGTGGGCCCGGCGGCCGAGAACGAGAAGGCCCTGCCGTTGGCTTGCCGCTGGTTCGCCGTTGTCGCGTCGTAAACCGGGATTTTAGTCGAGTTGGCGAAAATGGTTTGGAGGTCTACCGGACGGCCTTGCATGGCAAGGTGGACTAGTGGCGGCGCGGCGGCCCGTGCAGGGGTGCCCCCACCACGCCCACCGGCCCCGCCCCGCCGCGCCCCGCCCCGCGACTGCGCCGTGCCACCTAGAGTGCCGACCGGCCGTGCCAAAAGATCAGCCATAAGTGAGTGGCGATAAAGTGGGCAATCCAAGGAAAATGCCTGAGCAGGAAGACACCACCCGAAGAAGTATTAATTGTAGTGGGAGAGAGGCCCTGCCCTGACCCCACCCCGACTGCAGTGGCGGGCACTTCCGCCGAAGGCGCGTCTGTCAAGTCACGTCTGTCAAGCCGGTCGAGGCCCAGAAGGCCGCCGGTCTGGTGGTTGTTCAAGAGCGCGGGTTCAGCTTGGACAATGTCCAAACCAAGTGTGAGGCAGAGGGAGCGGAGGTCACAAAGCACCAGCGGCCACTAGAAAAACCACTCCGGATCACCAAATAGCACATTCACATTCGGCAGCGATAATTATACGCGTGGACGGTGATGGTGGTCAATCACTCTCGGGCGGACGGCGGCAGGGACACGCACACGGTCACCATTAGTCCGCCGTGCGCCGTGCGTCACAGGGCGTCACTGCGTCTGTCCGTCCCACCCGCGACCGGAGTAGAGGGCCGCGGAGGACGGACGCATGAAGAGTCGTGACGCGAGGCCAGGACCCGACCCGCGCGTCCGAAACAACACATGTTTCAAAAGAACGAAGGGTCACGCCGTCGATAGGCGATACAGTGCGACGCGGCACGAAAATGGCCCGAATGAAACAGGTTCCTCTACACATTTACCACCTCGTTTTTCAGAGGGACCTTCCCGCGTGCCGCGAGAGCGTGGCGACGCGGCGTGGCGTGGCCATGGACGGTTCGCAGCGCGAAACCCGAAGGCAACCTCGCGAGGTTCGACACACATTCTCTTCGCGGGCCGTTTCCCGTTTTTCGCTTCGTTTTTCGGACCGATGTCACCAAAGCGGGGACTGCCGGCCGGGGGTTCGCGTGCCTCGGATTCCGCGTTATTTTTTAGCCCAGATAGCCAGCCAAGGCAGGCCGGTCCCTGCCGGTCGGTCCGCGGGGCAGTGTAGAGTGTAGTATCTGGGCGGATGTCAGCGGTGTGGTGATTAGCGCAATTTCGGGCTCGGCCGTCTGTGCCGCGGCGCCGCCTCTGCAGGCGTTGGGCCGAGCGTTGTGCCGGCCGTTGGGCCCCTATGGCAGGTGAATATCCAATCACCTGCATGCGACTTCCTGCTACACGCACTGGACGGGCTGCCCCGGGATTCGGCCTCACGGTCAACTTGATACGGCCCGCCGCGCCCCGCCCCGCCCCGCCGCGCCCCGCCGTCACCGGATCGGCTCAGGATCCAGTCGGCAGTGAGTTCTCGCATCGCCGGGCGCCGCTCAACCCAACACGCCTCACCTCGGCTTTGGCTTATAGGTTAATGTCTCCATCTGCCGACCCGGCCGGCGACGCAGCGACGCCCACGTTGGGGCAGGCGGCGTCCGACCGTGTGCGTGAGTGTGTCTGTGTGTGAGTGAGTGTGAGAGTGTGTGAGTGCGGGCGGAGGATGCAGTCCAGGGACCGGCCCTGCAACTCACACGCCCTGCCGACGGCCGAGCCAACGCCCCGGACCAGCGAACTGAGCGCAGGACCGAAGGACCTCGAAGGCGCGACCCGAATCCCTCCAAATCGCCGAGGGGACGGAGATGCGTGAGCGCCGTCGTGCTGAGCGCCACGTAACCGAAGCCTGTTCCAACACTCGCCACTGTTTAAGTGGGGGCGACTGGCCACTCCGATTCGTGTCGGGCCTCGCCGGGCCGGGCCGAGCGCTGGCCGAGCGCTGGGCCTGGACGGCGGGACGCGCGGCTCTGATGAGCGATCGGCGGAGGCATTAAATCGCTGTGGGACGATCGTAAAGAAGGCCGGGGTGGGCCCGCGCGCGGGTCCCGTGCGGAAGAAGAAGAAGGAGAAGACGGTGGAGGAGAGGAAGGAGAATTTGGAGAAGGAGGACGAGGAGGAAGGGGCCCTGGGCCATTGCTTGTCAGCGCGGCCACCTTCTAAACAACCCTCGGCGCTTCTGATCAAATCAATTATTGTTCCGCTCATTGGACCCGTTTGGGTGCTGCCCGCCTGGGCCCGCCTGCCTGCCGGCCCCGGTGGGCGGCGGCAGTACGGTGCCTTCGCGAACCGTATGGCACGATGATGAAGATTATTTTCCGAAATGTGAGACTGCGAGACGCGTCGCGCGCGGTTTCTCGTCGAACAAACGTCGCTCTTCCTCCCACTTTTTCATTCTGGATGGAGCTGCGTCGCCACAACGCGCGGCGAACAAGTTGGAAATTATCTTTAAACACGGCATCTTTGAACGAGCCCGAAATAAAAACGGTGGAGCCTGCCGCCTGCCGCGGCACCGCGAGCAGGCCTGTAACGCACCGGGGTGCGGCGGGTTGCCTACCCCGTGGTTCGCAGGGGGCTCGGGCCAGTCCGCCGTCTCCAGCCTCCAGTCCCAGAAGGGCAGCGGCTTCGCAGCAGCCACCCGGGGCTCGCTCTCGCTCAAACGAACCTCGAACACGGAGCGCACCGAGTGCACCGAGTGCTCCGGCACTCCGGCCCGCAGCCTCCGGTGGGCGGTCCCGGAGGCCCTGGCCGAGGCCCTGGCACTGCCTTCCCGAATTTAATACGGCTTGTTGATAAAGATCAATAAGTACACACCGTAAATCCGGGCCGGCGATGGCGACGGCGACCGCCGCGGCGTGCAGGCGGCGTGCCGTGTTGGGCCGGCTCGGCGTGGCGGCCCCGCACCGGCCCGGCCCTGCTCACCCGTCTGGGCGTCTGGCTCGGCCAAACAGGTTCTGGGCGTAGGGCCCTGCCCTGCCCCATGCCCTGCCCCATGCCCTGCCCCATGCCCTGCCCCATGCCCTGCCCCATGCCCTGCCCCATGCCCTGCCCCATGCCCTGCCCATGCCTGCCCATGGCCCTCTGCCCATGCCCTGCCCCATGCCCTGCCCCATGCCCTGCCCCTGCCCTGCCCATCCTGCCCATGCCCTGCCCATGCCTGCCCCATGCCCTGCCCCTATGCCCGCCCATGCCTGCCCATGCCTGCCCAGCGACCACGGCGCGCAGGGCCAGGCTTGGCCGTCGTCGCCGAGGCGGGGGATGCGGCCACCGCAGCGTCCGTTGTTCTGCGCCGCTCTTCAGTTTGTCTACTGCTGGTTTAATCGTGATTGTGAGGTTCCACGATTTCAAAAAAAATCAGCGGTGATGAAAAATATCGGTAGCTGGGGCAATCGACGCCAGTCACCGAGGGCGGGGCGGGGCGGGGCCGTGGTGGGGCCTCATGCAGGATTCACGCGGCCGCGACCTGCCACGCGGTGAACGCGCAGGTGAGGCGTGCCACGCATATTGAAGGCGCCCCTCCCCCGCCCCGCCCCGCTCCGCCGCGCGGCCTCATATTCGCGTTCACATTTTATTCAGAATCGCGGTGGCGGCGCCAATCGCCCGGAAATTCGAAGCCGCAATTATTCATCGCGCGGGGCGAGGAGACGAGTGTCACGCTGCGCAGAAAGAGCAAGAAACACCAAATTCGACAAGCCGTGGTCAGTGACGCGGTGAGCTTTCAAAGTTACGTGGGCGGATTCAAGACCACCCTGCCCTGCGGCCGTTCTTTTGCTTTCTCGAACCAAAACGCTCCTTTAAACACAATAATTTGAGCGGCTGGCCGTTTTTGGCGCCCTGCGCGGTGGGGGCCGGCCGGGGCCGGCAGGGTGGTGCACAACTGCAGAACCCCGGATAAACGAGATGACACAACCAGAGCCTGGCGGGGCAGGGCGGTCCAGGACGAAGCGCTGCCCGGCCTGCATTACACATTAGGCAATGCACGTCGTTAGGCAGTATATGCACTGAAGAACGAAGAACGCCCCAGCGTCAACGGGCAGGCCACGGTCAGCAGGTTGGGCCCGCCCCGCCCCGCCCCGCCCGGCCCCAGCGCGCCCCGTGCGCCGCTGCAGTCTTGTCCGGTTAGGTTCGCCTGGCTGGATTTATAGCAGGTTAGCTGCCCAGGCTGCCCGACGGCCGACTCAGGGGCTTTTGTACTTGTATCGTCCGGGTCCCGGCGAGCGGGAGGGAAAGAGAGGGAGAGAGAGGGAGGGGGCGGAGGAGCGTCCGCAGCCCTAACCGGCCGGAGAGAGACGGAGAGATGCGGGGAAAGCTCATGGCGACCCCTGCCCTGGCCGGGCCAGCCAGGCCCTGGCATCAGGACAGAAGAAGGGTGTTTCGAGGCGCGCTGCTGTTGCTGCTGCCATGTTGGACACGCCGTGTGTGTGTGTGTGTGTGGGTGTCTGTGTGTGCGTGTGTGTGTTGTGTGCGGAGGGGGGAGTGCATGAAACAGGGACTGCGGACTGCACACTATGTGGCCAGCCCGAAGGTTACCGGACACGAGCGCGTAAATACCCAGTTTGAAAGCCTGGGCTTTTATGCTCAAAAAGAAAGGAATAAATCAAAAATTAATTCTTTATCGAGTTTTAAAATGAATTTGCCACTAAACTACCATCACACAAGGTTCACTGATAAAAATATTTTCTGCAGTAACGAACAGCGGTTGCCTTTGCCACTTTGTTCGCCTGCATGAGATCACATAATTCTCCCTCTCCGATTTTGGAGCCCGCAGTCCCGTGCGACGCGAGGACCCGGCCCACCACGTCCAGCACCTTATCACGCCGATGCTGTCACGGTGCAAGTTTTGGGGCCGCACCTTCGACCACACCTTACCCCGACCGCCCTCAACAAGAATGTGCACCGTCACAGCGGCGGGGCGGCGCGCGTGTTTTGATACGAGGCTGCAGAGGCTGCAGGGGCTGCAGGGGCTGCGGGGGCTCGGCCGGAGTGTTGATGCTTTTTCCTCATCGAGGAGGCGGAGTGGACGGACGGCCCATCCACGTCGGGCTCCATAAAGGCGGCCATCATTCCTCAGATTGGCGCGTGGGGGCGTCGATTAGTCGCTCATCCAACAACAGAATGGACATCGACGTGATTTTAAGCTCTCGTTTCCTCCAAAAAATTTTATTAATCCACGTTTGCCGAGGCCAGAGATACTAATTATTTCGTTTGTTGTAATTTTTTCTCTTTTCACACGAGCACGCGGGGACACCAATCACACGAGGCGGTGGCGGGGCCAGCAGGTGCAGACCGGAAGCTGCAAGTGACCGCGCCGCTGCAGCCGGAAGTGCTCTCTCATTTTCACACCGAGCGGCCGGCGCGGCCCGGGTGGATGAACACCTCGCTCACACACTGTCACACAGACAGTCACACAGACACGCGCGCGACACGCACGACAAAAATGCACGAGCCGCGCTGCTGCTGGTAATGACGGCCGAGTTCATGTCCACGATGATGACGGAGATGGCGGCCGCGCGGCCACGCCACGGCAGCGCGGTGCAGTACAGAGCCACGCAACTCCGGGGCCGCGGCGGCGCGGGTACGGCCGACGCGACCACGCCGCGATCGCGTGACGGCCTGCCGGGCCATGAGAGCTGGCCAAAGTGGCGGCCGCGGGACAGGTGCGAAAACACTCGCACAATATCGAATAGCGCCGCGGCCCCGGACATCCTTCGGTGATTCCATTCGACGCGTTGGGGAGGATCAACAACTCTCGATTCGAATCATAATTCGGGTTCGGAAGGAAGTGAGCCATAGCGAACATTTGGCGCGGCGTGCCGCTCCGTGCTTTTTACCCCCTCGGTTTTCTTTTCATTTGGCGAGCCCCGTCCCCCGCGGCGCGCCACGGCACAGTGGGCCAGAAGACCGGTGGAGGCGGTCAAAATCCCGGACACGTTTTGAGCTCCTGTGTCGCTAAATGGGACTCCGAACGTGTGACCCCACCAATGGATTGCTCTCCGAACGAGGAATCTATTGGTGGGGTCACACGCTCGGTTCGAGTCCCGTTTAGCGACTCTGGAGCTCAAAACTCGTCTAGAGTTTTGGCCGCCTCTACTGGTCTTCTGGCCCACTGTGCACGGCCCGGCATTGCACAAACGGATCTTGGAGCAGCCGGAGGAGGGCGTTAACGAAGTCGGTTTTACGGCTGCGGGCTCGTAATGCCTTCAACTCGGGGCAGAGCACGTTCAGACGCAACCCCCCGGGGGAGGAAGGGAGGGGAGGGGGCTGCAGTGCCTACGGGCCGCGCCGGTGCACTCCATGCCGATGCACACCATCACGTTTTTTGCAGCTCGACTCCAATCGGCGCAAAGAGGGGAAAAAGGCTGGACAAAATGCGCGGCCGGGGAGCAGAAAAAAGGGGTGAAAAATATTTTTTAAAAAATGTGGAGGCCGGCCGGGAATGAAATTTGTGGGCTTTTAATTTGTACTATTAGTAAGGAGCTAAAGGGAAAGAGCGGCAGTGGGTGTCGGTGTATAACTGCATGGAGAGAAACGTGAGTGAAAAAAACCAAATACGGAGGGCCAAATGTTACGATATAATTATCCGGCGCCCTCAGTTGAACGCGACGTGTGTTTTTATTTGCTACTTCCCTGTTTTTCCAAAGAAGCGGCCCTCTCGGCCGAAGCTTGACCCCGATGCCTCTCGCGAGCATTTTTATCAACTTGCCGCCCCTTTATCTCTCTCTTTCTCTCTCCCACTCTCTCTCGGACTAGCACCGCGCTTCCAATTAGTTGTAAATTATAAAAACGCAGTGGGGCGGGGCGGGGCGGTGGGAGGGGTGCAGGTGTCCAGGGGAGGATTTCCGGGAAGGGGTGGCGGAGCGCGGAGCAGCGTTCCAGAGCGGTCTTTGCTCTGGACTGTTTTTTTAAAAGCGTATTTTTTGGCGAGCGAGGGCCGCGGACGCCGCATGGCCGTGCCTGGCTGTGCCGCGCGCACGATTTTATTTCCTTCCCTAAATATTCACTCAGCGCGCTGCCGGCCGACTCCCTACTCCGCGCCCCGGGCCCCGGGCAGAGCGCACTAGCCGCCCTGGACCCCGCGCCGGGCACGCGGGGCCCCTGGAGCGTCCCGGGGTGGGATTCCCCGGAACCTCCCTCCGGAGTGCTCCAAACTCGCCCATACAGGCAAAATAATATTTTGCCCCCGCTGTCCTTGCCCTACAGCTGACACTGTCCAAAGGCCCCAAGTCGGGGTTCAGGTTCCGCCCCCTGCCGCCCTGCGGGATGAAGACTTGACTTGCCAGACACTTTGACACGTGACGTCAATGGCGGCGGGGTCGGCGGGTCGGAGGGGCGCGGTCGGCCAAGGTGTCGGCGCCGCGTGGCGCTGCGTGGCCAGGGCGCGTCACGCCACTGTGCGTGCGCGGCACGCGCGGCACGCGACGACAGGACGCACGCCTCTGCGTCGCCTCTAATCGAGTTACACTTACAGTGCCGCGCGCCGCACTCGCCGTCTCCCCGCTCCATGCTCCGACAGACCAACAACAACAATGCATGCACCGCGGCGACAGACAAACAACAACAATGCATGCACCCGGCCAAGCGAGCGGCGCAGCAGCACTGCCGCGAAAGCAAAAGTGAATCATTGAAAAGGAGGAAGCCCCCCATTTTCTTCTTATTACAAGTCCACTATAGAAGAGTGACTGGGGCAGGCGGCGCCGCGCTCTGTCCGTCTGCCTGTCCGTCTGTCTGCTTGCCTGTCCGTCCGACCGGCCGCGTCCGACTTGTCGATTTTGCCTGCCGTAGCGCGGAGTGGAGTCCCTCCGCCGCGGCCGCGCGGCTTGGCGGAATGCGGTGGGAACAACAAATAATGTAATAACGAGGCAAAGGGAGGAAAACAAGAGCGGGGAAAGGAAAGGAAAGTATGTCTCTAGTACGTCGGAGCGCGCACCGCCGCGCCGCTGGGTCACAGTGTTACTGTCACCGCGCTGCAGTCGCTTTGTTGCAGTTTGCCAGCAGCCCGGCGGGCTGAAAATACCCTCCCGACGACGGCGGCCTCGGACTCGCCGGGAACCGCGCGGCGCAGCGGACCTAACGTCGCCGCCGCCTAGGACAAGTTCAAGTTCGGGATGGAGGTTCTATTTCGAGGAGCCTCGCTGGTGGAGGGGTCAGCCTCGCCTCGCTGCACAGTGTGCACACGCAGTCCTCGAATAGGAGGGCCATCATATTTGCGGCCTGCAGGTTCAAGTTCATGGGGGATGCGAGAGAGAGAGACAGACAGAGACACAGAGAGAGAGAGAGAGAGAGAGAGAGAGAGAGAGAGAGAGAGGAGAGAGAGAAGAGAGAGAGAGAGAGAGAGAGAGAGAGAGAGAGAGAGAGAGAGAGAGAGCTCCGCGTGCTGCCGGCCGGCTGGAGCGCCTAGCGCCTTACGGAGCGAGGGTAGGCAACCCGACGGCAGGGTTGCGTTGCCTGGTCGCCCGCCTCCAGGCTGAGTGGGCGAGAGCTTGGTTTATCGTGCCGTGCCCGGCCGTGGCCGGCCGTGCCGCGCGTTCGTAACAAACACTTCACCTTGGCGGGGGGAATAGTGTAGGTCAGTGACGCGCCTAGCCCGCCACCGCCGTCTAGCCGCGCCGGTCGCCTAGATCGTGGGAGGGGATAAGGCACGGCGCCTCCCTTCACATGAGCGCGTTCGGCCCGCCCGCCCGCGCCGCCCCGCACCGCCCGCCCCCCGCCCCGCCCGCCCCAAAAATAAGCCGTCGACCCTCCGATCACCGACGCGCCGGCGTAAAATAATACGTGAAAATGGGAAAACTGAGCCCTTTTCCTTTCAGGTCTCGTGAGTCGATATCCTGGCTTGAAATAGCGCGGTCCACCGTGGTTCCGTGTCGTAGGTCAGTCCACCTTGGGTGACGCGCGGCGCTCTCTTGGCACGGCCTGCCCGAGGGCCAGCCCCGCCAACTCGTCGGAAAATAGAAAACGCCGAGAAGGAGGAACCGTCCGCGGGTTCGTCTGCTCCGTTCTTTCCGTTCCGCTGGCCGGCGGCGGTACGGCTGTAGACAGCAGGGCAGTCCCTGACTCTTGTCTCCTCCCACTCACGGGTCCACTGGGGTGCGAGAGGGACAGAGGCGCCGTTCGGAAACGCTCGGGCAGGTAGCCGGACGATTACAACGCCAACGCGTCCGACGCGACATGAATGGACACCTCTTGTTGATATCAAATCTGACTGCCGCCGACCGCTGAAGACCGCGCGAGGCGAAGACAAGGGCGAAGAGCGGTGAAAAGGGCGCCTAGCACAGGGCTTTGCATACCAGCCGAGCGGCTAGCCATCGACTGCGATTCGTCACTGGAAGTCGGTTGATCTCTCCTCGGCGAAGGACAACAGGCGTACCCAGTGACAAGCGCGGAGGACGTTTTCGCAAACCCCAGTCCTGGCGTCCAGTTCTGCTGGAGTCCAGTTCTGGAGTCGACCTGGACTGGACTCATCTCACGGCACCTGCACCGCCTGAGCAGGACGGCCCATTATGGCTCCAAATCGGGTCGGGCGCCCCTCGGGGAGGGGTTAGGGGGACTGGCCGTTTCTCCCGCTCAGCACAGACCAACCAGCACCGACGGTGCGAAACACAGCATTGCAATAATGCAAAAACATCCCTGACTTCACTCCTTTTTCCCGAGAGTACACCCTGTTGCGAATCCCTTTACTTATTGCAAGTCCGAACGATAGAGAGAGTACACAGGGCAAGCGGCGCCCAGACATTTCCTTATAATCCAAAAGGCGAAGAGGGAGGGAATTTTCTGAAATAAACCCGGGTCGTTGGAGTTCCGTCTCGGCTGGCCGGCCGCTTCCGCAGTCTGGGCGAAAGGACCTCGGGCGAAGGCTTAGGAAAGCACATTTTGACTGAAACGGTTTACAAGATGTCTTTTCACACCCCTCTCCCGCTTGCACGGAGTATTGTACCCAAATGCAGTCCTATTGTTCGTTTGGATCCTGTGGTCGCCCCAGAGGTCGTATCAACATTCCAAACACCCACGCCACAGGGTAAACTATGGCCAACAATCGGCTCGCTGCATGTATGGACCTAAAACAAACAGAAATCACTTTTTAAGCGAATGAGAAATATCAAGTCGGCTGTCGGTTGCCGGTAAAATTGACTTATAATTGAAAAATAACGTGTTTTAAACACTTGAAACGCTAAACCATTGTTTGGTATCGATAGGAAATTTTGTGTAGAATCCAAAAATGACCTCGTTTGATCGATTTGATGAAGTTTTGACAAAGTTCTGTCGATTTTAGTGACGCCGTGTAGAGCGGTCCGTCGCGCGCTGCGCCGCGGCAGCGGTGGGGCGCATGGGCTCACGCGCTCCCTAGGCCGTTTCCGACCCCTGGTCAGTGACGCGCCTCGCCACGCCACGCCGTCTAGCCGCGCCGGTCGCCTAGATCGGTGGGAGGGGATAAGGCACGGCGCCTCCCTTCACATGAGCGCGATTCGGGGCCCGCCACGCCCCGCCCGCCCCGCCCCGCCCCGAAAATAAGCCGGTCGACCCTCCGACTCACCGACGCGCCGGCGTAAAATAAAACGTGAAAATGGGAAAACTGAGCCCTTTTCCTTTCAGGTCTCGTGAGTCGATATCCTGGCTTGAAATAGCGCGGTCCACGCGTGGTTCCGTGTCGTAGGTCAGTCTACCTTGGGGGGACGCGAGGCGCTCTCTGTGGCACGGCCAGCCCGAGGGCCAGCCCCGCCAACTCGTCGGAAAATAGAAGAAACGCCGAGAAAGGAGGAACCGTCCGCGGGTTCGTCTGCTCCGTTCTTTCCGTTCCGCTGGCCGGCGGCGGTACGGCTGTAGACAGCAGGGCAGTCCCTGACTCTTGTCTCCCTCCCACTCACGGGTCCACGGGGGTGCGAGAGGGACAGAGGCGCCGTTCGGAAACGCTCGGGCAGGTAGCCGGACGATTACAACGCCAACGCCGTCCGACGCGACATGAATGGGACACCTCGTTGTTGATATGCAAATCTGACTGGCCGCCCGACCGCTGAAGACCGCGCGAGGCGAAGACAAGGGCGAAGAGCGGTGAAAAGGGCGCCTAGCACAGGGCTTTGCATACCAGCCGAGCCGGCCCTAGCCATCGACTGCGATTCGTCACTGGAAGTCGGTTGATCCTCTCCTCGGCGAAGGACAACAGGGCGTACCCAGTGACAAGAGCGGAGGACGTTTTCGCAAACCCCAGTCCTGGCGTCCAGTTCTGCTGGAGTCCAGTTCTGGAGTCGACCTGGACTGGACTCATCTCACGGCACCTGCACCGCCTGAGCAGGACCGGCCCATTATGGCTCCAAATCGGGTCGGGCGCCCCTCGGGGGAGGGGGAGGGGGGAACCTGGTCCGGTTTTGCGACAGATCCCCGCCAGCAGCAGAGCCAACCAGCACGGCGACGGTGCGAATCACAGCATTGCAATAATTCGCAGATAAACATCCCTGACTTCACTTTCCTTTTTTTCTTCCGAGAGTACCCCTGTTGCGCAATCCCTTTACTTATTGCGAGGCCTGGGCCGAACGAGGGTAAACAGAGAGTACACACCGGGCAGAGAACGGCGCGAGACATTTCCATTATTAATCCAAAGAGGCGAAGAGGGAGGGTAATTTAAAAATCTAATAAGAAAGTAATCCCGGGTCGCCTCTGCCGATAATGGTTCCGTCAATCGGACTGGCCGGGCCGCTATCCGCAGTCTGGGCCGAAAGGACCGCGTGGCGAAGTGCTTCGAGGAAGCCACATTTTCAGACTTGAACGGTCAAGAGTCATTTTTCACATCCCCTCTTTCCCTCGGCTTACGGCGTATCGTGACTCCAAAATGCAGACTTCTATTCGTTGAGTGAATCCTATACCTTGGACAGACAATTTGGCAAATTACGACTGGATTTAATTTTATTTGGCAAACACGTCGTGTTCTTGGAGGAAATGCCTCGAACGCATCGTTTGATGTTGTGTTTAGGCATTATCTGATGCAACTGCATGCGGCCGGGCCGCGCAAGGGGCGGCCCGCATGGCGGACAAGGAGCACACTGTAGTCTGTTTTTAACCGTGTCCCCACATGAATGGAGCCAGTGCAGGGGGTCCTCTGTCGCAGAGCCGCGCGGGGCGACGCCATGGCGACGCCGACCGACGCAGAGCGACGCAGGGCGAGGCGCTGGCGACGACGTCCTCTCTGCTCACAAGACGTCAAAGTCAAAACGAGCCCCTCCGCCTGAAACGGCACACACTTGCCAGGAGACGTCTCCGACTTCGCTCCTCGCTCCGACATTGCGTCCCTCCGCTCCCCGAATCCCAATCCTCCGCCGGGATAATATTTGTACTCCGTCCTGGGCGTTCACAGCGTTCGCGGCGTTCGCGGCGTTCGCGGGGAAGCGAGGCGATATCGCAACGAGCAATTAGCCGGCCCAGCCTTGATGAGAACAAATAACGAAAAAGCAAAACCGAAGATTTGAGAAAAATGAACGGGGCTCTGTGAGGGCCGAGGGGGAAACGCAGAGGGTCGAGTAACATGCCAGGATTGTATCAGGTTGCGAGCGGCCGACGGGCCGTCGGCCCTACAGGGCCTGCTGGGCCTGCAGGGCCTGCAGCAGGGATGCCGGTGTCGATCCCCGCACCCCGCGCCGCACCCCGCGCCGCACCCCGCGCCGCACCCCGCGCCACCCCAGCCAACACAACACGGCCCTCGAGCCTCGGGCAGAGGAACAAGCGCTACAAGCAGCCACAATCACACATCGGAATAATGCATCGATTTGCTCGGACGCGGTGGAAACAAGACGAAAAGCGGACAGCCTGCCCTGCTCCAGCTGCGCCGCGAGTCCTATGCCGCCATTGCCACCTACTAATCTCCCTCATTAACAACAACAGCAGCAACAACTAAGATGACCTCTGGCGGCCGCGGCAGGCAGCGGCAGGCCGGACGCCTTGTCCAGTGGCTCCAGACTATCCTCCTGACGCAGACAGGTTGTTTGCCTGCCGGCAGCCCGTTCCGATTAGCGATAGGCTCGAAGGAAAGTAATGCGGTCGACCTTCGCCAGCTTCACTTGGCTACGCCAGGCTACGCCAGGCTGGGGCGGGACGGGTCCGGGTTCATCCGGCACGCTGGACAAGGCTGTGTGCCGGCCGCTGGGCTGGCCAACACAGTCCGCGACTTTCGGAAGGCAAACTGCCCCTTCCTTTTTCGCGAGGTTGTCGCACTCTCTGATTACTAGGAAGTAGGAGGCTCTGGACGCACTCGCCGCGGGCTGGACCCCGACAACCTCGACGACGACCTGCTATTCGCAACTCGGCCGGTGTAGGATAGTGCAAAAAGGAGGCACAGAAGCAAGGAACTAATCCTGCGTCCGAGACGCGAGATTCACGAGGTGATGACTGACACCCTCGGCCTTCATTGTATGCAAAATCTGTCCGGTGAGGTCGTTCAGTCCCCTGTGCCTCCCTCTGAAAGAACATCACATAAACATGAAGTACTCGTGTTTCTGTGCTTACAGCTGCTGCGCTAATGCTCCGCGTTTTCTGTTTGTTCTTCAATTAACTGTCACCGAATGAATGAATTTGGTACTGGGAAACGAGTAAATCCAAACACTATAACCTGCGAAGGTAGAAACAAGCACGTGGGGCAGGCGGCCGGGCCGGGGGTGGTTCCGACCCGACACGTCCCAACTCCAACTCCGACTTGGACTGCTCGCCGCAACGGCCGGGCCGGGGTGGCCTGGCTGGCCGGGCTGGCCGCACCCCCGTCCGGTGGCCGCGTGGCCCTCGGCGTGGCCGCACAGGGGCTTTAACGACCCCTTTAGCATTTTCGCGGGGTCCGCTTCCCTTCGCTACTTCTTCCTCGTCCCCATCACTGTGTTACGCGTTCGCCGCGCGGCCTCACTGCGGAACACCTGTTTACCCGTAACAATTACTACGGGGAGCCTCAGGGCACGCGCGGCCAGAGATATCGCGCCAGGGGAAAGCAAAAATGAGAAAAGGGTGGAGGTGTTGGGATTCGAACCTCTGCCGCGGCGCACCACACTAGACTGCTTGAAGACAGCACAAGCCGTTGACCCAGGCTTGACCCAGTTTGCGTAAAGTCAGTCTCCCGCTTAGATTGTGATCGGACTTTGCCGTGCGGGAAAAAGGTTCTCGTGAAATCCGATTTTTCACCCCAGCAATAATTAACTTTCGAAGCATCTCGTCCGCTCCCGGCGATCGGGTCGGAGGCGTTTCGGGCCGCTGTTCCCACGGCCAAAAAGCGGATGCGCTTTCTGCATTGCGCGTTGCACCACTGCTAGATTGAATAACGCCACAGCTGCAGGCCGCAGTGACCCGAGCTGGACTTTGGGCGAATCGGAGCAGCAGGTTTCACGACCGGACCGCCCTGTCCTCGGCCCGCCGCGGCCCGCCCTCCAGTGGAGAGGGTCTGCACGCCCACACTGTGTAATGAGTGGCCCTGCAATCTCGTGCAAACCCACAGGACACGTACCACGTTTTTTCCAAGTATGCAAATGTCCCCCTCCCCCCTCAGTCCCCCACACCCCGCTCTATCTCTCTCCCTCTTTGTCTCTCTTCTCCTAGCGCCACCAAAATGAGTCAATAAAACCCGTGCGCGCACCACCTATCGTGGCCCTCTCTTTAGAATTTCCCGCCTTCTTCTTCTTCTTCTTCTTCTTCTTCTTCTTCTTCTTCTTCTTCTTCTTCTTCTCTCTTTTCTGTTTTTTTTTATGCTTGCCGCTGCCCCCGTTTTCCCTGCGTCCAACATCCCTCTCTCTTCCTCTCACTCGCTCGCTCCCCGTAGCCACAGGGTGGGGGCGCTCAGCACTAGCTCTGTCCCTGTCTGCGCCCCCTTCCCCCTCCCCGCATTTTTTATTTTGTCTGCCCGGGAAAAATTGCATCTGTGTACGATGTACTGTACAGCTCACTGCCCCCCCCCCCCCCCCCCCTTTCCCCCTACCCCTGCCTGCTGGCCAGAACAGGACCCCAGTGCGCACCATTTTTTCGGGGGGGACGGCGAGACCAGGGTTGGCCGCCATGCCACGCACTGGGGCACGAAGAGAATGCCACGAAGCACCGTGGGTTTCACGTTGTTCCTAGCAATCTACAAAGCCTGTTCAACTTCGGGATTCCAACCTATGGAGGCCTGTTGTTTTACTGTCATGCCATCGTAACAGAGGGAAAAATATTGACCCCTGCCAGCTGTTCATCCAGAGGAAATCAGTAGTAAGAACTGCCCTCGGTTACCCCCCGCCATCTTGACGCCCCCGGGCCACCTTACACGTTTGGCCAACCTTATGTTGGCCTAGGGCTCTCAATAAGGCGGGGGGAGGCCTGTGCAGGTCCTCCCTGGAGAGATACCTCGAGGGGTTCTGAGTTTTGATCACTTCCAGAGTTCACTAGTTGACATCAAAAGAATGTCCGCCACGCAACTCCATCCAATTATTTTGAAAGTCTTGGCTGGCTGTTGCGGCGGCAGCCTCATCCCCGCGCTGCACCGCCTATTCCCGCAGTGGACATCCTCTGCATGCTACCCCCTCCAACGGCAGCCCCCTGCAGCCCCCACACCCCCGGCTGGCCGACGGCTGGTCGAGCAGACCCCCCGGTGCAGCTGCGCCGGGTGGACCGAAAGCGTCCGGCGCGCTCATTGGTTCGCTAACTAATCAATTGATTATCTGCAACCAATCAGGGGGCCCGGCTGCCGCCCGACACCCGCGATGCAGACACGCCCGCCGTTCCGCCGTTGGACCGCACGCACACAGCCGCGCCAAACTAAACACACACACGCGCGCACACGTCACTATCGGTTCCCCCACTACTGCGCGCTCGGGCCGGCCTGGACCAGCCCCCTTCATCAATTAGTAGCCCATCCCATATTAATGGCGAATGGCGACCACGGCATTATTAAACCCCCGACCGTCAGCAGCGACAGCAAGCAGCAATCGTCCGGGAAGGGTTTTTAGGGAGCCTCTCCTAATAAATAAAAATACGCACTTAACCGAGGAGGTCGCGACGCAGTATCAAAACCTGCCGTCCCAACGCGAAAAAAAAAATCAGACACGCAAAATAAAACCGGATAGACTTTTTATTTCGCGACTGTATTTTGGCCCATCTTATCTTACCTCACTTGGCCTCACTGGATGTCCAACAATGAGTTAATTCCGGACACGCACGCCAACTTGTTTTCCGGCATCACGCCACAACACACACACCTGACACGTACGGCCACGTGTTTCGCGAAATTGTCTCCCAAGATTTCGTTTATTTTGCTGCCAAATTATTTCTCACGGGCTGAAACTCATTCCCGTTAATTTGTCGCCAGTGCCTTCCGTGCCAGGCCGTTCCAGGCCGTGCCGCTGCGCAGTCGGCAAGATTGGAGCGCCTGGACGGTCCGACTCGTCAAGCGGACAGGACGTCTATAGCAGGCTTTAAATCCATTTCCTTTCCTTAATAATCACTTGACTTTGATTTTTCTCTCTTTTTGGCGCCATTTTCTTGCCGTCGGGCGCTAGTCGCGCAAAATGCCGTGGCAGTGGGAGATCTCGTTTCGCAGTCGTCACCGGCCCGTCTGACGGGGAGGCGGAGGGGGGCGGGGAGGGCCGGGCCGGGCCGGGCGGCTGGAAGGGGCCGAAGCTTCGCTGCTTCGCTAGCGCCACGCTTGATTTTTCCCGCCTCAGCGAGGAAACGTGGCTTGCAATTATTGCTCGGGGAAGAGCTCCGTAATTAAAGAAGGGTGTGGTTCCTGGACCCAGGGGGCCTCGAAGGCCTCGAGCAGCGCCTGGGCCGGGGCCTGGGGCTCAGGGGCACGGAGCCACGGACGGAAAAATGCTCTTGTTTTGATTCCGGGGGCGGAGACTTGACGTACGATTGGAGCCAAATTTGGCTCTCCAACCCGTCTCGCCCTCCCACGAGACGAGCGGCACAAGCGGCGCTCCAGAGGGATCGGGGACTTCCCCGACCGATAAAGGGTTGGTGCCGGTGAAGGACCTCAAGGCCTCAAGCGGCGAGCCGACCAGGCGGACCTCGAGGGGCCCTCGTGTCTTTGAGGGCGACATCGGCCGCGGCGAGGCGGCGAGGGTGCAGGCCTCCGAGAGCAGGGCCAGAACGACCGATATGTTCAGCAGATGATACATAAAACATTGAAACATTAGAAAAGTAAAAGACACTGAAATGTGTCATTCCGTTAATAACTCCACTCTGCCGTCGCACCTTTGAGTACCTTTCAGTGAACAGGCGCCGCCTTGGAGACGGCGATGCGCGTAGCGTGTGCCGCGGTCTGTGTCTTGGTACAGTAGACTCCGTGTTCCCTTGTTTCCCTGTCCGTCCGTTTGTCCGCCATCACGTGACCGGAACCCTTCCTTCCCTCCCACCTGCCGTCCGTCCGGCCGCACTGTGCCACTGGGCCATCCGGGAGAATTAAGGAGGTCCCGCGGCGCCCGGCCCAGCCCGCCGCGCTGGATATAATTGCTCATAAACAAACGAATACGACTGGAGTGGAGTGAGTCCGGCCGCCGCCGCGGCCCGCCGCTCTTTCAACCCATTTCTCTGCAACTCGCGCACCACGAACACCCGTGAGGAAGGCCGCGCACAGCTCCACCCCTTTGCACCCTGGGTAGTCGATGGGGGATTTCCGAAGACGGAATCCGGTGACAAAAGAGCAGTGGCCAGGGAGCCGGGTCCCTGCGGATCGTGCCGGGCCAGCTGATCACACGCTCCTCTGCATTCACGACGCGCGCGGCCTAGCGCGGCCACACACGGGGCGGGGGCGGGGGTCTGGAGGCGAGGGCCTTGAGGGCGGGGGCCTTGAAGGCGGCGGGGAGGAAACGCGAACGGCCAGGCCACGCGGCGCCACCGCCACGCCGCCACGCCGCCTCGCGTCTCCCACTTTCTTCTCCTTCAAGGGCATGTGTGTTGGGGCAGGTCCGCGAGGCAAGCAGCAAGCAAGTCGAACCGCGGCCGCCCCCACCCACCCGCCCCGCCCCTCCGGCGCCGCCCCCGCGCACCGCCGCCGTTCGCCGCCGGGGGTGCACCTCGAGACGGAGGGGGCTGGCCGCGCCTCAGGCCGCGGCCCACGCCCGGCGAAGCAGTGCGTGACCGTCTACGACTGGCCGGCGCGCGCGGTCACTCCCGCCCCGCTCCCGCCCCCTTCTCCCCGTCGTCGTCCTCGCCGTGCTCGTCGCGGTCGAGGTCCTCGTCATCATAATGGAGCGCGTGATTGGCTAGGCGTCGCCATCGCCACGTTAATTAAAAGGGGAGGGGGAGGGGGGGGTGGCGAAGAAATAGCGGGAAATTGAAAATGGAAAAAGGAGCGCCGGAAATAGGAGCTTCGACGGGACAGGAGCCGCTTGCTTCGCTTGCTTGGAGTGTTTCGAAGGAAGCCCCGCCGGCAGCGAGATTTGGCACGTTGTCGGGGACGGCAAATCGGTCTTTTGTTCGGGGAAAAGAATTGTGTGGCCAACGCTGGAGACGTGAGACGACTCTGTCCAAGTTGGTTCAGAGTAAACTAAAGTATCCTGTTCCAAATCCGTCAGTCCATGGTCCTGTATTTTTTTTCCATCCCCTTCGCGCCTTTGCCACTGTCGCAAATGCCAACATATGGGGGTGGTGCGGTCCACCTGGGACCGCCCCGCCCGTTCTTGCCTCGTGCGTGGCCGACGGTGTCAGACACGGACAGAAGGGTGCAAGGGCGGCGCCGCGCTCATCCTTGATCCTTGCCACTGGAAAACTGTGACGACTGGCGACCAAGCCGGACGACGTGCCATTAGGATGCACGGGCAGGGGGAGTGGCGGGGCGGCGGGGCCGTGGAGGCCGCTCGGGGTGGCGCTGGTGGCCGGGCCAGCTCCATGGCGGGCACAGCGGGCACAGCGGGCACGGCCAGGGTACGCGGCAGGGCTGCACGGCGGGGCGGGGCTGGGCCGGTGCCGGGGCTGGTGCGGGAACAAGATCGAAAAAGTGGGAAAAAATGGTGGAGAGAAAGAGGCGCCTCTCCTCTCTCCCTCATTATCCACCTCTCCGTCCGCGGGCCGCCCCCCCTCCCCCTCCGCCGGAGACCGGGGGACCTGCAGGGACCCTCCCCCTCCCCCAGCAGTGCGCTCATCCCATCAGCCCTCCCCGCTCCGCGCGCCTAACGGGCTAACCAAGCTCCGATATGCTAAATTTTTCGCATTTAAATCGCGCGCCGCGCCGCGCTCGCTCGCTCCCTCCCGCTCTCCCTCCTCCTCGTCCTCCCCTCTCCACGCCCGTATCTGCGGGCTAATGCAGTAGCCTGGCTAAGGCGCGTCCTTGTTCGCTGTGATAAACACGGCCAAGAAAGCTGGCCGAACCGTTTTCGTTCTTCGTTGGCAGTTTCGACGAAATTCGCTCGTCGCACTCTCCGCTGCACTGCAATGCCCACTGACGACTGCCTCTCCCGGCAAGACGGACGGACCATCGAAGAGTGAAGCAGACAGACGCCGTGCGACCGCGGGGCAGATACGCTCTTATCAGCCCCAAGTTCCCTGCTGACGAATTTGGAGAGGGGCGGCCCGCGAGCCCTTGCTGTACCGCGCCTTGCTCCCCCCACCCCGGCCCCGCACCCCGCGCCCCGCCACCCCCACACCCCAACCAGCGCCGCCGCCCCGCCACCCCGCCCCGCTGTCCCAACGCACGCTGCACTTTTTTCTAGCAAGGCGGCCAAGCAACTAATCGTTACTCTGGGAGCGTACCTCCCAATGAGGCCCCCGCCGCCCGCCCCGCCCCGCCCTTCACCTCCCGCCCCGCGCCGCCCTGCGCGGTCCGGACCCGCGACCGAACGGTTCGGTTTTGATCAGGGAATGGAGAAGAGCAATCATTCAAGGAATGGGTCCTCTTTGGGCACGGTGCACGCTCGCTGGAGAGCTAGCACACACAACAAGACGAGAAAACCTTTTACTTGAGGTCCCTTTCCCTGGACTCCGACTGCTCCTCTCTCTCTCCCTCTTCCTCTCTCTCCCTCTCCCTGCGCCGCTGGCACTGCTAATACAGACTGCAGTGGTTCTGCAGCCGGCCTGCCTGCAGCTTGCCCGCAGCGCGGCCCGGCGTCACGGGCTTGCCTACCTTCGCCTGCCGCAGTGGCCGACCGACCGCACCAAGACCACCACGGAGCGGAGGCCTGGCGTCCTGCACGGCTCCGGGCACTCCCGCGCGACTTCAACGAGTAGAGGTCGCAGAGGATACCCCGTACGGCTTCATTAGGACGGACATGGCGCGGACCGAGGACCGCGTCGAGAAGACAGCACAGAGGTGCCTCAGGGGGCGCGAGGCGGTGCCTGGCCCTGGCCCTGGCTTCCCTTTGCGAGCTGCGGCACAGCGGCAGCCCCGTGCCTAGTGCAGAACAAGTCCGCCGCCAACTTGTTAGCCTGGGCCGCTGATCACCAAAGTTCGAGAGCGCGGCGGCGACTGCGGTGGGGCGAGGTGTGCCGCCCTGGACGTCCTGGCCGTCCTGACGGTCCTGGCCATCCTAGAGTGGAGCGACCTGGCTCTGGCGGCAGCGCGGCAGCGCGCGCCGTTCAAGGAAAGGGCCAAAAGGGATGTTGTCAAAGGACTTCTCGGGAATGGCCTGTGGAGCACACGCGTTCCGGAGGACGGGAGGAACATGAGCCAAGGGCCACGGCCTCGACGCGGACGATTTCTCGAATTCACTTTAATTGCGTGGGCCAACGCGTTTTAGAAGGCGCGCCCTGCGCCCTGCGCCCTCGCCACAAGCTCCTCCAAAGCCCTGCCGCCCTGCCGCTCCCCACACGGCACCCCTCTAACCACACCCTGCCCTGCGCTGCCGCCGCGCCCCGCCCCGCCCCGCCCCGCCCCGTCGTTGCCACCCCTCCCCGCGCCTTCCGAATCGACGCAGGTCCGCACGTCAGCCTGTCTGGCCCGCCGGGTAAAAAGAGAAAGAAGGCGGCCGGGGAAAAAGTAAAAAGAGAGCGGGGCGGGGCGGGGCGGGGCGGGGCGGCGGCGGGGCCGCGTGGCCCCGCGGGGTGGCGCGGCCGGGCCAGGCGGGGCGCGGCGGGGCGCGGCGGGGTGGCGGGCGCGGTGGTGGGGGTGAAAAAAGAGCCCCGCTTGCGCGCCAATGTTTTCTAGACTGGGTGGCCTGTAAACATCGATCTTGGCTGGCGGGAAAAAAATCCAGTCTGGCAACATTGCTGAGTACGAGGGGGTGGGGGGTGAGAGAGAGCGGCGGTCGCAAGACGGAGAGGGGTGGCCGCGGCGCCGCGAGAGCGAGCGAGACCGCGGCCGGAGGGCGGGAGGCAGCGAAAGAGGGAGAAAAATGTGCGGTGGAGGGGAGGCCCGGCGCCCCGCACCGCGCCGCACCCCGCCGCACCACCGGGAAAAAAACGGAAAGAGTACGCAGCAGAGGGAAAGGGGCGGAATCGGCGTGGGAGAGGAAGAGAGAGAGAGAAACCGCCCCGAGTGCGAAAAAGATAAGGGCGGCTGGACGCGAAAGAGGGAGACCAGACGGCGGGGGCGGCGGGGGTGGCGGGTTGGAAGAAGGGAAAGAGTTGAAGAAGGACGGGGCTAGGCGTGCGGGGGCCAGGGCCCGGGGAGGCAGGGGAGGAAGAGAGAGAGAGAGAGAGAGAGAGAGAGGAGAGAGAGAGAGAGAGAGAGAGAGAGAGAGAGAGAGAGAGAGAGAGAGAGAGAGAGACGAAAAAATCCCAGCCTCAATTTTTGCCGTCATGCTGGGCGCGACGCCCGGCGCAACGCAGCGCGCGGCCGGCAGGTTTTTTCGCCTCTTTCGTCATCGCCGTCATCAACCCCGCCCCTCCCCCCCTCCCCCCCCCCAATGCTCCACCCCAGCCTGCGTGTCATTTTTTCGCCCCCCTCTTCATCTATTCCTGCAGGAATGAAAAATTATCCCCGGTGGCGCTGCGCTGCGCTGCAAGTCCAAGGAGGCCGCATCGACCACCCCGACAGCGCCGCCGCCGCGCACCAGGCCTTCATTACGGCGCCCAGGATTACTTCGGCCGATGCGACATCGTGGCCATCCCGGTCCTGGTCATGGTCCTGCCCGTCGTCATGTTTCACTCAAGGTTTCACTCGATCGTTTTGTGCAGCCGCGGTACATTCACACAGGTGTTTGGTAAGTAGGGCTCCCCGCCCCTTTCACAAGGCGGGGCCAAAACGTCGAAAAGGAAGACATAACGTCCCGGGGGTGGTGCGGGGGCGGTGTGGGGGCAGCGGTGGCGGCGGCCGCGTCTTGCCAGTGGCGGCCCGCGAGAAAGGGTTGCTCTGCGCGACGACGCTGCACTCCCGCGTCGTCCCCGCCCCGCGTGCTTCAAAATTGGTCAGCACGTCGAGTGTCTCGAGGGCGGGTTGCCTACGCCCCGCTACACAGGGGCACCGCCCGGGTGTCGTCGGCGACCGACAAATAGAAAGAAGGGCTGGAGCCGCTGGAGCCGTCGCCCCGTCCCCCACCAGTGTTTTGACAACGTCCAAGCTCGGGATCTCTGGCCGGGTGAGCGGGCAGAACGCACTGCGCCCCGCAGAAACGCGCGTGCATATGGATGAGTGAGTGCGTGACAGCACACGCACACACTCGCACACACACACCACACACACACGCACACTCACACTGGCGCGCTCTGGTGGTCGGCTGACGCACTATGGCAATGCGCGGGTCTGATTAAAAAGGCGGCAAAAAAGGGGGAAAATAAATAAAAATGTCGGGTACGTGAACGCTGAAGCATATCGATTCGTGAACACAGGCACACTCTCTCTCTCACACACACGCATGCACTCCGGGGCTGAAGTGCGCGCGGGCTGAGGAATGGGGTGCGGGCGGCGCGGGGGTTGGACACTGCGAGTGCGGTCATCGGGGGAGAGAAGAGGAGGGAGAGGAAAAGGGGGGGGATGAAAAAAGAAAAAAAACGGGGACTAGTGCGCATGGGTTA
Organism: Thrips palmi; assembly: GCF_012932325.1. Lineage (NCBI taxonomy): Eukaryota > Metazoa > Arthropoda > Insecta > Thysanoptera > Thripidae > Thrips > Thrips palmi. Next base: position 4,576,251 of record NW_023144620.1, on the reverse strand, counting down.
AATTCCCCCACCCCTGTGCCGCCAATCTCGCCGCAAGCGCCGAAAAAAGCGGGAAACGCGGGGAAGCGGGAAAAAGCGGGGAAAGCGGGGAAAGCGCGCGCCAGTCGTCGTCAGCGCTGCGGGGAAAAAATGCAAGCGGGCTATATGTGACGGCGCCGGGGCTGGCGCGGCGCGGCACTGCACGGCGTGGCGCGGCGTGGCGCGGGCTGATGGCGATTCTTTTGTCCTCTTTTCCACGCGTCCATTGTCTGTCACCTCGGTCTGCCCAGTCTGCTCGGTCCGCCCCTGCGGTCCGCCCCGCACCGGGCGCCTAGCCTGGTCGCCATGTCGGCACTGATTTCTGTTGGTTCTGTCGCGCCCCGTCGCCGAGCTCCCCCTCCCCCTCCCCTTCCCCTCCGTGATTGATATCCTTGATTCATCTAGGCGCGAGGCCGCCGTGGACGCTAGAGTGAGTGAACGCGAGGGTGGCGACCCGCGCGGGGAAACCTGCCAGTGTATTCCGCCGCTCGCACCGGCTCGCACCCTCACGGGCCGCAGAGGAGCATAGAGCAAGTCGCAGAGGGATGGGCGGCGGGTTTCCTGGTTCGACCGGACCGAAAAGAGCCACTGCAAGGCACGCCACTGCAAGGCACGTCACTGTGGCACGCCGGCCGAAGGGCCCAAGACCGAAGGCTGGCGATGGAGCTGGTCCTGGCCGCAATCGGGGGCCTCGGGGGCTCTACTGGCGGCCGAAAGAATCGCAGGGCGGAAGGGGGGGGGAGAGGGCATGGCCGGGGGCGGGTATTTTTAGCGAATTCGCAAGGCGCGTCGCACACACGCACACGCGCACACCTGTGTGTGCGTCTCTGAGCTGCAGCGGCCAGCTTTCGACGGGGAGGGGAGAAAAACAGCAACAGCCACGCAGAAAGACGCAAGTGCGAAACTGCCGAACCCGGCCGAACCCGGCCGAACCCGGCCGAACCCGGCACCAGGCCGACGCCGAGCGACTGGCTCAAGACGACGGCGGGGCGGAAAACAAGTTGATTCTCGCGAACCAAACCGGGCACTAAACCGTGCAGAGCAAATCGTCTCGGCTCGACACGGGCGCAAGAAAATGATGTACTACTCGAAGGCATCGCGATAAGCGTGTCGCCAAAGTGACGTTGAGACGGCGGCGAGGGTCTTCATGAGCGAGAGGCTGGGAGGGGCGGCCCGGTTAGGCTCGCTTAGTGAAGCCGCTAGCTGCGGGCTGCAAGGCGGTGCAAGCCACTGCAAGCTGCAGGCCGCGAGGCGTGACAGGCTGTCGGCTCGTCAGCTTATCGCACACGTCTGTGTCGGCGGCGCAATGCAATGCATCGAGCTTTTGGAATAATTATCCCTAATTGGACGGCGGTAGCTCGCTGTCTCTCTCGCTCCCTCGCCCTAGCGGGGCAGCCGGGCCTCCGTCTCGCTCTAGCAGCGGAGCCTTACTGCACGGTTCAGAAGGGACTGGCCGTTTAAACATCGCGAAACGGCGGCGATTTCCGCCTCAAGTTGAGTCGACACGTCGACGGCTCCCCGAAAATGAGTCCGTTTTGTTTCCCCATGCTGCAGGCAGCGCTGCGGCGGTCGCACACACTGTCACCGCCGCCGCGATCGCCATCTCGCCCCCGTCCGACGCTCCGACGCCGCCAAGCCTCGCAGGTTCATTAGCAATTAATGCCGCCGTGTGTGAGTGTGCGTGTGACAGTGCGTGTGGCAGTGTGACATTGAAGACTCGTGCGCGTCAAGGAGGCATCGCGCAAGGACGAAAGCGCTGGAAAAGGAGACGTCGGCGGACGGTGGCGTTTTCGAAGGGGTCGTCGGTGGTCGTCGGTGGTCGTCGGGGTGCGGCCGGTCTAGGGTGGTCCAGCGCGGCAAGCCATAAATCAAAACTCTAACTACCGCAGTGCTTTCTTTACCCCGCCGGCCCGCCCCGGCCCCGAGGCCCGAAAGATAAATTGAAAATGATCTCCGAGATCGTAAATTACTGCACCGTACATGTGAAGTCAAGCCATCAGCCCGCCACCGAACATCGAAGCATCGCGAAGCATCGCGCCAACAGCACCGCGGCCGCCAGTTCCGGCGTTCTGGCCCGCCTTGTGTTGTGTTTGCCATGTTGTTGTTGTGCGTGTTTTTTCAGCCACTTCTGGCCCCGCAACCCTCCGTGAGAATGCGCGCCCCGCCCGGACAGCTGCCCGCGCTGCCCGCGCTGGTGGTCAGCGAGATACCTGCGCGCAACATTGTTATTCCACGGTATCGGCGATTCGTTTCAGGATTCCCAGAAAGATGTGAAATAGAACGGTAAAATGGAAAATTCCGGCGCCGTGGATGCCGGGGCGATACACCTCGTGCCTCGTCGCCTGGTTGCGGGGGCGGCGCTGGGGGCGGGGGCGGCGTGACGCTGCCAACACAACACTGGCATCCGCGGCACTCGACTCGCAGGCAAATAACCCCTTAAGCGGCTTTGGGAGGTGGCGCGGCGGGCAGGAGTTTCCCTTCTTTTTCTTCTTCTTTTTTTACTTTTTTTTACTTTCGCTCTGCGATTTGCCATCCGCGGGGCAGCGGAGAGGGTGATACCTCTATGATCGATAATGAGGAAGAGCAGAGAGGAGAGGAGCGCGGCTAAAAAGAAAGGGGGAGGGGGGGGGGGATCTGTTCCAGTGGCGCCGCCGGCAAACCCCTCGAGATATAAAGTCACTTAAAATACAAGCCGCACCGCGCAGGAGAGCCGCCTCCCCGCCCCCGAGCCGCCCCCGAGCCGCCCCCCGCCCCTCGCAAACTTGGGGGCGGCGCCCGCACCTGAAGCCGGTGCAGCCCCGGGAAAAAAGTGTCATCTTGCCTCGCACCTCATCAGCCCCCCCCCCCTTTCCGCCCCCAATTCCCGCATACGCGTCGCATAACAAGCGCGGCGCAAATGAAGACCCTCCCGCCTTTCGTTCCGAATTTGGCGCCATTTCGCCGCGGGTCTGAATGCGCCGCCTTCTTTTCCTCGCCGATGAAATTAGGGTGTACTGCCGGTCAGTATTTCGTGCACCGTCGAGAGATGAGCCAGAGCAGGGGAATTTTCATTGGAACCCCAAACGGCCCAAACAAGCCTCTCTCTCGGCAACAAAAAATAAATAAAATAACGTCATCTGTAGGGGTTGTCATCCACCACCGCCGCCGCCACCCGCCCACGGCGGCAGAGCTCGACGCGACGCGGCCCCCGGACGAAAAGTCGACATCAAAAGGAAAGTCTTTATTGGCTCGACCGAGAGGACGCGAGAGCGATTTTGATTAGTTTCCGTCGCCACAGTGAAACTGAAGAATCCGTCCGCTGAGTCGGCAGTCGGCCCATTTTACTATTGTGCAGGTCTCGTTGCCCAGCCTGCTCTCCTTTTTTTCCTGTTTTTATTTTTTTCCTTGTGTTGGACGGAATGCGTTGACGTTCTTATCGGGAAAAGTCGCTAGCCTGTCCGTGGGCCATCGTGGCCGGCGAGAGATTGGAGCCTGGAAGCCCCTGCGGCGGCGGCGCGTAGGCAGCCACCGGGTGCCGCGTGTCGGCGGGTTGCCTACCGCCACCGCTGCAGGCGCTCGGGCAGGCACTCCTTTGAGGGGAGGGGGAGAGGGGGTGAAAAGTAATAATTGTCATAAAGTGATGGGGTCAGCCCCGTTAGGCCAGCGAGGCTGATGGCGAAGTGACTGATGCGTCTGTCTGCCAGGGCCAGGCAGGCGGTGCAGGCGGACTCTGCCTCCGGACGGGCTGAGGAGCCCGAGACCCGGGACCGGCGGCGGCTGATGAGGCATCGGCGATGCGTCAAGGGCCCGTCGCCGACCGCCGCGCCGCCAGGCCACGCCGCACCACGCCACGCCACGCCACGCCTCCGAGCGTCTTGCTCGCGCGGCCCTGGGCGGCCCCCAGCCGATGCATCCAGACGCATCCAGCTTATCGAGGAGAATCGCGGCGGTGCCGTCGCCCGCTCTGCTACTCAGCTACTTGTGCTGCCCAGAGGCCGCGCTTCATTTTCTCAGACACAGTCTATTCTACGCTGTATGCATGTCTTGTGACACTTCGACGACGGGGCTTGAGGCTCCAGCCTGGAGCGCGTCTTGCCCGTCAGTCGGCGTTCGCCCGCCAAGTTCGCGCCGTCCCTCCGGAAACGAGAAATGGGCACTTCTAAACATTCAGGGATTTCGTTTACCGTCGGCGCCACCCCGATCGTCACCAGGACAGGACCGGGCGCGGATGTGAACCTTGAACTTTGAACTCGTCGTTCGACACCCGGGCACAACTACCCCTCCGGTTTGCTCCGTGTGTCTTTGTCCCTCATGCTGCGATCTGCCTGCTCCATAGACGTCCGGACTCCTGACACGCGCGTGGACTTTACCGTGGCGTGGCGTCGCCCGCCAGCAACAGTGGCCGGCCGGCGTTCCGTTCGTCTCCCTTGACCCGCAGCTCCCTGCCGCGGCCCTCCGCGCCGTGCGCGCCGCCGCCAGCAGTCCGAACCGGGACAAGTTCTCTCTATCTTTGCACCCGCCGAGGGAAGGGCCCGTGAGCGCGAGAGAGACAGCGCCACGAGAGTGTTCGGAATGGTCCGTCTGACCCCGCGGGGCTTGGGCCGTGATAAGCGTGCGCTCCTCGACGAGCCCCGCAAGTGCAGTGCCCTGGCAGTGCCCTGGCAGTGCCCTGCGCCGAGCTGCAGCAGTGTAGCACGCCGTGCCGCGCCACATCGGGGTTTTATCGCCTCATGCTCAGAGTCCAATAAATCTGCTGCTGAGACGCTCCGAAAAGGCGAGGCGGCACGGCACGGCGCGGCGCGACGCTCGCTCACACACACGGCCACGCACACACACATGCGAGGTGCGCCAGAAGAGGCCCAACAGGTAGCCAGCCAGCTTGGCAGGGTCCGGGTCCAAAGCAGATGCATCCTGCGGTGCGTCGCGAGCACGAAGACACGCCGACACGCACGCACACACACGCCAGGCTCGGACTGGCCAGGGCAGACAGGCAGGAAAATCTGCCGGGGCCTTCGGGTTTGGGACCAGTAACGTCACAAAGTTGGTTAAAAAGTGGTCGAATGTCGGAAATTTGCTGATTTTGCTAACTTTGGGCGACCACTGTGTGTCCAATCTAGTTGCCGTAAAAGGCCTCCCTCGACGCCCTAGTATTCTTAAGACCCTACTCTTTCATGCCCTGTATCGGGAAGACGATGACCACAACGATTTCGCCTTTGACCGCAACGATTTTGGGACCAAAGTTGGTCAAAAAGTGGTCGAATGTCGGAAATTTGCTGATTTTGCTAACTTTGGGCAGCCACTGTGTCCAATCTAGTTGCCGTAAAAAGCCTCCCTCGACGCCCTAGTATTCTTAAGACCCCACTCTTCCATGCCCTGTATCGGGAAGACGTTGACCACAACGATTTCGCCTTTGACCGCAACGATTTTGGGACCAAAGTTGGTCAAAAAGTGGTCGAATGTCGGAAATTTGCTGATTTTGCTAACTTTGGGCAGCCACTGTGTCCAATCTAGTTGCCGTAAAAGGCCTCCCTCGACGCCCTAGTATTCTTAAGACCCTACTCTTTCATGCCCTGTATCGGGAAGACGTTGACCACAACGATTTCGCCTTTGACCGCAACGATTTTGGGACCAAAGTTGGTTTCCCATTATAATTTATCGTGTTAAAAGTGGAGCGAAGTATTAAGGCTGTCCGACGAACAGAGGCACGACAGAGGCATCGCGCCTCGTTGGTTCCAGCTCCTAGAGCGAACATGCATTATTGCATCCCAGCCGGGCTCCGGGCAAAACGGTTTTTTCCACCTTTTGTCCGGTCTTTTTGCCGTTTTTGGCGATTCTGCGCGGAGTAAAAAATAAAAATAAAAGCTGCACGAGCGCGCCAATAATGGGCGGACGCGCGTTTCATGCCGGAGCGGACAATGGCGGATGAACGTGAAAAAAATAAAAATAGAACAGGAATAAAGTAAAAAATAGTAGAAAAAAATAGACCAGCCGATGGGTCAGCGGGACGGACGCGAAAAACGGCGCGGCAAAAGACAGAAAAAGAGTTTACTGCGGGTACTGCATAATATGCATTGCTACACACACGTGTGTTGCATAGGGACTGGCGCTCCGTCCCGAAAACCAATAACGCCACGGGGTGTCCATGGGGCTGCCTGCCTGCCTGCCTGCCCAGGACTCACCAAAGGAAAGCCGGATTGGTGATTAAATGAAAATAAAAACATCCCCCGCGGATCCGGCAGCGTTTGAACCCACGACCCGCTACTATCGGTTGGGTCGGCGGACAATTGGCACGCCCTGGTACACTGCGCGGTGAGCATCTGTATTTTTTTTTCGTCTGGGTAACTGGGTGCAGCATGCAGTCGCTGCACTGCACTCCAAATGCAAGGTTCCTTTTCTTCGTCGTCTCGCGGCCAATTGCTTTCGCTGCAGCCGGTCGGCGGCAGCGCTGGGGCATGGCGCGGCCGTCTCGAGCGTCTCGGGTCCGAGTGTCCGAGTGGCCGATGATTCAATGTGAGCCTCAAAGTGCCAGCAAAATAAAAAGAGGCTTGCGGGCCGCGGGGCGCAGGGGCGCGGGGGCGGCGGGGGCGGCGGGGGCCCTCCGGACGGACCGGCCGGCCCGCGCGGCACGCGCTGCGAGCCGCGATAGGGATGCTGTGACACTTTATTACCTTATCTTGTTCCTTTCTTTTTATCGTCATTTTATTTGGTGTGTTACACGGGAAAATAAGAACAACGTCATTACGAGGATGCGAGTAATAACACCCCGGGCTGTCTGTGTGTGTTCTCTGTGTGTATGCACATGTGTGTGTGTATTTATATGTGGAATGGGGAATTTATGGAGTGGTAATGGGAGCTGGCCCGGTTCCCTCACGCTGACGTCGGACTGGGTGGACACCGGCACAGGTGGCGCTGAGGCGCCGTGGTGTCGGAGACCGTCGGAGACCGTCGGAGACACGTCACCTCATTGCGAAATTCACGTGAGGAGTACACTGGTGCTGGTCTCCGCTTGGTCCGCAGGGCTGCCACCCCGGCCACGCCAAGCCGTTTAGCGGCGGCCCCGGGCTGCTTCGCTGCTAGCGGCTTATCGGCGCGCATCGGCCGCTCCAAACGTGTTGGCACCCCTGTGGCCCGTCGGTGGCCTGGCGGTGGCCTGGCTGCCTATCTCGCCACGCCTCCGCCGCGTGCTCCTGGCCGCGCCGTCCCGCCCCGGACCGCCCCGGACCCTACTCGGCTACTCGGCCCAAGCGTCGAGCTCTCCGATCGGAGCCGATCCAAGTCAGCCGTGGTGCCGTGATCGCCAAGGCCCCTAGCAACGAGCACGCGTAGCAGGGCGGAGCAGGGCGGAGCGACGCCTCCGTGCGGCTGCCGCTCGCTGCAGCAGCCTCGCCGGCAGCACGTCGAGGAGCTCATGCTTCCATTAGGCGGCGTGAGTTGTTGTTCCCGCGGCCTTCTCCACACCTTAGGGCCGAGTCGGACGTGGAGTGCTAGTGTGGCTAGGGTTGCCGCTTGTCTCCCCGGCGCGGTAGGCAACCCATTCCGCGGGGGCGGCGGGGCGAGGCGTTGAGGTCGCCGCCCCGCAGTGCCGCAGTGCCAGGCCGTGGCCGGGGTCATGCTTTCTAGGGGACAAAGACGAAGCCGAAAAGCCCCCGGTGATGTAACCGCGTAGGGTAACAGCGCGCCGCCAGCAGCCAGGAGGAATGCCGGGCCAACGCCGGGCAAAGCCGGCGAGTCTGCCAGCGTGCCAGCCTGCCAGCCTGTCGGATCGGGGAGGTTGGCGCCACTGCAGGCGATTGGCAGGCAGGCTGGCCCTGCAATCCCCATAGGAGCAGGTCTGCCAACCGACCGGACACTCCGGCTCGGCCAACCAGTGCGGCGGGGCACCGCGGCCACCACCGCCTTGGGCAGCTTCGCGTGCTTCGCGCGGTCCTTGTCGGGCGCGCGGAGCGGCGCGCGAGAGCGACGAGGATGCAGCATTTCGCACACGGCGAGCCGGGCCGGCCGGACCCCGCCGGACCCCGCCGGACCCCGGACCGGGCGGAGAGGTTAGGTGCGACCGGCGGCGGCGACGTCCTTGAGCAGTCGCCGGACTAGTCCGGGGAGTCCGGAGTCCGGGCAGGTTGCCCGATTCGCCGCCAGCCTCCAGCCCGCTCCAGCCCGCTCCAGCCCGCTCCAGCCTCCCAGTTCGCGAATCGCGTGCGTGCGATTGGTGTTATAATAATCCCAGCACCGTTTGGCTTTGGGCAGCTCCTTTTTTCGCCCGGCTGGCCCTGACATTTGTCCGCGTATCGAGGCCTCATTTGCGTACGGCAGCGAGCGGGCCAGGCCATGGGCCAGGCGGGCCGAGCGGCTGGGATGGCACGGCACGGCACGGGCCAGCGCGTTTGTGTGTTTCCCATGGCCGTGGAAATTGCATTTCCCTTGCAGGCTGTCCTGTCCCTGACCCTGCCGCGCCCTGCCGCGCCCCGCCATGTCGGCCCGATGCCTCCCCGGCTACACGTGCAGCGAGGCAGCGAGGAGAGAGAGGTCAAGCGGCTATCGCTGCCGAATCCACCCAGAGCGCGGCCGTGGCGGCCTCAATGATGTGTCGCCCATGCGGCCAATGTGCTGGAGACTGGCTGGTGCCCTCACTGGTGCCGCGGACGCTGTCTGGCGAGGCGAGCCCTTTCGGGGCGCCCTTCGGCCGGAGCCCGACTGGCTGCGCGCTTCGCGCTGCACGGCCTGGAGGCCTGGAGCTGGAGGAGCGAAGAGACGCTGCCGAGCGTCGTTGCACGCCGTCGCCGGCAGAGGGCCCAAGTGGAGGGGGTGTCCTTGAGGGCCTGTGGCGGCCTGTGGCTGCAGGGCTGCGCAGGGCGGCGGAAGGTACCCGAGGTACCCTACGTACCCAACGTACCCGAGGTACCCGTACCCCTTCCAGCGGCTGCGATTACAGGCCATCTCGCTGCGGACAGGTACCCTGTACGCCGCAGGTACCGGGTACGGGTACAGGGTGTGCCGTAAGCAGCAGCAGCAGCAAGCAGCGCGCCGGCGTCGGTTGGGCTGCCTACCCACGCTGGCGAGGCGCCCAGCCCGCCTCCAGGATAGCACTGTGGCTGTCGCTCCTTCTGTTTTTGCTCCTGTTTTCCTCCATTTCCTCGGCGCCGCGACGCGCCGCGACGCGCCGCGACGCTCGCTTTCTTCCGTCTCCTCTTGTTTGGATCGTCACGCTCCGCGGGGCCAGCAGGCCACTAGTGCCAGCGAGCATCGCGTCACGTCCGCGTCACGTCTGGGTCACGTCCGCGTCACCTCTGGTCACGTCTACGTCGCGTCCGCGCGGCTCCAGTGACAGTGTGACAAGGCCCCGTGTGTCACGCTGTCACGATGTCGCGCTGTGGCGCTCGCGAGCGCATCGAGGCGCTTTGGCGCATTGGCGCATTCGTGCATCGGAAAACGGCCGCTTCGCTTCGCTTCGGCCGAATAAGCAGAGCGTGTCTCGTGTTTGCCCTTTTGTTGTCTGGCTGGCGTCCCTGCCGGCCGATCTGCCGGCCCAGCGGCCCACAGCCAGCCCTCCGCCACCAGACGGCCCACAGACGGCCCACAGACGGCCCACAGACGGCCCCCGCGGTCTTCTGTCTTCTTGCACAGCTTGCGCTGGCGGGCCGGCGGGCCGGCGGCACTCGGCACTGCAAGGCGCAAGCGAAGGCACGGCGAGGGCACAACAACACAGCAGCGCGAGCAACGCCTCGGTGCCGGTCTCGGTCTCCTCGGTCTCCTCGGTCCAGCGGCAGCGCTGCAGCATGGTTGCAGCCTGCAGGCCACTGCCCCCGCCCCAACCGCCCGCCCTGCCACCCCGCCCCTTGCCCTCGCGCCGACGTCTCGGCCCCGCGCCCCTCCGCTCCCCGCCTTGGGCCCCCCGGCCCCCTGCAGGCTAAGGCAAGGCGGGCCTGGACTGCCTGGCTGGACTGCCTGCCTGGACTGCCTGGACCCCGCGTGCCGAGGCGGCGTGTCCGAGGCCCAAGGTCGCACCCGTACCCGTTCGTACACCGTCTCCTTCCTGCCCCTCCCTTCCCTCGCACGCCGCCAGACCCGCCGTGAGCCCCGCCGAGGGCCCCGCCTGCAGCACGGAGTGCAGGGAGTGCAGGCTGCACCGCCCTGGCCGGCCTGGCCCCTCTCCGCCTGCAGTGCACTGCCATGGTTGCGGCGGCTGCAGGCTGCTCTGCCTTGGACACGACGCGCCAGCCTTGGCTGCTTCGGCTGGAGTCGAGGGCCCCACACAGCCAAGGCCTTCGGAATAATGTCCACCTGCGCTCAAAATTTTTGGAGCCAGTGGCCGACGGTTCCGTGTTCCGGCCACGGCCCCGGAGAGCGACACGCGCGTTGCGCTGCATCCTGATGTGCATCCCGATGTGCGTCCCGATGTGCGTCCCGATGTGCATCCCGATGTGCGTCCCGATGTGCGTCCCGATGTGCATCCCGATGTGCGTCCCGATGTGCGTCCCGATGTGCATCCCGATGGGCATCCCGACGTGCAGCCTGGACTCGCAGAGGGCCGCCAATTGCTCGCAATTGCACCGCGTCGCTACACTGCAGCGCTAGAGGCCCACAGCGCGGCGGCCATCGCAGTGTTTAATTGCAGCTCTCTGGGGCCGTCCGGGGTCCGGGCCATGCAGAGTCTTTTTTTACGGCCCCAGCCACTGGACGACCGGGCCGGGCCCGGCCTGCCTGCACCGGGGTGGACCAATATTGAGCAATATGAGTGGAACGAAATCCCATTCCCCCGAGGCGGCACAGCACAGCAGCCAGCGCGAAGGGGAGGGGGGGGGGAGAGGCTGGTGCATCGGGGAGGTGCAGGGCGCGGCCGCGTCGTTAGGCCCGGCGGCGTGGCTCCGCGGCTCCGTGTCACTGCGTCCATTTCACGTATCGGCAGCCTGGCAGCCCCGCAGCGGCTGCCTGCATTATGACATGACGCCCCGCAGCCACCAAAACGAAAACAACCACCGCCAGTGTGGTTTCAAAACGAAGGAATTTTCGGCGGAAACGAGAAGGGGGAGGCGGAGAAAGGGGATGATAAGGACAAACAAAGAGTCACAGAAGGGGTGCGAAGGGGGTGTTCCGGAACCGATCCCGGACCACTCGGTCTCACTTGGTGACTTGAAGCAAGGCACAGTAATCAAAATATCATCATGCGCGTTTGGCTCATTCAGAGGTAAAGACCCCATCTTCAGGTGTGACGGGTAATCTGAAATTGCACTCCTGTCTACGTACGCGGCCCAAATTGACCTCCCTGCTCCGAGCTGCCATGCTGCCAGACGCATGCAGTGCCGCAGCCACACGCATCTCCAAAGTGTTGCACGCGAGGCGACGCGGGGGCACGCAACGCAATCCCGGCTGGGTCTCGAGACGGTCAGGGTCTACTCACGCACCTCGGGGAAGGGAAGGAACGAGGGAAGGAACGGGAAGGAACGAGGGAGAAAGAGAGAGAGAGAGAGAGAGAGAGAGAGAGAGAGAGAGAGAGAGAGAGAGGGAGAGAAGGACGAGGAAAGAGATAGTGCGAGGGGTGGGTCCGAGGGCGGTTCGACTGACTACTACTGTACCGGTGGCCGTGAGCAAATCGGTCGCACCAAGAAAAATTATGGGTGTAAATCGGAACTGTACCGGATGATTTCTTCTCGTCGTTGCCAGAATGCATTACGACGGCAGCCCCTCGCAGACGGGGTGGCGATGATGGAGGGAGGGGGGCGTCGCCGTGTCTCGAAGCGCGTCTCGAAGCGCGACATCGAGTGTCGAGTGCAGACACGCGCGTCGCTGCGCGTAGCTGGGCGTCGCGACGCCGCGCCGAGCCATTCCCGCTCCCGCTGCAGCCAAAATAGCCTTCCTTCGCTGCGCCGAACTACAAGCCGCCTGTGACTTTTTCAGCCCGCAACTCGGGTTCTGCCCATTTACACGAGCCTACAGCTACGCGAAACTAAGAACCTTTTCCTGAGAAAATTGAACAGCGGAAATTCGAAAGGACAGTTAGGAATTGATCGTCTTGCTGTGTAGGACCACGCGCACGCACGCAGGCTGGCTGGCCAGTGAGTCGGTCCGGCGGTCGGGGGGAGCCCCGCCCAGCCGCCGGGGAGGTAGGCAGCCAAGCCGGCTCGAGGGCTTCCTTTTGGAGACCCAAAACCGCTACTGAGACTTTGGTGCGCGCGTTTTTCACGTAGATCATTACTTGGCCGAACTCGATACGCTGACACGATGATAGCCCATGGTGAGGAGGGAGGAGGGGTGGGGGAGTGAGGGGAGAGGGTCCTCCCTGCTCCTTGTTCGCGGTGCCATCCACCCACCACCGCCAACCGAGATACCGAACGAGAGAGAGATGAGCCGAAGGAGAGATACCGCCCGTGCATTAAAAATCCATTAGATGTGGTGCCGGGTAGCAGGAGCGCCAACAACAGCGTTGCCAACTCTGGAGAGTAAAAAAGAACAACAACGAAAACAACAACCACAAGGCCGAAATGAGGGTACATGCGAGGAGACTGGGGCGTGCATGTTGCTGAGAAAGAACCCTTCGCCACATGCACGCCACTGCAGCTGCTTGCTGCTTTGCGGTGACAGATCCCCCGCCCCCTTTCGCATTGTGCGTATTTTATGCTAAATCACTTTGGGACTTCGACTTGACTGGGCCTGTTTCTTGGGCAAGGATCCCTTCTCGGGCTCTTGGACGGGGAGCGCCCGGAAGGCCGGCCACACGTCCGGCGCGGCTGTTCTGCGATGCAGCCCTCAAGCCGGCGCTAAACGAGACACTCATTTTACGTTAGGGTTACGTTTTAGGGTGGGTGTGTAGCTGGACTAACCATTCAACGGTCCAATGGCGTCTTCGTGCCTCTCTCAAATTCCGTTCGTACTGGAGAAAAGGCGTCATCAGTCAGGACCACAGAAATAGACATGGCTACTATGTGTAGTGAGGAAAAGATTCCGGGTACGTATTGCCAAAAAATGTGGAACGCTTCACGATTTTGCGTGTCATCCTTGCGCAGGGGCCATGCTAATCTTCTCTGTATCGTTCCAATTTTAGTATATGTACCGCCGAAGCGAGTACGAGGACAGCCGTGGCGACTAGGCAATATATACCTCCAGTCTGCACTATGATAACGTTAGCGGATAAGCTCGAGGTTTGCTCCAGTGCGGTCGTTTCAGGGAGTGGTTGTGCCGCAAATGTTTGGTATCAATCGATTGCAAAACGCTCATTCTCTCGTTTGATTGCCAACGCGTTCGTTAATAATCTATTTACAATTAACTGTATCGTGTTAAAGTTTGACGTCTCGCGCAATGAAGCTTCCTCCGCGCCATCTGGTGGCGAGTCGGTGAAGCTTGAGCGTAGCGCGCACATTGGGTGATGCGTACAAACCATTCTGCTGATCAGAACGGGCTTTGGAGCAACACGGAGTGTCGTTTAATTAGAATTGCGAGTTTTAAAATGGCTTTGGGTTTAAAACTTAAATCTCCCTCGTACGTGCTCGTCAAATGGGACTCTTCCTTGACGCACCGCTTGGAATGCGCGCCTTCATTTGTCAGACATATTGCCAACCCAAGGCAACAAATGCCTTTCTGGATATTCGTCTCCCCAGGAATAACAACTTCTTATTATCCCCCAAAAAAATATTTCAATTGAAACGTTTGCGTTAATTGCTATTTCGGTTCACTTACGGGCCTCTGCACGGTTCCTTTTTGCTGCATGTTGTCGTGTCGTTTTGTCGGTCTGCAAGAAAAGAAGGAAAGTAGGAGGAAGGTGAGTGAAGGGGGCAAAGGGCAACGAACCCAGACGACGCCATCCCATCCCTAGCCGAGGAGGCGAAAGCGTTCTGCGCCGTTCTGACGGGGTGTCAATCCTTTACTTCCAAGAGGTCGCATTCAATCCGCTCGAAAGGCTCCACCCTTTCAAAATGAGCTCTTCCGTTTGTTACCGCTGCAACGAGATGGGGCACTTCGCCCGGGAATGCCCCCAGAACGGAGGAGGAGGTATGTTTTCACGTTAAGGCACAGCCGCCATATCGTGTTAAGTTAGTCATAACATTCCTGCTCTCCTTTAAGCCCTTAAGGCCAAATCAAACATCCTCTTACGTCTAGAACACTTTTAAATGTGTAGGTTTTGAGCTCTTTGAGTATGAATCCTTTAATTTTTCATTTAACTACCATGTTTGCTTTTGCCAGCCTCTGTTATTCTTCCACAACAAAGAGGACTAAAGAGTTATGATGACATATGTAAAAACGTATGTTTCAGTGAATGCTGTACTTCAATTTTTTTACAAGCTTATTACTTTCTGATAGTAAATGTTTACCTTCTTTCGGTGCAACCGATGACGCGGCCAATGCATATTCTGACCTCCTATTCCATATATTTTGTACTGCATACAAGGTGTCATTGAAGCATCACTCCATTTTTGAAAAATGCGTTCATTTATGAAAGACTCTTGAAACACTGAAAGAACAATAGGACTGAACGCCTTGATAAACTCCAAATGAATTCCACATGCGATACTTCCTCACTGAGTGTCATAATTTATGGCCCAACCTTGGTCATAAGGCTAAAAACAGAGTTGATCTTGGGGAAAGCGTAATGGATACGGTGTCAGTACATTCTTGTATTTTATGTTATGGCTTGTTGCCTGGTGGTGATTAACTTGTGATACTTTTAGGGTGGTTTATGTTTTAATTGTATGCCTTGCACTTTATAACCTTGTGTGTCTTTGACATGAATATCATGCTTTATTTCCTTTATATAAAGGCCAAAGGCACCTACGCTTCCTGTTTGATGCATGATCAAAATTATCCTGCCTTCTGATGAAAAACCTGGATAGAAACTTGGTTCACTTGCATGAGTGTACTCATTTGCTTCTGTATATGCTGTCTTACCTATGCTATTGCTTCAGATAAATTGCATTGTACAACCTCGTGCCAGTCTGCATGTCTCTCAAATGAAAAATTATAAATAACAATGATAGGAACCATTAATTTCTTCCTGGTAGCATTACTTTATAATTTAGAAGATTGGCTTATAGCTTCAATTCTTAAGTTGTTCATGTTGCATGGTTAATATTTTTAAGAGCCCCTGATTTTGTAGGTAATTTACTTTTTTTTGTACAATATCTTTTGCATATATTTTGATTTTATTTTTTGCTACACTTATTATTTATATGTTGACAAACCATTTAAAAATTCTATCTAGTTTTAATTATTGTTCAAAATAAAAATCTATGGCAATCAGAATCTTATTGTTGGAGGCTAGTTGAGAGCACATGTATCTTGTTGCCAGTATTTGTGTAGATGGGAGGTGATCAAAACTTTCTTGTTTTGTTTTTGAGCTCCTCTGAATCATTTCTGTTCAGTGGTCAATGCTGCAGATTTATTCCTTTATAACTGTAGTACTGAATGGAATATAACTAGCAGATTTGTACCACTTACGGTGATGGGCAAGGCTGGTGCGTGTTAACTTTAATGCTGTCTGTCCCTTTACGGAGCTGAGTTGGATTCAAGCTTTCTTTTGGGCAACGAAGTCACTGGAATTGTTATCAATGGAACCAAGAGTCATAAGTGCAAACACTGGATTTTGTTTGAGTGTTTATGGTTTGGTTCTATGGTTCTAAGATTCAATTCGTGAATTCTGCTGATTGCAAATGAACATGAATCTGTCTTGTTGAAGTTTGAGGTGGCATGTTTGGGTTTTGGAGTTACAGTAATTTATCTTCAAGATTTAAAAGAAAATTTTGATTCATATTCAGGAAGTTTTGTCTATTGTAGCGGGAATAATGGCGTTCATTCTTGTCTTGGCTTGGTCTCTTTCTTTTGATATCAGTGCATTTAAGTTATGATGTACATTACAAATCTTTGTTTTCAAGCTGAATAATTCATACCATAAATCATAATTCTTTTTATAAATGCACCTGGATTTTTTAGAGAACAAACAAGATACACGTTTCATCAGTGAATTTTTTTTTTCAAGTCATAACCTAACTGCAACTGTCAAAGGCAACTCTGGGCGTAGCTCAAGAAATGGCAAAAGTTGGAGGAGAAAATGTGTGGTTTGTGGAACGAAGGCACTCTGTTGATAGTGATGCGTGTGGTGTTAGATGTGCGTCAGTGGAGCACTGGAGGATTGAATACATTGGAGTCTGAAGTCGAGTCCTAACTGAAAGGGTATGATATGAGAACTCTGATTGCATAAAGATATGGAGGATGGTGTGGAAAGGATTTTACTTGAGGTGTGGCTTGGCAACGGATCGTGAAGTACAATATTTTGCTAAAGTTAAAGATGGCTTTCAACAGGACTCACAAATTTAACCAAAATGTCCTTAGCATTTGATTCTTAAACAAAATATAATTGAAAAATAAAGAGGTTGTGGTGAGTTTTATGTGCCTTCTGAATTATTTTTGCACAATAATTTTAGTGGCAATGCACTTTTTCCAGGATTCATAAAGAACAAATTAATTTCAAAAAGATTCATTTCAGTTTCTGGAAAAAAAGACCAACAAAATTTTCTTAATCTAGGTTATGCATTTCAAATATGCTAACCAAGTTACAAAATTGATTCAAAGTGTGAAATTTTTAAATCATGTTTACTCAATACTCTCTGCATGCTTTCAATTACGTTTTCATTATCTCTTAATTTTTAATTTTTGCTGGAGTGCTCCTACTTACACCCCAAGACTAGGGGCTTCCAATTTGTTTCATTTTTTTGACAATTACTTAAGCCTTTCATAATTTTAAATTTTGGACAGATGAAAAGTCACAAAAACTATTTTTCTTGATTGATTCATCCTTGTTTTTTTGTGTCAATCTTACTGAATTTTAAGTGGTTGACATAATTAATTTTGCATTTTCTTTTCCTCTAAATATATGAGTACATTTTAAATTTCATGTTGCATGCCTCACATCTGTCCACAAGATAACAGAGGCCTGCTTTTAGAGACGTAGTGGAAGTTACCTTGAATTGTGGAGCAGTGGTGTGCCTCCCAGGACTTTTGTTGTGAAATAATGAATGTGAAATTGACAGTGTCGTGTGATCTGTGTGGTACCTAGGTGGAGGAGGAGGTGGATATAGAGGAGGCTATGGAGGAAGTAGAAGCTTTGGCAGAGGTGGCTCTCGCGATGATGATGGCTATGGGCGAGGCCGCGAGAAGTGCTACAAGTGCAACCGATTCGGGCACTTTGCGCGAGAGTGCAAGGAGGAGCAAGATCGTTGCTACAGATGCAACGGTGTTGGTCACATCTCTCGTGATTGCGCCCAGAGTCCGAATGATCCATCTTGCTACAACTGCAATCGCACTGGGCACATTGCCCGCGACTGCCCCGAGGGCTCGATGAAGAAGTGCTTCTCGTGTGGAAAAACTGGCCACATCAGCCGTGACTGCACTGGAAGTGACGACCGTGATCGCCGTTGAAGACAACCCTTAGGGCAATACACGTTGTATGTTTCAACTTAATGTCCTTATACTCTATTAGCATCTGCATCATCTAATGTTTTTTATGTAGACGCTGTGTCAATTTTTTTGTGGTGTTATTTGACGGGAAGGAGTGTTATTGGCGGGCGAGTTGGATAAGCTGTTGGAAGAACTATGCATTTATTTTTTCACATTTCTTATAAGTTATGTTATATTTGGGAGACATAAGGGCTTAAATAGCTGAGTGGCGGCTTGTTAGATTTGTTTCGTTTTTAAAACTTCATTGTGATAGTGCTGAGAGTGAGAAGGGGAAAATAAAGGTTTTTCTGACTGCATAGGATTGCAGCATCTTCCCAGTGTAATGCTGAAAGACGAAGGTCAACATGCAATAGACTGATTAACCAAATTGCTGTTTCTGCTCCTTGTCACTGTGACTCCTTCCAACTGTTTTGGAGTGGCCAGATTATTTCTTTTATAATTTTTCTAGCTTCAAATTTTGTAAATTTTATCTTCTTTTTTTTAATGAATGAAAATAAAATTTTTGAACTGTTATTACCATACATCTTGTTGGACAAGAATGTTTGGCTTTGTCTGTGCGGGTATGGGTGCGATGATGGAACTTTATTAAAGCTTTATTTAAAAGGCTGATATTAAAAGCCTCTGTAGATGAGGAATAAAGATGATGAAAACATTAAATTTTTGTTGGCTCTTGAACCTTGAATATTCATACACAAAGACTTGTCAACTGCACTCATCATTCACAACAATCAAATCTGAATTGTGTGCTTGGCTTGAAATTCATTTATGCTTATGCTAGGCAAGCAAATGAGGATGACAACAGAATTCAAATAAATATCTCTTATCATTACCATTTTATTATATTTACAATTGCCATGATGGCACAATCAATGCAACAAACTATTTGGTTTACTGAGTGAAGTAAAGTTAAATAATTTACACATGTACATTATGGGTATGCCACTTTCAGTACTTAAAACAGAAAGAGATCATGACTAAAATCTATTGCTGAACATTCAGTTTCTGCTGGACAACAATATTTTCACTAATTATCTATTATTCAAAAGTCCTTAGTCACTTTGGCACCAAAATTGGAATTTACCCAAAGAAAAGTAAAAGGGAGTTTGAAAATATTTATGTACAAAAGAAGTTCGTTTTTTTTACTGTCCAAAAATTATTAGGATCTGACACATCAGTCTCAGCTGAAAACATTGCCTTTAAAGTATTCTTTACCAAATATACACCTAAATTGCTGAATGTGAAGGAGATGACTTTCCCCAGCAGTCAGTCCGGGGAGGGGATGTCTGGTGGTGATGTGACTCCCCCTGGTGAGTTTCACTGTTGTGGTTTTCGTCCCCTTTCTCATCCGTGAGTCCTGGATGGTAGTGGTACGTGGGCTGGAGGGACATTTGTTGGTAGTCCGGGGGAAAGAGGGGAATGTACTCCGACTGCACTGGGTACTGCAGGTACTGAAGCTCTGCAAATAAGACAACAATGCATTGCACCTTCAGTTTCAAGTTAATGCCGCAAAAGAAAACGCCTAGCATGCGAGCGCCGTGGCGGTAGGCAACCCAACCGACACTGCGGGGAGGCGCCGGGCGGGTAGGCAGCCCAACTGACGTGGCGAGAGGGTGAACCAGCGCGCGGCCAAGCTGCGCGGACTTCCACTGACCTGTGCTGTGCGTGGGAGACAGGTGCTGCCAGGTGGGGTAGCCCGTGGGCGAGCAGCTGGCCGGCTGGCAGGTGATGACGGAGGCGTGCGACAGGGACGACAGCGGCTGCAGCGTCTGCACCGAGGTGGGCGACGGCTGCACGGACAGGGGCTGCCCCAGCGGCGGCGACCCGTTGCCGTCCGCGGTGGGGGGCGTCGACCTGGACGACGACGACGGCACGGGCAGCACGGCCTGCGCCGTGGTTGGGGGCGGCGGCGACGCGCTCCAGCTGTGCCAGCTGTAGGGCGAGCCGTACACGCCGCTGTCCGTGTAGCCTGGAGGGCGAATCGCAATGTTAGCAAGACGGCACTACTCCGCGCTGAACCGGGCGCGGGGTATCGTCGGCGCATGCGCTGCCCGCGGAGGCGGGGCTACGCCGTGCCACGCCGTGCCACTTACCGGTGAGCGCGGGCGAAGGGGTGGGCGAGTGGATGGGCGAGTCCTTGATGAGGACGTGGTGGGACTGGTGGCCCGTCTGGCTGCTCTCCGTCTGCTGCGGGTGGGAAGGGTGGGCGCTGTGGACGGCGTGGTGCTCGTGCGACGGGCTGGACTGGTGGCCCAGCGACGGGTACGGCGAGGTCCGGTGCGACCGCAGCGCCGCCGCGGGGGAGCTCGGCGACGTGTACCTCTCGGAGGGGTAGGCGCCGCTCTGGGGGAGGAGCCACGAGCTGGTGTCTGTAACATGGACATCGAGGCGGCTGTAGCGAACTGGCAAAGCACACCGCCGGGACACCGGGGAGGGCAGGCAGCCCGACTCACACTGGGGGTAGGTGGACTGCGAGGTGTGCGTCGGCGGCGTGATGCTGCTGGGCAGACTGCTGGGCAGGCTGCTGGGGATGCTCGTGCTCACGTAGTCGCGCTGGTAGATGCCCTCGGGCCGCTCCTTGGCGTCCAGGAAGGCCTTCGCGAACGGGTTGTACTTGATTTTTAGTGACGTCACCTGTGCGGCAAACAAAACACGGTTAAAATTCGCACTCAAGAGAGGGATGTTCAAACAAAGAGCGCTGGGCTGCGCTGGGCTCACCTCCTCGTTCTGGTAGGCCGTGACCGCCACGAACTGCGTCTCGGGGAAGGGGTAGGTGAGCACTCGGCGCTGGTCCGTGCCCACCTTGACGAGGTGGACCCGGGGCTCGTACTTGTGCAGCGAGTTGAGCATGATCTGGAGGGCACGAGGAACAGGGTTAGACCACGGCGCAGACGAGCGCTGCCCAAATCCAAGTTGGAAAAACCGAGCGTTTCCCGTTGCGTACCTGGCCGTTGCCGTTGGTCTTGTTGGTGAGTTTGACTTTGGCGAAGCTGACCGGCTCCTTCATCCAGTGCGCGCCGAAGTTGGGCGACTCGGGGTGGATGTAGATGGGGTTGGGGGGCGGCGCCTCCGCCTTGCCGCCGGGGACCCACTCGCCGTTCACGTACTTCCACCTGCGTTGCCCATGCATTCCGTCAGCCATTTTCTATGAAACGTCCAAACTTTTCTGCGTTCATTTTCATTCTTCGCTAGCGTCACCTACCTGTGCTGTTCAATCTGAACGAACTCCAGGAGAACCGAGTACATGGCCGTCGCATCCAGGCCGGAAACGGAGACCTTGACCACCGGGAACATCCGTCTGAAAAATGGAGGTAAAGCATCATTATATTTTTTTTTGCCGTTTGGAAATGAAAAAATCAATTAATTTTTTTTTGAACAAGTTTTGTCGAGTGTCTTTGGCGAGGCTTGCAAGGATCAGCAACCGCCGTGTCTGTCCGCGGGAAGTGGGGCGGGTGGGCTGGGCGGTGAATGGTGGGGTTTGTGTGACACGCTGTGCCGCGGTATGCACTGGGATCAATGTATGCCTTGCGGCGGTGGGCCGTGGGCAGGCTGCCTGGGGCCGTCGGCACGGTTTCCGTTTGGGAACTGCCGCCGCGCAAGGTTCTCATAGGCCGTCGGCGCGGCGTTTTGTACTGCAGGCACCGAGAGCGGCCTGCGCGGCCCTGCGCCCCAGCGACAGCACTGTACTGCCGCCGCATTCCAGCAGAGCCTCAGGGTGGGAAAAGAGTTACGCCCCTCAAAACAAGTATCGGGTGTTCAGTTTCCGACCATTCGCTTCCCTACCCGCTCCGCTCGGCCAGGCAGCCGCGTTTGCCTGTCTGGCCTTTTCGGAAGCCTTTCGCTTTTCGCCGCATCGAATGAATGGACGCGCCATTCACAACTAGCCGCGCGCGCACGCGTACTACGGCACGTAGCCCAGTTATTATTTACGGTGGTGTGCGATGCAATTGGCCAGGCGGTGAGAACACGCAAGCTATACAAGCGTTAAACGCATGCGGAGGGGCGGGGCGGCGAGGCGTGGGGTGACGGAGAAAAGAGGGGGGGGGCAGGTTCGTGGCACCGTGGACGTCGGCATGCCCGCGGCGCCGCGGAGCCCTCCCATCGCGGTTTGTCGGATTGTCGTCCGAGAAGTCCACACACACAGCCGAGCGATTCCGAATAGGGTCGCTTCGTCGCTCTGTCTCTCTCGCATCCCCCGAGGCGTGCGACGAGTGCGACAGAGACGGCGACGAAATGACGCTGTTTGGAATCAGCCGGCCGTCCAAGGGAGACGGACGGGCCTTCAACAAGACGCACGGACAGGCCGGAGAAAAAGTCTTGTGTGCTCACGGACCAACCGGTGAGGAGGACGGGGGAGGGGGCGCTGGCATCGCCCGTCCCCCGTCCCCGTCTCCACCATAACACCGCAGCCATCTCTGTACACACGCGCGCGGCTCCGAAAATCTCATGCTCGGAGCATCACGGATGCACAGGCAAAGCCTCCTCACTCCGTGCACACGGCAAAGAAGACTGCCTCCGCTGCTCAGGTTGGCGACATTGTGTGACAGAACTGCGCGGTTCGGTTGGGTTGGCAGCAGTGTAAGCAAAGCGAGCCAATCGCACGAAGCGTGCTCAAGTTACCCACACTGTGAATGCAGCAACGCGGCGCTGTGCGGCTGGGCGCGTCAAACAGCTTGTTAAAAGAGCCGCGAGTGCACCGCGCACCGGCACACGCACACACACACGCACGCACAATGCCCAAACAGAAAACAGAGACGCGTCGTGGCGATCATTCGTGTGTTCTGCCGGTAGATGGCGCTGTTGACTGACACGGCCGCGCTAAATCTGTCAGCTCACTGCGTCGCGTGCCGCCGTGCCGCCCTGCTGGCTGATTCCGAACAGTGCACCCGTCGGCGTCTCCCTCGCACTGGTCCCGCGGCCCCGAGGGGAGCGAGAGAGACGGAGCCGCGAGAGCCATTGTTCGGAGCGTGCGGCCGGTAGCGCCGTACTGCGCGCCTGACCGCGCCGTCGGCTGCTCTCGAAAACGCCCGCCGAGTGTTGTTCTTTCTCATCAGACTGACTCCGCCAAACGCCCCAGCTCGGACGAGGCGGCCGTGAATGTCGAGCACGCCGACGACGCGGGTGGGGGTCGCGATCACACTGCATCAGCGGTGCGCCTTCGAACTTGCCGCCGAAAGGGAGCGCCCTGATTGGCCGCCCCGCCCGGTGGAGACTTGCACGCGGGAGCGGTGGCGCGGTGGAGCGCCTGCGGAGTAGGCCGCGCGGGCACACGCGCGCGCACCGGGATGCAGCACCCTCGCGCGAAGGGGCTCCACTCGCCGAAGCCCAGGGCGATCAAAAGGCTCCTCACAGCGACAAGCAAACAGCTCATTGAATTTCTAGGGGGTGAGTATTGTTGTCGAGCCTCGCGTCGTCGGGACACGGGGCTGGCGTTTCGAAACGTGTTTCCGTGGCATACATTGAGGCACGTGCGGCGGGGACTCAAAGACTCAAAGGCGGACTCGGAGGAACACCGTCGCCGCCGTCCTCTCGAGGTGGGCCGGCCGTCCTGGGCAGGATGGCTGCCATAAAGAGAGTTTAGAGAAGAAGAAGCAGCAGGAGGGGGGAGGGGGGACACGCCGACGGAGTATAAACGTGACAGGTTAACCTGGCCGGGGTATAGACACGTCTCATAAAAGTCGGTCCGGCTGTCGGCAGAGGGCACGGACGCTGGAGCGCGCTGGAGTTGAGATGTAACGGGTGCCCCGTGGTGCCACGGCAAACACTAGCCCCCTCCGCTGTTCCTGTCACCTTTTCCCGTGACCCTGCCGGTTGCCTGTTATGCCAGTGTCCCCTCCGGCCCCTCCCACTCCCTTTCTGCCGTTGCCTACGTGTGTCATTGCCTGCGAGATGGCCATTGGTTGAGGTGGCCGTCGCAGGCGAGTCGCAGTCCGAGACCATGTCGGTGCCGCGGCAGTCTGGCACACTGGCAGACCAACAGGGCGGCCGGGCGGCCATGCGAGGGGGACATTCCAGGAGGCAGACGAGTCAACACGGACCGCCTGGAGCCTGGAGCCCTGCCTCCAGCCGCCTCCAGCAGACGCCGCAGCGTCCGGAGGAGCAAGCCAGCCGGACCAACCAGCCCAGCGCACTCGGGCCTCCTCACGGAATATGTTTTCTACAAACACGGCATTTTTATACCGAGGGGCCCCTCCCCCCTCTCACCGTGCGGACGCCGCGGACGCAGCGCGCGCTGTTTGGGCGGGAAACCGGGACGGTGCGATACACTACAACTAACACACTAGGACCCACCTGCCGTTCTTGGTGACGATCATCTCGTTGGTGAGGCTCTGGAAGCGCACCCACAGGTCCCGGTCGTCCAGGGACACCTGCAGGTCGCGCTCCGTGGGGTCCGCCTTGCCCCGCCCCGCCGACAGCTCGGACTCCATGGCGGACAGGATGTGGGACTGCGCCATCCTGCGGACCAATATCGGTTCACACTGAAAAAAAGGCGCCACCAAACTCGCGCAAGTCTGTCTTCCCCCATAAAAAGTTCAGCGGATGAGAAAAAAATCAGGCGGAGGGTTTGAACCCATGCCCGCCGCGACGCAGTTCGAGATACGACTGGCCTAATAAGCCGACGAAAAAAGGCTGAAAATAATTCAAGCCCGGAGACACCGGCGCGCGCCGCTGCGGCCCCGGCCTCCGGAGTGCGTCATCTCCTTTATGGCCGGCACAGGGAGCCGCCGGGAAGGGCCGCGGGGGCGGCGGGGGCGGCGGGGGCGGCCTGGGGGTGGGGGTAGCGGTGGAGGTAGCGCCGCCCCCGCCAGGTAAGGCCCATTGAGCGGCGCAGCGCGGCCTCCAGCTTGCCTGCAGTGGGTGGGCCGCTTTGATGTCGGCCGCATCGGCCGCGGCTACGGGCGGCATTTAGTATTCCAGCTCCGCGCAAAAAAAAACCCAACTACAACTAAAAAGGGCGGAGATGGTAAATTACAGGTGTGCGCGGCAGGTGCGCCAGTTTTGATCTAATATTCACAACAAAGCGTGCCGTCCCGCGCAGCGCGCAGCCCGGATGTCACCCTCCCGGCTTGTTCTTCGCAGTGTGGCGGCACGCTGGAGCCTCCAGCCTGCGGGGCGCGCGGCAGACCGATTCCGTCGCCCTGTCTCTCTCGCACTCGTGAGCCGCCCCGTCTCGGAATCGGTCTGCAGATCTGCCTGTTTGCGCGTTGGGGAACGGCAATCGCACCTGATAGCGCCGCGCGATGAATGGAGCCACCCCACTGTCAAGACCGCCGAGAACCAACACTACTTGTCGGCGGCGCCGACGTTCCAACGGGTCGAATCTCGGTTCACTGACATTTCGCTTTAAATAATAAACGTGGAAAGTCGGAATGGACCTTTTCGTACTTTTGACACTAATGAACTTTAAGAAAAAAAACAACAATAACAACAGCAACAAATTGTTGTTCAGCTTGGTTCCTGTTCCAGTGGCACGCGGCGCGCTGCATGTCGGTCGATCTCGGTCATGGCCCCCGCGCGTACGATGCACGATGTACATACACCTTGGTACGATTGCAGGTGTGAATTACGAAGCGCCCGGCCGCGCCAAAGATCATGCCCACCGTAAACCTTCACCCCCACCGCGACGCGCCGCGACGCACCGCGACGACCCGAACCCGAGCGCACGAGCGCGTCTTCTTCTTCCAATCAAGGCGCGTGCGTCTGCACACGTTTTTGCCTCCCCGGTTTGGCAGAAATCGGCTTCATTTGCATGGCACAGTCAGGCCGCCGCCGCTCTTTCGCTTTGCCCTTCCGATCCGTGGGACGACGCCGCGGTATGGGGTGCGTATACTACTGTCATTTTGATATGATTTAAAAATAAAAGTATCAAACATTGCCGCACGCAACGGACCAAATATTCCAGCAGGTCTTTCTTCTGCCCTGATCTGCCGGGAGCCACCGAGAGTGCCGGCGGGCTGTGCGGGCTGGCGAGGGCTCACCTGGAGTAGTCGAGGGACGCCACCGTCGGGAAGGGGAGGCCCAGGACGGGCAGCAGGATGCCGTCCACCGCCGTCAGCGTGGCCGTGGGGTGGCGGGGCCGGCGGCCTCCGGACCGTGGACAAGAAGGGGCGCCGCGTGGACGGCGAGGGGGCGCAGGGGCGCAGGGGGCCCCACGAGGGGCTGGGGCGCACTGCGGGGGTATCCTTGGCTCTGCGACGCACTCTCTCACTCACACACACACACAAACACTGGTTAATCCTGTGGCAGCACTCGCGACATTCCTACACGCGGCCAGGCGGCGTGCGCGGCGTGCGGGGGTGGCGTCGGCGTGCTCGTCCCGGTGCACGGTCTGCGCGGTGCGACTGCGGCGGCGGAGGGAGGCGGACTGGGAACCGAGAGGACTCAGAGGACTGGGCTGCGGCGCTGCCGGCCGCTCGGGGCAGTCGAGGCCCACCCCACCCCGCCACGGTGTGCTCCCCTCCCCCGGACGCCCCGGGACCCGGGACGCCCTGACGGCCATGGCGTCGCGGCGCCCAGAAGCGCCCCGCGGACCGCCGCCGCCGCCGCCGCCACGCACGCCGCCATCTTGGCCCGGCGCGCCGGCCTCAGTCCGCCTGAAAGCACTTAGTCGCCTTATCGCTTCATTTGTCCAGTGTAGTTGCCACCGCACTGCCCAGTAATGGCCAGTAGCTGGTTGTTGACAACACTCCGGACGTCCTCCACGTGTAGGAGTCGCAGTTCGGTTCGGGCGCCACGCCGCTCTGAACACAAATTTCGGTGACGTTTATGACTATTCTAGGCTGCCTCGAAGATCAAACAGCGAGATTTTTCCGAGAAGGCTCCCAAGCGGCTCAGTGTTTACTGTTGGAGAGGCTGGCCGGCCGGGCCGTCGTCTGCATGGGTCGTCGGCATGGCGGCATGGCGCCAGGGAGGCCTTGCAACTTGTGACTCACATCGTCGGTGAGCTGTCCGCCCGTCTCGAAGGAGCTGCACAACACCCTCATCCTGCCATCTCCCCCACGCGCCCTGCAGGATCACTGCACGGTCCGGATCCCCACAGTCAGAAGGCCCTGTGGAGCCCACTGCGTCCGGACTGTGTCCTACTGGAGCCGCTCCTGGACTCCTGGAGCCTGCAGGGCCAGCGGCAGGGCGGACTGCTGGGGCGGCGAGCTTCAAAGGCAGCGGCCAACAGTGGGACGACTTAATTACGAGCATAAACACACACGGACGTGTACAACGTCCAGCGGACACGCTCTCTCTCTCTCTCTCTCTCTCTCTCTCTCTCTCTCTCTCTCTCTCTCTCTCACACACACACACACACACACACACTCACAGCGAGGCAAGGCAAAGGGGCGCTCACACGCTTCGATCATACGGTCCGAACAGCTTCTCCTTGTCTTCTACCCCCCCCCCCCGATGAGTTGTATCGTATTCAAGAAGGGTGCAGGGATGAATTCCCCACTGATTTTGAACGAGCAATTCAGGAGTTGGTGTGTCTATTTGGAATTTTGGACTGCAATTTATTTTTTTGCACCATGCCGAACACGCTCATCTTCTTTGGCAAAATCGGAAATGGCTTTTACAAAACAACAACAAAAGACGAAGTTAACATGCACCAGGGGCAGTTGTCTAAAGACTGCGCACTGCCGGGCGGCAGGACTAACAAACTGCTCTCAAATCAGTGGCTTTCGAAAGTCCTCTCCTTCTGCATTTCCTGTTGTTTGGGTCGCAGAGCCGATGCGAGTCAAATCGGGCGGCCGGGCCGGTGCGGCTGGCGCGCGCGAGTGCGGCGCTGCCATTGGCTGGCCGGCCGGGGAAGGGGGCGCCGCCATTGGCCGCGCCGCTGCTGGCCGCGCCAAGGGCCCCGCCCACCCGCTGCGGTGACGTGCTTTGGGGCTCCGAGGCGAGGTGATGCTCGTCTCTGGTGCTAGCCGACGCTAGGCGCCCGATTTTCCTCTTTCGCGGTTTTATGGCCGTTGGCCGATTCTGTGTGCACTGGCCAGTTTTCCTGCGGCCAGCGCGGACCAGTCCGGCGCTCAAATGTGCCGACTGCAAACACGGCGTCTGGCCGGTCTCGCCGCGGCCGGGGACTTGAACGTATATCCTGGACTCAGAACACGAGTCCACGTGTGACGTCATACCCACGCTAAACTGTGCTGGGCTTGCATGAGGGTATTTGGCCAAGTTATATTCGGAAATGTTGGGAGTCGCGACCTGGCGCGGCCAATGTGACCCCAGAGACTCCTCGTTCCCGCGTGATCCTGCGGTTTGTTTTAAAATTTTGCTGCCGCGACGCGCACGCAGAAAGCCTCGCCACGCAAAGTCGACACGCTGGAAGTCCTAATCAACCATGAGATACTCCTGTCGGCGGTGAGCGACGGCCGAATGCGGGGCAGTGATGCGGTCGCCGCTCGTCCTCGCCTCCGAGGAGTTGATTGTGATGAGGTGCTCCAGGTGCCGACATTATTGATACTAATAACAACTTGAACGGGCGCTAAGAGCCGCATCGCCGCATCGCCGCATCCAACGCTAACGAAGGCTCAAACACGCTGACGCTCGGCGCTAGCGCCCTCTAGCGCCCGCCGCCGCCGTCTTCAGTCTCAGGGGGACGAGGGAGGGCAGGGCCGGGCAGGCCGCCTCGTCTTAGACTGGCCGTTTCCAAAACCGGACCAGAGGCAGCTTTAAATAATACTGACAGCGTTTTTTGATATTTTTAGCAGATGATACGTTCACGTATCAGCGTGCTTGTACTCTCGTGCAGAGAGTACCGAGTTTCCGGCTAGCCAGGCAGCAGTTGCCTCGTTGCCTGACTAGCAAGCCTAGAAGAGGCCGAGCGCCTCGCTGGCAAGGCAGCGGCTGGCTGGCCTGCCTAGAAGATTATGAGCGGAGGGCCCGCAGTCTGCCGCACCGCGCCGCGCCGCACCGCGCGCCGCACCATGAATCGGGGCGCCTGCGGGGGCTCAGGTTGCGCGCGCGGCGTATAACCTCGGGCGTATAAACCCAGCTATCTAGTACTCATGAAGTGCCTCCCTCACGTTGCGCGGTGCCGCTCCCCTTCCTCTCGTCACGAGACGCTGCTACGCATCGCGCAGCTGCCCCCCGCGCCTCTTCCTCTGCCGAGACGCCACGTCCCGCCGCGCCCCGCCACACCCCGCAACTGTCCACACACACACCCACTTGAACCTTGAGTGCGTAGAACGCATAGTGCAGTGCCCCCTCGAACCCCTGCCCCTCTCGAGAAGCGGCGCGCCGGCAGTCGGCTGTGTGCACCACTCTTGCTTATCTATCTTGAGGTCGGGTTCGGGTGGCGCGCCGGCCGGCCGGCCCCGCTTGGAGATGTGGCTGACACGCCGCGTGCCGCAAGGCGCCTTGGCCTAGTACCGAACACAACTTTTACGGGTATTGAGTATTTATGTGATTAGCCACCAAATTGTGCATCCTCGCGTTGAAACAACGAAATGATACCCAACACAAGTGGTATCGGACATGAGTGTCCCACCGTCATTGCGAACATGTTTAACACAAAACAATTGCACGTTAGGATATTCAAAAGTTATACTAAAATTGGCATTTTCATGAATTACCATTTGTAAGAAATTTGTCAAAAAAAGAGTTCCAAATGTTTACTCTTTGAAAGAAATTGACAAAATGTCACATTCATACATTTCAATAAACATTGTCTTAAGTATCATCTGCTTTCACGTTAGCGTTAGCGTTAACGTTTTTTTTTGAACTTTTGTTTTAAACCGCACAAATAAAAAGCAATCATTAGTTGAGAGCGTTTGGGCCTCACCGCGCGCGGATAGGAGTGTTCTTTCCGTTCGAAACCTTGCAGAGATGCGTGTCGCGTTATGATACGCCGTGCTATGCGATGATACTCCGCGCCACGCCGCTCCACGCCGCGCTCTGCCCTCGCGTACGGCTGTGTTCAGTTGTCGCAATCACTTAGCACCCCGGGGCCCGGGGCCCCCACCACGCCGGGCTTCCTGACGCGACGGCTGTGACGGCCCGTAGGCCCGTGCGTCTGTATTTCCATTCGTCCGTCTGTCTGTCTGTCTGTCTGTCTGTCTGACTGGCCGTCCGTCTGTGTGTCAGTCTGTCTGTCGAACTGTCAGTCTGGCACACCCCGTGTGTGTCCTTGCGTTATGTTGCAGTGGTTTTAGTCCGCTACACTTTGTGTGCCATCCAATCAACGACGCGATGACGCGTCGCACGGGATTGCGGTTCAGGGTCTCAATGTGCTCGAATCCGAATCCCAATGTGTGCGTGCAGCTTCTCCCCGCCGAGCTGCTCTCGCCTTCATTTGCATCCTTTATGTATATCCCCGTTTTTCTGCCGAATGTTTTTTCCCGCGCTGTCGTCGGATTTGTTTATGGCGGCGCGGCGGGCCTCCCGCATAAGGGCGCTATCCGTTGGGAGGCCGTGCTGGCCGTGCGTGGGGCCGGCGCGGGCGACTTCCCTCCCGTCGCCCGCAAGTGGGTCACGCGCTGGTCGGGGGCGTCGACGGCCACCTCGGCGGCCACAACAAGCGGGGCGAGATCCGGTGCGATTCGACGGGCAAGTGCTTCGCGCGGCAGGTGGGGTGGGTGGCGGCTTCTCTTCGGCGGCTCAAGGTGCACAAAGTTTTTCACGATTTATTACTCAACTGTACCGGCGAAGGCAGGCGAAGGCGACCTACTCCAAGGACCCAAGCGACTGCAGCACACTGCAGCACGCCGCTCACCAGGTAAACGCTCCGCCACGCCGCGCCACGCCCTGGAGGGCCGCGCCGTGGCCGTGCCGCCCGAGGGCCCCGTCGTCCCGTCGTCGGCGCTGCTCCGTGCTGTAAACCACCTCACTGCAAAGCCTGCCTGGCGTCGTCGCTGTCGGTCAGCGAGGGGCTGCTGGTCGAAGGCAGCCGTGGGAAAGTAAAACTGTGCCGCTCTGTGTCCCGGAGTCCCGCCGGCCTCGAAACTATGCGCTATGCAGCAGCCCGGGCGGGGGCGACGCCGAGCCCAGCGAGCACTGTGGCGCACTCTGCGCGGCGACGCGGGCCAACAGTCTGGGCGATAGCGAGCGAGGCCACGCTTTTTCCGACATAGAGTAAAGTGTCACTGGTTATTCAAATTTGTCATACTCGTCTGCGTCTGTCGCCGGTGGCCGAGCCGCCGAGCCGCCGACCGCGGTGCGTCGCGGCGCCGATCGACGTAACGAACGACGCGAAAGGCGAAGGCGGCGAAGGCGAAGGCGAAGGCTGCCTTCGTCCGCGTAACGCCGACCGCCTCACCGCCACCGGGACGCGACCGGCGCCGCGACGCGAAGCAGCTTGCAGCTAAAACGGGGCAGCTTATGGCGTCCTGTCGCGTGCACATCTTGACTCTTTGTAGCTTCGCTCTTGAGTGGCGGCAGCAGCACTCGCAAAACAAAAATACTCGGAAGAAAATCCGCCGATCAAGCTCGCGAGTGACCGTTGGTTTCGCCGGAAGTCGAAGCCGCCGCCGTTGGCGCTCCGGAGTGTCCTTCCGTCGGATGGGGAACGCGGGACCAAAAATGGGGACGCAAGACACATTTTATAGTAGAGTTTTTGAAAGAGGGCATTACAAAAGTGGAGAGGTACCCGATGCAACTGGTAGACTATTGGCGCCATAAAATTATAATTTTTATTGTGAGCGGTCTGTCCGCCGGTGAAGGATGCGGTGTGGCGGTGCCGCGGCGGTGGCGGTACCTGTATCGGCAAAGAGAGGGGCGCGGCGGGGAGGACGAGGAGGGAGAGGGGGACGCTGGCTGAGGCCCACGCCCGAGGGGATGGCCATCATTAATTTAAAAAAGACCAGCAATTTTATAAGATTAAAGAGAAATATTTCAATGTTTTTCAGTTTTGAAATTTTTTTATCAGCTTCTTTGACTGTTTCCAACTTTTCTTTTCTTTTTTTCGGGCGACGCGTGCCGTGGCGAGTGCAGTCTAAACGAGACAATAGAGTCTCGTTATGATGCGAGAAAATGATGGCTGCGGAGAGTGACAAATATCTCACGGAGGTAACGAGGTGCAAAATGTAGTCGAGGGGTGCCAAGTCAAAGTAAGATGCTAGTCCAACGCAGCGCTTCACCCCTCCACCGTTGTGTCGCGCGAGTGTGCGTGTGAGTCAGTCGTATTTTTTTTCTTCTTTTTTGTGGGAAGTAACACCGTTGTAACAACGGTAACACCCCTGCAGTACTCGATGTACCGGCTACTTACTTTACTTCAGGACTGCTTCAGGAGTGAGATTGGTGGCCCTGCGTATAGTCTTTCTGAAAACAAACAGATCTGCGAATAAGGAAACACGTGACGGTGACACACGACACACAGCAGACAAACTTGCCGCTTGCGGCTTGCGAAAGCCTCGCTGTATTGGTTTTAAGTTTTCAAGCTTGGAGCAAAACTTCCAAGAGTTCAGTTTTTATTTTTGACGAGGACTTTCCGACATTCAAGTGTTGAATCCGTGATTTCGCTATAGCATGCCATCCAATTTTGACGAAACTTAGCCGTGCTTGGACCAACAAGGAAGGGGGCTAAGAGTTTCCTAACCAAATCTGGATGTTCACATAGAACAGACTCATCCCATGGATATTACAGGACTGTTCCAGCACGTTGTTCAAATGTTCAGGTAAGAAAAATGTACGAAATTTATTTCATCTGGCATGAAATTGTTGCTTTTATGGTGGGTGAGAGTGGGGACAAGTGGAAGCAGGCTGTGCTGCGTTGCAAACAGGGGTCCATGAGTTACTTGTTCCTAATTTCTTGAAGCTTATAGAAGATTGTCTTTCAAAGTGAGGCATTCAAAGGTTTCCATTATGCTGGTACAAATTTTCTGATGGTATTTCCATTTCCAGTTTAGAATGGGCTCACCTGACGTAGAACGTGCCAGGCTGCGGAGTCCTTGGAATTCGCAGTGGAAGTATTTTTCCTTGCTCTGTCATGCGCATTCTGTGCTTGCCAGTTCTGCCACCCCAAATTCCTCGTCATAAATTATGTTCACCACAAGATATCCTAAATTTTGTCCCCTGCAGTGACTTCAAAAACTTTTGGTTGTTTTATTTTGGGCAGCCTTTTTTTCCACTCCAACTTTTGAAACCAGCCAAAGAGTTGTTGAACTGCTGACTAAGGGTGTGGGAGGGAAAACAAAGGGGTGGGGGAGGACTCCCCTGCAGGTGTCAGGTGCGACCGGTGGGTCCGTCCGTCCGGGGCCGCCGGCGGGCACCCCGAGAGGACGCCGTCGACCGCCCTCCTACCTTTCTCTCGGAATCGAGAATCGAGCCTCCGGCTACCTTTGGCACGAAGGGCTCCCAGGCCAAAGCCAAAGGGCGGGCAAAGGGCGCCGCATTGGCCGTTCCCGGAACCGTGCCGTGCCGTGCCGCGCCGTGCCGCGCCGTGCCGCGCCACGCCGTGCTGCGCAGTGCTAATGAAGGATGCACATCAGGACATGCATGGTGGAGGTGACCTGGCCGGCCTGGCTTAGTTCAGGTGGGCGGCCGGCGCAGAGCCCACAGAGCACACAACGAACCAACCGAACCACGAGGGTGGCGGATACGACCGGTTTATTAATCCGATGTTTTTACATTTATTTTGAAGCTAGCTTGCGCCGTGAAAAGCTGCGATTGTTGGTTGATTGACCAATGCTAGCCTGCTTTCCCACCCAGTCTTTTTCCCCGGCCTGTGGCCGTGTAGGGTGGCCTCGCTCTGGCCTCCGCAGCCACGGTCACAGCCGCGAGTACAAGTCCATCTGGGGTAGGGGCGGAGGGGCGGCGGGGGCACTGACGCGGCGCGCTGGTGCGCTGTGGTCGCTGTGCAGGTGTACCCGGGTGTACCTAGGTGTTCCTCGTCTCGTTGGACGGTCTGGCGGCCGGTACCTCCACTGCGCTACGCCGTCAGCTCGCCGCTTGCCCTCCACGGGACGCGGCCGACGCGGCGGGGGCGGCCGGCCAGCAGGCTGATTCCGAACTGCGCTTTCGTCGCTCTGTCTCTCTCGCACTAGTGGACGTGCCGTCGGGGTGCGAGAGAGGCGGACCTGGCCGTACCTGTCCGTTCTGCAGCGCCCTGCCCTGCTCCCATTAGCCGGCTTTGGCTAAACGACGGCAGGGCCAACAGGCCGGCACAGCCAGGCACAGCCAGGCACAGCCAGGCACAGCCGCAGTGCCACGGCCCGCCACCGCCACCGCGGGCCTCTCGGTGTCCGCGGCGTCCGCGCGACAACTCACAAACAGCCCGCCCTGCTGGCCCTGCTGGCCCTGCTCCTGCGACCGAGAGGGTGGCCGTTGTGGGGAGGCTGAGGCCGGGGGCGGCCGCGGTGGTGAAGGGGGCGACCCCCCGAGTGGAAGACAGGAAGGCTGGGCTACAGTGTCCTCGTCGGGCGCGTTCGCGTTGCTCCCCGCCATTTTTGCATGGTCTCTCTTCAAATGATCTGACAACATTTCTATCGTGACCGTATTATCCATGTCCGTTTGGACGTATTAGGCCCAATATTTTTTTCTCGAGTCTTGTTCTGTTGGCAGCAACGGCTTTGGCATCCGTGACCGTTCCAGCTGTTGCTGCGAGGCCGGCGTCGTGGCCTGCCTCGGCGTGCGCGGCGTGGCACGGCGTGGCACGGCGTGGCACGGCACGGCCAAGTCCGCGCGGTGTTAATTGATCGCCCGTGTTTCACAAGTCTACTGGCCACTGGCCGAACGCCACGGCCAGTACAGTGGGGGCGGCGGGGCTAGGCGGGGCGGCTAGGCTCACCCCCACCCTCACCCCCTCCCCACCCCTTGTCCTGGAACCCTTCAAAAAAGGCAGGGTGCAGCAAACTGCGTTTCCTCTGTGTCCGAATCCAAAAATTGGAAGTCGAGGAAAGTCCACCTCTTTCCCCCTTCCCCGCCCCGCCAACCTGACGCGTCAGGCGGGAAGAGGCCCGGCGTGCCTTACTTACACTGCCGTGCCCGCTGTGTCGGGCCTGCGCTCTTGATCTAGCGGACGAACACTCGTCTAGCATTTAACCTACACGCCGTGTGCACCATCAACAACACGTCCACGCACGCACACACACGCACGCACACTCACACGTACGCGCGGCCGGGCTGGGCCGGGCCTGTGGCCGGGCCTGGTCAGGCGGCGAAGGCGCTGCAATCAAAGCCCCAATAAAAGCATATATATGAA
Source organism: Thrips palmi (assembly GCF_012932325.1). Lineage (NCBI taxonomy): Eukaryota > Metazoa > Arthropoda > Insecta > Thysanoptera > Thripidae > Thrips > Thrips palmi. The sequence continues at coordinate 4,541,690 of NW_023144620.1, read as the reverse complement.
ATTAGCCTGCTGGGTACCAGTGCCGCCGCGCCCTGGGCTGCCCTGGGCCTGTCCGGGCCGTGCCATGCGCTCATGTCTTCCTTGATGGCCCGACTTCGGCTACCGTATCCGGCGCGGGGCTGCGCGGGCACGGAGGGCAACGCCCGGCAACGCCCCGCAACGCCCCGCAACGCCCCGCAACGCCCCGCAACGCCCTGTCTTGTCTCGACGCTGCCGGACGACATGGGTAGGTAGAAGGCTCAAAATCTGGACCTCCACGAGCAACACATGACACGCGTGCTCGCATCTCATTTTTCAACCTCAAGTTTGCTTGCTGCCACCCTTTGGTGACTATTGTTCGGAAAAACTTGTACGTTTTGCTACCTCTACCAGATACTTTGGGTGAATTTGAAACTGTCCAGAAGGCGCGCGGCTCACCGTGTCGTGTAAATGTGCCGGGCTGCGCTAGGGCTCTCTAGTGCTCTCTGCGGCCGCTAGAGCGCGCCTCGCGCCAGGACAGCCAGCCAGTTGGGTGGCCTACACACCCGGAGTCCTGGGGCGTCCCCCTCGCGCCAGAGGGGTTGCCTACTCACCGGGCGCGGGCTGGGCCTTCGCCGCAGCGAACGCCCGAGGGGTTGCCTACCCGCCAGGCGCCGAACCGTGCCCGTCCGGTTTGAACTTCGCGCATCCGCGTTCATGTCTTGCGCCAGGGCGAGAGGGTAGTCACTCAAAGTATTCCGCGTACCCGCCTCGGTATTCATATTCTTGGGTAACAATTACCGCCACTTACAGAGGCTCAATCACCTTTTGACCAACTTGCGAGACTGGTGCTCCCGAACGAGCTGTGCTTAAGGCATTTTCGAGGCGGGGCACGAAAGAGTAGGGTCTTAAGTCAGCACTTAGAGAAAGTCAGCAAAAACCGCTACTTTTAGAGATTAATAATTTATAAGAGGGACATCCCTTTTTATCCTCGCTCAGCATAATGCAGCATGACTGCGCTTCGCTGCTGCCGATGCGGTCGCTCACTGCGTCTCATTAATATCGTTCACTATTGTCACTTGTCACTGCACTGGTGGCTGCGGCTGGCAGCGCAATGGCAGCGCGCGGCTGTGGTGCAGGCGGGAATCTCAAGTAACTGCGCCGAAGGTTGTTCGGGGTCAGCGCTTGGCTTGGCTTGGCCGCGCCGAGCCGGTGGCTTGGGGCTCGCAATCGCAGCCAACGGAACTGTACTCGAGCCGCAAACTACCCGCGGTACTCTGTGGCACTCTGCTGCCGGCCGTGCCGGCCGTGCCGGGCTGCTGCAGGGCGGGAGCGACGTCCCGTGCACCATTCACGCCACCATTTTCGCAAACGCTTTCCGTCCCACTTATCAGTGCCGTAGGCCCCAACACCCCCCTCCCCCCCCTCTTTCTCTCCGCTCGCCCCACTCGACGATAAGGCTTGTTAGCGCTGCCGTGGCGCTGCCTGAGCTGTTTTGTGGCGATTGCCGCATTTGCTGCGTATCTGTGAATGCCGCCTGCTGTCAGCCGGTCCCTTGGACGGTCCGCACTGTGGCTGCGGGGCTGCGGCAAGTACTCGGGCAATCTGAAGGACCCCGACGCTGATTGAAGCCTTAGGCCTTGTCTGCACTCGATGTCTGTCCTCGACCGGCGTCCTTCAGGCCCAGGCCGACCTTCGGCCTGGGTCGGCCTGTTCTTCTCGAGATATGCCGAGGCCTTGCTGGTAGTTTTGCTCTCCGATTTAGGAAAGGACTCTCGGACTCGGCGCGTTGCATGGGTGCGAGAAAGGCAGGCGGCGCGTCATTTTTGCGGCTCCGGGCTCGCATTTGAGGCCCGCAATGCAGCCCGCCGCTGCCCGCCCGCGGCCCCAGCCCCGTTGCGGCTGCGAAACCAACCCGCTGGGCCGCGAACCGCCTCCCGTCTGAGTGGCTCGGCTCGGCCCGGCCCGGCTCGACTCGGTCCGGCTCGGCTCGGCACGACGGCTCGACTTGACTCAGTCAATCCCCGCGCCTCCTCGCGATCCGGTCGAGGAGGTACCGAACGCCGCGACCTGTCCTAGCGCCGCGCCGCGCCGGCAGCCGTGCGCCACCGCGGCCCGGCCCGTGTCCTGCCGCGCCCCGCCGTGCCGTGCCGTGCCGCACGCGTGCCTTTTTCGCGAGTGCCGCCGCGGCCTGCGTGTTGGCGGCGCTACGCGAGCGCTACGCCACAGCTGTGACAACAAGACCCAGTCCCGTCACGGCCGCCTCGACGGCGACGGTGGCGACGGCGACGGCGCGCTGCGGATGCCGCCCCAGCAGCCCCAGCAGCCCCCCGGCTGTCGGCCCGGAGGCCCGCAGGCCCGCAGCGCGGAGTGCAGTGTGGTCGCGATAGTGCAGTGCAGTGAAAGTGATGTGGTGATGCGGCGCGAGACCCCCTCGGATACAGCGGGGCGCGGATAGCGGCCAGATGGAGTGGTGAGTGCTCTCGCTGCCTTGGGGCCCGGCGCGGCACGCTGACGCAAATGTCTTGTTTCGGGCCTTGGGGGCCAGGACCGCGGCTGCCGGCCGGGTCGTTGGATTCCCGCGCGATTACACGTGCTGCCGACTGCTTCCGAGAGTCGTCTTCGTCGCTCTGTCTCTCTCGCTCTCGCGGGGCGTCCCGTGGAGGTGCGAGAGAGGCGGGCGGCGTCGCGGCTTCTTTGGCGCGCTCAGGTTATGAGCGGCGCACGAGCAGTCGCCTCGTCGACGAGACGAGACGAGTCGTCGTGACGCGGTCACCGCGAGAAAATAAGACCACGACGAAACCCGCGCGGCAATTTGGCTCGTAGTTTCCAAACTGTGCTCTTTAAATGTGACGTGTGGACGCGCGGAGCAAAATAATACCCTGGAAACCGGTGCTGTCATGTATCCTGGCTTGTTTGCGACTGGAACGGCCGCCGTTTAGCATACGACTTGTCGCGCCGCGTCGATTCCAGTAAACTGGAAAGGTTGGCGTCGGTGTGGGAGTGCATCCTTCGCGACAACCAGCCTCAAAGCACGGCGATTGTCTCTTGAGGTCCGGCTAAAGTTCAACGCAGTTCCACCGGTAGCGCCAAAGGCTAATATTTTTTCTGTCGAGCGTTTCTTCATCGAACTAATCATCACCTGTCGAATCCACTGGGGCTGTTTAACATCCAACGCCATTGCTGTGTCGTCACAGCAAACCAGTCGGATGCAGACGTCTGCTCTGTTGACACGTGCCAAGCTAGAGAGATAGATGTATGTGTAGAGAGAGAGGGCGAGTATCGGGGCCCGGACCGGCCGTGTCACTACGTCACTACGCGGATGATGGCTTCCTGAGGCCGCGGAGCGTACGCCGCGTACGAGAGAGGCCGAAGGCGTGTATTGGCAAGGTTTCTTTAAAGTGGCGTGTGTGTTTGTACGTGAGCACATCGCAGTCCGGAGGAGCATCTCCAAGGTGTCTTTGACGACTCCGACTCCTTGTTGTGGTGGAAGAAATCTCTTTGCAAGATGTGCCCGCCGCCGCGCGAAGCAGCGACCGATTACGTCTCTTAGAAAGTCCTTTGCAGCAGGTGAAAGGTTGGCTACACCGAGCACAGCTCGCTGTACAGTGTCCGTCGCCCCGGTGCCGCTGTCGTTGTCGTTATTTCAGCAAAGCATTCTCTCTTTTTGAAATCTTCTCGTTGTTTTCGATGAGAAACGCGGAGCGTGCGCCCCCCGTCGCCTAGTCCTAGTTCCTGGGCACCCAAATTTTTTCCCAGTGTACCTGCAGCCGTGCGTGCACGCGTGGTGCGAAATTCGTGTACTTCCCCGCTGGCCGCAGGGTTGGCTGGCACGGCCGGCAGGCGCGGCGCGGCTCCACGGCGGCGCGGCGGCCTGGCCACGGCTTGGCGGGGCCTGGGCAGGCCTGGGTCAGGGACCATCAAGGTGAGCACCGGAAGGCCTTGAGTGGTTCCGCTCTGTGCTGCTGCGCTGCTACGCTACTGCCTGGACCTGGAGCAGCGAGCCGGCCTGGCCAGCCCGACGGGCAGGAGAGCGTGCCGCGGGGGGGGGGGGGGGGGGGGGGGCGTCTGGGCAAGCACGCCCCTTTCCTACGGCCAGCCGCGCCAGCCGCGGTGGCTGACCCCCTCATTCATAATCTGCCAACATTATAATGTCGCTGCTACGCCACTGGGAGTCGGGACGGCGGCGCGGCGCGGCCATCCAGCATGTCCAGCGTGCGGCGTCGTGCAGCGTCGTGCAGCCACCTCGCCGACGAGACAAAAAGAGGTCGCGGTGACGCGGCTTCCGTGCCAAGTGCACGGCCTGCACGGCCTGCACGGCCTGCTCGGCGAGGCGGCCGCCTGTCCTCGCATGTTGAGTGCGTACCAACAAGACACGACCCAACACGCCGCCGACGCCGACGCCGTGCACCGGGAGGGCAAAAAAAAAAAAAAAGTTGTTGTGGTTGAGTAATGTGCAGCTGGAAATTTCCATCGAAAATAACTGTCTATCAGCGCGCCGATGCTCCGCAGCCGGTCGAATTAGCGCCAAATTGGCGCGCGTCGTTTGCAATTATTCGCAGTGGAGGCTGTGGAGAGCGGTGCGCCGCGCGGTTCGCCGCCGGCACCACGTCCTGCTGGACGACGACGACGCCGGTGGGATCTAGGGGCACTTTCGGCGCGGCGCCTTGGGGCTGGGTGGCGTCGCCGCGCAGGCCTTTACCCTGTACCCATCCCCACTTCCAACACTTTCTTCACCGCAAAGCCACCATGGTGCAGACTCAGAGCTGGCTCCTCTTTATCGCACTCATGGGACGCGAGAGAGACAGACAGACGGCCGAACTGCGTGGAGTCGCCAGTGCGCCAGTACTCCGCTGCCAGGCAGTGCCAGCCGGGCTACTTTCCCCCTCCCCCCGCGTTTTGGCGCTCTATGTTCGGGTAGTCCTTGCGCGCGGCGTGGTGCGGCGCGCGGCCCGCCCGTGCAGGACAGGCGATTGTCAGGCCGCGGTAATATGGGTCAAGATTACACGCGCCGCGGCGGGGCCCGCGCTCAGCCCGCGGTGCGGCGTGGGCCTCCGGCTGTGTGGCGGTGTTTCGGCTGCCTGACTCGGCGTTTGCCCGTTTGTCCGACGCTTCCTGGGTAGGGCCCTGGGCCTTGCCCTGGGCAGCCGGTTGGCCCGGCCAGCGCAGCCCGGTGTTCGTTTCGTTCTTCGTTCTTGATTTGGCGGTGCGGGCCGGCCGAGCCATCTCCCTGTTGGGCCGCTTCGCCACGCTTTCTCGTGCTCGCCCGGAGCCGAAGGGCGGCCGTCACGGCGTGGCGGCGCCTTGGCGTCGCCTTGGCGTCGCCTGCACTGCAAGCAGCGCGAGCGAGGCAGCGCCTCTCCGCGCTCTCCGCCCGGGGGCGGCGGCGCCTTGGCGTCGCCTGCACTGCAAGCAGCGCGAGCGAGGCAGCGCCTCTCCACGCTCTCCGCCCGGCCGGCGGCGGCAGATTCTCGCCGGATGCGGACAAGGCGGGCGCGCTGTTTGGGAGACGCTGCCTCCGCGGCGTCGCGCAGGGCAGGGCGCTGGGCACGTGTGGCCGGCGGCGTGCAGGCGGCGTCGCAGTCCGCGTCCCGCGTCGCCGGGAGCCCTCGCCGGGTATCCTTATTTGGGAGCACTCTAGCGGCAGCCTGCCTGGGCCGGCCACTCGGCGCCACTCGGCCAGCAGGCGGCCCGGCACCGCGGCCCCGCGGCCCGCGCACCAGGACTCTGAGGACGTCGCACGGGAGGCCCCGCAGGACGCGCGGACCCGCCGGCCCACCCGCAGCCTCTCTCTCTCTCTCGGACCCGTGCGACGTTCCGTTTGTCATCGACGGAGCGAATTGGTATCGCTGGCTTTTAATGCCCTCTTCGCATGCACACCCCGAACCCCCCCGAACCAAGTCCCGAACCCCACGCTCGTCTGCGTCACCCAAACGCCCCGCGTGTAAACGCGTCGAGCCTAATTAATGATTTATCGCCATTGTTATTTATTATTATATTCATGATTCATCATTATTCGTGACACTGTCGCACCGCGCGTTTGTTACCCCCCCTGTCGTAGGCTTTTGAAAGACGCGAATTCTCAAGTTATGGTCCGAGGAGTGGATTAATTGGATCATGGCGTTGTAGTAAACGCGTGCGTCGTTAGCTCATGTGTTGTGTGCCTGTGCGTGTTGGTTTGTGTGTGTGTGTGGGGGGGGGGCGTGCTCTCGAATAAGCCCTGCGCGTGCCGCGTTTCGAGGTGGCGATGCCTTGCGATGCCGATGCCCCCGCTGTGTTGCTGCCGAGGCGTCGCGGCGTCGCGTAATTCGCAGCCTCGGGTCACGAAGGACCCCGAAGGACTCAGGAAGCGGCGCGGCCAGTGGCATTGAGGTGTGCCAACTGTAGTAACATTTTTGTTGCTGTCCCTCCCACCGGCCGTTGTTGTTGTTGTTGTTGCTGCTAGGCCAGTCGTTGTGCTAGCGTGGAAAACTTGGTCCAGTCGGCCGGGCCGCCGCCGGTTCGTTGTAAAGTCACCGTGCGGCCGGGTTCAGGCAGGTTGCGTCCAAATGGTTTGGGCACTTTCTTTTCTCGCCGCCGCCGCGCTAAGACGCTGGTTGGGCAGTGGTTGGGCAGTGGTTTGGCAGTGTCGCGCACTTGCGTCGACACGCTCGCCGGTCTGGCGTTGCTTGTCGTTGCTTGGCGTTGCCCGGCGTGTGGCCCGCCCAAAGGCCCAAACCGGCTCGCCCGTCCAGCCCCCTGTCCAGCCCCTTGTCCAGCCCGTCCCGCAGCGATCGGCTGCGCGATTTGTCTTGTCTGTGCAGCGGCCGCGGCATTGCCATGGCATTGCACCGCAGGACCGCAGGCCGGGCCGCCAGCGGCCACAGCCAGCGCGAGAGAGACAGAGCGACGAAAACGACTCTCAGTCTGCTGGGCCAATTTGCCGCCCGACTCATTTTGCTGTCCTTTCTTTGTGGAGCGGACTGGTTGATGTTTCCGTGCGCCGCCTGGTGGGAGGAACACGAATGAGACGCCCGCAAAACAATAGACACATTTGCGCGCGGGTAAGGATCGGAATCAATTCCCGGCAGAGTGTGCCCTGCGCGCTTCATGCCCGGGGCTTCATGAAAGTCAATGCGGAGTGCAGGTGCTTAGCCGTGACTCAAATCTTGCGAGACCAATGCAAGACCGGCGTGCCGCCCTGCGGGGCCTTGCAGTGCCCTGCCTGCCCTCGCGCCTTCATGAATAACAAACCCGACGATACGACCGTTTACCTTTTCTTTTGAAGTGCGCGCCGCGCCGTTTCCATGTTGGAGAGGGCGGGCGCACCGCGGCGCACCGGCCGACGGCGACAGCGCCTGACTTGGACGCCGAGGCGGGAGGCTTCGAGAGGCTCCGAGCTCCGTGCGGGGTAGGCAACCCAGCCGCCGCGCGTGCTGTCCAGCGCGCCTATGCCGGCTGTTGCGGGCGCCTCGCCCCGCCTGGCTTAGCTCCTCGGCTCGGCTCGGCTCGGCTCGGCTCGGCACGCCGCTGCTCGGCTCGGCCCCGCCACCAGCTTGGCGTGCTTGGCGCAGCTTGGCGGTGCTCCGTCGGCTAGCACCGGCCTGACCGCGTTGACGTCAACGCCTCGCCTCGCCCCGCCCCAGCCCGCCACGGCACCCATCCTTCCAATTATTTCCGCGTTTTTGTTGAATTTTCAATGACCCGCCAGGCCTCCCTCCAGCGCCTTGACGTCGCCGTTTTCACTATTTGAGAGTTTATTCTCCCATTCCAGCGTTCCAGCGCGCTGGCCGTTGTCCCGCGGAGCGCGCTCGCAGTGGAGTCCCACTGTTCTAGGACTCTAGCTCGCAGCGCTCACGCGCCGCCGGGGCGCCCTCCTTTCACCTCCGCTTTAGATCCTCTAGATTCTAGAGGTAGTTTGCATGCCGTGAACACTTCATCAATCTGTCACGCGCGTCCGTGCGCTGTGCGTGTGGTAACGTGTGTGCACTGGTAAAACAAAGGCATATGCCCTTTAGGGCATAAATGCTCTTTTACGCCCTTGCAAGGGCATAAATCGTTTTATGCCCTTGGGAAGGGCGTAAATGGTATGGGAATTTCAAGCAAAATTTCGTTTACGCCCTTTAAGGGCATAATTTTTATGCCTTTGTTTCACCAGTGTGGCTGTGTACTTGTGTCAGTGACGGTACCCGGTAAAAACTTCCGGCGAGTCAAATTTGCAAAACATTTGTCAGAACATGGCGGGGTCGGTTTCTAAAGTTATCTTGACAACTTAATCGAAATGGATGTTCACTCAACGCTGCAAGTGCATCAGCGCGGTACGTACGTGCTTTCTGCGTTAAAACGGGCAAAGCGAGTTTCTGTGAAGAGAGTGGAGAGTGAGGATGGCGTGGCCGTCGGCGGGGCGGAAGCGACGGAAGGCGGACTGCAGTGCATCAGCGCGGGTAGCGTCCGGTGTCTCTCGACTGCAGACCCACTGCGAGAGTCATCGCTCTGTCTCTCTCGCACCTAAACGGGACGCTCCAAGAGTGCGAGAGAGACAGAGCGATGAAGACTCCTTCCGAATCAGCTATAGCTGGTTGGTTGACCCATTGCGCCGGTTCGTCTTCTGCGGGTGCTTTCGGCGAGGTCGCCTGCCCTTGTCGCCCCCACTAGGCCCCTTCCCTCTCTGTTGCTCTGCTCGCGGGGCTGCCATTTTCGGGGGCCTTGCCCCGCGCCCAGTGGGCTGATTCCGCACAGTGCTTCGCTCGCACCGACGCGGGACGCCCCGCGAGTGCGAGGGAGACGGGTGTCCTGGCATCGCGACCGCTGGCCGCTGTCCTGGAGCGTGGCGCGGCGTGGCGCGGCGTGGCGGTTATCTTCCAGCTGGAGCCTTGACACGGCGACACGGCCGGGGCACGGCCAGGGTGCCACACTGTTTGGGGCTCCGCTCCGCACTCCGCCTCGCTGCGCTGCGCACCGCCGCCTCGACCTTCGCGGCCTCGCCGAGCCTAGCGTCGCAAGGCGTCGCAACACTGAAAAACCAAACGTGGTCTAGACCGCATCATTGGTGTGGTCAAATGGATGCCATTTTGACCGCATCAGTTGGTGTGGTCTAGACCACGTTTGGCCACGTTTGGTGTGGTCTAGACCACACTTAACGCCCCAAACGTGGTCTAGACCACACCAACTGATGCGGTCAAAATGGCATCCATTTGACCACACCAGTTGGTGCGGTCTAGACCACGTTTGGTTTTTCAGTGAAGGCGTCGCAAGGCGCGAGCGAGCCCCTGCAGGCTCGAACAGTCCATCTTCGCTCTGTCTCTCTCGCACCGCTGCGCGCTTGCGGGACGATCCGCTAGTGCGAGAGAGACGGAGCGACCGTTTGGTGGAGCCCGTCGCGACGGAGGCGCTGCGCACTTTGTAACTGGAGCGGCGCGTGCAGTCGCGCCTATGCTGGCTAAGCTCGAGCTTCGGGCGTCTAAGTGTGCGAGTCGAGGCGCGGCTCCGCGGCACTCGGCTCGCATTTCACACGGTTTAGAATTAAGACGCTGCGCGCGCAGCTCAGCGCTAAACGGGCGCCGCATTAAAACCGAGGAGAAAAATAAATGTGTTGCTGCTCCTCTGCGCCGCTCCGCGCTGTCATGAGTGAGGTGGGTTGGGTGGGGGGTGTCCTCAACTCAGGTGCAGAATGCACGTTCCGGTCGGCTCGGTCCACGCGTGTTGTTAGGTGGCCGGCGTATGACGTAGAGACCACCCAGCCCGATGTGACGAGCGAAGTCCTCACGCCACAGGAACTACTGCGAAAAAAAAATTAATAAAATCTACAGTAGCAAAAAAAAAGTCCGACAAGAATCTGTCTGCGCCGTGTCCGGCGAGACACAGTGCGCAGTACAGTCAATTAAAACGTTGATAAATGTTCTGCGGCCGCGTCTAGTGTCGTGGGAAGTTTGCGAGTTGCAGGCAAGGCTCCTGGCGGAGCGTGCGGTAAAATCCTCCGTGAACTCTCGGACAATTTGTGGAGCAGAATCTCCGCGCCTTCTCTCTCCCACTTGGGTCGCTTGGTGATCTTTTCTCTCCTTTCCCCGCGCACGGTTCACCGACACCGCGAGCGGCCGGCGGGCCCGTCGCGCAATTAAAAGCAGCGCTTTTGCGAGTTACTGCCGTTTTTTCTCTTTTTTTTCCCCTCGTCACTCTCGGCGTACACGTCGTCTAGCGGGGCAATAAATAAGGAGCGTTCAGGTTGCTGTACCGTATGGTTAGTTTATTACGGCGGGGAAATGGCGGCCGGCTGGCGGGCGTGCCGCGGGCGTGCCTGCGGGTGTGGCGCGGGGCACTTTCGATGATGGACTTGCGCAGAGCACGCATGCCTAGCCTCGGCCGGCGAGCGCCGCGAGCACGCCCTGCCCTACACCTTCACGTTGCAGACACTCGTGACAAATCGTGCGGCTTGAACCATCAAATCACACCGGAGCGCTCACGTCGACGTCACTGCGGTGTCGCCTATCTCTCATGCCTCTCTCCACTAGGCTCTGTAGCAGCACGTTCACTGAAGTAGCTGCCCGTCCGGGGCCGTCCGAGGCGTTGCGCTGGAGGCGGTGGCCGTCGCCGCCCTTAGTAACGCCAGGCGGCGGGAACCGGGAGGAACCGTCGGCAACGCCGGGCCGTTCATTTGCGTGTCGCCGTGACGATGTTCGGGATGCGCTTGGGGCGGCCGAGCGCGACCAGCACACACTTTGTTCTCTGGCACGCAGCAGGGGGTGGAAACTCCTACGGCGCGGCTGAAGCCAAGCTCGGCGCGCCGCGCTACGCCACGCCACTGCCCAGCCGGCCGGACGGCGGGCGGAGACGGTCTGCCGCCGCGTCTTTTATTGCTCAGAAATCACTTAAAAATTGAATGTTATGAGATGCCATGATTTTTAAACAATGGATTAAGACCCAAGGAATCGCCCTGTCACATTCATTTTGCCCAAAACTTCCGTCATTTCGTACAGTTTGTCGAGAAAACTTGCGGCGGAGCACGAAAATCCAGACTGCAGTTCATATTTTATTTTTTATCGGGTATTTTGGTTGCTCTGACACGTATAGTGTAAGCGAGTCAAAGTTTCCTTGTACTTTCCTCTATCCAATGCGATACGCGGATGTTGAAAAAGACAATCTGCAAAGAAATGCACCGTCATAAAAGATGCGACGGCGAAATGACAGTTTTCGGCAACATTCATTTCCCGCTTGGATTATAATTTCATCTTTGAGGTTATCGAATAAAGACACCTCCTATGCCATGTCAAATTTTATGTAGATTCCAAATCTGTCCTCGGATTTGAAATCCGTTAAAGGATTGCTGAAATCGAAACGGATTAAGTTTGACTTGTAGAGGTTATGTGTACGTGAGCTCTACGGCTAACCTCTACAAGTCAAACTTAATCCGTTTCGATTTCAGCAATCCTTCAACGGATTTCAAATCCGAGGACAGATTTGGAATCTACATAAAATTTGACATGGCATAGGAGGTGTCTTTATTCGATAACCTCAAAGATGAAATTATAATCCAAGCGGGAAATGAATGTTGCCGAAAACTGTCATTTCGCCGTCGCATCTTTTATGACGGTGCATTTCTTTGCGGATTGTCTTTTTCAACATCCGCGTATCGCATTGGATAGAGGAAAGTACAAGGAAACTTTGACTCGCTTACACTATACGTGTCAGAGCAACCAAAATACCCGATAAAAAATAAAATATGAACTGCAGTCTGGATTTTCGTGCTCCGCCGCAAGTTTTCTCGACAAACTGTACGAAATGACGGAAGTTTTGGGCAAAATGAATGTGACAGGGCGATTCCTTGGGTCTTAATCCATTGTTTAAAAATCATGGCATCTCATAACATTCAATTTTTAAGTGATTTCTGAGCAATAAAAGACGCGGCGGCAGACCGTCTCCGCCCGCCGTCCGGCCGGCTGGGCAGTGGCGTGGCGTAGCGCGGCGCGCCGAGCTTGGCTTCAGCCGCGCCGTAGGAGTTTCCACCCCCTGCACGCAGCAGCGGAGCGCGGCGGCGCGGCCAGCGCGGGGCCGCGTGGCGGGGCGGGGCGGGGCGCTCAGTGACGTCAAACCGCCCCGCCCCGCCCCGCCCCGCCCCGCCCCGCCTCCTGTGGCGCGGAACGTGTCAGCAGCTCGTCCCTTAGCGAGCCGAGCCCACTGCGACGTACCCACCGTCGTCCCGGAGCGTGCCGAGTGCGGGACGACGACGCGGACGACGCGGACGACGCGGACGGCCTACCTGATGGTACCCGAGCGGTACCGCCCAATTGGCTCACTCGTCTGCCGGCCAGTGAATATCAAAGAGCACTTGCCAATTTGTGTGGATGTCCGCCTTGGTTTGGGGGCCGCCTTGCCCAGTCTTGCCGCCTAGTTGGTCGGAGGGGTGACAAAGGTGCAGAAACCGTGGTTTGGGCTGACTCTCACGACGGGGCAGACTTCTTTGATGCCTCCTTTCACATTGCCTCTGCCCGCGGATCGCGACCCGCGTCGCGGTTTGATTAATTGTCATTGTGCTGGCGGCGGTGGCGTCCAGGAGAGCGGTCGGTCCTCGCGTCCTCGCGGCCTCCGCGTCCGCGCGCGATGCTATCAGCAAAACAGCGGACGAGTTGGCATTTGCATAATCAAGCCATCGGCAAAGCCGCCGCGCGGGGCAAGCCAAGCAAGCCAGGTCTTGGTTTGTTTCTGTTTGTTTACCCCGAAACTCTCGGCCTTTTTGAGGGGGCGAACGCCGCGCCCGCCGCTGCTGTTGTGTTAATTAATTCCGTGTGGGTTTAATAAAAAGCCCGGCAGGTTGGCGGCGTCTCTCTCGCACTCGTGGGGCGTCGTGTATTCCCGTATGGGTGCGAGAGAGACAGCCTGACGAGACCGCCCGCTCGGAACGGGCCAGCTGTACACGCGGAGTGCGGAGGACCCCCCAAATCCATAAGTCTGCGGCCAACTGGCGCGGCCAATCAGCGCGGCGGCGGCTGCGGCTCTACCCCACGCTCCAGCCAGGGCTGGCCAGGGCCACACGCCGCGCCCGGGGTATCGACGGCGTCCTGACCTTCACCTTAATTCAATATGGAGCAAAGTGAATGAGTGGAGTGCAGCAGCAGTGGGCCAGACCGCCAGGACGCGGCGGCCGACGACTGGCGGTCTGATCCGCCCCGGGCCCAGGCCCAGGCCCAGACCCATGCCCAGGCCCCGCCGCGTGCAGGGGCACCGAGGGGTTACCCACTCCGGGAATCATGTGTACACTCAGTCCGGGAATCATTACTAAATCTTTCAAAATTTGATGGAAAATCCTCAAAGTTTCAATTTAAAGTCATGGTAACCATGTGATACACACAAAAACATTCAAATACAAAGAAAATTTTCGAAAGTTCTCTCTTTTTCTCAGAGATATGTTCTGGGAATCGCGGGAATCCGGAATCGTGTGTACACTAAAGCAACGAGTGGGTAACCCCTCGAGGGGCACCCACTCCAACAGCTCCTCCACACGCTGCAATCAGCGCGGAGCGACGAGCGAGGCACTCGGCCTTTCGGACGCACTCCGCGGGCCTGAGCCGGCCGGGACAACCGTAAATAGACGGTAACAGCGCCCACTGGCCACCGCCAGCCCCACTGTAACGCGCGCACCATCAGTCAGCCCCGCTGGATGCTAAATGTGACGTCCCGCGTCCTCGGCCGCCGTGTCCGGCGGGGCCGGCGGGGCCTCAACTCAATGCAGCCGGCGAAAGTTGTTTTTGTTCGCTGTCGTCCGCGGGCCTCGCGCCATTGTGCTCATGTCCAGAATGGAGCCAGCCAGCAGCCGGCCGATGAAGTCCTCGACCGGTCAACGGGCCGCGCGGCGAACGGCGCGCATCGGTCGCCGTTAGGTCAGATGCAGGCATTGGGTCGCGTTGGGTGAATCCGTGGAGCGGTTACTGTTTTGCTGAGGTGTGTGGCGTGGCGACCGTGTAGTGTGGCAGCGGCGGCCGTGGTCGACGCGGCGGGTATCTGGAAGAAGCCTGGCGATTAGAGGGCCTTGGCCCTGACGGCCTGGCAGCGCTGGCAGCTCCGGCCCCGCACCGCTCCCTCGAGCAGCGCGTGACTTCCAGATCCGGTGGTCCCATTGGCTTGCCGCTTCCGAGCGCGACGATTAAATGGCCATGCTCTGAATTTGTTGTTTGTTGTTGCAGCCTCGCCGGCGCAGCGGGCTCGTCGGGCTTCTGGAGCCGGCGCCTGGAGGAGGCGGACGCCGGGGCCGCCGGGGCCGCGCCCTCCGCGGACGGCCTCGACGCCATGTCGCCGCACCCCAAGGGCCACCACCACAGCCCCGGACCCGGGCCCGGGCCGCCCTACAGCGGCTCGTACCGCAAGTTCGTGAACCACCTCGTGCGGTCCAACTTCTCGGACAGCCTGGACGATGACTCCACGTTCGTCGGCGTGGACAAGCCCCCCGTCTCGGAGATGGACGGGGAGGTGTCGCCTCCCAGACCACCACCCAGGGCACCGCGCGCCGCCCCGCGGCTCAGCAGGCCGCCCAGCCTGGCCAGCTTCTCGACGCTCCACGAGGACGCCGACGAAGGGCGGCTGCAGGGCACGGCGCATCCGACGACGCTTCCACCCACTCCCGAGCGGCCGCCCCGCCTCGCGCCGCGCCGGCCCGCACTCCCCGCCCCACCCCCCGGGCCGCCGCCGCGGCCGCCGCGCGCCCCGCCCCGCCAGTCGGGCGGCGCGCGAGGAGCACGCCACCGCACCGCCGGCACCGCCAACGCCAGCGCACCGTCCGCCGCGGGGCTGTTGCACCCAGCCGTCGAGGCAGCCGTCGAGGCAGCCGTCGAGGCAGACGCGGGGCGGTGCGGCCCAACTGCCTGCAGCCCGTCGGCCTGCACCGCGGCCAGCTCCAGCACGCCGGCCGGCGAGGAGGATGACGCCGGCAGTCGACGAACGTCAGCGAGCAGCAGCGGCTCGAGCGGTTCGGAACGACGGCGACGCGTGGGCGTCGTGACACCCGCCGTCATGCTGGACGAGAAGATCGAGATGCCCGCCACGCTGGCGCCGCCTTGGCCGACGGCCGCCAAGCCGCGAGTCGCCGTCGGCAGCACCGTGTCGGACGAGGGCTGTTCGCCGCGCTGCTCGCCGTCAAGCAGCCCCAGCCCCAGCAGCGAGGAGGAGGCGTGGCGCTGGCCCGGGGCGGACGTCAAGGACCCCAAGGAGGACCTCGGAGACACCAGGGCGCGGTGCTGCAGCTCCGACTCGGCCATCGCGCTGCACGACGAGGACGCCGCACCGACGTGGCCCCACGACACGCACGGCACCGACTCGGACCTGCAGCGCGACGTCGACGACGCGGAGGACGTGGACGACGACATCCCCGCCGGCAGCGACGCGTCCTACCAGGGCGACAAGCAGCAGCGGGTCGCGGTGCCCATTGCCTCACCGGCGGCCGGCGACGAAGGCGTGTTCGACGACCCGTGGCGCTCGGCGCACCCCTCGCTGGCGGAACTGAAAGGCCTCAGCCTGGACGACGTGCGGTGGTCGCGCTTCACAGAGCTCCAGGATGGCACCGTGGACGAGGACGCCGAGGTGGAGGCGCTGGTGGCGGACGGTTGCGACGAGCGCGGCCGCCGCGTCAAAGTGTTCTCGTTCGACTCGTACGACTCGGGGGTGTCCGTGTCCGCGCTACGGAGGGCGTCGACGCAGAGCGCGGGCGCGGCCGAGGACGACGCGCACCCGCCGTACCGCTACTGGCGCACCCCGTCCGTCGTCGTGAGCGACTACTCCGACGACCTGTCTTCCTTCCCGGGCTCCGCCGTCACCCTGGAGGAGATCGAGCTCTTCCGGTCGCAGTACGCGGCGCGCATCGCGGCCGGCGACGCGACGGACTTGTCGTCCACGGACGTGTCGCGGACGTCGTCCTGCGCCAACCTGCAGCAGCTGGACGCGGACTACGCGCTGCGCTGCTGGGGCTCCAGGAAGTCGTCGTACTGCTCCACGTGCTCGACGCTCAGCGGGGACGAGGACGCCGCCAACTGCGACAACCAGCTGGAGGCGGTGCGCACCAGAACCAAGGTAAGGGCGAGCACGCGGCCGCGCCACCATAAACCGCAGGCAAACACCGGGTGTCAAAAGCACGTGCTCACACACACTCACTCGGGAGGGACGATGGTCGGACGGAGTGAGACGATAGTCAAGGTCACTGGGTTCAGATAGCCGCGCTTTGACGCACCTGGCACCAGGCAGCCCACCGGCCGGCCGGCCGCAGGGTTCGAATGACCCATACCGGAAACCGGCGCGCCAAATACAATCTGGGCTTCGGCGCGAGGCGCGAGGCGGCCAGCGACGGCGTCGTCAGCCTCCGCGTCGTTTGGCGGCGGTCGCCGCGTTTGGTCTTTTCGATGGTGTTGTGGTTCTGGCGCCGCCGCCGCCGCTTTTCTAGCAGGCTGGTGAGAATGAGGGTAACCTCGGCGTTCGTGGTACGTCACGCCACCGCAGGAGTGCGCCGTGCCCGGCCGTGCCGTTCGCCTCGCCGCGGTGCCGCGGTAGACCGCCCACCGCCAAGGGCCGCCGCGCCGCACTGCGACGTGACGCGGTCACTTGCGTCATTTGGAGGCTTTTAAGAACCGCGGCACCGCGGCACCGCCACTCGTAAAGCCAGTGGCGTTGCGATGGGCGCCCCGCCTAGCCAGCCTTGTCCTGCGCGGACACACAGGACGCGAGTCCCTTCGGGGTTGACGACGACCTGGTCTGGCTGGGCACTCCGCACGCGTGGCCTGACTGGAGGATGCTGCGCGGCGAAAAAAGAGAAAGTCCCCGGATGGACGGCAGTGCAGTGACAATGGCACGGCCGGGCCGGCGGATGCACCACGCGGTCTGGCCGCCCTGCCGCCCCGCCCCGCCCCGCCAGCTTATCGAGGCTCCCGATCGGGCCGAGGGAAGTGCCGTCTAGACAGACTCCGATCGCGCCTTCCGCCCAGATCTGCCCATTGTCAAGGAGTGCGAAGTAGGGGCTTTCCGCCGCGCCCCGCCCGCCGGCAGCGCGCTGTCGCTGTCGCACTCACAGGGCGTCGCGCGGGGGTGAGAGAGACAGAGCGACGACAGCGCGGCTCGGAGTCGGTCTGTGACTCACGCGAGACACCTGCGCCGCTCCCGACGCGCCCCCCTCGCTGATAACGTCGACGCCCCGAAATTGCCAATTTCTGATTTATCTTGATTGGACGCCTCCGTCACCTTCGTGCCGCGCTGCGTGGCAGGAACGCGTCTCGCTCCGTGTCGGGAGCGAATTAGTACTTTTGCCCTCTTATAGGGGCCTACCTTTCGGGCGGCTGCCTAGGGGTTAAGGGAAGGGTAATTGTACCCCCCCCCCCCTTCTCTCTCTGGATCCGCGCTTGGTCTCGTTTTCTGGGGAAAGGAAGGGAAGGACGTCGTGAGACCGCCACGCCTGGCCGAGATCTCTGAAAGCAAAAACGGGCAACGAACGACAGCGCGTTATGGTTAGCGGTGTCCTTGTCGCTCTCGCTGCCGGCCTGCCGGCATGCTGCCAGCCGAAGTCGCGGAGTCGCGGCGACACGGAATGTCGAGTCACTGTGACGACGACAAACCGATGGCAGGCTAATGACGAGGCTGCAGCAGACTGATTCCGAGAGTCGTTTTCGTCGCTCCGTCGGACGTTCTCTGTAAGAGCGACAGAGCGACGAAACCGACTCTCGGAATCAGTCTGCAGCGTGGCGGCGGGCGCGTTCACCGAACTGTCGGATTATCGCGCTTCCCGTCCCGTGTGGTGCGCCGTGCGCCTCGCAACTCGCTCGCGGCCTCCAGCGCCGCGGCGCCGCGCCTTGGGCTGCCTGCCCGCCCGGCGCGGTAGGCGCGGTAGGCGCGGTACCCGTGCATGCCGTCCGAAGGGGTGCCTACCTGCGGGCGCAGGACCTTACCGACTTGCCGGTGGGAGCGGCGCTCGCGGCACACCGCTTGGAGGCTGAGTCCAAAAGTCGATCCCACGGAAGCAGGAGGTGCTGAGGATATTTTCAATAGGCATGTTGGTTGCTGACGCCCCTGAAGACACTCTCGACTACGAGCCTGTTTGTGGCCACAGCGAGGTATGGATAGAAAATGGACTAAGGACTCAATGAGCGCCGCTACTGGTGGTGTTGATGCTGCCTTTGGGGGCATTTCTTCCACCCAAGAGCATTTCTCATCCATTTTCTGTATTCATGCTTCAATCTTCTTAAGATCGGGCCCACTACTTTGTGGCCACAAACAGGGACGTCACTCGGCTGGACGTTGCTCGCCGCCGGGCGGAGGCCGCTGGGTCCACGTCCACGGGCCGTCGCCGATCGCGTCCGCCAATGATGCACTTCGCTGCTTTGCCGCCTCGTTGGCGACGTTGGCGACGTTGCCGGTCGCCCCGAGGACCACCGCCCGCCCCGCGGCCACCGCGCGTCGCATTGATGGAGATTGACGACGACGGGCCCAGGACGACGGCGACGTCGTGGGAGGAGCAGCGGGACCGGCCACGCCACTGAAAGGGCCGAAAGAACCCCCCACCCTCGGCTCTCGGTGCGCAGCGGAAGTGCGCGGCGTGGTGCAGGATGCTGGATCCGGCGGTTGCAACGCGATTCGGGGCCCTGAAGGCCTAGGAGGCAGTGTGGTGGAAGCTGTTGGAAGAAAATAAACTCAAGTTAAATAAAGCAATGCTGTTGCGGCTTCCGCCATGCAGAGTCGCGCTCGCAGCGCGCGCCAGAGGCGCGGCCACCCGCCGCGGGCAACGCGGTGTGGCTCGACGCTGGGCTCCGCGCTCCGCGCTCCGCGCTTCGGCAAGCCGAGTTGGCTTCCACCTTGGCTCGGCTCCACCGCGGCCACCGCGACGACGCCTTAACTCGTGGGAAGGTCAGCCCGCTGATTGTGGCGGTCCTCTGACGTCGCCGCGCCGCCAGCACCGCCAGCACCGCCAGCACCGCCAGGACGGCGAGGTGGGCGACCTCTGCGGTGCAGTTCGGGTTCGCGTTCGCGCCTCCTCGAAGGTGGCCACGTCGCGGACGCGGGGGAAGGGGGGGGGGCGTGCGGCGTAGTATAGCCGCGGCGGTGGTCGTGTTTGGGTCCTGCTCAAATTGCAGAGGCCGAGCCAAGCCGAGCCGTGCTGAACCCGCACCTTCATCTTCATCACAATGCGCCACCAAATGACGCGCGGAGTATTTCTGACCGGCGTGCTGGATCAGCTGCTGTGTCCGTCCGTGCGCGTGCGTGCTCGCGAGCGTCATACTGCTGCTGACCCAGCGCCTGCACGCCCCGCAGGCCTCGACGAACGCGTTGCGAAGTCAGTGGCACGCTGCACGCTCCACCCGAAACAGACCATTTCGCAGAATGCTGCTGATGGGCATTGTTGACAAAAGCTTACAGCGACTTGCTGTGCTTTCACGCCGCACTGCGAGAAGAAGGCTTAGTTGTTTTCTGTTTTTCGTCGCTGTCGCGGCAGGGTTCTTCTGGTACTGCCTCCCTCCTGCAGCAGGCGATTCGCGGAAACACGAACCTAATAACTTTTTATTTTTGTTTGATGCCGGGGCTCGCCCTTATTGTTGCTGTTGTTTGGGGCGTGGCGGGGCGTGGCGTCGCATAGCCGCGGGGCCTGAATCGCATCGTGTGGGCCCCGGGCCTGCCCCGGGTGGGACGCGGGCGCGCGGGGGGAAGCGGGGCGGGGCCCGCTGTGCCACTAGGGGACTAACAATGCGATAGGTGGCATGGCTTGGCGTCGCGCTCCGTGGCTCTGACGTCAGCCGAGGGCCCTGGGCCGGGCCGCGGGCTGGGCCCCTAGAGAGAGGCTGCTGGCTGGGCCCGGCTGGGCCCCTGGGCCGCGATAAGAAGGCAGGACACGAGTCGGGAAGGACACGATAAAAACCAGGAACGAGGACGCAGCCACGGCCGGTCCAGAATAGGGTTCCTGTTGTCGCTGCTCTTGTTGTTTTGCACATCTGTGTCGCAAAATGAAGGACAATTTCCACGTCAGTTCGTTCTAAGGACATGTGTCCTCGCGTGCAGGTCGGACTGTGCGGGACGCGTTTGAAAAGTTCCAGGACAAGAGGGTTGTCATCGAATTCCTTGCGAAGCGAGCGCCTGCGATGTTGAGGGTAGGCCAGCCCGCCGTGCCCCAAGGTGTTACGGGACTGCCTACCCGCCGAAGCGCCTGCGATGTTGAGAGTGGGCCAGCCCGCCGTGCGCCAAGGTGTTACGGGACTGCCTACCCGCCGAAGCGCCTGCGATGTTGAGAGTAGGCCAGCCCGCCGTGCCCCAAGGTGTTACGGGACTGCCTACCCGCCGAAGCGCCTGCGATGTTGAGGGTAGGCCAGCCCGCCGTGCGCCAAGGTGTTACGGGACTGCCTACCCGCCGAAGCGCCTGCGATGTTGAGAGTACTCTGCAAACTGAAATGTGTGCATGGCACGCTCTATTTGGAGCATGCCATGAAGCACGCTTTAATTTGGAGCGTGCTTGGCAGGCACGCTTTAAATTAGAGTGTGCTTACCAGGCACGCTCTAAACTAAAGCGTGCCTGCCAGGCACGCTCTATTTTAAAGCGTGCTTAGCAAGCTCACTCCAAACTACAGCGAGGGCGGCAACCACAATCCTGAATGCTCGTAATGGCTTTAACTTTTTAATATTTACTAAATATGTACTAATGCAAGGTTTCCATTTTATACTTTAAAGAAGCAAGCATTTCAAGTCTAGTGCTCAGATGTATTTTACGTCAACAAAGCTTCTCCGCTATTTTTACAACTATTGATGTATAAAATGGCACCGGTGCGTGTTAGACCTGGGAGGTTTCTTAACCATGGACGAATCAATTAAAACATTTCTCATCCAGAAAGACACATACAGTGTATGTTCGACATGACACTAGTTACTCACTCTTTTGACTGCCCAACAATCCATAGCAAAGTCACCTAGCCCTGTTGCTGGGTGGTGAAGGTTGAGGCTGCAGTCACTCGGAAGGAAGACATACTCGGGGTAAACGAGCTCCATACGTTTATCTAGCCCTTCCAGTCTCATTGTTTTCAATAACTGCGTGCCATAACACAACGCCACCACAAATCGCCAGCACAACGAAAACAAATTTCACATTTCAGGCGTCACAGCTGCCATTTTGAATTTGAAACACAACACAACGCGTCTGTGCAGTCGGGAGTTTTTCATAAGCACTCGTATGAGAAATTGCTGCAACACGTATGCGCCAGACGGCTCGCAAACTGAACTCTAATTTTCGGTCTTTTTATAAAGAAACATTCCCGACACAGGTACACGAAGTAGAATAAAATTCGATTATGATTTTTGCCACTCAATACCTTTCAATTAAGAAATCCACACCCATCGTTTTTGAAATCATGTGTAGGTTGGCACCTCGGAAAAACAAGTGCTTCCCAAGCAGACGACAAGTGCGCTATCAAAAGTCCAAAATTCAAAATGGCAACCTTGACGCCAAAAGTGTAGTTTGTTTTCGTTGTTCTGAAGATTTGTGGTGGCGTTGTGTTATGGCACGCAGTTATTGAAAACGATGAGACTGGAAGGGCTAGATAAACGTATGGAGCTCGTTTACCCCGAGTATGTCTTCCTTCCGAGTGACTGCAGCCTCAACCTTCACCACCCAGCAACAGGGCTAGGTGACTTTGCTATGGATTGTTGGGCAGTCAAAAGAGTGAGTAACTAGTGTCATGTCGAACATACACTGTATGTGTCTTTCTGGATGAGAAATGTTTTAATTGATTCGTCCATGGTTAAGAAACCTCCCAGGTCTAACACGCACCGGTGCCATTTTATACATCAATAGTTGTAAAAATAGCGGAGAAGCTTTGTTGACGTAAAATACATCTGAGCACTAGACTTGAAATGCTTGCTTCTTTAAAGTATAAAATGGAAACCTTGCATTAGTACATATTTAGTAAATATTAAAAAGTTAAAGCCATTACGAGCATTCAGGATTGTGGTTGCCGTCCTCGCTGTAGTTTGGAGTGAGCTTGCTAAGCACGCTTTAAAATAGAGCGTGCCTGGCAGGCACGCTTTAGTTTAGAGCGTGCCTGGTAAGCACACTCTAATTTAAAGCGTGCCTGCCAAGCACGCTCCAAATTAAAGCGTGCTTCATGGCATGCTCCAAATAGAGCGTGCCATGCACACATTTCAGTTTGCAGAGTAGGCCAGCCCGCCGTGCCCCAAGGTGTTACGGGACTGCCTACCCGTCAGGCGCTCGCTCGGCCCCCGTCTGCACTCGGCCGGACGCACGGCATGGCATGGCACGGCAGGGCAGTGCATGGCTCGGCGGGGTGGGGCCCGGAAAGGATCCGATGCCGGTCCTCGTATTCCCAAAAGGAGAAACGCAAACAAGGCGGTGGCCGGCCATTGTCCTGCCCGTGGATACAAATGGGGCACGGCCTGCGCGGCCTGCACGCGCGGAGCATCGTTTTGCACTCTGCCAAGGACCCGAAGCTTCCAAAGGAGGACCCGAAGGACCCGAAGGACCCGAAGGACAAGGGCGTGGTGGCGCTCGCCCCGCCGGGGTTCCGCCGGGGTTGAAAGGCCTGCTTTCTCCGCAACACTTCGACAGACGGCCTGCTTGACTTGGCCTGGTCGTTGGCTCGGATTCGCTGAGTTATGGCGGACAGCCCGGCCGCTCTGTATGCCTGATGATGTAGCACTGCGCTGCGCCGTGCCGTGCGGTGCACCGGGCTGCCCTACAAGGCGTACGAACAGTAGCGACACGCCGCGACACGCGACCGTCAATTTATTTCCGCCGTAAAGCTGGAGGAAAGGCAGGCTGAACGGCGCTGTCTCTCTCGCACCCCTACCGGCCGCCCCTCGAGTGCGAGAGAGACAGCTTGCTGTCCGCGGCGTCGCCGAGCGGCCGGGCTCTCTTCGCCTTGTCTTAGCGCACGCCACCCGCCTGGCCGTCGAGTGCAGCGGACTGGCCCGGAGGGAATGTAGGCCGGCGGGCCGGCGCCCCCGCAGTTTCTCATACCTGGCCGCCGCGATCGTCGTCGCGGCCGTCTGGCAGGACCTGCTGCACGTAGACGCGTTCGCTTTTTCTACTCGTGACCCGTGGAGAGTTTGATACGGATCGCGTCGGGATCCTCTCTGGAGGCAGCGGCCGCGCGGCGAGGCGCGTGTTGCCGCAACCCGACGACGTCGCCGAGCGCAGCCTGTCGCCACGGAGCCATCTGGGCCAGCTGGTGTCCGACAATGTAAAAGAGGCAATTTTTCAGCCGTTAAGTGCGGCGCCGCTCGCCCCATAAGGGCAGCAGCCTGGAGCGGTGAGCTGGAACGGCTGGAGCGGGTCGCTGCACATCCCAAGCCCGAATCCATGGGCCACACCGGGCCGCGCGCCCACACACACACACACACGGCCCGAACCTGGTTCAGGGATCACCAGACGGTGGCTTCAATTAAGGATACAATGTGATGCTGCCCGCTGCCCTCCTTGGCCTCCTCGGAGCCAGACTTCTGTAATCGCCTGCCGCTTGTAATCGGACTGGCGGCCCGGCCAGCAGGGCCAGCAGGGCCAGTGGAGGCACAACACAGCCATGGCGGCAGATGGTTGCCGGGGCCGCCGCTGCAGCCGGGCCAGGGGGCGCTGCAGTCGCCGCAGTCGCAGATTGCAGTTGGAGTTCAAGGGCGGCCTGCTGCCGAGGGTCCTGGCGACGACGCGGTGCTCTGTGAGTGGAATCGGCGCCGAACTGGTTCCCAGTGTAAACACGGCAAGCACGCGCCCCGGCCGACCCGTTCAATGATTTCCCGGGCGCCCCTAGCCGACGGTCAGTCTCTCACGCACCCGTGCGAGGCGCCCCGTGAGTGCGACGGAGACGGAGGGGGCCACACGGGCGGGCAGCGCCGCCGGCACGTCGTCAATAAAATGTTCCGCGTCGTTAGAGCAGATGCACACTGCGATCGCCTAGGCGGTCGGGCCGGGCAGGGCCGGGACGGCGTGGACCTCGGCGTGGACCGGACCGCCGGCCGCCTGGGCCGCAAGGCCTGCGTCCTAGAGCCGTTACGGGCGAAGGACTTCCCCCTGTATAAGGAAAAGGTTACACGTGATTTGTCCCCGGGGCGAACGTTTTGTCGGAGGAAGTGGAGCAGTGCGCCTTTATGATGCATAATGTGGACCCACTTGGGAGGCGGCGCGAGGGGAGGGGGAAGGTGTGAAGCCGGAGTGGAAACTCATTTGGGATGAGGGGCCGCGCTGCAGCGACGAGCGCCACGGGCGCGGCACAGTGTGCGCAGCGGCCGAAACTATAGACGCGTTTTGAGCTCCAGAGTCGCTAAACAGGACTCGAACCGAGCGTGTGACCCCACCAATCGATTGCTCTCTGAACGAGGAATCCATTGGTGGGGTCACACGAAGTTTAGAGTCCTATTAAGCGACTCTGGAGCTCAAAACGCGTCTATAGTTTCGGCCGCTGCGCCGGTCTTCTGGCCCACTGTACGTGGGCCTCCTGTGTGCGACAAGACACATATTGCTGCGGGTCCAGGCAGTTCGCCTCGCAGGGTTGTCAGTGCGTTCGTTTCTCGCCCGCTGCACTGGAAAGCGTTATCACCACTGCGAATTGCTTCAACTAATAATAAAGAGGCGGCGGGGCATGCGGCGTGCGCTCTCGCTTTTGCTGTTTATGGATAGGAAGTGTGTTGTTGCAGCAGTGGGGTGGAGATAGTCACGTCCTGCAGTTTCGCACAGTTGCTGCGCTGGGCAATAAAGCGGTCAGTCGGCGAGGCCGGAGGAAGAGAGAAGGGAGATCGGGGGTCGACCGACTGTGAGAGTCGCTTCTCGTGACGTTGGTGGTCGGAAATCGTGACAAAATTGTTGAAAGGACGATTATACGAAGTTGACTTCTTCAAAACATCTGTAGAAGACTTGCCAGGTAAGCTGACTTGTTTTGTTATCTTTGTGTTGTCTCTCTCGTAGTCTTCATCCTTGTTGTTGTTGTTGTTAGGGGCGATGGCGAAACTTCGTTCTCTCGCTAAAAATCTGAGGCCCTTTCGAGGCACTGTGTGCTGAATGTGCGTTTGTGTGATCCGTGTTGTACAACAACAGCCGGGAAGCCAAACAGATCGATGTGCTGGCTGGTGGTGGTGGTGCCACGCACTTGTAGGCATGCACACCAATGTCCCATTGCGGCCTGTGCGGCCTGTGCGGCCTGCGGGGTGAGGATGCAGGCATGCAGGCGCGTGGTGGGAGAGGGGAGGGGGGACGGGGCTCCGCGGGGTGGAGGGGGCGGGACGTCCGCGCGGCGCGCGCTCAGTGCGCAACCGGCCAGGCCCCGGCGTGGATCGGGACGGACCGCGGCGCCGCAACGCAAGCCGTGCGTACCCATCCGCGTGCCCTCGCGTGCCTTCGTTACGCGTGTCTGTGTGTGTGTGTGTGTGTGTGCCCCTTGTGCTAGTGACAATGGCGTTGTTTTGAGCCCCCTCCCCCAGTTGTTACCGAGTGGATTACAGTGGCCGTGCTCGTACCCCCGGGGTAAGTTGGCGACACTGGTTTCGAGCTTGGCGGGACTGGCAGCACTGCTGGCCGAGCTGGACCGGCGTTGTGCGTTCGCATTGTTGGGCCCTGCCGGCCCTGCGTGTCGCGATGGGAATCGCAGTCTCCGGTGTTTGATTTGGACCTCCGGCAAGCGGGTCATGTGCTGCCCCGCTCCGCTGCTCCAGTTAGAATCGCGCTGGATGTTTCCCAAACTGCGAGCCGGGCCGTCTGTCTGGGCCTCTCGGCTTCTGCCGCCGGTCCAGCCTCGGCCTCCCGAAGGCCGTTGCCTCGGAGCAACAGGTATCTTGCCCCGGGTCGGGATATCACTTGCACTCTCTCGCCGGAGCCGCCCCGCCCCGCCCCGCCCAGGCTGGCCGAGGGGCGCGCCGACCCAAACAAAACGACATTAATGACTGAATCAGCGTACGGCCAGTCGGTGTGCGACAGGCGGGGAAGAAAATTAGGCGGGGAAGACGAGGGGGAAGAGCTCCATAAAAGTGGAGCCTTGGCCCTCCCTGCTCTCGCATGCCGAATGGAGGCTGTTTCGGCACCTTTGGCTGAGCTTTTGGGCCCGTGCCTTTACCTTAGCCCGAGCCTTTGGACCTTAGACCAAGCCTTTACCTGTGCCTTTTGGCCTTAGACCGAACCTTTACCTGAGCCTTTTGGCCGAGCTTTTACCTGAGACTTTGGGCCTTAGCCTGAACCTTTACCTGAGCCTTTGGGCCTTATCCCGAACCTTTATCTGAGCCTTTGGGCCTTAGCCCAAACCTTTACCTGGGCCTTTGGGCTTCAGCCCGAGCCATTGGGGACGATCCTCTTACCTGAGCCTTTGGGCCAAGCCTTTACCTGAGCCTTTTGGACGAGCCTTTACCTGAGCCTTGGGGCCGTTGCCCAAGTCATTTGGCCCGATCCTTTTACCTGAGTCTTTTGGCCGAGCCTTTGCCGACCACGGACGGGGCTTTCCTTTTAATCCGTTTTATTGATTAGACTCTGATGGCGTTGGTTCCCTCGCCGCGCGTCACCTCCAAGCCAAGCCGGCCCGGCCGCATCACTCAGGCCTCGACCGAAAGGTTCCGGGTTCGAATCGCGATTCGAGGCGCCGGTTCTTTTTGGCGCGTTTTCTTGGCGGGCAGCCGTTTGGCCGTTGCGCCGGCCTCGCTGCCTCGCTGGCCGAGGATGCGAAAATTATGGCCGAGCAAACGGCGGTCACGTGGATGACTTACTTGGAGTGGGCCGAAGCGTCGTCGCTGTTACCTGCAGCAGAGCACGGGAAAAAGTGTTAGCCACTGATAAAGCACTATGGTTCTGAGTAAACTTTATTTTGACACTCATAGCAGAAAAAACAGGTATGCAATGCGTCCCTTTGCCTTTCACGGAAATGTGTCCCCAGTCGCCCTGTTTGCTCGAGATAAAGGCCCCCACCTCCCCGAGGCGACGCCCCCTGAGGCGTCACGGCGCAAAAACGCGGCGCATCCCTGACGTCACGAACAACAATCTGAATCTGTCATCGCCTACGTGTGATAATTGCCTTAACGAGTCGTTGCTGCCCGACAGCTGCGAGGCATTCCGACGTGCGTTCATTGCGTATGGGAAAATCAAGATCCGCCCGGATTCGAACCGTTGCCACACGTGTTGCTGTACTCTGCGGAATTCCGCGGACGCTTGTACTCGATTTCCGCCATTTTTTCCCTCAGTGGCCTTGGCATTGCTCTGACGGGAAGGAATTAATGCTCGTAGTGAAATGAGTTGTGTGTGTTGCATGCTTTGAGGGGATTTTTTTTTACATTCGTTTCTTGCACCAGTACAACAAAACCAGTACTAACTTGCCGGTCTGTCTCAGTGTTTCTGTTTGTTGGTGTGTGTGTGTGTGTGTGTGTGCGTGTGTGATATGCATTTGCATGTCGTAGCTGGCTGTGACCAATCACGTTCGCTGCTATCGCTTGGGTGAAATCTAGCGAGTATATTTAATAAAACCGC
Organism: Thrips palmi; assembly: GCF_012932325.1. NCBI lineage: Eukaryota > Metazoa > Arthropoda > Insecta > Thysanoptera > Thripidae > Thrips > Thrips palmi. The sequence goes on along the minus strand of NW_023144620.1, from coordinate 4,514,308 downwards.
CGCTTGACCAAAGTCAGGCGCTGGCACGTTTTGGTGCGTTGTTTTGCAAGGTGCTAAGGTGGCGCGGACTCGTCCTGCCGCGCCCTTCGAGATGCTCCGCCGAAGTCCTCTCTGGTGATGGCTTTCTGCTGAAAGGGTCAGATTTATCGCGCTGCCTGATGCCTGTGTGCAACTTTGTAGCCTCGATGCTCGGCTCCAAGATGGGTCTGGTTCGGATGGCCCGTGCTGCACCCGTATCGAGTTGTGACTCTGTGTGTGTGTGTGTGTGTGTGTGTGGCCACATCACGTGATAGACAGCAGGTCTGTCTCCAATGCCATTGAAGCCCGTCCATCGGCAGTCGTAACAATTTATATCTGATAGAAAAACGCTCATCGGACGTCGTTGAACCGGGTCGCCCCAGATTTTCTAGCAGCTCGTTGGTGGTGGTTTTCTCCTCCGGTGCATTCATCGCCCTGGGAACGAACCTCAGTCAGTCCTGTTCCGCCGCTGTACATCCCGAGTCCAGATTGTCCGTTTGTTGAATTCAATTTTCGCCTTTCCCGCGGCCTGGTGCTGGCCTGGTGTGCCGGGGAAATGGCGTCCACGGCGCGGCTGGACGTCGGAATCCATCAGGCGTGGGGCAGACCCGTCCGGCCGAACCAGCCCAGGGCCATGGCTGTGTGCATGTGTCTCACGTGTGTGTGTGAGAGTGCGTGTGAGCGTGCGTGAGTGTGTGTTGCCGTGTACACGTCCCCGAAATACAAACAGCAGGTCGCACGGCGTACTATTGACACTTGGTGAGGCGTAGGAACCAATGTGAGCACACACGGGACTTTTCTCGACCGACGTAGTATAGTATCGACTGTGTTTCCGTAAAACTCTTTCTGGTCCGTCCTCTTTTCCAGTTTTCGTTTGGAATCAAAACTTGCCTAGACGCGGTCTGTCCGTGCCAAAGAAAACCTCACGCCGACGCAGCCGCGCGTTGATCAGCTGTAGGACTCCTTCCCAAACACCGACAAACGACATGTTTTTTTTGGCGCCGAGAAAAGCGCGTTCCTAGTGACGTCACCGGCTGATTGTACAGGTGGCGCTGCCGCGCTGACGTCACGCACAATGGTCTGGCGGCGCGCCTTATGCAGTATGCAGGAGGCGACAATGTTCCCCGTAGCTTTTCATTGACCCAGAACCAGGGCTCTCTAGAGTCACCTTTTCAGGACGAAACCCAGGGCATTCCTCAGAGGACGAGAATGACTGCATCTATCACTCGTTCACCTTCCTGGCGAAAGTGTCCGCACTCTCTTTTCCATGCATCGTCGTCCTATACTTGTTGAGGTAGACGAGATCACTGCTGGCAGTGTACCGAGGTGACAGGGACACCGTGCCGCGCCGTGCCGCGCCGTGGAGCAAAGGGAAGGGCCTTGCACCGTGTCCGCCCACTGGCACAGCCCGGCGCAGCGCTGCACATGATTTATATACACTGTAATACGCTAAACGCGTTTAGCGGGCATCGTTAGGATAATGGGGCTGCCAATACGCACGCCGCTTCGGCGATGCGCTTTCGACTTCGCTCTGATCCCCGAAAGAAAAAAGAGCAGAAAAAAACGAGCCATTCGTGAGCCGTTACCTTGTTTTGGGCGTGCGAGGAGCAGTGACATGAACTTGGCCGGGCTGCGGGTCTGCCCAGGTCTGCCCCTCCCCTCCCGGCCAGCCCCAGCCAGCCCCATTCAGTCGACGGTCCGTTTCCGACCGGCCCAAGACTGATGGTAGCAATCAGTTGGACTAATCAGACTGAGCCAGGCGAGCCAGGCGGAGCACGAGGACAGCGCCGCGTGTCACTTCATCATCCGTTGCCAAAGTCTGTTCCTTCTTGTTGTGCTGTTCGTCCTGTTCTGCGCTTTTTCCGGGGCTGTAACGTTTCAATCTGCGGCCAAGTCCTGCAGCAACTCTTGCTCCTCCAGCTCGGTGTTCTCTGGCGGTGTACGGCGTTTACACGTTTTCTGCGGAATACATTTGCAGAGGAATGAACGGGGTTAGGAATGCTGTGGGTAACGGACATCCTTGAGTTATTGGTTCCCAGACCGACCGACGGACGGACGGGCAGACAGACGGATAGACAGTCGGCACGAAAAGGCTTAAGTGCGGAAGAAGAGCTGGAAATATGATCTCTCTCCTTGTGGCGAGCGCAGAGCGCGCGCGTGGGTCCACTCTACAAATCAATATGAAGTAGATCGCGCGGCGGCGCGGCGACGCGGAGTGACTGACCTGTTGTTGTCCGGAATCCAGATCCTTAGGAACCTGCTCGGGCGGCGTGCCCTGTCCTCAGGCAGCGAGGCAGCGGCGTGTGAAAACGCCTCACAGCGCTGCAACTGTGGTGCGCATCGTAAAGAACGTAATCACTGTACTTTAGTGGCAATTCCAGAGAACGCTTGTGAGCGGCGCGTTTTTCGGAACTCTTGTAATTCTTAGTTGGGTTTTTGTTTCTGTTTGGACGGCGAGGCTGCGCAGTGCTGTGGGCTTGCGTTTAAGTCCCTGGTGTTTGCCAGCGCCAGTAGTGTGCTGCAGCTGCTGCAGGTATGTGGGCTGGCTGCGAGTCCCTCTGGAAGTCTGGTCCGGTTCGCCCCGAGGCAGCACCTCATGCTAATTGAGACCATGTCTCACCTGAGACGGGCTGGCACCGCTGGCACGGCTACCGTGCGCTGCGGGCTAGTCTAGAGGGGCTCTGGAGGGGTTCTGGCTCCCAGCAGAGCCGTCTCGCCGCTCGTGTGTTCGCTGTCACCCGTGACGCGCCCGTATGCTGATTGGTGTTCATGAAACTTGCACTGATATGGAGATCAAAGCGTGGGACAGAGCCATAGTCTGGATCCTGCAGGCCAGCCTTCTCAGCCCGGCCGATGCAACAGCCATTCTAGCCAACGTAGCCGGAAAGAATTGTTTCTTATTTTCGATTTTCTTGGCTTCTCCGAATTTTTTCCTTTCCTCAGGGCCCGGGTGTGGCATCTGCATGTGCACTACGTACTTTCTTCAATGAATAAGATCTTCGTTGGAACCTCCTCGAAAGAATGCCATGGATTCTTGTTGACAAAACCGCGGGCAATGTTGGCAGTGCCGCTTGGAGTGGAGTAGTGTGCCAGGCTGCCAGGCGACCGCAAGGGCGTGACGGTGCTGACGTCACCACTGCGTCTCACAATGAGCATGCATATGAGTGGCGCCGCGTACGTCGCGCACGTCGCGCACGTCGCGCAGAGCGCTCGACACGATGGCACCAAGAATTATGTGGCGTTTCTCGTTTCGCTCACCGCATTAGGCAGATCGTATGGTCTCGGCCAGAACGGATTCCAGAGGGACTCTTGCGACCCGACTGGCCGGTATCAATAAAATCAGCATCAAAACAGGGATGACAGAAATAAGGAGGAAGGAGCGTTATTTTGTTTGAGGCTGCATCGGGTGACTGCGGTATTATAGGCGAACACTGAGACTACGTCAAGATTCAAAGAATCTGTTCTTGGCTAAGAATACTTACCGATTGCATGACCAACGCCTTTGGGTGCGGCGATGTTGCAGTCGGCTCGCGTGTTTCGCAACCGGGATGAGGTGGACTGCATAATGAGATGAAAATAACGAAAAGAGTAAATAGATTGTCCGTCTCGGGGATCGCGTGATTTGCTCCGACAATGGGACTTAACGAGGGTGTCACTTTGTCGTGTGGGCTCGTACATTACGCGGCCACACCGTTAAAAGACGCTGAAAGAGAATAAAACAGGCAGTTGGGACCAATAAACATACACTGCCCCAACGGAGGAAGATGGCAAGAAGGCCATGACGTCACCATTGTCGTGTCTTCCTCTCTTTCGTTCGACTTCATTATCGGTCTCACGCTTTGAGCTCGTTAGAAGTAATTACGCTGCCGCGTGTGTGTCTACCACCTACACTCCAAACCGAGTCAGACGTGAATCACCGACTGCACCAACGTTGGGGCGAGGAATTTCAGGACACTGTTCACAATGCTCGTGGGACGTCTGTCTTGTAACTACGCCTCGCTCCCTGTTTGGTGGCCCCAGGTAGTTCCTCATGATCCCTCGGACCCTGCACGGCACTGGCACGTTCGCGAAGTAAGTCCTTTATCTGCTGCTGGCTGTGTGCTGGCCGCTGGAGGCACAACCAGAGGACGAGGGGCCAGGCGGGGCCCCAACGAGAAGTAATTGCAAAGTGCTGTGCGCCAATGAGAACGTTACAGTGCTGGGCCGCTTGAGTCGGCGTGTTATTAGGTACATTGTGCCACTTACATCAATCTCGATGCCGATCAACCTTTGCCTCGCTCCCGGGCTCCGGAACGCCTGGGTCTTCAATCGGCCGGCATGACGGTGCCACTGCGAGACCGCGAGGCACTCACTCTGCTGGCTCCAGGCCCGGCCAGGGTTTTCGCTGTGTCGCTCGGATCCAGGTGAAGGGGTGCTGCCTGTAGAAGGCATTGTACAGCATTAGACCAGTCTGTTTATGGTGGTTTGAAGGTACCCCTCGCACTACCCAGTGGGCATACCCAGTGGGTACGACCCAATGGGCACTACCCAGTGGGTACCCTCGCCGGGTACTTGCTGTCGGCACCGCTAGGCTAAGTCGTGCAACCAGTTTCTCGGCCGGCGTGCGTGCGTGTGCGTTTTTTCAGAGCCATCTCTGCAGAGCGCAGCCAGCATCAGGCGGACGACAAATCAAAATACTGGCGGCACGCGGCAAGCTGCAGGGCATGCGTGACGAAGGTCCCAGCGGGGTGGCGTCCAAACGGGCTTCCTTCGGCGTGCCAGTGCGACACGCGCTTCAGCCGGTGTCTGGCCTCGGAAAATAAGAATAGTACCGCTTTGAGCCTCCAAATGCTGACAAAGACTCAAATTTTTACCCACATCGGAGACGACTTTGGTGTGAATGGCGCACTAGCTGAAGAACCTTATCCGGTTTGATGAACTGCAACACGATTTGATTTTGTTTTAATGAAGACAGGGTATCCGTTCCTTTCTTGTTTTGCCTCGAACCGGATTTCAAGGCCATCCTGATTTGTTTGTTTCATGAACGATGGGTGGCTCGCACTGTCCGCTTGAAATTCGCGAATTGAACGATCGACACGTGTTAAACAGGTTCAACGTGAACCGACACACTGAGAAAACGTCTTCGTAGCGACATTGAACGGTCCGGTTTTGATTCGCTGGAAGGCTTGCCTTGCAGGCAGCCCAACCAGCTCGTCTGCCCGATGGGCTGCCTGCTTCGCCACGAGCCGGGCGCGCGCCTGTATGACGTCACCGGCGATACTCTCCGCGCCCCGACCCTGGCGTCACGAGGTGCCCGGGGTACCGACTGTCTCGGCGCTGACGTCGTCGAAGGGAGCGCGAACATGCCGCCCGTGAGTGCCAGGTCCATTAGTTCGTGATGGCGAATTAACAAGCCGACACTGCATTACGCATTACCCGATGCATATTCCTCGCTGCTCTGGCCGTCCTGGCACGCCGAGTGGCACGCCGAGTGGCACGCCGTCAAGACGAGCACGTCACTCGCGACGTCACCGCCTGTCCGCTCCGGAGCGACGTGCCGCCACGCTCTGGACGCGGCGTTGACGTCACCGGCGGCATTTGTCCGGCCGGCCCGCCAAGGTTGAAATGTCGCGAAGAACAGATGGTGGATTATCAAAATCGATCAAAATGGAAATGCAGGCTGGACGATGGACGTCAGGCCCCGCGAGGCGTGGTCGTGTCTGTCACGTGTCACCGTGCCTAACGATCCGTTCTTCTTCTGTTGCAGGTACCGTCTGACAGCGGACAGCCGACCGCCGCGCGGGTTTACTGCCGGCCGAGCGGCCGAGCGCGATGGGCTGCCTACCCGGCCGGCGTGGCTCGCCGCACTGGTGACGCCCAGGCCAAGGCCCAGGCCAAGGCCCAGGCCGTGACGACACCGTCGGGGACGTCGTATGGCGGGCTAGCTGGCTGACGATTGACGTAGACCCTCGGTAGCGGTCCATGCGACCCTCGCGACGTTGGCGACGCGGCAGGCGGAGGTGATGAGCACCGCGATGGTGAGGACGACGCCCGCCAGGCCCGCCAGGCCGGTGGGGGCGTCGCCCGCGCCCCTCTGCTGCCCCTCGCCCTCCTTCCCGCCGCTGTTCGTCAGGAAGAGAAAAAAGCCAGTCGCCGGGGCGCGAACCCGGTCCGCCGTGCGGCCGTTCCCCTGTGTGTCTGTGTGAGTGCGTGTGTGTGTGCGTCCGTCATGGCGTCCCACGTCGGTGCGGCCACCGCGGCCCCGTCGGCGGGCTCGCCGCGCTCCACGTCGCCACCCCCGGCGTCGGGGGCGGGCCTGGGCATCGCCGCCCTGCCTCAGTCTCCCCCCAGGTACGCACAGCTTGCAGTGCACACTGTGCACAGGTTATGCTTTGTTGACGTGGAGCTCGCGAGCGAGAATGACGGTCTGTTTGCTTGGCGCCGCGTCCCGCGCGTTCTGCAGCCCGACGTGCCGGCCCCGCTCCCTCATGGAGTCCCTGCTCGTGGCCAAGATGGAGCGCGCCGCCCTGAGCAGCGGGGGTGGCGGTGTGGTGCCCCCGAGCCCCTCCGCGAACAGCCCCGCCGGCCCCGCCGGCCCCGCCCCCCTCCCCGCGCTGCTGCTCCGCACCGACTCGACGGACTCGGCCAGCTCCTTCAGCTCGGCGTCGTCGGACGTGTGCCGCTGCGACGACTGCCTGCTCGGCACCGCCGACGTCCTGGCCAACCGGAAAAAGGTACAGTATCCAGCAGGGCCCGGCCGGCCCGGCCCGAGTGAGTCGCCGAGCTGCCGAACCCAGCGAATGCCTTGCGGGTCGTGCGGCACTCGTGCCCGGGGTGCGGTAGTCCCCGACGTCGCCGACGTCGCCGAGCCGCCTTTTCCTCCCAGCGACGCAAATGGGAATTCATGGCGCCGTCCGTGGGGCTTCACCGCGATCACGCACTCGCTGACGTCGGGGCGCGGCCGGGCTGCCGGGAGCGGGCGTGCCGCGCGTGTCCTCAGAGGATACAGGGTAGCGTTGTGCGGCCGAACGGGCCGAGCGCGGCACCCCGCGCGTAGAGTCCTGCCTGACAGTCCCGGCCGTCCCGCGCGTGGCGCGGGGCGCGATGCCCCAAGTGCGTCACGGCCTTTTCCCTCTGGTTTATTGGCGGCCGGGGCTCGTGCCGTCGTCTGCGACTGTGTGTGTGTGGTATGCGGCCTTTCCGCGGACGGCGTTTAGGAGAGCCTGCCCACTGCCGGTGGTCTGGCTGTGCGGCACTGTGTGGCTCGCGCAACGGCAGAGGGGCTGCTACTCTCCTCTGCGGGACAGGGCGGCGGATTCGCTGTTGCCGTCCCATTCCGGACCATTTATAGCCGCATTGGGACCTCCATTTTGCATTCGTCGGGACCATTCGGAGCTTTTGGACTTGGGCCCCTTGGGCGAAGCCTTGGACTTCTTAGACCGTTTGGGCTGACGCCGCTGGGATGGGCTGGTTACGTGTGCGGCAAGTGTACTGTCGCCTTGCGGGGGCGTCGCGGTGTCGCGATGGCGTTAAGGGTCGAGGCCGCCGAACGCCTCAGCGCCCCAGGGGGTGGCGCGGCTCGCGGGCGTTGGCTGCGCCTCGGCCAATGGGAGGCGCTCGATGCTGGCGCAGGCTGGCGTCATGGACCCCGCCAGCCCGTCTATCGGAAAGCCCCCCTCCCACTCACACTATATGGCGTCAGTCAAGCGTCAGTGCTGTCCCCCGCACACTACTTGAGGACTGCTGAGTTTTTCATACCGCCCGTTGCGACACGAGCCGCAAGTGGTGGCCGCGCGATGCCGCGGCTGCCGAATTCGTTTCTCGGCCAAATTCGCCAGTGTGGCGGAACGTGGCGGCGTGTCCGCGAACCGGGGGCCAGCAAACTAATGGAGGGGCGTCCTTATCGCTCGGGGCCGCCAGGGCCGCGGGAAGAAATAGAATCGAGGCGAAACGGTTCCCCTTTCTCGAAAAAAAAAAAAATCAGCAAAAAACCTAGAGGAATAAAGGAAACACACACACGCACACACACACACACACACACACACATCCCCCCATTGAAAACAAGTGTGTGCGTGCGCGAGCGATCCTCGTCCGTCGCGCCATTTTGTTTGTAAGTCACTGAAAGACGAAAGAAATGTCGGATGCACTTAAATGGCTTATCCAGTTTGTCCGTGGCGCGACGCGAGTCTCCACATATGGCCGGTGCTGCTGCGAGACTGCCAGGCACTCGCCTGCTCCGGCAGGAGGGCAAGGAACGGCTCGTCTCCGCGCCGCGCGCGCTGCCGGAGAGGCGCGAGGTCCTCTACCTGTCCGTTTTGACGGCCTGTCGCGAGTGAGGCTCTCGCTTGGGCTGGCCGCGCGTGGCCGCGCGTCTCCAGGGCCCAGAGGGATGCGGAGTTGCTCGCCGCGCAGAAGCGTCTTATCTGGGCAGCGCACCGCTTTGGCCGCCACCCGTTGGGTCGCGCTCTCCCTCCCTGGCTGGCGTGCCCTGGCGTGGGCCGCGGCTCGCGGACTGGGGTGACCGTCGTAGGGCGCGCTCCACCGCTCCTCCTGCCGCCGGTCATAGCCTCTGTTTGTGTGCGGCCGCGAATATTATTTATAACGCTTACGTTTCCCGTTTGATTGTTATTTTTTCAATGTATCGGTCGGAGCAGTCACCCACCGCGCGCAGTGACGCACGCGCCGTGCCTTTCAAAACAGGCGGCAGGCCGGCCGCGTGACCGCGGGGCTCCTCGTCGTCGCCGTGGCCGCCGTGCGTCGCCACGCGTGCGGTGCCAAGCGGTGAAAGCCCCGAGCACCGCGTGACTGCCGTGTCCAGCCTGGGACGTCTCCCGTCCCGGGGACACGGCGATGCGACGCGGTGGTCGGCGGCTTGGTGGCACCGCGGCCGTGGCGGACCCCACTGACGCCTTGCCCGAGTCGCAGTCGCTGCTGCAGCCGAGGGTGGCCCTTGCTGGGCCCTCGGAACCCAAACACCGGCTGCTGGCTGGCGGGGCCGCCTGCGAGGCGCAGGGGTAGTCCGCACGCCGCGCACCGGAGCGCTGCCCCGGCCCAGGGTTGCCTACCTTCGCTCTCGCAGGCGGCGCCTTGCGTCCGAGGGGACGCCGATGTCGATCTGCCTCCCTCTTTGCCAACACACGATGTGGCGCTATCACTGCGTGTGTATTTTCGGTCCCTGCGCGGCAGCGCGGCGCTGCGGCGCTTCACTGGTACACCCGATCGCCTTGATCTAGATGCCGGTGTCGTTGACCTGTTGTGTAGGGCAGGGCCGGGCAGGCCGGCCAGGGCGCGGCGCGCGGTTCCGGCGTTATCGCGCTGCGTGTCGCAAGTGTCTTTGGAGCCGCGGCCCCTCGCACGGCACTGCGTTGGCACTGCGTTGGCACTGCGCAGCCTTGGAGCTTCGCGTCAATGGTTAGGCGCGGAAAAGGCGGCTGTCAAGCCGACGAATTTGGTTTGCCAAATGAGCGATTTGGAGACCGCGCGCGTGGGCGACTCACTTCTAGGTCGGCGTCGGCCGGCCGTTTGACGGCCTCGGCCGCCTCGCCATGTGTCCGGTACTCTGGCCGCGAGGCCCGCGAGTCCACCCCTTCGGCGACGACTCAGCGCGGATTCGTCACTCGCTGCGCACCGAGGCGCGGGGTCGGGACGACCTGACTCACGACCATCATCACCACGAGTACGACGTGGAGGTGCCGCACTGAGTCAGCCCGGCCGCGCCGCCCTGGGCATGGCGGCATGGCGGCATGAAGGCCAGCCCCGCGGCGACAGTAATACCTTCCGATGAAGACGAAACAATTTCGGCGAACAAGCCGCGCTCGCCGCGCTGCGCCGCCCAGACCGTGCCCTCGCGGCCCAGTTCGCTGGAACTAGAAGGCGTCGTGTAAACGGCGGTGCGGGGCGGGGCGGTGTCGCGAAGCGCAGTGCCCCGCAGTGCCCCGCAGTGCCCCGCAGTGCTCCCCAGCGCCCATGCGTCACTCTGGGAACCTCGCACCTCTCGCTCTGCCCGCCAATGATGGTGGTTCGCGAGAAAATGAGCGAAGGCCCGGTTTGCTAGGAAACGCGCGTTGCTCCCGAAGCCTGCCGCCGGGCCACACTCTGTAGGGGTGACGTCTTGTGCCAGGGAGCGCAGGAAAGTGTCTCGGTCCCGCTCGCCTGCGCGTCGCAGGGAGAAGGAGAGACAGAGACGCGCCAACCCGTTACTTGGCAGAAAAAGCAGGGAAGCGGGCGTATTCCCGAGCGGGACGCAAACAGCTAGAAGCACAGAATAGAGCGATCGGAATAGAATAGCCAGACAACAACAGCGAGAGCCTGACCTTGTTATCTCCCTCTCCCGAGGGCCCGTTGCCGGCGTTGCCTGCAACGACAGTCTATCCCTGTCTCTTTCTGCCGTCGGGAAACAGCGCGGCGGCTGCATTGCGATGCAACGGGGCCGCACGACCACGCTCGCACGCACGTGCGTATGAAAAATTAAGCAGCCCAAAATGCGGCACGACGTTTCGACAGTGGCGTGGCGGCGTGCGTGCAGGGCAGTGCAGGGCAGTGCAGGGCAGTGCAGGGCAGGGCGACGTCCCGCGCCCCGCGGCCGCCTCCACGGTCGTGTCTCCGGTCGGCTTGTCTCTGATGGATTATGCTATCCCTTTTTGCACTTTCCTGATTTCCAAACACCAGCCGTGATGCCTGTTTTGAATGCAAAGAGCGAGCAAGAGGCCGTCACGGCCAATATCGCGACGGCTTGATACGGCCTCGCGACTCCCAGCAAGCGGTTCCGCCGCGCGGTCTCCCTCGCGCACGCATGCGGCGCCTCGAAGGGGTGCGAGAGAGACAGGGCGGCGGAAAACTGCGGAATCGCCCTTCGGGTCGCCGGGCGGTCGTCGGGCGGTCGCCCTCGCCGCGCCGACTGGACTGGGCTTATTAAGGTCGACCCATCGGCCCATCGGGTGGGCTTAACGAGAACGAGAGCCACCGGAAAAGCGACAGTCGTAAAAAGAGCGACGCGGCCCGGAACGCTGGAAACGCTGGAACAGGCTGCGATACTTATCGCTCTCCAAAGTCGACTTTCCATTTTCGCCTCCCATTTCCAGCTTCCAGCCCGCCAGCAGCCGTACCGGGCCGATTTCGCCGCGGGCCCATCGGTGCGGCGCCCCGTGCGGTGCGCGGTGGCGCTGTCATTGCCTCCTCCTCCTCCTTCTTCTTCTTCTTCTCCTCCGTTTAGTCGTAATGGACGCGCGCTTCCGGGACGCGGTGCACCTATTCGCGCAGATTACAACTCGCGCATAAAATTTATGCCCGCGATGTTGCAGCGGGGCGGCTGGCTAGTGAGTCCCCGGCGGTGTCCTGCAGCGACATGCGGTCCCTGCGGTGTAGTGGTCGCGGCCCACAAGAGTGGCGGCGCGGCGTGTGAACCGGCCCGGGGGAGGGGGAGAAGGGGGAGGGGCCAGGCCATAAACGGGGCATCGAATCTCGCCATGTCGCGGCGCCTTGAAGAGCGCCGCCACGCCGATGACGTCACCGACAGCCGCACCAGGATGAGAACCGAGCCGGCCATCCGTCAGGCGGGCGAAGCGGCGAGGCACTGTGAGGCGGTCGCCCGAAATCCTAGATGCACCCACATGCTCCGTTGTTGTTGTGCCGGATGCGCGGCCTGTCGGCGAGGAGACGCCGTTGGACGGCTTTCCAATCACCGTCGTGATGGAGAGGCGCTCATTGACGCCGTCCTCGTCACCCACCAGGCCCACCACGCCCACCGCGCCCACCACCACGTCCCCGCCGCGTCGAGGGCCGCGTGGCTCGGCCGGCCGGCAGTGGGGCGGACGAGTGTTCCCCGCCACGCGCCGCCCTGGCGCCGCCCTGCTTCCGTCACGCTGCAGGCCCGGCACGCCGCGGGCGTGACGTCACGGCCGTGCGAATCGCCCGCTTGATGTATTGACAGAACCGAACCGTGATGCAACGACGACGTCGGCGACGTACGTCGCGCATCCTCGCCCCGCCGCCCCCCGCGTGCACCGCGCACGCCGGCGTGTTGTCAAACAGAACTAACTCGCTGCTTCTGGCTTGTTGCAGGTCGGTGAATTCTCTCGGCTGAGTGAGTGAGTACGGCACACGTGCTGCGGGGCGCTTGCGGCGCGCTGCGCTGGGGGTCCGTTGCGTAAGTCGACTATCGGTTCGCGGTGTGGCCGCGGTGGAGGCGCCCTGCCCCCGCCACGGCCAGAGGTGTTCGATTCCCTCGAGAATGATGGCGGTGGACTGTGTAGGTGTACGTGCGCTTGGGGCTACCATTAGGCCCGAAGCCTGGTATACTCAGTCTGGTCACGGGCCGGCGACCACGGCGACCACGGCGAGGACATGAGGAGCTCTGCATCTCCGAATACCCGCACGTCCGCGACCACCGTCCGCCTCAGACGTCGCACGTCCGCCGCTCCGGCGCGCGCACTGTACTTGACTCCCGGGGCGAGGCACGGCGGCCGCGGCCCGTGCTCCGTCTCTCTCGCACTCACGAGGCGCACCGCCGGGGAAGACACTATCTCCACCTGCGCCGTCCCGGCCCTCACCCACTTGTTGGGTCTATCTGCCCTGCTGCGCAACGCTAGGCGGGGCGCCCAGGACCGGCCCGCTGGACGTCTGCGAGTGTCTCGGCGTCGCCGCCACAGCGGCGACAAACACTCGTCTCCCTCCGCTGCTCCGCCTTGCTCCGCCTCCCTCCGCCTCCTCAGGGTTCAAATACCTGGCGGCCACTGTAACGAGCGGCTGCCCGGCCCCCTGACGGCGGGCACGGTGACGTCACAGCGGAAGCTCCCGTTGTTTGCGAAAATCCAAATGGACCGCCTGCCTGCCTTCGGCTGCCTACCCGTGCGCGCAGCACGGAGCGGGGACCCGTGTTTTGGAAGGCGGTCGTCGTGGGAGGGGACCCTGGGGATGCCTGGGGCCCTGTTTGAATGGGATGTGCTAACCAGGGTCCACACAGCGAGTACCGCACGGACCGCCAGTGGACCGCGCCGCGCCGCGACTCGCGCACAATTAGGCCCCGGGCAGGTCTAATATTTAGCCAGTCTCGTGACCATTTTCCTGGGCGCCTCGCGTGACTGTGGCTCTTTAGTCGCTCTGTCCCTCTCGCACTCGTTGGGCGCCCCGTAGGGGTGCGAGAGAGACAGAGCGACGGAGCCCTGTTCGGACCCTCAAGGGCCTGGCCGAGGGCCTGGCCAGGTGTTCGGCTCTGCCCTGGAGAGAAACCACCTCGCGGCTCGCACTGGCTGACTGGCTCGCTGGAGCCCTGCCCTGGCCGTGCCTGGGTGCTGCCAGGCTAGGTGCCCTCCGCTGATGCAATGAACGGGGTCCGCGACCTGGCGGCCTAGCGGCCCGGCGGCCTGGCACAGAACACGCACTGCTTGTAGTTGGTTGGCGGTCTGCCTTCCCGCTGCACCCTCTCCGTTCTTTTCAGCGAAAGGCGATTCCTTTTTGTGGCCGCGTTCTTTTTTTCTGTAGCCGCCGCGCTGCAAATGGGCATGCATTGATGCGTGCATTGATGCAGCCCGGGGCAGGTCGCGGCGCGGGGGCGGGCGCGGGGGCGTGGCCCTGGCGTGCATGCATGCGGGCGTCCCCCCACCACCTGTCACCTGTCTGCTGGATAGCTGTCTGTCTGCCTGTTTGTCTGCCTGCCCGTCTACCTACCTGTCTGTCTGTCTGTCTGTCTGTCTGTCTGTCTGTCTGTCTGTCTGTCTGTCTGTCTGTCTGTCTGTCGTTGGTCTTATCCAGCCTTATCGTCCGGCTTAACGCCCTGGTCTTCCATCCGCTGCGATCGACACGCGCGTGCTGTGCGTGCTGGGCGTGCTGGCACGGCCGTGCTGCCGGGGCTGTGCGCCCCGTGCCGGCGTGCCGGCGTGCCTTCGTGCCGTTGGGGCGTTGGGCTGCCGGCTGGCTGGGCTGGCCGGGCACGCTGCTTGGCGCGCTTGGCGCTCGCTGGGTCTGGCTGGGTCTGGCCAGGCGGCGTGGCTCGACGCGACTCAGTCAGTGAAGCCGAAGCCAGCGGCCCGGGCCCGGCACACCACGCGGCAGCCGGCAGACACGACGACACGACGGCACGGCACAGTGTGCCACACACGCCAGCCATAGCGTTCCGCGCGTTCGGCCCGGCCGCCCGGCCAGCCAGTTCCACGTCGAGGAGTGCCTCGCGCAGGTCGTGGCCGCGCTCTCCGCGCCGCAGCAGACGACGCACGCGTTGACAACCGCGCCCGCGTTTCGCTCCAGCCGTGTTTGTTATCGAGTGGCATTGGACTTTGCTATCGGCGCGGCACTGCCACGGCACTGCCCAAGGATTAACCCCGCCCTGCCGCCGTGTGAGTGAGAGTGAGACGGCGGCGCAGCTCGTCTTCATTGGCGCTGCAGCGCTCTGTCAATGTGATTCATTGTGTCTCGCCGGGCCGCCAATCGCATCGTCGCATCGAATCGAGCGCGGAATCGCCGGCAAGGCGTGCCAAGGCGACTGCCAGTGGAGTGGACGGCCCTCGATTTGGGTCGACGGCACGCGCGTAATTTCGAAATGCATCAATGAAACAAATGAATGGAGTGGAAGTGGCGATCGGCGTGCGCGATGTGCGCGATCGGTTGGCGGCCTGGACTGGACTGCATGCCCCTGCATAGTGTGTTGGTTGTTGACATGCGCGGCCTCGCCGGCCGGAATCCCCAAAGCGCCCCGTTTTGCATATCAACCGCGGCGTAGCGGAAGGTGCCTCGGTGCCTAGCTGGCGGCCTTCCCTGGGCCGGGACTGCCGTGGGTGGACGGACCGCCACCCGCGGCCAGGACGCCGTCGAGGACGAGCGGACGAGGTTCGCGATGTCCACGCGGTGGGCGGGCTTTCTCCTGGACGCCCCCTTTGCCCTCACCGCCTTGCCGTCCCGTTTCATCTGTAGCGACGCCCGCTTGCCGGCTGCAACCCGCGTTATGGGGCCCCGCCGCCTCGCCGGCCGCTGCGGTTTTGACGGCTGCTGCTCCGCTGCGTTCCGGAATCCGCGCGCGGGAAGCCTTTGGCCGCTCGTGACGCGGGGCCGTTGGCCGGGCCGGCCGCTGGCCGCTGGCCGCGCAGCAGGAAGGAAGCCTCCATGTTGATGCGGTGGCTGGGAGCCGCTCGCTCCGCGGCCCGGCGGCCCGGCAGCTTGGCGGCTCCCTCGCTGCTCATCGGATTTGATATTCGGCGAGATTCCTCGGAAGCCGGTGCCGCTGGCAGCCCCTGGCCGCCCCTGGCCAGGTTCATCGACTCGCGCGTGGCGCCGCACCGCACCGCACCGCGCGAGGCTGGCTGGTTTCACGGATCACACGGTGGCGAGGCGACCCCGCGAAATGCATTCCGTTCCCGATCCAATCGATGCGCCATGTTTTCTTTCCGCAAGAGATTTGCCAATCGAGTTTGAATTTCTTTTCGTTGCCGCACCTCTTTGCCTCCCGGGTGCACTCGCACTCTCTCACACACCTCCCCTCCCCCTCCCCCCACGCCCCGGCTTCCTCCCACGCCTCCAGCCACGTCGGACCTGACAGCGCCGCGGCCAGCCAGCCCCAAATGCAGTGTCAGCCTGCCCAGCTTTCACCGCGCGTGCGTGTGTGTTGGTGAGCGTGTGTGTGCGCGGTACGCCCCGCCTCCGCGATGCGCCGCCACCGCCACAAGGCATGTTCCGGCTGGCGGGGCGGGGCGGTGGCGTGGGCGCCGAGGATGGCACGCCGGCACGGCACGGCCCCGAACACTCTCGCCGAACCTGCTGCAGGCCGAGGCTGTGGCCACCAGGGCCTCGCCGCGTCGCCTCGTTCGCGAACGTCCTCTGGAGCGCGGGCACCTCGTCAGGCGATCCACGAAGCGGCCGCAACTTGGGTTCCCTGAAACCCTAGACGCTAGACCGGCTCAGCGCGCGCCGCGCGGGGTGTCCATGGTGCCGATACTTTTATGACGGCCCTCTCCGCCGGGAACGAGAGCCGGAAAGGAATAAAGAAATCCGGACTGCAAGTTTGTCGCGGCACCGCCGCGTCACGCGTCCTGTCACGACCAGGGCGGTCACGTCACGTCGCGTCCCGTGTGTCGGCCTGCCTGCGCGACTGCGCGTGCCTGAATCAAAGTACACAGCTCGCGTTTCGGGGAACGCTAGTGTCGTGGCGGCGCGGCGTGGCGCCTTTCGAACCCAGTTCGTACACAGGAGCGTGGCATGGCGCGGCCGGGACGTCAGCACGGTGGCGGGGCGGGGCGGGGCGGGGCTGGGCCCGCAGGAAGGCGGAAGGGAGACGAGGACGCCTTCACGCGCCGCCTCGAGTAGTGCCTGCCTGCGCAAAATAGGCTGCCTGAGGCGGAAGTACGGCGGGAAAGAGAGAGAGAGAGATGCGCGCAGAAACTGACTGACTCTGGGCCAAAGCGCTGCTCAGCTGCTGCCGCCAATCCGTCATCGTCCGCTTGCTCTCCCGATTGATTATTCCCGTTACCGTTCCTTGTTCTTCCCCTACACCGTCAGGGCACCGCCAGGGCACCGGCCAATCCTGTTAAGCCGGCACGTGGGAGGCCAAGAAGTGCCCCAGCTTGGACAACGCCCTGCAGAAACACAAACGCACACACGGCACACTCACACAGACGCACACTGACATGCACGCACACTCACACTCGCGCTGGCTCATCAATCTTATCTCATTCCCCCGCTTTTATCCGCGCCCCGTCCTCGTCCCACATATTCGTCTCTCTCTCTCTCTTTCGCGTTGTTCGCCGAAAGTGAATGGGGCGAAAGCAGACGGGCGAAAAGCCTCCCAATCAGCGACACTGTAGTGGCAGCAGTTTGAAATGTTGCGGGCGAGGCGGGTGGTGTGCGCGGGGCACTCCCTGGAGTCTCCAGAGAACAGTGGGCGGCTTGTCGCGCAGCTGTCATTTTCGTTTTCCGGTCTAATAAATTCAAACTATAATGTAATTTGAGGGAGACTGTTGTCGCACTCTCTGTCTGCGCCTAGTGAGTGGCTTCAAGCGAGCGAGTAGGCTTTGCTAAGCCTCTAGAAAGTTTCTAGTGATCCAGCGAGCACCGTCCTCGACGAGCGTCCTAGCCAGCCTCCTTGAGCCTTTAGCTGAGGCCTGGGTCCAGGAGAGAGGTGCTGGGGGTAACGTTCCCCGCCCGTCAAAGATAATGAATCAAAACGAGAAACGAGAAGGGAGCGACTGCCTGAATGCGTGGTAGTCAAGAAGTTGATTGTGTTTCACCTTCCAAACGATGGGTTTCTTGAGCATCAAATTTCGGCGGCTATGAACCACTCTGTTTTAAATTTCAACCTGACTTTTGTTCATAAAAAAAATGAAATTCGGCTCCGGAGCTCTTTTGTGTTATCTATCACATAATCGGCGAGTGGCAGCTGACTGCCCCGCTGTCCACGCGTCTCCGGCGAGCTAGTTTTAGGTAAACACACCGTTTCCCGCGTGCGGTCTGGCCGCCCCTGGCCGCCCCGCCGGCCTGTGCGATTCGGGGGCTCTATCTTTTCGAGATGGCCGCGGATTGGGGCGTTTCGACCGCTCGGCACCGCGGGACGTGGGGCTGTTGTTTTCGGCCGGGCGCCACTCGCGGGGCTGGGAAGCTGGAGCTGGAGTGTCAAGCGCCGCGGGGGCGCTCACACACACACACACACACACACACACACACACTCACTCACTCACTCACTCACACACACACACACACACACGTGGAGAACACGTCCAGAATGAGTTTGCCGATGCATCGGCGCAGCGGAAACAAACAGTGCGGCGGATGGCAGCCGATGGGAGCCTTGCCAAAGCGGCGTGTTGCGCGTCTTTCTGTGCCGCGTCGCCGCGCCTTCGCATGTCGCACTGCAGACTGATTCCGCGCGCGCGAGCGTCTGTCTCGTCGCCCCGCCTCTCGACGCGGCTCGCCCCACGAGTGCGAGAGAGAGAGGCAGAGCTGCGCTGGAATGGCACTGCGCTGCGCAGCTCGAGGTGTGAAAAAGCAAGACGACTCGTCTGCGTTTGCATATTCATACCTTTCTCTGCAAATATCGCCGTTTCCACTGTTTTGTCGCGTTGACGCGCGCAGTGCCGGCCGCAGTGCTGGCGTGTGTGGCGCGCTCGCACACCAGAAAACAAGGCATGCCAAGTTCGTTTGCTGGAAAGCGAAATAAGGCGAATGCTGTGGCGGTTGGATTGGTCGCCGTGGCCGTAAGGGCGTCGGTCGCGTCAAGCCGCCTTCATCGGGGACTGAATGGAAAGGCAGGCGATTGTCTTTATTGCTGTTTGCTTTCTTGGCCAACCATTTCGGAAAACAAAAAAACGACGACTCTGTCTGATGAGGGAAACGGGCCGCCAGTTTTAACGGCGGCCCGTGGCGCTTTTACGGCGGTCTGCTGGTCTTGTCCATCTCGCGGCGCTCGCGGCGCACGCCACGACCCTCGCTCTGTCTCTCTCGCACCCCGACGGAGCGGCCCGCGCGGGCCCGCGAGTGCGAGAGAGACGGAGTGGCAGCCCTCGCGGCGTCATAGCGGCGCCTCGACGTGCCGTCCATGATGCCCGTGATCTTGGCATCGCTGCCGCCGGCACCGCCGGCTGGCTATTTGGAGGCCAATAAGGGGTCTAATGGATGACGGGCTGTCTGGCCTGGCTCTGCCTGGCTCGGCGAGTCGTCTAGTTAGCGAGGCGGCTGCTCGGCCTAATTGTTGTCGTGCAGATTCCAGAGAGGGCCTCGCCGCCATAACGGGCAGCTTGACCGCGCCGCGGCGCGCAGCCATGGCGCAGCAGCGCGCAGCGCAGCCTTTTTCTGGCTCTGGCGCGCCGCCGGCTCGCGGCTCGCGTCGCTGGAACGGACGCGCGGGGTTAAATCGCCTGCCGGCCGGCTAGGCCGCGGACACAACCGCGTATCCACCACGGCCCGGCCGCGCGACTACGCCGTTGTGGCCGTGCCGGCGTGACCACCCAAATGAGTCACGGCCGTTTTCCGCACGGCGGCACTACGCCGACTACGTCTCGGACCAATCAGCGCGTGTTTTGCCCCTTTCTGACGCATTTGCCGGCCTGGCGGCCTGACGGCCTGACGGCCTGACCTTCCAATCTTTATGGATCGCGCTGCGCTGCTGCGCTCGCTGCACAGTGCGGTCGCGTGGCGTGGCGGCGTGCCGCGGCGTGCCCACCTGCCAACGCCTGTTTACCAACAAAAGACCGCGCCGCCGTTCGGGAGCGCGGCCTGGCGCGGCCTAGCGCCCCGGGCCGCGTATCGCACGCGGTGCCGTGACGCACGCCGCGGTCGGTGGGTCCGCACTGCACGCAGCGGCCAAAGATAGGCGCGGTGGTGGGAAGGGAAGGGTTGCCCACCTCGAGTGATAGTCCGAAGCGCTCCGCCGCAGGTGTTCGTCCAACGCGTCACCACCACGCGCGGCGAGGTGGCGCAGGGGGTGTGTCTGGGCCTTCGGGTCTTCGGGGTGATGTGCTGCCGGCCTTGGCTGGCGCCGGAGTCCCTGTGACGCAAGCCGCTTGTCACTCGATGTCTGCAGCCGCGGCGTGGCCGCGTGGCCCCCACGCTGCGTCCTTCCCCGCCCCCTCCCGGCCCGCGGGGCCCCGCGGCGCGCTATCAGCGGCCGGCCCATCCTTGATGCACCTAGGCCGTGGCCCCGGGACCAGCTTGTCGTCAGTAGTCAGTGCCCTCCCTCGCGCGCCGCCATGCAGACACCGCCGCCTCTGCCTCGTCGCCGACGTGTCGCCGAGCACGGCGCCACCTGAACGAACGCGTCAACGCGAACCAAGCCCCCACCATGGACTGGGACTGCGAGCTGAGGCTGTTCCGCTGGCAGAACGTGGTGCCCCTGCTGCTGCGCCGCGACCCGCCGCCCTGCGGCTCGTACAAGTGCAAGGCGGCGGAGCGGCCGCACCTCGACGAGACCATGCTGGCCGTGGTGGTGACGTCGTGCGCCGTGCTGGCCAGCGTGGCCACCCTGCTGCCGCCCGCGCCGCCCCACGGCACGCCCCACGGCACGCAGCAGGCCCCGCTCGAGCCCCCGTACCCCCGCGTGGCGTCGGTGAGTGCGCGTCGTCCGCCCGCACCTGGGGGAACCTGGGGGAACCTGAGGGAACGGCACCAGGGCGAGGGAAGCACCTGTCGCCACCACGCGCAGGTCGAATGACTCGATGACGTCGGTGAGGTGTTATCAGCAGTGGTTATCGCGCCCATCCCGCGGCCCCGCTGCTCTGCCCGGACAAAGGGCAACGCCGCGCCCCGCGCCCCGCGCCGGGAGGAGCCGGCCGAGTGCGGCGGGCTGCCAATCCTGGTGCTGGCCCATGGCGGCCCATGGCGGCCCATGGCCACAGACACTCCGTACAGCACTTGGAGGGTGTTGGCCGCAACAACAACCAAGGCCCCCGTACCCTCAATTGGCACTAGTGGCAGCGCGTGGCAGGCTGGCGGGCCTGGTCGCGCTGGCCGCGCCCTCGTCGCTGGGGCACTGGGGCCGCAGCGGCGTACCCGATGGCGCTGTGGAGCAGTCGGGGGTAATTTCATTTTGGCGGTGATTGGTCTGGTGGAAACAATGACGAGGCCCGGCAGGTCGCGCCCGCCTGCGGGGGTAGTGTCGCCCAGCAGACTTCCCCGACCGGGCGGGGCGGGGCGGGGCGGGGCGGGGCGGGGCGGGGCGTGCGTCATGGAATCGTGGCGCTCGGTGTCGCCAGCGCGCTGGCCCACATCTTCCCCCTCGGCTTGGCAACGCATGTCGAACAACAACAACACACTGTGCAGCGCGCGCATGGGCTGCACTCTATGACGGGGACCCTTCCAGGTGCAGCATGAGCGGCCATGGCCGTGCCGGCCGGGCCTCAGCAGTCTGAGCTGGACGCCGTCGACGCCGACCTGCTGAGGCCGCCGCCGCCGCCGTCCCCTCCGCCGCCGCTCTTCACGCTGGGGCGCAAGATCCGGCGCTCCACGTCGACGCCGACCCCGCCGCCGGACGACGACGCGGACACGATGCTGGCCGTGCCGCCGCGGCCCTACCAGCAGCAGGGCGGCCGACGGCCGGGGCAGCCGTCGTCGCTCCCCTACCGGCGGCGCTGCTGCGCGGCCTCGCCGACGTCCTCCGCCCCGGAGTCGCCGCAGCGGTCGCGGTCGCCCTCGCCCAGCCCCTGGCTCCTGTCCCCGCTGTCGCCCGGGTACGAGCTGTACCGCCAGTCGCTGGCCGTGCCCGCCTGCTTCGAGTACGGCGAGGCCTCCTCCGACGACCTCTCCTCCGAGTGGGACTCGGACGTCCAGGATGTGACTCCCCTCACGCCCAAGGTGAACCTCCAGGGTGGCTGGTGTAGAGTGTTGTGTGCGTTACAGAACAACGGTGTGGGTCTCAGAGCGCACGACTTATCCTGGGGAACTTCCTTGGGGAGGACGCCGTTTCCTCTCTGGACGTCTTTTGGGGGCGTTGGCCTCGCGCCGCCTCGGCAAGTGAAGTCAGGATGCAGACGAGTGCGTTGGGTTGCCGAGCGTCGGCGCGCAGCCTGCTTGGCCTGCCTGCTGTACCACGGAGGCTGCTCGAGCGCCTGCAAGGACCAGTGTAGGCAACCCAACGCGCGGCCCACCTCGCCGGGCCGTCTTTTCCCGAGCGCTGCAGCTTGAAGTTGTCTCTCGCCTTCTGCCCCTCGGCAATGTGCGGCCGTGCCGATAAGAATGTTTTTGATCCGACTGTACCAGTGTACCACCACCTGCGCCAACAGTTCTCGGCATTCCTTGGCGCCCACGAGGCTACACCGCAAAGCCCCAATCTAGGCGCTCCTCGAATGCACGTACACTGTCTCCTGTTTTTTTGCGCCTTTTCTTACCGCAATTTTGCCCAATTTTTCGTTTAATTTTTTTTGTTGGGTTGGCGGACCCCTGGCGATGGCGATGTACAGGCGCGTTCGGTGGGGCTTATCGAGCGACAAAGGGGACCAAATTGCACCACGCTGCCCGTATCTGTCTATATGTGGTGCTTAATGGGTACAATCGCCGACAAAAGAACTGACCCGCCTCAACTGTCTCTCCCGTTGGTCACATCACGTCAGGAGAGGTTGAGGTGCATGGCGCCCTACGCGACCGCGATCCATGTTGAGCACAAGGCCTGCGGGGCAGTGCGGGGCAGTGCGGGCAACCACCCCTCCCCGGCGACCGCCGCTACATGGTGTGGTGCCTCAAGG
Source organism: Thrips palmi (assembly GCF_012932325.1). Taxonomy (NCBI): domain Eukaryota; kingdom Metazoa; phylum Arthropoda; class Insecta; order Thysanoptera; family Thripidae; genus Thrips; species Thrips palmi. Next base: position 4,492,160 of record NW_023144620.1, on the reverse strand, counting down.
CGTGGCTCGGGAGGGGCCCAGTGTAGGCGGGCGCAGCTCACACGTTCCTCTTCTTGAAGTGCGTATTCCTCCTTAGGGGCTCGAATCAAACGCATGGGGGTACCGACAGATTCCTCGTTCGAAGGGCGATCGGTTGGTGCCGTCGCGTGTTCGATTTGCGTCCGCCCCGCGTCCATAGTCGCGTCCGCCTAATCCGGTCTTCTCGCTCACTACGCCGTGTGGACTCTCCGAGTCCAGCGCGACTTGCCGCGGCTGTACGCGGGGGCTGTTTGCCGCGATGTCGCCTTATCGCCGCGCTATCGCCAATGGCCGTTGTTCCAATGTCCCGATCCAGACGCGGGCGATGCGCCGTCGCCGTGCAGTCCTTCTAGCGCCACCGCCTCGCAGCCGCTGGCGGGGTTGCGGTGCGTAACGCCTAACCTAACGGTCGAGTTGCCGTAGTCCTCGGCTCGTAACCTCTGCCCTCCGATCCGGCGACCTCGGACCCCTCGGACTCCGTAATCCGAGCCCCTGAACGGCCGAGGTGCCGGGTGAAAGCATCGCGCTGTAATCTGGCGCCCGCCTCGGATAAACTCTTCTTTTGTTTGTTTCCGCCGGCCTGGATAAGCGACCGGCGGATGGTCCGAATTCGATGAATGGATACCAAGGCGAGGCGTGTAATTGGACGCGGAGATTGGGGCCCAGTGTCGGGGCAGTCCGAACCGATGACCCGCGAGGCCCCGCCAGCACCGCGGGGCCGCGTCCGGGGCCGCGTTGTTGCGCGGCGACGGGCACGCGCGGTACGCGTGGGGCTGGCGGGGCTGGCGGGGCTCACTCGGCGGCACCGGTGCAAAGGGCTGCCGGCTTTATCGCAGGGGAAGGGACCGAAATAGCAGGGCGTGCAAACTCGATGGCCATTTTTCGAGTTTTATTTCGGAACGGCGAGAGACATAAACGTGCGGGATGATTTTTTTGACATTGAATTTCGAAATTTGTAGGCGTAACAGGACTCATTTTAAAGCGTCCGAGTGTGTTATCGAAAGAAAGCATTGGGGTCACAACGCTGATAAATGCCTTCCCCCTCAATTTTTTTTTTTCAACCAAAAACCAAAGGTATTGTTTTTTGCAACATTTTTTTTTCACTGAACGAATAACCCAGTGTAGCTGCAAGCGCTCCAGCCAGGGTAGCGCCGCTTCCATTCCGGTAAGCCTTTTTTCTGGGCTGCAGTGTGCTAGCGGTGCTAGCTGCGCTCCGTGTCGTGACGTCACGTCCGGCACGTCCGCGCCGTTTCCTCCGCGTTGCGTTGCGTATGGCGCGGCGCGCGCCGAGCGGGGACGTTTAAAAATAAAGCCTCTGCGCGCGCAATCGCTGACTAATCGATCCTGACATGGATTCGATGTTCATGACTTCCTACTTATCGAGTGCCTGCTCCTGAACTTTGTCGGGCGAGGCCCTGGGCCTGGGCCGCCGCCGGCCGCCGCGGTGCCCGTTCGAGTCGTCAACCCATTGGTGGCGTCCGAGTGCGCAGAGATAACTATGTGCTTCGTAGTTTCCACCGAAAACCTCCGTGTCTTTTTCGTAGCGGTACCGACTAGTCGTTAGGAGCCTGACGTGGTGCGGCGCACCGCGGCGCACCGCGGACTCGGCCGTGACACGCGGTGCAACACTCGGAACCGGAACTTGACGCGCATCGGCCGTGACACGCGGTGCAACACTCGGAACCGGAACTTGACGCGCATCGGCCGCCTCACGTGGCGAATCAAATTCGGCCAAGAATAAACCACCCCGGACTTACTAGGCGTGGCTCTGGTGACTGGCAGGCTCAGGGAAACACAGTGACACGACGGGGCGGGGCGCCGTGACGTCAATGCGCCGCCCCATTACCAGCCGCGTCGTGCGGTGCCCGAAATTCCCAATCACGCGCGTGCTCTTGGCCCACATTCTCCGTGCGTGTGCCGCCGTGACGCACCGTCGCTCTGTCCCTCTCGCACTCGCGGCGCGCGCCGTGGCGAAAGAGACAGCGCCGGGATGACCGGCCTGCTGGAGAGCGCCGTCCGCCGCGGTCCGCGCGGACCCTCACTGCGGCTCGAAATAGCCGCGGTGCAACCTCCAGAATGTGGGTGCCGATGCGCGTCACAAGCCCGCCGCCGCCTAACCAAGTCAGTGCGTGGCGATGCGTCGCAGTGCGTCGCAGTGCGTCGCGCAGCTTGGCCGAGACGCAGAGCGCCTCCAAATTAGAGCACGCTTATCTGGCCGTCCGGAGCCCTTGGCTGCCAGCTCGGCCAGCCGGCCGCCGCCAGCACGGGGACGCCATGCGTAATCCTGTGCACGGCGGCCCGCCGCGGCGTGGCTCGCCGAACCCGATTGGAGCGGGTTGGGCTGGGTTTGTTTTGGGTTGCGTAAGCCTTGGCGGGCATCTCGGCGTGCTCGCGGCCCGATAACCCTCGCCGTCGTCCTCCGGCCGCGCCGCCCCGCGCGCACCTTTGGCCGTCGCCGTGCACTTTGGCGGAAAGCGGCACTAAAATTAGCCATGCCGATCTGGTTCGGCCCGGTGTGGCCCGGTGCGCCGAACAGCGAGAGTGCGAACAGGCCGTTGCTCGGATTTCTGCAAGTCATGCCGCCCTGCACGATGCATTATGCAGCAGCACGCGCATAACTCGCAGCAGGCAGGGCCGGGCGGCACGGGGTGGCGCTCGAAGAGTGTGGTGGACCTCGAGCTGGAATGGCCCCCGGCCGTCCCTGGCCGCCCCTGGCCGCCCCTGGCGGTGTGGACCCTCGCGGAGGTCACTGTTCGCGGGGCACTGAACGGACGCGTGCTTTCATTCCCATGCGGCATTGCTTGACCAGGTGGCCACCCGGCTGAGGACGCCACCTGTCGGCAACTCTACCTCTCGAGCGCCGCCCTGCCGCCTCGCTTTTATCGGCTGTCACCTTGTTGACGGGGCGGGCCTGTTATCGGCGTGGACGCATGGACCGAAATCCGACTCGCACATAAAAATAATCACCACGTCCGAATTTGGGAGTGAGCGAGTGTTTTCGTCGCGTGGCGCTATTGGCTCTGCCGGCGAGGTTTTGTTTTGATCCGCGGCGTGAAAACAGCCTCGTTAGCGAGTCGGACGCTAGGCAAACGAGGCGCTCCTTCGAAACAGGAACATCGCCCACTTGAGGCTGTAAGGAGTGATCCTTGGAACGCGGCCACCTGCACAATCTTCGTCCACGAAGTCCTGCGAACGCAACATTCGTTCGTTAGAAGCCAATCGGTAGGAAAGTCACTGCCGATTGACTCACCGCCACTTGAAGTAAGAGGCTGTTTGGCACCGGATCCCCAAAGCATTTGTTTGAAAGGAAATTTTATATATTGTGAGAGGGTTTTTCATTTTGTTGTTTTGAAATTTGAACGTGACATGTCCGTAGAGGCCCGAGTGGCGGTGGGCGTGTTCACTGCCCAGGGCCTCTGAGCGTGATTTGCATGATGGCCCCGCCACCCTTCTCCCGTGATGTCACGAGAGAGAGAGAGGAGGGCGCCGTGCCACGCCGTGCCACGCCGTGCCACGCCAGCCGCTGCCGGGCTGCGCGCTCCCAGGCAGATAATGAAGCTGCTCGGTAATCCCGAGTGTGTTTCTTCACCTCGAATGGAGGGGAACCACGCAGGCGCGGGGACAACTGCTCTGCAATTATTTTAACGGTCACTTTTTACGCGCTGGCGTGGCGCGCAGACTGCGTGGAGCTATACATTTCTTTGCTCCAGGGAGAAAGAAGCGCCCCTCTTACATTTTGTGACTGGGAACCCCCGCGGCCAGCGCATGCTCCATGCTGGGAAACGCCGAGTGGTGGAAGTCGGTGGACGTGTGCGTGCCCGATTGGGGCGATGTTGAATGCTGGTCTCGCGGCCACGGACCATCGTGACCCAATGGGTCTTGGCCGAGGTTATCGTAGGCCTGAGCAGGCGGGGGCGGGGCGGGGTGGCTGGGTCGCGGCCCGCGGCCTGCAGGGTCGCGAGCACCGGGCGCTGCGCGTCGCTGCGCTGGTCATCCACCTCAAGGCCCTGATCCCTGACGGCGGCCCCATCCGGCCAATGCAACGGAAGCGCCTGGCCGCTGGCGCCACCTGGCGGAAGTGACGTTGATGTCGTGTTGACGGCGACGTGTTGACGCCGACCCTTCCAGGACGTTCTGCTTTGGTTACAAGGGGACACTGCTGTGCTGCCGCGAATCGGGGAGGCCGTGAGTCACCGAGTGACGCTGGTACCGCACCACGCGCTGCGGAGCGCCGTGACTTGCCACAAAGTGACTTGCTTTCGGCCGCGGGGTCACGGAGTCACCGGCTACCTGGCGCTGCGCGTGGGTGTGTGTCCGTGTCCCTTGTCGCCGCCAGGCCCGCTGTCCGCCACGCGCGTTAAAAGCCACGAGCTCGAAGTGGGCGACATCGTGGAGGGGTTCTAGAAGGCCGCGGCATGGCCTGTTCGACGAGTGGTGTGCCGGGGGCTGGCGGGCTGGCCGATGACGGGCGGCCCGGGGCGATATAAACAAATAACGCTACCACAGCAGCAGCAGCAGCTACCCCCGCCACCGCCATCCTGGCCTGCTCCTGCCGCTGCCGCCGCCGATGCGCTGGTCGGGGTTCGGCTGTTCGTCGCGTCACGGCTGTGCGGCGCGCTACAGTGGCTCTGCCTGCTGACTGCTCTCCGCGCGGCACCGCGGCTCCGCGGCCGCAGGCAGGCCCCAGCCCAGCCCCTCGCCGGGCGCAGGCACACTCGCTCTAGCGGCCGCCTCGCGAGAAGACGCCGCGACCGCCAGCACCGCCCCAGCACAGCACGCGCCGCCCACGCGCACCGCGGACTTACAGTGAACAGGATACCCTAGTGCTTGACCACCGCCAGCTCCACCAGCGCCGCCATGGTGGCGCCCGTGGTCCGCAAGAGGACCGTGATACCCTTGGGCCCCAGCGGCCCCCAGCGGCCCGCCGGCCACGGCCACGGCGTGCTCCGCTCCAACAACGTGATCGGCGCGAGGAGGCGCAGGCTTTCGGTAGGCAGTTCTGCTGCGGCAGCATCTTCAACTTGAGCTCGGCCAGCTAGGCCATTGGCGCTTTGCGGGGCTCTCTCCGGGACTCTTATGTTTATTTTGTGAAACGGCACTGGACTAGTACATTCCTCTTGAACGGGATCGCAGTGTTCTGAATTTCGTCATTCTGCCGACGGTTAGAAGTTATGGGTTGTGTACGTTGTCTGCGAAAAATACTGCTGTAAGATACACCAAGACACTTTGTCATGTGTAGTGATCCTCGCGAGGTTGTGCGTCATGGGGACCGTGGACCAGGTTCGTTCATCTCGGCGAGAAGCAGGAGAGTGTGTTGTTGGATGGTGGACGCGGCGACGCGGCGTGTCGGTGCACTGGCACTGGCCGCCACGCCACTGGCATAGAGGGCTGCCACCGCCACGCCGTTGGCGGAGGGAGGACCACGCGAGCAGCGCGGGCAGCGCGGGCATCGTGTCCTGTTGGGAACCACAATCTGCTCGACCTTATTTTCCATCGCCAATTAATCTGCATTGTACGAAGGGTGTTATCGCTGGCCGGGGTCGGAAACCCGTAAGCCCTGCCGTGCCGTGCTGTGCGTGGGCTAAGGCCCTGCTCGGCGCTGCCAAATTTTATCAGTCAATTTTGCAGTCGATGCTCTTTTTCTGAAGCAAAGTGGAGGATTATAAAAAGGAGAGCGACCGCCTTGGCGCTGACCCGCGAACCGCGAAGGCAGCAAAGACTCGCAAAGGCTAGCCCGATGGCCAGGCTTATGCAATGATGGCTTGCATCCTGACCCGGCGATAACGATTTCCCAAGCGGGCGATACCACGGTGGTACTACCTTTGGCAGTACTCTATTTCGGAGAGCGCTCATTAATAAAGCAGGAGGTTTGGGGGCACGGGGCCACCTCCAAGTCCGCCGGCAAGTCCACCGCGCGGGTAGCTTTCTCCCTACGAGGCGTGGGCGCGGCGCAAAGCTCGGCCATGACTTGCGGTGTGGTTGTGTGTGAGAGTGTGTCGGTGTGTTTGTTTAGTGCGGCTTCGTTTTGCACACGGCGCCAGCCTTTACTGCGGTTTTGTTTTTCCTCCGCGTTGAGAAATGATCGCCATTTTTTACGACGGCCAGTCAAAACACTCACCTGGCGCGTGCCGTGCCCGGTGGCGTGGAGAGTGCGACGCGCACTGGCGTGACGCTTGCCCACTTGACCGTTCTCTGACCCTCGGCCTCTGTATGTTGCAGCCCTCTGGCTGGAGGAAGATCCGGAACATCGTCACCTGGTCGCCCTTCGTCCAGAACTACAAGAACCAGCAGTACTTCTGGGTGCAGCTCGCCGGACACCAAGGTGAGGAGAGGAGCTTGATTCGTGCCGCTTGTCCAGCACTCCGCGCACCCTTGACGGCCTGCCTGTCCCGGTGCTCCGCCCCTGCCCTCATTCCGCGTGCATGCAACAGCGTCGCGGTGGTGCACAGTGGGCCAGAAGACCGGTGGAGGCGGCCAAAACTCTAGACGCGTTTTGAGCTCCAGAGTCGCTAAAAGGGACTCGAACCGAACGTGTGACCCCACCAATGGATTGCTCCCCGGACGAGGAGAGTGGTGTGTGGCCTGTGTGGTGTCGGCCCGTCGGCCACGCGGGGGGCGGGCCGGGCCGGGCCGTCCGCCTGACGCAGCGACGCAGCCCCGCGACGGCGTGGACGTGTCTGGCCGCGTCTGACGCACCACCGCCTGGAGAAGGGAGGGGGGCGTGCGTGCCGCTCGAGGTGTAGACCCCTAGGCCTGTGACAAAGACACACCCACCCTGGGCGGGCTCTAATTTAAGTTCGAGCATGCCGAAACTTCGGTATTGTTTCTGGCTAACCACCTCACCACCCCCCACTCAGCGGAGTAACCACCCCGCATGTTGTATTTTTTTGCAACTAGCAATCGACCACGCGCCCCTGCGCCATGTCGCTCTATCATCTTTCTGGGAATAAGTGTCCCCACTGCTGGGTGCATTCCCTAGCCGGGCCTGCATGCTGCCGCCACGGGGTCGTGTGTGGGAGACACACTCGCGGTGGTCGCGTCACGACGGTACCGCGTACTAGAGTAGTGCGAGTGCGTCAGCAGGCGTCAGCGTGCCCAACTGACGCAGACGCTCCTCAAAAGAGTCGTTGGCTTCGGCCTTTTCGGTGGTCTCGGAGTCGCCCGTCCCTGCCCGTCCCTGCCCGGGAGGGACTGCGGGTTGTCCGCCCAGATCCCTATCCACTGTTTTTAAAGCGCGCGCCATAAGTCACGTCGCGAACTCGCGGGGCGCGCCGTTCGAAGCGGTCCCAAGAGGCGGCCGGGGCCTCTGCAAGTCGGCATGCACGTGGATGCCGATGATAAAGTGTCAGAAAGGGAAATTACCGCGACTGGTTTTTGTTTTTGGCGCCGGAATGCGCCAGTACGCCGCACGTCGTACGTAGTACGTGACGTCAGCCGATAGATGTCGCGCCGGTCGGATGCTCCACCTGCTGCCGCGCTGCTTGGCTGCCGCCAAATGAGCTGAGCCGCTGACGTCACCGCGGCTGTTTGTTGAAATGCTGCGGCCAATCGGGTTGAAGGCGTTTTTTATAGAGTGGCATTTGAATTGTTTCAGGCAACTTCCGAGCCGGCCCCACCCCCGGCACCATCCTCAAGAAGGTGTGCACCGCGGAGGAGCTGGCGTTCAAGGCCCTCATGAAGGACATGCTCAAGCCCTACGTGCCCGACTACAAGGGCCAGATCACCTCCGAGGAGGGAGATTGTATCCTTTTCAAACCAGAACATTTCAAATCTTTTTTTTTTTGACACGGCTCTTGAGTGTACGTGTGTACGTGTGTAGTTTTGTGTTATCCATGTCGTGTTTTGCCTTAACTCGTTGATTAGCTTATCTGCACCTGCAAGATCTCCTGAGCGAGTTCAACAAGCCGTGCGTCATGGACTGTAAGATGGGCGTGCGGACGTACCTGGAGGACGAGCTGAACAAGGCGCGCGGCAACCAGAAGCTGCGCAAGGACATGTACGAGAAGATGATCGCCGTCAACCCGGACGAGCCCACCGAGGACGAGCGCAGGGCGGGCGGCGTCACCAAGACGAGGTAAGGGCCGTGGGGGAATCCACCTGGAGAATCCAAGGTGTGCGCGTTGGACGTGCGCTTGGCATGAACACGATGGGCTAGACCAGAATTGCAGTGGCGTGAACGATGCTTGCTTTGCTCCACAGGTACATGGTGTTCCGTGAGACCATGTCGTCGACGGCCACGCTGGGCTTCCGCATCGAGGGCCTCAAGAAGAGCGACGGCCAGTCCAGCAAGGACTTCAAGACGACCAAGGACCGCGAGCAGATCAAGAAGGCGTTCCGGGAGTTCACCCGGGGCTGCCCCCACGCCGTGGTGAGTGTCCTCGGGAGTGGGACCAGCACCCCAAAATGAATCGCCCCTTCTCCAACTGCCCCTTTTCCCACGACCGGGAATTGGAATGCATGGAACCTGGAAGTGCGAAAGCCGTCCGCCAGCCAGGCGTTGAGATTCGTGTCTCGAGCCCCTAGTCAGTGTAGTCGCTGGGTTGGGCTGCTAAGCGCATAATGCGGTCCGAGCCGACACCGGCGGGGAGGGAGGGACGGGTAGCCCGGCGGCGCCTCGCAGCTTTCCGATTCACGCCAGCTTAAGATTTGACGCCGGTTTTTGAGACTTTGCATTTGCTTATCGTGGCGTGTCTCGTGTTGCAGAGCCGATACATCCAGCGACTCCGCGCCATCAAAGCCACGCTCGAGGTGTCCGAGTTCTTCGCGACGCACGAGGTGATTGGCAGCTCGCTGCTGTTCGTGCACGACGCCGACAAGGCCAACATCTGGCTCATCGACTTCGCCAAGTCGCGGCTGCTGCCGCCCGGAGTGGCGCCGATCACGCACAACGCGCCCTGGATCGAGGGCAACCACGAGGACGGCTACCTCATCGGCCTGCGCAACCTCATCGACATCTTCACCGAGATGGAGCTTAGCCCCGAGTCGCCGCCCACGCCGCCGCCCGAGCCGTCCACCTCGTCGTCGTCGTCCTCGGGTTCGGCGCCGTCCTCGGCCCCCGGCTCGGCCGACAGCAGCCCCCCCGACGCGTCGCCGCCGTCCAGCCCGGAAGAGTCCTCGCCGTGCCGAACCGTGCCGAGCCTCAACAGGAAGGACACGCTGGTGGCCCAGGTCGCCGACGAGGAGGCCAAAGAGGACAGCCCGCCGCCGTTTTCGGTGCAGCTGGAGTTGCGGCCGCACCCGGACGCCACCGCCCCCGAGGACGTCGTGCAGAGGCCCCAGCAGCAGCGGCTAGCCGCGGCGCCCGCCCTGCCCGTGCCCGTCCACATCAAGAAGACCGACACGGTGCTGGCGCTGCAGACGCCGGCCGAGGCCGCGGCGCTGGACAGGACAGAGTTGACGTGACCGCGAGCAGTGCGCCGGATAGTCTCCTTTTCCCCTTGTAGACGAGTCGGGCACAGCCTCGGCTCACCGACATGAGCGAGCGGTGCAGAGCGCAGAGCGTTGCCATGGAAGCGCTGCGCGGCGTGGCGTAACAGGGCGTAGCGTCGCACCGATGACGTCACCCGTGACGTGGCTGTGACGTCAGTGCGACATGTGCAGGATGCAACCGGGCAGCTGCCGCAGTGCGGAGCAAGAACTCTCGCGGCTGGCCCGTGTCAGACCGAAAGTATTGAAACCGAGAGTATAGTGTGTGTGAGTGTGTGCGTGTCTGTCTCTGTGAGTGTGTGTGGCGAGGAGTCGAAATCTCAGTGACGCGCGTTGCGGACCCGGGCCGGGAGCAGCGCAACGTTTCGTTGACTTTTATTTCCCAATTAGACTGAATGTGTTGACGGAGTGCGACCGTTGCGTGGCCTGCTGTGCCTGCCCACCGCTGGCTTCATGTGCACTCTTCGTCGAAGTCACAATTTTGTGGGTAATGTCAGGCAATGTGTTGCTGGAAGTGAAGGATTTGCAGTTTTAGTCATGTTCTACGATAGTTATGGCGTATAAGTGTACCAGTGACCTACTAAATAACTTCTGATTTTGATGCAGATTTTATGTCTTTCCTCTGTTTGAAACGACAACTTTTTTTGCATTCTATTAATGTTAAAATTTTAGAATATTTCTGCTACGTTAATAGTATTTTATGTCTTGTGTCGCAAGCCTGTTGAATGGTATTATATTTGTGTTCAATTTTTATGGGCTGAGTTGGTGGTTTTAGTGATGATTTCCAAGTGACTTATAATTTTATTATCACTATAGCCCATGAAATTGCAATTGAAATGAATGATGAATGACCTGTACAATACGGAAGTCACAATGTTACTACTGGGTGAATGTGATCTTCTTAGACCACTTTTATTTAACGTGAGATGACTTGTAGAATAAATGGATCTGTATATATTAAGTCTCATGCAGCAGTTGTAATGCTGCTCTTTAATTTATTTATTATTAAAAAAATCTTCATTTAAATTCTTTATTTGAAATGTTCCTCCAATCTGTGAATTAAAATGTGAAGTTGTACAGAAACTGCAGGGACATCAGATAACATGTCTTGGAATGTTGTTATTCCCTGAAGTGCAGCAAGAAACTAAATGGAGCAAGACCACTAAAGTATGTGTATTCGTACCTGAATTTAACATGTTTGTTACATATGTAATGTTCAATATTAAACACAAAGAAGAAAATTTGTACTGTTCAAAGAGAAATACAACTCTGGTTGGTATTTTGCTGATTTGCCCGATCTGTGTGGATATGTACGTTTATGTGGTTGTTGTAAAGACTGGTTAATAATGTGACATAATAAAGATCTTTACAATATTTTAATTTTCAGTTTGTTGTTTTTGATATTTCTTTAACAATGTATTTTATTTTTGCATAAAATATAAACTAAATAAAGTCAGATGGAAAATAAAATAAATTGCTATCATTTGATCGTGTGTCAAAAGGAGCTGGCCAAGTGCATGGCTTCCAGTATGTTGTGCTGGAGCACGCCCCAATGACTCCTGACACAATTTCGAAGACTATTTCAAACCTAAACAGTCTTTTTCTAGAAGAAAACTGGAATCGTTGTAGAGTTGGAGCATGCGCCAGAAAGGTGGGCAACCCATCGTACGCAGCCTCTTCACCGCACCAGAACTCAGCAAGCGTCACGGGAAAAGTCATTTTTTGTCGCTAATGTTACACGGGTTACACCGCGCCGGGAAGATAGACCACCCTTTTGGCACGTCACAGGGAAGCTACTTTTACACCCACCTCTTCGCAGGCTCGACACATGAGGCCTCGCCTTGAGCTACTTTTCAGTAACAACAATACACACAATTCAAGGTTAAAAATCGCTTACACAAGTCATGATCCTAGTCAGTTCAATTTACTATTCAAAAGCGTCCTACTGAGATATAATTACTAATTCAAACCTATAATCTTAAAATTACGATGAGTATAAATAGTCTTTGTACATAATGACTTTGGTCCATCTCGTTGAGCGACCGTACTGTGGCTTCAATGTCCTTAACCGTCCAGGCTTACACTTTTAGCTAGGCTGGTAAGTCATTATCGAGATAGGTGATGATGAAAAATACACGTTGACTCGCTGCCGTCGGCCAAGGGCCTACAACGGCAGTGCCAATAGGCCGATAGCCGTGCCGGGTAGGCAACCCATCGGGCCCCGGGTCCGAATGGCGATTGCGATGCGCGATGCGCTGGCCGTGGTCGGTCGCTCAGACTTCCCCCGCCTCGGCGCGGGCAAGTATGAAAATGTCAGTTCACGGCTTTTGAAGCCCGATGGTGGGTAGTATGATAAATCGGGCTTAGTTGGATGCTCCGTGCTGGGATGCCTCACAGAGGGAACGGTTTCCGAACGAAGTCCGCCTCCTCTTCCTCCTCGATGGCGGCGGGGACGCCGTCCGCGGGCCTGGAGCGGACCCTGGACCCCGTCAGCTCGGCCAGGATCTCGTCCAGGGTCTTGCCCTTGGTCTCGGGCACCACCAGGGCGATGAACAAGGTGCCGACGGCGGCGATGAAGGTGAACACGAAGAAAGTGCCGCTCTTGCCGAAGGCGGACGCCAAGTTCTGTGGACAGCCGAGTGGTTATCAACAACATGTCATAGCAGCAAAGTTTGAGGCGAGTTTGAAAGCAAATTATATTCCAGTTGGCCCTAGTCCATTGACTGACCGTGAAGAACTTGGTGACGAAGAAGGCCATGAGCCAGTTGGCCCCGCAGGCCACGGACGCCGCCGCCCCCTTGACGCTGGGCGAGAAAACCTCGCTGACGACGCACCAGGGCAGCGGGCCGAGGCCGAGCGAGAAGGCGGTGATGAACACAGCCACGGCCACGAGCGGCAGCCAGGTGATGACCTGCATGCCGTCGGGGTGGACATTGGCCAGGTGGAAGTAGGTGCCCAGCGTGGCCAAGCAGATCGTCATCACGCCGCTGGACAGCAGCAGCAGCACGCGCCGGCCGGCGCGGTCGGCCAGCACCATGGACAGGAACGTGGACGCCACCTGCACCACGCCCATGATGATGTTGCACTGGTCCGGGTCCATCGACGAGCCCGAGGCCTTGAAGATGTCGGACGCGTAGGCGATGACGGCGTTGACGCCGGACAGCTGCTGGGCGGCCATGAGCCCCAGGGCCACCACCATGCCCTTGATGGCCACGCGGGACTTGAACAAGTCCCTGACGCCGGACTTGGTCTGGGCCGACTCCTGGAGCACACAGGTCAATCAGCATCGGGGTGGACTTGAGCGAGAGAAGCTCGCATCGCCCCACTCACCATGATGGAGTGCCTCATGGCGGCCATCTCCTCGCTGACGTCGTACTCCGGGCCGCGCAGCCACTGCAGGGAGGCGCGTGCGCGCTCGGACAGCCCGCGGCTCAGCAGGAACACGGGGGACTCGGGCATGGACCAGAACAGGGCGGCGTACACGACGGGCAGGGCGATGTTGACGTAGGCCAGGTGCACGGGGTTGCGCAGCAGGCCGAGCACGAAGCCCAGCAGCATGCCGACCGTGATCTGGAGCTGGAAGAAGGCGCCCAGCGTGCCGCGCACCGACGGCTCGGCCACCTCGGACACGTACATGCCGGCCACCACGGACACGGCGCCGATGGATATGCCGCCCAGCGCGCGGCCCAGCAGCAGGCACGTCGCGGAGGCGGTGGCGGACATGAGCAGCCAGGACACCACCATGGGCACGGACAGCAGCACCAGCGTGCGCTGCCGGCCCAGCCGGTTGGCCGCCATGCCGGCCACCAAGCTGCCTGCCAAGCCGACACAATTCTGCTTTCAATTTGGTGTTTTCAAACCCCGTTGTCGTCCACTGCTAGGACTGGGTGCTGCACTTCGTTCGCCCCTCGGGCAATCCATTTTAAATCAGTCGCATTTTCACATCAGTAAATGATTGTACTCACCGCCGCAAGCCCCGATCATGAGCATGGAGACGACCCACGAGAAGTGCTCCAACGACAGCATCGCCTGCCCGTCATCCTCCGTGGCGTTAGCGTTGGCCGTGGCGTTGTTGCCCTTCTGCACGAGGTCCGCGGACACAGAGGCCGACCAAGAGAAGTACGTTCCCGCACACAGGGCGCCCAGAGTGGCTGCAAGAGTAATAATATCGAGTCTGATGAATGCTGTGTGACCGCGTGACCGTCGGCACGGGCGCCACCGGGGTTGAGTGGCCCAGGATCCCGATATCGCGAGTTGAGTCGTCGTAGCCGACGCGATGGGGTTTACCGAGGGAGCATCCTGAGGCGCTACGCCGACAGGAGGAAACGACCGTCGCAGGCGCTCGCCCTCCGCAGGAACAGCCGCTGCAGGGAATGGCCGCAAACCGCCCACCACTGCGCTTGGATGTCTAGCTCCCAAACTAGTTACTACGCTAACCTAGGTCGCCACCGCGAGCGTGCGGCGGCTCGGCGCGCGCAGCGCCATCTCGCGGCGACTCGCGGAACCTCGTCCGCGCGCGAGGCCAGTTTGAGCGGTGACAGCTGGAAAGCCATCTTAATTATTATAAATATTAGTGTTTTGCGTCACTGCTATGCATGACCAAATTAAGTTAGGCTTCTGACGAAACCTTGCATTCATCTATAGGAGCAGCTAGCGTAATGTCGCATGGATAGTTCCACTCGACCCCATCTGGGGCACTGCTTCCCAAAATTTAAGTCCGCAAAGGATGGACCTTTCGTCTACTACAGCACCTTTTTCTTTCTCTCTGTTTGGAATGATCTATTGGATTGCTTCGAGATTCTCAGAAATCTGGTTATCGCCGGCTTCTGCCCCGCGCGTCATAGCATCACAGCGGGGGAAAGAGGGGGGGGGGGGGGGGGCAAGGGCAGGCCGGAGCAACTTTGGCGCGCAAACAGTACACTGTCAAAACCTTTCCAATCAAGCCCGATTTTCTTTTTCAAAACTAGGAGGTGTTTGCGATAGCAGCGACGCCAATGTCGGTGAACAAAGCGTCCACAACTGCAGTCGGTTCCTGCAAACGCTGCTCCAGTGCGGCCCGCGATGGACCGCCTGCGCCTGCAGGGTAGGCAACCCAACGTGCGGCGCACATGCAGTCGTGCAGTCAGCCAACTGGTACACTGCTTTTAAGCTCGGCGAAGTTATCGGCTTGGGGCCACCCGCACCAGCCAGCACACCTCCCTCGCCTCAACGACACTGGCGGTTGAAGGGGTTATCTCCCGATTCCCGTACGATTTTCCTAATCTGTTTTTCCTAATCTGATTTTCCTAAGGGACTCGTTTCCGAATGGATACTTTTCCTAAGTCATTTTTCCTAAATCTCAAATTTCCTACGATTTCCTAAAATGTTCCTAATAATGTAAATCAGTAGGAAATTTTTAATCAGGGAGATCACTGGCCACACAAGCTGAACGTCTGAATTTCAGTTACAAATTTGGTTCCAAATTCACAATGGCAGAAATAGTTGGAAAACAATTGCATCCTAATGGATTTCTATACTACACAAAAGGAACTCTGTGAAAGGAAAATTTTATTGGATTTGTAAGCGCGGCAAGACCGAAAAAACGTGTAAAGCAACTGCAATTGAGGGATCCTTTGACTTAACTTAGCATTTAACTAACACTGCTTTCGTAACGTAACATAAGACAATGTTCGCTAAAGGTTAAGTGTGCGGACTTTTGAAAGTACTTCCAAAAGTATATCCACACAAATTCGAGACAACAAAATAATAACTTATCCTTTTGAAAACTTTTTTAAACGTTAAAGGTAATAATTTTAAGTACCCTATGAAAGGTGATATTCAGCTGTATTCCGTTTTAGGAAAAAAAGCTTTAGGAAAAGCGTATTTAGGAAAGCCTGATTAGGAAAATTTGCTTTAGGAAGATTGTCTTCAGGAAAAATACACATTAGGAAAAATGGCTTAGGAAAACTGGGCGGGAACGTATCTCCCCCCTCCCCTCCCCTCCACTCCCCGTCGCCGCAGCGACGCCACCTCGGTCGGACTTAATGTCGCGAACGCAGCGAATGCCACCAGGCAGGCAGACGGCAAGCACTTCGTCTTTCGAAAGGCTGAGCGTCTGAAGGAGACCCCCCAAGGGGAAGGGTTTTGCCACTGGCGTTTATAAATATAGAAGAAATGTTCTTTGAGGCCCCAAGAAAAGTACTGAGGCAATCTCGGCTTATGATTTGAGCGCACACGTAACACCGTCACCACACTGTCGCCAGAATGCAGATATCAACGCGTCGACCTCTCGGCCCCCAACTTGTTGTGACTGCGTTGCTGACGTTTTAACAGCGGCGTAAAATCTGCGCGGACTTGGTGCGTTCGAAATACTGCGCGATTGATACAATAACCGTCCTTCGCGAAAAGGAATCAGTTGACCCCTTACCTGTGAACGCCGCCAAGAACTGCGGCACCTTCCGGGCCTCCGTGGTTGTGGTGACGATGGTGAGGGCGGTGCGGCTGTTCTCCTCGAGGAGGATCTTGCCGGGCCCCTGCACCAGGCGGGTGGCTGCGGGGCAGAGAGCACACGAGGTCAAGCACTGGCGTCGGCAGCCGGGGCCCAGCGAGCCGTTTCCGAGAGCGTTTCGTCGCCCTGTCTCTCTCGCACCCCGTGCGACGGAGACGGCGAAGCGTCTTTCGGAATCAGTCTGCTGGGCGTTGGCAGAGCTCTGCGGATTCACGTTTTGGCTTCACGTTGGCGTTCTCCAGCGAGCCGCGGCGGCCGGGGCAAGGGCGGTGTTTGACGGGCGGCTGCTGCGCGGGGCACAGGTGGGTGGCGGACCCCCGGCGCGCGCGCAGCCCCTGGCGCAGCCCCTGCCGCAGCCCGTGGTGCGGCACGCGCATCTTGGCGGCGCCGGCGACGAAGTGCCGCGGAACCCAAAAGCCGAATCGCCGCGGCGGCGGCAAAGAAACGACTGCTTCGGGAAACTCGAAACAGCCGCGCACGAAAAGAGTGGCGGTCGTGCAGTACACTGTCACGCACTACCACGCGTGCGGCGAGCTGATACGACGCGGCACTGAAAAAGGCGGCCTTCATGCTCAATGTTTTGACGTATTGACGCCCAAGGCCGGCCAAGGCCGCGAGCCACTGCCGGACGCTCGATTTGATATCCTTTACAGACTTGGCATATCGTAATTGACAGGCAAAAGCGCAGAGAAAAATGTTGAGGAGTACATTTTTCAGACGGGCAGTGCAGAAGTGTCGAGTCTGTTTTTAAATTGCCATAGAAGTGCTTCGGAATGATCGTGAACGCGATCACTATCAAGCAGTACAGCGGTTTTTTAAAAAAAATATGAAATATTCAAACGTAATTACATTGTGATTCTCAAGACCGTTAATTATTCTGGTTTAACAAGGCGTTTGATATCTCCTCGGAACTGTGATTCATGACATCACTCAGTTTCTCAGACGATAGGATAGGAAAACACGTGGGACTAAGTCACGATGTCGCCCTGACTCTGACAAGTCCGTCTGCACGGGGCGAGCGTGAAGCCAGTCGATGTCAGCAGGACTGATTGCACTGCAATGTGACAGCCGCGGATCGGATCCTGGAACTCACGACGCACTGCTCACCTGGATTCATTTGCGCGGGCGGCACCGGCATTTTGTCACAGTGTTGTCCGCGTCAGTGCCTGCAACAATAACACGTCTAGTGAGAGAATAGAAAGAGCGAAAGAAAGATGGAAAGAAACACAGCGCGACGAATACGAGCTTCTGGGTTTCTTGGTTTCTTTCGCGCCACCGCCAGCCTTGAGCCCACCGCCTTGCCGGGCACTCCAACATAACGCGGCAGAAAATGAATGCGCTTGCACACGCAGTTTTATCAGTTTTGTAAAATTACGCGGAGGCAATCGCGCCACGCATCTGCCCACTCCGAGCACGCCCAGCACGGCCAGCAGCCTCATTCCGAGAGCCGTTTTCGTCGCTCTGTCTCCATCGCACCGGCACGGGACGCCCCATGAGTGCGAGAGAGACAGAGCGGCGAAAACGACTCTCGGAATGAAGCTGCAGCGCCGCCAGCACGCTGCCAAGGCTTAGCGCGGCGCCAGCAGCGAGCCAGCCGCCGTCAGATTGCATCGAAATCGAAAACGCTTGAACGCGACGCGACGCCGCTAGAAGAAGGGCGTCTAAGCGAGCGCGGTGGCAGATCAGCGTCGCGCCGGATGCAAGTGCCTGCGTGCCACAGAAAATCCGAAGAAGGTACGCGGGAGGCTGGGGTCAGCTGGAGTACACTGGAAGTCCTCGCAGTCGGGAGGAAGGTGGATCGCAAGGCTCCGTTAGAATAGAGTATTTGTGATCCGGTTTGGTGGCCAGGTTTTCAACTCACCTCAAAATTCGAGTTTAGTGTTTTTCTCTATGGCGGTCGTCACGATGCCTCCACGTCTCGGAAATCCGAAAGCAAAGCTCCACCGAGGCAGATGTCCGCTCTTCCTGCGCACTCGGACGCACTCCTCTCACACACTCACACGCGCACACACACACACGCACGCACACATAACACTTTGTCGGTGCAGTCCCGCGCACAGCGCCCTGGTGCCTGACGGTTCGAGACGAAGTGAGGATGCACCGAACCGGGCAGGGTGAGCGTCGCCCAATGAATGAGCAGCAAAATAAAGGAAAGGCCATCAGTCTCTCTCCCTTCCTTTTTCTTCTATCTATTCTCCTCCCTGTCTGTGGGGAAGGGGTGCAGTTTGCGCGATTATTCCACTGAAGAAAGATACATAAAAAGAGGCGCGGATAAGAAGGAGAGACCGAAGAAAAAAATAAAAAGAGGTCTCGCTTTGATCTCGTGACCGCACTATCAATGGAGTAACAGAGGCAGCCTCCCAGAGATTAGTCCCCAGCGGCAGCGGCAGCACCCACACTGCTATCTGTCAAGAGCAAAGCCAGTATCTGAAATCGAGCGCCGCGTTCCATCCAATTACTATTATTTTAATGGATGACATTCGCTTTTTTTTGCAGTGTCCTTTCCATGGACGCGCGGAAAACGCGTGGTGACTGCGGCGTGCGTAAGTGTGGCAGTAAAGTATCGGCGTGCCTCCCTAATGCGATGAGTGGACAACCACGCCGCGAACGCCGCGAACCACGTGGCGCCTGCACTGCAGCACCGCCTCCGTCTCTCTCGCGCCCCGCTGGACGCCACATCAGTGCGAGAGAGACAGCGACTGCTGTATAGGTGACTCGCGGGTGGAATAAGAATTTTTTTCGACGCGTTTCCTGGTTGACCCCGTGTAAATGGAAGCTGCGAGCACGGCACTCACTTAGGCTTATTGCTCCTTCTGGAGTTTACACACTCACTCACACTCACTCACTCACACACGCTCACACATACGCGCGCGCGTACTCGAGAGGCCTTCGATTGAAGACTCCGGTAAAGTGCCGGCGGTCGAACGGTACAGTTTGTGCCGCTTGGCCGCGTGACCCACGCACCGAGATCTATCTCCGCGAGTCCGCGTCCCGGTTGCCGCCCTGCCTCGCCCTGCTCGCCCACATCCTGTGCCAGGGGCACCACGCACCACCTCTCGCGGAGAGGTCGTAGAAAAATATAACAGCGGGAAGGAAGTCGGACGAATTTCGGCAGGTCGGACAAAAAGAGGTCGTACAAACGATGTAGGCCCCGCAGCGGCCGGCCGGCGTAGTCCGCAGGACCTCGGCCAGGAATTCAATGACTTCTTTCGTTGGACAAGCAAGCCGATCGGTGCGAAGGGGACACGCCGGGAGCCGCTGACACCGCCAAGCCATCGCAATGTCGCCCTGACAGTCCAACCGACAGCCCGGCTTGACTCGCCCCACGCCTAAGTGCTCGCTTTGTGGCGGGGCGGGCGGGGCTGGCAGGGCTCGGCGACGCCTGGCGTATCGGCACCGCTGCAGTGGAGCGTGTTCCAGAGACAGAGGGAGAGGGGGAGCCTTTGGTCCAGTCGAGAGGTGTCGGACAAGAACACGGTGGTGTGTGTGTGTGCGCGCGGGGCGAGCGGGGATATAAGGTCTGGTCAAGTTGTCGCAATGTCACGTGCCTCTCAAATGCGAATCCTTTCTGCTGCCCCGCCCCACCCCACCCCGTCACTTTCTGATCGAGCTGGCCTTACTGTCGCCGTCCCGGACGCAGACGGCGCTGGCGGGCGCCGCGTGCGGTTCCCGGAGCGCGGGCGGAGGGTGGAGGGGGAGGGTGGGGCACTGCCATGGGCACTGCGCGCCGCGCGCCGCCGCTACCGTGCGCCTGTCGGTGCTGTCGGCCTGTCCCGGAGCCCCCGGCCGGCAGCGCGGCAGCGCGGCAGCACGGCACGGCAGCCTCCAGGGCAGCAGCTCCGGTTATGGATGCTTTACGGTCGGCAGCCTACTCGGCCTGTGACGGCGACGACGACGACCCACGGCTGCGTCTCAATCTGCGTGGCGGGCACCGACGCGCTCCCACCTCGCCCCGCTGCTGCACTGCTCCGCCCTGCGCCGCCCCCCTCGATGGACTCGTTGTTTCGGTCGACCGTTCGTTCTCGGTGGCGCGGCCGACGGGCCGACGCCTCGCGTGTGCAACACGCGCAACAGGCCGTCCATCGTGCCGCCCGTTCCATTCAATTTGCCGCGCAAAGTCGACGGCGCCATTGGAGGAGATGACCGGTTGGTGTTCGTATCGCCGCTATCGCCGACATGCAGCGGCCCGGCAGGCAGGCCGGCCGCAGCGGCGAGGCCGCGCGGCGCTACGGGACCGAAGGGGCGGCACACTGAACACACACACACACCGCGCGCTCGTGTACGCGCACACACACACACACAGCACATTAATCAAGGAAACGTCACTCGATACACCTGCGAGTCTCCACGGGACCTCACACACCTCACACTCGCCTCTACTAGGTTGCACCGCCCCGCCGCCCTCGCCTGCCTGGCCACTGCCCGCCTGGCTCGCCACACCCTGGCCCGCTGGGGGTGGGGGAAGGGCAAGGGCAAGGGGAAGGGGAAGGGGGACTTTTGCTTTCCGTCAAGGGCGGCCGCACTCTCGACCAAGGCCAGTCCCAAGGACGCGGGCAGGCCAGCCCGCCTGGCGGGTAGGCAGTCCCGTTACACCGGGCTGTGTTGCGGCGCTGCCTACCCCCCCTTGCCACAGGCGGTGTGATTCGTCCCGGCTGTCCCGTCCCGGCCTGTCCGCGCCGCGCGAGTCGCGTCGCCCCGAGGTGAGAATATGCAAACGAAGCACACGCGACGATGCGGGACGCCGGGACGCTCACGCGACACTCCTGCGTCTCCGCGGATTGGGGGTGTCTGTTTTATGACGGACGCGATGATAAATAAAGATAATGAGTCCGGCAAGGCTGAAGCCATTTTATGCGTTCCGTTAAAGACCTCCCCGCCGTGGCCGCCGCTGCCGCCGACCGCCACTTTACGAAATCCTCGCCTCGTTTGTGCGCGAGTGGACGTCAACGCAAAACAACGGGGCTCCGCGGGTGCGCGGCCTGCACTCACACCGAGCCGCACTTTCGTCCGTGGAGTGAGGGGTCCTTGGCTAATTATCGTCAGCCACGACGCACAACGCGCGGCCGGCGGGCATTGCTTCTCGTTAATCCCGCGACAGGCAACGCGCCCGATCCGCCTAAAATCTTGCAGCGCGCAATGCACTTGACTGCGCTTTGGCCGGCCGGCCGGCCGGGAGTAGAATGTAGGTCTGCACCGCGGCGTGCCTGATACCGCCCCCCCCCTCCGCCTCCCCCGCACCCCCAGTGGCCAAGGAGTTGGCGGAAAGCCTGCACGAAGCCTTTCTTTGACGCACGTGTGCCAACGCTCACACACACATGCAAACACACACACACACACACACACACACACACACACACACACACACACACACACACACACGTGCGCGCATTTGGAGGTAAGCGCGTCTGGGAGGATGTGGGCTAACAGTTTTAAGCCAATCAGCGCGATCAAGGCGCATTCGGGGATAATGCTGTTGTGGCAACGCGGCGCCGGCCGGTCCCACTGCCCCAGCCGAAGGTGGTAAACGAGGGAATCCCGTCCTTGACTACTGGAACGGACCGGCCAATCCGTGCCAAGCAGATCGGGCGGTTCATTTAAATTACAGAAACTGCTGCACTTTCAAGTGTCGGAACGAAGGCCTCCTCCGTTTCGTTCAAGTCTCTGGTGGTGAACTAGATCATTGAAACGAACCCGCTGTGCATTTACAGCGCAGAAGACATGACATCCCCCTCTCCCCAGCCCCTGGCAAGGCCCCCAGCAAGGCCCCTAGCGTATCGCTATGGCCTCCAGGATCTCTGGTTGTCACTAGGAGGACTCCACTACACTGCACTGCCGCGAGGAGCAGGTCCATGCCAGCCAGCACGCATCAACTGACTTACCCACGGCGCGTCACATCAGAGCGCGGACACCTCCAGGCCACCCGCCCCGCCCCGCCCCGCCTCGCTGCATAGATACCACACGCAGGAAGAAATCCACCGATGCCGTTGGCTGCGGCCGGCCCGCCCGGCCCCCGGAGCCCCCGAGCCCCCTACGCCGCGCTCTGCTACGCTCTCTGCAGGCGAGGGGGGCCCGGGAGGGTAGCTGAGGGTATATAAGAGAGAGTGCGCCTGCAGTTGCCGCTAGTGGTGGACCAAGCCAAGCTGAGCGACAATGAAGTGCTTGGTGAGTAGAGCGGCCAGTCTGCGGGGTGGGGTCGCGTGCAAAGTGACCTGCAGTGTCCTGGTGTTCGGACCGTGACAACGGGGGCGCGTTTATCACAAGGCCTCCAACTGGGAATACTTTGTTTGAAAAGCGATTATGAATTGTTAAAAAGAACGTCACGCGTGTGTTCACTCTGAGAATTTAAGTCACGGGAAGGTTGGGTCACGCTGCCCGTGAAGAAGCATGTGCTTCGTGGTAGAGTGGGGGGCGTGCCCCTGGCAGTTTTGACGGTGGATCTTTCGTGGGGACCTCTGGGGCCCCGTCAACAAAGCGCCTGAATTGTGCCAAGCCGAGTGCTCGCCAGTCGCGCCGACCTGGATAGACTGCAGCATGTGCAGCATGGGCAGCCTGGGCAGCATGTGCAGCATGGGCAGCATGGGCAGCGCGGGGTTCGGTTTACACGCGCAGCCTTGGGTTTCGCCTCGCCGCCCCCGTCCTCTCCGCTCCGCTTTGCTCCACACGCGGCGTGCCGCGGCGTGCCGCACGGGCGTGGCGTCGGGCTCCACTCCGCTCTATCGGTTCAACGAACAAATAGTTGGACGGGGCGCGCGGCGGCAGCGCGGCAACATGATGCAAGACTGCGCGCGGCTTGCGGACATTGTTTATGCGACGCCCAGCGGGCAGCCGGCCATATCGCGAGGAGAGCGAAAAGGGACGCGACGCTGGAAGCCAAGGCGCTCTTGGTTCAGCCCAAGGTCGCGGTGGGCAGAGGACCAGTCCAGGCTGACGCGTCTTGTGCTCAGCATTCCCCCAAACGCCCCTCGAATCAAACGCGTGTTGGTACCGATGGATTGCTGTTCCAACACGGAGTCCATTGGTACCCTCATGGGCTTGATTCGGCCCCTTGGAGGGCAAGGGAGGTCCCGTTGTGTCCGGGCAACTACTTGCCCTGGTTGCCTAGACGGCGTAGGGCGGGTCTCTTGGGAGTTGGTTCGCGGCGGCACAGTGGGGTGGGGGCCGGCCTGCCACGGCCTGCCACGGCCTGCCACGGCCTGCCATCGCCGCCTTGTCCGCGGCGTCGCGTTGTCTCGGAATGCGCCAATGCGCCCCGATCTGCCATTATGGAAACAATCATCATCTCCGCGCAGTAATGAGTGGACTGCATAGCGACCTCGCGAAGCCACGCCCAGCCTGGCGCAGCCTCACCCTTCTCTCTCGCACCTGCAGGCAGTCCAGCAGGCGGGGAAACGGCGGGGATTAATCCCACTGACCGACTTGAACGCCGCATTAGCGCGGATCGTGGAAGATGCGTGCTATGGGCGCGTGAATGGTCACGGGGAGGGGAGGAAGGGGCAGGACTCGGTGATACAGTTGGCCAGCGCCCATGGTCAGCGGCGTGCCGCGGCGCCTTGGCAGCGCGCACCCAGCCCGCATGGACACACGGCACGGCGCCATCCAGCAGCGACAAATGCCCTGCTCTCGAGCCGAGCCGAACGGATTCAATCGAACGCAAATCCTTGCCGGCCGCAGCGTCGCCACGCCCCGCCACGCCCCGCCACGCCCCGCCACGCCCTTGGGGCTGCACGCTCCGCCACGCTCATTACGTCGCGCTCGTGCTGTCCGAGCGCGTTATCAAGCCGAGCGCCTCTCTCCTGGGGAAGGGGACGCCGGGACGCCCAGCGCACGGAGTTACGAGTGTCAAGGCCGCGCCGCCGCGCTGCATCGCGAAGGGCAGGCCAGGGCAGGGCAGGGCGCGTCCGGCGCGACACGCCCCACTTGGCACCACTTGACGCACTCTCATTTTCACGTGTCTTTCCCGCAGGTGGTGTTGTGCTGCGCCGTGGCGACGGCCATGGGCTCGCTCGTCCAGCTGGGCGCGCCCATCGTCACGTCGCAGAGCGTGATCCAGGACACGCTGGGCCAGTTCAACTACGCCTACTCGGCAGGAGCGTCCGCTAAGCAGGAGGTACAGACGCACGACGGCGTCACCAGGGGCTCGTTCTCGTACGTGGACGGCAACGGCCACGTGCAGACGCGCACCTACGTGGCCGATGACGTCCACGGCTTCAGGGTGGCCGCCACCGACCTGCCCGTCGGCCCGGCCCCCAGCGTGGTCGCCGCCCCCGCCATCCTGTCCCACGGCGTGCCCACCGTTCTCGGTGGCCCCGTGCTCGGACTGGGCGCCGGCATCATCGGCCACGGTGGAGTCGTAGATACTCCCGAGGTGACCGCCGCCAAGATCCAGCACGCCCAGGCTCACGCTGAGGCACTGGCACGCGCTCATGGACGCCGTCGCCGTAGCCTGAACCTCGGCCTGCTCGGTCTGGGCGGCCTCGCCAGCCCCGCCGTGTCCTGGTCCACCACTCCACTGATAAGCTCACCTCAGCTCATCGCCGCTCCTCAGGTCGTCGCTGCCCCTCAGCTTGTCGTCGCTCCCCAACTCCTCGCCGCCCACGCCCCCACCGCCGTGGTCGTCGGACCCCAGGAACACCCCGTCGCCGTCGCCGGCCCCGCTCAGGGCGCCGCCGTCCTCCAGGGCCCCAAGTCCGCTGCCACCACCGTGTCCGGCCCCGCCGGCGCTGTCATCGCCCCGTCTACCTCTGCTGGAGGCATCAGCAGCGCCAATGGTGTGACTGTGCTCACCCCGCCCTCCAACCCCGGCGCCATCCTGGCTCCCCCCGCGCAACCCGTGCTCGCCATCGCTTCACCCCACGGTGGAGTCCACTGGCGCAAACGCCGTAGCCTGAACCTTGGCCTCCTTGGTCTTGGTCTTGGCGGCCATGGTGTCGCTACCTCATACGCGTCTGTGATCTCCGCTCCCCAGCTCATCGCTGCCCCTCAAGTCATTGCTGCTCCCCAGCTCGTCGCCGCTCCTCAGCTCGTCGCCGCGCACGCCCCCACCGCCGTGGTCGTTGGACCCCAGGAACACCCCGTCGCCGTCGCTGGACCCGCCCAGGGGGCCGCCGTCCTCCAGGGCCCCAAGTCCGCCGCCACCACCGTGTCCGGCCCCGCCGGCGCCATCATTGCCCCCTCCACGTCTGCTGGTGGCATCAGCAGCGCTAACGGTGTGACCGTGCTCACTCCCCCTTCCAACCCCGGTGCCATCCTGGCTCCCCCCGCGCAACCCGTGCTCGCCATCGCTTCTCCCCACGGTGGAGCTCATTGGCGCAAACGCCGCAGCCTTAGCCTGCTTGGCCTCGCCGGTCACGGAGTCGCTTCTTCTTACGCCAGCACTGTCCTGCACTCCTCTCCCATCCTGGCCGCCCCCGCTTGGGGACCCCAGCTCGTGGCCGCCCCCCAGGTGATCGCCGCTCCTCAGCTCGTCGCCGCGCACGCCCCCACCGCCGTCGTCGTCGGACCCCAGGAACACCCCGTCGCCGTCGCCGGCCCCGCTCAGGGCGCCGCCGTCCTCCAGGGCCCCAGGTCCGCCGCCACCACCGTGTCCGGCCCCGCCGGCGCCATCATCGCCCCCTCCACCTCTGCTGGTGGAATCAGCAGCGCCAATGGTGTGACTGTGCTCACCCCGCCCTCCAACCCCGGCGCCATCCTCGCTCCCCCCGCGCAACCCGTTCTGGCCATCGCTTCTCCCCACGGCAGCGCTCACTGGCGCAAACGCCGTAGCCTGAACCTCGGCCTCCTTGGTCTTGGTCTTGGCGGCCATGGTGTCGCTACCTCATATGCCTCTGTGATCTCCGCCCCTCAGCTGATCTCCGCTCCCCACGTCATTGCTGCTCCTCAGCTTATCGCCGCTCCCCAAGTCATCGCCGCTCCTCAGCTCGTCGCCGCGCACGCTCCCACCGCCGTGGTCGTCGGACCCCAGGAACACCCCGTCGCCGTCGCCGGCCCCGCTCAGGGCGCCGCCGTCCTCCAGGGCCCCAAGTCCGCTGCCACCACCGTGGCCGGCCCCGCCGGCGCCATCATCGCCCCCTCCACCTCGGCTGGTGGCATCAGCAGCGCCAACGGCGTCACCGTCCTGACCCCGCCGTCCAACCCCGGTGCCATCCTGGCTCCCCCTGCTCAGCCCGTTCTTGCCATCGCTTCTCCCCACGGCGGTGCTCACTGGCGCAAACGCCGTAGCCTGAACCTTGGCCTGCTTGGTCTTGGTCTTGGCGGCCATGCCGTTGCATCCTCATACGCGTCTGTGATCTCCGCGCCCCAGCTCATCGCTGCCCCTCAGCTCGTCGCCGCTCCTCAGGTGATCGCCGCCCCTCAACTCGTCGCCGCCCACGCCCCCACCGCCGTGGTCGTTGGACCCCAGGAACACCCCGTCGCCGTCGCAGGCCCCGCTCAGGGCGCCGCCGTCCTCCAGGGCCCCAAGTCCGCTGCCACCACCGTGTCCGGCCCCGCCGGCGCCATCATCGCCCCCTCCACCTCGGCTGGTGGCATCAGCAGCGCCAACGGCGTCACTGTCCTGACCCCGCCGTCCAACCCCGGTGCCATCCTAGCTCCCCCTGCTCAGCCCGTCCTGGCCATCGCTTCTCCCCACGGTGGAGCTCACTGGCGCAAACGCCGCAGCCTTAGCCTTCTTGGCCTCGCCGGTCACGGAGTCGCCTCTTCTTACGCCAGCACCGTCCTGCACTCCTCTCCCATCCTGGCCGCCCCCGCTTGGGGACCCCAGCTCGTGGCCGCCCCCCAGGTGATCGCCGCTCCTCAGCTCGTCGCCGCGCACGCGCCCACGGCCGTGGTCGTCGGACCCCAGGAACACCCCGTCGCTGTCGCCGGCCCCGCTCAGGGCGCCGCCGCTCTGATCGGCCCTAAGTCCGCCGCCACGACCCTGGCCGGCCCTTCTGGATCCATCATCGCCCCGTCCGCGTCCGCTGGCGCCGTCAACAGCGCTAACGGTGTCACCGTCCTCACCCCGCCCCACAACCCCGGTGCCATCATCACCCCTCCCGTCGCCCCCGTCGCCGCTGTCGCCGCCCCCGTCGTCGCCCTCGGTCACGGTGTTGAGCACTGGCGTCGTCGCCGCAGCCTCTTGCCCCTGGCGCACGCTGCCCCCACCGCCGTGGTCGTCGGACCCCAGGAGCACCCCGTTGCCGTCGCCGGCCCCGCTCAGGGCGCCGCCGTCCTCCAGGGCCCCAAGTCCGCCGCCACCACCGTGTCCGGCCCCGCCGGAGCTGTCATCGCCCCCTCCACCTCTGCTGGAGGCATCAGCAGCGCCAACGGCGTCACCGTCCTGACCCCGCCGTCCAACCCCGGTGCCATCCTGGCTCCCCCTGCTCAGCCCGTCCTGGCCTACGCCGCCCCCGCCCACAGCGTGCCCGTCGCCGTGCAGGCTGCCGTGCCCGCCGTTCACGCGGCCCCCGTCCTCAGCGGCCTCGGCGTCGTTGGAGTTCACGGCGGTGATGATGGTTCCTACGTGAGCGACGGCCTCGAGGGTGCCTACATCAGCGACGGCAGCGATGGCGCCTACGTGAACGACGGCAGTGATGGCTCCTGGGACGATGGCTCTCACTACCGCCGCCGTCGTAGCCTCCTGTCCCTGGCAGTTGTGGGCCCCGCCGACCACGGCGCTGCCATCGTCGGCCCCGCCGCCCCTGCCACCACCCTGGCCGGCCCTGGCGGCGCTGGCGCCGTGATCCAGCCCGCCACCGCTGGCGGCCAGGTCATCACCAACGGCCACGGCAGCACGGTGCTGGTGGCGCCCCAGGCCCCCGCCACCGTCCTCGCCTCCCCCGTGTCCGCGCACGGCGCTGGTGCCATTCTGCTCGGCTAGACAGGATCAAAATACAGACTGAAAGCGAAAAAAGATCTTTTATTTTCTTTCCGAGCGAAATGCAATGTTGATGGTCTTGCCGCCGCCGCCCTTCTGCCGCCCGGCAGGTAGATCGACATTGCATTTCGAAAAGAAGAAAAAAGCGACGAACGCGAGCCCTGGGCTCGAGTGTGATTTTACGTGCCTTTTCACAGTGCGTTGCTTGTGCATGGACGCCGTGTCGCAGCCAATGTTTTGAAAGAAATAGACACGACGCCCAAACACACGCAACACGGTATTGTTTTGTATAAACGCATAGCCAATGATTATTTATAGAACTGTACCATGCGTACGCTACTGGTCATTTTCCCCGATGCCTGTGTTATGAAACTGCCACGATGTGTGTACATAAACGAAATAAAATACAAAGTGAAAAACAATTGAACAGTTGGAGTGGTTATTCCGGGCTTGCCTTTTGTTTCCGCCATCACTCTCCATTTCACTCGCCTCGTTCGCTCGCGACTCACTCCTCCTCACCCTCGTCACTCTCATTTTCGAGCGGCCGGGCTGGGCGCTGTTTAGTAAACAGTGTTTACGTACGTCACCTCCGGTACAGTCGAAAAGAGTCACAACTCTGGCACAAGCAAGCCAGCGAACACTGCCGCCCAACTCAAAAGAACTGTTGCTCTTTCATACGCAAGTTTCGCGTTGTCTGACGAGGTTACATTTTTTGTGGCGGTGTAACGTCATGCAAACAAGCGGGGCGCGCCAACTGAGCGCAGCCTTGAATCGATCCACTGGCAGAGGGTTTTCGAGACACGTGCTCCTGCACGGAAAAGAAGTGCAGTGGCGACGAGTGTGCGCACACTGTGCGGCCAGGCAGCACTCGACGTCCCGATCTATAAACATATCACTCGCCCTCCTCCCCTCCGGTTCCCTGTCAACGGCACGGCGCCTCGCGGCTGGAACGCGTTTTAATGGCGCGCGGATGAAAAGAGTTCGGGTTTTATTCTCTGGGACCACCGTGGCCGAGCCATGCCGAGCCGCCCCCACGGCCACCCAAAAAATATTTATAGCCGTCCATTAAAATTGGCACATCTGTCTCTCTCTCTCTGGCGGTGACAATGTAAGCCGTCTGTATCGGCGGTCATCCCGTGGGCTGTCGTTGCCGCCAACGCCCGGAAACAAGGCGGCGGTCGAGTCCGAATCGAGTCCGAATCGAGGCAAATATCAGTGTGGGGCTGAGGAGGCCCGGCGGTAGTGGGACCGGACCGGCCGAGCCCCCGGCAGCCGGTGAACCCGCTGCGGCCGGACCGGCGCGGTGGCAGCGTCCACGCTGTACGAGGGGCGCGGTGCGTTAAGGTCTCCGAACCTGCGTCTTCTGCTCCCAAGCCCAAGAGGAACGGCGAGTCGAAACGAGGCCCAAATGACGTTTGGACGTCAAAATGACATCTTTGGACCTGACCTCACTTTCGACTGCAAGTTTCTCAGGGCAGGCAGAAAATAAACCCCACACGGCTCGACCCGGAGGCTAGTCTCTTCTATTTTAAGTCTTTTGGAGACGAAAGATCACCGAATCCAGACAAGGCGTTGGGGCGCGCCACCGCGTCCGACTGCAGAGCACGCGGCGCGCGCTCATTACCTAATGGCCGGCAAGCGGCGCGGATCTAATTGAAATCGGCGAGCAGAGCAGTGCGGTGCAGTGTAGCAGCCTGAACGGTGGCAGTTATGGCAGTGCGTGTAACACCCCCCCTGGCAGTGCACGCGGTGCAGCGCGTTCACGTCGCCGTGGCAGGCCGGCCAGGCCAGGCGCAACCTTGGGGCGTCCCCGCCCTTGCGCGCCGCGTAGTGCCGCACAGCATAGAGTCGCCCAGTGCCGGCCGGAGCGTCGTGGCTCGCCGCCAGGAGGCGCACAAACCCCTGCAGCGAAATGGCCGCAGATTTGACATTGCTCCACTGCGCCCCACTCCACTGCGGTCCGCGACGACGACGACGCCGGGCGTGGCTGGCCTGGATGCCGACGGGGCGCCGGGCTGCGCCGCGCACGTGGACAGCACGCCGCGGTCGCCGGCCAGGCCAGCGCCGAGGCCCAGCGCCCTCTCGTGTCCTCCGGCGGGGCCCCATTGGATGCGATTCGAACGAGCTGTCCGCCTGTACCCGCACGCGTCGTCGGCACCTGCGTGGTTCAGGTGCTCGTCGGTGGCGTTGGGACCTACACAGCCCTGCCGGCACTGCCCGCCCTCCCCCTCGACCCGCAGCGCCACCGCAGCGCCCTGGCCGGCGAGCGGCCATCTAAATACCCGGCGCTACAAAGGCGCGGCGGGACTTGGCGAGGCCTTCATTGAGCCATAAATAAGAGAAAGAGAGCCAATTTACGTTTTTACAGGACGCCAATTCCCCGCGCGCCACGCGTGCCAGCTTAATCCCCGCGAAGGACGCCGTGGCGTGGACGTCGTGGACAACGTGGACGTCGTGGGCGTTTTGTCGACTGCTGAGGCGGTAATATGGACGGATGTCTCCCTTTCGGTTTCAAACTCATTTTGGCGGGAAATTTCGAAAAGTCAGCTCAGCGTCAATCCAGTTGGCGTACAGGAAGGATAGCTGTGGGAAGAGTAAGAAGCGCGAGCGGAGCCGTGTGTCTGTGTGTGCGTGTGTGTGTGCGTGTCTGTGTGTGTGCGTGTGAGTGTGCCTTGTGTGTGTGTGCGAGCTTGCGTCTGGGCGGGGCAGAGATCCCAAGGCCGAGTGTTGGGTGGGGTCGCGGCGTAGCCAGCAACCAACAGACCGCTGATATACACTGTCGAAATCGCGAGCCCGATCATTTATTTTAAACGAGAACGTTATCAAAGCGCGCGCACGCACGCACACAAAGACACACGAACACGGCTGGCAACGCAAATGCGGGCGCGCGCGGCGCGTATGGAGGCGGGTTCGGCGTCTTGCCGGTAGATTGCGGCGCTCTTCATGTTCACGCTCGGCCGCGCGTGTTCAAGTTTTGACGCGTGCAATGCGCGCAGCGTTTTCGTCATGCCGTTCGGACGAGTCTTGAACCGCGGCCAGGACCGATATGGACTGTACGGCAGCCTTGCTCTAGCCTTGTTCGAACGCGAGGTACTCCATGAGCCAGGCTTTCAGCTCTCGGACCCCAGCCCCAGCATCATCGTTCGAAGCGGTTCAGAGCGGGCGGGACCAGCCGCGGTCCACCACGAGGAAACCCAAAAAAGCGACACAGAAAGGTCGAAGCAATGGTTACTGGTGAGCCTCGATTGCGGGAAAGGCACTCTTCTAATCTGGCGCGCGGCCGCGGGACCCCGTATGGTCCGATGCGAGCTTATCATTTTCAATTTGAGAGGCGGTTTGACTTATCTCGGGGAGACAGTGTGGCTGCCGGCCGAAACGGGCTGAGACGGAGACAAGGAATACTTCGGTGCAGGGACAAGGGGTTTCGCGGCGGGCGAAGCAGTTTTATGACTCGTAATTTAGACAAATTGGCCCCGGCTCAATCAGATACCGGCCAATATCAGCTCATTACTGGGCCGCCACGAGAGAGAGATATGCATCGTTTTCCCGGGATCGGATGATAACTTGGCAGAAAAAGCAACGTAGTAATTGTAAGTATGTTTGAACCCAACTCCAACATTTAGGGAACACGCGGTCTGCAACGCGATGACGCACACACACGGACTGGATGCGGCTTCGGGCCGTCCGGGCTTTGGGTGGGTGTCCGAGGCGCTCTGATTCTCCAGCGGCTGGAGCAGCACCCGGTAACAATGCGCTGGAGAATTCCAGGCAAGGCCGTTCGGGATGGCAGCAGCAGACGCCGTCTGAGGGCGCGCCTAGCTGGAGAAAGGCCTGGGCGAACTAAGTGTAGCATGCTGCAGCAAAACGGAGACAACAGCTGGAGTCGTGGGTCGTCGTGTAACTTTTGTAAATGCTGGTCCATAAAGACCCATTCTCATGTAAAATAACAGTTTAGTCTACGTATATTTTTTTTTTCACGTCAACCTTTCGACCCGGAAATGGCCCGTGGAGGGCCGAACATCGAAGCGGTTTGTTGGAGTGAATGGGAGACGAGCACCGAGCCGTGCCGCACCGATTGGCAAGCCTCTCGTGAGTGGCGCCAGCAGGCTGGTCCCGAACGGTGATCCGTCACTCTGTCTCTCTCGCACCTACACGGGACGCCCCACGAGTGCGAGAGAGACAGAGCGACGAAAGCACTCTGCGGAATCGTCCTGCTGGCATCGCTTTAGGCGATTCGGGCCGGACGGCGTGGCGTGGGCGGGGTACTCGGCGAACACACCGCGCTCAATCAACGGCGGCTATTCATAGACAGACAAAAACTACGCGCAGTTTAACGCCTTTTTTGTTGTTTCATTGGCACTGATAGCGGGATGATATAAAACCACATTGCGTGCAGCGCAGCCACGGTATGACGTGAAGCGTGCGGCGAGCATCAGAGTTTAGCTCCGGGCTGGAGGGGCAGGGAGGGGGAGAGGGGCTGAGGGTGTTGGCCTGGGCAGGCTGGGCAGCCTGGGCCTCACGA
Source organism: Thrips palmi (assembly GCF_012932325.1). Taxonomy (NCBI): domain Eukaryota; kingdom Metazoa; phylum Arthropoda; class Insecta; order Thysanoptera; family Thripidae; genus Thrips; species Thrips palmi. The sequence continues at coordinate 4,459,853 of NW_023144620.1, read as the reverse complement.
CGGCCAAGGGCAAGGTCTGCCAGCAGGCTGCCGCTGCACATTCGGCTGTCAAAACAAACGAAAAAGACAAACGGATGGGAGGGAGTTGCACTGCCAATTGGACTGGATCCGCCATAGCGCAGGAATGCGGACCGTGCACTCAAAAAATACTTAAAACAATTATACATTAAATTCTCTTTGTGTTTTTAATTCATGGAAAACTCAAGAAGAGCTTGAAGTTACTACAGGAATAACCACCACAAAAAGTCCTTTTACGAGATTTCGACGAGCTTAAGTCTTTAACTTTTGGATTGAAAATTTAAGATGAACACACATTTTCTATAAACTTGCGATACTTAGGGTCTGTTTCCGGTTTGTGTTGTTCCTCTTCTTCTTGCCGGTTTCTGCTAGAATAGTGCACTAACCGTAACGAACTCTTCTTTCTGAAGTCATTAGACGCAATCTTGTCTGAACATTTTGAGATCTGTTTCCTAGTTTGCTCGCACGTGTGGTGTCCCTGGGCGTCTGAAGAAGCTTTCCGCGCGTGACCAAGGGCGGATCCAGGGACGGGTTCAGGGGGGGGCGACGTCGTGAAAGTTGCCTACCTACAGGGGTTATGTGCGACTTTTTGCCTACCTTTGAGGCGGCTTCGCCGCCTTCAGGGGGGGGCGACGCCCCCATCGCCCCCCCCTTGGATCCGCGCCTGCGCGTGACTACCGGCCCGCCAACAACGGCGGCAGCGACGGCGAGTGCCGTCCTGGCTGCTCTCGGCTTGGGCGTCCTCCTCCGCAACAATGGTGTGTCGAAGTGCGCTGCACCTGCCCGCCCGCCCGCTTGGAGGCCGGTGGGTTGGCGGGCTGGCGGGGCGTGGCGGCTGGAGGGGCCATTCGCCGGCATTCGCCCTGCAGAGCCATTCCGAATCTCTTCCGTTGCTCTGTCTCGCTCGCGGGGCGTTGCGTCGGGGTGCGAGAGAGACAGAGCGACGAAACGTGCGGAATGGGCGCCTGGAAGGCGGAACACTTCGGCCCCTCTTCTGGACCGCCTCGCCGCCTCGCCGCCATGCCGGCGGGGGAGGAGTATAAAAGGCTCCGGGCTCATCCGAAAACGCACATTTCCTAATCAGCAGCCGTCTTAGCGAGTACTGGCCCCCCGTCCAGCAGCGCTAAACATGAAGGCTTTCGTGAGTATCTCCAGCGCCTGCTGAAGCGCTGCAGTGCTGTAGGGTCGAAGCCTAACTCGGCGATTTTGGCTTCCAGTTTGCTCTGTCCTGCCTGGTGGCCGTGGCGTACGCCCGCCCCGGCGTGCTGCTCAACGCCCCCCTGGCCTGGAACGGCGTCTCCAGTTACGCCGCCGGCACCCCGCTGTCCTCCCAGTACCACGCGCAGGACGAGCTGGGCCAGTACAGCTACGGCTACGCTGGCGGCCCGTCCTCCAAGGCCGAGACCAGGACCGCCGACGGCGTCACCCGTGGCTCCTTCTCCTACGTCGACTCCCACGGCCTGGTAAGGGAAGGGACGAACCCAGGGAAACAAGCAGAATATTTTTGATCGTCAGCAATACGCCGATGAAGAAATGATGGGTGAATAAAAAGGATGCAACTTTGCGGGTATTTGAACCCGCACCTTGGCCCTTTGTCCTTACACGCGCTGCCCGCTGCCGCTGGGCGGCCGCTCGCTTACATAGTAGCCTGGCCATACTCGGCTGCGGCGGGGCGTGGCGGGCGTGGCGGGCGTGGTCGGGCGCGTCGGGCGTGGCGGGCACAGGTTCGCGCAGTGGCGTGCCTCGCGCCTTTGCTCTTATTTCTCTCCTGTTCCTGTCGCGGCTCCGCGGCGCGGGCCTCTACAGACAAGACGCTTGGTTATTTTTGTCGGCGCGATGCAGGCAGCTTGGACAGCTCCGGGTGTGGTCGCCGCGTGGTCCCTGGCGGCCTCAAGGACGTGCGAAAAGGGGGAAGGGGTGGGGAGGGGTCCAGGACAATGATCACATTAGCCGCGCTTCCAACGCTTTCGTCGCCATCCTGTTCATTATCGTGCTCCCCACCTCGGCGACGACGGCCCGATGAGCCGGAGAGGAATGACGGGGGCTTTGCCTCCAGCAGCACCAGACGGCACCAACACCTCACTGATGACTTGCTTCTTCTTCTTCCAGCTCCAGTCCCGCAGCTACGTGTCTGACCCCGTGAACGGCTTCCGCGTCGCCGCCTCTGACCTGCCCGTCGGCCCCGCTCCCGTGGCCGCCGCTGCCCCCGTCGCCGTCGCCAGCCCCGTCCTGGCTGCCGCCCCCGTCCACGTCGCCGCCGTCCCCAACCCCGTCGCTGACACCGTCGAGGTTGCCGCCGCCAAGGCCCAGCACTACGCCGCCCACGTCGAGGCCCGCGCCCGCAACGGCGACGGCATCGTGCTCGCCGCCGCCCCCGTCGCCCCCGTCGCCGCCCCCGTGGCTGTGGCCACCCCTGCCCTGGCTGCCGCCCCCGTCGGCGTCGCTGGCCTGCAGTCCCAGTACCACGCACAGGACGAGCTTGGCCAGTACAGCTACGGATACGCCGGTGGCCTGTCCGCCAAGGTAAGCCTCGCGCGTTTTCACAGTGCAGGAACAGGAACTGCGTGACGCGGCGTGACGCGATGGAGGGCGTGGTGGCGGTCCGCTGGCCCGGGCACCTCGGCGTCAGCCCGCGGCCCAGCGCGGCGGCGTGGCGGCGTGGCCCAGGCAGGACCCTAACCTTGAGAGGCGCCACGGAACCCACCGCCGCTCCGCCGCTCCGCACCGCCTACTGGCCGCCACGCCCATCCCAAGTTACCATATCGATGTATCGATTCGGGTCCAAAGTCCGCGGTCGCTGCGATTAGCGGCTGAACCTCGTCCGGCCGCTATCAAGTGCCACGACCTGACAGTACTGCTGATTTCTGCAGGCCGCGGCACCGCGGCACTGTACGACGGGGGCCTCGGTCTGCAAGTCGGAAGGAAACGTGATCTACTCGCACGTTCATTGACACGATGATCTTCTTCTTCTCCCCCAGGACGAGCACAAGACCGCTGACGGCATCACCCGCGGCTCCTTCTCCTACGTCGACGCCCACGGCCTCCTCCAGTCCCGCAGCTACGTGTCCGACCCCGTGAACGGCTTCCGCGTCGCCGCCTCCGACCTGCCCGTCGGCCCCGCCCCCGTGGCCGCCGCTGCCCCTGTCCTGGCCGCCGCCCCCGCCGTCGCCGCCGCCCCTGTCCTGGCCGCTGCCCCCGTCGCCGCCCCCGTCCCCGTCGCCGCTCCCGTCGCCACTCCCGTCGCCGCCGCCGTCCCCGCCGGCATCGTCTCTGACGACACCGTGGTCGTTGGCGGAGTCGCCGACACCCCCGAGGTGGTCGCCGCCAGGGCTGCCCACTTCGCCGCCCACCGGGAGGCCAACGCCCGCCTGGCCTACGCCTACTAGGAACCCTTCCACCGCAACGAACTCCCCGACGACGACTGTGCCATACGTACACTGCAAAACACCAACGACTGAGTAGACGTTACCAAGTACCTGCTGCGAATAAGACTCCCGAAGGGATTGCCTTCTAGAGTGCAGAATGACCGCTGGGCCAAACGGGGCTGGAATCCCTTTGCGTCTTAGTACGATCTGTGATCTGAACTGATTAGGAAAGCGACGCGGCGTGTCCACTTTTCTACTCTGAAAACAAGGGTCAAAGATTTGAAACGTTTTGGCCTCCCCTGAAGAACGGTAGACACGCAGTGCTGTGAGAAACACTACAAAAAAAAAGCCAATAAAGAGGAAAATATTTAAAGAAGTGATCTTTATTTTCTACCTTTTTCACCTCGAGTTAAAATTTACCTTGACACAGACTCCATTAAACACCACAAAATGTACGGATATTTTGGGAATCGATCGGTGGACCCTTCTATCAGGGTCTTCGCTCTCTGCTCGAGCGAAGTGGAGTGAAGAGGGTTCTTGGCGCGATGGGATTCAACTGCAATGAGCGGGCCAGTCAAAAATGTAAAGAAATGATGGGAATTGACCCGCCGACCCTGGCACCACGCTCAACGCCTCTGCCACTTCGGCCACCCTACACCACGATCCCAAGTGGGTTCCGCGGGGCATGGGTTCGCCTGGCTTGCCGTAGCGCCCGGCCAGTGGCTGGGACGGCCAACCGCCAGGCGCGCGTGCCGGCCGGGCTGCCTCCCAGTGCAGGCGCTGCCCGACCGCGAGCCCCCCGTCGATGACGTCAATGGCGCTTTTGTTGTATCTGCGCAACCTCAACCTCCGGCGTGCGGGCCGAGCGGGCCCTGCCACCGGGCGGTGCACTTGCGCGACGCAGACGGGACGCACCAGCCCAGGACGGCCTTTGGCCTTGAGGGCAGCATTGACGTCAAATCCGTACAGCGCGTCCCGTCCGCTAGCGCGGTGCACCGGCCGAAGATGGGCACGGTGTGAGGCACGGTGCGACAACCTGCGTCCGTTCCGCGTCTCCACCAAAACGCGGCTATGTTTGGCGTTCTGCGTGGCCGTGCTGGCCGCGCTGGCAGTCGTCAACGTCAGCCCGGCGTGGCCTGGCGGCCCGGCCCGACCCCCGGACTGGAATTCCGGCGTGGGTGCTACGGACACGCAGACAAGCACAAGAGATGGCCATGCCAACCTTCTGTGTCCGGTCACAAATGGCGCTTGGGCCGTGTCTCGGACCACGCCCGCTGCCCACCCCAAAACTTGAGGTACTACTTTACCTCTGTGTTTCACTATCGCAAGCTCGCTTCACTGCCGCCCGCTCTAGGTTGGCGACCTGGCCGGTCGGCGACGGACCCGGGCTCGGAGTCTCCCCGCACGGCCCGCACCAGCGTCGCGGATGATTGCCGGTCATTTTCGGCAACAAGCAGTCGCTCCGTCTCTCTCGCACTCACGGAATGCCTTGTGGGTGGGACTGAGACAAAGCAACGAAAGGCGCGAGGCATTTGCCTGGAGCGCTCCGGTGCAGAGGAGCCCGTTGGGTTGCCTAGGCCTCCACTGACAGGGGCAGGCTTGCGACGGAGCCTCGTAGAGGCGGCGGTGCACCTCCACGCCCGCAGAATGCGTGTGTGTGTGTCTTACTAACCTGCCAACCCCTCACTGCTGTCGCTAACCCCCCCCCCTTTTCTGTTGGCCCTAAGGTCATGTCGCTTAAAGACGGACCCCGGCATGCGTCATCAGACCAATTACGCAGTGTGTCGGTGTTGCCAACTGCGGAGGCAGAGAGTCGCAGGCTGACTGCACAGCGGGCCGGCCAGGCTGGCCACTCGATTTGTGCGTCCGGCCGGGGACCACACTGTGGGACCACACTGTGGGACCACAGGGACACATCGGGGGCATTGAGGGAAAAGACGCGCCATTAGTTTTCAAAGACAGTTTATTTTCAGTCCTCGTGCTCAAGGAAAGCACACAAGTAAAGGAAAGTCTTTCATGTCTACAAAGTAGCGTTGAGGATAAGAGAACAAGCTTTCGGTATTACATGTACGAAGGAGAACTGAAACCAGACAAACAGTAGGCAAATCATCTGGCAATAATATCATAAAGTGCAAAATAAATAAAATTTTACAACCTCTGCTGTCAGTTTCAAGCAGCCTCATCGCTTTCCATCCCCAAAACAATTTGCGTAAAATTAACACTTACGAGACAAAAAAGAAAAATATCATAAAACCGCGGTAACTTACTTCTTCCTTCAAAAAGGAACGAGTACTACTTGTTCTTTTTTAAAATATTTAGACGCGCCATCAATCGACTTCGGAAAGACTAGGATCCAGTCTTCTCGATGCCAAGAGCCGGCCTCGCCACACTTAATCACAGCAATCTAATGGGTGCGTTATCAGGGAGGAGAGGTATACTCCTCAAAGAACGCTAGGGCGTGCGGCGGTTCGTTGCCCCGTACTCAGTTAGAAATTGCGCCAACGATGAAATCCATTTTTGTATTTTCTGATGAAATTTTGACTGCGCTTCGGTAAAAATCCTAGAATTTTATTCATTTTTTTTGTCTGGAACTATATTGATTTGCATAAGGTTTCTAACCGAATACGGGGCAAGACGCCAGTCGAGGGTAGGACAACGCCAAACGACACAGTGGATGGCACAAGGTGGCACAAGGTGGCACTAGGCGAGCTGGGTGGCCGCAGAACCCTCACGTCGACGGCGTGCTGGTGGTCGTCGTGAGGTCCACGATGCGCCGCGAGGTGGAGATGAACCCCCTGCTGCCCGCGATCCGCGACGGTGGCCGTCAAGGAGGCCTAGCCGCTGTACGCGCTGGCGAGGCGTGCGCCGGCCTCCCGGTGCGCCGCGAAGTGGGCCGCCTTGGCCGCGGCCACCTCGGGCGTGTCGGCGGGCACGTCGGGGACGGCCACGGCGGCGGCGGGGGCGGCGTAGGCCGCGGCGATGGGGCGAGGGTGGATGGGCTGCGAGGGGACGCCGTACGCCGCGATGGGCGCCTGGAAGACCTGCGCGGGGACAGGGTAGGCGGGGCCTGGGGGGTGGTAGATGCGGCCGGCGGGGGCGACGGGCGCCGCGGATGGCGCCTGCGGCAGGTTGGTACCGGACGCGCGGAATCCGTTGTAGTTGTCCGCCTCGTAGTCGACGGCCTGCAACACTCCGTTGGCGTCCACGTAAGAGTAGCGTCCCCGCGTCAGGCCGTCCGCCGTCTTCGTCTCCGTCTGCAACACGCGGGGGCGTGCGTCAAGGGCTTATCGCGAACAGTCTGCCAAGCCAACTCGTCTCCCTCGCGGTCCCATGGGGCGCCCCACGAGTGCGAGAGAGACAGGACGACGAAAGCAGTGTCCGGAATGAGCGAGCAGGGCGAGCCATGCGCGGCCCTCCGTTTTGAACGTGGCGCCAAAACGGAGCGACCCCCTGGCGGCTGCCAGTCGGTAGTGCGAGCGGTGCGAGTGCGGCGTGCGGCGAGCGCGCGGAGTGCGAGACAGTGCGAGTTAGTGAGAGTGCAGTCGTGGTGCGAGTCATCGTAGCGCGGGGAAGTCCCGCCGCTGTCTGTGGCGGCGGTGTGTGCGAGGTCATATGCGAGGTCATGCACGAGAGTGGCGGTGCGAAGAGGAAAGCGTGGGAGGAGGAAGATCGTAGCTCCGATATTCGATACTTTTCGATTATTGGACCGAAAGGACGAGGCAAAGGTTTCACCATTTGCTTCTTCCTGTTGAGGTTCAAGTACCGACGGAGAGCCGATTTTCCCCGCCCACTATCCACGCAAACACAACGTGGACCTTGGCTTGGCCACACGAATTGCAGCGCGACGCGGTTTAGTTGCATTCCATCCTCACCTTGCTGCTGAGCCCGTCCGAGTAGCTGTAGCTGTAGGGCATGTTGTCCTCGTCGGACTGGTCCTCGCGGCCGGCGATGTACTGGCCCTCGTTGGCGCTGGGCACCCACTGGCCCTCGTCGTTGAGGCTGGGGACGTACTGGCCCTCCGCGTCAAGGCGGGGGTCGTACTGGCCCTCGGCGTCCAGGCGAGGGTCGTACTGGCCCTCGTCGTCGGGGACGTAGCGGCCGGTGCCGTCCTCCACGGAGGCGATGGTGTTGTAGCGGACGGCCACGTTGGCGGCGGGCCAGGCGGCGATGGGGGTGGGGGCGGGGGCGGGAAAGCGGGGCGCCAAGTCGGCGGGGACGTTTGGGTAGTGGAAGCGCGACACGCCGATGGCGGGCACGGCCGCGGGCACGGCGTAGCCGCTGGAGAGGGAGTTGGAGGAGGACACGCGCGCGGCGGCCTGGGCCACGGCGGCGAGGTGCTGGGCCTTGGCGGCCGCCACTTCAGGGGTCTCCTGCACCGGGCTGGGGGTCACGGACACGGAGTACTGCTGGTGGTGGCGCTGTTGCTGATACGCTTGAACCTGCACGCAACAGATTCAGGTTAATTTTCGAAACGAGAAGACAGGGGTTCACAAAAGGCATTCCCGCGCTCTCACCCCGGAGTGTTGGTAAGACTGCTGCGACGCGACGGCGGCCCTGGCGTTGGCCTCCTGGACGGCGGCGAAGTGCTTGGCCTTGGCGGCGGCCACCTCCACGGTGTCCTGGACGGGGGCCGGCGTGCTGGAGACCGTCCAGACGCGCTGCTGGGCGTACTGGCTGGACGGCGTGGACCACGACGCCACGGCGGCCAGTGGCGTGGGCGTCACGGACACGACCCCGCTGGCGCCCCTGGCGCGGACGTCCTGCACGATGGCGAGGTGGTGCGCGCGCGCCGCGGCCACCTCGGGCGTGTCGACGACGGGCTGCGGCGCCGCGGCGGCGGCCCCACCCCCGGAGACGAGCGCCGCGGCGCGCGCCACGGCCGCCAGGTGCTCCTGCTTGGCGCGCGCCACCTCGGGGGTGTCCCGCACCGGCTCCTGCGCATCGGTCGCCGTCACCACGAAGCCCCGCGCCGCGTCCGCCACGTACTGGCGCGACTGCACCTGCGGCACCCCGCCACCCACGACGCCAGTCAGACGCACCGCCGGCCCGATTTCGCATCAAAAAATGAAACGGAAGAGTTTTTTTTTGGCAGTGTAGGGGCGTTACCCCGCGGGAAATAAGAAAAGTGCTTTGTTGAATGGGTGCCGTTTACGACACAGGCGTAAACAAGAAATGCGAGGCTTGAATTTTAAATTGGAGAAGCGGTGGTTGTCAGGCATGGTGGGCGGGGCAGCGCGGGACTTACTCTAGTACGTCAATAACTTATTCAAGCAAGCATAGAGGACAAAAACAAAGAAGAATAAAGTAGGCACATAAGAGAAAGTTCGACAGTATTTTTCAGACGAAAAGCGGTTGAATCATTCATTTTTGCGAGCAGCAAGAAGAAGCAGTGACCAACTGGAAAATGTCGAATGAAACAAACTGATTATTATTTTTCCCGCTCACCTGGCCGTTGGCGTCCACGTAGGAGAAGCCGCCGTGGGTCAGGCTGCCCGACCGGGTCTCCTGCGCACCCGACACCCCGCTGCTGTACGAGTACGTGTAGTCCGCGGTGGGGTGCGCCGCCAGCCCACCGTACGGGGAGGCCGCCGCCAGCGCGGCCAGCAGCGATGTCGTCAGCAGCAACGCCTGCAGAGAGAGGCACACCGTAAGTGTGAGATTCCACTTTCACAGCTCCGAGAGGTAATGCGAGAAAAATGTGGAACGCGTCGAACATGACGACAACGCCTAATTGCAAGGATGACAGCGCGTGTGGCAATCGGCATGATGATGAGGTGGCGTGGCCTCGGAAGCTGCAGCCCGCGACTTTGTAGCCGTGTGTGTGTGTGTGTGTGTGTGTGTGTGTGTGTGTGTGTGTGTGTGTGTGTGTGTGCGCGCGCGCGCGCGCGCGCGTGTGTGTGTGTCGTTATTGTCCTGCGCGAGCTTTTGTAATGATTGAGTGACCAACGCGCATGAAAAATGCATTGCAAAAAAAATTGCACATCCGCACAGCCGCCGTCAGCGCAGAGGGCTGCGGAGGAGGCTTGGAGCTCCGGCGGATAAAAGTTGAGTCGCAGAGGAAAGGGAAGGGAATGAGAAGACTGGAAGCAGAAAAAACAGAGTTTAATGGTCGCTGATCGGGGAACCGTTCCAACGCGCGGAATGCCGGCAAAGGCTGATCACGAAGGCGGGCGTCGTCGTCGCCATCGCCGCCGCCGAGGCGTGAGCACGGTCAAGGTGGCGGCCTCTAGTGCCTCCAGTGGCTCCGGCAGGGGCGGGCGCCAGAATGTATTGAAAGCCGTTGCGGCGCTCCGCCCGCCGCTCCGCCCGCCGCTCCGCCCGCCGCAGCTGCCGTGGGTGCGCGCCGGAGTTGCGTGGATTCGAGCGCGGCCGGCCGACGAGGCGCTACACGCACACCAAGGCGCCGGCCGAGCGCCGAGCGCGGAGCGCGGAGCACAGCGGAACGCACCCACGCCCCGGCCACGGCCCGCTGCATTGGGCCGGCAGCATCTCCACATCGGGGGGGGGGGGGGGGGGGGGGGCGCAGCATTTATTGTGCGTCTAATAAAAGACCGGTTCCAGTTCGGAGTCCTCGCCCCCCACTGCCACGACCACGACGAAGACCGCCGCCGGACACAAACGGCCCCCTGCCCTCCTCCTCTTCTTTCTTTAGCGGGCGGCCGGCTGCATCGCAATTTATTTTTGACAGGGATCGGGCTAAAAATAGCAGGGCGCACGGCGTGGCGTGCCCGGGCTTGTCCGCCTGGGCACGCCGTGCCACGCCACGCCACGCCGCGCCACGCCGCGCCACGGCCGGTCCAGACCCGGGCTGGCGGGGCTGCTTGGCTGGCGCCACTTGTTGACCCGGTCAGGGCAGACTGAGGACTCTTCGAGGAAAACGGTTACTTAGAGAACGCATTGCAAGGCGAGTGCTTGAAAGCGAAAAAGGGGGCGTCGGTGGTTTTCGCGAAGCACGGCCAGTCGAGTGATACTCTTGATTGGGCTTTAAGGGCATGGCAGTTCGGGTACTTCGCGGCTGGGAAACGGAGGGGACGGGGGCGCTGTCGCGGTTTCGCGGGGGCGGTGCCCCGCGACGATAGACACGTCACTCGACGCGCCGTCCAGCCGGCCGTGCCGTCCTCGCGGAGGTCGCCGGTCGGGGGCGTGGCGCGGCACGGGCGGCACGGCGTGGCGGGTCGGGCCGGCCGTCGCCGGGGTCGCGGGGCGGGCGGGGCTCGCGTCACAATGGCTCGCGTCCATCTATCCATCCATCTATCCGGCCGGTGATGCATGAGTGCTGGGGTGGCTAGGCCCTTGCCAGGCCAGGCTAGGCCGCCGTCTCGCTGACTCACGGGGCTCGCCCTCGCCGTCGACGACCTGGCGGCAGGGCGGAGTGCAGTCCGATGCATCCCGCCGTGCAATGCATTTCGCCTGTTTCGAAACGCAGACTTAACCATTCAGGCGCCCGTTTCGTGTACTGTCGTGACAAATACCCCGCGCACGTGCGACGTACGCACCGGGACCCTGGCCGCCCTGGCCGCCCTGGCCGCCCCCAAGGCTGAGGATCGAGCGCATCCTGCATCAGCCTGCATCCAGCACGCAGCAGCCTCCCCCGGCTCACCCACGACGCCGCACGCCGCGTGGCAGCACACGCATTACTCATGCCGCAATGCACCGCCATGCACCGCCATGCACCGCCATGCACGCGCGTAACGCGAGGGAGAGCACCGCCAAAAACCCGAGCCCTTCCGAGCGGGGACCGCGTCCACTGGCGCCGCGGGGGTCCTCTGTGCCCCACACCTGGCGCTACGCGGTCGCGTCGCCACGCCGCCCGCGTGACTCACCTAATGACGCCGGCAGCTGCAGCCGTCCGGGCTCGAGCCGGGCAGGACCGCCAGCTGCGGCGACAGGACACCAACGCGACGTCGCCATTGTGTGCTTTTCGTCAACGACGCGTCCACTTTTTATTTCCGATCCGAGAAGAGTCCGCGGCGAAATGACGTGACTGCGGGCCGCGGGAATGCACCGTGACCTTTTCCGCGTCGTGTGTCGCGGCGGCTCGGTCGCGTGGCCGACGGCCGATCACTGACATCGGTATCGATTAGGTTTTTGCAACGCCCTTTGTCTCGGCCGGGCTCCGCGCTTCCTCCTCCACGTCGTCGTCGTCGTCCTCGACGTCACGAAGGCGGCGGACGTCGGCCTCACGGAAGCCGCGCGCACCGCGGCGAGGGCCTCGAAGGGCGGTGCGAGACGCTCGCGCCGAATACTAGCTACTCCTCCTACTATTTGAGTCTCGCATTGTTTCTTGTGTCACCACAAGGCCGACGGCACACGGCGAGGCGAGGCGAGGCGAGGCGAGGCGCTGTGGGTGCCGGCGTTGGCATTGCACTTGCAAGGACCCGGGTCCGGCCGCGCCAAGCCAGGCCGCGCCAAGCCAGGCCGCGCGGACCGACGCATCCCGCGCCCACCCGCCGCCGCCCACCGCACGGCGCACGCTACGCGCACACACGGCCCGCCAGCCGCCAGCGCCCGCCAGCGCCCGCCCGGTCAGCGAGGATGTGAATATCGGGAAAGGCATTTAGCTGGCCGCTCCAGACGCCCAGACGGCGCATGCGTCATGGCTGCAGAGACTTGGTCTAAAGAAGGAACAGCGAGCACTGGCGCGGCACTGCAGACTCATTCCAAGAGTCGCTGTCTTTGTCGCACCGACACTGGACGCCCCACGAGTTTGAGAGAGACGGAGCGACGAAAACGACTCCTGGAATCAGTGTCTGCTGGTTATGAAACCCGAGTGAGGGATGAGCGTGCTAAGTACCCTCTCGCTCAAGTCTATGAACACATCATCGAGCAGGGGTCTAGGGCGACGCCGACCCAGCGGCCATTGGAGGGCGGGGCGGGGGGTGGGGCGGGGCGGCGACCCTACGCCGTTCGTCGTGACCTCGGCGTGACGCTATCTCTGTGACACATGCGAGTGCAGTGGCGGGGCAAAGAGGAACACACTCGCTACACGGCACGCTCGCATTTCCAAGCCGATATGATCGGCCCGGCCGGCCTGGCCTGCCCAATGCAGGCCCCGTGCAAGGCCCTTGGACGTCTTCCACGAAAACAGGCCGGCCGCCTCGCCCTGCGCGTCCCCGTCCGAGCCATGCAGGCCGTGCAGGGCGTGCAGGGCGCCTGGGAGGTAGGCAATGCGACGCAGACGTGCACTGCGTGGTGGCCTACCCTGCACTTCGCAGGCGCCCGGAGCGAACCCACCGCTCCGCTTTGATTGTTCCGTGGAACACGAGGCAAAATGCGATTCCAGAAAGAGTCGTTTCGGCGCGCTGTCTCCCTCGCACCCCTCCGGAGCGCCCCGTGAGCGCGAGAGGGACAGACGCTGCTGGGCGGGGGTGCGATGGCCGCCGCGATACTGTCCGCCCGTCCCCCGCGATGCAGCCGTGTCCCCGCCCTCATCTCCATACCGTCGATGACGGCGTTTGTTTTTTTCCGCCGCCGAGCGTGTTTTTGACCCGGCAGGGGTCAGCGCGCCCACGACGCGCCGCGCCCGACCGCGTGTGACCGCGGCGCGACGGGCACAGGGAACGCTCCTCGTCCTTTTGGAGCTGCTGGACGCTGCTCTGGAGCGCCCCGCCGGCGCGAGGCGAGACAGGGCCAAATCAGGACTCATTTTGGGATTTGCATTCGCACGGCGGAAGGCCGCGCCAAACTAGAGGCGCGGTGCGGGCGGCGCCGCGGCCGTGTCAAGGCGAAGGAGGCCCTTCCCGACGTGTCTCGCTTCGCGGCGATTCACGAACCGCGTCGCGCGCCACCTGGTGGCCACACCTGGCGGCCCGCCCGCTCCGCCCCACGAGTAAAGGACGCCAAAATAATATTTCCGCCACCATTTTTGCGGTACTGAACCGTGGCGACGAGCACGATGCCGGCCGGGCGTCGGACGAGCAGGCCCACCCTTCGGCACGCCGCCGGGCCGGACCCAGGGCAGGGCTGGGCAGGGCCGGGCAGGGCGGGCAGGGCGTCGACGGGAAGGCGATATCGAATTCCACGACCGGCGTTCCATATATCGCCGGCCGATCGCCAGCCGAGCGACGCAGTGCCGTGCGGCCCGTGTGGTCCGTGCGTCCCTCCCGGCGGCGGCGCGGCGGCGCGGCGTTGCGTCAGGCGGGCCGAGGCCCGGGTCGGCCGGCGGCCGGCCGGCCGGGCGAGCGGTACCGATATTGGGTAAGGTCAGGGCGGCAAGCGGCAAATAAAACCGTGACACTCATTCGGCCGGGGCACGGCGTCGAGCACGGCGTCGAGCGCGGCGTCCAGCACGATCACGGTCGCGGGATAAACTCCGCACGGCGAGGAGGGAGAGGGAGGAGGCCGCACGCCCGTTTGTCACCCCGCGTCACAACATCCCGAATCCCCGGCGGGCCAGGCGGGCCAGGCGGGCCGCGCGGCGCACCGCCGCCACGCCAAGCGGACCGACGCCGCCGTCTCCGCAGTGGTGTTCTTTTCGGCGCGTCAGCCTGATGGGTGTAAACATATCCCCGGCGAGGCGTACCTCGCTCCCTCTCGCTCCCCCTCGCGCTCGCTCCGGGCCCCGGGCTGCGGGTATCCTTTTTGCTTTCCGCCTCTTCTCACACTCTTCCCCGAGTCGTCGCCACGGGATGCCGGCCGACTCGCTTTCAAATGGCCATTGCTTCATGCCGTGACTCTTTCGAGTCAGACAAACTTGTCATCGCCCCCCCCCCCTCCTTTCTCGCCCCTCCCCCGCATCACCCTTCATGCTGCACCCCATCCCCGTCCCCTTCTCCTCCACCTCGCGGGTGTGGGGCCCGTAGCGGTCCCGTCGTGAGCTGCGAGTAGTACACACTTTTCAGACCTTATTGCCTGATTGCAGTAACAACGAGATTATGGCCGAACGACATCGTTTTGTGTCTCTATGGTTCACGTTCACCCCCTACCACCACCAATGACAAGATTGCGTTCTTCTATGAGAAAGATGCGCTCATCATCCGTGACCCAGTAATGAAACTCCGGGCAAAACTGGTTTTAAGCTAGCAAAATTTAAAAGTTTATTTTTGTACAGTAAAAATAAAATGGGGGTTTGTCAGTGAGTACATTTTGTGCAAGACATTACAGTGGCAACAAGTTTTTCCAAACCTGTGCAATTTGTAAAAATCCACCAAAGTGTGACAAATTTTGTAAACAAGGTGGTCGATTTGACAACCATCGAGAATGCATAAGTGCCCGGTCATAAATAAAATGAATGGTGGTGGAAGATACCGCCATGCATTGACGATTTTCTTTTGACATGAGTGTAAAAACCGTTTCACTCTCGACGCAGGCTAAAGAAAGCCCTGCTGCACTTCGTAGCTCACCGTGCTCCTCATGTTGCTGGCGGGCGTGTGCAGGGCAAAAGATCCAACAGCAGCAGCAGCACTACACCAAGAAGCACGACGATGCACCGGTCGATCGAGTTTCCTCCCGTTCGGGTCGGATCGTTGGACAGGCCCGTTCGGGTCGGCTTGCCGCGTTCGGGTATCCTGAGGGCGCGTTCGGAGGGTGTTCGGCCGGGCGCCGCGGATGGAGATGGGACAATGGCGCGAGTCGGACGTGGACGCGCCTTTATATAATGTGCCCCCGCGAGCCGGGCGGCGAAGCGACCAAGCGGCCAAGCCTGGCGCGGCCGGGCGAGGGCGTGGCGGCGAGGCGCGGCGAGGGGGCGTGGGGCCCGCCGCGACCCTACAGCCGCGACCCTACCGCCGCGACCCTACCGCCGCGACCCGTCGCCAGGGTGGTGCACTGCGACTCGCCCCCACGGCGGGGAAAACGGCTGACGCAGAACACTATCAGGCGCCAGATAAGGAGAACCCGCGGAGCGTGCAGATGATTCAGAAAAGTAAGTGCATGTTTGACGGTTCAACGCTGGGCAGGCCGATGGTAACTAGGTGCTGCCTCGGACAAATGTATTCAGAGGTGTTCGTTTTCCATCTGCACTGAAATGAAAGAGCTTGGCCAAAACGTGCAACGCATTACTATTTATTATTCCTCTTTTTTGCAGGTTTTGGCGGAGTGCCGAGTGCCTGGAGGGTGTGTGAGTCTCCGGACCTAGTTACGTGACGTCATGCGGGAATGGCCACCGCCGGACATTTTTGGGCAAAAAGTGGCCGGAAGCGGTGCGTGGAAGCTGCGTCAGCTGCACCTCTCCAAGTCGCCGGTCAGTGGAGACTACTGGAAGGTGTCCAACGTCGTCACTGTGCGCTGAGTCAGGCGCCAATGAGACAGTGGCGCACGTCGGGGGCCCCAGGAGGGCCCCATGCGGCGGTGCCGCGATGCACCGTCCGCCGTGGGACGGTTCATTTGGACTCGCACCGGTGGCGGTCTCGGCCGCGCGCAGGAACATCAGGAAGCGGCCGAGGACGTCGCCGACGTCGCCGGCCAATTTGTTTCCGCCGCCGTCCGCCATCCGCGCACAATAGCAGGTCGCGGGATGTCCTTTCCCAAAAACAAACACGCAGAGAGGAACATGGTCGCGTCGATCGGCGGGCCGCTTGTCAGCGAGTGCCGATGGCCGTTCGGCCGTTCGGGTCGCCCGGACGGCCCTAGGAGGCGAGCGGCGCGCGCGACCCGCGGCCACCGGGCCGACCCCAACAAAGGGAGCACCTTGATGGATTAGGAGTCTTTTGTGTGGAAGGCCGCCGGGAGCAACGAAAATCAGATACAAAAGAGACGCCCGGTGGACGATCCCGCGATCCTAGCACTGAAAGGGTTCCGGAAGCGGCTAATCTTTCAGTCGCCAAGGCCGGGTCGGGTCGGGCGCAGCGCGAAGAGCGTCGCGGCGTTTCGCGCGACTCAGTTTTGACCCGCCCAAGAGGCTGTTATTAATGTGCCACTGGAGAGCGTCGGGCAACGCTCGCTGCAATTTTTCACCAAGAACCGATCAAAGTCATGACTATCTTTTCAGTGTGCTATCGGCGTGGCTGTGACGCGCGTTGCCGTCCCGCGGCGCCGGCCGCACCGCCTGCACCTACGCGTCGACGCCGCCGCCGCGCCGGCCGCGCTGGCGCCGTGACGCCAAGCGTGTCGTCTCTCCGAAATGAGATCATATAGAGCGGGCTGCCAACAGATGGGCCACGGCCGGCCGCCACGCCGAGCCACGCCGAGCCCGGCCGGGCCGGCCGACAAGTCGATCCCATCCGATCCGGATAGTCGAGGTCCGGGCGGTCCGCGCCGTCCGGGCGCCCGGGCGTCGCGTCGGCGGGGGCAGGCCGGCCTCGCGGCCTCGCGGCCTTGCCGTCGTGGTATGCGATTCGCCCGGACTCGCCCCTGTGGCGGCAAGGCCCAGGCCAAGGCCGCCACAGGCCGCGCCCCGACACTCGGAACACGGACCGCGATATTTAAATGAGCGACACAATCGCAAATTGGGTCTTTGTGATAAGGTAATTCTCGCAGCAAGCGGCAGCGCCGTCGAGCCAAAAGCAGCCAAAAGCCAAACAGCGCCGGGCCAATAACAGCAGCGCAAGGTTGAGGAAGGTTGCGGGTCGTCGCCGAGGTGGTGCGAGTGCCACCGCCAGCCACCGCTAGATCGAAAGGGCGAATTGAGGTGAATCTCCGAAACGGGTAGCGCTGAGGTGGAGGTCCTCATGCGAGATACCCTCACCTTCAGTCGAAATGGTTGTCAAGTTCACTCCCAGCCTCGCAGTGAGGTAGCCGGCCGGCGCGGCGTGGGAGGGCCTGAGGGTCTCGGGGACCGCGGCATTCCGGGCGACGCGGCGCGCAGGGCCGGGGCACGGCCGGGGCAGGGCCGGGGCACTCCGCGTCACTTCGCGCTTCCCGCTCCGCCCGGCACGCCGACGAGGGTGCTGCCAAACGCGGTCGCCTCTCTGTCACTCCCAGTGTGCCCCGCCGTGGGAGCGAGAGAGGCGACTGCGCGTTTCGGGCGCCGCCGTGCACTAGCACGCCGCGTCGCACAAACGGCCATTCATCGAACCACCCCGCCCGCCGCGGCCCCGCACGTCACGCCAGGCCGGTACTTTACGGGCCGATGCGGACCCAACGCAGTGTAGTTGCTCTGTCTCTCTCGCACCCCGCGTTCCACCCCAGGAGGGCGAGCGGGACAGAGCGACCGAGCCACTGTTCGGAATCGGTCTGCAGAGCGGAGCGCAACGCACGGCGGCGTCACTGGGGACTTGAACGCGGGGTGGGCCGAGAGCACCGCGACGAGCAGTGCTGCATGCTGCGGGGACGAAACACGAATAATTATGTGGCGCCTCTCCGAGTGAGAGTGAGAGAGAGGGAGGATCCGCCCCACCCCGCCCCGCCCCGCCCCGCCCAGGTCTCGGCTCTGGAGGTCACTGGGCGGGCGGGCGGCCTACCGCACTGCGCGCTCACAAGCAGCTTAAAACAGACCGCTGTAAATTGTGCATCCCATGTCCCTTCTTGGCCTCCTGGCCGCCGCCTTGGCCTGCCTCTGCCCCGGGACGGTCCGGGACGGGCGTGCGGCACTCGGCTTCCAAGAAGATCGAAATATCATTAGGCAGCCGCAGTCGGAACACAAAGGCACAAAGCCGGGAGGTCATAGAGCGCTTGACCAAGTCGGTGTCGCTGTGTCGCTGCACTTCCCCGCCCGGGCGGCGGCGACGTGAACCCCCGCACACCGCACACGCATTTCGTTTGTTTTTTCTGGAAATATCCTGCGATAAATTCACGCGGTCAAGTGGCGAAATGCCCCCACTCCCCTCTCTCCCTTCGGCGGTGCAGGGCGATCTTGACCGCGATTCTCCGTCTCTGTCCCGCGCGCGGGCCACCGCCGCGCTCCGTCCCGCTCGCACTGCGCGACTGCGTGCGCCGCGTGGCGTGAAGACAGAACACGCGCCGCATTTGCAACGCGACGCGCCGCGTGTCGCACATTACAAGACACATTATTGTAAGCGCCTCGGTAATCCGAGCGATGCCACGCCACGCCGCGCCAGGCCACGCCTCGCCGAGCGATGCGGCCGCGGAGCGTCCATGGCGTATGACTCTTGCTGCAGCCACCCAGCGGGAAATTGATATTGAACCGTTTTGCGTCACGGGACCAATTTTCTCCCGGCTTCTACCTGAGTAAGAGCACTGAAGTTTCGAAGGGTGGTCCGCGATGTAGAAAGCACTAGGTTTAGGGCAGCCTTGGCGATCAGATATGTGTTAGGTTAGGTTAGTTTAGGTTAGGTTAGGTGTTGGTTTAGGTTCAAGATTAGGTTGGTTAGGTGTTAGGTTAGGTTTGGTCGAGGGTAGGTGAGGTTAGGTGAGGTTAGGTGTTCGGTCCACTAGGTCTGTTTTCGGGCCGTTGGGATGGCAGTAGCGGTGCGGCGGTGCCGTGACGGGGACGTCCCGAGTGTCGTTGCTCCAGGATTTCATGTCCACCCACCGACAATGATGGAGGCCCCGCCGTTGGCAGCTGTGTCGCGTGTTTCAATTTACATAGATGTGGTCCGGCGCCAGCGAGCGCCAGCGAGGCAGCGTCGCGGCCCGCCGTGTTCCGAATAGGACCTCTGCCAATTTCCAATTTCGTTTCGGGGCGCGAGGAGGAGATGACGCTCGCGAAAATGAACGGGCCACTTGACCTCTCATTCCCCACTGTGCGGCCTGCAAATATCCGCCACGGCCCTGGTGTTGTTTCCACATTCATTTTTCTTTTTCATCGACGTTTTCGGTCATTCAATTCAATTCAATTCAATTCAAAATGTCTTCCCGCATGTTTTGCTTCGTTTTTTGTTTTTTCTTAAATGTGTTTTTTTTTTACACAAAACGTGCGAATAGGGCTTTGGATGCTTTGGGTTGGCGTAGTCCTTTGCGCTTGGTCCTCCCGGGATGTTTTCGGTGTCGGGTCGGCTCGGTGCGGCTCGGTGCGGCTCGGTGTGACTCTCCACGGCCCGACTCGGTTTCGGCGGGGCGGGGCAGTCCGGGCCGTACTGCGGCTAAGCCCGTCACCTGCCCGCGTTCTTATGCAAGACGAGTATATATGTGTTTGTGTGTGTTATTGGCCCGTTTGCAGCGACTGGCGCCTGGCGCCTCCCCCTCCAGGAGGAGCGCATGCGTGCACGGAGCGGCGTAAGTCCCGCCCAGCCAAAAGTGCGGTGCAGTACACGAGTTGTTTACGCACCAGTGATGGGCCGATGGGACCTAATCGGCCCTGATCGTACCACACTGGACAAAACAAGCCCATAATTTTGTAAAAACAAGGCTTCCACGAGAAATCGCCATGCATGAGAATATCTGCAGTGCTTCCCACTCGACGAAGTAAGGTCTGGTTTCGGCTGAACTGCTGCAACCCCCAAACTTTTCGAACATCTTTTCCAGTCGGCCGTCGATCAGAACAACAAAAAGTTGGCAAAAACGGCTCGTAAAAGATGGCCCGCCGCGCTGCCGCGCAGCCGGTGCGGTACTTGCACTGCCGCCTCCTCCCACCCTCCTGCATTCCAAGCGGTCGGGCGGGGCGGGGCCGGGTCAGATCGTAGTGGGAGTTGGACGCCGCCACCTAATTTGGCTACACATAATCCAATACGTTTATTGTGAAATAAAAATATTTGTGCGGTGCGGGGCTAGGCAACCCCGCGCTGCCCTGCGCAACGGGACTGCCTGCCCCCTACCATTAAGGGCTGGGCCACACATGATCGTATTCCCCTTCGGGCCCGACACATGCCCACCGCCAAGTCGTCCGCGTCGGCGCCCCGTCCGGGACGTGTCCGGGACCACCGCGCCGTCGCAGGGTTCGGCACGTCCGGCCACTGCAGTTCGCCGTCGGGGAGGGTCCAGTCAGGTCCTTCGGAGGGAGGGTGCGGGTGGCGGCCTGGTGGCGGCGGGTCGCAACGGATTGGCTCTTTGGCGTCTTCTTTACGGTCGGAGGCAGCGGGTTTGGCGTCGCCACGGCATCGCGGCCCGTCGCGCTGCGCCGCGCTGCGCCCAAGGCTGCCCAAGGCCGTCTGCGAGCACAAACAAAGCGCTGCCCCTCCCCCTCACACGGTCCGGTCCTTTCCCCGGGCATTTATTGCGGTCATTCGATTTGCGTACCGTCCCCGCCGCGCGGCCCCGCAGTCCCGCCGGTCAGACCCGAGCATTTATTTTGAGCACCGTGGGCGACAATGCAGCCGAGGACGAGCAAGGCGGAAGGGCGTTTGGGGCGCCCTGCAGCTGGTCGGGGATGTGGCGGCCCGCATACGGTATTTTCGCTGGATACGGTTTTTTCTTTGCCGTATACGGTTTGGACCCGAAATGCTATTGGCCTGCCGATCGCCGCTGCTCGCAGAGTTGCCTACCCGCTACGGCGATCCGCTGCGCGCGGCCGTCGGTCGTCCGCGCGGCTCCGCGGGGCTTCGGGTTCGTGGCTCCGCCAGCAGGTGGCGCCGTGGTCTGAGAATGTAACTCAGCGTCAACGAGGCGCGGGCAGCGCAGCGGCGCCTCTTGAAATCGCAACAATGGGCGGTAAAGATCCGCGCCAGTGCGATTTCGCACGAAAGGGGATTCTCCATTCTCCGCGATATTCCGACCAATCAGCGAAGGCCGTGGCACGCGTGCTGTTTTTGGGGCCTGGAAGGCTGGAAGGCTGGACAGCTCAGCAGACTATAAAGCTCCTGGAAACGGGGTCAGCCTGACGCAGCCCGGAGACAACAATTAGCGGAATAAATTGTCGCCGGTGGCGGGAAAAATGGCGCGGCGGGCGCGCGTCGCGTCCTTGCGGATGGCCACGAGGGCGAGGCTGGCGCCTTGGCTGGCGCGCCGAATCCGCTAGCCGCCTCATCGGGTCCCTCTGGTCTTCGTCGCACTCCTGGGGCGTTCCGTTGGGGTGTGAGAGAGACAGGAGGCGATCTTTGAGGCGGCAGGTCAGGTCGCCGTCACGGCTCCTCGGCGACACACGCATTACACGGCGCGGTCACGGCATGGTCAAGGCCGGACCGCGTGTCGGCCGCGTGCCCGAGACGTGGTCACGCCCAAGCTGGCCATCCTGGCCACCCTGGCCACCCTCCAGACCGTCGGACTTCCTTTCCGAACGTAGAAAAAAGTTCTGACAATCCACCACGGCACGGAATCGAACCCGCGAACCGGCGTGCAGCCGGACAGACGCCGAGCGCGCTACCCACTGCGCCACGGCGCGAGAGGAGACGTCAATCGGAGCGGCGGCTGAGTGGTGGGGCGGCGGCGCGGAGGCGTGGTCCGGTATGCGGTATGCGGTCGTTATTTATCGAATCCGCTCGGCTCCGTCTCCCTCGCCGCCTATGCCTCTCTATCCCTTCTCCCGCGCTCGCGATTAAACCGCGTTTTTGCTTTAGTTTCGATGGCGGCCTGAGTTATTCTTTATTGTGTGCCTGCCTTGCCGGCCGTGCCGGCTGGCTAGCGAGCGAACCGCGTGGCGGCGCATCAACAGGACTCAGCGGCGCGTGGGTGTCGGCACTGCAACTCACACGCAGACACGCGCACACACACGCACACTCACAAACGCGCGCGCGCCCCGGCAGCTGCGAGGATCACACTCGGATCGGCGGTAATAATCAGCACGCTTCGACGGGTACGGCGGTACGGCACGCACGGCACGCGCCCCGCCTCTGTCTCTCTCTATCGCGAGCGAAGAACGGAGTCGCTCTCTAGTTGATCGAGGCGCGTGGGGAGCGTGAATCCGTCGTGTGCCGCTCGCCGTTTTCGGCGTTTTATTGGTGACACTATCTTTCTTTTTTCATGCCACGCGATCTTGTGTTTGATTTATAAAGTAAGATGCAAATTTCGCTGGAATCTGAATCATAAAGGAGGATTTTTTTCTGTCCGTGTTTGATAAAAGCGCGGACCATGGCCGGCTGGGACTCGGCTAGAAAGAGAGGGCTTTACGAGAAGCAAGAGGTCCGAGAGGTCGTCTCGGCGGTCTCGGTGAGTGTCGGTGACGGACGCGGACGGATGCCGTTGGGCTCAGGGGCCGCCATTTGTTTCCCGGGATTCATTTGTACGGAGAAAAAGGACGAAAGCCGGAGCGTGTTAATTGCTCCCTTGACGACCCGCCCCGCGATAACGGCTTGCGTAACAGCCATCCATCGCCACTTCGACAACTCAAATAAAGACACTTGACTTCTGAAAAATGTGCGGGTGACGGGAGTCGAACACGCACACTCCCGAGGGCTAGCGCTAACGACTAAGTGCAGTGCAACTGCTGCGCCACGAGTGCTAATCATCTGATTTTGATTGACGGAGGCAAAATGAATGAGTGGGAGTGGTGTCGAACCATGATACTGCCTGCCGAAAAACGGCGCAGTTGTGCTCACGGCTACGGAGGGGGTACAGGCCTCAAAGTTTCTCAAAAGGGACGCGCGGGAAACACAACCAGACCGAGATCCAGCTACAAGTCCCGCGGCTTCCGAGAGCCATAGAAATCGACAGTGGTCGCGTCCTCCGCGGTGCGGCGTGCGCGGCACTCCAGGCTCCAGCGATCGGCTCCGGCGACTGGCCGACGCGGCGGGCCGGCCGGCGGGTCGCGCGGTGAAAAGTGGCCGGTGTCTGGACCACGCCGAAGAGGGCCACGCCCGGGCCGGAGATGGCCTGTGACGGCTGTGGCGGCCGGGCCGGGCCGGGCCCCTGTCAAGGCCGAGGACGCACAGCACATTGACTGGCAGTGGCGGCGGCAGCACCGGCCAGGAATCTGCTCTGGTTCGCCCTGAGGGCGGGCGTCCACACCGGTCGGGGAGTCTCTTCTCTCCGAGCGTCTCTTCCCCTACCACCACGCGCACACACACAGACAGACACACACACACAACCACGTATACTGTATACTGTGCTCCAGCCTTTATCTTTGGAAAACGCCCACGACTTGCTCCTCGGGCCCCAGAGACGCGGTGACCGCGGCATCGGAACTAGGCAGCCACGCCTTGGATTATTCCTGTCGATATGTACCACCAAGTCGGCGAAAGATTGACGCCTCGGGCGTCGGGCGGGGCGGGGTGGGGCGATGCGGGCGGGGCGGGGCGGGGCGGGGCGGGGCGGGGCGGGGCGGTCGGGGCCGCTGAATGGATTTGATTAGCTCTATCCTAGAGCTCCATCCACACCGCGAAACATTGAGAACAGATAAAGTACAGCCTAATAAATCTCGTCACTTTTATTTTTAGTTGACGGACGTCCCGAGAAGTATTTTAGCAAGTCAGCTGTTTGTTTCGGTTCCCTTCCACTTGGTTTGGTTCGTTCGGCTCGTAATTCGCGCTTTTTCACTTGGCCCTCGTTCTTTGCACTTGAGTGACCAGCCTCGCTTGCAAACAATCCTTCCACGCCGCGTGCAATTTTCGGCACGCCAACCAATGTGAGTGGCGTGGCATCAGAGTGAGAGAGTCCTCTTCCTGGAGCAGGCTCCTCCACTAGCGGCAACAGAACTCGTATGCGCTGACTCACACACACACAAGCACACACACATACACGGGGGTATACTCTGTTGTGAAATTCGTGGCTCAGTGTCTCCAAGACCTCCTGATTGCACAGGGCCTGCCCAGGTGATTATATTTTTTATAAACTTTTATAAAGGTTTTTATAAAAATTTATAAATGTCGCTTCATTCAACGATATACAGATTGCATACTGCTGTATATAATTTTATAGTCATGAATACGATTTTATAAAGGGGTCTATAAAATTTTATAAACGTGTCTATAAAATTTCTTAAAATTTCTTAAAAAAGGTCTTATAAGAGCCTTTATAAAATTTTATGAAAAATAAAATTACCTGGGTGGTTTAAATTGTCAAAAAAACAAAATGTTTTATATCACTAAGGCGCCCTTGAAACCCTCTTTCCAGGCCAAAGCCGGGCGGCTTTCGCGAATCCTCAGGATGAGCCGTCGATACCGCAACAGATCCAGACAGGTGTTCCAGGCGGGCCAGACGGCCAGACCGGCGTGCAGCAACAGTACCGCACGCGCGTAGCACGCGCAGCACGCGTAGCACGCGCAGCTAGGGGCGCCTCGCTGCGAAACAACTCTTCCGGGCGAAACAAGAGCAGTTTCGGGAGGTCCGGCCGCGGCAAGCAGTGGGCCGGGAATAGGACCGGCCGGGCGGTTAGCGCGGCAGGACATGCAGCCACCACTTCCGGTCCGACAAGTTCTGCATTCGGACGGACACCAAGTTAGGTTAGGTTCTTGACGTTGCGCTGCGGTAGCCGCGTGCCCTAACGCACCGGGTAGCGCGGCCGTAGATTGATGGTTCGACTCTACCCTCCGACCGACATTTTGCCTCCTGCGATTCCTAGATTATTGTTACTCTTTTGAAGGAGGGGCTGGGGTCTTTGAATTATAAGTGCTCACAGTGCTACGCGATTTCATCCCCATAAAAATTGTTTGCCGTTTTCGTTTTGTCGGCAAAGCTCTGCGCGTTGTTCCCTTGGTTCCCTCCACCTGCCGTTTGTCGGGCCGGCCGGCCGCGCCGTCGTATCGCGCCGCCGTGTCCTGCAGGATAAGGACAAGGAATAAATCGGTCTCCCTCGCGCGCGCCTCCTCGCCGCTTCTCGCTGCTTCTCGCTCTGTCGTCTGGGCGGGGCCGCGGGGCCGCGGGGCCGCGGGCCGCGGGGCCGCGGGGCCGGGGCACTGCTCGGCCACCCGGCCAAAAGAGAGCAAGAGTGAGACAAGACGCCTCACTGACCAATCAATGCACGGCGCGTTCTCCAGGGCCTCCAGGGCCTCCAGGGACGCCGCACCACGCCGCCGGGCACCACTCCACCACAAGGAGCAGGAGGGAAACACAAAAAAAATTGATCCAGAAATTTCAAAATGATTTTATTATTGTGACACTCTGGGGAAAATGACGCAAGGCAGCATCGTAAAACTGAGGGTGACTTTTACATACGTGTCCCCGGCCGGCCTGCGCCACGCCATGGCCACGCCCAGAACAGCTGCCGGTGGTTGAACCCGAACCCGACGCGAGGATGTTCATGAACCCAAGTAGTAACGTCTCCATTTTAATTTAGAAAAAAGGAGAAAACTCGGCTGGTTTACTCGCTACTCCCCTCACCCTACTCGGCACCACCCCGGGGTTACGACACAACCTACCAGTAAAATTTTTTTGTCGCAGCTCAAAACAATGATTGAGACAGTTATTTCATCTCGGTGTACGTGCTGCATGCACACTATTGTCCAAAGTGTACGCTAATTTGAGATGACAGATGCGCGTTACCGAAGGCTACAGGAAACAAACGAATGCCGGCGTGGCTCTGTAGGCGTCCCCAGGCAGGGGTGGGGTGGGCAGAAAGGGAGGGGGGTAAATGAGGAAGATTTTCGAGCCCATCCCAGCCTATCGCATCGCCGCCTGCAAAAACAGAGGCAAGGGGAGGAAGTGGTCGGGGCACGGGTGGCCCCAGGCCGGCCCCGTGCTGGTGGCGGTAGAGGGGAGCCGGCGGCAACACTTGTGGAGCAACAACAACAACGCCAGCAACAACAACAACGGCAGCATCAGTCAAGAAGAATATCCGCGAGGTATAAAAGGCGGTGGATGAGCAAATGGCTTCAGTCCGAATCCATCCTTGTTCTGGCGAGTACTGGAAATCCAGCAGCGCTAGAAACATGAAGTCCTTCGTAAGTACAAAGCCAGTGCCGACTGGCATCCCCAAGGTCACGAGCTTAGGTGTCCTTGAATGCCTGAGTGTTTCGAATTTCGTTCCTGCTCGCCGGCTCACGACATCGCTCTGCTTCGCTCTGCACAGGTCGTCCTGTCCTGCGTCCTGGCCGTGGCCGTGGCCTCCTACGTGCCCGCCGACACCCCCGAGGTGGCCGCCGCCAAGGCGCAGCACTTCGCCGCCACACCAGCAGGCCACCGCCCGCAACTGGGCTAGCGATGTGGTCGTCAACAACCAGTGGGTGGCTGCTGCCCCTGCCTGGTCCAACGTGTGGACCGCCCGCGCCGCCAACTGGTACGCCCCATCCTGGCAGCGCTGGTACCAGCCTGCCCAGATCGCCGTCGTCAACGGCCACGTCCAGGACACCCCTGAGGTCGCCGCCGAGAAGGCCAAGCACTTCGCTCTGGTCGCCGAGGCCAACGCCCGCAACGCCGTCAGCGGTGGTGACGACGGTCAGTGGGTTGACGACGTGAACGTGCACGTTGCCGCCCCCGCCGTGGCCCGCGTCGCCGTCCACGCCGCCCACCCCGTGTCCTACGTCAAGAGCTACGCCGCCCCCGCCGTCTCCCACAGCTACGTCGCCGCCGCCCGCCACGTTCAGCCCGCCAACATCGTCGTCGCCAACGGCCACGTCCAGGACACCCCTGAGGTCGCCGCCGAGAAGGCCAAGCACTTCGCCCTGTACGCCGAGTCCGCCGCCCGCAACGCCGCCGCCGGCAGCACCGAGTGGGCCGACAACGCCGAGAACTGGAAGGCCTGGGGATCCCCCGCCGCCGTCTCCACCTACGCCGCCGTCGCCCCCGTCGTGTCCAGCGTGTACCCCTCCTGGGCTGTGAACCACGGTGTCGCCCCCATCGTCGTCGCCAACGGCCACGTCCAGGACACCGCGGAGGTCGCCGCCGAGAAGGCCAAGCACCTCGCCCTGGTCGCTGAGGCTAAGGCCCGCAACGGAGACTGGTCCGAAGTCGTCGCCCCCGTTGCCGTCGCCCCCGTCGCCCCTGTCGCCGTCGGCCGCGTGGCTCACGCCGTCGCCGCCGTGCCCGCCGTCGCCGACCTGCACTCCCAGTACCACGCCCAGGACGAGGCTGGCCAGTACACCTACGGCTACAACGGCGGTCTGTCCACCAAGGTAAGGGCCTGCAGGGCTAGGGCATCCCCCCCCCCCTCCTCCGCTGGGCAAACTGGTCCAGGTGACTTCCGCATAGCCGTGGGATGAGGCAGGACGGAGGGGGGTCGCGTGGACGAGCGTGGACGGGGCGCGGTCCAGGGTCAAGTCCACCATTAAGCTATTCGGTCATAATCGTCGCGGTGATGAATTGGTGGCGTCGGTTGCGTGTCCGAATCAGTCCAGCGCGCGCCGCGGTCAGGGAGGAGGGGGAGGGGGGAGCCTCGGCTGGTGAGCAGGCGGTTTATCACTTCCTCGGCAGCCCGCCTGTTAGAAATAGAGCACATTCAACTTCTATTTTTATAGTTGTATTTGAATATATTTTTTGTGACTTGTCCAGGCGGCTGCCTGCCGAAAAACTCAGCTTCCCGCGTCGCCTCGCGTTAGCGCCTTCCTTCTCATTAGCATGCGGACAAGACGGATCCGGAGCACCGGCCGGGAGGGGGGGGGGGGGGCTTATTTCGGCCGAGTGGGATATCGAGTTATCGATTCCCACTCCCATTCTCCGTGACGGCGTTTACCTTGGTCTTAATGGCGACACGCCCCGCCCCACAATCCTCCTCATGACTAGCCCCAATTTAATTTAATCTCATCTCTCCATTGTTTTTCTTTTTGCAGAACGAGGAGAAGACCGTCGACGGCGTGACCCGCGGTGCCTACTCCTACGTCGACGCCAACGGCATCGTTCAGTCCCGCAGCTACGTCGCCGACAGCTTCGGCTTCCGCGTCGCCGCCACCGACCTGCCCCAGGACGCCCCCGCCGTCGCCGCCGCCCCCATCGTCGCCGCCCCCGTTCGCTCCGTGTACGCCGCCCCCGCCGTGTACCAGCGCGTCGCCGCCGTGCCCTCCGCCCAGGTCGTCGTCAAGGCCGACGGCACCCTGGAGGACACCCCCGAGGTGGCGGCCGCCAAGGCCCAGCACTTCGCCGCCCACCAGCAGGAGCACGCCCGTCTCGTCGGCGGCGCCTGGTAATCCCGGCACCGGCAGCCACCCGGTTACCATGACGACCAACGCACCCCGTGCGCCATGAGGGGAAACACGAGTTACCAGCGTCGTTCTGGGCCGCCGCCACCGACGGCGTCCTTTTTGGAGACGCCGCGGCGGTGGCGTCGGCTACATCGGCGGACGACGCGCGGCGCACAGTCTGGCGGCAGTCCCTGGTGGACGCGGCCCGCACCGACCCAGTACCACAAAGTACATGTACAACGTTGTGATTTAGGATAGAGGGGGCAGAAGCGCTCGCGGGGCGTGTCGGAAGGACGCCGAAGACGAAAACTCCCCGCGGTGCGACCCCCGCCAACTAGACTGATGGAAACGACAAGGACGACTGAGGACTCTCTTTATGTTTTGTTAATTTTTAGGTTTCATTATTTGCTGATGAGACCGAAAAAAATTTAGTGAGTGGTTTGTGATATTCCACCCGTTATGCTACGCACCTCTTACGGACGAATAAATGATACAAGTAAAGCTCGCTGTGTTTTTGTTTTCCCTACGGCTCCCCTCTGCTGCGTCCTCACGTTCATCCGTTTGAACCTGTCGTTCGCCTGGCCGCGGGATTGAGGCACCTGAAGGAACCGCACGCAACGCGTTCCATTCTGGAGCGGCTGGCTGGGCAACGTCCGGATTGTGCTCAGCCAGCCGCGTGGTGCAAGCCGCCAGCCGCTAAGCCACCAAGCCGCCGAATTTCGCATTCCTAGCCGACAGTTCCCCAGCTCACGCTCCAGTGTAGCGATTTGGGCGGCTGGAGGCTGGAAGCCTTGGCTGACGAGAAGCATACGGCTGCTGGCTCTGTTGGGTGGCGAGCCCATTCAGCGGCCACGTCATGCGTGCGGCGGTGGCGGAAGGTGGCAGCATCAGGCAGCATCCGCGAGGAGACCAAAGAATTGAACAGGTGAGCCGAGGCTGAGGCTGAGGGGGTGGACAATGCGACAGTGCGACGGAATGGTGGGGCTGGCGGGGCTGGCGGGGCTGCCGTGGCCGTTGTGGGGGATTTGGGTGGAGGAGTTAAACTATCCCCCACCTCGCGTCGCCACTCCGCCACGCCAAGGCGGTGCTGATGCTCGTTTCGGGCGCAGCGCGCAGCATCCTCCAGAGCGTCCAGGACGTCCATGGCCCGCGCGCGCTCTCCGCACGCGTCCGCCGCGGCTGCGTGACGAAGCGGCGCACGGCCGAGACCTTGCCTCCCCCCCCCCTTTTCCCCCTCCCCCGCCACGCGCCACGGCCGTGTGTGTTGTCATAGGTCCGGAGCCGTGACGGCGAGTAACGAGTCCGAAGTAGCGAGAGAGCGTCTTTATTAGCCGGCATGATGATAACAAGAACAACTACCCGGGGGAAGGAGGAAGGATGTTGCAGCGAAGAGAGAAGTGTTGCTGCGGGCGTCGCGGGTGTCGCGGGGACGCCGGCAGAGGCTTCGTCGGAGTTCGACCGAAGTTTCGGCGTTGCAGCGCCAAGGCCCCCGATGAAGTTCGGAAGCCTCTAGACCGGCGGCCGGGCGGCGCGGCGGTCCGCTAGCTGGACCGTCGCCCCGCGGAGGTCGCGAACGAGGACGGGGAGGTGATGAGAAGCGTGAAGAGTGCATGGGGCGATGGTTCGTGTTCGTGGACGACGTCTCGGCCTACACCTGGGCCTGGGGCAGGTCGGAGGCCACGACACGGAAGCCACCCTCGTCGGCGACGTAGCTCCGGGACTGGATCTGGCCGTTGGGATCCACGTAGGAGTAGCTGCCTCGGGTCACGCCGTCGAGGGTCTTGGTCTCACTCTGCGGAGACAAACAAAAAAAAAAAATTAACAATAACTCAAAACTGTTCTTCCTTTCTCAATCCCTTCCCCCGCCACGCTAGATTGATTCCCCCCGCTGCGACGCGAGACACGACAAAGCGGTTGTCGCACAGCGCGCACCGCACAGCACCTTGGAGGCGACGTCGTTGGCGTAGCCGAAGGTGTACTGGCCGGCCTCGTCCTGCGCGTGGTACTGCGAGCTGAGGCCGCTGGACAGCGCCACCGGCGCCACCGGGGCCACGGGGGCAGCGCTCTGGAAGGAACACACATTCGAGGATCAGGTCGCAGTAAAGCCCTCAGATGCACGCGGATTAGACGCACAGGCCGTCCCGCGCAGTGCGCGCGGCGTGCAGAGCCTCACCCGGTAGGTGTAGGGGGCGAGCGGGGCGGAGACGTAGCGCCGATCCACGGGGTAGGCCGCCGACGAGGTGTAGTACTGGGGCTGGCTGCTGGTCACGTACCCACCGTTGCCTGCGCCCACAACAAGCGAATCGTTTGAAAAATAAAGGTCTGCAACTGCAGTTATTTCCCCCTTTTTTTCGGCAGTATGCTTACTTGCAAAACCGCTCCTGATCAGGGGCTGCTCCACGGCGGGGTCCAGGGCTCCGTTGGTGATGGACCACCTGCGGAGGAGAGAGAGTGGTAGAGCCGATTTAGCGAACAGTGGAAACGACAGAGACAGAGACGGGCTTTGGCGCGTTCGGACGCGGCGCCGTGGCGGTAGGCAACCCAGCTGACGCCGCTGCCCGATGGGTGGCGTGCTGAGCGGCGCACGGGGCACGGTGCGCTCGGCCCCGACAAGGACAAGGCAGCCCTCTGTGACGTCTTTAAGCCTCACCTGTAGGGCGCGCGGTATCCGGGCTGCAGGCCAGAGCCCCGGGACAGCTGCTCGGGGGCGGCGGGCTGCGCGGGGCCCACGGGCAGGTCGCTGGCGGCCACCCTGAAGCCGTTCACGTCGTCCGCAGTGTAGGTGCGCGTCTGCAGCTGGATTGGACGGGTTGGAAAAGCACAGTTTAGTAAAACGCCTCAGGAACAAACCTCGAACTTTACAATGTGCTGCCACTCACGCGGCCCAGAGGGTCGACGTAGGAGTAGGTGCCGCGGGTGACGCCGTCGGCAGTCTTCTGCTCGTGCTTGGCGGCGGAGGGGCCCGAGTAGCCGAAGCTGTACTGGCCGAGCTCGTCCTGGGCGTGGTATTGCGAGTAGACGGCGCCGATGTCAGGGTAGTCCGCGGGGTACGGGTAGGGGTAGCCCAGCACGCCGCCGACCGCCACCGAGACCAGGAAGACGACGAGCACCTGCGCGCCGACGATTGGAATAAAGGACATTGTCTCAAGTGATTAT
Source organism: Thrips palmi (assembly GCF_012932325.1). NCBI lineage: Eukaryota > Metazoa > Arthropoda > Insecta > Thysanoptera > Thripidae > Thrips > Thrips palmi. The sequence continues at coordinate 4,428,616 of NW_023144620.1, read as the reverse complement.
TTTTTCGTTCCCGCGGCGAGAGCGGCGTCTCTATTTCCTTCCGATGCCCCGCGGTTCCCAGGCCGGGTTATAAAACTCGCGCCTCCGACTCCGAATTATGAAAATCCGGCGATCCGGCGACAGGAGGCGGCCCGGCGGAGACAGGAAAGTGATTTACGCGCCGGCGGCACGCGACAGTGGCGGAGCGTGGAGGGGGGAGTGCTCGAATCCGCTCCGACTCTAGCCGACGTCAAAGTCGGCGTGTGCCTTGCGCGGGCAGCGAGTGTGTCCGGTTAATTAGCGTGGGAAATGACGGGCTGATCTGCATCCGAATGACCACCGGGATGACCGCCTCGATGACCACCAGCAACCGGCAAGGACCAGCCGCGCGTAGATTTGGCAAGGACGAGACCGACTGCTACTCTGTGGGTATTCGTTCCCCCTGGCAACGCGTGCTTCCAACCGAAGCGCCGCATCAATGTAGAAATAATTGTTCTGAAAAGGACAAGAACATCTGGCGGACTTTGTGACTGCCCACAAACCGATGATGACTCCACTGTCTTGCACGGTGCTCGCCAAAGGAACGGCCGGCTCAGACAACTAAATGGACATTACTGTACCCGAGAAGGGTACACGTACACATCAACGCGCTGCTTCGGCACTGTAAACACCTTCTGCGGACGCGGACCCCAAGGGTCGGCCCGCCAATGGGACGGGACGCGCTAAAAGCCGGAGCCGTTTATCTCCGGCCGAAAGCCTTTCTGCCAATAAACAGGACGTAGGCGCGATGCGGGACTCTATGGCTGCCAGCAGACCGAGGCAGTATCTCAGCCCGTGGCCTGGGGAGGGGAGGGGAGGGGAGGGGGAGCAACGCCGAAGAAAGGCACGCGTGCCCCCCTGCCCGTCCGGTGGCCGCTCCTTAAATCTGCGCCTCCAGGATAACAGAAGCGCTCCGGAGTGGGCGACAAATCGGCGTCGTCTAATAGGCGCGGCGTTGGCGGCCAGTGCGGCCGGTCGTGGCTCATCGCTGTGGTCACTGCACGCTTACAAGCGCGGGGGAATAAAAATGGCAGCTTTGCTTTTATGCGGCGGGGAGCAGGGAGGGTCCTCTTAAGCGGGATCGATTAGATAAGGAGAACGCGTTGACATTCGAAGGGAGAGGCGGTCACGGCGGCGGCCCGGGTGGCGACCGCACCCTTGGGAGGCCAACGACTGAACGAATGTACTGCACCTCGCTGTGCTTGAGACAGCAGGAATTAGGAGCTAATCAGGGAAGAAAATGCTCTCGAGAAGATCACACAACAACAGCAAAGGCGACCAAAAATTTGTCACATCAGAATCATTAATGCAACTGCAATTGAAACGGGTGGCGAAGAAAAACGCGCGGAGGAGGTTGGGGGAAGGCGCTCCAAGCTCCAAGTAGTGCATATGATTGAAAATCTGCTGGAGATGGAACGGGTCCGCGCTGGGCAGTCTGGGCGGGGGCGCGGGGGCGCGGGGGCGCGGCACGGCGGGGGCACGTCGCGCTGGTCGCGGTGCGGACTGCAGAGCGTGCGTGCGTGCATGGGCGGCGAGCGGTTCGAGTTGGAATTAGAGGACTGGCGGTCGGGCCAGGCCGCCGGGCCGTTGACCTACGCCTTGCACTTCTTGCAGGCGCCCCCGCCAGCCCAGAGCAGCGCACGGGGGCCGCGCCATTATTGGCAATCACCCTCAGCGGGCCGGTAAAAGCGCGCGCGTCGCTCTGTCTCTCTCGCACTCGCGGGCCGTCCCGTAGGGGCGCGAGAGAGACAGAGCGACGAATAGCTGTGCGGACTCGGCCTGGGGGGAGACCGCGAGGAAGACAATGCGTGCCCGCTGGCCGCGCTGCCGCCGGCGCCGGCCTGGCCGTGCGGGGCGCGGCGCGGCATGGGGTGGAGCCGGGTGGAGCACTGTGGGAGACGAGGACCTCGGCCACGCCGGCGTGCAGTGCGGCAGTGCAGCCCATCCGGCCTATTTGTTTCAGACAAATTTACGAGGCTCCATTCAGGGCTCCACTTTTGATGGCATGGCGTTCCGGCTGGCGGGGCGGGGCGGGGCGGGGCGGGGCGGGGCGTCCCTCCGCCGGGCATTTTATGGCGTCCGCGAATCGGGGACCTCGGCCAAGGCAGCCAGGCACAGCCAGGGGAAGGGGGTCTCCTAGCTCTGCAGCGCCACAGGAAAGGTGTGGCAGGGCACAATGTACGGCGCGGCGGCACCACAGCGCGGCGTGGCGGCCAGAGCGGCGCGTAAATTCAAATCGAGATGATCTCTGTGACGGGCTGGCTTGGCCGTCCGCGGCGTGGTGCGGCACTGCGGGGCCCTCCCCTCAAATAGCGCGCACGTCTGCCAGTCTGCCACCGTCGCCGACTTAAGGGACTTGGACGGGAAGAGGGCGCGGTGCACCTCGGCGCCAATGCTCTGCTAACAGAGAGAGACGAACCTATCGAGAACCTATCGATCGGCCAGGTTGTCTGAGCCCGTCGGGCCGTCGGGCCGTCGGCAGGGCGGCCGCGATTCACTTTGCACGTTGCGAAAGTAACGATGTAAAGATAGATCAATTTGGTCAATTTTTCCCTTGTGAAGAAAACTGAAATTTTCATACGAGCAGACAGAAAAGGGCTACACACAGAGAAGCAATACTGCAGCACATCCGTCGCCCACTACACTACTTTATCCTGGAGCAAAAGATTGAGTTGAGAACTCACAACTACACGAGTAAAGAGCGACAATTTAAAAGTCCTGAAACTATAAATTTTCTCGCGCAACAATGACTATCCTCCGCATGACACAAAAACGGGAACCGGAAAGGTACTCACGTTGGTCACCATGTTGCTGCGGGTAGTTGCCTGGGGTTGCCTGGGTTGCCTGCACTGCACTGAACGCGGCCGCGGCTGGCAGGGGAGTGTGCCGATTCCGGGGCCCGGCGACCATTTATAACAATTGCGGGCGTCGCGCGGGTCCGGGCCGTCCGGGTCCGGCCGCCGGGATGGGGTCCCGTGGGTCCGGCCGGTGCGGCCAGTGCGGCCAGGCCGGCCAGGCCGGCCAGGCCGGCAGAGGGATCCGGGAAGGAGCAGGGAGCAGGGCGAGGGGAACGGAAGGGAGCGGAACGGCAGCGGCTCCTAGGATCCAACAGGCGATGCGCGCCGAGGGGCGGGGAGGGGGAGGGGGAGGGGAGGCAGGGGTGGAGGAGGAGCCGGCTCGCCGCGCGGAGGGGAGGGGGAGGGGTAAGTCTAAGTCACACGCAGGGTAAGGAACTACATGAACCGGCCAGACCATTTCTTTTTAATGCTTCCGCTGTTCCTGGCCGTTCATTGCTCAAGGCCGAATTTCGGTACGAGATACTTTGTATGCCGGCTGCCCGGCGTGCTCGGCCGGGCGAAGCTGATTTGCACGGCTTAAATTTGCAAACTCCGCGGCGCTGCTGCGGCCGCCTTGATTTTTTGGGAGTCTCGGTTCGGGCGGCGCCGGCACCACGCAGCGCCAGAACCGTCAACTTTAAGCCCCCCGAAAAATTAAAAGAATTATTAGAACAAATTATTCCGAGATAAGGAATCAGCTGTGTTTCTTCATCACTACTTGGGATCCGGTGAAAATTGAAAATTTGAAAAGTACCAGACTGTGGCAGCAAGAGGTTGAAAAACTACGCGGCCCGTTTTCGACTTTGAAAAAAAATTGATAATTCGCGAAAGGACGAGGTACATAGAAGCAAGGCTGCCGATGGGGGTCGAACCCGCTGGGCCATCACTGAAAACAGTTGAGCCGTCTCCGACTATCCTTGGCGACTGACGGTTGGGAAAGGTCGCGCCGTTAGTTCCTTGGAAGGACCCCTTTACTGGATTTGAAGTCCAGGGTGCGCCCTGCAGAGCGCCTGCGAATTGCGGCGTAGGCCAGCCCGCAGCACTCGGGAGTGTTGCATGGCAACCAACGGCCTACCTCGCAGGCGCCAAGGGTCACCTCAGTACGAAACGATGTTGAATATTTTCGAGTTCAGCCACCCACGTACATCCGAATCTTTGTGATACAGCAAACCCATTTCTCAGCGAAAACTGAAGGCCTGATTCGCCAACATTCCAGTGCGTGATAAGTCATCATCTAGCGTAGTGTTCGAAAATTCCCGGGAACAATCATTCAGGGGAATATTCCCGAGACTTCCCGGGAATTCCCGGGAATATTCCCACTTGGCCGGGAACATTGCTTCATATGAAACCCATCACTTTTGATAAAAGTTAAATTTTTTAATACGAAATTTTTTGATAGAAAACTATTTTTTGATTACAAAACGTTTTGTTTTGTTCCCTTCTGAAAGAAAAATGGAAATACACTCATGTGTTTCATAATTTTTACTTGATACCTTGCGTGTTCTACATTTTTCCTGCAAAAAAACCAGCTGTTTTTAGCCATTTTTTAAATTCCCGGGAATTTCCCATTTTTGGGGTTTGATTGTGCCCGGGAACGTTCCCGGGAATTCCCTAAATTCCCGGGAATATTCCTACCTTTTAGAACACTAATCTAGCGCGTTATGACATCGCGCTGCTCGCTATAAATCGAGGTCGGTCCGCGACCACCGCGTCGAGACTTGCGAACCCGCGGCCGTTTTCCCAAAAAGGCTGCACGCCGCTCGCCGTTTGGGGCCGTTTGGGCTGACGGAGTCGCCTCGGTCCGCCCGCCCCGGCCGGCCAGTGGCCCAGGCCTGTCATCGGCGTACTCTGCAGTCGGGGCGTCGGGGCGAATTTACGGACGCGGCGAGCGAAATGTATAACACGGCGGCCGAGCAGACCGATTCCGCGCGAGGGCGGTGTCTCCCTCGCACTCGCGGGCCGTCCCATGTGGGTGCGAGAGAGACAGAGCGTTCGCTCGGGATCGGCCTGCAGTGCGGAGGCGTGGCAGGCCGCTCACCTGCAGCAGCCTCTGCCGGGGCGCGTCCCACAGTGGGCCAGAAGACCGGTGAGGCGGCCAAAACTCTAGACGCGTTTTGAGCTCCAGAATCGCTGAATGGGACTCGAACCGAGCGTGTGACCCCATCAATGGACTGCTCTCCGAACGAGGAATCCATTGGTGGGGTCACACGTTCGGTTCGAGTCCTGCTTAGCGACTCTAGAGCTCAAACCGCGCCTAGAGTTTTGGCCGCCTCTCCGGTCTTCCGGCCCACTGTGCGTCTCCGCGTTCGACACCACGCGCTACGCGCTTCTCCGCCAAGTGCAGCCGAGTGCAAGGTGCAAGTGCAGGCCGGCGTGCATTATGGTGTCGCCGCCCTCCGCCCCGCCTTGCCGAGCATGGCGGAGCATCGCCGAGCATCGCCGAGCTGTCGAGCAAATCTCGCGAGATATTGTCCTGGGAGCGCGCCTTGCTCACTCCTTTGCTCACGCCTTGCCTTGCGCCCGCGCTGCCAGCACACTGATTCCGAGAGTCGTTTTCTTCGATCTGCCTCTCTCGCACTCGTGGGGCGTCCTGAACAGGTCAGAGAGGGATGGTGCGACGAAAACGAATCTGGGAATCAGTCTACAGTGTCGCGTTACCGGCCGCGGCGCGGATAGAGTCGTCAAAGTGCGCGAGCAGCTGTCTCTCTCGCACCCGCACGGGACGCCCCGAGAGTGCGAGGGAGACGCCTCCGGCTCGGAATTCGTCTGCAGAAGGAAAGGATTGGACGTTGTGCTCTCCGTCACCAGCATCGCGAGACAACGCGCTGCGGCACGGTGGTGGTGGGGTTCGAGTCCTGGCATTCTTCACCATTTTTTTTTTTCAAAGTTTCAATTCAATTTTTACCCGCTTTGACATTTTGTCTAATTGCCGTATCTTCGCTTAGAGTAGCATGGTGCAACTCTCAGCGCAGGGCATCGCGGCCCGAGAGCGCAGAGCCATTTCTTTTCATTTTTGAATGAAAGTTGCTCCTGCGGAGTCCAGTTTGAACTGTAATCGCTGGCGCTGGTTATGTTCGCACGTCGCGTACAATGCAGCTGGAGGAGGGCGCCTGTACGGTAGGCAAGCCAACCGGCGCGGCGCCCGCTGCGCAGGCAAGCCAACCGACGCCGAAGTGCGGCGGCCCCGCGAAGCACGGCGCTGTTCTACGCTGTTCGCCCGAATCGACTTGTCGACTTCCTTTGCCGCCTCAGCCACTCCCTCTCCTCGGCGTCGGCGTCCTCCGCGCCGTGCTGCCGTGCCAGGCACAGCCGCGGCAGGCGAGGGGGGCGTCGGCTAGGCGTCGGAACCCGGCGCCGGGTCGCGTACCGGGTACCACCGCGGCGGCGGCGCGGTCTCCGCCTCCGTCTCCGCGACGCGGTGCAGGCTGCTGTAATATTTGCGGAGCGAGCCGCAGTTCTGCCACGCTCCACAATCGCAGCCGTCAACACGGGCACGCTTCTCGGAAGGCCAATCGGCCGTGGAAGGTTTCGAGCGTCCAGGCCGGTCGAAAAGCGTCGCCGTGGTCCGCCGAGTGCGGCGACCCGCGACGTGCCGGTTCAGGACACGACACCTGTGAGAGTGGCCGCCTGCGTGCGTTCGGCGCGGGCAGCGCGTCCACGGCACGACACTCGGCACACGGCAGTGCCAGCAGTACCCATTAACTGGTTGCCGAGAAACACCGCGGGCTAAACCGCCCGGCCTGGTCTAGCCCGGCCGCCGTAGGCCGCCGGCCTGCCGTAGTCCTGTATAGTCGAGTCGAGGCAGTCAAGGCCGTGCGAATGCGGCTCGGCGGGCGGGCCGGGCCGTCGTCGGCAGGCCTAGTAACCACAGCATGACACCAGTGGGGGCAGGCCGCAGCTAGCCGCAGCTAGCGGCAGCCGGCTGAATTGCGCTGCCGCTCCGACAGGTAGAACAGGCGGCACAGGCGTTTCTCTGGTGTCACATCCAGGGGAAATTCAAAGTAATGAAAGATTTTGTTTTCCCGATTTTCCAAAATAAGGGACAATGAGTTTTACATTTTGAACTCCCAATTTAAAAAAACGGCGAAAAATGGATTGAAACAGTGTGCATGCATACTTTTTATATTTTAAGAATTTCGTTTCCCGAACACCACGTAATTCAGATGGAAAAGCAGCTAGAGGCGGCGCCGCTTCGGCCGCGTAACCGAGTGCGCGCGTCACGTCACGTCAGAGAGAAAAGGTCTGGTCACCCGATGGTCCTCGTTCAGCAAGCGCAGCGCAGCTCAAGCGCCGTGCGTAGATAAAATCGAACCGTCTCTCAGACTTTCGAAAACAACCTACCACACCGCCACGGCCGTTTCGCCAAGCAGCAGGGAAGTGCCAGATTTTAGCCAACCGGCAACAAAGGCATAAAATTCGTGGCATTCCCTCCCCCCTCCTACCTCGCACTACACTCTCAAAACCAAGAAATTTTTTTTAAAAAAAAATTGAATATTTGTTGAAATTTTCCTTTGAAGATTTGTGTGATTTGGCGAAGCTCTGGATGATCGAAAATTGCTTCTTGTGCTTTAGCCCCCCCTCCCCCTAATTTTATCAATCCGTGCGCACCACGCTGGCGCCACGCTCCACCACGCCGCGGGTGGGCTACCCGCTCAGGCCCGGCGGCCCCCCGCGATAAATGATGCCAACTATCTTATTCCCTGGGTCACCGAGGGGAAAACGAAACGATAAACTTGAGACGCGTTCGACGACGGAGCGCGGAGCGCGCGTCTCTAGGCGTCCGTCCGGGCTCAGCTTCCCTCCTTACCTTCGGGAAGAATGGGAGGAGGGGGGGAAGGGGGGTGTCAAGGTCCCTCCATGCGACCAGCGTCTACCTGACCCAGTGAATCGATCCGCTGATTATAGTGGTTGCAGTCCTGCAGTCCTGTCCTGCTGGTCCGCGGCGGGTCGGCATCGGGCCCACCACCGTCAAGAGAAAGATAGCGACCTCACGCTATTACGGCATGGCATGTCCGAGGCATGTCCCAGCCGATCGCCATCCACGCCCTGCGCAGGCCCAGCCCAGGCACCCGGGCAGGGCTTTCACTAACGCTGGCCGTGCCGCCCAGACTTATCTCCTGCAGATAAACACCATCGCGTCCCCACAACTCTGCGATCGGCGATGTAGTACTTGGCTGTGTACCCCTGCCGGCCATGGCGCCCCGCCTGGCCTGCCTGGCCCAGCCCCACCGGGCAATGTCACTTGGATGTCAGAGTCAGGAGGAAGTGGCGAGCAAGCGGCACCGCGTTGCGTTCCCCCGGAATGTTCCCGTGTGATGCTTCTTCCCGTAATGAAAGCAATGATGCAATGCAGCGGGCATGGCAACCTCTCGAGTAAATCCTTCCTCTACACTAGTGCGCACGCACCCTTCAGATCCCCACGAGCGAAGTGTGACTTCTCGAAAGAGCAATAGAAAGGAAAAACTGACATAGCTGGGTCCTTCCCATTTACACAATTTGCAATGCTAATGCACAGGTGGGCCCAGGTGGGGCTCCGACACCATGGGTAACAGTGACTGTCGCCGTGCGTTACAAGTGTACCGTAAAAATCGTGATGAAAGTTGTGCAACAAGCAGTTGCATGAAGTTTTCAAAAATGTCAATTGAATTGAGGCTAGGAACACTTCAACTTGTATAATTACAGATAAATTGTATTCTTAGGGAAACTAAAACCAAAATTTAAAAAATGCAGCGTGTTTATTGAACACCTGAACAGATTCACAAAACCAAAAGAGCAGAGTTTAATGTAAAAACAAAATTTATGCACTCCAACAAATCATTCAAACCTAAAGTTGCAATAAAATAAGTCACAGCTTCACAACTTTATAAGTTAACAGTTTCAGAAATGGTAACAACTATTTGTACATAATGGAATGAATACAACAACACTTTAAAGCTTAAGAACATCTTGAACAGCCTTAACAATGTGGTTAGCACTGATGCCGAACATATCGAGCAAGACATCAGAGGGACCAGAGCGGGGTACTCTGGGGACAGCCAGCTTGCGCACAACAATGTCACGGTGCTCAGCAACAGCAGACATAACAGCCTCACCAATACCACCCTCAGGGTAGTGATCTTCAACGGTGACAATGCGGCCTCCGCATTCCTTGGCGTTCTTGACAATAGCCTCAACATCAATGGGCTTGATGGTGAAGGGATCCATCACACGAGCATGAATGCCAGACTTGGCCAGCACATCAGCAGCCTTCAGAGCTTCGTAGAGGGTCACAGCTGCACCAATAAGGAGAACCTGGTCCTTGTCGGACTTCTTGACAATCTTGGCCTTTCCAACCTGGAAGGTCTCGTCGTTGGAGTAGATGACAGCAGACTTGGGGCGGGAGGTTCTGGTGAAGGTGATGCCAGTGGTGTTGGCAGCCAACTCAATGGCACGCTCAGTACTCACAGCATCAGAGGGGTAGAACACGGTGGCTGTGGGGATGGAACGGAACATGGCAAGATCTTCAAGAGCCATCTGGCTGGGACCATCCTCACCAATGCTGACACCGCAGTGAGATCCAACAAAGTTGCAGTTGGTCTGAGAAATGGCACCCATACGAATCTGGTCGAAAGCACGAGTGAAGAAGGTGGCAAAGGTGGACACGAAGGAAATGACACGGTTGCGGCAGGCAGCTCCAATACCAACGCCAACAAGGTTCTGCTCAGCGATGAAACATTCAATGTACTGAGCAGCATTCTCAAGCTTCAGCTTCTCAGAGAAGGTTGAGTTCTTGGTGTCACCATCAAGAGCAATGACTCGTGGGTTGTTCTTGCCAATCTTCACAAGAGCGGTACCATACGCTTCACGGGTGGCAATAGCATCGCCCAACTTGTAAGCAGGGGGAGATGAAAGCTTGACAGTCAGGTTGACAGCAGGTGCGTCATCCTTCAAGGGCTTCTGGGGCTTCAACAGAGCAGCACCAGTGTTCTTGATTTGCTTCTGAACGTGAGCGATGACGGCATCAGACTTGGCGCCAAGAACAGTTCCGTGCCACTTCTCCTTGTCTTCGATGTCTGGGAAGCCCTTGCCCTTCAGGGTCTTGGCCAGAAGACAGGTGGGCCTGTCCTTGGTACTGGCAGCTTCATGGAAAGCCTTGGCAACCTCCTCAATATCGTGGCCATCAATCACCAGAGAGTTGAAGCCGAAAGCATCAGCACGCTTGCGGTAGGTCTCCATGTTGTGACCAAGAGATGTGGGCTCAGACTGTCCAAGGCGGTTGACATCAATGATCATGCACAGGTTGTCGAGCTTGTAGTAGCTGGCGAAGTTCATGGCCTCCCAGACAGAGCCCTCAGCGCTCTCACCATCACCCAGCAGACAGTACACCCTGTAGGAAGCCTTGTCGATGTACTTTCCAACGTAGGCCATACCACAGGCAATGGAGAGACCCTGACCAAGGGAGCCAGTGCCCACATCGATGAAGTTCAGACGAGGGGTGGGGTGACCCTCCAGGTCGCTGTCGATCTTGCGCAGGTTCATCAGGTCAGAGGTGGGGAAAAGTCCAGCCTCGGCCCAGGCGGCGTACAGGATGGGGGCGGCGTGGCCCTTGGAGAGGATGAAGCGGTCGCTGGAGGCATCGCGGGGCTCGGACACCTTGTACCTCATGGTGTGGAAGAAGAGCACGGACATGATCTCGGCCATGGAGGCGCATGTCGTGGGGTGTCCTGACTTGGTGACATTGGTGGAGGTGATGGAGTGAATGCGGAGCTTGTTAGCCAGGTCCTTCAGCTCCTGAAACCAACAATGAGCGACACCATCAGATCGATGTTCCAATCAATCGAACGCACTGATGCAATCCACACGCGCAGGTGGTCTAGAGGTAAAGCGAACGTAACCACAGCACAACAACAGTCACACACTCACCTGCACGGTTTTCGACTCCAGTTTGTGGTAGTTGGACATGGTGGTTTCGTTGAATAGACAAGACAGGAGCTTGAACCTCTAGCGCGTGCTGAGAGCGACCGGCAAATGGGACGGAGCGAAGATCAGCGGGCACGGTCCTCAAGTTCACTGTGGGCTCGGCACGCCGCGGACGCGTTCGAAACGCAGGCTTTGCTGTCACGGTGCCCCTCACTCCCACAGAATGGCCCCTCGTGCGACAAAGACAGCTGCAAGCAAGTTTCACACGCAGCCCTGCAAGGTGGTTTCGGGATGGACAACATCACAGAGTGAAAAAGAACTCTACACCGGCGCTGCCAACTTCTGCATTTAGCGTACCTTGAGAGCCATACCATCATCCAAAGACGTTCGAGTCACTTTTATTTGAAACATAAAGAAGAGGAAGTGATTAACACAGCGCAGAAACAGCGAACAGAGCTACAAAATTCACTTTTCGCCTTAGACAGCAATCACGGCATGAAGTCGATGCCAGAACTTATAGAAGGCGTACGTATGACGTAAGGTTCCCGCGCAAATGCCAGCTGACAGGCTGGCTTAAACGCTTCAGTTGAAGTGGTGTTGGGTCGTCTCATGAATGCATGACGACGCATGACAAAGCAGCCATGACCAAGCACTTGTTACTGCTATAGATTCCCGTAAAAGCAACCCATTCGCGTGGAGGAAATGATCTTCTCATCATTGTATGGCAAATGTAAAATAGAACTCTAAGAAAAAATTTTCATAAACATATATATTCTCTTTGAAAATAAAATACACATTGCTACAACTCATGGAAATAAATACAAATCAATAACATAATTTTTTCATTTTAACACTAGAGATCTGTTCATGAGCCGCATAAAAATACCCACAACAGATTTCATTGGTTCCAATCAAGGCACGTGCTCACAGCAGGCACAAAGCAAGCTAACACGCACACATCACATCACACTTTCACACACATGCAGTGCTACGTATACCATAACATGGCTACTACAAGGTTCTTTCACACACATTGGACATGACACACTAAGATAACACAATAAAACAAAGGCAGAAATAGTATTCAAATATTTTGGAACAATTTTAGTGTCTGTCAGATGACATGTCAAAATTCACTGGCATTCATGCTCAACCGTGGTTAGGAAACAACCAATTCCCCATAACAAAAATATTGAGACTTTTCAAAAGATAAAATTCTTCCTTTGGTTTGAATAATACAATTTGCCTATGTGCACGTGCATAAAATCCACAATATAGTTATATATCAAAACTAAAACAACAACTAGGACAGTATATGTTCAAAATACAGCCATTAACAACATCCCTCTTAAGCTACTAGTATCATGTCTGCTGCAAGAAGTTCTTGGAGGAGATCTCACAGAAGCAAAATAACAAACTGCCCTAACATAAAAAAAAAATTGCAAAGGATTGCAATCAATAAATTGAGTTATCTAAATTTATAAGGCACTTGGAATAATGATGAAATATTTCATAGAAGAGTGCTCCTAATCAAACCATAAGAGTAAGAAGAGTTGAGAGTTTCAGTTACTATAATATAATACTACTTCAGAACTAATCCATCAAGTGGGAAAGGAATGAAAATTGAAAACACAGATGTGCTCTGATGGATTAAGTAATCCAGTAGTGAGAAAAGGTGCTCCAGACACCCAGCACTGCACCACTTGCTTCTTACTTGATTGCTTCAATACACCATTAATACTAAAATGAATTCTGATGAAACCTTTTACCTACTAATGAATGGCATTAGAAAATTTCAAGAGGTATATGGGACATAGGTGCTGATGCCACACACAAGTGTTAAATCAGGATACAAGGTGTACAGCCAATGTTGGTTCAAAGATTGATTACAATAACACTCCCAGTCAAGAAGGTAAAAAAAAGAACAGGATGAAAGACAAACAAAAGAGAGAAACCCACAATCATACAGAAGAAAGATAACTTGAAAGATCTAATACTGCTTGCTAAGCCCCCAATGGTTACTGCTGCCAAAGAAACCTTAAAAAAAAAAAAAAATGCTATATGCACACCTTACAGTGTGAACAGGAGAGGTGAACAAAGTGGGATTCATAAGGTAAGGTTCATTTTAGAAAGAGTCACTTTAGATGAAGAGTAATGCAAGGGCAGTAATTAATGGACACGACAATACATAAAATCTTACATACTGTCAAAGTTACCATTTTTAAAACAATTTTTTTAAAAGTGATTGTAAATGAATGGTCATAGACAACAAGGTAAATTCAACAGTAGGTAGGGGCACATGAAACATAATTTCATTGATGAATGAAAAACAACATGTTGAGGCAACATGTCACAAGTAAATTGACAGAAAAGGTATTGAAGTAACCTCCTTAAACAAGTGATAAAAGGAGTACATTTAAGGCATTGATTGTTACACCATTCAATAAATGGTGATGGTCCGTTAAAATTTGATCTTAAAATCCTACATCAGATTCAGACTCAAATGTAATCAGGCAGTTGATGCAAACACTGACAAACATTGACATATTCAAACATGCAGTACCTATTTGATAGGCCAAAATTAAAATACTGAGAACAATGTGTTTACAAAGACAATTGCAGAAATAATCAGTATAAGTGAAATATAAATCAACCAATCAATCAAGGCTAAAAGAGAACTACTGTTCTTCACACCCAGTTCATTTATGACAAATATGAATTAAGATAAGATTTGAAAATAAAAATGAAGTAATGTTAAGGGAAATTCCGGATCGTACCCTAAATTACGGTAAATGTTGGAGTACTACGCACGGAATGTCGGTTCTCCTAATTTCGAAGTGTTGCGGAAATCGACATTTAGTCGGCTGCGGAAATGTTGATGGGGGTTTGGGTTATGGTCAGCAGGTGTCTATTATTGGGTCGCGTACAGAACCCGATCCCGGCGCGTACCCAAATTCGATTTCAGTCTAAATGCCTGAAAAAAGTAGAAAAATTTTGATACAAAATCCCTCTCCAACAACCTCCTCACTCAAATTTCCGACATTAAATCGATTTCCGCAACACTCCGGTAAATATAGAGAACCGACATTCGTTCGTAGTACTCCCAACATTTACCGGTAAATCTTAGGAGTCGCCGGGATCCGGACATTTCCCTTAACAGTAACACATCTTACTGATCTTCCTGAATCTCGGCAGTTACCGGCAAGTCATTTTGCCCATCATCACCTTCATATTTCCCTGACGTTTCATCAATTTCTAATTTCAAAGGATCACTATCTGCATCATCATCATCATCACCAAATCTGCTCGAGTCCACATCATCTTCATAACCTGTTGAGTTGATTTGTTGTATAGCAACTGTTTTAGGTGGAGACCCATGCTGAGAATCTTTGTGCTTGTCAAGGAAATAACGACGCTGGAATGTCATTCCACAAATTTCACATTTGAATGGATTTTCTTCACTATGTCTACGCATGTGGTAATCTAAAGATTGCTTCTGAGTAAATGCTTGGCCACAAATATCACACCTAGAAAAGGGGGAACAGAAAGAGGTTTGCATTCTAAAATTCTCAACAACAATAACAATTTTGAAAATTTGGATAAACAGAAGTGAAACACATACCTGTATGGCCTTAAGCCATTGTGGATTCTAGAGTGAACATTCAATATAGACTTGGAGGCAAATGCCTTGTCACACACATTGCAAGTGAAAGGCTTTTCACCTGCATGAGTGCGTAGGTGACGTTTAAAATCAACAAAGATGTCAAATTCTTCATGACACTTTGTACATTTAAAGCTTTGAGACTTGATCTGTTGCTCTCCGTGTTGCTTTCTGATATGAAGGCCATAACTACTTTTGTATGCAAAGGATTTATTACAGATCTCACAAACATATGGCTTATTACCTGTGTGCAATGTATAGTGAGAATTGAGACGTTCCTGCAATAAATAGTGGTTTTAAATTAATAACTTACTTCCTAAACTTATCATGTATTTCTTTCATATATAGATACACTTTTGAAAATAGCACTTACTTTTGTGGGGAAAGATCTCTCACACTGATCACATGGGAAAGCTTTCTCTACATTATGGTATTTCAAATGGTTTTGTAGCTGGCGACTGGTTTGGAATTGGTCAGGACAAAATTCACACTTAAGTGGCTGGAGCTCTCCAGAATGCCTTTGCTTGTGTTTGACAAAACTCTTGTAATAAGAAAAGCTTTCTGGGCACACATCACATTTAAATGGCTTGTCCAGGAAAGATCCATCAAGAGCAGATGTTGACTTTTGTCTGACAGATGTCATCTAGACAAAGGTAAGAAAGAAGCGAGCATTAGGATGACCAGTTGGTACACTAATTACAATTCAAGTTACATGACAGAATCAAAATAGTGAACAAGCTGACAAAAGGAAACCCATGACATGAAAGCATATGATTAACATTAACCTGTTTTATGAGTTCAATTGCCCGGTCTCGATCATTTGAATTCTTTACCGGGAGAGGACCAGGGCGATGTGGTCCAGGAACGAGGGGCGGCAAATCTCCTATATTCCCCATGATTTGAATGTCTGGATTATTCCCTAGAACTGGGTATAATATTTGACCTCGAACATTTACAACATTGTTATGATGAGATTGGTGATATTGTGGCCTGAAATAGAACACACTGTAAGAGGCAAAAGAGACAAGTATCAAGTAGATGCGAAGTAGTTCCTAAAGTACTTACTCAGCACCATCATCCCCCATTAAACTAAATGGATCTATTTGAACTTCCAAGTTCTCTGTTTCATCTCCTTGCTGAAATAAACAAGAGATTTAAGATTAAATTTATCATGAATCACAGAGGAGGATGCAACACATTACAGCAGTTTGAAAAAAGAGACATGACAAAAACCAAACTTACAGAGTCAGTGCAATCATCTGCATTTCCTGGATCACAGTCTATTGGTGCCTCACTCCCACTGTCCCTGTCATGATCCCACCGGGTGCCATTTTCACTGCGGTCCACACGGTCAGCCTCTTTAGACATTGGAACAGCAGAAATAGTCAGACCTGATCCTCTTTTATTTCTAAGTGGCATGGAATTTCCGTTTTCATTGTGGGGCATTGGAATAATAGTCAAAGAATCATTAGATCCATGCTGAAGGGAAAGTTTAAAAAATTAGAAAAGGCAGCAGATAAACAACTGTTAGTTTACAAGACAGCACCATTTGATGCATTACCTGAAAGCTGAAAGAATTCTCTGACTCTCTTTTAACTCTTTTATAACTACGAACTGAGTCAGTATGTTCTGGACGGTAAACAGACACATCACTAGGTATTGATGCCTGACGAATCCTGGCATCTGATCTCAAACACATGACTCGGAATGAGTAAAAGTTTTTTATTTTCTGATGACAAACTGTGCAAACTTTGTCAGTGGGGGCTACCTGTAAAAATTTAAAAAAATGAAAAGGTCAGAAAACTTTGTGACATTAATATTTGAGGCATGACACTTAACACAGATATGAAAAACACATATACCTAAAGAGAAGAATACAAAACATTTTATAGAAAAAGCCTCTGAAGTTTTTGCTAAAACTTCAAGCAGTTACATAGAAAAGTAGCAATATGCTTCCTTAAAAAAATGTCTTTAAGTCAAATCCCCACCCCCTTTACCCCTTTAACATTCCAACCTGTTGCATCTACATATTTCTGAGGATATCAAGCATCAGACCATAGCAAACCAACAGTCCCATCAACAGTACGAACCAACTAATGACAATATCTGAAAATTTGTGACAGTGGACTCCATGGAATTCTCTATGCCGATAGGCCCTGATTGTTCCCAACTCATCAATCAATAGCCCAATGGAGATTAGGATACCTAAAATAGACTCATGTCTATCAAAACGATTTTCTCGAATAAAATTTAATTTTGAAAGCAGCATTAAACTTCCTTGACACCGTTAATAACGTACCTTAATCGTGGTAAGAATGTCTATTTTCAACGCCACCGTACTAATGCCACCTTCCGGGTTTTCACCATTTTGCACGGGTATCAACTCGTTCGCCTTCAAGCACAAGCGACATTTCCCCTCGATATCCACAGGCCCTTCGAGATACGGCGATTCTTCTTCGTATTCTTCAGTTTCATACTTCGGTGATTGAATAGACATTTTAAAATATTGGCCCAAAATTAATTGGCCAAGTGCTTGCGCTTTTAACAAAAGTGAGGATGTCTTCAGTACTTAATTGCCGTCGCCATGTTGATTGATGTCGTTTTATCTTGACACCCATCCGCTACCAACAATATTTCACAAAGCAGTCTCCGTGATGAAACACAATAAAATGTCTCAAATATCACTTTAAAATGAGGTAATATTATTTAATGATAAGTAGAATTGATGGAACAGGCAAATAGTCTGGTATTGTTCGGATAAAAGGTGGAGAGATATCAAAGTTAAAGTTCTGTGGTTGGTGGTTTTGGAGACCACCGGCACTTCGAGACTCGAATCCAAAGTCGACTCACTCTCGTGTGAGCTGTCTGCAGCAGAAACAAGCAGAGGACAAAACAAAGCGAGAGCGAGACAGGAGCTGGGCGTGTGTTGACAGAGTCGGGTCTGCGCCGTCTTTCCTTGACAGAATGGGTAACCCCATCGTAGACTTGTTTTCCGCCTGCCTGACAGCATGGCTCGTGTTTTACGGGGCTTTGCTGTTGACTTTCGACCTGTGGCCGTTCTTCGCGTTGAGTGTCGGGACGGTCATCCCTGTGCTGCTCTTCGTCGCGGCTTGGTGGCTGCGGGTCCCGCCGCCCGCCGCCGAAGTTGTCAATGAAATTCTGGGCCCCGATCCGGTCCATGGCGTCCCAGAGAAGGGCAAGTTTCTGATGCGCTCCGTCGCGCACCGCGGCGCCCCCCTGGACGCCCCGGAGAACAGCATCGTCGCTTTCCGGATGGTAAGTTTCGGGCGTCGGCCGGCCAAGCGTCACCACCCGGCGGGCGCCGCGACGACCCCCTCCGGTGCACTGTCAGCTGGTGTAAACATGACTTTATGGGGCATCTCCAGTCGGACGGTCTGGAGTTGCTGCGACAATTGTCATTGGGTCAAGAGTCTGTCTTCATTCACTTTCCAAGTATGACATGGTTGGTTAGTGGGGTGTCCGCACAGCGAACATCAATAATTGATAAATCTTTGACCATACATGTCCCATCCGAGAATAGTATTGTCCGATTTCATCTTTTACCTCTGATTCAATGGTCTGCTTGGTCATTGTACCTTTTTGAAAACAACGTGTTGTTTCTGCTGCGTTTATTTTCTTTACGGTTCTATTAAAATTACCTTGAAATATGTCAAACTTTTATTATTTTCCATGAAAAAGGCAAAATTGATATTGTCAATTGCGGTATAAATTTTGTGTTACCTAGTAGTACTATATTTTATTTGCCGGTATATATTAATCAAGTATCCACATGTTTCTGGGCGTGTCACCTTCATAGCCATAGACCTCTCATTAGTCTGTGGCCTTGGAGGTTTATGTACTTGATGGCGATGGCTTTGACCTCCCTGCAGCAATGCAAACAAGTTGATAACTTGGTTCAGCCACTACACTGGTTGAATGACTAATGGTTGGGAGGGGGTTCCCCGCACCCGCATAGCTGCCGGTTCAACTTCCTGCCCGTTGATGGGGTGTTAGAGGGTGTGTGCAGGAGTAGTGACACTGACCTCGGAGGGCTGGGGGGGGGGGGGGGGGGGGGCACTTGGCCTACATAGAGCGGCATCCTGCATGCATGCTCAGCCGAAGTTATTTTCGGCCTTGTCTGCTGGACTCGCAGTGCACTCGCACCGAGTGGTGGGCTCATCGCTCTGTCTCTCTCGGGCGCGCCGTAGGGCCCTTAGGGGTGCTAGAGTGATAGAGCGCTGCTCGGGACGAGCCGCAGCTGCCGGCAGCGGGCGAAACGATCGGGTGGAGTGGAGAGCGACTCCGCGCGACGGACTTGACTTCGGACCGATGGCAGTCCGTTCGCGATCGGGGGAATTCCCTTCCAGCTCCAGCCCTTTTGACCTCCCGCACTCTCGCCCGGGGCGGGTCACACTCGGTCACGCTAGGTCACGCTTGCCAGTGGCGCCGCCTGGTGACCGCCGCTTGCTGCTCGTTCAAATTGAGTGGCACGGTGAGTGACCCTGCCGGAGACAGTTGGCGCGGGGAGCGGGGAGCGGGTTCACTGCGCATTGTACTTTGTAGTGGCTTTCAAGTCCTCGTTATCGCGACGTTGATAATGGGCCGCTTATGTCAGTGAGCAAGGTACTCGGCGTGCCGCATTGCCGCATGCCGCATCGCATGAGTGAGCGAGAGGCGAGATGACCGACCCTGGCCCCCTGCCCCCTTCCCCTTCCCCCGCGGGCCTGCGGGGACAGAGCCTAAGCAGCGAGCAGCGTAAGCCAGGGGTGAGGATCGGCCGGTCGGCCCCTTTGCAATCTCACGCTGGCGGGGCTTATGAGCCCCTCGAGACTGGAGGGCGCAGTGCGGCGCGGTGCCTCGCAACTCGCAAGGCCTCTGATAGGCTGATACCGCATTTATGGCGTTTGATGCGGGCCCCTTTGGCCGGCGTCGCCCCCCCCCCCCCCCCTTCTCCGCGGCCTCCACCTCATGGCTCTCGGGCTGCTCTCGGGGCTCTCATGGCCAGCCAGGCGCCAGGCAAGGCACTGCAAGGCACTTCGCGTGCCAAGTGTCGTGGATCGGCGACGTCATTCGATCAATGACCTTCCTGATGTACTGTTAAAAGATTAAAGACAGTTAGAATTCGTGTGAAGGGAAGGCAACCAAGGTCCTTCCCTTTCCTTTACTGCCGACTGCCATCGCACCACATGCAACTAATATTTACTACTTTTCACCTCTTTCAATTTCAGTGTGCAGCTAAAGGATGCACTGCCGTTGAACTTGACGTTCAGCTAACCAAAGATGAAGTACCTGTTGTCTTCCATGACACCACTGTGGAACGGTTAACTGGGAAGCAAGGAGTCGTCAGTGAGATGACTTGGGATGAACTAAGTAAACTGGACATTGCAGCCACTCACCATCTCAGGTAAGATTCCTCCAAATTTTAAATACACATAAAGTTGCATGCCATTTAGCATTTCAGTCAATCAGATTTCCTTAAACAAATTTAATAATTAAAAAGTACAATTGTTTGAAATGATGTGACACCTTCTCTGCTTGAAACTACTAACAACACTGAGATTTCTCTCTCTCTTTCTCTCTCATTTTTTTTCCCTTTTCTTATTCAAACACCACTAAGATAATCATAAAACATATTTCCATGCCAAAACTTTTTGTTCTGTAATAAACTTTCTTCTTGTATCTTTGTTTATTGACCTATGAAACTAAACCCTCCTTCATAATTTCATTTAATTCAATCCTAACCGGTTGTATATCTCAACATGCTTTTGGTGCTGGTGCTTTCAGTGATGAATTCAAAGGAACGCGAGTAGCTCGTCTAGATGAAGCCATCAAGGAGTGTCTAGAACATGATTTGCGTATTTTCATCGACCTAAAAGACAAAGACACAAAGGTGAGATGCAGGAAACTATAATACTGTCATTGGCTTTTGATATGCTTGCCTTTGATGATCAAAGACTTTCCTTTATAACTGTTTTAATTTGTTGAATCCATGCTCTGGTATTTTTATTGTTGTTCTTTCTAATGTAGAAAAAATTAATTAGGGGATTTGTTACAATTTTTTCAGCTGGTGAAAGTTATCCTAGACATATTTTCAAAGTTTCCAAAACTTTACTCAAGAGCTGTTGTGTCTGGCTTTAACCCTTTGCTCATTTACATGGTAAGAATTTGAACCAGTTTATGTGTTTTAAATAAATACTTTCCCATTTGTGAATTCTTAACCATTATTATTTTGTTAAAGGTCCGCAGAGCCAACCCAGGCATTACCTGCTCATTGGCGTTCAGGCCATTTTGGTTCACTGCAAACCAGTATTCTGGTGAGGGTGGGCCAATCCAGACAGTTCCACAGCCATTTGGAATGCCTATTCTACTGGGCGTCTTGGACAAGATAAACCATTGGATGTTGAATCACTTCACCTATTACTTTCTTGGTTTATCTGCTATTCTTCTACACAACGACATTGTAT
This sequence comes from Thrips palmi, assembly GCF_012932325.1. Taxonomy (NCBI): domain Eukaryota; kingdom Metazoa; phylum Arthropoda; class Insecta; order Thysanoptera; family Thripidae; genus Thrips; species Thrips palmi. The sequence continues at coordinate 4,407,737 of NW_023144620.1, read as the reverse complement.
CGCAGTAAGTATGATGGATCTTTAATAAATTCAGTATTACATCATGAACTGTTAAAAGTAATTATATTTTGACATTTCAGAGAAGATTTGCGAAGATGGCGTGAACGACACCTCAGAGTTGTTGCTTGGTCAGCCAACAAGCCAGTTGAAAAGAAATATTTCTCCAAAATTTTAAAAGTTACCTACATGACTGACACAATGATTGGAGAACCGGACACCAATAGTGATGAAATTATCCATGGCTAATTCATCTCAAGTCATTGATAATTGAGAAGTAAGCCTGCTGCACACCAACACCTTATGTACTGGTACATCCATCATACATTGTGGAACATTTTCAACAAGAATTTTACCTAAGCAATAATTAATTTTAAGGTTTAATCAATTTTACGCTGTACCTTTTATTATTATTTACGAGTCAGCCCATGTTTTTTTTGGTACGTTCTGTAGTCATGATTTTAATGCACTATTCTGCCATTTTTTTACCTTTTAACATATTTTTTTCTTATGAATGTGACAGACATGGGAACTGGAGAACAGTGCAGCTCCTTGTGACCTGAAGTTGGCAATGTTTTACTTACTGCATCTATAATCTTGTAGGCTGCCTTGTGTGCTTTATTTGTTCCTTCTATCTTTTATCAAGCTGTTTATAATAATTAAGTTACTCTGTGATGATTTTTCTTCTCGATAGCTTTACTGATAGTGTAATTGAGCCACTTGAATGGGACCAATCAGCTCAAGCCAGATTTCTTTCCACATTTGTTTAAATTACAAGGGCCTTTTTTTTAAATGCATAAGACTTTGAACTTGATAATGTCCAAAAGACAACTTTGCTGCATTTATCAATTTATATTGAAGCTGTGATGTGGTAGCTAACAATCAATGTGTACATAATGCATCATGAATTTATTCTTTTTGGAGCTTTTGTTGATTTTGCTGTTGAGCAAGAGATATGTGTAGATTAATGAAGATTCTGATTACTGTACCTTCCACTCCAATCGCATTTATTTGACTGGTGAAATTTTACCTTGTGCAAAGGGACGAAGAATCTGATCTTCTGTGATAGTTTGTAATTCAAATACAGTACTGTGGACCACAGGATTGATGATTAAAGAAGAACTTTATGCCAACAAAGCTTTTATTTACAGAATCCACATGATTTCACAAAAATTTACTGACATAATTTTGAGTGATTAACCACTGTTGCATACTAAAAGGATAACAAATTTAGGACATAATCTAAAAGTTGGCTGTCACACATATTCTTGTAATATTGACAAGGGACAAAGATCTTGTGATGTGAAACCACCAATTAAATACAATAAACATTAAAAATTTCATAACTTACTGCAGCACAGCTCATGGTTACCTTGATAATCAAAGTCCACTTAAACATATAGACAGAACATAACATAAACATGTCAAGGAGGTCTCCACCTCCCACTAATTTCTAGATAGACTACTTAAATTGAAATACAATCAGGTCTTAGTTGTACCATACATTTCAAAGGACAGCCATATCACATAGAGAGGACCGTCCTCTAAATCTGATCAAGCTTATTTGTATTAACAAGAAGAAATCAGAAAAAGAAAAACAAGTGTCTAGATCCAAACAATATCCTATTTACAAATTAGAATGCTTTTCTGACTTCTCAAATTTAACTAATAGTAGACAGTCACTGCTTTGGTGTCACGGCACACATTTGGTGTACTTCATTTAGACTGTGTTGGTTTCAAAGGTTTTTGAAGCCCTAGACTCAATAAGAAGGCATCAGGAGCAGGATCTCTTCCTCTAAACTTCCTAAAATTTTTAGCAGCACCAGAGAGTCCATTGAGGTACGTGTCTCGGAACCTTAAAACACATTTGTAAATTTTGTTAACATCATCACTGAGATGGGCATTACATTCTAATCTATTTAATTTGACTTTAAAATCTCTTACCTATCTCCAACAGTCCTAATGCTTTCCTTATTTTCTAGTCCAACCTCTTCAAAAGCAGTAAAAATGTCAGCAGCTATCAACCTTGACCATATATGGGAATAATAAGATGCACTGCCTTCATTGAAGATCTCATGAAATGACAATGGGGAATGGTCCATTGGGTCCAAAGGAAAAGCTGAGTACATTGGCCACAACTTCTCCATTACAGTTTTCCAGGCTATGTCCCTACGTAACACAAACGCAGCACTATGTAAAACTTGCCAATAGAAAAATAATAATACTGTATTTGTAACTTAAAATTCTCAACTCACGTTGCAAAGAGCTCCATGTCAAGTCTGGACTTATAAATTTCATTACATAAGTGGAAACCAGCCATGTGCTTTTTAACTCTATCAAGGTTATTCAAAATTCCATCAGGTAACTTGTCACCATTATCATAGTGACCTGAAATGCTTTTGACGACAGCTGGTGTGTATGCCCTTTGAAAAGGAAAATAAAAAGCATAGTTCATAGAGTAGCTATAAAAGAAGCCCAGCCTGAAATAAAGTTTAATTGAAAAACTCACCAATGCTCAAGGAAATGTGATGGTATTTCCGCAGCATCAACTTCAACAAATGCAGATCCAGCAACTTCAGCATAGGCTGCCTTTGATAAGATGACTTGTAAGGCATACCCAAACTAGAAAAAATAAATGGAATTATAACGTAATACACCTTCAATAATTCAACAAAACAAACTGATTTATTTACCCTTCCAAAGAGATCCACCACATTATTAAATGATAAAAGGGATGGCTTTCCGTGTGCAGGGGGAGAAAAACTAAACATAATTCCTATCTGGGGTGTTTGTTCCTTCCCAACCAAACTTCGATTCCTTAAAGTGAGAGCAACACCATTGGAATAAGATTTTTCCGACCTGGATTTAAAAAGAGAGTAGAATGAGAAAAAAATTCACAATGCATAGAGAAGGAAATGTTTCACCATAATTTTCATACCTCATGAAAGGATCTAAGTAGAGGTGGGCAATCGGTGCCTTACTTTTACTATCAAGCACTTCATAAACACGTACATCTCTAGCCCACACATCAACACCTCTAATCTCATTCATTTCTATTCCAAACATATCATTTAGAAGAGTAAACAACCCACTGAGAACAGTTTCAAATGGAAAGTAAGCGCTAAGCTCATTTTCATTGAAGCCATATGCCTTATTTAATTTTGCCCGTTGCCAGTATGGAACATCACAAAACTCGAGAGGTTTGTGGTATCCATTTTCAAATGCGAATTTATTCAGAGACTCTATTTCATGTGCTTGAGCTGGTCGAGCTGAAAATGAAACAAATAGACACAATTTTGGAGCCAATCAAAGCAAAAAAGTGCAAGAAAGTAAAGTTATAGGTAATCACCCTTTTGCAACAGATGATCCAATACGCCCAGGACATCATCTACAGACCCTGCCATTTTAGATTCCATTGCATATTCTGCATAAGAGTTAAAACCTAGTATTTTGGCTTCTTGTTTTCTGGAAAGATGGTTTTATTGACACAACACAGAAATAAAGGCAGGTTATAAGTATGAGATCAACCTTACTTACCTTGCATAACGAATATTGGTTACATCAACATTGAGGGCTGTCATTTCTTCATGCAAACCGAAAGTTGCTGATGACAGCCATACTTTGTTTCGAAGCAATGCATCAGGGCAATATTCCAAAAAGGGTGTCATTGTTCGGTATCTCAAAGTCCATGGCCCTCGAGAAGGGTCTGGCCTAAAAGATAAGTAAATGTAATAATAATGTCACTGCGTACAAGATAAAAATTAAGAAGATGAAAAAAATTGGATCAACCATACCCCTCTGACATAGCCCTTAACAGGCGTTCAGGAAAATTCTTCAACATATGAGAATCACTAATGGGCAATTTATACTGGCGAGTTTCATGCTGTGACATAAAAAATTATTACCGTATAACATAAAAATATTAGTGAACATGTTTTTAATTAAAAATGACAGACTCAATTTGCATTCTTCTTACTTACAGCCAATTTGCCATTATATGTATTTTGATACCTAAGCGTTCCTTTGCGTGCTTCCACAAGGGAATCATATTTAGTTGTGGGTAGTTCCATACCGTTCAATTTGCCAAACAGGGTGTACTTTGCTAATAAGCGTTTCTGGTCTGGTGGTAGATTTGTTTCATTAGATTCTAATGCATTCTGTGGATAAAGAAACAAAAACAATTATAAATATTGAGGACACATGACACACAAATTTCTTGTTGCTCATACACTTAATTAACTTACTTTGCAGCTGTGGTACAAAAGTGGACTAGTGAACTTATTTTCTAGTGCAACAGCTGCCCTAGAAGCAATTTTGTTGTACTTTTCATTTGATAGCAGGTCAGTTGCTTGATGTAGGATTTTCACAGTGTTATATGCATTATCCAGTGGCCGTGACACTTCCTCAATTGGACAAAGGTATTCTTGAAAGAGTTCTACATCAGTGATACCTTTCTTGTCTGTTGGAGAATATTTGTGCATAATTTGAGGTAATCAAGCTATGCTACAATATTTTACAGAGCAATGTTTTTACCCTTGATGTGTTTTTCAATTTTCCAGAAGCTGGACTGGAAGTCCAGAGATCTTCTGACAACACCATCATAACATTTGCGGCCAGTGAGAGATGAAAAGTCTTGAAATGCATCAGACCGCAGAAGGGAGTTGTCATCTGAGTGTAAAGGAACATCTGGCAGCCTGTAAAGCCCAAAAAGAATACATAGCTTGCCATACAAAAACATTAATGAAATTGTATCTTTCTCTTCAAAAAGTATGATGCAAGATGCAAGTCACAAAAAAGTTGACAAACAACAGATAATTCGAGGAGCAATCGGGCCGGGCATCATCAGTTAGGAAAACAGGAACAAAGTTCTCAATCATCTCTACATGTTACACAAGAATCATCTCACTTAAACTTGACTGTAGAAAGCAATGAGATCTGTGCAGGTTATGTCCTCTAGAGGCCCTACCTAAAATTGTACGTTATCACGAAAACGGACCATCACCGCAATCAATGGGACAAACTTACATTACAATGTATCCCGATTGACGACATTGCAAGAATGTAGGATGCTGTCGGTACAATAGTCTTCGACATGTTAAGGACAGCGCCATTTTTCGGAGGTGTTTGATTTGCTGGTGCTGCCGCAATGTTGGTACGTCGATTTCCAGATTTGGACGACGTTGGCAGCACTTCTTCACTTTACGCCCTTCCCCCGTCTTTTGTTCGTTTCTGCACGTGACATCACGTGAACAGTTTTCGTGGGCTCGACGGACGAGCGAGCGGCTGACCAGCAGACAGCTTGTGAAAATGGCGACCTCAGGCAAGATCGGAGCTCAGCAAGCTGCTCGCGAACATGTTTTGGCTGTCAGCCGAGACTTTATTTCGCAGCCACGATTAAGTAAGTTTCTTATGATGTTCTTAACTTCTCGAGTATTCACTCTGATTTCGGGCTCGGAAATTTGCCGTTCGTGTTTGAGATTGTGGGTTGTGCCTGGAACACCTTTCGACTGTCCAAGTGGGTCGATGTTATTTTCTTATCTCTCAAAAACCCCTAGTTCTACGTTAGTTGTTGGACTCTTAATTGTTTCATGCCAATTTTGTTTCGCATAATATATTTGAAGTGGTTCCATTTTTTGTGCTTCCGTGGTGCATATACAAACAACTGACAATGGCCGTCCAGTGGCCAAGTAGTTTTAAAATATGTTTTAAATCCCGTGCTCGTCTGCGCTGAACAACTTGACACTTCAGCTTTTATACTGCAGAGCCATTTGTCTATCCACGTTCTAAACTGATTGGTATTTTTCTTAAAACTCTGTCACTTTGGTTAGAGACCCCTCTGTATTTTGACAAACTATTCATCCTATGTTCTTCCCTTTTGGTTTGTGACAAGGGGCAACTATTTCCATTTAATTGTCACTTTCTTTATTACCACACATCGAAATTCTAGAGCAGATTTCAATCAGATTGTGCCACTGAAATTTTCCAGGTCATGTGATCAGCATCAGCTGTCACATGATGAGTGTGGAGAGTATACCAACTTATTAGGCATCAAAGTTTGAATTCTAGAATATTTTGTATGTTTTTGTTTGTCAAAGATCTTGGATAGGATGTTTTGTTTGATCTGATCCATGAACATGGGTTTGTGACTTTCACAGCACCAGGTTGTGGTTAAATTGGAGAGGAGGGATTTGATTTGTGCACAAGTGAGTATTTTGATGATTTATATTTGTTTCATTGTGTTTTTACAGCCTACAAAACAGTGTCTGGTGTCAACGGACCATTGGTGATTTTGGATGAAGTGAAATTCCCCAAGTATGCAGAGATTGTACAGCTTCGTTTGGCTGATGGAACTATCCGATCTGGTCAAGTACTGGAAGTCAGTGGTTCAAAGGCTGTAGTTCAGGTAAGCTTTACTGAAAGTGGCTGTAGAATTATTCCTTATTTACTCCTTATTCACTTTTTCTTTAACTCATTTTTTTCCTGGTCTGTTCAGGTATTTGAAGGCACATCTGGTATTGATGCCAAAAACACACTATGCGAGTTCACTGGAGATATTTTGCGCACACCTGTGTCAGAAGATATGCTTGGCCGTGTTTTCAACGGCTCTGGCAAACCCATTGACAAAGGACCACCAATTCTAGCTGAGGACTTCCTTGATATTGATGGTACGTTTCCTCAATGCTTAAACAATGGAAAGAATTTGAAATTGTACTTGCAGCCATTTCATTCTCTGCCAATTTTGCAGGCCAACCCATCAATCCTTGGTCCCGTATTTACCCTGAGGAAATGATTCAAACTGGTATCTCTGCCATTGATGTGATGAACTCTATTGCCCGTGGTCAGAAGATTCCCATTTTCTCTGCTGCTGGTCTACCTCACAATGAGGTGAATAATAGATCACTATTAACTTATTCCCAGAACTCAATTCCATGTTGTAGAGTGACGACATAACTTCTGTTCTTTTCTTTTTCATTTGCCCAGATTGCTGCCCAGATCTGTCGCCAAGCTGGTTTGGTCAAACTGCCAGGAAAGTCTGTCCTTGATGATTCAGATGACAACTTTGCCATCGTGTTTGCTGCTATGGGTGTCAACATGGAAACTGCTCGTTTCTTCAAACAGGACTTCGAGGTTGGTTTTGATTCCCATTTACTATTAATATCTTTATTAGCTGGACTCATAATTGCAATCATGTTGCAATAATTTAATTACAGGAAAATGGGTCAATGGAGAATGTGTGCCTCTTCTTGAATTTGGCCAATGACCCCACCATTGAGCGAATCATCACCCCCCGCTTAGCTCTTACTGCTGCAGAATTCTTGGCTTACCAGTGTGAAAAGCACGTTCTTGTCATCCTTACTGACATGAGCTCCTATGCTGAAGCTTTGCGTGAGGTAAGTTCATTGAGCTTGTCATCCCTTTAAAGCTGTATCTACCGTAGTGTAAATTTTTTTAATAATAATATCTAATTTATGTTTAGGTATCAGCTGCCCGAGAAGAGGTGCCCGGTCGTCGTGGTTTCCCTGGTTACATGTACACTGATTTGGCCACCATTTATGAAAGAGCTGGTCGTGTTGAGGGCAGAAACGGCTCCATCACTCAAATTCCTATTCTTACTATGCCTAACGATGGTATGTTGTTTCTAGTTCTTCTTTTGCTATCTTTTGTGGTTGAATTTATCTAATCATACTGGTCCTTTCCAGATATTACCCATCCTATCCCTGACTTGACGGGTTACATCACAGAAGGTCAGATCTACGTTGACAGGCAGCTGCACAATAGGCAGGTGTATCCCCCTGTCAACGTACTTCCCTCACTGTCTCGTCTCATGAAGTCTGCTATTGGTGAAGGCATGACAAGGAAAGATCATTCTGATGTATCAAACCAGCTGGTAAGTAAATGAAGAACAACCCCTTAAATTCAGTTTTGGGGAATGTGTTCACAAATGTGTCATGTACTCCTCTTATTTAAAATTTAAATTTGATTGCTTTTCCCTGTGCAGTATGCTTGCTATGCTATTGGCAAAGACGTCCAGGCCATGAAGGCTGTTGTTGGTGAGGAAGCCCTGACACCTGATGATCTGCTCTACCTGGAGTTCCTTACTAAGTTTGAGAAGAACTTCATTTCTCAAGGTAAATCAGATGACGCAATAGATATTTTCACATAATAAAAACAATGTTAACAGTTATTAACATGTGTGTCCTTTGTGCTTAACAGGAAACTATGAAAACCGTACCGTCTTTGAATCCCTGGATATTGGGTGGCAACTGCTGCGTATCTTCCCTAAGGAAATGTTGAAGCGTATTCCTGCCAATGTTCTTGCTGAGTTCTACCCACGAGACTCTCGCTCTGGAAAGTAAAATATACAAGCCTTGTGAATAATCATTGTCTTCATACATATGCCCTGTAGAGAAATTTGTTTTTCTTTTTTTAACTTTCGTAGATCAGAAATATTTATTTAGGGCCCCAAATTGCTGTGTATTTTTATTGAAGTACTTATTTTGCAAAAAGATGTCTCAGTATGTTGAGGAAAGTAGATGACATACATATGGGCCCTGTTTCATTTCTGACTTGAAAGAAATTGTTGTTTATCTTGATCTTTAGATCCTTTCAGTTTTATTACAGAAAAGAGACATCTTTTCTTTTTTACTCTTGTGTTGTGAAATAAGAGTGTTTTATGTGAATTTGGTGCATCTTTCATAGTTTAAAGGTTGTATATATGGCGGCAGATCTTAATTCAAAAATGTTGACTCTTAGGATTGATATAAACATTCCAATCATACTAGATGTGCCATATTGGCCATAAAAGTTATCCAAGCATCTGCACTGTTATAATGAAGCTAATTTTATGTGAACTGTTAAATGAATTGTTACAAGAAGCTTCTGTAAATTTAAATGCAAAACTGCTGCCTTTGTCAGCATTTCATCAAGCATTTAGACAAGCATTATTATTGTTTTTTGTAAATAAAAGTACTTCTGTGCAATCATGGTCATTAAGTAATAAGCTTTAAATAAAGACAATATTACTAAAAAAAAAAGTAGGATTGTCAATTTTTTTTTAAATCCAAGCAGTATTTAATGTTTTGTGCGGAAGTAGCATTTTGTGTCATAATGTTCACTTGTTTCAGTTGCAGGGAATGGGTTCAATCTCCTACTCCCTTGAGTTCTCTCTCACTGTAAATTGAATTTTAAGCTTTATCATGGCTCACCGATGAGGAACAATGCATAGCAATAATTTCATTTACATCTACAATTGTCTGAACTCCTCTCTGTACTTAGAAGTACTTAATGTGGACTTAATCATTTCATATCCTGCATACACAGCTTTTCCATTGGTTTTGCATGCTAAGTTTTCTTAGATTTGAGCACTTGATTGATTCTGGCCCTATCATTTACTTGTTAAGATTTTAAGCTCAACATTCTAACCTTGCTTAATTTGTGTATTCCTAGTGATAGTAATGTGCAAAAGCGTGAGATTGCAAAGGCTGTACAAAATGTATTATGGAAAATGATAGACAATACATAAAAAATTATGTTCTGTTGTAAAAGCTTGTGTTTCATGACCCAAAACCCCATGCCAAACACACAAGAGGTGGTAGGGAAAAATAACTTAAGAAAATATAGATCAATTATTATTAATAATGTACATTATAAATACAGTTTCCACATAGAAAGCATTTGGTACTATTTACAAATTATTTACAAATAAAAAAAAAAAAGATTCACACATCACAAAGTTTAAAACAGTCTCACAATACACCTTAACAAACAATGAGCATAAACTAACAGTATTTTAAAATACAAGTACAGTACATGAAAAAAAGTCAGATATAGATTAGTTTTTCTTAGGTTTGAATCTTGCAGTTGAGGTTGGCCTTCGATGCCCTTGGAGTCTTGAACCTATTCTGGAGTAGGGAGACCCTCTTCTGAAGTTCGGTTGCCGGTATTGAGCTCTGCCCATCAAAGATGAAGGCTGAGATAAGACTGGTGCATTTGGCACGAAAGGTCTAGAAGTACTGGACAGGGAACTTGTTGACTGATGTGGCACACGAGTGGCACTTGCCAAGCCACTGCTCATTGGACTTCTCACGGAAGAAATCGATGCACTAGGCCCAAAGCTGGGTGGTGTGTTTCGAGGTACAGGAACATAACAAGAACTTGGAAGACTGCGTACTGACTGGCTTCCGCTAGTAGAGGGTTGTTTGCTCGACTGTTGCCAACGCACATTACTTGTGCCCGCAGTCTGGGGGTTGGTTGATGAAGATTTGGAAGAATACTTGCAAACTTCGCCTTGAGATCCGCGGGCTTGTGGTGCCGGCGATTGTTGAGTATCATCATACCCAGTCCAGCCACTGCGAGAGTGACTGGAGGAAGGCAAATCTCAAATGCTCACTGCAAACAAAATTAAAATAAGCAACAAACACAAAATAAAAACTACAAGAAATGGCTTAAGTGCTCCACTCAACTCACTTTCTGATTTACGTTTGCAAACTGACAGAGCTTTCTTGATTGCTGTCCAATCCTCCAATATATCTTCATCACTAAGCATGTAAACTACATAAGGGCCAGAAACTGTTAGAGGTTTCCGCCGGCCAGGCAAATCCAGAGCTCCTCGTCCATTGTTATTTCCGCCACGTCCAGATTTGTAGCCATTTCGCCATCCTGTTTTCCGTTGCTCATTCACCCACATTTCAGCGGAGAAATCAATGTTGTTTCTATCTTCTTCTAACATGCGAATTTTTTCTTCTAAGTCATCCTTTATTGAGTCCCATAGTAGAACCTTCTCACTCTAAAAAAAATACAGACAACAAATGTAAAATTTAATATATTCACTGTATAAACACACAAATACTGTATTTTGCCACAATTACTTACTTGATAATTTTGCAAGGCAGCAGTTTCTTCAGCTTGAAATTTATTCCTAACATTTGTCATGCGGTAGTTGCGAAGAATTCCTGCAACTTCCGTCCGGACTCTTAAGTTTTCTTGTAGCTGTTCTAATGGCTGAAGGTACTCATGAGCTCTCCCAAGTTTGACTTCTCCAAGCTTCGAGTCAACTTGAGTTATCCGTTCATGATACAACCTGCAAAAGAAGAATGGTTAATTAGATACGATCAAACACAACACAATTCTCCAAAAATGACGATACTCACTGCTCTCGCAAAATGTTGAATTGCCTTTCCATGTCTGAGAGGCTGTCGATGCACTCTACTCTCCTCCTCTCACATTCCTCCTCGTCCATTTCTGCTAAAAGTGTAAAGAGCACGGCGACAGTTGATCACAGAAGGCCAAAATAAACACATAAGCAGAATGGTAGTGTAAGTAAAATGAGACTAACCCGAGCTGTCATCGGAGTCGGAGGCATCGCTGGAATCGCAGGAGGAAGATGACTTATCCGACTGGTCGGATTCATGCTCCATCTCCTCTCCATCGCTGTCGTCCCTTTCGTCTTTGATTCCGGGCATTTTGAAAGGCTAAGTAGTCCGACCGGGCTCTTCCTGCTAAATCCCTTCGGATCAAAACAACCCGCGCGGCAACCCGCTTTCACCTGCAACGGCACATTTAAGGCGTTTTAGCCAATATAAAGATCGCTGAAACTCTCGTTGCGTGGCCAAATGAAGCGTAAACAGGCTATCCTGCCGAATTTCAACCATATGAGACTCACTTTGCACCTGAATCCGGCAAAAGAAGCAGAAATTCAGGATTCAATGATCAACAACCTCACAAACGCTCAACACCAACAACAACTAAATTTCAACAACAAAAATAACAACAACGCGTGCACTGAACAAAAGATGTACGATTTCGATAGCTCGAAGAGCGGCTGCTGCGACGCGCGCGCCCCCTGGCAGCGCTACCACGAAACACCAGCATTTCCGCGCCTTTTTTCGTTCGGTGCGCGCATGAGAGTAGGACGTGCGCGCGTTCGAACCAGGAGAATTATAAATGCCTTCGGCTCGGGAACGGACGCTGGGCCTGGCGTTCTGACCATGGTCGGTAGGAATTTGGAAAAACGAAAATACTCAGAATTAAAGGACATGTAAGCAAACATATATATTGAGGCGCACTCAGTAAGACATTTTTGAGTAAATCGAACCCCTTTTATCACGGATTAGCCGGTTTTAAACCTTAAAATGACAAAAAAGGAAGCAGCGGCGGGGGTCGACTGCAGTGTCTGGCGAAGATCCGCGTCGGGCGCTATCTGCAGGGCCGCTTTGTGGGCTCATTTGCAGCCTTGTTAAGCTCTAGAGGGGCAAAAGTTTGGGCTTGGATTAAAGCCAGAGGCTTGAACTGTGACCACGTGCATTTATTTTAAAACATTAGGGTAGAAATTATTTGCATTCTCCTTACAAAGTCGGACTTCTTTAAGCCGTTAGCAGGCGGTGACTTCGAATCACCGACCATGGTCAGAAAGGTGTTGTGACGACTTTGTAAGGAGAGTGCAAATATTTTCTACCCTAATGTTTTAAAATAAATCCACATGGGCATAGTTCAAGCCTCTAGCTTTAATCCAAGCCCAAGTTTTTGCCTCTCTAGAGCTTAACAAGGCTGAAAATAAGCCCACAAAGCGGCCCTGCATTTAGAGCCCACCTCGGGCCTCTACTCCCCCTCGCCTGTTCGAACCGAACCACTGTGCAGGGTCGTCAAGAGGCGCGAAGCGTGCGTTAGAACGAAATAGGAAGGTTCAGCACACATGGAAGTAAAAACACAGGGCAAATAAAATTGGTCTACATCACGATAAAAATGAAGCAAAATTATTTTTTCTTCCTGACTTTGAGCTGCAGGTGCGTAAATATTCTGACTAGTGGACGGCTGAGCAGACCTAACTCCCAATCCAGTGTTATAAATGGCAAAAGTGGCCATGAATAAACGTCCATTGGCCGCCCTCGCGACCTGGGGCAACCTAGGGCAACCGCCACGAGGCGAGTCGCATGGCCGGGCATGGCCAGCAGACCGATTCCAAGAATCGTCTTCGTCGCCATGTCTCGCACTCATGTGGCTTCGTGTAGACAGAGCGACGAAAACGACTCTCGGAGTTAGTAGTCTACAGACCACGCGGATGCGTCGACGGGGCGCGGGCCGCGCTTGCCCCAGAGGCCCGCGTTGCGTTGCCTTGCGTTCCCGGGGCTCGCGGCTCGCCCCTTCCTGAACGAGAGGCAGACGGGTGGGAGGGGCAGCCCCGCGAGGGCCCCGCGAGGGCGTCGTCGTTCAGGGGGACTCCGAGTGGGCCGCTATTGGCGGGAGAGACTGGAGTCGAGGGGGTGGCGGCCGTGGCGGCCCTGGCGGCCAGTGGTGGCATGGCGCGGGGCGTGGCGGGGGGCGGTGGCGGGGTGGGGCGGGGAGCTCTCCCGGAACACAGGCTGCCAGCAGGCTGCCCCACGCTGGGCCCTTAGTGCTGGGGACTGCGAGCCACAGAGCACATCGCACACCCCATGCCGCCGTGCCCCCGCGCTCTGCCCCGAGCTTCACAGAGCAGGTCGCGACCCCGAGTCCCCCGAGTGCAGTGAGCGCGTGTGTGCGGATAGACCTACGCCCCGCGGCCCGCCCCGCGCCGCGCCGCGCCGCGCCTCGCACTTCTCACCGCCCCGCAGCCTCTGGTGAGGAAGTTACTGCAGTTTGTCCACTTGCCGGCGTAGCGGCCTCGCGGCCCGGGGTCGGCCGCTGCCTCCACCACGTGCACACGCGCAGGGCCGTGGCTTGCGGCACGACCGTCGTGGAGTCCTCGGACGCGTGCAGGCCACCGGGCTCTCGGCCTCCGGGAAGGCCTCTAGCACCGCTTTTGCGGGGGCGGGGGGTTGTAGCGCCGGTCGTGGTGGCACGGCTGCACGGCAGCACGCCGAATGCAGGTCAGACCGCCCAGCTGGATGGCGGGACCCAGCAAAAAAGAAGGAATCGTTTCCGTAACAAAAACAAACGCAAGAGTTAAAGTACTTTGAATCTGTAAAAAGCTAGGGTTAAGAAAATTGTAATTATGCACTCTTAATTTGCTCCGTGACAACATATCCTGGGTCGCTGCTCTCCATCAAGAATAAGACCGTCACATACATGTTTGCATTACAGTTTATACATCACAAAAGGGAACAAAAAACGCTCTGGCTGAAAAATGTCGCGTAACTGAACGACCCGAAAACGCATGGGTACTTTTTGGGGCTACAGTTCGGTGGCGGCCAGGCCCCTCTCCGGCGGGGCTGACCCAGGCTGGCCCAGGCTGCCCACTGTGCCAGTGTCCAGAAGTGCCGGTGGCCAGCCGGCCAGTCGCTCGCCGCCGCGTCCGCCGCGTGCTGGACAACTCCTGGAGGTCTGGATGGGTGACCATCATGGGTCGCCCCTTGGCGCTTGGCGCGGCTTCGCGCGACTTGGCGCCCCCATTGATCCGACAGTGGAAGGGACATTCTCCAGCGGTGCTCAGCTCACGTGCGCCGCGGCAGTATGCACGGCCTGCTCCACAGCGCCGTCGAGACCGCTATGGCGGGGCACACTGTTGCAAAACTTTTTCTCGAACCCCCACCCCGACAAACTCGTCTCGTTGACATTCTGCAGGGCAATGCTAGAGTTGCGGTCGGTCGGCAGTCGGCCCACGCAATGGCGTTTTGCTCTCGACTCGGGAATGGGTATCGATTTGACCCGGAGTTTGGTCGACGCGCCAGACGACGGACCGGACCGGACAGTCTTGCCAAAACAAGTTGCCAAAAATGCAAAAACTAGCCCGAAAACTAACCCCCGCTAGGCTGAGGTCTGAAACCTTTTTTTTGCCGCTGAAGCAACGTGGGAATTAGTTTTCCTGAGCCCTGAAAAGTGGCTACGCTGCGTAGGGATGACAGGCAGCTACACCCACTTCGAGCACCTTGGTCGACCTTGCTGCACACCTAGTGCCCGTAATTTCTTTTCCAGCCCTAATGGCCACGCAATGATGGACTAACGAGGCACATTCCGCGGCTGTGTGTGTGTGTGTGTGTGTGCGTGTGCGTGTGCGCGCGCGCGTGTGTGTGTGTGTGTGTGTGTGTGTGTGTGTGTGTGTGCCGCTTGCTCCGCCTCGTTTGCGTGCGGGGTGCTGGCATGTGCCTCGAGTACTTGCTGTCGATGGCGGTGTCGGAGCAGCCGATATGCACAAACTTTGCGGGCTGCAGATGTTGCCGAAGGGACACGTTGTGTTGTGGTCTGTGCAAGGCGCCTGCAAGGCGGCGTAGCGGCGCCGCTCACACGGCCATGGCCGTGGTGGGCCCTGTGGGCGCATTCGCAACGAAGGGCACTTTGGTGGTCACTTTGGTGGTCGCTCGGTGCCTGCCTCAAGGCAGCCTCAAGGCAGCCTCAAGGCGCGCACGGACCGACCGGGCCACGGGGCGGCTGTTCCAGGTTGCAGCGACCCCGAACCGCACCGCACACCCCGCCAGTAGCGTACTCAGAAAAAGACTTGAAAATAACGATGAGGACTTTTCCCTCCACGCAGGCAAATCTCATGTGGGTTTCGTGATGAAGCGCTCTTCATGCAACGCGGCGGCGGGGCTGGTACTTTCCGCATCATTTACGAATGCCCCCCTCCCCCCCTTCCCCTCCTTATCCCCATGTGTGTCGCGACCGCCACCCCCTCTGCGGCTTGGCCAGCCCTAAGGCGCTCAGTTCCACAGAAACGGGAAAAATGGTGTCCACTCGTCGCTCTGTCTCTCACGCAGCGCTCGCTAGCGCCCGCGGAAGCTCGGGTAGGCAACCCTCTGGTCGGCGAGCCCGGCGGGCTGGCCTACGCCACAGGCGTTTTCGGCCAGCAGTACTTCGCGGATCTGTCTCTCTCGCACTCGTGCGGCGCCGCGTGCTGTAGTGAGAGGGAGACATCGGCAAAGCAGTGTGTGCGCTCGGCCGCTCAGCCTGCGGGCAGGCTTCGTGATTCCGGACGTCCGCGGGTAGCGCACGCCGAAACATATTGAACGGCAAAATCAATCGCGGGCCGGGGTCGCGGAGCGTCGCGGAGCCCTACAGTGGCGCGGAGTCAGTGGTCGCCGGCGACAGAGCACACGGGACCGCGCGCATCCACGCGGACAAGGACAGAGGGCGAATGTTTGCGGTGACCAGCGGGCGGCCGGGTGTTGCGTGCGCGGGCCCGGGCGGGGCGTGGGGCGCGGGGCGCACGACGTGGCATATTCATGCGACGAGGGACGGGAGCGGCGCCGTGTTGATGCGCTTTAACGCCACCACACTGCGACAAGGCTAATCTTGCCGAGGGAGAATATGACGTTATTTGGCGCGCGAGTGTCGACGCGTGTCGCCGCCGCCTTGGCACCTCGCTGCCGGGGCCGCCGGGGCCGCCGGGGCCGCCCGGGGCGTGGTGGTGTATTTACCGCTCCACCTGAACCTAGCTCAATGTGTA
The DNA here is from genome assembly GCF_012932325.1 of Thrips palmi. Taxonomy (NCBI): domain Eukaryota; kingdom Metazoa; phylum Arthropoda; class Insecta; order Thysanoptera; family Thripidae; genus Thrips; species Thrips palmi. Next base: position 4,391,383 of record NW_023144620.1, on the reverse strand, counting down.
CACCTCCAGCGACCGCGCCGACCCCGAGCGCGACCAGGAAGTGGCGGTGGTCTCGGTCTATTTTCAGACTGCTACTCGCCGCCACGCCGCCCCCGCGCCGCCGCCGCGCAGAGGGGCCGCACGCCCCACACAGGTAACCCGATACGCTCCGCGCGCCCCGCGGCAGACGGATGGCCGGGCCCGCCCCGCCGCGCCACCGCGCCGCCCGAATCGTCCATGGCGAGCACGTTTTTATTGTCAACGGCCCGAGTGATTTGGCGTGGCTCTGGCTCTCACCGGCCGGGCGGGGCGGCGGGGAGGCGGGGGCGCCACTCTGTATCGGCATCGGCCGGGGAGAGGATGGGGAACGGAATGCGGCAATCTCGCCATCTCGGGAAATCTTCATCGACCGAGCATCGCGTCCTGGAAAGTAAAGTCTCGGATAACGGCCGGCGATTCGGAAGATAATCTTGGTAAAATCCAAGGCATGGCCGCCGGGCGATGCCGACGCGATAACGGCTGCAGGGGGTGTGCACACTGTGCAGGGTGTGGGCCCCTCCTCTCCTCCATCCTCCCCCCTTCCCCTCCTTCTTCATTTCGGTCCACAGGAACCACAGTGAGGCATCGCAAGGGTTCCGAGTCCAAGTCGAACGGAGAGGCTGAAGGTCGCCTAACGGACGCCTTACGCATGCCTAACGCGTCCCGAAGCATAACGCGGGGCTAACGCATGCCTATAGCGCGTGGAGAAGGCACAACGGCAACAGTGGAGGAGGGGCCCCCGCACCGCCCCTCCATAGTCCACGGCCCCCGGTCCCCGCCACTGCCTTTGGCGGCCACCACCCCCGCCCTGTCGATCGATACAAGGGTGAGGGGCCGCTGCCGCCCCCTGCCCCCGCCAGCATCGCCCCTGCAGGCCTGGAGGGGCGGTTGGTGCCCCTGCCCCCTCGGATGCGGAGTGAGGCTGTGCCACTTCCCCGCGAGAGACCAGGGGAGGGGAGGGGGGCTAAGGCAAAGAGAGTTTTATCGGTTCCGGGGTTAACCGGCGTCGCGCACCGTCGGGGTGCAGCCAACCTGGCCAAGCCGAGCCGCGGAGGAGGCGAGGCAGGCCGAATGGCTGGCCGAACGGCTGGCCGCGTTAGCCGGCATTAGCCCTTCCACCGGCCCCGCAGAGGGCCCCGCAGAGGCCCCCGCCTGGCCTGGCTGGGTCGCAGAGGTGAGGAGGTGTCCAGCCCCGAAGCGACGCCCCGCGCCCCACTCGGCGCCACCTAGCGCCAGCCAGCGCCAGCCAGCCCCCTCCAACTCCCCCTTGCCCCATTACGCTCGCGGCGGCCTAGGCCGGCCAGAACTAGAGGCCAGGGAGGGTCGTCTTTCATTTATTTCCCTGCTCTTGTCCCAGTGGCGTGGTGCCGTGGTGGCGTGGCGCCTTGGTGCCGTGGTGGCGGCGCGCCGTGGTGCCGCCCCGCTGGACCCGTCGGGTGCGCGCGGCCCCCGGCACGGAAAGAACGCGCAGAATGGAGGGTTGGCGCTGGTTGTCACGCAGCGCAGCTGGCGGGACCGGCTGCTGGGAGAATCAATTAAAAATGAGCAAAAGAATGAAAGTTTTAGGGCCAGCTTGGACGTGACGGTACTTTCCGCGCACCGAAAAGTCCATACGATACATGGAAATGGAATATATTAAAAAGTAAGGCGATCGCGCTATGGTAATTTGTGGCCACCCCCTCGGTCTAGCTTCGCGCTGCTTCAGGTCGTCCAAACGGCCCTCGAGTGGAGGTGCATCCGAGAACGGCGAAACGGCGCGAGAATGGGGGAGATTGTTTTGAAAGTTGGAGAAAGTTGTGGACCGCTTCTTGTTGGCAGTGTAGTCTGGGATGCGGCGCTAGGCAGCAGACGGGCCTAGGGTGGCGCCGCTGTGGGGGCGGTGCAGGGCGGTGCAGGGCGGCGGCGACTCCAGCCTGCCCTTCGTCCTTCGTCCCCCGTCCTTCGTCCTTTATCCTTCGTCCTTCGTCTCGTCCTTCATCCTCCATCCTTCGTTCTTCCTTCATCCTTCGTCCTTCATCTCTTCCTCCCTTCCTCCGCACGGCCCATCCCCCAGTGCACGCCGTGCACGCGCATTCCTAAGGGCTCCTCGCCTCGCGGACCCGAGCGGACCCTGCTACGCCACGGCTACGCCGCTACGCCCTTAGCCCCCAGATGATGACGTCATCATCGCAGTTTGAGCCGCGCTGGCATGTCTGCAGGGGCTGCTAGGGCTGGGCAGGGCAGGGTGGATCGCTCCGCACCCGGTCGCCTGTCCCACCCCGCCCCATCCACCTGTCCGCTGCACTGCGCAATGCGATTGCGTATCCTTACGGTTATCTGCCTCGGGCTGTTCGTCTCTCGGGCCCCTCCTCTCCCCTCGGCCCTCCTGCTGGAGATTGAAAGAAGGCAGTGACGTGCTGGAAATGTAGAGGGTCGGAAGGAGAGGGAAAGCGCGCGCGCGCGTGTGTGTGTGTGTCTGTGTGAGTGTGAGAGTGAAAGAGTGAGTGAGTGAGTGGGTGTGAGTGTGTCTCTCTCCCTCTCCGGCGTCTGAGGACCGCGCGACGCAGCAGGAGTCTGCGGGGGTCTGCGTGCTCTGCGTGCTCTGCGTGCTCTGCGGTACGGACGGCGGACGAGGCGGGGGAAAGCAGGAAAACAGGAAAATGACGCGGAGAGAGGGAGACGGAAGCTAGCTGAGGTCGGAAAGGGAGGCCGCTGGAAGCCAGCTGCAAGCTGGTGGAAGACTGGAGGGCTGGAAGACTGGAGGGCTGCAGTTTGGAAGGGGGGTCGACGCCGGCGACGACGCGACGTACCCCCGCGACCTTTGCGATGCCGGCAGCTCCGTCCCGTCGTCGTCGCGGCCCTCCAGACCTAATCAATGTGGAGGGGTGAAGCGAACGTGAATCCCAGGGACACTGCGGCCGCGTCGGAGAAGTTGGACGAGGTGGACGAGGTGGACTCCAGGGGAGGCTTCTGCAATCAGGCGAGAGGCAGCAGGGGGCTGTCAGACGGCAGAACGCACTACACCGGTATGAAAACTTTCCATTTTCTTTTATTTTATTTGGAACAAGTGTACAAAGTGTTGCGAATCAGGATAGCTAACCGGCTTGGCACTCTGATGAGTGATTTCCGGCTGCACGTCAGCTTGCTGGCGCACGCTGGCGTGGTGGGGAAGCCGGCAGCTCGCCGTCAAGGCGGAAGCCACGTGAGTGGGTGCGTCCGTGTGACTGTGTGAGTGTGTGTGTGTGAGACCATACCGCGGATTGACATGAAGTGTGAGCCGGGTACATGTCAACCAACAGGTTGGTCTCGGTACTCGCGCGGCGTGGCGCGGCGTGGCGCGGCGTGGCGCGGCGTGGCTCTACCCCGGGTCGGCAGCAACCCTCTGGCCGCGCCACGCCGCTCACTCGCACGGCGCGATACTCCTTGCCAATGACCTCTTCATTGATCCAATCTACCCTTCTCCGTCCCCCTCCGTTTCTGGCCGTCAGTCTCTCTCTTCCCCTCTCCCTTCCCTCTTCCTTTTCATTTCCTTTCTCGCTCAGACAGCACTGCAACGGCCGGCGGGGCGGCGGGGCTCGAGGGGCGGCCGGGAAGGGGAGTGCATACCACACGGCACGTTTCGGTGCACCGCAAAAACGAGGAGCACCACGACGTCGCGACGTCCTTCACGAAGAAGCAATTTTCTAATTCCCCGGGGAGAGGCGCGCGGCTAACTACGGAGTCTGTTTTACGACGTTGTTTTTATGTTTGTTTCCTTCCCTTGCCGGGTGGTGTAGGCCGTGGTGCAGGCCGTTGTGTAACTTGGCGTCGAGGGCGCCGGAGGGCGCGCATTGCATAACGAAGCAGTGTTGTGCGCGCCCTACGCCCTGTGCCCTGCGCCCTGTGCCCTGCGCCCTGCGCCCTGTGCCCTGTGCCCTGCGCCCTACGCCCTGTGCCCTGTGCCCTGCGCCCTGCGCCCTGCGCCCTGCGCCCTGCGCCCTGCGCCCTGTGCCCTGCGCCCTGCGCCCTGTGCCCTGTGCCCTGCGCCCTGTGCCCTGCGCCCTGTGCCCTGCGCCCTGCGCCCTGCGCCCTGCGCCCTGCGCCCTGTGCCCTGTGCCCTGCGCCCTACGCCCTGTGCCCTGCGCCCTGTGCCCTGCGCCCTGCGCCCTGTGCCCTGCGCCCTGTGCCCTGCGCCCTGTGCCCTGCGCCCTGCGCCCTGAACCCTCCCACCTGCCCCGAGCCAGGCGAGAAAAAGAAGGACGAAGTCGTTAAGCAGTGAGGCGCTCCCTGACCACACTGCTCTAACAAATCGATGAGTAAACAGCGGGGTGAAACCAGCAGTGACCGAACTCTCTATATAATGCAGGGTGCTTAAAATTTCCAGTGTTGTGATCGACTACGGGTTAGAACTACTAACTCCGGGCAAGAGCATTTTCTTATGAAAAATAAATACATGGCGGCGGGATTCGAGCTCCAGTTCTCGGTGTTGGTGGCCGTACCCTTTTCAAACTCGAGCAGACGAGCCCGTATGCCGCGTGAAGTGAAAAAGTGCTTTTGACGCCGAGTTTTTTCTGCCCCCTGATTGGCGCGGCTGCCTGCGGCTGGCCGTGCCGATTGGCTCAAGGGTCGGAGGGCCGGAAGCGCCGGAAGTGCCCACGCCCAGCAGGCCCTCCAGGGCCTCCAGGGCCGCACCTGGGTCTGGAGCGGCATAGCTAGAGGCACAAGGCTGACCGACCGATGCCCAGTCGGCCCAGCCCAAAGCGCAGCCCGGAAAGTGATTCCAAGTGGACAGTTTGGGGTCAGCGCTGCCTGGCAGTATCCGCAAAGAACTCTGCAGAATCAAATCTTGCACTGACTATAGAATATTATAAATGCACTCTAAATGTCTTACGAAGAAATTTCCCATAATACGAAGGAAATGGCGCAAGCATAATACGAAGGTGGTTTTTCTTCGTATTACGAAGGTTTTTCTTTGTATCTTACAATGAAAAAGCTAAAAAGATTCGTATTACGAAGGAATATTGCTTCGTATTATGCTTGCGCCGAATTCACTGTAACATACGAATAACATAGGGCAAATTTCATTGTAAGACATTTAGAGTGTGATTGTGTTGGTTCTTAGGGACTTTTGGAGATTATTTTAGCGCCGGCCTCGGAAAGCTTTCAAAGTGTCGAAAATCAAATATTGCTGTATTGCTGACTTTGGGCTGACACTGCCACCAATCCACCTGCGGTCAAAGGCCTCCCTCAACGCTTTTGTATTCTTAAGACCCCACCCTTTCATATCCCGGCGCGGGAGGGCTTTGACCGCAGCTAGTTTGGGAGCAGTAGCTTCACAAAGTTGGTCAAAAAGTGAGTGAATCTCCGAAAAAGGCCGTTTTTGCTGACTTTGGGCGGCCCTTGTGTCCAATCCAGCTGCGGTCAAAGGCCTCCCTCATCGCTCTAGTATTCTTAAGACCCCACTCTTTCATATCCCGGTGCGGGAAGGCTTTGACCGCAGCTAGTTTGGGAGCAGTAGCTTCACAAAGTTGGTCAAAAAGTGAGTGAATCTCCGAAAGTGGCCGTTTTTGCTGACTTTGGGCGGCCCTTGTGTCCAATCCAGCTGCGGTCAAACGCATCCTCAACGCTCTAGTATTCTGAAGACCGCACTCTTTGATGCCCCGCTTCGGGAAGGCTTTGACCGCAGCTAGTTTTCACCGCAAGACTGCTGCCAAACAAGGCGGGAAATCGCACTCCGTAACAAAGACGTGCTAAAGGGTACCAAAGTCGCGAGTGATTACCCCTCCCCGTGGTGGATTGGCTACTGCCACCTCGCGGCGCGACGGACGCCACACCGCGGTCGCCACCTCGCTGGCGGAGGGCGGAGGGTCGATGCTTCGATTACCCGCCCTTCCCGGCCACGCAATGCCACGTAATGCTCAGCAGCCCCATTAAAGAACAGGACACGTCGCGTGGCTGGAAAAAACAATTTTAACCTCGGGGACTGGAACCGGGATCGCGATACGGCTGATGGAGGCGACTATCTCTGAAATTGACGTCGGTGGTTACTGGCGCGCGCCGCCTGTGATTCGCGAAGCTCAGACCTGACCTAACCTTGTTCTTGTTGTTCCAGGGATGCGGCTGGCGGGGCGGGCTGCCCGCGGGGCTGCCCCGTGCTGACGGCACGCCGCGGCACGCCGCTCGTCGAGGGCCGCGCAGTGGCGGCCGTGGCGGGGGCGGGCGGGGCGCGGCGGCGCGGGGCTGGCGGCTGACGATGCGGCATCGCGGTCGTGCCCAGGATGGAGCAGCCCGGCGTGCCCGGCGGCCTCTCACCGCTGCAGCTGCCACGCCGCACGGCGCGCGCACCCACGCCCCGACTCGGGCCGGCGCCCATCGCCTCCTTCGAAGACCTGAGCTCGGAGTCGCTCGAGTCGCCAGCTAGCCCCCCCACCGACCAGCTACCCGGTGAGTTGGTGACGCCGCCTGGCCCGCTGGTTTGGAGTGGAGCCCTCGGGGCTTTGCCCTGTGGCTTTTCGCCCACTGGCCCTGCCAGGCCCTGCCCATGTGTCTCTGCTTTCGATCTCCAATAAACTTGCAAGGTCCTGCTTCGTCCTTGGTCCTTCTCTCTGTGTCTGTTCTCTCTGTCCCACTCCCTCCCCGTCTCGCTTCTGCGTCGCCTCGGCCTCCGCGCAGCTTCCCCTCGCCACTCCGTGCACTCCGTGCACTCCGTGGACGGCATGGCTAATCATCCCCATCCGAAAATAAAAGCTGATGAAACGAAAACAAGGGCCTTACTTGAAATAGTTAGAAACGTAACAAGAACGTTAGACTTGACATAAATTGTGCTTAGATAGAATAGTTTCGTTGAAAGAGAAAGTGTAACGGAAGCGTAGAAAGCATAGGAGTCGTGACTAAATTCTAGCGAGCGACAACACACAAAACTAAAAGGGGGAACAAACGTCCACTTTCGAGCTTGGCGACGCTGCATGGCGTTGAACTCGGATCTCTGCGACGCAGAGCGGCATCTCTTCCAACTCACCTACCGAAGCAATGTACGGTGCGGACATCGCCACTGTTCTCGTCGTTGATAAATTCCAGAGCGACGTGACAGGCTGCTCGTGAGCCCCAAGCCGATTTCTCTCGCTCTCTCTCTCTCTCTCTCACCGCACTCAGAGGGGAGCACGCTTTCGCACGATTGGGCGCCACTCCCGTCAAAGCTTCTCTCTCGCTCCGCGCGAAGCCGGCGAAGCCGTTTCGCCGCGAAGCGCGAAGCGCGCGAAACCCTCAGCAAGGAAACCACGCCAAACCCGCATTCGTCCTTCTCCACTCTCCCCGTCTACACTGTCTCTCTATCTGCCTGTCTGTCTGTCTGTCTGCCTGTCTGTCCGTGGCACAGGAACAAAGGGAATGACGCCTGTATGTTGTGCATGTGTAGACTGGCGCGGCCCCACCAGCCCCGGCCTCGGCCTCCTCGGCCTCCCCACCAGCCCCGGCCTCTGTCCCGGCCTCGGCCTCGGCCTGCGCTGACTGTCGCGTTGCAGGAGAAGAAGGCCGGGCCAGCAGGGCCAGAATGGCGGCCCCGGCCACCACCACGACCGTCGTCATCCCCGCCACCCCTTCCTCGTCGACACACCGCTCCGAGCTTCAGGTACTGAGGCACTGCCAAGGCACTGCCAAGGCCGGCACGGCAGGGCGCCAGGCTTGCCCATCGAGCTTGCCGACGGTCCCGCCGCCCGCCGGCACACGCATGCGACAGCCGCCAGCACTCTCACTCATTTCGAAAAGGAAACGAATAACCTCAACAAAGTCCGAAGACACGTCTCGCTGCGAGCGTCTTGTTCGATGTTCCAATGTGGCTGCCCGGCTGGTGGGGGCACTGCCGGGCAACGCCCGGGCCACACGCCTCCCCAGGCCGGCTATCGGAATTCCAGCCACTCATTTCCCCCTTTGTCCTCATCGGTCCCAGCGAGGACCGGCCCGGGATCGGGCACTTCTTGGCGTGCATCGTGTGTCTGCTCGGCTCTCGGGCCCGCACGCCCCGCACGCCCCGCACGCCCCGCATGAACAGTGTAGATGACGTAGACCTGCGGTGCCGCGGCGGTGCCGGTCCTCACGCGCGCTGCTGTTGCAGGCGGACAGCTTTGGCGGCGAGGGCGCCTCGTCCTCGGCCTCGGCCTCCACGGCCACGCTGGGCATCAGCCCCGGCACCCCTCGCATCGACATCAGCAGGGCCTCCTCCTCCAGCCAGCAGGACGACTCGAGCCCCGAGCGGGAGCTCACGGCCGGTGAGTCAGTCAGGGCGAGGCGAAGCGGCGAAGCGAAGCGACGGAAGCGGCAGTGACTTGACTTTACGTAGGCGTACTTCGTACTTTCGGCCGGCATGACATCCAACGACATCGCGGCCTCGGGGCCGGCTCGAATCGTCTCTCTACGTCTCTCTTTCACACCGCACTGCTTGACGTCTCTCTTCTCTCTCTCTCTCTCTCTCTCTCTCTCTCTCTCTCTCTCTCTCTCTCTCTCTCTCTCTCTCTCTCTCTCTCTCTCTCTCTCTTTCTCTGCATCTTCTCTTTCTGCTTCTTCGTCTTCCTCTTTGCTTCTCCATCTTCTTTCGCTGCAAGGCAAGGGTGGGCCGGGCTGGGCTGTCGCTAAGCCTCGAGCGCCTGTGAGAGAGCGGGTAGACTGTCCCGCAAGACGCGGACGCTCTCCGGGCTGGCCTATCCCGTTTCGCGCAGGCGTTTCTCCGCGTTTCTCCCTCTGGCCAACCAGATTGTCTGCATTTTCTTTTCCTTTTCTGCTTCTTCGTCTCTCTCTCTCTCTCTCTCTCTCTCTTGATAACTCCGCCTGCCACTACCTCTTCACCACACCGTGCACTAACGTCGTCAACACACTGCCAATCTGAGGCTTTCCTTTGCGGCCGGGTTTACGTCGTTATTCTTTCATATTCCACGTCTTGCTTCTTGATGTTTACTCACCTACTTTGCCGACTGCGCACACACCGAACACCACGTTCTTTACACAAAGCTTTGCGACGTCGTCGTGAGGCGGCACGCAGTGTCCTCGCTCCCCTAGTGCGCCAAGTTGGTCCCGTGGTAGCAGCCCCCGTGGTAGCAGCCGTAGCGGTAGCTTAGCCTGTAGCGGTAGCTCGTTGTTTGGCTCGGCGCCCCACCCCTTCCCCCATCCCGGACAGGTGGTTGTCGTCCTCGGATGAGTGGCTGCCTTGTGGCTGCCCGGCGGCTGCTCGGCGGCTGCGCCGTGGACCCGTGTCACGACGTCTAAATTAAGCCCTAGAAACGTGTGGAGGGGGCCGTGGGCTGCCGTGGGCCGTGACAGGCCCTGCCGCCCGCCCTGCCCGCCCTGCTCCCCCCTCTGGCTCCGGCAGTGTCCCTCCGGCAGCGTCCCTCCGGCAGCGTCCCTCCAGTGGGGTGCCGATAGTGCGCGGTGGAGGATCGCCACACTGTAGGAAGCTCGCGGCCGCGAGGTGCATGGGAAACTACGTGACTAGGTGCTGTCCGCCACGGAGGCAGGAAAGACAGAATCCAGAGGGTGAGTGTGGGCGGGGCGCTGCTTTTGGCCGCTTCGCGGGTCACCGGGCAAGGAGGCATTTGGTTGTTTCCGCTTCCCGTTGCTAGATTTTATACCGTAGCCGCACACTCTGGAAGTCTTATGGCGGAGATTCTCCGTGATATGTTGTTGCAGCTGAATTCTTCACTTACCTCCGAAACTTCAACGCAACTGATGTTGTCGAATTTCTTTAGTATTGTGGAGAAAATCGGAGAAAATCTTCACCATAATATTTTGCTGTAGCCTTTATAGTACTGTAAGATATTTAGAAAGTGGTCACTATAGAGGACAGTACGTGTTGATTTTGTTTAGAGTGTAGTGGGATGGTAGAAAGGGCGCGCTGTTTCCTTGTTTTTGTTCCAACGGCCGCGCGGTGGGCCCCCGCGTAGGCCCGCTCACGGACCGGACAGGCAGGCCTCGTGCCACGGGCGGCGGAACTGAAAATAAAACTTTTACCCGCGAAAAGGCGTCGCTTCGCCTCGTGGCGTGTGGGCGTGTGGGCGTGGACGCGGTGGGATGTGGGGAGGGCGAGGGTCGGCGCGGCCTGTCGTGCAGAGGCCCCGCCGAGGTGTTGGACAATTTTATTTCCGTTGCCTCCAGCTTGCACCCCCCCCCCCCTTCCCCGTGTGGTGCAGGTTTCCACCACCGCAGTCATTTTCCAGAAGAAGGCGCACCAATCCGCCGTTCCGCGTGCATCACGGTGCATCAGCGCCCTCGTCACTCCGTCTCACCCGCACCCCGCGGGACGCTACGCCAGTGCGACGGAGACAGATCGACGACAGCACAGTCGGGAATCAAACTGCAGGCAGCCTCGCTCGCTTTCCCCATTCTCCCGCTGAGAAACTCCGCGACGAACACGCTTTGATACATCACAAGAATGCACCCCCCCCCCCCTGCGCTTTCCGCTCAGTGCTCGCCTTAATTGCGCCGCGGATCTCCATCCCCGTCCCGCTCTCCGTGAAGCAGTGCCTCAGCGCCTCTCGGCCTCGGCCCGCGCCGCGCTGTGCCGCGCTGTGCCGTGACGCCAGCGCACACGACGCCGAGGCCTCGGCCTTGACCTCGCCGTGCCGTTATTGGACCGCCGAATTTGTTCCATTCCGCTACCAATATAGATTCCGGCCCTGCCTGCCTGGCTGCCTGCCTGGCTGCCGCGCGCGTCGTGACGGATACCCCGTGTTATGTCAACCAGCCGCTGTAAATGCCACGCCTCCCAGCCACCTTCTGTTCCGCTGCCTCCTCGCGGACGGGCGGGCGGCCGGGTGGATGGGCGGGCGGGGCGCAAAGGGTAAAGGGTGAAGGGTGGACGTAAGGGCGTCCAAATTATATCTCCTTGGCTGCGTGGCTGCGCCAAGGCCTGTGCCCCGCTCGCCATGCCGCCGAGGCCCCAAGGCACACCAAGGCTGCCACGCCGCCACGCCCTGGCTGCCCCATTTGCGCCCCGCTGGAACAAATTCGATTTGCGAGCCACTCGTCTCCGCCGCGACAGGCGTCCGCCGGCCTCCACCGACCTTCCCGTCGTCGACAGCACCGAGACCTCGTTCCCCGCACAGCGCGCACCACCGCACTGCGACGGCCTCGGCGACGGCCTCGGCGACGCTCTCTCAATGCCCCTCTCGTTGCAGGCGGCGACTCGGCGGCGGCGGGTAGCGGCGGTGGGGGTGAGGCCAAGCTGCTAGGCTTCCTCGAGGAGGGCACCGAGGACCTGCGCTCGTCCACCGAGGAGCTGCAGTTCCTGGAGGAGCCGGGCACCGTCGAGGACCAGGAGCGGCGGCGCCGCGAACAACGCCACCGGCAGCGCAAGGAGAGCACGCAGTCGGCAAGTAGCACTTTCTAGTGCATGTGGCCTTATGCCCTGGGAACGAGCCTGGGAAGTCCCTCCACTAACAACCCTCATTTCCTTTTGCAGTGTCAAGCGGACCTCGCGCCGAACGACACCAAGGAGCGCAAGGACTCGACGTGCAGCGCGGAGGTCGCGTTCCTGACCAGCCACGCGGCGCGCCTGTCGTCCGTGGGCTCCGCGGCGTCGGCGTGCTCCGGGGCGTCGGGGCTGCGGTCCGGCGCGGCTTCGGCGGCACCGTCGCGTTCCCCGTCGCCGGGCAAGCTTCTGCTGGAGACGTCCTTCTGCGGCACGCGGCCCGCCTCGCAGGTCGTGAAGCAGGTGGTGTCCGTGAGCCTCGGCGCCAGCCCCTGCGCCAGCCCCAGCCTCCGCCGCGACTCGGAGGCCTCGCACCTCGCCCGCCACGACCGGCAGCGGCGGCGCACCATGGAGCGGCAGACGGCGCTCGAGGGCGAGGTGCACGTCGTGGCGCACGTCGAGAAGGGCGCGGACAAGGCGGACAAGGCCGACAAGGAGGAGCGCGAGCGGCAGGCGCGCCGAATCGCGGCCAAACGGGCTGACGAGGTGCGGCGCGCGCAGGGCAAGGAGCCCAAGCAGAGGCCGGCCGACGAGGACAAGGTGGAGATGGCCGAGAAGGTGCAGAAAGCAGACAAGGTGGAGAAGGCGGACAAGGCCGAGAAGGCCAAGGCCAAGGAGCAGCGGCCCAAGCGGCCGCGCAGCAAAGCCAAGGAGGACGCGCTGGTGCGCATCATCCCGCTGCACAGCTCCGACGAGGTGGACAGCGGCGAGGAGGAGGCGGAGGCGGAGGGGGCGGACACGCTGGGCCGCTTCGAGGGCCTGGACGACACGGAGGACCTGGAGGTGCAGCGGCGCCGGTGGCTGGAGACGCACGTCAGCCGCGACGAGGACCCCGAACTGGTGAGGATCATCCCGCTGCGCACCGAGTCCGTGGAGTACGCCGAGAAGGAGAGGGAGCGCCGCGAGTCCGAAGGCGGCACCGTGGGCAAGCGAAGCACGCCGTCTCCGAAGCGGCCCGCCCAGGAGCCGCGCGTCGAGAAGACCGTCGCTGTGATGGAGCAGCATCGGCCGAGCTCCAGAACGTCGACCCAGTCAAAGTCACCACAGCCGCCCAGGTCACCGCAGCCGTCGCTATCGCCGCAGCCACCGAGGTCTCCGCAGCCATCACTGTCGCCGCAGCCTCCGAGGTCGCCGAGATCACCGGGGGAGTCAGCCGGTGACGGCGTGGCCAAGGCGCCAGGGCGGCCACGCGGTGGTCGCCGGAAAACGGACCCGAACGCACTGGTACGTATCATCCCCCTGCACTCCGAGGACAGCTACGAGGGCTACGGCGAAGACGACGCGCGACCGCCGTCGCCGCTCAACGAGGCCATGCACGACCTTGGCCTGCCGGACGGCAAGGGGCCGCCGGCTAAACGGAAACAGCCTAAGGCCGTCGCCATCCCCACGGTGCCTGGATCCAGCCCCGCCGCCATCCCCAAGACGTCCCTCGGCAAGCCGGTAGAGCTGCCCAAGGTGCCCGACCTGGCGAGGAGCAAGGACACGGCCAAGGACACGGCCAAGGACACGGTCAAGGACACGCCCGGGCCGTCGCGGGTCGCCGAGCTCGCCGGCCAGAGCCAGAGAACGGGGCTGGGGCCGCGGCCAGCGCCGACCGGGGCGCCGACCGGGGCGCCGGGCAAGGTGCGAGCGGGGCCGCCGCGGCGAAGGGTGGACCCCAACGCGCTGGTGCGCATCATTCCGCTGCACTCCGAGGACAGCTATGAGGGCTACAGCGACGACGACAAACCGCCACCGAACCTGGAGTCGCCGACAGAGGAGCAGACGACGCTGCCGCCGCCAAGGTCACCGCTTATGGCCGAACCATCGGCTGCGGCTCAGCCCCCTAAGTCTCCCATTCCAGTAAAGTGTCCCCAACCACCGCCATCGCCCTCGCCTGCAGCCATGCCCGAGCCCCCCAAGTCACCGCAGCCACCCAAGTCTCCGCAGCCGCCGCGGTCTAGGCCGTCTCCCTCCGAAGGGGTGGCGCCGACGGAAGCGGTGATCGAGGCTCCCCCGCGCGTTCCCGGCAAGCCGAGAGGTCCTCGGCGGAAAGTAGACCCCAACGCGCTGGTGCGAATCATCCCCCTGCACTCGGAGGACAGTTATGAGGGCTACGGCGACGAGGACCTGCCACCGGAGTACCGCTCTGGCAAGTCACCGAAACCACCAACAAGTTTGCCCACGCAGCCAGCCAGGTCGCCGCAGCCTCCGAAGTCGCCACAACCGCCGGCCCAAGCAGCGAGCACGTCGTCGTCGGAGGCAACCACGGGCGACGCCGCGCAGCGTTTACCCGGGAAGCCAAGGGGAGGCCGTCGAAAAGTGGACCCGAACGCGCTTGTACGAATCATCCCTCTCAAGTCCGAGGACAGCTACGAGGGCTACGGCGACGAGGACCTGCCCCCGGAGTACCGGTCGACCAAGTCCACGTCCCAGCCGCAGGCGAGCCAGCCGGCACAGCCAGCCAGGTCACCGCAGCCCCCGGCACCGTCACTGCCGTCATCCAGCGCGTCCGGCACGGGGGACGCGTCGCAGAAGCTGCCTGGCAAGCCCCGCGGGCCTAGAAGGAAAGTAGACCCGAACGCGCTCGTGCGCATCATTCCCCTTAAGTCGGAGGACAGCTACGAGGGCTACGGCGAGGAGGACCTGCCCGACGACCTGCACCTGCAGCCACCCGGCCGACAGGGACCTCGAGGCAGCGGGGGCGTGGACGTCATCGTGGACGAGATCGACATGTCCAAGTGGCGGGAGCCGTCGTTCGAGGAGAACGACATGGTGTGCATCATCCCGCTCAAGGGCGACTACGAACCCCCGAAGCCGAAGCCCGCCGCGGCCAGCAGCAGCAGCAGGACGCAGGCTCGTCCACCGAGGGCGGACGGCGCGCGGAGGTCGCCGAAGATGCCGCCGGAGGAGGAGCTGGTGCGCATCATCCCGCTGCACAGCGACGACGAGGAGAAGGAGACAGCCCCCGCCAGGTCGCCGCGCGCGCCGTCTTCGCTCGACCGTTCGCCGCGCAGCCCGCTGCCATCCCCGGGCGTCACCGCCAAGGCCGTCGCCGCGGAGCCTCCCGCGGCCTCGAGGTCGGAGCCGGTGCGGCGGCGTAGACGATCTGACACCAGGACGCAGCAACAGCAGGCTGGCGACGAGCTGGTCAAGATCATCCCGCTGCACTCACCCGGCGACAGCGAGAGCGAGACGGAACTGGCCGGGTACGCGGCGGCCGCCAAGGCCAACAGGGAGCGGCCGCGGAAGGCCTCGGACACGCGCTCCACCGCCTCGCGCACGGGCTCTCGCGCGGGCTCCGGGTCGCGGACCAGCTCGCGCCCGGGGTCGTCGCGCTCCGAGCGCATGGAGCCGCTGCAGATCGTGCCGCTGGTGGACCCGGACACGGTGGAGGAGACGGGCGTGTGCTTCACGCGCAGGGACCTGGCCATCCAGCAGGGACGCCTCACGCCGTCCAAGGACCTGCTGTCCCAGGGCAGGATCACGCCGCTGTCCATCGCGCCCGACTTCCAGGACCTCCAGGTGAGTCTCGGAAGAACGCACCGCACCACCGACAGCCCTCCCTGCCCCGCTTAAGCCGCGGCCCGGCTGGTGCGGGTGGCCCTCGGGGCCATCGGCCTCCCCGGGCTGTGGAACCACGTAGAACTCGTAGACGGGAGCAGATCGTTTGACCTACCGAAATTAGACAACGTCCTGGCGCCGAGAGCCGCCCGCCCAGGCCAGGCTCCCCGAGCTGACCCCAAACGGCACGTCTTGGCTCCACTCGCTGCATGCCACTGTATATCTGTACCATACCGCCCTCAGAGGAGCGCCGTAGTCTAGCTTGCGGTACTCGCTGTCCTCGGTGTCGGTAGACGCTGCGCTCCGCTGTAAATGTCTGTACATTGCATTTCACCATTTTGTTTGCACTGCTGCATGTTGACCGGCTGGGCCGGGCTTGGCTTCCCCAGCTGTCACGACGAAGCACCAGCACCGGGTACTCCGTGTGCTCCACCCGGTCGCGGTTTTGCCTTGGCCCCAACCGCGCAGCACCATCGTCAGCAGCAGCCCCTTCCGAGTCGCACGCCCCTCCCGCCACGCCCCTCCCTCTCATGTCCGTGATGCACTACAGGTGGACGACTGGGGGCAGTCCGCGGGGCAGTCGGATGGCCTTGGCGCCAAGCCCGCCACACTGGAGCTGGGCGCTGGCTCGCTCAGCAGGCACCAGTTCGGCGCGTCGCCCAAACTGCCGCGGCGCAGCGACGGCCACGCCGACGGCCAGGCCGCTGGGTCGCGCAGCCCGTCCCCACCCCCCGCGCCTCCAGCCGCCGCGGTGGCGCGCAAGTCATCGCTGTCGTCCATCTTGTTCCGGCGCTCCGAGGTGCACAGCCCCGAGTCGCCCTCCACCAGCTCCGCCAGGCAGAGGCGCGCGTCGGCCGCCCCGGCCATCATGTCCTCGGCCGGCTCCCCCAGCAGCTCCTTCAGGGACTCCCGGAAGACCCGCGACAGGACTAGTGAGCATCCCCACTGGAGTTCGCTGCGGCGGTCACGTTCATATTGTTTTGCTCTGGAGGCGCCGTTACGGAATCTGCTCCAAACCCTCCGCTCCAACCCTCTGAATTGCTTCAAAATTAAGTGAAAACAGTCGAAAAGAGCAATCCGCCGCAGCGAACCTGTTGAAAATGAATGTAGCACCCGGTGACCGGTTAGTGACCCTGTCCGCCGCCGTCCGCAGCGCACTCCGCCGAGTCCGGCAAGCAGCGTCGCGAGAGCAGGGACGCCGGCAGGGTGGCGCCGGCACTGGCCTCCGACCACCGCGACGGCCGCGACGGCCGGGACGCGCCCAAGGACACCAAGGGTGGTGGAGTCTTTTCGGCGTTGTTCCGGAAGAAGGTACCAGGATGTTGGACTGTAGTAGAGCTTGCTGTAGTACACGGCCGGGCGAGGAGGGACTGCACCCAGGCCAGAAACGGAAATGTTGACTCGGTGTTTGAACCCACGACCATTCGCCGGCGTTGTTTTTCCCCCTGTAGTGCGCCAGGTCGTGGGTACATGCGCCACCAGCATGACGGCGTGCTGCCCTGGGTCGACAGTCCGCCCGCGCCGCGCCGAGCCCCCTGAACTAGACCCTCTGAATGAAGTGTTTGCCTGCTTGGCCGTGCTCTTGCAGTCTCTGCAGGAGCGACCCGACTTGCCCCCCACCCCCAGCACGCCCAGCCACGTCCACCTTGACGTCCACCCCGCAGAGGGCCCCGAGCACCCCGAGGGCCCCGACGAGGGCGTCGAGTTCAGCTTCACCTGCGAGGCGACCTACAAGGTGCGGAGCGCGAAGCGCGAAGCGGCACACTGCGGCCTAGCGCGACCGGCTAGCCGCGGCTAGCCCTCCCTTTCCGATCTTTCGCCGTCAGGCCCTTCTTCCGTCTTCCGTCTCTTTCTCTTCGTCTTCCTCCCCGTCGTGCATGAGAGTCGCTCTGACAAGTAGCCTCTGGGGTTGTCAATACCATGCTATGGCAGCCGTGAAAGCTTTACCTTTTGTTTTTATTGCTTTACGCTCAAGGTTTTCATTTAGGCGAGTTTAGTTTTGTTGTTGATACTGTAATATAATTAAGTAGGGCATGGGTAAACTTTGCTGGACGGTTTATTTTACGGTCCACTGTTATTGCATCTTTCGGTGGCTTGTCTACATGCCTGTCAGTCTGACTGTCTGTCTGTCTGTCTGTCTGTTTTCCTGCCTATCTCTCTGTGAATGTCTGACCCCATTCCTGTTTCTCTGCCTGCCCATCTGTCTGTCTGTCATTCAGTCGGCCAGCCCGTCTGTCCGCCAGTCTATCTGTTTCTCTGTCTGTTGGTCTGACTCTGCTTGTTGAGGTGAGGTAGCAGTTGGCCGCATGGTGTGCGCCTGGTTGTATTGTAGCGGTTTGGCTGCATGCTGTCACAGGAGTGCTTCCCGGAGACGACAGCCGACGACACTCCCCTGCCGTCAGTGTCCGTCAACATGCCGGCCTGTTTGCCTCCGGGCACGTCTCCGGGTACGCCTCCAAGTACTCCTCCGGGTACGCCCTCGGGTACGCCTCCAAGTACTCCTCCGGGTACGCCATCGGGTACGCCTAGGAGTGTTTTCCCGGAAGAGCCCAGAGGAACTTCGGAGGAGGGTTCGGGCTCCCCACCTCGCGAGCCAGAGGTAGGTGTGTTGTGAGGTTTCCGGGCTGTTTCCGGATGCCTCCGGGCTGCCCGCCGCGAGGCCTTGAAGCCTGGAACTGCCTGGAAGCAGAGGCTTCAGAGAGGCGATGGCTCGGCCGGGAAACGCGGTGCCGCGGTGTCATTCAGGCCGGGCAGCCTTTGTCGTCTCCTCGAGGTGTTCCCTTCTTCGCTGCGAAACTCTTTCTTCTTTTTATTTTCGCCTGTTTCCCTTTTCCTGTGACTTGTCCTGAGGCCCGCTCCGCTTTTCTCTAGATTCCACCCGCCGAAGTGCTGCCGCCCCCGCCAGCTCCCGAGCCCGCGCCGCCACCCGCGCCGACGCCCGCACCGACGCCAGTGGCACCGGCAGAGCAGCCGCCGCCGCTGCCCAAGAAGTCCGCGTCGCGGGACTCGTGGCCCGCGCCGCCACCGCCGCTGGACACCAACGCGAACCCGAGGTAAGCCGAGCGCGGAGCGCGGAACGCCGTGCAGGGTAGGCAATCCAACACACAGGTGTGTGGCGGGCTTGCCTGCCAAGGGGGGTTTTCAAAGCCGTGGCCCTCCGAAGTTACAGGGGTTACTCCCGACTGTAGGGGCTCGTGAAAGATAGAGACCTTTCGAAACCTGAAAAACAAACTGGATTGCAGCGGCGGCGTCGAGGACGACAGGCAGTCCAGGATGTCGTCGGGCTCGGAGCGGGAGGTGGCCCCGCCGCCGGCCGAGCAGCCCGAGGGCGAGGACGCGGAGGAGGACCACGAGACCAAGGGGCTGGTGCTGCAGCAGGATTCCTTCGACGACGAGCTTCCCTACGTGCCCACCACGCTGCCCATGGAAAGGTTTGCAATGAAACCCAACCGGCGTTTTGCTGGAAACTAAAAGCTTTCGGCAAACGACATGAACCACACTTGATTCGCAGGTCCGTCGCCGTGCCGCTGGTCCCGGTGAAGGAGCGCCTGGCCGCCGAGATGAAGACGTGCCCCATCGACAGGCCGCGCTCCACCACGCCCATCAACCCCTCCTCGCTGGAGGAGTACGTCGCGCCGGGAGCCGCGCCCGGGGCAGGCGCCTCCCCCGCAGCGGGTAAGAGAGAGAGAGGCCAACAGTGTAGTGTAGGCATTTGGTGGTTCGAGTCGGAGCGGAAACTGGGTGAAACAGGGTAACGTTTTCGCTCGCTCTGTCTTGCTCGTGTCCGCCGCTGTCCGTCCTTCGCGCCTCTGAGGCCACAGAGGGCTGTCCCTGGGCCGCCCTTAGAGGCCGTGGCTCACAAAGGCCGCTTACGAAGCCGCTCGGCGTCCCCAGGGGGGTCTGGGGACCCCAACCAGCTCGCCAACAAAGCCACTGCTCACTGGACGAGATCCCCAGACCCTCCTCAGGGTCCTCAGGCCTGGCGGTAGGCCTGTTCGATATCCGGTCGGTGTGGACCAACGCCGAAACAAACATCCGAACAGTAGTACGAGAGTCGAAAAACGAAGCGCGGGCAAACGGCCCGTCGGCCGGCGTGTCGATCATCGAACAGGCCTCGCCATGGCCTCGCCATGGCCTCGCCATGCCGGCTGTTGACACTGCCCTGTTGTAGGCGTGCTCACGCAGCTCTCGCAACTCACGCCGTCGGGTGCGCGTGCCTGGGCGTGGGTCTGCGTGGCGTGCTCGGCGCTGTCCTGGTGCCTGGCGTGGGCCGTGTCGCGGCGCGGCGTGGCGGCCGCCCTCCTTCAGCTGGCCCTGCACGTCCTCCTCCACGCCCTGCTGCACCTGCTGCTGCTGCGCCTGTGTACGTGGAGGGAAAGGCACGGCCGCGGCCCTGGCGAGAGAGGCGGCCGAGGTCCCGGCCACGGCCACGGCCCCGCCGGCGCCTTGGGGGGGACCGGCCCTACCGGCCCACAGGACATGTCCGGGGCGGGGCCGTGAGGACGACCCTAGACCGCCAGGCGCCGCGCCTAGTCTGCAGTAAGCGACACCATCAGGCTCTAGATAGGCGCAGGCAGGGCTGACGGCAAGGCTGCCCAAGGCATGGCGAAGGCGCGGCATTGGACGGCCCGGAAGGGTGACGTCATCAGCCCTTAGCCGAAGCCCTTCACGCTGTTCCACTAACTAGGCACGGGCTGCGTTGGGGCAGCCAGACCAGCCCTCACTCCCCGTAGGGCCACACCACGGACACGACCCGCGCACCTTGGCGCCCTTGGCGACGAGCTTGCTAGGCAACACCGCGGTCCCGTCCCGGACGTCCCGGACTCCAGGGCCGAGTAGACACTTTCGTAGTGGCGAGACCAATTTGTATCAGCTAGATGATGACGTCACAATGTGGGTGCTTGTGAGACCATGTTGCAAGGTGAACGTTCGGTGTTGCAGCGGGTGGCAGCGCTGGGGGCCGGGAGAAGCTCCGCATCAGCCTGCCGCGGACGGACTCCTTGACGCGGAGGTCGCGGCACCAGACGCGGCCCTGGCACGACTTCGCCTCGCAAGCGCTCAAACCGCGTAGCGACTCGCAGTCACCGCCACCGCTGCCGCCGCGAGCGCCTTCCACGGTAAGGGCGTGAACGCGACGTGAACGGCGCCTGCCTTGGCGCGCCTTGGCGCCAGCCTCGAGCTTGCCGTCAGGCTAACCTCTCCCGTCTTCGTGTCCCACAGCAACTGTCACACCCTCCGCAGCAGACCCCGCCGCCGTCGACGTGGATCAACTTCGACGAGGTCCCGGAGAAGCGCAAGGCCCCCGTCCGCATCCAGACCATCCCGTCGCGGGGCTCCATCGTGAGCGAGCCGGTGACGGCGGCGCGGCCCTCCGGCACGGCGTCGTCCACGGGCCACCACCATCACCACCACCACCACGTGCACTACGTGGACCCCGAGGACTGCCGCTGTGAGTGCCACGAGGGTGAGCACCGGCACGGGCCCGCAGGCGGCGCAGGCAGCGCCCCCGGCCCGGCGGCGTCCGGGTCGGCGGCCGGGCCAGCGTCCGGCGCGCCGCCAGCACGACCCCCAAAGGCACGGCCCTTCGGCATGGACCTCGACGTGTCCGGCAACCGCAGCAACCGCAGCAGCGCCACTTCCCAGGTAGGCCTACTCTGCTCTGCATTGCTAACCTAACCTAACCAACAACTTGAGTTCCGAAGTACTAATTTTGCTCTTTCTGTCGTCTTGTTCCAGAACGAGCACTCGTCGCCAGAGGGCGCAGAATGAGACGGTGCGACGAGAATTAGTTAATATTTGTTGTTATTTGATGCGTATGATTGCAATATAGTTTAATAGCAATACAAATGGGACAGTATCTTGTGCCCGACTTATTTGGCAGTGAGCATCCAGGTGTCATTGTCAATTGTTTTTATTACGTGGGTTTTACTTGTTGTAATTGTTGACGAGATGGTAATAATAGTAATGATAAGCTTTTATTATTACTAGTATTATTATAATCATTATTATTATTAATCAAAGGCTGTTTATTATGTTTCTTTTCTTTCGTCTCGCGGTACTTTCATATTCGTAGTCATTTTAATCCTTTCTCCCTCCTCTGTGTCCCTCTCTTTCCACGATGTGTTCGTGATCTCCTAGAGTGTTGTCACCCGGACTTCGTACTTGTGGTCTCCTTGAACAAAACGCCAGACGCACAGAAGTACGCAGCTCCACAATGAAGAAAATTACCTTTAGAATCTGTTGACAAGAACACTGTACACTGCAATATTATTATGCAATACTATCTTTGGCCCTTGGACGGGTGGTGCCATCCAGATGTGTGCTGTGGACAGGCACATCTCAACATATCGGAGCCAACCGTCGGTGGGTTTTAATTCTACGTTTCAAATTTAATTTGCTTTTTAGAAGCCTATCTGTCGATGTACTCTTTCAGGATACCCCTGCGTATAACATCTTGTCTGAATGTGTTCCTTTCGCGAAGCCTTCTTCTTGTGATGAGTCTTTCCGTGAAAGACGTCTACTATACCCGACTATACCAGAAGCGATAATTTTTATTTTTATTTTGTGACCTTCGTTTTTAAGACTGAAATGCAAACAAAGAAGTGTCCTCAGATATGTAAGTGGCCACTTATGCACAAAATTGAAAATATGATCTACTAACGCAATAATTCTGCTAAAAAAAATCTGTGTTTTCATGAAAGAACGTGTAAAGTTTAGCCAATAGCAAATACTGTGCGTCTCTATTATATTTTAAAGTACGTTCTTTTGTGTTATACGCGGCTTACATCAAAGTGGATTCCACTGCAATCAAGCGATTCAAGGGTCAGTGCGGGGAAGAATCGAACAGTGCGGGAGCGGGGTAAACTATCCCCATCTTAGACTGAATTGTCACATTTCGGTACCCGGAAATACTCCCCACCGCACCGGTTTGGTACCCCACACTATTGCGATTGCGTAACAGTATCAGTAAGTCT
This sequence comes from Thrips palmi, assembly GCF_012932325.1. Classification (NCBI taxonomy): domain Eukaryota; kingdom Metazoa; phylum Arthropoda; class Insecta; order Thysanoptera; family Thripidae; genus Thrips; species Thrips palmi. Next base: position 4,369,435 of record NW_023144620.1, on the reverse strand, counting down.
CAGAGAGCATTCCACTCTAAAAATTGGGCGTCCGGTTTTTCTCCACCCCTTGAGGTATTTGGTTCTGCCCCGCACTGACCCTAGTCTATACCCAGACTATTGTTATTAATTTAAAAATGTATCTGAGACTTTTTGTAAAAAAAAATGTGACAGTGGAGGTGGGCGACTCGCCATTTTATGTGCTTTTTTACTTAGTTTCAAACCTGCCCTTTTGAAAGGCCAAACGCACGAGAGAAAACGGCTGATGCAAAGATTGGATGGTAGTAACCCACACGAAGCCCGAAGTCGAATGGCATCGTAACGGCATCTGTCTTTGCGTTCATTATGCGAAGTTTGAGGTAAACTAAACAAACTTCCATTTTTCTATCACTTACGAGGGTTCTACAAATCTACAAATCCAGGCTGCGCGGTGCGAATGGTCGGCATGAGTAAAATTTTTAGTTGGTTTTTTTTCGGCAACGTCAGAAAAGTTTTACAGAACAATCGGTTGAAAATCTGTAGCTTTAAAACAAAATTGAGGCTGATGTATCTAAAAAAGGTTGTAAAGCTTGTGGTTTTGATTGAAATTGTGCTTACCTACATATCGCTGGCATTTCATGCGACCTGTGACCTTTGAGTGATGCTTTGTACCCAACTTTAATACCATTTTCATACCGTACCCTTATCAATTTTTGTGAATTCACTGCCGTTTTGCATTTAAGCGTGTACTTATCCTCAATAAGGTTTGGCGACGACTTACGCCTAAAGTGCATGGGAGAACAATCCCAACTTGTCTGTGTCATAAACACAGTAGAAACTATTTTTCTTTTTCAGGAAGACTGCTTTTTGAATTACTGAGTTACTTTCTTAGGTATTAATTATGAGCCCGTCGAGCAAAAGGGGAAAATTCATTCTTTTCAAAAGGGTTTCTTTGAGAGATGCGTGTTAATAAAGTGGCTACTACATATCACAATCTCAACTCCTCCCATGCACACAGTAGGTGAATTGGCTTTTAAGGTCCCCTAGCGCTGATAGTACTCTCTAGAGAGTATGTTCGACCTAGCATCCCTGTCTTCTCATATTGTACTTCGGTCTGAGCAGACATAACGTCTCACGTCCGTACTTTATCAGTCTGTTGGAAGCGGAACCTTCGCCTACCAGACACCTTACTTGGCGCATCAAGCGCTCGGGAAATGTCCGCTGTGTTCCAATTCCATCCTTGGGACAAACTAACGAAAACCATGCTCTAGTGCTGCCAATGTTTGCAGCTCCTTCCAATATACCCATCCATTTTGTCAATAAAAAAGGTAGAACATTAGACTCTTGTTCAGAGGAGAGAGACTGTAAAATGTTTCCTATGATCGTTGTTTAGTACTTTGAGCTAACAGCAACCTCGACATGAACTGAATGAATGACAGAGAATGTTAATTGATAGGTTGTGATTTGTTAGCAAAAGACGCCTTATCATTAGAACCAGGCTCTGCGAATTTCGATACGTAACATTATGCTGAATTTTCTTTAAGTGATATATTATTTTGAATCGTCTGGTATTCTAGGTTTGCAGTGCTACGTGTTCGGTTTTGTAAATGAATGTAATTGTTGCAAATTCTTCTATGAACTACAGTTTAAGGCCTGTTAGCGTTGTTATGAAAACTAACTATCGTTAGGTTGTGTTGTGGTAAAGAATTGCCACCAGAGTTGATTTTGTTTTGTTAGTGACTTTAACAGGGAACAATAATTAGAACAGATGAAATGTTGTAAATTTTGAGCTTTAATAAATGTGCATCCATCCCTTGTTACCATTATGAAACTGTTACTATGTGATGAGTCCCTTGTTGATGGTGTTCATTTGATAATATATTTAGGATGTTCTCTGCAATCTAGTCTTTATTTTACGAAAAACAACCTTTTTGCACAACAGCGACACTGTCAATTGCTGCGAAACAAAAAAAAACTCACAATTTACTTCATGTATATGTTCATCTTTATTTAATCGTTTTGAAATGCATTTTAACACACAACTTAACATTCCTGTGAATACAAGAGTCTGCTGAGTTCACTTTGCAATTTAACAATTTTTTTCCATCAAATCAAAAATAAATGAAATATGCCACGGGCAACGCAATAATCTATTTACATTCATATATTTGATCTACCAAACTTGATAAATTTTAACACTGAACGCTGGTCTCAACTTTATGTTTTGCTGATGCTTCCTCTTAAATTATGAGATCAGATGATATTTGTGATCTTGTGTGCTTTTACCATCAAGCCGATACATACATCTCCTTATTGTTCAAAATTTACATGATGTGTATAATGAACACTTCGTTCAACCAGTTATACGTAAATCGAATGGTGCTCCATCCTAAATCTAAATGATAACTCACTACACAAGCGTCATAAACATTTGCCGTCACACAAAAATATGGCCTTAGACATATTTACACAACGAACGAAGAAATGACAATTTCTCTGAAAAATGGTTGAGTTCGCTCAAATTGAATGGAGAAACACAGGGTTCTCTGTTCGCGCGACATCTTAATAAACTTCCAGAACATAGCATACTTGTTAACATAGACAGTTAAGCTTTAAAGCCGCACACAAGCACTCTCATACAAGGGGAGGGGGAGGGGCAGCTGCAGAGGCTAACAACAAGACAACGAAGGCAAAGGAAATCACAAGTAACAACAATTAATAGCAAGCTATAGATCACAAATGCTGATAAATATCTTCGATATTGGCTAGGATACGTTTGGCCCCAGCATATGATTGGTATGTACAAATAACTGTAAGGGAAAATCCATTTGGTGCTCCGCAGGAGCAAGTTTTAACCAAAGGCTGATTCTTTACAGTTCCACGCAGTGCGCGTGGTTAAACCTAATATTTAAGTACTTTCCGTTCTGCCGCTTAAGTTGAGACAATCGATGTCGTAGAGACTGTGGGTGCGAACTGATTTGACTTTCGTCGCCAAGTTGTCCCGGTCAAGGACTGAAAGGGCGACGAAAGCTTCACCAATCCACAAGACCATCAAGTCACTAGAGCTGTCGATGAAAACGCAAAATAAAATAAAAAGGAAATCAACACTATTTCTACGTGTTATTTATTTACGCATACTTATTATAGACACCTACACTAACCGTTTATTGCACGGGCCCTCATTACGTAATAGTTATTGTAATAGCACTTATTCTAGATCATTACTTTGTACGGTATCTTATTTGTCATGATGGGAGCGCCTTCGTGAAGGTCTAACAACCACACAATTAACCTAGGACTGTCAAGTCCGACTAGAATCCACTCGCTTCGGAAACACTTTCGTGACATCCGCAAAAATAATGGGTCAACTTAATAAGATAACTTGAACGAAAAAGGTTAGACTATGACCTAACTTAAACGTTACACTATTTACAGACTACGATAAGGGTGCGAAGCACCAGCCCCGGTGCACAGCGTGGCACCTGCGGGCTCGGGCTCCCACCTCTGTGACTAGCTGTCTTTGGTATGTCGCTGAGCCGGAGGTTTAAAAGCCTCAGCGGCCAAAAAAAGGGGTAAAAGAAAAAGAAAGAGGAAGACCACTGAGAAGCTCCTTACCCGACACCCTACTGGATGTTTTAAAAAAATTCCAGAGATGTAAGACGGAGAGACTCCCAGTCACGCCTCACTTACCGAACGACAAGAAAATAAGCTTACCCTTGCACACATCCCTATCACTCGCACCTCGCCTCAACCATTCACACGTCTTTTGCCCTCTAAATGCAAATATTTGTGCTATCACAGTGGGCGATGCCGCCGTAACGCCCACACGAAGCAAACCAAAAATGTCACCTCCCAGGGTGTCATGCAGGAAACACAACATTCAGGCTTACAGGGTGTTTAGCAGCCTTCTCGGCGCCACGCGGCATCTCAACTTAGCTAACGGGTCACTCTGCCATAGTTTTTGACGACAACGGCTCGGTTTTAAAACTAATACACGAATCTTCCGCCTACTGACCCTGTGAATGAACAGGAACAAAAACAAGTGTATATACAGCGCTCGCCTAGGCGCATCGAGGCGACGCTAGGCGGCGTGTCGCTAATCCTAGATTATACTCCACAGTTCTGCACTCTGGCGGAGCGTGGCTCTCATACCAGTTTAAAGGGAAAAAGAAATTTAAGGAAACAAAAGTATTTACATTGCTACGTCACACTGTAGCCGACTGTATGGCACTTCTTCACTCATCGGGTTCGCGTCAGAATCGCGAGTGCGCTTACCACACCCACTCATCTGACTTTCGTTATAAATTGGTTAGTTTTACACACACAAGAAGAAAATGCTAGACAAAAACTCATAAGTGCACACTCTAATATACATTTTGTTTTTATAATATAAATGAGGAACTGAACTGAGGAACTTCAAAGAATGACAAAAATAACAAGAACTCTGGAACTCTTTTACGAACAAATCAGACAAATCATATATCCCTTAACGTGAAAGGAAATAATTTTGCTAACTCGAAACCAACATAATCTTAATAACAATAACAACAATAATATCACGTCGGTAAGATGATATGATCTCCTTAACATATTGGATACACCTTCAACCAATAACACTTAATAAATATGCGATGATGCTAGAGTGTGAGTTTCACTGTAGTGCTTTACGTTCACATCACCAAACTAAGTTAACTGTTAATTGAGACGAACTTCAACAAGTTCCATGGAATATACATCTAGACATAGTTATTTTGCTGAACTAATACAACCAAAATTATCGTCTCGTCTTTATGACTAATCATCGTACAGCACTACCAGTGGGGTGTGTCTTTCCCATCGGTGCGGCGATTCGAATATTGTCTCAATAGTTATGTTTTCATATTATATTGTACACAGACTAACGCTACGTACGTACATTTGAGTAAAACAGGAGGCGTAACAGCCTACATTTTTAACACTCAGTAAGCTTAGATTAAGTATATTAAGTATTTGTTATCTGATACACACTACAGTTTAAGCTAACTCACAAAATACTTTTTGGCATACAGTATGTACATAATATAAGCACAATGAAGTGCGCTTTACGTGCGTAACAAACCAACGGTTCATGAATATTATACGGTCTACCTAATTTAACTGTATCTATCAGTCATCTTATAATATGTAAAGCGGATTATGGAAATCTACATTATCGCCAAAATATCCATACCCGACGGGTTTGCAACAATGACTACACTTTGAAGACAACGAGATCGTTGGAAGAAAATAAAGAACACTTTATTCCTCTGCACACTGCCGCAACAAGAGGGGAGGGGGGGGATGTGACACGCTATGCAACAATCAGATTGTGCACTCGTCGCGCACGCACTCACACATACTCACATACACAACGGCAAAAAGCTAACTTATCCAAGATACATGTTTTCTCATCATCTGAAATTCAACAAAAGTCGAGTCACAGCAGCGCGGCGCTGCCCCTAGTCGCTGTCACTGTCGCTATCCTCGTGCTTCTCCTCGGGCACCGGGGCGGGGGCGGGCGCGGGGGCGGCGGGCTTGGTCATGGTAGCGGCGATGTAGGCCGCGGGGCCCTCGCCCTCCGTGAAGTCCACCTCCACCCTGCACAGAGACCGCGCGTCACGACACAGCCCAACAGTGTGCTCCGTCCCTCTCGCCAAGTCTAGACAAAGACGCACCTGTACTCGTGCCGCGACAGCTGCCGGACGTACTTCTCGGGCGGCTCGTCGGGCTGGGGCTGGATGGACACGGAGCGCACCGTGGTGTGCGACACCTGCGTCTGAGGCATCGTGAACTCGACGTACGCGTACCGCGCCAGCGCTGTGGGAGAAAACGTGTCAGTAAAACCAAAAGCGCCCCTGGGGCTTAGGCAAACATCATGACGGCGCTCACTTTGGAGGTCTTGAGGAATCTGGTCGAACGACGTGAGGTTCATCCTGCAGACGAGCCCGTGCGTGGTGTAGGCCCCTGTTGGAATGTTCAAAGAACAATTTAGTACAGTTTGCCCTTGGTTTGTCCCGCTTCGTCCCGGGCAACTCGCTGTGCTTACCTTGACCCTCTTTGGGCAGGCGAGGGACTCTCCACACGATGGAGCGGTGCTGGTGCTCGTACTTGGCCTGGCCAGAGGTGACCTCGAGCAGCGACTGGTCCAGGGTGTCCACCGCGCCCAGGAAGCGCTCGATTCCCTTCACCTTGCCGGTCCTGGAAGGGCGCCGTCGGGTAAGTACCAGTGTGCAATACCTCCCCGATCGCGGTCCTCTATCTCTGTCTCTGTCTCACCTGCGGTGGGTTGACTTGACGGAGCCGTACCGGAAGTGCTTCTCTACCCGGAACAGGTAGATCCAGCACTCCGGGATGGGGAAGCGGACGCAAATGTCTTCACACGGAATCTGGCCGTACTTCCGGCTGGAGAAGCCAGGCACTAAGATGTCCGCCCGGAGCACAACCTGTAGCAAATACAACCCAACGTCAAAGTCCAGTGTTGTATAGTTTTTTCATTATTTTTATTGTTAGTTTTGGGCTTTTTTCTGCTTTCTGCTCGGTCAGACGCCGACACTCGGCAGCCTCGGCCTCGGCGCTCCGTCTCCTCGCGGGCCTGGCTTACCTTGTTCCCCGTGATGACGTAGACGGCCTTGAGCTGCAGGGGTAGCTCCCTGTTCCGGGGCGGCCGCACGCGGAAGCGCATCAGTTCGATGTAGCAAGCGTCTGGCGGCTTGAACCTGCGCCCCGCCAAGACGGCCAGGTTAGTGGTTAGTAAGGCATGCGGACGGGGGTTAGAGAGTGGCCGGGGGAATGAGTTAGTGACACGCAAACAAAGGCGAGGTCGTTAGACGCGGGGACTCACTTGATGGTCTTGGTGCGGTCGTACTCGTCCAGCTGGACGCACGACGTGAACTCGATGTTCTCCAGGCGGATCCACTCCTCCGTGATGACGGGGATGATGTCGTGGCGGCCGACCACCTCCTTGCCCTGGCGCGAGATCTCGTTGACGCCCAGCTCGATGTCGGGCATGCCGGACAGGAAGCCGAGGAAGAAGAGGCGCACCCGCGCGATCTGGCGCTCCACGTGGCCGAACTTGTCCTGCTCCACGTACAGCTCGTCCACGGCCGTGATCTGCACCTCCTCCTGCTTGTAGTTGAGCGCGCGGTCCCGGTGCGCGGGCAGCTTGAACAGGGCCTCCTCCACCACGATCGAGAACTGCTTCATGTCCTCGTAGTTCTGCGAGCCGATCTTGAACAGCTGTGAGATCTGCAACAGAGCGAGGCTCGCGTGAGTCGAGGGAGTCGAGCGGGCATACGATCACGTGTGGTCTAGCCTTTAATGGTAATGGTAATGAGGTAGGCCAGCCCGCGCCACTCCGCTGCTTTGCGGTGCGGCCCAGCGCTGCTTCGTAGGCGGCAGCGGCCGGAGCGAAAGAAAAAAAAACAGACAGCGGTGATTTGGGATTCGAACCTGGGGCGCGTGCTCCACCGGCATGCCGAGCTTCTTGAGGTCCGACGCGAACTCCTTGCAGCCCTGGTAGTCGCCCTGGATGGCGTACGCGGCGAACTGGCTCAGCTTGTTGGTGATGCGCTCCGCCTTGGTGACCTGGCCGGGCCGCACGCCCGGCCGCTCCTTGTAGAACACGTACTGCAGCTTCACCGTGAAGATCTTGCCGTACTGGTCGAACTGCTGAGCGCCTGCGGGGGGAAGGAAACGGCGCGTTAGACCACCGGCCGGGCTGACCTCTTTTGCTGTCTCAGTGACAAGCTTACTTATGTCAGAGACGCAGTAGCACGGCTGCAAAGGCAGCTCCTGGAAGGGATCTTTGTCATTGGGGGTGTTGAAGAGCTGCAGCACTGGGTTGTCACCCTGGTACACCAGCTTGATGAATATCTTCTTCCAGAACCTGGGGCGGATGAAGTGTGGCTTAATTTTGGGCAGATTCGAACAATGCACAAGTCACTCATTTTTGGCGCGGCGCCTTACCTCTGCCCGGTGATCTTCTTGCGGTTGGGCTGACGCAGCTGCATCTCCCAGCCCTGGCCGTCGTAGTGGATTCGGGGGAAGTCCTCGAGCGGGTAGGAAGTGTCCTCGTCGTAGAGCGGCGTCGGCGGCGTCTCGGCGGAGTCGGTGCGCTTGAAGTCGCCGCCGGGCGGAGTCATGGCTGCAGGCACAGTGCAGTGTGAGTACGGCCGCTAGAAGGCTCTGCTCTTTCCCAACAGATCATTGTCACGGTGTTGACTTACGTGGTCGTGCCTGCTCCTGCTGCGCGGCGGCCGCCATCTCACCGCCCTTGTCGAACGGGTTGAAGCGCGGCGCCGAGTCCACGAAGGCAGTCTGCATCCTCGGCTGCGGGGGCCCCGCGAGCTGCGGCACGAAGCCGTCAGCCGCGTCGTACGCCGAGCCGCCCTGCGGCCTGGAACACAAGGAACACATTTAAAACACCACGACGTACAACATTTCTGATTTTTTATGTTTTTTGTTGGGGACGTACTTGATGACCACTCTGAAGTCGGGTCCGTCGTCCGAGTCGGCCGAACCGGCTCTGGACACCCGGGCGGGCGTGGACTGCGGCACGGGGGGCGGCGCCTGCAGCGACAGGAAGTCGTCAAAGCCGTCTTCGCCGCCGAAGCCTCCACCGCCACCGCTGGATACCTCGGTCCCACTCGCTCCCCACGCTGCAAATTCGCGTTTGAAGGTCAGGAACTATTCAGAAAATACTGGCTAATTCAGTTACATTATTCGCATCGGACTACTCACCATCACTCCCACCGAAGGCGTCTCCTCCACTGGGGGCGGCGCCACCACTGCCGCCGAAAGGGTCAGCGAAGGGGTCAGAGCTGACGACGGTGCTGCCCACGCTGTCGAACTTGGCCGAGAACGCGTCGAAGTCACTGTCTCCAGTGGCGCCGAACGCGTCAGCGGCTGCCGGGGGCGGTGCTGCGGCGGGGGCGGCACGGGGATCGAAGCCCCCGCCCCCACCGAAGAAGTCGTTGGCTGCCTGGGCGGGAGCCGAGTTGAGTGCGTTGACGGCCGCCGTGTCCGAGCCGAACAAGTTCATGATCTCGGACGTCTTCTTGGGGCCGCCGTTGACGGCGGGGTGCGTGCCGAACAAGTCAGTCTGCTCCGGCTGCATCGCCGGCACGAACGACGGCGGTGGCGGCAAGTCCGGCCTAGTGGGCGTCGTCGCGGCGCTCGGCGTGCGGGCGGGAACCTCTGGTGCGGGGGGCAGCGGGTGCGCGGCGTCAGGGCTGGCGGCGACCGGTGCGGGCGGGGGCGGTGCGACGGGCGACATGACGGGCGAAGGCGCCTTGGGCGGCGGTGCGGGCCGCGCCGGAGGAGGCCTTGCCGGGGGTGGGCGCGCAGGGGGCATCCTGGCGGGCGTGCTGCTTGGCGGGGCGGGGGCGGCGCTTGGCGGCGAGGTGACTGCAGCGACCTCAGCCGCGACAGGCGCTGGGGGAGTAACAGGGGCAGGGGCAGGAATAGGTGCGGGAGCGGGGGCTGGAACAGGAATGGGAGCGGGCTCTGGTTCGGTGGCCGGGGTGGGTGCTGCGGGCTGTATCTCCGGTGCGGGTGGTGCGGGCAGCGGCTCGCTGGCGGCGGCTTCTGGCGCGGGCACGCCGTACATGCCGCTGGCCGCGGCGGGCACCACCACAGCTGCGGGTGGCGCCGCGTTGAACATGTCCATGATGTTGCCGTGGGGCTGCTCCGTCATCGACTGCGCTGTGATAGGCGGTGGCACGCCCAGGTCGTCCAGGTCGCCGAGCAGGTTAGCCTCCTCCGCGCCGGTCGTGTCCGGCGCGACGCTGCCGCCCAAGCCCACTCCGAGGAAGTCCGCGTAGTGCACGTCCGTGGGCGGGCTGGGGGTGTCCCGCATCAGGGTGGGGCTGGGTGTGCGGGTGGGGGGCAGGCGGTCGAGCAGGTGCGACGACGTGGCCTCCATGGCGCCCGTCACGCTCAAGATGAGGTTCTTGGTCTCCTCTGGCGGGCCAGGGCGAGGCGGCGGCGGCCTCATCGGGGAGCTGCGCCCCGAAGTGGGCTGGCTGGGCGGTTGTGCGCGCGCCACGCCTCCGGCCGCGAAAATGTCGGCCGTCTCCATGCAGTAGTCGGGCTGGGCGGGCTGACCCTGCAGCTGGAGTGAGGACGGCACTTGCCGCGTGTCCTGCACCATGGGCTGCACCGCGGGCTGCGCCTGGCCGCCGTACGCGTCCCAGCCGGGGGCCGCCGCCGCCACCGGAGCGGGCTCCGGGTCGGCGAAGGCGGCGAAGGGGTTGGTGCTGGCGCCGTTGGTGGCCGCGTACGCGCCCTGCTCCGCGCCGCCCTGCATGGCGCTGAAGAACGGGTTCTCCGCCATGGACGGCATTTCGTAGTCGCCGCCGGTCAAGAACGGGTTGGAGCTGGCGGCGTCACCGGCCGGCGCGCCGTAGTCCGCGTCGTCCATCAGGAAGGGGTTCCCTCCTGCCTGGAAGTCCATGTTGGCGGCTGTGTTTCGCTTTCCTTTTGCGCTTACTGACGGCCGATCAGCTCGGACTCGAGAATGCGGAGCTCGGTCTTGCCGGGGCCGAGGTCGGCCGCGATGGACGTGTCGAAGGGGTCGACGTCGTCCTCGGGGCCGTCCAAGGAGGAGCTCTCGCCTAGCACCGGGGTGAGTGCCTTGGCGTCGTGCGCCGGGGCGCTGCTGAGCAGGTCCTGGTTGGCCTGCTCCGGGCCGTCGCGCGGGTTGAAGTCGGGGTCCGTGTAGGTGCGCTTGATGGAGGTCTGCGGGTCGTTGGTGATGAGCTCGTTTTCGAGCACCTTAAGCTCCGCCTTGCCCGGGGCGATGTTGCTCGCTATGGACGTGTCGAACGGGTCGATTTCGGCCGCCTCCTCAACAGCCGGTGTGAGCGGGCGGTGGCCGACGCCTTCCTCGACCTTGAACAGGTCCTGGTCGACGGGGGCGGCTGCTGCTGCCTGCGCGCCACGCGGGTCGAAGTCGTAGTCGGAAAGACTGGGCTTGATGTCGGGGGCGCTACCCACGAGTTCGTTCTCGAGGATCTTGAGCTCAGTCTTGCCCGGCGCGAACGCCACGTGGGCCGTGTCGAAGGGGTCGACGTCGGCAGTGATGTCGGGGGCGTCCTCCGCGTAGTACGGCGTCAGCGGCTTGGAGAACTTGGTGCCTTCCTCGGCTCCTCCGAGTAGATCCGGCGCGGCGGGCGACGGTAGCACGAAGGCGACGCTCTTGTGCACGCCAAGCACGTCGGGGCGCTGGGCCTTGTTCGTGGCCTCTTCGGCGCGCGGGTCGAAGTCGTCTTCGTCTTGCGGAGCGGCACTCGCTGCGATGGCTCCACCGGAAGCGACGTCACCGAGGATCTCCTTCTCTAGGTAGCGAAGCTCCGTGCGTCCGGGAGCCGTGACCACGTCCACGGCAGAAGTGTCGAAGGGGTCGTCGTGGAGGGCAGTCTCCTCGTCCTCCGCCGCAGCGGTGTCGGCCGGCGCGATGGGGTCGTGGCCGAGCTGGGAGAGGTCGCTGCTGCTGCCGCCGAGAAGGTCGCGGTGCACCACGGGGCTGTGGTCGATGTCCCCGGCGGGGTCGGTCACGTAGAAGCTGACCTGCGTCTGCTGCTGGGCAGGCTGCTCGCCTGCGCGGGGGTTGAAGTCGAAGTCGCTGTCGCTGTTGGATAGGATGCGGGCCTCGTTGTGCTGGTCGTGCTCGAGGATCTCTTTCTCTATCAGCTTGAGCTCGGTCTTGCCGGGGAGGATGTTGTGCGCGATGGAGGTGTCGAAGGGGTCGATGTCCTCATTGGCGTGCACCGGGGGCGGTGCGGGGCGTGGTGGAGGTGGTCGTGAAGGCTTGAGGTGCGGGTGCTCGTGCTCGTCCTCGTCGAAGGCGGACCAGCTCGCCTGCGGCCCGGCGAGGAGTACGTCTACGTCGGCCTTGGGTTCGTCCGGCTGGCCGAGGACGACCGCCGCGACGCTGGTGTCGAAAGGGTCGTCGCCGTCGACGGCGAACTCGTCCTCGTCCTCCTTCTGCTTCTGCAGGGACTCCTGGGCGAGCGCGGCGAACTCGTCGTCGAACTCGTCCTCCTCTTCCGGTGCGGGAGGGGGCGGCCCTCCGAGGGCGGCGGCGACGAGGGCGAGGTTGCTGACGGGGAGGTCGACAACCGGCTTGTCCGCGATCACATCGAACTCGGAGAGGTCGATGTGCTTGTCCTCCTCCGCGGGCTCCTTGTCCTCCTCTGGTGCTGGTGCAGCCGGGAGAACGGACGCTGGGGGGATGATGGGGGTGCCGACGGGCGGGAGGTCCTCCGGGATAGCGAGGGCGTCGTCGTCGAGGAGACTGGCGGGTTCTTCCGCCGCGGGTGCCTCTCCCTCTACTGCCTCGCTGGTTCCAGAGTCGTCGAAGCTGCCAAGCTTGAGGAGGTCGACGGGCTTGACGCGGCGCGGGACGGCGCGCTTGGCGACGGCGTGGTCGGGCAGCGGCGGCGGCTTGGAGGGCGGGGCGGCCTTGCCGGTGAGGACGTCGACCGCGATGCCGAGACTGACCTTCTCGAGTTTCTGCTTGCGCTTGATGTCCTCGTCGTTACCGATGACCTTGGCGGCGTAGGTGGTGTCGAACGGGTCGTCGCCGTCGTCGGGCTGCTCGGTGGGGCTGTCCGGGATGTAGGCTAGCTTGACCTCCCCGCTGGTGATGACATCGATGTACGAGGTGTCGAAGATGTCATCCCCTTCGTCTTCTTCTTCCTCGCTCTCCTCCTCCTCTTCGTCTTCGTGCGTTTCGAAAGCGGCGGCCTGCGGTGCTGCTGCAGGCGCTGGTGCTGGCGCGGCGTGCTGGGGGTGCTCCTCTTCGCTGTCAGCGTCCTCGTCGCCGTCCCCGAAGCCGACCCACCTCTTGCCCTTCTTGCTGGCGGCGGCTACCGCGGTGGCGGTGGGTGCTGCTGGCCGTGCGGGCGGGCCCTCGGCCTTCTTGCTCTGGAGCTCGCTGGGGGTGGGCTTCCGCTGGAAGTAGCTGGTGGACTTGATGCGATCGAGGTCCCTCTGGGTCTTGTTGAGGATCGAGTCGACGCCTCCAAGGAGGGCCTGGAAGCGGTCCTCGTCCTCGGGTGCTGAGGTGGACGCCGGTGCGTTGGCGTTGGTGCTGGCCGCTGCAGGGGCGGGTGCGGTGCCGTGGCCTTGGCCGTGGTCGGAAGAGGAAGTGGACGCGGCGTGGTCGTCGGGCCCGACCTCCTCGGCGGCGGCCTCGGCCTCCTGCTGCTCCTGCTGTTCCTTGAGAGCCTTCTGCCTCTTGTACTCCTCGAGCTCCTCGGGAGTGAAGAGATCCTCGTCTCCTTTATGTTTACCCTTTTTTCCCTTCTTCTTTTTCTTGAGCCCTTTCGGTATCTTCAGCATATTCTAACAAGGAGACGGTATTCCTGCGGAAGAAGCAGAGAAGTGGCGTCAAGGGAGACCCAAGGGGAGACCCCATCCTCACCGCCCGCGCTTCCGGGACTCGCGAGTTACTTACTCATTCTGTGTGGCCGGGAGCGACTGCACCTCAACAATGTTTCGGGGGCTCATACAGACAGCCGCGCCGGACAGAAAAAAACCTGCAACAAAACAAAATAGGTTACCAAAAAAGGAAATCAAAGCAAGCCCAGCAAATGCCAGCAAGTTATTAAATAAATAAAATAAAAATGATCGGGACGGGGGCAAGGAGGGAGGGGAGTACCAATAAACCAGAATTATAGAGTAGACGTGCCGCACACACGTGTACAGTAAATGAATTATTCGCTGCTCACACACTGACAGGCACACGCACACAGGCACACTGCTGACACACGCCGTTTCGCGTTGTCTGCAGCGAGGGGAGCGAGGCGGGGTTTATCAGTCTCAAACATTCACCCATTGACCGGAACGGCACGGCCTACTTCTCCCCTCCCCCCGCCGCCCCAGCGCCACCCCCGCGCCGCCCCCACCCACGCACTGAGTCACCCAGCCCTCCCCTCGGTACCGTGGCGTGTGTGGCGTGCGTGCCGTGTGTGCCGTTCTCAACTCACCGAAGGAGCTAATGCGAAAGGGAAGGGAAGGGAGGGGCCGGGAGGGCCGCAGTATTTCCAGTCTATTTGCAGAGCCGCTATTCGCGGCCATCCGCGGCTTTTCGCGGCGCGGCCGAAGTGGGCGCGTGGTCCTCGCTGGAGGCCTCCCTCGAGTGCCCCGAGTGCTTCGGGAGTCGCGATCGACAGGACGGGATTGGCAGGTCGGGGCGGCGCCGCGCAGCAAATAGCTTCCATGGCTAAAAATAATGCCGTTTTTCTCTCTTTTTTTTCACGACGCCGCGAGTGCAGTGGGGCACCGAGCTTGACGCGTTAACTTGGCACGCGTCCACGACGTGGCGGGCAGGGCGGCCGTCGGGCCGTCGGGCCGTTCGGGCTGGGGTCGAGGGACTTGCCTTGGCTCGCGAGGTGCACGCCGCACCGCACCGCGCCGCGCCGCGCCACGTGGCCAACACGTCGCCGTCGACGCCGCACCGGCACCCCCTTCCTCAGCCCATCGCCTGTTTCTGTACGCAGCGATGAATCGATACACACATCCCCAAGGTAGGCAAAGTCCGGCGCGTCCTTCAGAGCACCATCCCGTCCGTGGAAATGGCGACCCTGGGTGCCAGAGGGATGAAAATCCTGCAGACTTCCCGGCAAACAACAGGGTTCGACACAAACAGCCTCTAGCGTAGTGGACAGGCAGCCAGCAAACACGTCCTCCCCACCCCCACCCAACTACACGTTTACACGTTCTCGCGAAAACCCAGTCAGTACCCCAGCCGAGACCCTTGCCCCTGAAGAAACGCGAACCGACGAGAATCCTTGTTTCCCTGTAACGAACCTTTGCAAAACCTTCAACGCTGGCCGAAAGGGCAATTGCGCAACGATTGCAGTAAGGCCAAATCCAGCCAGAAGGCCGTTCTCCTCGCAGGGCGCAGGTGACGGACCCTGACGCAACACTCGCGACAGCGACTGGAACGACTGGACCCCTATCTCGGCCCCCGCCAGGCGTGGCTAGCCAGGCTAGCCGCTAGCCTCGCAGCGCGCCCTCTTTGGGCGTTTTCAGGAAGGTGGTTTGCGTGCCGCTCGCGAGCGTGGAGCGTGGCGCGTAGCGCGTACGCGTGCACCGGGCCTGCACTGGGAGTCTGTTTCGGGATGCGTGCTCCACGCCAATCAATACCTCAGCCGGACGAGTCGGCACGGGATGAGACGGAGCGGGACGGGACGGGACGGGACGGGACGGGACGGGACGGGACGGGACGGGGCGAGCAGAAGCCTCCTGTCTGGTCTCGCGGGGGATGGCTCGGGGATGGCGATGCCACCCCACACCCCACGGCCTTCAATCTGACAGGCTCGTCTGGGCCTCGGCACGGCTCCAGCACCGCGTCGCGCGGACCGCGGACCGATCGGCCAGCGGCACCACGTCCACGTCGAGCACCTCGGTGGCCGTGTCTGCCCTCTACACTCACCCTCTGACCAGGCAGAATCCCGCCATCACTCTGTCTCTCTCGCACTCATGGGGCATCCGCGAGGTGCGAGAGAGACAGAGCGACCAAGCGCAGCACGTTGTCGCTCCCCTGACGGCCGCAATTCGCAACGGTCGCCCCGAAAAGTGCAGGGCGTAGCGCGCCTTGGCCTCGCCAGCCTCGCCATCCAGCAGGGATCGATACCCTTCCGGCTCGAGAACAAGGAAGGCATGGTCCAAAAGGTTGCGACTCCTGGCAGTGGCCCGGTCGGCCCGGTTCGACAGCGCGGCCCTCGCGGCCCGCGTGCCCGCTCGGCTGGCCGAGGGCTCAGGGCTGCCGAAGGGCTGGCCAAAGGGCCGCGGGGCACGTGGTCCGCCATGCTCGGCCTAGGTCCGGGTCGCTCTCCACCCAAGATGGCGGCGCTGCCTGGCCCGCCTGGCCCTGGGCCGCCAGGGTGGCTGCCGTCCTGGCGCGTTTGTTTGGACGTGACCGCTAACCTTTTGCAGTGGAATGGACGGTTAGGCTAATTCGGGAGGCCGTCCGCAGTCCGCACTCGAGAGGCGCGGCGTGGCGGGCCGGACGCCGTGCCTTGGCGTGCGTGCCTAGGCGTGCACGCCGTGGGTGTCGGCGCTACCACGCCCGTGCCACGCACGCTGGGCTGACGGCCTGACGGCCCTCCCGGCCTGCAGCAGGGCTTCTGCGAGGGGGCGGGGGTGATTCACCGGGAGCAAGGGCGAGCAAGGGCCGCCCAGCGACGCGCAGGTGCACTGCAGGTGTCGGGGGGCGTCCCGTCGAGGTGGGCGTCGCGTCGCGTCGCGCAACCACTTGACACTTACTTGATCAGCTTCCGAGGAGCTCGTCGGCTGGCATCCCTCGCGGTGGGTCCGCGGTGGCTTGGCGGTGGGTCCGCGGTGGGTCCGCGGTGGTTTGGCGGTGGCGTCGCGGTGCCCAGGCCCGTTGGCCCCCACGTGCTCCGCGGGTCCGCGGCTGCTCGGCACTTCGCTCGGCACAGCCAGTACGACACTGGCCCGCCGCCCCTCGGCCTCGTCTCTCGCAGCGGAGCAGCAGAGCAGCGCGCCGCCCCACGGCCCTACGGCCCTGCGGCCTGCCCTCGCACGGCCCCCCAGAGCCCCCTGGCGCCCCCTGGCGCACGGCGCCGGGAACCTGCTATCGACGAGCCCGCCTCGCCTCGCGGCACGGCGCGGCAGCGCGGCACGGCGCTGTCCACGGTTCGCGGCGGGTGGAGGAACAGTAGGGATTGGGGGTGCTGCAGGGGTGGACGAGCAGCAGGGCGGCCCATGGCGAGGCCGGGAGCGCCGCCGCCGCCGCCGCCGCTCGGCTCCACCCGAGTCTTCGGAGTGCTTCGCCTTCGCCTCGGAGCGCCTCGGACGATCGATGCCCGGCGGCCCAGTGCGGACTTGGCGGGGCCGGGCCGCTCCGAGCAAGCCGACGGGCAGGCCGACTAGCACCCCGAAGGCCCGAACACGCTCGGCCGTCCCTGCACCTCGCACCCCTTGCTCGCCGCCACCCCCTGGACCGGCCGACGGCACGGCGCATGCGCGAGGGGTGCCACGCCGGCCTGGCGTAGAGGGCCTGGCACTCCCCCGGACGGAGCCGCCCCTGGTCTCGCCCTACCCCATCCGTCGGCCGCCCTGGCCGCCCTGGCCGCCCTGGCCGGTACGCGGGGGCACAGCGAAGTGCCGATGCGGGAGTGCGCCGAGCCCGGCCGAGCCCAGCTGAGCCGCGCCGGGGGTAGACTCGCCGGGGGTAGCCACGCCGCGCTGGGGCTGGGTAGCTGCGCCACTCCACGCCCCGCTGCACCCGGCTGATGAGAGGCACGCCCCTCACACACTGCACCTGTTTGTCGCACCGCCCCGTCGAGGGCCTCGTTAGGTGCAGACTGCGGTTCGCCCTGGTGACGTCATTCGGCTGGCACGGTGTTTCTCGCCGCACCCTCCGCCTTCCTGTCTCTTTCTCTCTGCCGCCCCGTCCGCCAGTCCGTCTCCCTCGGCGCTGGGCCTCTTTTCGATCGAATCGCCTCCCACGCCGCAGCGGGAGACGGAGAGCGGAGGGTGCCGCGCCGTGCCGCGCTGGCCGCGCCCGCCGCGCCGAGGCCCGGGAGGTTCCCAATGACGTCACGCCACTCCCAGTAACGCCAGCGCTGCTTTCCGGTGGGGGGGGGGGGTGGAATCTATTGGTCGAGTCTCCGACCCTCAGATGGCATCCTCAGAAGGAATGGGTACCAGCAACCATTTGCACCCCCTCTCATCAGCATCGCCGCCTCTCCCACCCCTCCGCACAGCCCCGAGCGCCGTCCGGCCCCCAAACCTCGCCCGCCCACGCCTACTCCCCACCACGACCCCCACCCCCTCATTGCGGTGCCACTTCACACACGCCCCTGGGGACAGGAAGACACATGCGGTGTTGTTCTTGTGCTTTTTTTTCGCGGAATATTGAATGTCTAGCCGAGTCAAAACAAAGTTTAGCAAATAGAAAACGAAGGCAGAAGACGGACACAGTGGAGGATGGTTGGAGAGGAAGAGGGGGCTTCGCTCGAGTTATGAAACTTGGGCGAGTCACGGTGAAATGAGCAGCAACAGCCAACAGCGGCGCTACCCCGCGCGCGAGCGCCGAGGCGCCGAGCGAGGGGTATCGCCACGGCCGCGCGAGGACCATCATCCTGCAATCCCGGATAAGCCGCACGGGCATTCCCCCCGCGCTGTTCCCCGCCGCCGCACTGTTTCACTGTTTTCGCACCATTCAAAACTTCAGCCGCGCCGTGATTCAGAACTTGCTCACCTCCCCGCAAATGCAGCAATGCAGCCCAAAGCAACAGTTGTTTGCCATTTTCCACGGCGCTGCCGGTCTAATAAAACGAAACGCTACCCATTCCGCCGCCCTTCGCGCGGCTTGCCCTTCGCGCCCTTCGCCACCCCACGACGGGGCCATGCAGGGCCTTGAATGGCTGCGGGGACAGGACGAGCTCCAGGAGGATGCAACAACTCCCGCCGGTTGCCGATCTCAGAGTGAAAAGCTGCAGCCGAAGGAGCCGGCTGCGCTTAGCTGTGCCTAGCTGTGCTTAGCTGTGCCTAGCTGTGCTTAGCTGTGCTTAGCTGTGCTTTGCTGTGCCTAGCTGTGCTTAGCTGTGCCTAGCTGTGCCTAGCTGTGCCTGGCCGTGCCTGGCTGTGCCTAGCTGTGCCTTGCCTGTAGCGGCGGCGGGCGGGCTAAGCACAGGCTATTGATTCCTGCGCCTTGTGATGCTGCAGCGGCTGCAGGGGGTAGCGGCGGGCAGGGGCGGGCAGGGGTGGGCAGGGGCGGGCACGGGGTGGAAGCAGAGTGAGAGGGAGGGGGGAGGGGAAGGAGGACGGATTAGACTCGTTCTGAAACTGCCGCCGTAAGAGTGAAAATTGGTGTCAAGTGTCAAGAGAGGTTTTGTGGGAATTTGAAGGAGCGTTGTTCTGTTTTTACGGCGTACCCTCACCACGGTGGAGCGACGGCCTTCCCTCTCAAGGGAGGCGCGGGGAGCCCTGCCTTGTCACTGCGACCATGTTTACATACTGCCGTCTGTCGCGTCTTCACGAGCCGCTGTTGGGCGACCGCCGTTCAATTTCATTCGGATGTGTTCTTTTTGAGCGGCAACTTTTCTTCGGCCGACGGAAACGAATGCAGGTGCACAGGCCCTTCTAAACGGCAGCGAACAGTGCCAAGTAGCGTGTTGGTCCCAGGGGCTGCTGTAGGGGCTGCGAGCGAGAGGAAACAAGAAAACAACAAGCTGGCAGGCCTAGCGGAGTGATGAAAAGCTCCATCCGACCGATTTGTATTCACTCGGATGGAATGGAGTGGCATGGGATGAGCGCGAAGGCTCACTCGCGCAGACTTGAGGCAGTTCTTGAGGCGGTGGTAGCGGCGGTAGTGCCATTCCACGTCCACGGTCCACGCCCTGCCCCAACACGAACATGCCCCGGCCGGGGCCTTGCGGGGCGCGCCATCCATGGCGCCCTCGCGGGGACGGGAGGCCCTTCATTCTCCCACACGTCTCGCCGGCTCACCTAAGCGCTACGCCACTACGAGGCCCTACGCGGCTACGCGCCGCGCACGCCGTCACAGCCGAACCAAAACACAGACGTAGTTCCCGAGTACGCCGCCCGGGGCGCTGTGCATCACATCGACACAGGGCGCGCGGCGGACCGGGGCGGACCAGGGTCAAGAAAAGCGAAATGACCCACTACAGGCTACGGGCGCGACTTGCCGGCTTGCGTAGCTTGCGTACCGGCTTGCCCGCCAGACGGTCTCGCTCGCCACGCTCGCCACGCACAGCAAGGTCGCCAACGTAATGAACGCCGGCATGAGATGACGCGAGCGAACGAAAATGAAAGAATGAATTCACGATGAGCAAATGCATGGATGATCGGAGGAATCAATGAATGAATGAATGAATGAATGAATGAATGAATGAATGAATGAATGAATGAATGAATGAATGAATGAATGAATGAATGAATGAATAATTGAATGATGAATGAATGAATGAATGAATGAATGAATGAATGAATGAATGAATGAATGAATGAATGAATGAATGAATGAATGAATGAATGAATGAATGAATGAATGAATGAATGTTGGCGCCGCAAGATTGATGGGCGAGGATAAGGCTCCGACAAGTCTAATGCGGCCCCCACCTCGGCCGTCTCCGCGTCGCTCCGCGCTCCGCGTGCGACGGATAAAGGATACCACCATGGACGCCGGCGGCAGCGCGGCGGTGGCGCGGTGGCGTGGCGTGGCGGCCGGCGCGCAGTGGCGTTGCGGCGACGCGCCGCCGCGGTCCGGCCGGCTGCGCGGTGCTGCGCGGCTGGCGTGGTTTGAGTGTCGCCGCCTCGCCGCATCACGCGGCCCGGCCATTCGGCCAAGAAAGATACGTAGACACTGCCGCGGGAGCGCTCCCGGAAACTGGTCGGAGGACACTTCACGATTCGCGCGAGGAATGTTGAGCCCGCTGAACTTTAGAGCAGTAGCGGCATGTATCACGCACTTTCAAAATCATGGAAGGGCAGTGATAAGCAAGTGCATACTGATGCACCTCCACGCTGACGAGCGCTCAGAGTTAACGCCTGATGGGTCCAGGGGTTCAGGCCAACCGAGCTGGTCTTGTGGTCGGCGTTTCGGGCAAATTCGCGGTTCGCGGCGAGTCCCCGCCCTGCCTGCGCCACTGGACACTTTTGGCCTCGACTGTACGGGGCATGGCGAGGCGGGGCGCGGCGGGGGGAGGGAGGGGGTGGCGGTCCGGGCGGACGGGCGGGCAGGCGGGCGGTACGGCCGAGTGAAACACGCTCGACGGTCGACCGAGCGGGCGGGGCGGGGCGGGGCGAGGGAAGGCGGCGCGGCTCGGCGGGCGGGGCGGGGTAGGGCGTGGCGAGATGTGGCGGAGCGTGGCGGGCAGGCGCAGCGGGGTGGCGGGGCGGCGGGGCAGGCGCGGCGCGGGGCGTTGGGTATGGGGCTGGGCGCTCAGCACGCCGCCGCCGAGGCCTGCCGCCGAGGCCCGCCTGGCCGAGGCCGAGGCCCGCAGCGCTGGGACGCAGACCCGTAGAGCGGCGGACAGATAGACAGACAGGCGCTGGGCAGGTAGCTGGCTCGCTGGTCCTCCCGCACCTGCAGCCCCGGCGGACCGTCCTGGCGGCCTGGCGGCTCTAGCGCTGGCCCAGGTTGGGTCATCTGCACCGGCACAATGCAGCATGCAGGGCATGCAGCGTCCGTCCCGTCCGCCCGGCCGTCCCCCAAGGCAGGTGTCAGCAACTGGCGATGACTGCAGCAGGGGTGCGGCGGACTTCGCCGGCGCTCTGCACGCTGGCATGGACCAGAGCAAGGCTGCAAGGCCGGACACCCGCCATTACGTAATACCACTCAATCCGCGACCGGCTCGCTGAAAGGAGTGTCGCTTACGACTTTGGAGGTTCTTGGAGTAGCAAGTCAAGGAGGTCGGTGCACTGGAGCACCCCAGAGAGCGGGGAGGGGAGGTAGAATCACTCTCACCCTCACACGCCATAGTCATAAAACGGCACGACGGCAAAACGCTATCAGTCCAACGCTCACGATGCAAGCCAGGCAGGCCGGCGTTCGAACGCGTTTTGCGTTTCGCGTGGATCGTTGCCGGCGCCGCTACGCGCGTCGGCCGTGCCTCGCGCGGCTGCTGCCCGCCATGCCCTCCGCAGCCGCCATGCCTCGCCCGTCGACCGCCGGCCCCACCTCCCCGCCCCGCCCCGCGGCCCCACCCCCGCACCCGCCGACCCCACCTCCCTCGCGCCACGCCCGTCGGCCCCCCGCCTGCAGATTTCCTGCCCGCGCGTCCTCCCTGCCCCGCCCGCTACGCCCCCAGCGCGCCGCCAGGGCAGGCCCGGCTCAGCACCGCCACGCCCGCGCGGCCCCGCACCCGCCCGCTACGCCCGGCCACCGCACCCCGCTCTCCCCGCCCCCCGGGCCGCGTCCCAGCCCCCCGCGCCCCCCCGCCCGCACCCATGCGCCGCCCGCCCCGGGCCCCCCCTCGCACAGCCCCGGCGCGGCCAGGGCCCCGGCCCCGCCCCCCGTTTGCCGGGCCGCTCCCGCGCCCACCCGCCGCAGCACCTCGGCCCGCCCCGCCCCGCCCCAGCCCCGGGCCCGGGGCCCCCGCCGTTGCCTCGCTCCGTCCCCGCCGCAGCACTCGGCCCCGCGCCACCCGCCAGCCCCCCCGCCCCCCTGCCCGGCCCTTCGCCCGCAAGCTGGATTCCGAGCGCCGCGCCTCGCCGGGTTCTCCTCGCACGTATACGGCACGCCCCATGAGTGCGAGAGAGACAGAGTGACGAAAACCACTCTCAGAATCAGTCTGCTTCTGGTCCTGCTTCGCCTCGAACCGATCCGCCACGCCCCGCCGCCCTCGCCTCGTCTCCACTCCCTGCCCCCTGCCCCTAGGCGCTGCGCCGGTCTGCGCTCGGCCCGGTCGGTCGGTACGCCTAGAGCCCTAGAGTGGCGGACGGCAGGGCGCTTGGGGCTCCACGCCGTGCCACGCTGCGGCAGTGGGCGTTTTCCCGTCGCGTCCGTCGGCGTGCTGGCGGGCTGCTCGGGCGAGTTCGTGCGGTGTCGACTGGAGTCGACGGGGTGGAGGGCGGGACGGAGTGGGGGCGGGGCGGGGCGCGGCGGGGCGGGGCGGGGCGGGGCGGGGCGCGCGGAGGGTGGCGCGGCGCGGCGAGGCACGCGGAGCGCGGAGCCAACGCGGAGAAGCGCTAGTGCTTCTACTGCCTCCACGCCACGGTGACGCGTAGCGCGGCCCGGCGTTCCGTCCTGCGTCCTGCGTCCGCCGCTCCCTGCGCCACGCCGCAGCGCCGATTCGCCGAGTCGGCCGATTTATCACACCGGTGAGTTTGGGCGGGAGTGCGAGTGATTCGGCGAGTGACAGTGGCCCCAAAGTGACTAGTGCCGGCGAGTGACTTGGCCAGTGACGCGTGCGCAGCGCGCGCAAGAACGCGCGCCGCCATCCGGCGTCCGCCGAGCGCCCCGGCGCCCGCGTCGGACATCGCCCGCTTCCTGGCAACTTGACGTCTTGACTTGAACTTGTTGGTTGAGTGACTTGGCCAAGTGTGTGCACATCAGCTGGCGCATGTCCATCAGGGGTAAGACAGCGTCACGTCACTCTCTTTCTTTCTCTCTCTTCTTATCGTAGCAGCGTAATCGTAGCAGCGTAGTCGTCGATCGTAGTAGGTAGTGGTCAACTTGTTCTTAGCTTGCTCGTCCTTCTCGTAGATGATGGAGGGACTTCCCCTCCCTCTCCCCTCGCGCGCGGCGTCGCCGGCTCGCCCGCCGTGCGCGCGCGCTTCTCGAGCGGAGTGTACCGCTCCGCCCCGCCTCCTCCGTCCCCGCCGCCGCCGCCGGCCGTGCCGTGCCGAGCGGGGCCGGGCCGGGGCACGCCGGGGCCGGGGCCGCGCTGGGGCCGAGCCGCGCCGCGTCGCGCCGTGCCTTGCTGGGCGTGCCAGGCCGCCAGGGGCGTAGCAGCGTAGCACGGCGGGCGCCTAGCCGGTCAGCGGGCGGGCGGCGGGCGAGTGGGGGAGGAGGGTCGAGGCGTGGCGGGCAGGGCGGGCCTCACCTGAACCCAAGCCCAGGCTGGCCGAGCAGGCCGAGCAGGCCAGGCCGAGGCCCCAGCCAGACCATCAGACACTGCCTGCCGCTGGGCGTAGAACGCAGCCGAACCGTCCGCGTCGTAACGCCACCTTGTCCTGTGCAGGCGACGCCGGTGCCGGTGCGCCTGAGAGGTCCGCCGCCGACAGCGAGGAGCCGACGGACCCGCCGCTGTCCGAGACGCCACCGACGGAGGCGTCTACTGCCGAGGCGACGCCGGCGACGCCGTCTCCCGGCGACGAAGCGGACGCTGACGACAGCGGCGGATCGACAACGACTACTCCTGTCCGCGCCGACTACGCCGTCGGTCGGAGGGGCCCGCGGGGGCGCAGGCGATCTCGAGGGCGTTCTCTGGACGCTCCTCCTTCTCCCAAGACGAGGAAGCGAAAAACATCCACCATTCCAGACGGCGAGTGGCTCCCGGGCACGTGGCCCGCGGGGCACGGCGGCGGCAGCGTGACCAGCGTCGGCGTGGGGGTGGGCGTCATGGAGACGGAACAACTCATCTCGGAGATCGAGCGGCGGCCCGGCATCTACGACTCGGGCTGTCCACAGTACCAGGACCGCGTGGCCAAATGGACGCTGTGGTGCGAGGTCTGCGAGATCATGACCCCGCGCTGGCACCACCTCGACGAAGACCGCAAGGCCGCAAGGGGTAAGTCCTTCGTCTATCTGATAGCTGACTGCCTGTGGGCTTGGGCTTGCCTACCCACGTGGCGCCCGCTGCGACTCTGCTGTCTAACGTTGTGGTTGCTTTTCCCCGTTTCAGTGAAAGAACTACAGAAAAGGTGGAAGTCGTTACGGGACTCCTTCATGAAGGAACTGAAGCTACAGCGAGAAATACAGCGCACCGGCCAAATAGCCAACAGGAAAAAATACGTGTTCTTCGACCAGATGACGTTCCTGATGCCCTGCCTTGAAGCAAGGGGGTGAGTAATTCTGCTGGCGTTGGTGCCCAATCGCCCCCAAGGCGCGGATAGGCAACACGTTCCACCGCTTAAGAGCGTCCTTGTAAATGACTTTGTTGGTTCTTTGCAGGTCCACGCGCTCTGTCGGCGGCCTCGTCCTTCGGGAGGTGGACCCCTACGAGTCCGAGACGGACAGCTCCAAGGCGGAGCGTGACGGCGGCGACGCGGCGGACGCCAACGAGTGCCAATCGGACGACGCGCCCGTCAACCTGAGCACCGCGAACGGCAGCGGTGTGCCTTCCCTCTCCGGCCTCGGCAGCCTGAGTGGCCTCGCCGGCCTCGGCGGTCTGAGCGCGCTGGCCAGCCTGGGGACGCACAGCGTGCTGGGCTCCGTGGCCACGACGGCCACCACGTCGGGTAGCGGCGGCGCCGGTTCGCAGTCGGACGAAGAAGCCTCCAAGCCGGCGCACCTGCTGACCACGGCCACGACCACCACAACCAGCGCGAACAGCGTGTGCGCGGCGTACGAGACCGGCCGCACCAAGTACAGGCCGGCCGCGTCGTCCGTGGGCCAGCCCGAGTGGAAGCGGCGGCGGTCCGGCACGCCGCTGGCCCCGTTGGGCGTCGGCATGTCGTACGACGACGACGAGGACGACCCGGACGGCGACCGCCTGTTCATGCTGTCGCTGGTGCCGTCTCTGCGGAACCTGCGCGGCGCGGCCAAGTCAGCGCTGAAGATCGAGCTGGCCCAGCTGGTGCACAAGACGCTGTACGAGCCGGACGACGCGTTGGCCGACTCCATGACGGAGTCCCTGGCGCCGGTCGTGAGTCTGGCCGAAGGCAGCCCCGCGTCCTCTACGCAGTCCGAGTGCGGCGCGTGCGGCACCAGCAAGTGCACCTGCCGCACGAAGATGTCATCGGCCACCTCCAACAACCACCCCGTGCCGCTGGCGCTTCCCCTGCCGCTGCCCCTCACCCTGCCGCTGCCCCTGTCGCGAGGCATGCACAGCCCCAAGCGGGCGCGCCTCGGCATTGGCGGCCTGGGGCTCGACTTCAGCAACTTCAACGGGCACAGCAAGGTGCACGGCGTCTGAGCCGGAGCGTAGGGCGTAGGGACGTAGGGCGTACGGCAAACCGGTACACTGGCGCCGCTTGAGTTTTTCTTTTCACCCACCTGTGGCTGTGGCTTCGGAAAAGAAACAGGGCGTGGAATTGTTGTTTCAACCCGGAGCGGCGTGTAGAATGCCTCGGAAACGTGTTGGACGTCCTGGCTTCAAATCCCCCTCATTTTTCCTCTTGAATATTGCACTGACTGTACACGTTGCAGACGCATCTGTCTGTTCCACTTCCCTTAGGTTTTGGATACGGCTTGCTAACCCTGTTGTCGACTAGCCCATCTTTGGTTTTTAGCTAAAACCCATTTTTTACTCCGCGAAAGGGAAAACTCAATTGGTAGATGGACAGTTTCCTGGTTGGCTTTCTTAGATTTTCTGTTGATCTCATTGAGGCGCGCGGCGGCGCGAGGGGGCCTTACTTGTCTTAACGACCACACCTGTGTGATATATGTGATGTGTACTTTGTTTACTTGTTATAGTTTGTAAATTATTACGGATACTGGAAATAGGGCATCCCGACTTGCCACCATGTTGCGATTCAAGAATAATTTTCATACAAAGTAGTAGAACTATTTCCCTAGGTGTTCTCCTTGCTTAGAACCATATATCATAGTTACCATAAAGTTTTGTTATTTTTTTTAAATGACAGACAAAAAGCTTTCTATTCGAGCAGGAATTTGAAGAATAAATTGTAACTTCTTGCATAAGATAGTTGTAAGATAGATGAAATCTCACCCAGTAGACAACGCTGTTAAGAAAAAGAATACGACATTTCTGTGGAATAATAATTATTGTTTACTGTTTATATACCTGACTGTACAAAAAGAAGGAAACCTTGTATAGATATTAAAGTTGACATTTTCCCACTCGTTGATTGTCACTTTTGGTTCCGACGTTCCGTCCTCAGTTGCGCACACCAGCACAATGTCGAGCCTTCGCCATTCAAACTTTCACAAATATGTACAACACTCTAGAGCTAAAGTTTTAGCTAAAATTATGCCTCAACCACAACGCCACCGACGCTACTCTTCTCCATTCTGATTTGCGCAGTCGCGTGGCGCGGGATGGCACTTAGCGCTGCAAGGTTTGCCGGCCTTGTTGCAGCCACAACGGCGAGTGCCAGTGGCACTGCCACAGCCAGTCAGGCAGCGGCAGCTGTGTTCCGTGGCTTGTCGAACTCCGCTGCTCGACGAATGAGAATGGGCCGTCTGCTCTTTTGCCGTTCTCTGGCCAACGATGCTGTTCTTCGCATAATCGGCGCCACGCTCTCCTGAGACGTTTCAGTTTAAAACGCTTCGCGCACCGTAAGCCCGAATCAGCGCTCCCTATCCTTACTTACGTTTGTTCTCACAGTTGCTTTCATTTGGATGGCACTTGACGTTGCAACCCTGCCCAGCCTTCATGCAGCCACACCTGAAACTGCCACAGCCCGTTTTGCAGCTGCATTTGGTCACAGCTTCGCTGCCAACACTCTCCCAGCCTTCTGTCGCTCGGCTATGTCTGCTGCTCAACCGTTCTGACGACTGTGCGACCGACTTCGACTGGTTCCGGCCTGAAACGTATTTAGGCGTAATCAATTTTTAAACTTGGAGCTCAGCCTCTTTGCCCGATTTAACTGTTCCTTACCTTTATTTTCACAGTTGGTTGCACTAGGATGGCACTTGGCGTTGCAGCCCTTCCCAGCCTTCATGCAGCCACACCTAAGGGTGCCACAGCCCGTTTTGCAGCCGCATTTGGTCGTAGCGTCGCTGTCATCACTCTCACTGTCCTCACTGGCAGTCCAGCCTTCTGTCGCTCGGCTATGTCTGCTGCTCAAACGTCCTGACGACTGTGCGACCGGCTTCGACTGGTTCCGGCCTGAAACGTATTTACACGTATTTAATTTTTAAACTTGGAGCTCACTCCGCGCGATTAAACTGTTCCTTACCTTTATTTTCACAGTTGCTTGCACTAGGATGGCACTTGACGCTGCAACCCTTCCCAGCCTTCATGCAGCCACACCTAAGAGTGCCACAGCCCGTTTTGCAGCCGCATTTGGTTGTAGCGTCGCTGTCATCACTCTCACTGTCCTCGCTGGTGGTGCTTGTGATCCAACGCTCTGATGATTTTGACTTGCCCTGTCCGACGCTGCCGGCGCTGTCCGGCGCAGTGCTGCCACGCCCACCTGAAACGCAATAATTCGAATAGCAGAAGTCTTGAACACTGCACTTCGCCTCTGCAATGCCCGTCTTCCTTACCTTTATTTTCACAGTTGTTAGCGTTGGGATGGCACTTGGCGTTACAACCCTTGCCAACCTTCAAGCAGCCACATCTACGAGTGCCACAGCCCGTTTTGCAGCCGCAGCTAGCTACACTATCTTCACCAGCAGTACTGTCTCCTGTCACTCGGCTGTCTTTGCCTTTTGCTGGAGCGCTGACGTCGCCGACCCTTGGACGCTCTCCTGTAACAAAATGCCAGTAAGTATCAAAAGCGTTGTCTGGCTCTTTCACTCCACTGTTTACTAAGCGAGCTCTCACTCACGTCTGTTCTCACAGTTGCTTGCATTAGGATGGCACGTGGCGTTGCAGCCCCTCCCAGCCTTCATGCAGCCACACCTCCGAGTGCCACAGCCCGCCTTGCAGCCGCACCTGGCCTCGCTGTCATCGCTTCCCTGTCCTGTGTCTGCTTCGTGGGGACGTCGTCCCTGGCTGCTGCCCGGGAGCCCTCGTGGCTCGGGTCGGTGGCGGGCTTCAGCCATGTGTCTTTCCGGGCCCTCCCCTGACTTGCTTCCGGGTGGCGTCGCTGACGTCGAGGGAGTCGCCTCGCCGTTGCGGCACATGGAGGACCGCGGGTGGCAGTCGCGGCCGCAGGAGCCGCCGGCTTTGTAGCAGCCGCACGTTTCCGTCTGGCAGGTGCTGTCGCAGGCGCAGCGCCTCGACTTGTTGACGCACTTGGCGTTCTTCTCGGCGTGGTGGCAGCCCGGGCCGCACGGCCGGCCCTCGCGCTGACACCTGCACAGGGACGTCGGCCTGCACCCGGTCTTGCACGTGCACCCTGGACATGGGCAGCGAAAAGTTGTGCACGTTGAGTCAGCTCACTCACGTGCAGCCTTCATCACATACCATTAACAATGGACAGCGAAAAGTCAACTCACATATACTGGTGCCGTCGTCCGCGAGGTCTTGGTGCTGGACGAGCGAGATCCTCCGCATTTCGTCCGCAACCCCTTTCAACAATGTCCAATTTCTTTCCGGTATAGACAGGTACAGATTCTTTACAAGACTACTACTTGTCACCTCGGAGGTAGCGAAGACTTTTGCACCCTCGAAATCAATCAACCTTTTCATTTCACTGTTCACGTCCTTGGTGACATCCATAATCTCGCACGGTTGGTTGGACATGAGCTTTTTACAGACAACTTGGCAGAAGACGTAGACAAAGCGCGATCCTGCAAAATCCAGCTTCATTCAGTGACTCGCAATTGGATTACTGCAGTTAACATGTGCAGGGAAAAGGTGCGTGTTTTTCTCACCTAACTCTGTGGACCTGAAGGATATTCGGTCGTCTATACAAGACTGAAAAACCAGTACGTCTGCCTTCCGGTCTGCCGAGACGCAGTCGGGCTTGTAGCTCGGCTTCGGCTCGTACCGATATTCCTTGGCGGTGCCGTCTGGTTCCGCAGCCACTGCCACAGGAAGAGGCGACTCATTGCATTAAGCGGTGTGGGGCTTAAATCGTGGGGGAAATGGAGGAAAGCGGGTTCAGACATAAGCAAACACAAGTAATTGCTTTCTCACAGTAATTGAATCCACGACAGGCTTGGATAAGGACCACTTTGGCTCTGTTCTCGAGATTTTTGCAGTGGTCTTCAGTGAACAGTGACACAATCTGTTCCCTCGAAAGAATTTCGCCATCGTTAAACATGACACCTTTAATTTGAAAAATAAAAAAAGATGAACATTGAAAATTGACAACACTTTAAAGCTTAAATCATCTGTACAGACCATTCTGTTCTCCGTGGCTCATGATACACAGGAAAAAGGGGCCAGCAAACTTGTCCCCTACAAAGTGTCCCATGGCCTTGTGCAGGCTGCGGACGAACTCTTCCTTCGTGCAGTCTGTCTCTCGAATCACTTCGAAGCCCAGTAGTCCGAACAGCTGGTTGAAATAATTTTCATCGTGTTCTGCGCCATGTCGAGTTTTATCTGGCTGGAAAAAGGTTTTAGTTGCGTGCAAAACAAAGTAGCGATTGGCATTCGAAACCCGAGAGTAGCTCCAAATTCAACGCGAGTAGATAAGAGAGGACCGACCGATAGCGGGTAGCCAACACGCTGTGCCCGGCGCGCGGCGCGCTTGAAGCTTTCAGTGTATTCCCCACCAGCTACCAAGGAATTTCCAAGCATTTTGCCGCACCACAGCAGTTTAAGCACAATTTGGCCTCACCTTGTTACGAAATTTTTTTATATTGATGATCAAAGCCACGCCCGGTGAATTCGGGTAGCTTCCCGCCCTGGTTGTTGCTGCCATGATGTTCTATCGAGGGGTCTAGGCAACTGAAATTCTTATCGAAGAAGTCGATATATGGAACAGCTGGACACGGAATAGAAAGATTTTAAGTTCCTCCTCTTTTGCGTGCTTCGACAGCGCATGCATATCAAACACTGACTAGGCGAGACTCAATGGCTTCTACTGCCGGACGCAGTACAGTTGAAGACTGGCCGCTGCACCGCGGGTGCGGCAAGGATTGAAGCGAGTGGGTGGAAGGGGGTATCGCGTATGGCGTAAGGAGGAAGGGGAAACGGGGAATACATCTTCTATCATCTCAGACGTTTCAAAAAACCACATTTAGAATGAATGAAGTGGAAACGACATTGCTTGCCGCCTTGGCGGCCTTTGAGTGAATCTCTTAATATTTTCAATGTCAGTAAAATTCTCCTGTGCCGTATTGGGCATCGTTTCGGTACGGTTCGGTCAGCGCCTGATAGGTGGGCCACCCCATTTCCGCAACGCACTGTTGTGAAGAAGGTGGCCTACGTTGCCCCTGCCGGGCTGGCCAGCCGGAGCGTGTTTCAGTCGGAGCAGCCCTGGGCGAGTGGCCAGCCTCTGAGCGAAACGGAGTAGGCGCGTCTCTGTCATCCTCATGGCCACCCAGTGTGTGCGACAGAGGCTGAGAAACAACCCCGCAACAAGAGCGAGCCCGAGCCGTAATGGTAATGGCAAGGTAGGCCACCATCCTCGCACCGGCGCGTTGTGAGACTAATGCTGGCCTACCGGGCAGGCGCTACAGTCTGGTAAACGAGCCCAGGCGAAAGGCGGGGTAACTCGCGGGGGTGCTCGCATTGTCCCTATACCGTTTCGCTATAAGCTGGCCCTTTCCGAGGCTCTAGTGTGGCAGTGCGGGCGCACCACCGCGAGGACCGGGACGGAGGCCGCCGATTTTTCATGAGCGTGTGTGTGAGTGGTTTGAGACAAAATGTTGGCAGAGGAACTTCACAAAGTAAGACACCATGTAAAATTAAGTACAGAATATATATTTTCGATACCTCATGTCAAAGAGAGTCCTCAAAAATTGAATCATGGCCAAAATATTATGGTACATGAGTCTAAATTCAACTAAATTTGGTTTGTATGCAATTGTACAGTATCTTATTCCAATTATAAAAGACATTTTTTTAAAAATTCTCAGCCTTACACTAATAACAGGAAACAGCCATTAAATTGACCTTTTAGAAAAATGCAGATATTGATCACATTTATTATTTGGTGAAAAAACAAAACAACAAAACAACTACACTCTCCAGAAAACAATGAAAAGGTTTCAATTGACATCATAGATATAAAAACCATTGAAGCCTTATGCTCATTCAGATTTTTAGAAAACAGTGAGCCTGAGTTTTATTGTCGAACCAGTCTCATTACAGTTTATTGGATATGTGAGAGTATTGTTGATTTCAAGTCATGGTCAGTGGCACTGATTACTACTTTCAAAACACGTATGCAAACAATTATGTTGGAAAGAAAATACTAAAGAATACTTGCATAATTGCTCACTAATATCACAGGGAGTGTTTGTAAATAATACAAACATTGTTGGATCCAAATCACATAGGGGGAGAAACCACAAAATATGTGTCTTGGTATGTGACAACATGGAGTACAAAATTTCTACACAACTTTGACATTTATCTTCTTCACAAAATCTTCCTAACAAGTGTGTTTACTAACATACAAATAAGAAGTAATTTTTGGCAGCTTGCTCATAAGACTATCTCATACAAAAATATTATTGCTTAATGAATATACTCTGATTAAGGGTCAATCTAGGTAGGTTTCCACACACTTAATATCAAAGAGAAAGGAACAAAAACGAAAAAAAAAGAAAAGAAAGAGATGTCTTAAATAATTAATATTATTACAATATCTCACCTGATAAATGAATTCTGAATAAGCTCATTTTTGGTCTTCGCACAAGAAGGACACCTAATCTAAATAAAACTGTCTAAGAGAGGAAAGCATTTCCTCACAATCATGTAAATCTTCTGCATGTCCAAGTCCACAACTTTTTCAATTACAGTAATTGACATAAAATCATCTTTACAAAAATGTTTCTTTGGGGGGAAGTGGAATATCGACATGAGATTTGTATGGGGTACCATGTGATGAGGGCCAGTATGTAGCAAGAGATGTGATATGATCCACCTTCTTGTACCTATTTTTCTTGCTCTTCTTTCTTGAAATCCAGTGCAGTACTACTTTAAGCCACCGAGTTTCCGCAACAAAATTCTGTAAAATACAAACAATGCAATTGTAATTAAGATAATATTCACGTTTTCTTAACACAAATGAAATAACAATAGAAAGAATGAAGAATCCTATACCTCAACAGCAGCAGCACCAGCAAGATGAAGGATTGGGAGAGCTAGAAGCCACACTCGGAACCAATTCATCATATTTCCTGTATGTGTTCCACTCAGATCCAATGGTATAAATTCCATGTATTCAGCAATTGAGCCAATGGGATACACAAGCATTAACGTGGAAACAACCGTTAGCAAAGCTAGCATTCCCACTAAGGCAGCTGGAACAGAAATTTTGCAATAAATGGGCCACTAAAATTTTGTATTTATGAACAACTGGAGAAAATAGAAGCCAAGCAAGATTGATTGAAAACCTACGATTGGTATAAAACGGTTGCCTGAAAGGAGCTCCTTTGGAGTACACACCAGCTAATGCCAGATACTGAAAGCAGCTCACACAGTAAACTGCTGTGTTTTCCCAACAAACTACAACTCCTTCATCATCATCATCTGGCGTAATTACAACATGCTCATACCTGTAAAATAAGCAAACAATGTACTGAAAAGTGACAGCTGAGGATAGACTCTCAAAAAACATAAAACATTTTTAATGTGTAACTAACCAGGGCTGGATTTGTAGAAGTTTCAAAGCACTCCATTGCACACAGAAGCAAAGCATCACTTGCAGACCAAGGGGTACCAGATTAGTAAGAGACACTAAACTACCAACAGGTCTCCGGTGAGTAAGGCCAGGTGCTGGGCCCGTACGCCCAAGAGTGACAGCAAGAGTCGTTGTAATGCCAAGATCCACGAACAAAAATTCCAAATTACTTAGAGCTGCGCCCTCCTGTGTAAAAGCCAAAAACAACTGTAAGCTAAAGCACATTCAAGCAGAAAAAAAAGGGAAAAAAGAAAATCTTACAGAGTACAGAATCAGCACAGTTATAAACTGTATTAAAGAGTACATTGCCATGTACTTGAAAGTTTCAAAGCTTGTGGTGAGGGCACAGCGGCCCTCTCTAATGAGGCGTAGAACACAGGTTATATTAACTTCTCTCGATGTGAATGGAGCAGCCACAGAGGCTTCAGCTTCTGATAGTGATACACCAATATGAGCAGCTTTCAATGCCTGCAAATGGGGCATTCAGAATTACTGATAATTAACAGGAAAATTGTCTCAAACATGTTGCATTGTTGGACCATCTTTCTAAGCAAACAATTTAATTTTTTTAAAGTTCTTACCCCACAGTCATTGGCTCCATCTCCACACATAGCTACGACATAATCCATGGCCATCAGCTGCTCAACAAGTTGGGTCTTCTGATCCGGGGCCATGCGAGCAAATACTGTACCCTGAGTAATGACCGTTGGTAACAATTCTGGGAAATGCGATCGGAGAACACCCCAAGTGCGCCCATCCAATGCCAAATGGAAAGTGGCCGCACCACCACTCGACCACAGCACCTCCTAGAAACGCATGAGGGAGTTAGATGGCCACCTCAAAACACGTTTCTGCACACATTTTTAACAACTTTGTTAAATCTTGACACTTACAATTGGAGGAGGGTCACCATGCAGACATTGCAAAGAGACCTGCCCATTCCTTCCCGGATCTGGGGCAACAGCAGAAAGGATGAGTACAGACTCGGTGCGGTTAATCATACCGCAATCACGGGCTACACTCACTGCAGTCATCAAATTGTCACCTGGAAATTGAAAGACAAATGAGAAATATTTCTCTCAAAAAATTTCCCAAATCAATCAGAATGAAAATGCAAACATACCTGTCACCATTACACTTCGTATTTTGGCAGCTTGCAACTGATGCATTACTGGTGAAGTCTCAGGCTTCAAAGCATTCTGCATGATGAGTAGTCCTAGCAAATGCATATCCTTCTCAACCTAAATCATTAAAGTAATAAACATTCAATTTATTATTTAAAAACACAAATAATACTTCATGAAGATGACAAGAATCAAGCATCTAACCTGCTCTCTTTTGATACGTTGAGCTTTAGGCCATGTGAGCTTGGATTCTAATGGTTTGTATGCCAGTGCAATTACTCGATATCCAGATGATGTAAACTCAGACAAAACCTGAGAAAAATTATCTGGAACTTGAAAAACAAATGCATTTGAAATAAAAGAGGTGAAAGAAAAAGTTCTACCACCAAATAAAGTAATCTTACCAGTTTCAGGAATGCAAATGTTGAGAATTTTTTCAGGGGCACCCTTTGTGTACAGGGCCATATTTCTAACTCCTAAGGTTCTCACAATGACTGACATGCACTGCATTGTAGAGCTAAAAGGAAACTGTCGCATGATTCCTACTTCGTATGGTATCTGCAGAAAAAGTCAATTATTTCAAAAATTACAGGTGAAAAAAAAGAGCACGAGGGAAAACAAACATTTAATGCACTCTTACATCAAATTCCTCTTCAGCATTCCAGATAGCATCATCATCAGGTACCACCTAAAGCAGAAGTAAGATTTTTGTCATTTGGAAGTTGAGTTATAGTTTTGCAGGAAAAGAATCAATTAATTGAAGTGAGCAGCAGAGACCTCTTTTAATGGAGATGATTGAGAAGATGGTTGGGGTCGGACAACAGTTGGAGCCAACATATCATAACGAGTAGTATCATCTGCTCCTGGTTCTTCCAGCTCCTGTAGATGATATTATTCATACTCGTATAAGTTACACAAACAGTATGTCTGAATAGACTTAAAAGCTCAATAAATTTTGTATTCCAAAAAAAGAAACATTATTACAAACCCAATGAGTGGCTTCAAACATGCTCAGATCTAAAGGATCTCCACATAATTCATTATGGATTCTTGTGAGAGAGTGGCAACATGCCATGGCAACAAGAAGATGTGATTTGGTTGCCAGCTCAGTGGAAGGATTCCAAACAGGTTGTGTTGAGAATTGTTGATTTTTAATGGGAAGCACACCCCAAAAATGGAGCCCATCTTCTGTCAATGTCCCCGTCTGAAACAGACGCCTTATAAATTTCATTTCATGAAACACAACAATACGTTATAATTCAGTAATCAAGTGTTTGCTTACCTTGTCAAAGCATATCATTTTTATTTTGCCACATACATTGATACGTGGAGGAGATATGCAAAATATGCCCTTCTTCTTTAAACGAGCTTGGGAGAACACAGTGCCTGCAGTCATGGCAGCTGGTAAAGCAGGAGGAACTACTATTGTAATGATATCTAGAGTTCGAAGAGCAATAGTACTACCACTAGCCTGAAATTGTTACCAAAAATTAAATTTAAGTAAATTATCCTAACAAGAAAGGGTATGTCACACAAGTTACTTAGAGCAATTTATTCTAGTAAACATACCTCTCGCTGCACATACAAATACACGCAGTATGACATACCAAACGCAGCCAAAACAAAGAGGAAAAGCACAAATTTCAAAGAATCCTCATAAAATCGAAAGCCCATTGGCTTAGGGAACATGACCGAACGTAGTAGTTCTCCTTTAGATGTGGAAAAGCCAGTGCGAATCACCAAAGCTGAAACCTAAGAAGCCAAGCATTAGGTCAGTAATTAAAACATCCAACCCCTGAACACAATTTTAATTCAATGATACTTGAACAGGTTCAAAAGATGTTTTCTTATGCAAATACAAACCTGGTGGTTACCGTAGTACCTTGTTTGAATAACGTGAGTCCCACAGAACAGTGTATGACGGCGGTGAATATTTGGATCATAAGTTTCATCACTGTGAGGTGGTGGTGACTTTGTTACTGGAGCACTTTCCCCTTAATCGGACAATAATGGAAAATTAGAATGACAATCCACATGAAGTTTCTAAGGCATTTGGTATAAAAGGAAGAATGAAAATTAACCTGTTAACATGCTTTCATTGACAATACATGTTCCAGCCAAGAGAATTGCATCACAGGGCATAAAACAGCCATCAGAAGGAACCAGAATGACATCCCCCGGAACCAAGCATGATGTATCTACATCCTCGCACTCTGCAAAAAAAATATTATGGTAAGAAAAAATGTACATACGGAGCCATTCAAAATTAATTCCTTATTACCACACTTTTACCTCCATCTCTGCGGCACACTTTAATGCGGCTACAGTTTGATGCTTCAACAAGGTTTCTTAAAGCCAGGCTTTGCTAAAGAATGAATGAGATGATTAATATTCATACCAAATTGTGAATCTTGTGAATAATGCTGATACATAAAACTTAACCAGTTAAAAATTTTACATACCCTCTTGGTTTGAACAAGGGATGCAGTAACTGACACGGCAGTGAGAAAGAGAACACAGGCTGCGTAGTAATAGTATTCATCTGCTGACCAAAGCATAATACTGAATGCTTGGAACAGATAAAAAGGGTTGAAAACTTCACTGATGAATAAACTCCAATAGGACTTCACTTCCACTTCCATATGGTTTGGTCCATATAGTTCTCGGCTGTAAAATGAGGATTTGGTAGAAATTTTAGTAAACAATGTCCACAGGTACAAATTTTACTTGTTACAAGAGAATTGTTAACATACAGATTGTCCTGTTCTTGTTTGGTAAGTCCCTCAGCAGAATCCAAAACAGAAGCAAGTGTCATCTGTGCATTTGAGAGTCCTCTTAACCTTTGGAAACCTTTGCCATTCGTCCACACAAACTGCAAAAGCCGATGTGTGAAGATTCGAGCATTTTCTGCAATTGCTGAGCTAGGCCGCAGATGCGACATTAACTGCACCTCATGCAATGAGCAAACTCCATGGCTGTCCTGAAAAATAAAGTTAAGCATACCTTGCAGTCTTTTACATAAAGAATAATAAATGATAGCTGACCAAAGACTCAATAATCTAATATCAAGTCCAGAGCCAAATATAGACATTTTTAAGATTTTGAGAAGATGCACATGCATACTTACTCGT
The DNA here is from genome assembly GCF_012932325.1 of Thrips palmi. Lineage (NCBI taxonomy): Eukaryota > Metazoa > Arthropoda > Insecta > Thysanoptera > Thripidae > Thrips > Thrips palmi. Next base: position 4,332,162 of record NW_023144620.1, on the reverse strand, counting down.
ACGAGGACAAGAGTTGCAGAATCAAGGCTGCATTGTTTGTAGCGTATTCCAGCAAACTGTGGATACCACGACAAAAGTAAGGTTGGAGTTCCGATGAAAAGAAGGGATGTTATCCAGTAGATCCAAGATCGAAGGCTGTCATGTTGGTATCCGAAGCAGTGGATGAATTCTCCATCCTCCGAACCGATTTCAATCTGCTGATGAGAGAGAGAACGCTCCAAGCGCTCGTATCCATGGTGGAAGCTTCCTGAAAGGTCACCTCTCTGTCTACAGATACTGTAAAGTCCCCAGTCACAGATAAATATTTACTGTGGATGACCTCTTGATACCTTAGCACTAATGATTCTACTTTCATGCATTGTGTTTATTGTATTTTGAAAAAACACAAGGCTTGAACTCTTTGTACTAAGATACCAAATGTCGAACTATGCAGAACTAAGAACCAATCATAAACTAAAAGCATTTTAAAATTCATTGTTTTCCAAAGGGGTATAAATTATTGTTTGTCAAATACGTAAGTAACTATACAAAGCCTCCAAAGTGTTATTCTGGTAAAATTTAGATTTGTGAAGAAGAAAACAACCCACCGACACTGGGCAAAATTACTCTGTTATGATTGATCTCTGCATGACAGTAAATATTACAAAAACAGGAAACAATCTAGATTACTAAAATAAAATAACATACTCTCTTCACCACTCATTTCCCCACAATGTTACTGCTCATGGAACTACTGGCAACACTTCTTCAAGTGATAGCTTTAGGATGAGGCAGAGATCAAGAGAAAAGCAGTTCAGAATAAATCCTTGCTAGGCAAATAAACACACAGTATCATGTCACGAGCTGAGGTTACATTGTTTAATTAGATAGACCATGACCATGAGCATGAGTATGAGAGTATGAGAGTGTCCCTTGCCCCTTGTCCTATGGCAAATTTGCAGTGTTATGTAATGGAATCGATGGCACAGCTTACCACTTAACCAAGCAAAACCTTGCATCTAGATCCCACGTTGACAAAGGAAATCTAAAATATTTGTTGTCAGCAGTCCGATAGTTAAAAATAAAGTCTGTTCTGCTCCGACGTGAGGGGATACGGTGTGTGGAAAATGTTGGGGCTCGTCAGAGGCGATCAAAGATTCTGCGAAAGTCGATTCCGTGGACCGCAGCAGCACCGTGTCAACCCATTCCTCGGGACAGACTTTGGCAACTTGGGTGACATGCCTCGGCAAACAGCCGCGCCACGATAAGGTGCCATCCCTCAGCCTCGGCTCAGATAAAGCAGAAGCAGACGACAGTTGCGGAGAGCAGACACTTGCGAAAGGGTGCTGTCCAAAAGCCACATTCTGGAACTACGTACCGGCGGTCATAACGAATTCCGAACCGAAAGCGCAAGCGCCCTCGGCCCTCGTGCCCCTCGCCCCTCCCCCCTGCGTCCAGCGTGAAACAGCTGTGACAGCCAGAGCCAGAGCAGCCAGGCGAGGCGGGCGAGACGAGACGCAGCAGACAACCTCGGCCTCGGTTCGTGGAATTCATGTCAAGTTGATTCATAATCAGAAACTCAAGTTTGTTTTTATTTTTCCTGCTGTTGAGTTTAAGGTAAACTACACTTACAAGAAATGCTCAGAGCATGTCAACGGCCTGATCTGTCCAAAGGGATGTTATTGCTAGAGCGACTAACCTTATCTTCTGTTCGTTCTTGACTACCGTGCTGTGCCTCTCGTCATTATCTATAATTCCTAGGGACGTTTTCTTGTCCTCTTTTTATGAAGATATACGACGGATGTAGTCTATCTGGTTTTGGTCGCTCTATTAGTATTTGATTCCAAAGTACATTGAGTTGTATTGAAAGGATAAATGTGCTACTCTTTACTTAATTGTTTTTACAACCTGGGACATGTTGTGATTTTATTTTAAGGTAAAAATGCTTATTTTGTCATCAAAACTCAATAGTAATTTAAAGAATTGTTATTTTTCTTGAATTTTAAAGGCATAGCTTTGCTGGCTGTGGTTTGCCCACTTCTTCCGCACTTTTCCATTTTTGCTCCATTGAGCTTTTAAATTATCGCTCTGTTAAGTTAACTTAGTTCTTGTTCTATCAAATTACAAGAAGCATCTATTGCATCACATTAATACGGGTTTAAGGAATCTCAGAATGTGGCCGATGGTGTCCCAAAAGTTATCCGTTCCTTGCCATACGATTCTGGCTGGGAGCACACTGGCTGCATTCAAGCAGCTGTTATTATTCTATTTTTTTTTTAAACGTATTGCCATTGTACTTACTTGTTGATTGCTGGTGGGTGTGCACAACTGGTCTTCCATGTCACTACTAGTTCTTGATCTGTGTTCTGGTGGGGATGTGGGGCCCTAGGCTTTCTCTTTATCTGCAAGTGTTCAGTCTTCATCATTCCCTCCAAATGGACCAAGCAAGCAGCTTCTCTCCTCTCTTTACACACTCTGTTCCCCCTCCACTACAGTCTTGGCTTTACCTGCTATAATTTGTCCCCCCCCCTCCCCTCCTCTCCTTCCCTCGCGCCGTGCGGTTCGTGCGAGACCTGCGGGACCCTCCTCGCCCTCATCCCCCTCGCATCCCCTCCTCTCCTGCCGCCCCCCGCTGCCCCCCTCCCGTCGTGTACCGCCCCTACCATTGTCCCCCATTTTCCCCTCGCCCGCACTCTGTCAGGCAGTTGAGTCATAGTCCCCCCCTTCCCCCTTCCCCCGTCCCCCCCTTACTATCCTTCTGACCTGTCTCGTCCCCGTTTCCTGCTGGTTCATGAGTTCGTGACTCAGAAAGGTTCTGCAAGCGCGCTCCTGCTATCTCCCGCTCATTCTTGACTCGGTCTTGAATTTGCTCTCTTTGAATTTTGGCACCAAATTTCCGTCGGACTGCTGGTTTCGAATTGAATTTCGACAGTCCGTTTTGCACTTGACGCCTCTCCCCCTCCACCTCACACCCCTTGCATTCCCTGGTCTAAGTGATGAAATTCCTCGGGTTCCAATGGTTCCATTGCGGGGTGCCGCCAGCGCCACCGCACCGCTGGCGGGTCCTGCCCCGCCTCCAGCCACAGAGCCGCAGACAGAGCAGAGCAGAGCAGGCAGGACCTCAGAGGCACAGGCGAGGAGGAGAGGGCCAGGGCCAGGGCCCCACAATGAGCTTCAAGTTGACCTCTGCCTCTCAATGCACCTGTGGGTTGTGTATAAAGGGGGCATAGGATTGCCGTGGTCGTTCTTTAAAAACATTGAATTAGGTTTTCATTTGCTTTGCAGGGTTACAGCATGCAAGATGTTATGCCTGAAATGGCGCCTACAGATATGGGAGACATTGCAGTTGACAACCTTTACCCTGCCTTGGTGGAGTGCTTTGCAGTCATCCTTTGTGGGTAAGTTTTTGTGTGTGGACTGTCAGATCAGTGAGAAAAATTCATGGCCCATTTTGGGAGTCTGACTATCAAAAGCATGCATTTTTCAATTCCTTACCTGCAGATAAATAGTGAATTAAAAAATTAAATAAGTGTTAAATAGAATGAATATATTTTTCCATATTTCAGCTATGTTGCCGGGAGACTAGGAATATTACCACAATCAGAAACTAAAGGCTTAAACACATTTGTGGCAAATTTTTCCTTGCCATGTCTCATTTTTGTGTCTATTGCCAAGTTGGATCTCTCATCAGTAAATTGGACATTCCTTTTGGCAGTACTGATTGCAAAAGCAGTGGTGTTTTTTGGAGTGGCAGCTATCACCCTTCTGGTATGTCGTTTGTGAAGTGTTCTTTGCATCTCTGTATTTTTGGTTCTCTAGTTATTTGTATCTCACTACTTACTCAAGTGTCTCACTTTCTCACATAATTTTTCAGGTGAGTAGACCAGTAAATTTATCGAAAGCTGGATTGTTTGCCATCTTCTGTACACAGAGCAATGATTTTGCTATTGGTTATCCCATTTGTAAGTTTGTTTATCCTTTTATTTTTCTTCTAAGTGTGATTTTATTTTGAGATTCCTGAACATTTCTCTTTCATTCTCTCTCTGCAGTGGTCGCTCTCTACAAGGATACACACCCAGCGTACCCAAGCTACTTGTACCTAATGGCTCCCATATCTCTAGTCATTTTAAACCCATTAGCATTTATTTTATTGGAGTTGGGGCGTTCTGAATCCCCTTTAACAAACTCTGACTCCACTGACGCCCCTGAAATGAGGGCTCCAGGAACCGGTGGCTATCAAGAGAAATTGAAAATGATATGGCAGGTCATAAAAGGAATAGTCCTTAACCCAGTTGTGTTCATGACAGCCCTTGGTATTGTAGGCAACTTAGTATTCCATCACGAACTTCCCACCTTTTTGTCTAGAATTTTAGAGGTATGTCTATAGTATCATCTACTGATGGAGCTCCTGTTTTAATCTGTTTTTAAACCTGTAGGATCAAGATTATTTTCCTAATACCTTCTTTTAAAATTAATTAGGTGTTTGGTTCTGCATTCACCGCTACTGCACTCTTCCTTCTTGGTCTGAGAATGGTTGGAACAGTGCAGAAGTTGCAAGGGGCTGCATTGATAACTCCGGGCTTGCTAATTGCTGTCAAATTGTAAGTCCTGCTGCTCCCAATTTATTTGACTAATGTCCAGTTATTTAATAATTCTTTTTCCTTGTTCTCCAGATTGGCTCTTCCACTCATCACTCGGGAGGTGGTTTCTGTCATTCATGCTGGAGTGAATACCAGTGATACAGAAGACCTCAGTACTTATGGGTTTCTGTATGGCACATTCCCTGCTGCACCTGGAGTTTTTGTATTTGCAACCCAATATGGGGTGGAAATGGAATTGGTTAGTAAGTTTTGGACATGTTTAGTCATATCAATTGACTATTTTCTTTGAAAGTTTGAATATTTTTTTGTTCACCCCTACAGATTGCCAGTGCTATGGTTGTGTGCACCTTTGTATCAGCTCCTTTGATGTTTGTTTCGGCTAAAATGATATCCTTATCATCTATGTTGCCACCAGACTTTGTCAAGCAGCTAAATTTGTTTGCTTTTGACATAGGTATTGCAAGTGCTATTGCAAGTGTAAGTTGTTTCCCTAAATACTATTACTAGTCTCTCTTATTTTTTTTTTCTCCTGTGTTTTTACGGTTTTTTTGTAAAATTCCCTCAGGTATGGCTGGTAGCAACGTTTATTTTCTGCTCCAAAATAAAGCGGATCCCACATCGGATGACTGTTTGCCTCATAATTTCGCAGGTTATTGCCTTTGTCATCTTTTGCCTCGAATTTTAAATTAATATAAGGAAACATTTACCATTCATCTACTTTCTGTTTGCAGCTCATAGCAAGTGTTGGTGTAATTCTTAGCCAGTCTTTGGGTTCTGAAATGTGGCATTTGAGGCTTCAATTTGCAGTCTACACTATTGGAGATCTCAGTTCAAGATTGTGGGCAGGTTTCCTCGCCATTGGGCTTCTGCTCTTACAATCTCGTAGTCTTTGTCTTGTCATGCGCTTGCAACTAGTTTTCATCTTGTTAGCATGGGGGTAAGTTCATCTAAGGTTTACATTATTTTTCATGTTGCCTATTTTCAAAATATTTTTTGTTGCAACCATTCTTGGTTGACAAACTTTTTTTTTATTGATTAAATTTTTTAAAAATTTAAAAAAAAAATGCTATCTTTCTTACAGTGTCCCAGCTTTGATTGTGTTGATACTGCTGCTAGTTGGAGACCCACTGGATAAATCTTCCATGGAAACTCCAGATTTCTTTAATTTATATGGTGACCTCCACTCAGCAGTCAATCTTGCTGTATTATTTCCCTCTTTCATAAGTAAGTCACCAATAAAATAAAGTCCAAAGTATGTGTTGAGAAAAACCTCTAATGAAGCAATATGTCTTCAGCCACTGTTTTCAGCTTGGCTCTACATCAACGCTATGAACGGCGGTTTGCTCGTTATCTCCTTCTTGTTCAAGATGTGAATGATAATGAAAATAATCAGAACAATGTGACCAGTTCTGAACGCTTTTCACCAGGTAGCCCATCAAATTTGGTATGCTTTGTGTTTGGTGTATTTCTAGAAATTCTAATTTTATCTTGTCTTTTTAAGGAAATGACAATAGTATCAATAGCAGCAATCAAGTTGTTGACATTGAAGATATTAGTACAGAACACGGTCGTATACTGCAAAATGTTGGCCCCAACACTGCCAGGTGAGAATGCCATCATTGCCCTCTTGATCTCCTAACATGTTCCTTCAGAATTATTGCTTCATTCAGTCTTTCTTGTCCTACAGGTTGCCACCTTGCCCAGGTGATATGTGTCCCTCAAGATTCGAGTGCAGTACCGCGCGCCGAGCAGATTGCCTTAAACTGGTCCAAGATTATCATAACCAACTGTCTGAAGAGCAAGAGGATAGACAAATACAAAGGCATCAAGTAGTGCTCATGATACTTTCGTGTTCAATGTTTCTTGTAAGGAGCAAGTAAAATGCTGATTTGTTAAGTTAGCAGAACAAGTAAAGAATCAGATTGTTGAAACTCTTTCGTTTTGTTCACAGGGCATGGCTGTGTGTACTTGGAGATTGGTCAGATTGGACAACTTAACTGGCATTTATGTTGAGTTAGCTTTCCTAGACGTTGCTTTAAACCAAGGTCAAGGCCTCCTTCTGCTGGCTGTGTTTGGCCTTCATTCTAAAGCAATGATCTCACCTGTCATTAATTTTTTCCGAGGAATGTGGGCTACTGATGTGCAAGAAATTCAGTTGCCAGCTTGGGACAAATTAGAGTTTGAAACTAGACATGTTTGTGACCAATTCATTACTCACCATCTGGAAGTTTGTCGTGCTGCTATTTCAAAAGATAAAAGGTATACTGCTTGGATCTGGTCCCTGTCTCTCTTTAAAGAGCAGAATTTTACGCTCGTCTAGATTTTTGAACTAATTTCTGTTTTTAATTTTTAGATGGCTATTTCGAAAGTACCACCAATGTTTCAAAGCTTCGGAATTAATAGACTGGCTCCTCAGCGCTGATGTTGTCAAGAATCGTGAAGAAGGTGTGGTATACTGTAATCACTTAGTTCAAGGAAGAGTAATCCGAAATATTGGTGATTCTCAGCACTTCCAAGATGCGCCATTACTCTACACCTTTCTACCACCCCCATCAAGCAACATTCCCTTTGATGGATCAGATAGTTTTTAACTGCTTGTGTTAGGAATGGGTACTGGGGAAGCTTAAGAGACTTTGTTGTTTTCAGACTGTGCTAGGCCAAAGAGTTTTGTGAGCTTGTTGGGTAAGGCACCTTTGTGATATGTCTAAATCTGTTACTGTGTGTTTATTTTAATTTATTATTGTGGCCTGTGAATGAACATTTGATAAACGTATCCCCAATCAGAATCTCAGTCATACATACTATTTATAATATCTGATGTAAGGGATTAAAAATTGAGAGTATGCCTCCAGTTTTGTCTGAGTGGAACTTAATGTAGAACAAAACACTGTTCTGATCAAATATTCTTATATAGAGCACAAAAGAAACAGTCCAGTATTTTCTTTCTCTGCAGGAACGTACTTAATTATTGTAAAGTTAATTCTCACATTTTTTGAAGTGAAAACAAAGGAATACAAGTAAGTTGTGCTTGAATTTAGAATGGATGAATGAAAGCAGCACATGATTTTACCGCTGTCTACTAATCTTGATTCATTTTTAAAGGCAGTTTTAGCAATTACATTTTAAGTGCAATACGCTTTCTCATTTTCATGCCTGTGTTACATGAATTTTAATTGCTGTTTTTATATTTTCTAATGTTCGTGGAATGATGAATATTTTTTAAAAATATGTTATTGCTTATTGTGATGCTGTGAGTTAGCTAGTATTTGATATAATTGACTGTGATTTTAATGACAAAGAGTTGAAACAATGTTTTTGTGAGCTTCTTATCTTCATGCTTCGGTATGTAGGGTAATTAGTTTTTATTTACCTATTCTGGTCTCATTATGCTACCATGTTCTGTAAAGTATGTTTACAAATAATACCTTATACTAGCTCTGTCTTAAATCATTTCAGAGTAATAGTATGTTTTTATTTGTTCCAATCTGAACAATGCTTACCATTTGATTATGTATAGCATATACTCAAGTAAATTATCTCTCTCTTGGTCAACTCTATGTGGAGTGAAATCTGATAATTATCTTCTTATTCCCTCTTTCCATAAATTATTTGCTGAGATAAGTTCTGAAAGTCATGTTTCAACACCTGTAGTTTTGTTTTAAGGAATGTCACATGAACGTTTTATTCCTTGTATCTGAAAAATAAATATCATGTCCTATTTATGAACCATTCATTACTGTACCCTCCTCCCTCTGTTAGATAACCTGGCAGACAAGCTGCAAGAATAACTACACCCAGCAATTGCTACGAAAATCGGAACAATTTTGTTTTTTGTTATACATGGGGTAGATGTGGGGAAGGCCACCTGCATGGCCACTTTTTGAAACCGATGATGCCAAGCGACCGTGAGTTAGTCCGAGCATTTCGTTTCACACGTTCAACAATAAGCACACCCGCGAACACACACGGTTTGCTCGGACCGGACGGCCGGCCCCGCCACGAACCACCTCACCTCTCCCATCCCGGCACCGCCCCCACCCGCCCGCCGCCCCGCCTCGCCCCGCCTCGCCCCGCCTCGCCCCGCCTCGCCCCGCCTCGCCCCGCTTCGCCCCGCGCCTCGCGAGGGGCCCCCCCTTCTCTTGTCTCTCGCAGTCGTGCGCTGCTCCCGACGCCGGCCGGTTGCTTGGTCGCGGCTTCGGCTTCGCGCCCTCCTACCTCCTCGCGCCGGCACCGGCATCTCGCCGACAAGCCAACAAGGCCCTCGTGCTGGACACTCCACTCCGGACAATCGGCAGTGCGCGGTGACGGTGACAGCGGCGTGTGATTAGCGTGACGGTGCATCTCGCGCTCCCGGACAGCCACGCGTGGGCGTGCGTGTGTGCGTGCGTGTGTGAGCGAAGGAGTGGAACAGTGAGTGCACACGGGGTCGCCCCTCCACGCCTGGACCCTGGACGACACCGCCCTGCCTGCCTTGCCTTGCCTGTGTGGTGCGCGCGTCAGCGCGTCAGCAACGAGGTACGTGAGCCCCGCTTCGCTCCGCTTCGTCCGAGACCGGCAGGCCGGTACCGGCACGAGGACGCAAGTTCGGGCAGGCGCATAGAAATGACACCGATGCAGCGTCTCTGTGGGCAAGTCCGTTGACACAACCTCAGTCCAATCACGGTGTTGCGGTCATCCCCGGCACTGACCGGTTAGGTCTCGTGACTCTCATTTTGAGAGTCCGCAGTTGCCTTTTTCTTCACCGGTTAATCGGTGTTAATTAAATTGAACGAGCCTCCACTACAATAAATACGACGGTCGCAGTTTGCAACACGCTGAGGTCAAAGTTCACCCCCGCTCCCTCCCGAGCTTGGTCGGTTACAAACTAGCAAAACAAACAAATAATTTCCACGAAACAAGTGTCATGATGGAATTCCAACAACTTTTAAATGCGTGTGCGGGGAAGTCTCGCCGCCGCGCCATTCCAGCCATTCCGCACTGCGACTACTACACCCTCAGGGACAAGAACGGGGCGGGAGTTTGGGCGCCCCCCCGAAAATGACAGCAATAACCGCGGGATGTGGAATTAGCGTGTTTCTCAGGAGTTACTCGGGCCTTTCGCCCCGCGCCCCGCCCGCCCTCCCCTCGCCTTTCCGGCCCGCCTCCGGGCGCGCGCGTGCCGGGCCGCAGCGACAACGCACCCGACCCAGCGCACCGAGGGCCGCGGGCCGCGGGGGCCTGCATGGGGCTTATCGCGGGGCGCCGCCGCAGCGCAGCGCGCACCGCGGATCCACGGAGATGATATCACAGTGCGTGGCCCCACGCCCCTCGCGTTGGGGCGGGCCAGGCGGGCCAGGCAGGCCAGGCGGGCCAGGGTGGCGGGCAAGTGCACATTACCGACGCCTCGACGCCCTACCGGCCAGGCCGGCCACCACCGGCGCCCCTCACACCGGACGCCCCGGCGGGGCGGGGCTGTATTTTAGGAAGACCAAAACACTGCAGAGATTTCTAACGGCATCACAGGGAACATTACTCGGGCACATGACCGTCGCTGAAAGCGACTATTTTTGCCTGTGGATTTAGATTGTGTGGGTGTGACCTGGTGGCTGGCACTTGACACTGTCTCGCCTGCGCTTGCTGCGCTTGCCGGACACGACGCCCCGTCGTTCAAGTCGCCAAGCGCCGCCGCAGCCGCCACCCTCCCGGAAGCCCGGCGGAAGCGCTCTCCGTCGCCAGCTTCGCCAGCAACCCTCCACGGCACGCCTAGACTTGGCCTAGACAGCCGCAGCGCGCCGACCGTCGTCTCGGCATGGTTGCCGCAATCGTCGCACAAATTTGCAGATTCGTTTTCCGAAAGCCCAGCCGCGGCCGTTTTATGAATTAGTTTTTCGGCAGTAGTTGTGGCTGGCGACCTTTTCTTTTCCGCGTTCGGAGAGCGCCGTACTCAGCACCTTCCCCGACACAGTTTCCTGGTCGTTGAGCCCGACTCGAATTACTGCAGAGCGAGCAGAGAGAATCTGGTCCGAAAAGGAACACAGGAGCTCGTAGTCTGCCTTTCCTTTCCCCGCTCGCCGTGAGCGTGTGTGTGTTCGCGGCGTTCGCAGCCAGACTGGGCCGCGCCGCCGCGCTTCAGCGACCCGCTAACGACATTCCCTGGAAGTCGTATAACGAGGCCGAGCGGCCCACACCGAAAGGCCTAAAGGGTGTCGGACGCAGACAACTTTGTTTCTTGAAACCCAGAGGCTCCCTCTGTGTATTCCCTGCCTCCTGCACTGCGAGGCCCCGGCCCAGGGCCCGGCCCTGTCCAGGGCAGATTGAGTCCGTACGGAGCGGCTAAACTGGGACTGGGAACTGAGACCCGCCCCTTGTACTACAGCTCCGTGCAGCGTCCAACAGTCAGACTGTTGTCTGCCTTGAGTTTTCGCGCCTTGACGGTGTGCTTGCTCGTTCCAGGATGGCGTCCACGCCGCCGCCACGAGGCTGATGTGACCCGGAGAGGCGCATTCGCATCCAGGTGATCCAGGTCCCGCAGCCAAGCGCGCCATGCAGCTCTTGAGGTGAGTGAGTGGGAGTGGCCCCGTCCATCTTGTCCATCAACGCGCAACTGCGATCCACTCTGTCTCTCTCGCACCCCCGGGGCGCCGCGTCGGAGTGCGAGAGAGACAGAGCGTCTAAGCCGGTCTAAGCCCTGCTGGCCCGCGGCGTAAATGTCACGCATGAGGCCTGCCGTGCCTGCCGAAGCCCCTCGCACAAGTTTCCAGAAGGCGCGGCGGCCGCGGTCCAGAATGGCCTCTTCTCCGGCCCTCCTGCCCCGAACAGCGCGCAGGCCCGGTTCGAATCCCGGTTACTTCACATTTCCCACCGCGGCAGCGCCGAGCCGTTTTCCGTAGGGCTTGAATTTCAACGTCAGCCTTATTTTTCGCCGTTTGGAAATTTTGTGGCAATCAGCGGGAGTTGAACCGCTGACCTTTGGTGCCGCTGTCGAGGAGCTATGTCATTCGGCCGTGCGACGTGACATGTCTGCGCCGCGTAAACACTGAACCCGGCGGGGTACCACACTGCACGAGGCTCGCGAGGCGGGTGTGCGTGGCCCGAGCGCTACGAGCTACAATAAGCGCTACACGTTACACGCGCTGCAAGCTTCAAGCGGCGCAGTAAAGCCCGAAGCCTGAAGGGCAAACGTGGCCGGCTCCGCCGGGCTCCGCCGCCAAGACGCCAATTTCCTCCGGCGCCCTGCTCGCCCTGCGCGCCCTGCTCGCCCTGCTCCTGCCCGGCGAGCTGCTCGGCTAATGTTGTTTGAATGGCGGCATGGCGGCGACGGCGAGGGCCTCGGAGGCCGCGAGCGTGGCTGGGCCAGGCTAGGCCGTCAGGCGGGCTTTTGTTCGAATCCGCGTCTGCCCCCGGGCCTTGGCGTCGCTACGCTGCGCGCTTCGCGGTGCTTCGCGGTGCTTCGCGGCGTCGTGTGGAAAAGAGGCCCGGTCGGCCGGCCGGCTGGTCTAGGGTGGGCCTGGAATGCTCACAATGACGTCACGGCGTCACGGCCACGGGCGTGGTGGTGGTGACGGCGACGGTGACGACCTCCTAGAACACGGCGGCGGCGGCTGGCGGCGTCATCCATCGTGGCGGCCGCGGCCCGCGGCGCGTGGCGGTGATAAAAGTTATTACAACGTCCGCGTCGCCCTCGCCCTGCGCCGCCCTGCGCGGTGCGTTTTGATATTCACGGCGAAGGCGGACTGGCGGCCGGTGGCAGCGCCGAGGATTTTTCATTTTCTTCCCCGTTTCGGCAGCGGCGCGCTCCTCCGAGTAAGGAGTGGCCGGTCCGGGCCTAAGTGGGAGCCGCCGGGACCCCGCGGGGGAACCCACGGGGGAACGCACGGAAACCCGGGGACCCTCGGACGGCCAGCGGGAGGTTATTCTGATGCCGCGGACAGTAAAGTAAATTACTCACACCCGCGCAGGCAGCGCAGGCAGCGCGGGCCCGCCGGGCCGGACATGACCGACGAGACACGGCGGCCGGCCGGCCGGTCCGCGAGGCCCCCGCCGTCAAGCCCGCCGTGGACCGAGGGTCCCCAAGTGATGACGACATCGCCCTTGTTGTTGTTGCCGCGGTATATCTTGACCGGGCTCGGCCCGCCCGGCGTGCCCGTCGAGTGTGTATAACCGCCGGATTGCCTATTTACACGAAAACTCGCCTTTTTTACGAGCCGGGCGCGGCTGGCGCGGTCAGTGCGAGACCGCGTGGAGCGTTGATGTGTGTATGTGTGTGTAGGGAGGGGGGCTCGGCGTCGACGTCGTGAGTGTGAGTCTGGTGGCGTCTGGGAGGGCTATCGCTGCCATCACACTGCCTGTCATCCCCGCCGACAGGGTGTAACGCAGTGGTTCTCAACCTTAGGGTCGCGACCCCAAGCGGGGTCGCGAAATTTTTTTAAGGGGTCGCGGCGATGCTGGGGTCGTGTTTTAGGCCGATTTTAAGCAGACACTGCGTCTGATCCGAGGCGGGCATTTTGCTCCCTCAACGGGCAATCGGTCTTTGGACCTTCCTTTAGCATGCCTTTGTTACGGAGTGCAATTATCAGTCTTAGTTTGGGAGCAGTATTGTCTCAAAGTTGGCCGAAACGCTCAGAAATGTCTGAAAAATCGTGTTTTGGGCCGATTTTAAGCAGCCACTGCGTCTGATCCGAGGCGGGCATTTTGCTCCCTCAACGGGCAATCGGTCTTTGGACCTTCCTTTAGCATGCCTCTGTTACGGAGTGCAATTATCAGTCTTAGTTTGGGAGCAGTATTGTCTCAAAGTTGGCCGAAACGCTCAGAAATGTCTATGAAAAATCGTGTTTTGGGCCGATTTTAAGCAGCCACTGCGTCTGATCCGAGGCGGGCATTTTGCTCCCTCAACGGGCAATTGGTCTTTGGACCTTCCTTTAGCATGCCTTTGTTACGGAGTGCGATTGTCAGTCTTAGTTTGGGAGCAGTATTGTCTCAAAGTCGATCAAAACGGTCGCAAGTGTCTTTGAAAAATCGTTGTGACTATTTTGGTCAACTTTGAGACAATACTGCTCCCAAACTAAGACTGATAATCGCACTCCGTAACAAAGGCATGCTAAAGGAAGGTCCAAAGACCAATTGCCCGTTCAGGGAGCAAAATGCCCGCCTCGGATCAGACGCAGTGGCTGCTTAAAATCGGCCCAAAACACGATTTTTCATAGACATTTCTGAGCGTTTCGGCCAACTTTGAGACAATACTGCTCTCAAACTAAGACTGATAATTGCACTCCGTAACAGAGGCATGCTAAAGGAAGGTCCAAAGACCAACTGCCCGTTGAGGGAGCAAAATGCCCGCCTCGGATCAGACGCAGTGGCTGCTTAAAATCGGCCCAAAACACGATTTTTCAGACATTTCTGAGCGTTTCGGCCAACTTTGAGACAATACTGCTCCCAAACTAAGACTGATAATCGCACTCCGTAACAGAGGCATGCTAAAGGAAGGTCCAAAGACCAACTGCCCGTTGAGGGAGCAAAATGCCCGCCTCGGATCAGACGCTGTGGCATGTTAAAGGAGGGGTCCCGTGGGGTCGCGAAATTTTTCCTGGGGGTCGCGGAAATTTTTGGCCTCAAATTTGGGGTCGCGAGCCGAGAAAGGTTGAGAACCGCTGGTGTAACGTCAGCCGCCCCGCCCGGATCCGCCCTTCGCGGTGCTCGGCCCTGCCCGGCGGTGCGGAGCGGATCAAGCAGTGCCTCGCGAGGCGCGAAGTCTGCCGGCACCGCGGCAAGGCCCTGCACTGCAGCGGCCTGCACTCCGCTGGTCCCGTTGAGTCCTCCGGCCGCGCCGTGGCTCCACTGTCAAAAGAAAGGCCCGCGTGGAGGTCAGAGGTCGACGCCGGTGCGGTGCGGCACGGCGTGTGGGGGCCCAGGCCGGCCCGCCCCTTACCGCGGCGCCGAGCCCGTCCCGGCCGGCCCAGCCCATACACGCCGCACGCCGAAGAGTGGAGTGGAACTCGAGCTGCATTCTCTCCGGAAATTAAAAAGGATAAAACGGCAGCGCTAGTTTATTTGCGAAAGGCGCGAGGGGCGGCAAGGCGGCAGCGAGATGGACCGATGAAAGACGCGCCGCGCCCCGTCCCCAAGCCGTGCAGATGCCTCCCATTTGCCACACTTATTCGCACGTTGCGTCGCCGGGTAATAAATGAAGCCGTCACTGCTTGCGCACGCCCCGCCCCGCCACGCCTTGTCCGGCTGGACGTGCTAAGTGCCCCATCGCCGACCCGAGCCGCGCTGATGTAATCAAGTGAGCCGGCCCGCCGTGCCGCCTGAAGCCTGAATGGCCCATTGAACGGCGTGCAACAGCTGATGTTGTGCAGAAGTCGCCCGCCCAGTAGTCCAGAGCGCTGTGCTGCTAGACGTGGTGGTTGTCGGCGGCCGCGGTGACTGACGGGACGGGACGGGACGGGACGGGGTGTCATGGCACCTTCGGTCTTGGCGCGCGTCCCCCTCTCCCTCCCTCCCGCGCGCGGGGCCGGGTCCGGCAACCCTCTGTTTCCCGCTGCAACCCTTGTGGATTCACAGCAGTGGATGACAGAAAGTAATGCTTGTCGAAAGGCCTCGCCCGGCGCGCCTTTAGCGCCGCTTGGCTTCCCCTTCCGAATTATGCAAAGAAGCAAGCGCGCCGTCCGGCCTGCCCGCGGGTCGCCGCCCGCCGCATCCCCCGCGCCGTGGACAAGAAGTGCGAGAAGATGGAGGGTTCGTCGAGCCGCAGCCCGTGTGCGCTCCGAAACATTCCCGTATCGCCGCTTGACGTGCTCATGTTGGCCGGGCTTCGTGTTGACCGCGTTCAGCGATGCCTCCTTTTCCCCTTTCACAAAAAGGGCCCGCCAGAATGGCTGGATGTGTTTTGCCATGCCAGCGTCATTTTATTTTCGTTGTGTTTCCCCCGCGTCTCTTGACATCGTCTATTGAACGCCGGCTTTGAAGTGAAGCGGCCGCCCTCGTCTCTGGCAGGGTTGCGAGGTTCGGCGAGGTTGCGACCCGGGACCCGGCCGCTGTCCCATGAATTGCCGTGTGTACGTCTGTCTGCGGTCCTCTTGCCGTGCGCGGGGGCGGGCCGGGGGCGGGCGGGGGGCGGGCGGGGGGCGGGCGGGGGTCCGCCGCCGCCGCCACCATCACCCCGCCACCCCGCCGGCGCCGCCACCCCCGGCCACCGAATGACTGCCTCTGGCGTCAGGCAGGGGTGCGAGCGGAACAACGACCGTCAAGGGGATGCGTGAAATTCAGATGTTTCCAGTCTGACAACTACTATGTGTTTGGCAGGCGAAAGGCCGACGGCGCGGCGCGGCGTGGCCGGATTGGCCGGGGAATGCGCTTGGCGCTTGTTTGGCGCGCGGCTGCCTCGGCCCTAGGGGGCTGGCCGCCTGCCTCGGCTGTCTTCATTTGCACCCCTTGGGCGGCGGAGTGAATGAGTGAACGGCACCGCGATCTTGAACGCGGCAGCGCGGCACGCCCCGCAGGCTGCAGTCTCTCTCTCTCTCGCACCGCAAGGCAGCGCCTGCAGCGCCCCACCCCCGTGTGTGCGAGAGTGAGACAGACAGAGGGTGGTAGTGCGGAATCGCGCGCAGCCAGCGCAGCCACACTGTTGACACCGCGGTGTCGTTAGCGTCGCGACGCGCTCTTCGTCTCGAGAGCCGTAGCGGGGCGTGGGCGGCAGTGCCTGCTTGAGCTACGCAGCGCGACGCAGCGCTACGGGTAACATTGTCCCGCCTGACGTGGCGGCCCTGCCCTGCCCGGCCCTGCCGGCTCGGCTCTCAATGCTCTCGCGCGCGGCGCGCGGTCTCCCGGTGTGGCGGTGCGAGGGCGTAGCTGTGATTTACTCCGCTACTTGTTGACAGAGAGTGAGAGAGACGAAAGGCTGGAGGCGCACTGCGCCACTGACGGACGCCAGTCCAATTAAACATCGCCGCCGATATCATAATCGCCTCGCCTGCTTCCTTTTGGCGACGTGTTTATTTGTGTCGTCGTCCCGGCCATCGTGTCGCAGTCGTGTTTTGGCGCCGAGTTGTCGCGAGCGCGTTGTCTCGGCCTGTTAAAAGTTATTCGCGACGGTATCGGCCGGCTGGCTGGCTGGCTGGCGGCCCGCCTGGCGGGGCAGACCCCCCGCCGCCCCGTGACTCACGGCTGGCTTCCCGGAGTAGCCGCGCCGCCGCGCCGCCGTGCCCAGCGACGTGACCTCTGGCCGCGCTGACGCTTGACGGCGTGCTGCATGCGTCCTGCAGACTGATTCCGAGAGCCGTTCTGCCTCTCTCTGACTCCCGTGTAGGTGCAACGGAGACGGAGCGACGAAAACGACTCTCGGAGTCAGTCCCCGTGTGCCGTGTGCCTCGCCCCGACCGGCCGACCGGCGCCACGCCCTGCAGTGGGCAGCGCCACGCCGCGCCGTCGCCAAGGCAACGAGGAAGACGTCGGGCTCCAAAGGATCGCTCCGTCACTCCGTCTCCGTCGCACTCGCGGGCCGTCCCGTGGGGTCCCGTGGGGGTGCGAGAGAGACGGACGGTCCTTTGGAGCGCGGTGGCGCTGTCTCGGTGCGTGCCCGGCGGCACGAGGACGGCGACGAAGACGCCGTGAGGGCAGGCCGGCCCGCCAAGCACGCGCGTTGTGGGGCGCGGCCTATGGCACAGGCGCCCTGGACGCAGGAACATCTTTTCACCAGCAACACACCTGGCTTCCACCGGGATCCGAACAACAATCAACCGACTGCACAGGCGACGCCTTAACGCTCTCGGCCGGCAGACGCCCCGGGCCGCCCCGGGCGCGGTGCAGATTGGTGGTCGTCTGGCGTCGTCGGCGAGCCATTGACGGACAGGCTGCTCCTCGCCGCCCCGGCCGCCCAACTTTGCCGGAGTTGGCGCTTCATGGCTTGATGGCCGTGTCCGCCGTGTCAGACGCAGAGCGCCGAGCAGAGCGGCGAAGCGGCGCGGCGGCAAGCGAGCCAGAGTCGCCGTCTGCCGAGAAATTGGCGCCAGACGACCAAGTCCCGACATTGTACGCGCAGAGCGGCGGGGCGGCGCGGAGTCCCGAGGCGGCGCGCCACTTTATCGTACTTGTTGACGCACTGCATGTGCCGCTGCAGCGCGGCCGGCCGGGGACGCACGCGCGACGCGCACGGCTGCAGCGGGGGATTGTTTTGTTGGGAACTGATTTGGTGCGTTTCGCAGTGCGATGTGTGCGCTGGCGGCGGGCCGGGGCGTAAAGTGAAGTTGCTGTGCACGCTCCACGCACACACTCCCTCACACACACACATGCACGTTGACTGGTGCACTCAACTGCACTGCTATTATCGGCGCCGAAAACGGAGATGGGCTTCGCATGCCCTTGGCTCGCACAAAAGGGCTGTTCGGTGGACGGTGGGTGCAGGCAGGGCGCGGGCAGGGCGCGGGCAGGGCCCAGGGCGCGGAGGGTCCTCGCTGCTACGCGTTCCTCGATAACAATGTAGTAGACCGCTCTCTTTCTCTCATTTGGCATTCATGCGTGGCTGATGCCGGCTGATGCCCGCGGAGGGGGAGAGAGAGGGGGGGGGAGGGGGGCGTTGAACCGATGATATCACCGCGCGTGTCACTCGGCCAGCAGGGCAGAGTGCTCTCTCGCTCGCGCTCACGGATCTCCCCGTCGGGGCTGCCAGGGGTCTGCCTGAGGGAGAGAGAGAGAGAGAGGGCAGCCGCGACCGCGAGCGCCCCACGCGGAGTGAAGGGGAACGCGGCGCGATTTCATCTGCGGATGAATGGGGCCGCGATGCTCTGTGATGCTCCGCGGGGCGTCTTGCACGGCGTGGCTGGCTGGCTGGCTGCCTGCCTGCCTGCCTGCCTGCCTGCCTGCCTGCCTGCCTGCCTGCCTGCCTGCCTGCCTGCCTGCCTGCCTGCCTGCCTGCCTGCCTGCTTGCCTGCCTGCCTGCCTGCCTGCCTGCCTGCCTGCCTGCCTGCCTGCCTGCCTGGCGGACGCATCTCAACGGGAATCAGAACGAATTGCCCACTCGATCGGGTCGCGGAGGTCGCGGCCCGGGCCTGCTGTCAACAAAGTGGTGCATCGGCAGTAAATGGTGCGGACTCGGCCACCTATCTGCTGAGCTTATCTGGCGCAACACTCCAAACTAAAAACCAAACCAAAAATAAATTGAAAAAGACTGTAAGGTTAAGGTATCATCTGCTGAAAGAAAATTAACCGGCATCAATTTTTCGTCGGAATTGTGAATTCTCGTTGTGATTTGTGGCCGCTTTGATGAATGGCACGGCGCTGCCGCGGCTTACCTGTTGAGTGGCTCAGCCCCGTCCGCCCGTCCGTCCGTCCCCGCTAATACAGCGAGCGGCATAACTTTGGCGGCGCCCCGCGGCGCGCCACCACTGTAAATCAATCGCCACTCCGCCCGATCAGCGTGGTCAGCACTCCGAAAGCACCTCGTCGCTCTGTCTCTCTCGCACCCCGACGGGCCGCCCCGCGAGTGCGAGAGAGACAGCGACGCGGCTAATGACGCGGCGTCATCGCCCCGCGCGCCGGACTGCTGCACTGTAGGCGCGTTTTAATGCCGACGGTGTGGTGGTGGTGTGCAGGATCGACAATCCGCGCTCGGGGACGGCCCCCAGAGTCAGACGGGAAGTGCGCTTGGGAGCAGCGGTCTCGCCGAGTTGTCAAAATTGCGATAAATCTATGAAATTGGGCATTTTGCAGACTTAGAGCGCCCACTGCCGCCAATCTAGCTGGGGTTGCGGGGTACTCTGAAGGAGCTACTCTATTTCTGCCAAGGCTAACTGACTGTTTAGACGTTTTGTATCGATGTTCCACCATTCGCCAAGCATTCATCCTGCCTCTTCCCCGCCAGGTTGGGCGCGGCGCTGCTGCTCGCCGCGGTGGCGGTCCACTCGAGACACAGCGGTGGCGGAGTCCGAGGTAAGCGAATATGGCTCGCTCGTCTGCAGGCACACTGAGAGTCGTCGTCGTCGCTCTGTCTCCCTCGCACTCATGGGTCGCGCCGTGTCGGTGCGAGAGAGACAGAGAATCCGTGTGCAGCGCGGCGTGTGTGGTCCGCCGAGTAAGGCGAGGGAAGGGCGTTGCGAATCCTAGCCGCGGCGCGCCTCCTCGTCGGCACGTGTCTTGCGCGTCCGCCTGCAGTGCAGCAGTGTCGGTGCACCGTGAGTTGCAGCGGCGACTCCCTCCGCGGAATATGAATCGCATCGCGGAAACAAAAGGCCATTCGCTTTCGGCGCCATTCTGTTGCATTCTGTTGCATTCTGTTCCATCCCTCTCCTTCCTGTGCTAATGGCTTGCGCTTGTCATCCTTTGGCGTCGCGTGCCGGGAATGCATTGTCTTTTTGTTCGAACGAATTGATGGCGTCCATTTTTATTTGTTTTCATCCGCGCGTCTCTTCACCACCACCATGCACAGCGTCCGGCACTGTGGCAGGGTGGCGAAACCGGTAAACTAATGTTGATTAGCCTGGTGAATCGGGACGCGGACCTCGCGGCGGTGTCGTGTTTACTTAATGAACTCCGGGGCAGCGCGGTGATAGATTAAATAATAGTTTGGCGAATGGCCGTTGTAGCGAGGTGCCATCTAGCTGATTGTCGCGGCCCGGGATGCCCCTGGTGGCCCGCCGGTAGGCCCTAGGCCGCCCTGGGCCGCCCCGGGCCCGGCCGAACTAATACTCCCTCGGTCAGGACGCATTTGCTGATTGGCGGGGGGAGGGGGAGCCAGGTGTAGCCTTCCGGTGGAGCGGGCCGACTTTAGCCCGGGGAGGGGGTGACTTTAGATTCAACAGAGGAATCTGTGGCGGGTGACTCGCGCGGCTTGCCTCCGCGGGGACGGCCCTGGCCCCGGGCTAGCAGAGCAGGGAAGGACACGGCGCCGCCGGCTGTAGAGGAGAAGGACCTACAGCGCAGGAGCTTTTTACCCTCGCCTAAAACGGCGGTGGTTGGCTGTTGGATTGCCCAATAACGCCAAAGTCGCCAATTCGTCGCCCTTCTATTATGGAGCGCAAAGAAGGACGCCCCTGGAAAGGGGGAGGGGGAGTGGAACCGTCCCTCTGAAAACAGGAAATTTGCATCCGTCTGTGGCCTTTCGATTGCCCGTCATTCTGGCCATTACGATTGCAGATGCCCCGGCGAGGTAATGCGAGGTTAAGTGGGGGAAGTCCGTCGTCCGAGAGAGACAGAGGGCGACCTTTATTGGCGCCGCCGCCGGGAAAAGAATGTCCCATTTCGAAAAATGATTTCGGCGTCGCCAAAGCCAGGGTGCGAATTCCACGGAGTGTCGCGCAGCATAATGCTGCCGTCGTGCTGTCTGCAGGGGGAGGGGGCGAGGGCGAGGGCGAAGGGCTTGGCGGCGAAGCGTGGCCGGAACGGGCTAGGCGCCCAGCCTGCGCTGCCGCCGCCTCGCCGCCGGTCCCGGCCTGGCCGCGGCAGCCGCGGCCCGCGCGGGGCGTGGGGCACAGTGTACAGTATCCCGGGGCCGCGGCGCCGCGGTGGCTCCATGGTGCCCCGGCCTGCCTCGGGTGCTAATCCTTGCCACGCCTCGGCGGCCTCGGCTCGCCGGCCGGGCATTTACATCCCTGATTAATAATCCAATTAATTACCAGCGCGAAAAGGTTAGGCAGGGTTAGGGCGGCCGGGGCGGCACGGCGCGCACATTCTTTGTTTGGACTGTACCGGCCCGTGCACGGCCGCATGCCTAGGCCTATGGCCGGGCCGGGCCGGGCCGGGCTAGGGGCTCAATCTTGTTAGGGTGCCCCCGCGCTCACGCCGCCACGCCGCCACCACACGGAAAACAACTTGACAAATTGCGGGGTGCGCGCCGTCGCCGCCGCGGAGGGAGCACCGGCGCGAAGGACTCCTCGACGGGGAGGTCCTGCCGCCCCGCGGGTCGTAATGGCTCGCCGAGACCCTGGCCGCCACACTGGCCGGCCGGCCTGGCGCGAGGACTCGCGGTCATTGGAGTCCACGCTGAGTTATGAAACGGGACACGCAAAGCGACGCGGAGCGACGCCAAGCGCACGGGCGCGGCGGAGCGAGATGACGTCACGACGCGCAGGGACCCGGAGGGAACGCGGCGAACGCGGCACCACGATGACGGGTACGAATGGAGGGGCGGGGCGTCGTCGCGGTGGTGCAGCGGCCAAACAAACACCGCGTGTGTCTCTGCCTCCCCCCCCCCCTCCCGGCCGCGGCGGTAATACGGAGGAGGAAATTACATCCTAGGCCATAACGCGGCGCTACGCGGAGCCATGTGCGTAGCGTGGCGTGGCCTAGCCAACGGCACAGCCAACGGCAAAGCCAAAGGCCGACAGTCGTTTCGTCGCTCTGTCTCTGTCACACTCGCGGCGCGACCCGAAGGTCCCGAAGGTTCCGAAGCGGAGCGACTGAGACGGAGCGCCGAAACGCCGCTCTTCGGAATCGCTCGGCAGGAAGGGAAGGGCCGCGCGCTTTACGGTGTGGCAACGCGTCCAAATAGAAACGCGTAGCCGTCTCGAGACGACGCAGACGACGCACTCGGAATTCGGTTTTTGCATTCCCCGGGGAGGGGCGTCCTTCAACCACGGCAGGCGTGGAATTACCTCCGCGTGAATAACGGACGACCCCCGCCCGGGCGAAGGCCTGGCCGAGGCTGCAGGGCAGTGCAGGGCCGGCGGGAGGGTACCGAACCGATCCCACTCGACGGAAGAAAGGGTTGCTTGCCGAGCTTGGCGTCGAGAGCGAAAGTAGCGGTGGAGCGGCGGCGTCCCGGGCCGTTGTTCGAGTGTGTCGCACCGCGTGGGGCATGGCATGGCATGGCACGGCACGGTGAGGTCAGGGGCCGCAGTTAGTTCCCCCCCCTCTTTCCCCTTTTCCAGCCCGTCGGAAATTGAGCCGCGTCTGAGTGCGGCCAAGTTGGTTGTCTTATTTACCTCCGATTGAACCCCCGCCGGGCAGGCAGGGCAGGCAGCCCTGGCAGCCCCGCAGTGCCGGACAGTCCTAGACGGCGAGCGGCCCGCCCGGCCGATAGGAGGTGGGGCCCTTTGGTTTGATTAGAAAAGAAAAGTTTTGTTCGGCTGCGGTCGGCCGCGGCCCGGGCCCGTCCAGTCGGCCTCCCCATCCCCGTGTGTACGGGCTCACGGCCGTACGGGGGGCGGCCTCTGTACTTCGAGAAGCTTGCAAAGCTTGCAAAGCTTTCAAAGCCCTCCCGGCTCGCAGCCGGATGCTGGCTTGGCGTTCCCGGAGTCATGAACCCGTTCAAGTTTTTCAATAAATTGGGGCAACTTGCTTTGCGACAAGTGCGGCCCGTCCCTGCTGCGCCGTGGCTGCGTCGGCTTCCGTGTCGTCTGGCCGCGATCGGGTCTCTAATTGTCTCTGTTCGTTGTTGGGGGTGTTCGGGGCGTCGGACAAGAGGAACAAGGACCGCACCACTGTAAAGCATCGAAGCACCGCCAAGCCACAACCGCCACCTCCGCAAGCAGCAGCAGCGAGCAGCGAGGGGTCGCTGTTTGCCCAGTGGCGTGGCGGGGCACCGCGTGGGGCACATGCTTCACTGTGTCGCCAGCCCCGCCAGCCCCGCCAGCCCCGCACGGCCTACAAGCCCCTCACCAGGCGCGCCAATGTTTAAACATTTGCTTGCGCGCTTCCCCCGGCAACCCACCCACGCCAGCACGCCACCCTCAGGGCCTGCTTCGCCTGCTGGCCGGCGGAGGGCTGCCGGCGTCTCCTCGTGGCTCTTGGCGTCGCTGGGCGTCGCTCGGCGTCGCTCGGCGTGCAGTCCCAGTCCGCAGCGACGCGACGCGCTCGCCCGGAGAGAGGGGCAGAGAGTGAGGGAGAGAGAGGAAGAGAAATGCTCAGCCGGGCAACAGGCCGGCGAAGACGCCGTTTTAGATTCGCCTGGCATATCTTCGGCCCAAGAGCATTTTTGTGCCAAGAGCAAGTCTTCGTCTCAAACCGGGCCGGTCTAGGCGAAACCCTAGCCAGAAAAAAAATGGACCGTCGCAATAAAACGGGGCAGAAAGAGATTGCGGCGTCCTGACGGGGGCGCTAGGCCGCAGACCAAGACAGAGCAAGTTATTTCAAGCAGCGCGGCAATGTTTGCTTTGTCGAGTCAAACACCAAAACGGCGAGCGGCGCGCTTCGCGTGGCGTTTCGACTTCCGCGAACGCGAACGCCCCCGAGTCTGGGAAGCCAAATGCGCGGCCGCGGACGGAGAAGCCGATGAGTCGCGCGACCCCTCTGTCTCTCTCGCACTCACGGGGCGTCCCGCGGAGGTGCGAGAGAGACAGAGCGACGAATCGGGTGGCTGCCCCCCGGGACTCGCGGTGCGTGTGGACCCAAGGAGCAAAGCAGGCAAAGCAGTGTGCTCAGTATGCGCAGGTGCGCGTCGCGTCCGTAGAGCGTCCCGCGGCCGTCTGCCTCGATTCCACTTACAGTGCCGTAGCGCGAGAGAAACTGCGGCGGCCCGTATTGAAATGGGCGCGGTGCGTGCGCTGTGCGCGACTCTATGGGGAGCCCCGGTGAACGCGCACGACCAGTGGAGGTGACTCGACCGGTCGCTCGAAGGACACCGCGACCAGAAAATCTCGAGCAGCTCGAAAATGTCATGACGCACCGTCTCTCCAGTGTGTCAGACTCTACGCAGATCTGAGCCACTCTACGCCCTCCCTCATGCCCACCCAAGGGCGCGTCGTTCGGTGGGTGATCGCGGGATTTGGCCTAACTGCTTTCCGACTACCCGATCGCGCTCCGCACGGCTCCTCTGCTCGTGCAGGCGCAGGCGCACTCTCTTTGATGGGGCCGCGGCGGCCCCGCGACGTGGCTTGCAAGAGAATCGGACCGGGATGTTTTTCGGTGGTTTTGCGGAAGTGGATTCCAACTATCATGCCGAGAACAGGCTTGGTACACACTACGGACGAACAAAATGATGTATAATTTTTGCGAGGCGTTATAATGAAGCGCGGTGACTCTAGATAAGTACAGTGACTCTAGATGGTGCTGCATCCGTACCAGACGAACAAATCGCATAATGTCGTCTCTCTCTGTCTCTGTCTGTTGCAGGCGGTAAGTAGGGGCCCATCTGGTTGTGTCGGTATGCAGCGACCAGGTGCGTCCGTGTGTGCGTCCGCGTGAGTGTGTGTGTGTGTGTGTGTGTGTGCGTGTCCTGTTGTGCCAGACTAGTCTACGCGGCGCGGCGAGAGCTTCCCAAACAAGCCATGACGGGCGGATCTCGGCGCCCTGCAGTGCCGTGCCGTGCCGACGCGGGCAAGCGCCGCTACGTCCTCCGGCATGACGGGGTGCTCCGCGTGCACCTGCTCGACGGCGTGCTCGAGGTTTTCAAAACGCCCGGGAAGGACTTCCTCTACGCCTCCGCCGACGCGGCCGACGGCATGCTGAAACTGCGTGCCGCGCGTCCCAGGGTTGTCCCAGGGCTGTCCCAGGGGAGGCGAAGGAAGACGTCAGCTTGAGGGCATGTGGTGATTCCGGGGGGCTTTCCCTTATCGGCCCGCCGCCTCTCTGTCTTTCTCTCGCCCGCTCTCGCCCCAGGCGTGCCACAGTGGGCCAGAAGACCGGCGGAGACGGCCAAAACTCTAGACCCATTTCGAGCTCCAGAGTCGCTAAATGGGACTCGAACCGAACATGTGACCCCACCAATGGATTCCTCGTCCGGAGAGCAATCCATTGGTGGGGTCACACGCTCGATCCGAGTCCAATTTGGCGACTCTGGAGCTCAAAAGGCGTCTAGACTTTTGGCCGCCTCCACCGGTCTTCTGGCCCACTGTTCGTGCCTAGACGTGCCGCCACATGACAGCCGCGGCTCGCGACCAGGACGGCGAGGCAGCCCCGTCGCGGCCGCGCACCGCCCCCTCTTTTAATATGACTTCGGCCCGATTAGGACAGGACGTGCACCGCACCGCTTGCTGGAAGTTGGGGGCGGCGTCACGCACCGCGGGCAGCGGGGGCAGTTCGGAGATGGCAGGCCGAGATGCTCCTCCCCGTGCGTAGGGATTACGGCCCACGGATCCCGAACGGGGAACGGGAAACGGGACTGGACTTCGCTTTGGGCGTACTTCGTGTATTTCCGGCCGGGACTCTTTCTCTCTAGCCGCACTGCGGGGCCGACCCCAGGAGAAAATTCGCGGTAAAAACGAGTTTTTCGAGTTCTTTACAGTGTACTTCGCGTACGCCATAGCACCCTTCACGCGCGGCCCCCGTTGTCACTGCTTATGCTGCCGTGGGCTTTTGTTCGGCGCGGCAGCCACTTAGCGAGCGATACGCGGAACGAGCAAACTAAGTGCAGGCGGGGCGGCGCGGCGCAGTGATTGTAATAATCGTTCCGACCGGTGGGCTGTTGCTCCGCCGCCGTGGCGCGCCGTGCCGCGAGCTCCCCGCCGAGCCGAGCCCCTCGATAAAGACTTTGGCCGTCTCGGCCTCCTCCTCGCGCAATTATTATCCCGCGTCGCGATGCTCGGCAGCGCTCCGGGGAAGGGGGAGGGGGTCGCGCCGTCTCTCTCGCACTCTCGCGGCGTCGCGTGCAGGCGCGACAGAGAGCGAGGAATCGGTCTTCCTCCGCTGCGGCGATTCGCCGTCATTCGGTGCAGGACTCGGCCGTTACCGTACAAATGGCGCATCACGGCGCCTGATGGGGTTACAGTGTGCACGCCGTCCAGGGCGCGGCGCGGGACTTGACTCGCGGTCCCCGCTTCCGGCCGCCCGTTCTGGCGGAGAATGGCTTCGCGTTTGCCGCGCCCTTCGCTGCAGGTCCCTTGGTCAAAGCCCAGCACCCAGCCCAGCGCCAAGCCCAGCCAACCGCGTCACCTTCCGTCAGTGACCCGTCCGGAAGGGTCAGTGACGGGACGGCCCGGCACGGCCCACACCGAGGGCCGCGGAGGGCGGCCTGGGCGAAGCGGTGCTGAAGCCCACTGACTGCTTGACTTGGCTAAGTCCGGCCGCCTGCACTGCCTGCACTGCCTGCAGTGGCCCCCGCCGCCCCCGCCGCCCCCGCGGCCCCCGCGGCCCTTGAGCCGCGATGGACGCCCTGCCGGCCCTGCCGGCCCTGCAGCCTGCTGAATATGGAGCGAGCGGTTTTAAGCGCCGAGTGGGCAGCAGGCAGCAGTCGCCCGTCGATGGAGGCGTCGCTGGATTGGCAGAAAAAAGGGGGCGGGGGCCAGGTAGACGCCGAGAGGGGCCTAAGTGCACGAGATTGTTTCCGCAGCGCGGCGGAGCGGCGGGGTCGCGAAAAAATCTGGTTCCTTGCGGCCTGCCGGAGCCGCTACGCCGCCACAGTGTCGCGGCCGGGCTGCCCCGCGGCCCAGGTTTAGGGCGAGGGTGGCGGCCGTGGCGGCCCCAGGCCGTCGTATAGTGTGGGGGAAAGGTTTTGAAAACGGCCCGGAATATGGATGGGCCATGGGGCGGCTCAATGAGTACGGCATTAAAGTTGGACGAGGCGGGAGTGGCCGAGCCGGGCCGAGCCGGGCCCAGCCCAGCCCACCCGGGAGGCTGGATTCCGGAAGAAGAAGAATGGACCGCGGGGAGGGAGAGTTTTTAGCAGCGTAGCGGCGTGGCCTGTTGGGGCGCAACGCAACGCAACGCGGTGTGGTGAAGCGGGCCGCCGAGGCCTGCAGCCCGAGAGTGGGGAGGGAGTGTCAAGGCTGTCTAAAGGACGTGTGAAAATTCAGCAAGGATTACGATAACGCTCCAACCAAAGTTAATGCTGAGGCTGCCGGGTGTTGGACTCGGTAGTGGGACTCGGCTGATCGGACCCTTAAGCAACTCTGTCACGAGTGAGACAGCTATCGCGTTTGCGCGGCGTTTGCCCTATGGCGTGGGAGCACATCCCCTTGACACCGGCAGGCCGGGCGCAGTCCTCCCCCTTCTGGTTTTGTGTTACTTTCCTGTAATCAGCTTTTACTTTGCGCGTCCGCCGCGCCCGCCGCGCCCTCCCCCTGTTCTCCCAATGAGTCGCCGGGGACCGATGGGCGCCATGCATCACGCGCACCTAATTAGGCGATATTTACATCCCCCCTCCACTGCCCCACCTGCTCCCGAGGCGGCCCGCAACTTTTTTTTTCCCCTCCACGAAGCTTTTCCTTCCTGCTTCTCTTCTTCCTCGGCGCTACCCCTCGCGCCCCGTCGATACTCCCCGCGGCGCGTGCCGCGTGTTCTCCGAGTTACAGTGTCGTGCCCGTCCTGGCCGCGTGCTTCACCTTTGACGGCCTCCGCCACGCCACTGGCCCCACCCTGACTTCTTTTCCGCTTTCCTGCTTCGCCCTGGCGATCCCTCCCGAAAGCTTTGCGAGCGCGCCCCGCCGGCCCGGTCATTAATTAAAGTTAACAACAACAACAAGAGTAGCATCACGCTTCAGCCCCCACCTGATGGCGCGAGTAAGGCGTCTGAGAATGGCGCGGCCTGTCGGGCCGATGGATCCGAGAGGCAGGAGATTGGCCGGGGCGAGAGGGGAGGGGAGGGGGAAGTGAAATGAAAAATCACGAGAACGGAGTGAAAGGTTGATTAGGGGAAGGCGTCCGAGTCAGCGCGCCGGGCCGGGCGCGCCCCTGGCTGCTCTGGCCCTGGCCCCGGGGATGCTGAGGGTGGCGGGGCGGGGCGGGGCGGGGCGGGGTGAGGGTTGCATGCAGGGACGCTTCGCCACGCCACGCCACGGGCATCGCCAGGAAGTCTTTACTCAAACATAATCCAAGTCGTTATAAATTATTCATGGCAAGCAAGGGGCAGCCGATCCACCCCGGTGCGAGGCGCGGGGCGGGGCGTCGTGGTGGGGGTGTCTGTTGACGGTGCAACCACCCCCGGGCAGCGCGAGTACCTTGATTCTCTCCCCTCCCCTCCCCTCTCCCCGGCCACGTGTTGGAATGGGTTGTAACACTGTCGCCGAGTGCTGCTCGCTGCACGCCTCTTACGGCCTGCACGAGACGCGGCACGTTGCTGCAGTGCAGTGGGCCTGCAGTGGGCCTGCGCGCCGCATCCTGGGCCTGGGACGGACCGTCAGGCCGTCAGCCAGTGGAGCCTGACGGGCGACTCCGCCGCCCGCACTTCTCGCTCTGTCTCTCTCGCACTCGTGGGGTGCGTCGCGTGGGTGCGAGAGAGACAGATTGCCGACGCCCCCACGCCCTGCTCGCCGTCACACTCGGCGGGCACACCGTGAGTGACGGCGTCATCCTCGCGCGCCGGGCCAGTTATCCTTTCGGAAATATTGTGGGGGAGGGGGGGGAGAGGGCTGGGAATGTCCCCCCTCCACAGGTCGCGGGCATGTTCGCCTCATAAACTGGTGTCGTGTGATCGGCCAGGCGCGGCCGCCCTGTCTCTCTCGCACTCACGGGGCGCGAGAGAGGCACAGCGACGGACCACCAGGGCGGCGCGGCCACGGCGCGGCCATGCGTGAGAAGCGAAGCGAAGGGCGAGCAGATGCCGAATGTCTGGGCTTGGCCTGGGCCTCCTTGATGTCGCCACTTGGCGGCGTGACGGCGCGCGGCCCCAAACGCTTTACGAGGGACTCGGTGGCCGTGGCCGTGGCCGTGGCCATGCGCGGGGCGGCGCGGGGCGGGGCGGGCTGCATTCCGGGCGCCAAGAAGAGCGACGCCGTCGCTACCCCGCGCGGCGGTGTTGTCCGCGAGATGGCTGATTTTCTCGCGCGCGCGGAGTATCGCCGCAGCGGTACCGGCCCCTCTGCGCTAAGTGCTGTAGGTGTTGTGCTTGCCGTGCCGGGCCTGGGGCGGTCTGGAAGTTGGCCTGGGCCTTCGCGTAGCCCAGCAGCGTGCCGAGTCCGCGCGGCGCTACCGAAACACCGAAAGCAGTGGTCAGGCGGAGGCGGAGGCGAGGAGGGTAGGCGGGTCGTGTGGAGAGCGGGGTTGGCCTTCGCGCTCCCCGCCGAGCCGCGCCGAGCCGAGCCGCGCTACGGGTAAGATAGGAGGAGTTGGAATGGTAGTTGCCACCGCCTTGCCTCCCAGCCTTAATTACAAAAGTGCGGAGCGCGGCGAGCATTCGAACCGGAAGCAGCCTTGATAAGCCGGGGCAAGCCAGCCGGGCAAGGTACTGGCGAGGGCGCCATGTTCGAAGTGGAGAACGCCCCGCGACGTGCAGTCCTCATCTGCAATGTTCGGTGGATGTTTCCCCCTTCCATCCCCGCCGGTTCGAGGTTCGACTCGACGTGTGTGTATTGTGCCGCCGGCGGCGCGGCCTTCGGTGTTGTCGCGTTCGTGGATGTCCAGCGACCGCGCCAGATTGACCCACGGGGAGAGGGGAGGGGCGGCGCCCGGTAACACATGTTCGGGGCGTGTCGTACGTCGCGCTGGAAGTGGTGGAAGTGTGGGCGGCGCGGGGCGGGGCGGGGCGGGCGGAAGTGCCCCGCGGGGAGGCCGCCGAGGCCGGCAATGTGAAGGGGTGCCAACGTGGCTGTAGATAAGCGCCTAGACTGCGGCTCATTACCAGGGCCGCCCCAGGGCTGCCAACCTGCCAACCCCCGAACGTCGAACGACTGCCTCTCCATTGGCGCCTGCGAAGCGGGGGGTAGGCAACACTGCACCACCGCGGCGGTCGGCGGGCCGGCCCACCCTCCGTCTGGCAGGCTGATGCCGAGAGTCGCTAGCGTCGCTCTGTCTCTCTCGCACCCGCGGACGCCCCGTATGGGTGCGAGAGACAGAGCGACGGAAATGACTCTCGGAACCAGTCTGCTGGTCCCGGGTACTTTGGCGCGGTCGTCGCCCTCGTGCCGAACGGCGTCCATGACGGCGTCCATGACGGCGTCCATGACGGCGTCCATGACGGCGTCCATGACGGCGTCCATGACGGCGTCCATGACGGCGTCCATGACGGCGTCCATGACGGCGTCCGCGTCCCACCGGGAGAGTCCGCCAGACGTCAAAGAACAGCGAGTCCGAGCAGAGCGGCCGGCACGCACCCCAACAAGGCCAACAAGGCCAACAAGGCGGACGCGGGGGATGCTGGCGACAAACAAGTCGGACACAAGGCAGCCGTGCCGTGTCGCCGTGTTTGTGGTGCAAGACGGCAAACTTTGAGCCACGCTCTGGGCGGGGCGGGGCGGGGCGGGGCGGGGCGGCCAGCACAATCAGTCCTCCCGGCCGGCCAGACGGCTCGGCTTATTAAGGCGCTGTGTGTCTTCCAAACAGGTTGTCCGGCAAACTCTCCAATCACACCGCCCTTCCCTTCCCTTCCCTTCCCGCGCCGCCACCGCCATTGCTGTTTGCAATGCTTCGCCCCGACAAACCGTGCCACCGATTTGTCCCGAGTGCTTCTTCTTTCGCGGGGCCGCGGCCCACGCGGACTGGTTCCGAAGAGTGGCCGTCGCTGTCGCACTCTCGGCGCGCCCCGCCGGGGTGCGAGTGAGACACTGCCCCGCGGGGCGCGCGACGGCCTGCCCTTGGGCCTTGGGCCTTGGGCCCTTGGCCCCGCCCCGCTGGGACTCTCATTTGTCTCGCGACGCGTTCAGTTCCATTCCTCTGAGTGTTCCTCCCCGATCGCGAGGCGCTCCAGCCCTCGTTCTCCAGCCTCCAGCCTCCAGCCCGGCAGCCGTGTTAATGGAAGCGCCGGAGATGAAGGCGAAGGCGAGCTGCCAAACTTTGCCGGACTGTGTCGGACGGGGCGCCGGCTGCTGCACCGCCTCGAGGCCAAGTGAAACGAAGCGAAACCAAGTGAAATCCCATCCAGGTGCGCCAATCGGACAACTCGCGCTGCTGTCGGCAAGGCGGCCGATGCCCGCTGATGCCCGGCAGCGGGCTAATGGCCCGACGGGGTGCTTCACCGGGCTCCGCCAGGCTTCGCGGAGGCCCCAGGCTGCCGCCTTGCCGCCGCCCCGCGACTGTAAAACGCGCCGGCTTCCGGAGTTGCTGGGAATAGCCCGGCGAGCCACCCCGGCCCGGCCCGGCCCGGCCCGGCTCAGGAGCCGTGAGCGTGAGCCTAGCGGCCCTGCTGGTGTCGGAGTGGTCACACAGTGTAACGCGGTGTACGCCCGGGTCGTTTGAGGCGGTTTAATTTCCGCGCGCATCGCCTCAGTGGGGGGGGGGCCTCTGGTTGAGCCGGAGAAGAGTCTCTGTTCCGACCTCCCGCCGCGTGAAAGCGCAGACTGATTCCGAGAGTCTCGCTCTGTCTCTCGCGCACCTTACGGACGCCCCATGAGTGCGAGAGAGACAGAGCGACAAAAACGGCTCTCGGCTGTCGAGTGCCGGGAGTGCGGGAGACAGCAGGCAGAACGCTCCACGCGGCCCGAAGGGTCGGTAGAACCGCGGCACCGCGACGCGCAGGACATGCATTAGACAGGAGCAGGCTGAGCGATGGGTCGTGTCGCGGCGGCACCACCGCGCCACGCGCCGCGCGCCTCCGTCGAAGCCAGAAGGCAGGACTCGTTCCCACACCTCCCACCGCCATCAGGAGTCTTAAATGTCTGAAAAACGTGGTTTCGGCGGACTAGGCACTGCGTCCGATCCGGCAAGGCAGCAAATTATACTCCCTAAACGGGTGGGCGGTGGTCTTTGGACCTTCCTTCAGCATGCCTTTGTTGAAGTACGATTCCTCGCCATTCAATTTTCAGAGTGGGTGCAATCTAGCCGCAAAGTTGATCAAAACGCCATAAAATGTCTAAACATCGTGTGCTTATCAAGACCACTCAGTCCTTCGCGACGCGAGGTTGACGGAGACACCGCAGCCGCGTGCGCTCGCGCCGGCTCAGCATGCCTCCGAAAGGTTAAACGTATTCAGTGCCAGGCCGTGCCGATTGATCGTCCATTTACCGCACTTTACTGCCGCGCCACTGCCGCGCCACTGCTGCACCGAGCGAGTCGTCGTGTCGGCGCTCTGTCTCTCTCGCACCCCGACGGGACGCCCCTCGAGTGCGACAGAGACAGAGCGCGGTGCTCCTGGAGGGCGCTGGCTGCGCGCTGGTTCAAGTTGTTGCGCCCCCGAGGCCGAGGGGCCGTGGGCCGTGGGGCCTTGGGCGAGGCTAGGGCTACCGTTAATTGCAGCCTACGCTGTAAAACGGGCCTCCACGCCGCCATCCGGTTGATGGACAATCACTGCGTTACGGCCGGCCCGGCGCGGCCCGTGTGAGGCCACGCCACGCCCGAAACCTGGCGGATTTATAATTTCCCAAAAAGTGAACGCCTTGCGTCAGCCACAGTGTGGTGTCGTTTTGCCCGGCGTCTGTGAGACGCGCCGCACCACGCCGCGCGTCTGCAGAGGCATGCCCCGCGACTTTGCCACTTTTCCTCTTTTCCCGGCGCCTTCATTTGTCTTGTTATTCCTGGAGGCCGTTGACGTCGGCGTCGGCGGTGGAGGCACGGCAGCCCTCTGCATACTGACAACGTGCTCACCACCGTGCGACAGTGACGTAGTGGAACGCAGTGGACCCGGTGCCTGCG
Organism: Thrips palmi; assembly: GCF_012932325.1. Lineage (NCBI taxonomy): Eukaryota > Metazoa > Arthropoda > Insecta > Thysanoptera > Thripidae > Thrips > Thrips palmi. The sequence goes on along the minus strand of NW_023144620.1, from coordinate 4,299,238 downwards.
CGGGGCACGCAGCGGCGCGGACGCGCCAGATAGGACAGTGTCTGCTTTTCTTTGCAGTTTTATTTTTTTGGAAAGCAATTATTTTGGAAACAAGGCACCGATCGAACTTCACACTCACACTATGAGACCAGCACATTTTGCATGTAGCATCCCAAGCTTTAAGGCATACTTTAATTTTTAAAAAAGTTTTTTTTTTTTTTTTTTTGCTTTTTGAGGAATGGTTTTTAGACGTTTGCCGACGCGGCTGAGTGGCGCGGCCCCTTCCTGCTTCGCTTGCTCCTCGTCTCGCCCCCTCCGCATGTAAAACGCGTGTATCTGCCCGCCGACTCGTCTCGACTTGACGCCAATCTATTTCGGAGGCGTCGCGCCGTGCTTGCCGAGCGAGTCCGAAGAGTCTCTCCGTCGCTCTGTCTCTCTCGCACCCCCGCGAAACGCCCCGCGAGTGCGACGGAGACGACGCGTCGAAACGACTCCGGCCTCGCCGTGCCCCGAACGGCACCGCCCGCCGGGCGAGCCGCCGGGCGAGCCGCCGGGCACTCGCAGACTCGGGGCTCATGTCGAGTTGCCCCTTTCCAGATGAGAAGGGTTCGATGCAATGCCCAGGCAACGCCAAAAGAGAGGAAAAGGGACGGTTATCCTCTCTCTTTCTGCCGCCCCAGACAAAGGGAGTGCAACGACAACAACAGAGAGACCCACACAAAACACACGCGCTGTTTGTTTTTCTGTCTCTCTCTCTAATTGTACCTTTCCCAACTGCTGATCACGCTGGGGAAGGAAACGGTCGCGTACACTGCAGCCTCTTTTTCGCCCGCTGGCTTTGCGGCGTGCGCGCCCTCTGTGCGTCGTCCGGCAGAATTCCTAAAAGCCGGCCCGGCCGAATTGAATGGAATTGGATTAGCGCGCCAAAAATCGGAGGATGTTGCGCCGTCCGTGCGCCGCCCCAGGGAGAAAGAGAGAGGGAGAGAGCCGCGAGATGCGAGCTGGATGGCTTGATTGATTGCGAGGTAAGCAGGTCGGGCGGCGAGGCGCGGCGAGGCGCGGCGGCGCCGAGGCATGCCGGTGTTATTTCGCCTCTCCGGGGACGAGGCGGTGCTGGGCCGAGCGGCACCGACGGCCTGGCCATGACTGTGACACCGACGCACAGTGGACCAGAACACCGGTGGAGGCGGTCGAAAATCACGGACGCGCTTTGAGCTCCAGAGTCGCTAAATGGAACTCGAAACGAACATGTGACCCCACCAATGGATTGCTCTCCGAACGAGGGATCCATTGGTGGGGTCACACGCTCGGTTCGAGTCCTGTTTAGCGACTCTGGAGCTCAAAACGCGGCTTGAGTTTTGTCCGCCTCCGCCGGTCTTCTGGCCCACTGTGCGACACTGTGAATCTCCCACGTGCCGTGTTGCCGCTGCACCCGGCGTCCGGGCCGGCAGGCCCTTACTCAGGTTTCATTTCCTATCAAGCATCAAAGAAAAAGTAGTCCTGGCGGAACAGTCCCGTGTGTGACCGTTACCGGCGCTAGTCAGAACTTCTTTGTTTTGTTGTTGTTTTTTTGTGGCGGTCTAAGTGGGGAGGTGTGTCTCGGCGGCGGCAGGACACGCCGCGCGATTGGGCAACGGCAGCGGCAGGTTATCGATAGCCATCTCGCTGCCGCTCGCCATCGAGATCTCGAATCGTCGACTCGTCGGCGCGAGGTGATGTCACCGCACCGGAACCAACCGGAACCCGGACCGGCCGGCCGGCCGCAGTCTCGTCTTTATTTATTTACTCCTTTGCCGGCCGGGCGGTCCTGGCCGTCCCGGCGGTCCTTGTCGGATTAGGATTATCACTCGGGCTGCCGGGCGATTAGGCGATTAGGTGCCATTTCTATACGCCATAAATCCGGGGCTAATCGGCGCAGCACCGCGACGTGAATTGGCCGCGCGGAACGGACGCGCCGCGTCTCAACAACCTGTCTCTCTCTGTCGCGTTGTGTTGTGGCACCGCGTGGCACTGTGCGGCCATCCTTCTCCCTCTAATCGGGTCTTTGATTTGGCCGCGTGCACGGCGCGCGGCGGCGCGGGGGAGGCGTGTTGACTCTGGCAAGATTACTGCGGCCGTGATGTGTGTGTGTGTGTGTGTGTGTGTGTGTCGCGTGCTCGTGTGTGTGTTTAACTCTTCATCGCTGCATCCCGAACGCCCTGAGTCCCTCGGGGCACGGCACGCCAGGTTGTAAGTGTGTGTGGGCGTGTGTGTGTGTATGTGTGTGTGCGCGCGCCCGCGCCGGTCAATGTGGGCGTGTGAGTGGAGAGAGAGAGACACACAGAGATTGCATCGGCAGTGATCGGCGCGCTGCAGCGCGGACAAGGCCCCTCCCCCTCCATTCCCCCCACGCAATCAATTGGGGTGCAGGAATAACCTGACAACATTTAATTACCAAGTCGATCCCTCGCCGGTCCTGGCTGCGTGCGCCTGTCGGACCGCCGAACCGTCCTTCCGGCGGTGCAGTACCCTGTTAGCTCAGTCGTTGGCCGTGGCTTCCGTCTCGGAGACCGACAGTGTACGTACGTCTCGTTGGCCACGCGGGTACCGACGTGGCTCCAGGAAGTCGAATATGCGGGTTCGAATACTAGGTCATGAGCATTTTTTTTTCACTCCACAAAAATGATGGCCAACAAACGCTTCTGAAAATGCGGCGTAAAATAAATATCTAAATCGATTGCCGTGAAATTTTTAATAAAATTTTACAGTAAGTTAACTGAAATTTTGGGCGTGCGGCGCGCCACGCTGCGCTGCTGATTCCCAGTCAAATATGAAGCTACGGCGGCACCTCGTCCGAGGGCGGGGAGGCGTAATTGTTCCAGCGCGTCGTGCGTCAAAGTCCCGCGCGGTTCCCGCCGCACCCCGCCCCGCCCCGCCCCGCCCCGCCGCACCCCGCCGCACCCCGCCCCGCCCCGCCCCGCCCCGCGACGCCACCGGCACGCCTGGACGCGCATCGAACAACCAGGGCAGGTGGGGTAATGTGCGGCGTGCACTGGGACGCGGCTTGCAGTGTGCAGCCACCCTGGGGACGGCGCGGCTGCGCGCGCGCTCGGAATGCGTTCGGCAGAGTGCAGCGCAGAGAGAGACAGGGACACAGAGAGAAGAAGAGATGCAGTGGCAGCAACGGCCAGCAACGGCCAGAAGGGGGGGGGGAGTCAAAGTAACCGCCGGTAGCTTCCGGAAACGGCCGGTAGCTGCCGGTAACGGCCTGTAGCCGCCGATGACTGCCCGTACGACTCCTCAACGACCAGGCTCTGCTCTGCGGTCTCTCGGCTGCTCCGTCCAGTGGCTTGGCGCTGCGTGTGCCCGAGTTCGGCGTGATTCGTCGGATAGATTAAAAGGGCGGCTTAATCGGTCGAACGCGGACAAATAGAGTGACAGTGATAGCAAGCGAGAGAGATAGCGGGAGTGCCAATCTGAGTGAAGCAGGTGGCGGCCCGGCGGGGCTGGCCCCGCGTCCACATAGAGTTGGACGTGGAGGGGCGCGGCCTGGTTGGTCCTGGTTGGTCCTAGCGCTAAGATAATTGGCTGAGGGCCCGGGCCGCCCTTGGCCCTTGGAAGTAGTGCCGTGCTGTTGACAAAGCGTGGACTGCTAATCCCCGCCATCGGCCCGGCCAGCCCTAGGCCAGCCCTGCGCTTGTCTCTCTTTCTCCTTGCGCGTAATCCCCATCGGAGGGAGGGAGAGGGGCGACCCGCGTGGCCCTGGCCCAGCCCTTGGCGCGGCCCTTGGGGCCGCCAGCCGCTGGAGACGGTCCCGAGCCCTGCGCCTCGTCCTAAGCAAGTACGCCGGGCGGAAGCAGCGAAAGCGGCGAAAGCGCGTGGAAATTGCTGCGAGTGCAGCTGGGTCCGTGTGGCGTTGTCCGCTGCTGTGTCGTGCGCGGCCTCGGACACGCCACTCGCCGCCAGGTGTGCTTAATCAGAGAAGCCCCCAGCGCAGCCCCCAGCGCCGCCCCCAGCAGCAGGCCGCCACACGGCAATCAGTTTCTGTGTCCGCAAAGACGGATCGGCTCGGTACCGGTTCGGCCCCGCTTCGCGCCGCTCCGGGTCGTTTACAGTGGCGTCGCGGGTGGGAGCGTCCCACCACTGGAAGTCTGGAGGGCAGTCGAGTGGCTGTGGGCATGTTTGAGAGGAGCGGCGCGCAGGCAGGTCGCCTTTCCTGGCCTTTATGGCCCTCATCGGGCCTCGTGGTCCAGAATGGCCGAAATCAGGACTAGTCGTGCGGCTCCACAGCGAGCGAACCCCGAGTCTCGTTGTTTTCGTTTATTATTTTTATTTTGCTTTGTTTTCTTATTTGTTTTGTTTTATGTTTTTGTTTTGTTCTTTTACTTTTTGTTGTGTTTTATTTTATGATTTTTGTTTTATTTTGCTTCTTTTTTTTTGTTTTTTGTTTTCGGTTCTCTTTCCAGAGGAGGAATTTTTGGGCGTGGAGCTGGGCGGCTCGGGGCGCTTGCCGCGGGACCTAGATCGGAAAGCGAATGGGAATGGCTCGGACGTGGGTGGCGACGGTGGCGGCGGGAGCGGCGACGGCCCCACGGACAAGTACTCCGGTAAGTCGACGGCCTGGTGACTAACAGCGATGGCGGGACTAACAACGCGTTCTTTCGGACTCGGCGCTGCTGTCCCCTCTGTGCCTCCGACAGACTTGTTGCGGCACTTGTTGTCGCAACACGAGACTTCCCCGGACTTCCCTCCGCCGGGCTCGGCCGGGCCGAACTCTGGGAACTTTGTCATCGCGCGCCGCTGCGCCACTGAAAGTCGATTCCGTCGGACCGGCAGCCAGCGGCGTCCTGGCAGTGCCGTGGCAGCGCCACCGGACAAAACAGGGGCAAGTTGCCGGCATGGCGATGGGCCCTCCTTTGATGTCTGTGTGATAGGCTCCCCCTCCCCGAAGGACACGCACACACACACACACCTTTTCTCCACCGCCATAGAGAACAACGGCGCAGTGAGTCTCTGCTCCTCCCGCAGCTAGCATTCATACACTATTAACAAACCTGGAACAAACAACAACTTAAATTAGTTGACAAAGCAAAAGATTTTCCTTTGTCAAAATTTATATAATTTCGGTTTCTCAAACAAATATTGGTTTTTAGCTTACTTTTTGGAATCCCCAAACCACCACCCCCTTGTTGTTGTTGTTGTTATTGTTGTTGTTGTTTTTTGTTGTTTTTTTTTGCTGCGTGGAGACATGCACGGCTCCGCGAAATAAGCGGTAACAAAGCGAGCGTGGCTGCGCGGCGCTTCCTCTGATCTCCGAGATTGAAATGGACACCACAGTGCCCTGCCCGGCCCTGCCCGGCCCTGCCCATGGGGCTGTGGCGGCAAGGAGAAAGCTCGTGGAAGGCGCCGCGACAATCCAATCGGCATGACACTCCCGAATTCAACTCGCCGCGGAAAGGCAAACAAAAGCTCTCTTTCTCTGCCTCTCTCTCTCTGGCCCGAGTGTTGTTCTTCCCGGGGGTAAATGTTGACCCGGGTCACAGCAGGCCTCCGCTCCCCCGACCCACCGCGCCGCGCCGGGGACGCCGATAGGCCCACTGCGCGAAATCACGCACCGCGGCCGGTTGCAGAACGAGAAGTGGATGTACTGCAACCGTGGCCTAGGTCGTTAAGTCGTTGACGCACAACCTCAAAAACCGGCGTTCGACTCCTCGCCCTAATCTTTTTTTCGCTCTCCTGGTTTGGTTTAAACTTTGCCACCGATGTGCGCCCATAGTACTCCTGGGCAGAAAAGGACGCGCGACGGGAGGAAACGGTGGGAGAGAGGGGGAAGGGGGGAGAGCGGAGCAGTGATTCGAGTCCCTTGAAGGGTGGTGTCGCGGTGTCGTGTGCCTTTGAGGCACCGCCAGTGGCGCCGCCTTCACCGCACTCAGGCCTCCTGACTATTCGCCCCTCACCAAGCCGCGACCCCTTGTTCCTGTCTTTCTCTTAAAATTTCGCAACCGTTTTTTGCGCCGCGCCCGCCCTTTTGTGCGTGAGAGAGCACTGTGCGCGTTTGCGCGCGCTCGTGTGTGTGTGTGTGTGTGTGTGTCCCTTGTCGGTGACTTTTTCGCGTGCCTCCATTTCGTCGCCGCGCTCCACCTCGCTAAGACGCGCCGCCCGTTCTTCACCCAACCTTTTGCATTTTTCCCTCTTTGCCCCCCCACCCTCCATTTTTTTTTCGGCCCGCCTTGCCTCTTTCTTCCGAGTCATCAACCCCGTCCGCCTGCCTTGCCTGCCTGCCTGCCTTGCCGTGGACCAATCATGGCGGCCAACGCACGTGTGTCGTTTGTACGTCGTTTGCGCGGACGGGACGTCTCTCTGGATTTCGGCCCCGAAGAAAGAAAGGGAGAAGGAATGCGGGCCGCCGGGCAGCCCGAGCAGCCGGCCAGATCGTAGTGTAGCGGAGCGTATTGGCTGGCCGCCCGGCAGGCAGCCTGGCAGCCTGGCAGTCCACTGGGCAAATTAGTCCCGGGCCGGTCGCTCGCCACCCTCCTTGGCCTCCAGATGCACGGAACGGCGCCTCTGGGCGCCTCTGGGCGCCGCGACACTGGTGACGGACAGCGGCAGGGCGTGGACCGCCTGGACGGATGGCTTCCCCGGCACGCCACGCTCGTGGTCACGCTCGTGGTACTCATGGTCACGCTCGCGCCCCGTTTCAGACGGCCGCCCCACGCTCTTGGCCAGTCCGCGCACGTCGCGCTGTTTGCCGCTGCAACCTAATTACCAGCCCAGCCGGTCGGCGCGGCCGCCGTGGCGGTCCAGCAGGCTCATTCGGAGGGCCGCTCTGTCTCTCTCGCACTCTAGGGGCGTCCCGTTCAGGCGCGAGAGAGACAGAGCGACGAAAACGACGCGGCGTGCTGCGCGGCGTAGCGCCTGCGGAGCGGAGGGTAGGCAGCCCGGCGCGCAGCCCCGCCGTCGGGCGGCATGGCGTCACGGCGCTCGCCGCGCCTCGGTGGCAACGCGCACCGCCTTCGTCCTGTCCTGCCCCATTAGTCACGGCCAAGGCCGCCGAGTGCCTCACTGTCGTCGCGTCGCCGAAGAAGAGCGGCCGGGCCGTTGCAATAAATTCGCAGGCAATTAGGCGATCCGAACTTTGTCTTCGGGACGCTGGTCGCGTTCTGAGGACCGCCAGGTAGTCATCGTCCATCCGGCGACCTCGACGGCGCCGCGGCCAGGCGAAGGCCAGGCAAAGGCCACTCGGAGTGGCGCGCAGACTTGAATTCATTCAACTTGCTTCGCAGGTCCGCGCGGCGCGTTTAAATTTTTCATGGCGGCGCTGGCGGTGCGGTCCGGGGCGCCAAGTGCACCGGCGCCACTCCCTGCCGGCCGCCCTCGGGCCGCCCTCTTGGCCGCCGGGGCACGTAGCTCGCCAACGACTCCCCGGGAACAACTTTTCATCAGGCTTCATCACGCGCACTGACTGACTGCGAGAGCAGCGGGGCTGCCTTGTGCTTTGGCTCGGCGCTGCCCCGCGTCGCGCAGGCAGGCACTACCCCGCGCGCGAGGGGCCTCGCCGGCGCGCCGCGTGGCCGTGGGGGTGGCGGAACGAGCATGTGCCCTGCGGTTGTCGCCGCGATACCCCGCGCGTGTGGAGACTGCGGCGTTTGCAGCGGGCAGTGGTGGCACACTAGAAGGCGAAAATTCCCTCGACTCGCCCCTTGTGTTCAAAAGGGTGCCTTCCTCGGCCGGGCTATATCTGGGCTTCACTTTCGAGAAGTTGCCTCGTAGGTGGGCTGAGGTTGGCAACCCTCTCTGGTGTGGTGGCAACCCTGGCTGCGGAAATCACGGAAACGCGACATGCCGCCCTAAACTAACACCCACTTCGGCTGCTTGCAGACTGGGGCAACGACATCCTGTCCGCCATCGAGATCCCCTTCGTGGACACCAAGACGCAGTACTTCGACTACGCGCCCGACGGCTTCCCGGCCTTCGGGCTGCTGCCGGGCTCGGACGTCAAGAAGCCCTTCCGGGTGCACATGCCGGAGCGGCTCTACCCGGAGTTCTCCATCACGGCCAAGATCCGGCACACGAGCCGCGAGGGTGGCTTCCTCTTCGCCGTGGTCAACCCCCTGGACACCGTGGTGCAGCTCGGCGTGCAGCTGGCGCCCGCCAGCGCGGAGGTGCGGCGCGCACAGTATTCTCGTCGCTCTGCCCCTCCCGTACCTGCACGACGCGAGTGCGAGAGAGACAGAGCGACGAAAACGACGCTCGGAATCAGTCGGCACGGTGATTGTCTGCAATGTTTTCCGGCCGCAGGCGCCCAACCACACCAACGTGACGCTGCTGTACACGGACGTGTCCATTCACCACTCGTCGCAGACCATCGCCTCCTTCGTGGTGCCCTCCTTCGTGGGGCGCTGGGGCCGCCTCGCGCTCGCCGTCACCGAGTCCTCCGTCACGCTGTACTACAACTGCGAGGCCGTGGACACCGTCAACGTGGAGCGCGTCCCCAGGGAGCTGGTGTTCGACTCGGCCTCCACACTGTACGTCGGCCAGGCCGGCCCCATCATCAAGGGCTTCTACAACGTGAGTACCGCGCCGCTATTCTCGAACGCCACTTGTCGTGTAATGAATCCGTGGCGTGTGTGTGTGCGTGTGTGTGCCGATTCGACTTTACGACCGTCGTCCCCTCCGACTGTCCGACCCTGACCAGAGGCGACACTTGATCGGACTGACCCTTGACCCGCGGGCCGCAAGGTCCACGACGTCCACGACGTCCGCGACGCACATTAGGTGCCTGAGGTGTCGTTAAGACCACGGCGGCCCACGGTGCCGCTGCCCTGCGGCCACCACCGGACTCTTTCGCAGAGAATAACGAGCTAGTGTAATTAAGGCTCGGCCTGGACTGTCACAGGCCGCAGGCCTTACCGCAGGCCGCGCAGGGACGGCGTGTATCTGATTTCAAAGCCCCCCCCCCTCTTCACTCCGCCTCGACCTGGCCGAGTTATTCAGCAACTCGCACCATTTGCATCATTTGCATGGCCTGCGTCCAGCGTCCTGCGTTCGCCCTGACCTACCTATTGTCGAGCCGGGTAGGGTGCGCGCTGCGGCCGCGGTCGCGGCGCCTGCAGGTAGGTGCACCTGTCCCTGTCGGGCCTGCCACGGCTCGCTGCCAGTGAGTGGTATTGGTCGTGTCGGTAGCGCGATTGTTTTCGAATTGGAAGTTCGGAGGTTCAACCCCTGTCAAAAGCAATTTTTTTTAAAAAAGTTTTTGTTGTTTTTGAGATATTTGTGTAGGGTCAGGCAGACAGCGATGACCGCAGAGTTAGGGTGTCGCGGACGCGTCCTGCTCCTCGCCGCGCGCCCCACTGCCTGTCACTCCGACACGCGTGCCGCTATCGCCGGGCCGGCGGGCCGCGCCTACCCGCCCGTCCCGACCTAGATTGGAGCGAGCTGGTTGCGAACGCCGCGCCGTCTGTCTCTCACCGTCGGGGGACGCCCCGTGGGTGCGAGAGAGACGGCGCGACGCAGCGCCTCTTCGGAATCGGTCGGCAGGTAACGCTAATTAATCGCCGGCTGGATGACTGGCCGGTTCGCGGCTTTGCGGTGTAGGGGCTTTGGCCGCGTCGGTTCGGCACGGCGCCGCCAACCTGCCGCCAACGCCGTGCTCGCTCGCCGGGCCCGTCCACCAGGAGGAGGTCGACCACCTCCCGGGGGTGTTTCTCGTAAACACGGCGTCTTACTGGTGACACGACGCAAACGCCGTCGTCAAATTGAGTCCGCAGCTGCCTTATGCTAAACTTGTTGTTGTTTTTCATGGAGCGGGGTGGGGTTTCAACGTTTCAACCCCTCCTCCTCCCCCCTCGCCTCGGCCAGTGGCGGGCCGGCCGGCTCTGGTGGCAAATGGGAGGGGTGTTATTTTCGGTGTAATGTCACGACCGCCAACACTGACGTGCGGCGTGCCCGTAGTGTGTGTGTGAGAAAGAGTGAGAGAGAGAGAGAGAGAGAGAGAGAGAGAAAGAGAGAGAGCCTCAAGCTGAGCAGCAGCAGGGTGCTCAGTGTGAACGCACTCCCATTACCCGTAATAAAGGGTCATTAACTAATTACGCGCTGCAGCCTATCGCCTCTGTACTTTCTCCCACCGCGTTACATTACGGCGCCACTACACTAGTCAGCCCTCCGCTGAAAAAAAAAGAACGTCAACGAAAACCAACGAAAAAGCGCGCTGCACGGCGGCGGCGGCGGGACAGCCTCGCCGGACTCTGACATTGGCCAAAATATTGGGCTCTCGCTTTCCGGCGAGATGACGTCCGCAGCGTGACGTGTTGCGGGGGAAGGGGGAAACGGGGCAACCCCCCACGCCCCCCACCACCAACGCCGTCCTCGCGAAATGATGTGCAAAGCCATAGCGCACCGCTGCCGCTGTTTGCTGAGTGTGGGCGTTCGCCACGGTATCTCGTCTGTGTGTGTGTGTGTGTGTGTGGATTGCGCACCAACACACACACAGAGCGGCGTGTCCGCGCGCCACTGCACACACCGCCATTGACTGCGCTACGGTGGCGCGCGGTGCTGCGCTGGTGCGTCGCGGTGGTCACTGCGTCAGCCCGGCCGGCCCGGCCTGTCGCTAGCGCTGCGCTGGCCGTGCTCGCTGCGCCAGTGGAGTGGAATTGTGGAATGTTTGCCATCGGAATGAGATCCAAGCACCTTCAATCAATCGGCCGGGCCGCCCGGCCCTCCGCCCCAGTGCCAGGCCGGGCAGGCAGGCCGTGGTTTCAATGGCGGCCGAATTTATCGGCGAGGGCCCTTGCAAGAGAGGCGGCGGCTCGAGGGCCTCGTTGGTGTGGCCGGCAGACAAACGGGGACGCCACGCGGTGGCCGCGCAGCCCCGCGGCCGTGCATCGCAGCACGGATTTGCCCGTGGTTGGCCGCCCCGCCCCGCCCCGCCCCGCCCCGCCCCGCCCCGCCCCGCCCTCGTTGTGTTCGAGTAGTGTGGTATCATGTCCGCATGATTGTTTGGCCAGAGAGGGGAAGAGAGAGACAGCGAGGCTCGCCCGACCCTTGTCCGCCCGGGAGGTAGGCAGCCAGTCCGACCGCCGCGCCGAGCGTGCGGCCGAGGCCGCGGACGGCGGGCGCCTGCCGCCGGGCGGCGCTCTGCGGCGCTCTGCGGCGGCCAGCACCGAGTCGCCGTCCCTCTCGCTCGACTCGACTGGCGTTTACGTCGACCAAGTTCGGACTTTCCCACTTGCCGGCGGCGAAGTACCTGAACAACATGACGGATACTTTTTCTGAGAAACAGTCGAACCGGAAACGAAATAAACGATGCGGGTAAACAACTGGGCTGTGGTTTCGGCCCGGTCGGGCTCGGCCTCCGTGGTCGGTCAGGTTCTAGGAACAATTGTTCCCTTTGACGCAAGCGTGCCTGTGCTCGCCGTGCCATCCACGGGGGAGAGAGGCTGGCACTGATGTGGCGACGGCAGGGGGGACTGCACCGGTGGGCTGCACTCACGCCGACAAAAGCGACTCGCAGAAAACGGACGGAAAGGACAGCAACGCACCAACGCCCGCTCCTTTGGCCGATTTGCCTCCCTGCCTCCACCCCACCCCCACCCTTTTTTCTCTAATTACCGAACAGTGAGCGTCAGTCTGGTCCGTGCCGTCCCTGGCGTCCCTGGCCAGGCCGCCCCGCCCGAGCGCCCACACTGGTGTGTGCGTGTGCGAGCGCGTAGGTGTGGGCCTTAGTGAAGGACCCTGCTTGCGGAGCTAATGCCCCCTGCTGTGCGCCGCTGTGCTGGGGCAGCGTGACCCAGGCACGGCGTGGCGCGCCGAGGGACGCGCGGACTGTCCAGTGGAAAAGGCGTGAGCATGAATCGGAGAAGAAGTTGTGGCGTTAGTTCCGGTCCGAGCGGTGCGCGGTGGAACCGGTGGAGCCCGGTGCAGCCGGAGAAGTGTTAGCCCAGTGTGCCACGCAAACCCTCCCCCCTTTCCAGTACCAGCAGCTTGCGTGCGCAAAGTTTGGCTAAATCCCCGGCCGTGTTTTAATTCTGCCCGGCCGTCCGCTCGCCCACCGGCTCCGGCCCGCTCTCTGCAACATCCCAGCCCACCGGGCTGTAGCCAACTGGCAGGCTGAGCCCCGTGGTCGAGTGGGTACAGCGGCCGGCCCACGACGTGGAGGTCGCGGGTTCGAATCTCGCACCCCATTTTTGAAGCGTGGCGCCTTAATGACTCAATCTCTCCGAGATAGCGGGGAATGCGCGGGAAAGCTATTACGGCGTATCGGCCGGGCCGTGCCGAGCCGCGCCCAGCCGCACACGCGCTGCGCACTCAAAGAAGTTATCAGGAAGGCTCATGTCGGCATGTAGACAAACTCGAGGCCATTTCCGGGCCCAGGTTCCCCTTGGATTAACATAGGCACCACGTCCCGACGGCCGGGCGGGGCGGGGCGTGGCGGGGTGCGGCGGGGTGGGGCGGGGCGGGGCACCCCGTTAATGGAACACCCCAAACAGCGCGGGGTTACTTATCGTGCGGAAATTAACTGCGATAAAATAAAAGCTCGTGAATGGAATTAATGACTCCACCTCTAAGTAGAGTAGCTGCTCGCTACGAATACCGCGCGATTCTCCCGGGACATTTTGGCCCCACTGCTGCGCCTTCGTCCGCGCGGCCTCCCCGCCCCGCCCGGACCGTTCTGTAGGTTTCGCCGTTTCTGAGGAACGATTCTCGTCCACGTCCGCCTTTTTGCGCGCGGAATGACGAAGGAAAGGTGGAAGAATGTGCAATTTCACGAAACTTGTGGGGCCGCCTTCACTTTTCTCGCGAGTCCAAAGTAATGACCAGCGTGGCCGGTGCTGCTGGGCGCAGGGAGGTCAGTGGCCGCCGTGGCCGCCGGGGCACTCAATGGGGCTCTTGGAGGCGGACGGGGCGCCCGGACGGGACGCCCGGCCCGGCCCAGCCCTGTCGGCGGACGCGTGGCGGACGCGTGGACGACACGGGCGCACTGGCCGGGAAGTAATGAACCCTGCGTTTTCCGATGTTGTGCGCTCCCCCTTCCTCCCCCGGGACCAACCGCCCGGCCGCACCCCGCTTTCCCGCTTTCCACGGCCTACAGTGCTGCAGACGGCTACACCGACTCCACTAGTCTCATCATGCAGACGCAGGCAACGCAGGATGCAGCGGGGCGTGCCGACGCGCACAGTGGCGCAGACGGCGCAGGCGTCCGCCAAGGCGAGGTGCCTCTCGCCTTGCGCCCTGCCGGCCCTGCCACATGACCGCCCCCATCCAACAGGCGCGTGGCCCTGCCCGGCCCCCACCACCCCTCCGGGCTCGCCCACCCCCACCCCTCCCCCTCCAGCGCGCCGGGCGGGCCGCAGCGAATCCCAGCTTGTCTGCGGCCAATTGTCGTGGCGTTCGGACCGCGTCGTGCCGCTCCGTGACGCGACGCAACGCGAACCGCTCCCCGTGACGAGCCGCATCGCGTCGCCGTGTCGAGCCGCGCCGTGCCGTGCCGTGTCGAGCCGCGCCGTGCCGCGCCGTGCCAGCGAGTCCCGCGGGAGCAGTGCGATTCGGATTGTTGCTTGGCCGCCCGGCCGTAGGCCCGTAGGTCAGGCCCGCGGAGCGCGCAGCCCCGTAACGAGTCAGTGCTGCCAACCTTGATGGACGGCCCCGGATAGCCCGGTGCTGCAGTGCTGCCAACCACGCGTTTGTGTTTCTCGTCGTCGACCGCGCACCGCACCGCTCGAACGGCTGTTAGCCTCGCCGACCACGCGGGAGTTGGTTTGAGCCGTCTGCTTCCGTGACCGCTTTTGGCGGGAGTCTTTCTTTTTCCCTGTCGACGGGTTGCCTGTGTGTGGCGGGAGCTTCCAATGCATTGCTGTCATTTCCCCGCCCTGGCCCTGACAGACCTGACCCTCTATCCCCCGCACGGTGCATGCCGAAGCGAGGTCTGGCGGTGTGGCCTCTGAACCGGAATCAATCTCAATTAAAGACGGGCCTGTCCGCGCGGCCAAGATCTCCGCGTACCGTAAACTGGGGCTACTTTGACCCACCGGGGTAACTTTGGCCCATGGGCTAGAAATTCGTTTTAAGTGCTTCTTATTCCATTGGTAACATTTTTAGCCGCTGGGCCAAAGTTACCCCAGTGGGCAAAGTAGCCCCGGTTTACGGTAGCCTCGCGGCATCACTTCGCCGTCCGCCTGCCGACGCCGTGCCTCCGCCTCCGCCTCATCCAGAATGCAGGATGCATCCGGCCGCCCGCTCCTTTCAGCGCGGCGTGCGAATCTGAATGTGAATCTGAACGTGGATCTGAATCGGGGTCCCTGTCTGCGGCCAGGCCGCTCGGCCGCGACAAGGCTTTCCCATCCGGCCCGAGGCGAGGCGAGGCGAGGCGAGGCGCGAGTGTCGGTTGGGACGCGCGGCACCTGTAGACTGGTTCCGCGGCCGTCGGTTTATCTCCCTCGCACCGGTGTGGAGCGCCCCGTGAGTGCGAGAGAGAGGGATCTCTCAATTCGGAATCAGTCTGCAGGACGACGGCGAGGGCGTCGAGCGAGATTTCCCGGTGCCGACGCCGTGGCATCTGCCACCTGCTTGCCGCCACAGTGCCGCCTGTGCCACCTGTGACGCGCGCGGCAGTGGCCCGCTGGGGCGAGTGCCTGCAGATGAGTCGTCCGCCCACTGTAAAACGGCCTTGGCTGCTGCTGCCCCACTGCAGGCCGTGCAGCCCTCTGCGCCTGATTGCCCAGGCACCCTTTATTCCGATTCATTCGCCTAATTGCGAGCGTGGCGAAGCGTGGCCGAGGGCCGAGCGGAGTGGTCGCGGTCGGAATAATGCACACAGGAAGTGACGTCATATCTGCACGGTGCCGCGTGTCCAACCCTCGACCTCCTGGGCTCGTGTGTGTGTATGAGTGTGTACGAGGGTACTGGGGCGCCATTTATTTAATGCTCCGTATCTCGAAGCGCGCGGGGCTCGGTGCGCGGGGCCCCGTCCCGGAGGACACGCGCTGCTACCCGCCGACCCTACCGACACACGGGTACCGGCGTACCCCAACGACGGGCACCCCTTGGGCATGGCGCCGGGCGGCACGCCGTCCACGGGGACCCGGGCGGGGTCCATTAAACGCTCATTAAAAATAGGTGGGATTGTACATGGGTGGGGGGCGGGGGCGGGGCGCTGGCAGGTCGCTGGGGCGGCGGGGGCGGCGGGGGCGGCGGGGGCAGCCCCCCGGGGAGACGCCGTTGCTCGCATTCGCAAGGGCGAGTCAAGCCAGTCTTACGGCGGTCATGTTTCGGGATCTCGTTACACGGAGCCCCGCCCCGGCCGCCCCGGCCACACCGACCGCACCGGCCCCCAGCTAATTCGCCCGGCACGTGCTGGGCGCTCTCGTCGCTCTGCCTCTCTCGCACTCTCGGCGTGGCCCGCGTGCGGCGCGTGTTTGCGCGAGAGAGACCGACGCGAGCGCGCATCGCTTTGAAAAATGAAAAGTAGGTCGAGCGGGCGGTGAGGGGTGGAGAGGGTGCAGGGGTGAGAGATGAAATGCACCCATTGCAGTGTCGGCGCGGCGGCCGGCGAAATATAGTTACAGCCCCGCAGTGCTGCCATGCCGGCCCGCCAGGCCCGCCTCGCCGTGTTCCAGCGCGGTGTGTTGAGGCCGTCCGTTTCCCGTTTTCCGCCTCCACTTTCCCTCTCGCGAGTAGTTGCGTGATGTACGTCGCGGTGCTCCCCCCGCCTGCCCCCGCCTGCCCCCCGCCGCCAAGACGGTCCCGGACTCGGTCCCGGACTCGGGCAACTCGGAACTCATCCGGGTGGCTGCTCCCTCATTACTGCCCGATGGTGGCTCATTTGTCTCCGCACTTGTCCGCGCTGCCGTAGTCACCCCCCACCCCCCCCTCCAACTTTCAACAACGTTAACCCCTTACCGCCAATCGCCCCCCGCCCCTTTTCCTCTTTCCACCCTCGTGCCGTTGTTTGCCGTGGCCGCGACGTGTCCGGCCGCCGTTCCTGTTGGTATTGCCCCCGCCCCGCCCCGCCCACCTCGGCTCGTCAAACAAACTTGGCGGCGGCTTCACCGTACTCCCCCGAGGCCGTCGCCGCGCAAACCGAAGGAAGCGCGGCGAGCCGGCGCGGCTGGCTGTCAATAATAAGCAGATCGGACGGCCGAAGAGGCGGGGCGGGGCGGGGCGGGGCGGGGCGGGGCCGGGCGGGGCGGGGCGCCGAATGCGAGGCGGAGATAGGAGAGCGCCGCGAAGGGTAGGTGAGGCGGCCCAGGCGTTCCCCACTGCCGCCGCTCTGGATGTGGGTCGGCGTGCGACTCGAGGGTCTACACGGCGTGGCCCCAAGCGCGACGCAAGAAACAAGCACTTCGCTCGGAACCAGACCCTTTTTCGCTGGCGTCGGAATGGCCGTGGGTACGAGTGCTGCAACGCGGCCTACACCGCGGCGGGGGTGCTGCGTGCCGCGGTGCCGCTGAGCCGCGCCCCGGGGCCGCCAGGAGGCCACGGCGGCGAGGGGGCGGGGCGGGGCGGACACGTCGCTCTTCTTGTTGATGGCGGACTGCTACTTGACTGCTGCTTCTGGCGCGCCGTGCCGCGCCGTGCCGCGCCGTGCCCGTCCGCCCCGCCGAGTCAAGACTTTTGCCGGGCGTACAGCGCGCAGCGCGCAGCGTACAGCAAAGGCAACTTATACGACTCATGACCGAGGCGCGCGGCTTGTGCCCCTTGCATGTTTCCTCTCGTGTTAGAGTTTATCTTGGTTTTATGAGCGCGCCGGAAGAGAAGGCTGCCGTGGCTGGGGGCGGGGCGGGGCGGGGCGGGGCGGGTGTCGGGTAGCGAGTGGCTTGGGGGTAGGGGGTGGAGCGGTACAGGTGGTGCAATCTAAACACGACTGCGGGACATCTCAAGGCTAAGGAGGGCGCGGTGGCGCGGCAACGCAAGCGGGGCGGCGAAGCGCTTTCCGAAACTCGCGCGAAGCCAGCGAAGCCAGCCACTCGCTTTTTCTGCTACTTGTTGCAAAGGCATGAATGAGGGCGCACCGAACGCATGCCAAGTTAGTTCGAGTAGGGTTGACCTCGGCCACCTCGCCGCCTCGTCGCCGCAGCCCCGACGCGACGCGTGTGAATGCCACCGCACTGCCAAAGCCTTTCTCGGAGAGAAAAGGCCGAGTGGAGCGACTCGGCACGCGGAGCGGGACGGGACGGCGGAGACGCCGCGACGCTCCCACGCTTCGGGGAGAGAAAGAGGGCGGCCGGGGGTTGGGCTGCCTGCTAGAGGCAAAGCCAAAGGCGGCTTGCAAATCGAGGCCGCCCGCGCGCGCCCGCGTGTGTCGTGTCGTCTGTGTGTGGGTATGTGTGGGTAGCCGCAGCGGAGAACACAATTCGCTCGCGTGCCCACACCCACACGCCCGCCTCTCGATCACAGACACACACACAGACTGTCTCGCTCGCACTCACACACGCGGCCTTCCACACAAATGCGCACTTTGTCGCGCTCGCATTCGCCAGCCGCTCCACGCAGATTCACCAAGTGATTCTCACTAATGAAGCCCCGACACTGCAGCCGTTCGCGCGCTTCGCAATTTGCCATAACCTTTTCTTTGTCGTTTTCCCGTTCCCCCCCTTTTCCCCCGCCCGCTGCGCACTTGTTTCGTCGCCCGGGGAGGGGGAGGGGGAGGGGGATCGTTGGCCGCGGGAATGTGAAGTAGCCGAGCGACAGAACGGGGTAGTTCAAGTAGAAACGGATGCTCTACTCGTGTACTTTCGGCGGGCCAATCGTGAGCCTCGATTTGAACCTTCGCGCCGAAAGGCGCCTTTCTCATTGGCCGATTTTTGGCTGAGCGGGCGCGGCCATCCGGTGCAGCAGCGCCTGTCCGACGCAATGAAGGCCTCTCAATTTGCTGGCCGACCTATTTTTGTTGCTCGCCGAATGGGCATCCGATGCGCGTGTTGTGTGTTCAGCGCTCCAAATGAGTTCGTTCGCCGAATTGTTTTTGCGGCTGATTCGATGCGATGCGCGCTTTTCGGACTGGGCTGGCGCGAGCTGGCGCGTTGGTGCCCACCGCGGTGCAGCAGTTTCGACGCCCCCGGGGCCTCTAGGGGACGGTCCATTTTATTGTCGTTGCCCCGGAATGTGATGCCTGGAAGCCCCTGGAAGTAGGCAACCCGTCGACACCCTCGACCGCCACCGAAACGGAAACCGACACCACAGGCTTACCGCGGAGGACCGCGGACGATGCGGCGCGGATCGCCGTCCTCTGCGTCGTCCTGGACGGCGTCCTCGCGACGGCCGCCGTGCGGATGAGCGCCTCCCGTTGACGTGCACGTCAAGGACAGCGCCATGGCGATGGTCATCTCGACGCGCTCCAAGGCGCTGACGGCGCTGCTGCTGCTGCTCCTGGCCAGCGCCCTGGTGCTGCTGGTGGGCGGCGCGTCGGGGTGGTTCCGGCCGCCGCCGTCGCCGCCCGGCGTCTACTCCGAGTTCTACGCGCCGCGCGGACCGGTAGGCCAGCACCGCCAGCACACGCCTTGCGTGGCCTTGCGTCGCTTTGCGTAGAGACTAGGCTAGACTCCGCTCCCCGACGGCGTCATCCAGTGGCGTGGCGCCAGCTCTCGTCGGTAAGTGTGTACCCAGCGTGCAGCCTCGCAAACAGCTGGGAGGCGTTTGCGTTGCGCGCGGAAAAACAGCGAGTGTCCCGATGGCGTATCGCCCGATGGTGCCGATGGTGCCCGATGGTGCCCGATGGCTGAACACCTGCCAATCAAGGTGCGGAGCAGGGAGGGGGTTACACACACGGCCCGCGGCCGTGGTTTGTCCGTTCTCCTCGGCAGTGCTTGTTTTCCCCTTTGATGTGCGGAATATTTTTTTTTTTGACATGACGCTTGTTTTCGAGCGAATAACGCAAACACGTCCGGGAAAACAAGGTAGGGACACTGCCTGACACCACACTGTGGAAGCGAACCTAACCTAACCTAATCCTCGCAAGGCCTGCTACGGTTTGCGGTGTGAGTCTGCTTCCATTTGGGACGCTTGCTGCCCCGCGGCCCCGGCCCCTCGGGTCGACTGTCGGCAAGGTCGGGCGAGGTGGGGTCGGGGACGCTCTCGGAGGGTAGCAAACGGGTAGCAGCAACCCTTGGCCCTTGGCGTCGGTGCTCGCTCACTGTCGAGATACCGCACACCGCACCTTCGACCTGTTCTTTTAGGGGATCAACAACACTCAAATTTTCTTTCGACTCGAGGCTTCGTCCAACCGATTAACCTGATTACAAGTCACCTTTCATTCACTGAGTGACTTCCGTCCGGACGTGGCGGCTCTTAGGCCTGGGCAAAATGCGCTTGCTTCTGTCTATCGATCTATCTATCTGCCTGTCCGTCTGTCCGACTCTCGTCCACTGCATTCACCAGTCCAGTTGGGCAACGAGCCTCGTGGGACTGCCGTTAGCCTTAACGTCCCCCTTCCTTTTTTAGCCAGTGTTCTCTTTGGTTTGCGGAAAACTCTCCTGAAAAAGGGCGAAGAGAAGGGAAAAATAAAAAGTCAAACTGGCCGGAGTAGCGAGAAAGTGCCGCAGGGCCGCAGGGGCTGGCAAAGGGAACGGTGGGTGGACAGTCTGCAGCCTGTTGGATTGTGTGCCCCGAAATGCGTGAAATGCTGAGCCCCGGCCGGGCCCCCGGGCCCCAGGGATTATTGATCAAGCCTCTCAGGCCTGCGATGCTCTGGAAACAAAGTTTAGGTTCCAGGGAGTCGGCCACGCATTAATTGAGCGTTGCAGCGGCCCTCTGCCCTCACCTGTGGCAGCGTGGGTTTTGTTTTGCTTTTGGTCCTCGAAGGCCTACGTCAGGCCTGTCCCCGGGGTCACTGGGAGCCCCCCTGTAAAGCACCCTGCGATGGGCAGGGGGAGCGGGGCGAGGTAGGGTTACTCCATTACACTGAAACAAACAGCAAACGACGCTAACGTCTTTGCGAAGTCTCCGTTTTATTTTCCATAGGGCAGTGCGACACTTCCCGCCTCCCGAAAAAACGCAAGACGCATGGCCCTGTTGTTAATTGTGTAGGGCCGCTCTAGAGTTTCGGGGGAAGGGGAGGAGGATAGGGGCTTTGCGCGGCGGGACTAGTCTGGGACTAGTGGGCCGACTTGGAGAACTCGAGCGGACACTAATGTCCCCACAAACGTACATCATTTTAAAGCCAAGACGGGGAGCCCACTGCAGTCTGACCTCCATCGAGACGGTCGTTTGTAAGGACGCACTGGTGCGCCGCCGCGTCCACTCCAAACCCAAACGTTTCAGATTCGAAACCAAAACTTGAATTTTGTCTGACGTTGCACGATGTAGGTCGCGCGCAGCACGTCAGCGCACTGTGTTGCCCGTTTACTTTTTCCCTCCTGTCGGATGCCAAAAGTGAAACGAACTTTGGTGCCGGGCCTTCCACGCGTCACACAGAACAATGCAAGCAGAATACACGCGGGGTGCTGCCCAGCGCACAAATTACAGACGGACTTACTTGTTGCCGGACGAATATGCGGCCAATATGTTTGAAATGAATCGGACCAATGAGAATCGTTGTCCCATCCCACGCTAGCTTGGGTTTTAAGAGTGATATAACCGCAAGCTGTGCGCTGTGCAAGCCAGGCTGGGAGCTGTAGAGTTTGCGCGCTGGAGTTTCCGAAACAGGAACACACGCGCGTACACACACACACACACACACACACACACACACTTTCGCACTGCCCCTTTCTACGGAGACCGAGAGGAGCTGACCCGGCTGGAGCGAATGAGGCCCGACGCGACCCCCTCCCTCCTCCATTCCCAATTTGACAATTACTTATTTGTCGCGCGGAGAATGGGGCCGAAAGAGGTCGGATTGGGTCGGATTACGGTGCAGAGCGGAGCCCTCTGGCGGGAAGGAAGGCGAGACGGGACGCAGGCAGGGCACTGCAGGGCACACCATTGTTTGTCCACCAGTTCAATCCTATCCCGCAGTAATTGTGTGTTGGAGGTGGAGGCGGCCGGGCGGCCAGCGTCGCCAGCGTCCACAGCGACGGGGGAAATGAAATAAGTTCTCTTTGATTTTGGAGCGTCCGGTGCGCCTAGGGTTGTGCCGACAGTTTGACCAGCTTTGCGTGGCGACATGGCTCTAAGCTCTAAGCACTGCTAGTCGGCGCTGGCAGTCTGAAGATCCTCTTTTTCCGCGACTTCCTCCGGAAAAATAACCGACAGTTTCGGGAGCACTGCCCAGCAACGCCAACGGGGGCAAAACAAGGGGTAACCAACTATAGATTTTCATGTACACTGATTATATTTAGAGTATGATTACATGTAATTTATTTTGATTATTTTAGCATTTATCACTGATTATAGGAGGTTATTATGTTGATTATTGGGAAATATTGGGGATTATTTGAGCGGCGACCTCAGCTGTTAAAGTGTCGGAAATTCAGAGTGACTTTGGGCAGCCACTGCGTCAAATTTAGTTGCGGTCATGGGTCTTCCTCGACGCCTTACTATTCTGAAGACCCTACTCTTTCATGCCCCGCCTCGGGAAGGCTTTGACCGCTGATAGTTTGGGAGCAGTGGTCTCGCAAAAATGGTCAAAATGTGAATGAATTTCAGAAAATCACCGTTTTTGCTGACTTTGAGCGGTCACTGCGTCCAATTTAGTTGCGGTCAAAGGCCTCCCTCGACGCCTTACTATTCTGAAGGGCCTACTCTTTCATGCCCCGCCTGGGGAAGGCTTTGACCGCTGATAGTTTGGGAGCAGTGGTCTCGCGAAAATGGCCAAAATGTGAATGAATTTCAGAAAATCACCGTTTTTGCTGACTTTGAGCGGTCACTGCGTCCAATTTAGTTGCGTTCAAAGGCCTCCCTCGACGCCTTACTATTCTGAAGACCCTACTCTTTCATGCCCCGCCTCGGGAAGGCTTTGACCGCTGATAGTTTGGGAGCAGTGGTCTCGCAAAAATGGTTAAAAGTGATTGAATCCCCGAAAGTATGATTGTCATTTCATTGGATGATGTTGATTATTTCACTGATTACCAACTAAACGTGCAATGATTATCTTGAGTTGGGACCCCTTGGGGCAAAACGTCGACAAACCTCTGCCGTTGAGAGTGGCTGCTTGCTCCGGTCGTCTGTCTGCCGGTGTCGCGTCCGCTCGTCGCCGCGTTTCTGCCCCATTTGTGCGTGTCGCGTCGTGCATGGCGCTATCAGGTGGGTCTGCCCGGACGGACGCACTCCATCAGGGCCTTGAGCACCGCGCTGATGCCGCTGGAACAGCACTGGAACAGCACTGCAACACAACGAGGCAGCCATAGGCATTGCGCGTTAGATGCCGTGCACTGCGCACAAAACAGTGGCTTCTCACATTCGTTGGCTACCAGTGCAGGGGAAATGTTCTTGGCGAGAAGAAATGCGCTCGGCCGGGGGAAATGCTCTCGGGCTGGGGCTGCTGGAAGAGTCGCACCGCCGGGCTGTCACGCGGCAGTGACTGCTGATGAGGGATTGAAGCACCGCCCTCAGGGCCCGCAGGCTGCAGGCTCGCCGTCAAAGTGGCCAGAGCGGAAGGGCTCGGCGACGCGACCTACCGCGAGCCGGCCGGACGTGGTCTAGACCCTGACCCTGGTCTAGGCAGTGCGGTTGGCCGGGCCGGGCGGCTCGGCGGCTCCAGGAACGGGCAGTGCGCTCGGCCGGCCCGTCGTGTGCCCATGCACTCCAACGACGCCAACTTGGCGGAGAAGCGCAGTGACTCACTGCTGGACAAGGGGTCGTTGTGCGTGGCTGCAGCCTCGCCAGCCGCCTGCAGTCCGCGGGGCCGGGCGCAGCGCAGCGCGGTGGCACTGCATTTTGACGAACGGCTGAAAGGGACCGCTGCGTCCATTGTTCGATCGCAGCGATTATCGGCTGTCGATATCTCGACGATCGACGATAAATCCGATTCGAGATGCCCCTCAGCCCGGAGCCCCGCGGGCAGCCTCCAGCGCTGGAATCCGGCGGCGGCACATCCTGGCCGTCCTGGACCACCGCATTATCATCACGGACCCGTGCGGTCGGGGCGTTCCGTCTCTTCTTTTTTGCGGCTCATTTTTTGTTTTAACTCTTTTGTTTTCGGGAGCAGCGATCTTTGCGACGAGCCGGACACTTGCAGTGCTTTGTGTTCGGAGGTTGACGACTGGTCAATGCCCCTCCTGTGCCGCAACCCGTGTTACACTAGGTTCAATTGCGCTTTTCGAGCTTGGCGTCGGTCAGCGTTTTTCGCGTGGGCAGTTCAAGTCGTGCATCGCCCCTGGCCAGTGACGCTCCTGGGCGTTCCGGGGCGTTCCGGGGCGTTCCGGGGCGTTCCGGGGGCAACGGCCATGTGCTCGGAGGGTCACAGTGTCCGGACTGGCCGGTCACTCTGCGCCCGCAGCGTACCCCGCCCCTAATTTCTAGATCCTTGTCTGCCCGCATGGCCGCACGGCTCGCCTTTGCGCGTGGCGTTTCGGCAGCGCGCCGATCGCCGATCGGGCGTCTTCGTCGCGCTCATTTGCAACTCGAGAGAAACTTGACGCGCCGCGGTCGCCTCGCGGACCGTGAAAACGGCGGTTCAGTACTTGTGTGCGCGAGGTGAGGGGCCAGAGGCGTGGCTTTGTGGCGCGGTTCTTAGTTTTTTCTTCCCATGCGATGTAAATACGCAATGCGTCCTTGCTCCGTTTCGCACTAAATCATTCGTATCTCGGCCGCCCGTCGCTGCGGCGTCGGCGTTGCGTCGTGCGGCTTCGACTCTGAGGCCGTCACGAGATTGTTGACCCGCCAAAGTTGGCTGTGCGTGCGCTGCGGGAACGCGGCGACGCGGCACTGGATACAAAATAATTACACAGTGCTCCGCCTTTGGGCCTTTTCCTCCAGGGCCCAAATATCGCCATTATCATTCATCGCTCGCGGCTTTGACAAGTTGGCAATTTGGCGCGGAGAGCGACGTCCACGCCCACCTCCCGATTGATACGTAATGTGGCGTTCGGCTTATCGGGCAGACGAGGACGGCAAGCCCCGGGCACGCGTCTGGCACGGCGACGGAGAGAGAAGGAGAGAGGCGGCAGCTGTTAAACGGTCATTTCTCGGGATCACGTCGGGGCCGCTTCGGCCCGCTCGGTATCAGGGCCGGCCGTTCGGGTAGCCGTCGGCCCGTCGGGTACCGCCGTTCTGGCAGCATGCCGCCGGGAGGTTTCTTTCGCGGTCCTCCCCGCCATTTGAATAACGACCGAACGGCCAGGACGTGGCACTTGTCCGCCGTACTCGCGGTTTCTTGCGGTCGAGATCTCGAAACGGCAGGGTCGATCGATCGATCATTCAGTGTGTTCGAGGAAAGCGTTACACTTTTCGGGCTGAGGAATTGTTGGGGAGAGGGCAGCCCGCTCAGTGTCTTGAATGAATGGGTTATGCCCGGCCGGCCTGGCCAGAAGTCGGTTGTTTGTTTGGCCGGGGGGCTTTCCGAGCTCCTTATGGCCCGTGGGCCCCGCTGTGGGCGCGCTGTGGGCCCGTGGTCGGTGCTAACGACCCACACCGTGAGTCCGCCGTGCCTACCCGCATTCTGTCCAGGAATTCAATACGAGCTCTGTGGAACACACGTCATTCCGCTGTGCCGGGCAGCACTGCCAATGCTGGCGCTTATGCCCCCTGGAAGGTCCTGGAAGGTCCTGGAAGGGCATGGCCTCCATGCCCTTGGAGACGCGCGCTCGGCTCGCCGCAGACACTAGCGTCAGACGAATAAATGCTTTATAATCATGACGGAGGGAGGCGGAGAGGGAAGCTCTGAAAAAATAATAAACACAAATAGGAGAGGTAATTGATAATAAACCAAAAAGGTGGTCGTCCGTGCTCATCGCGTTGATTGGAAGGAGCAATAAAACGCAGTGTCGCCATCAGCGTCGCAGCCACGGGCAGCCACGCACGCTTTGTTCGTGTCACGGCGGCCTGGCCGGGACCCGCCCTCTGGGCCTCGAGTGCACGACGACGGCGACCTGGCAGCCAGACCTGGCTGGCGACAGTCTGGCGGCCGAAAAAACACACGCAGGCTCATCCGTTAGCTAATTGAGCCGCAGAAACAAGGGGATGTGACTTGCACTTCGAGAGGACAAGCGGAGTGGACGGAGCAAAGCGTCCCAACGATCAAAGCGGAGACGTATTAGACGACCTACCCATTGAGGGAGTACTATTTCCCGCCTTGGATTGGACGTGGTGGCAGCTTGAAACCAGCCCAAACCACGGTTTCCAGACATCCGAAAAATGAGTCAAATTGATTTCCGGGCAGAATCTGAGGCGGGAGGTCCGAATGGATGGGCGTGTCGGCGTGTCGCGTCGGTGGGCTCGGCGCAGCCATCCGAGAGGCTCGGCTCGGCAGGCTCGGCCGGATCCTGGATCGCCTGCCAGAGATTGCATTCTGCGATCGATCATTGCCCGCTGCACTCAGTGCCGCACCGCTGCAGCCCGCTGCGCTCCGATGCATCCCGCCAATAATCTGCGCAGAAATTAGTCATTTTCTTCCATTTTACCATTTAGATTAAAACGCGCACGGCTATTAGAAGGACGGTCCGTGGTGGCCGCCGCTTCGGCCGCTTCCCTGCCGCCCAGACGGCGGGCTGGCTGCTGGGGCTGCCCGGCCGGCCGGGCTGGCGGGGCTGGCAGCGCGGGGAATGGTAGGGAAGGCAGAGTGCCGGCCGGCGTGCTCAGTCCGCTGTCAGTCGCGTGCGGAGCCGTGCCGGGAACGAGGAGCGCTGCTCACGAAGACGACGGTCTTGGACGCGAGTGGAGTGGTGCCGACCCAGTGCAGCGCTTTTGGATACTCTCGCCGTTTCGTCCCGACGACCTGCCATGCGGCTGCCGCCCGTCCTCGCCATGAGCAGCGTCAGTGTCCAGTGCCTTAATGGAACCGCTCTGGAAAATAAGTGACCGGGCACTCAGGCTCACATGGTGTCAAGTTTGCGGTGGAGTGAACTGTCGTCTTTTGCTACGCGGTGTGACATGTCTGGCCGTCGCGGAGTGCGGCGTACCCGAGGGTCTCGGAGACGCCTTAAAAGACGCCGCGGGCGGGCGTCCAGGGTGGCGTTGCGTGCGTAGCAGGGGCGTCTTGGAGGAGCTCAACAAGTGGCCTTCCCC
Source organism: Thrips palmi (assembly GCF_012932325.1). Lineage (NCBI taxonomy): Eukaryota > Metazoa > Arthropoda > Insecta > Thysanoptera > Thripidae > Thrips > Thrips palmi. The sequence continues at coordinate 4,273,186 of NW_023144620.1, read as the reverse complement.
GCCACCCACCGAGAAGGGACCCAGAGGGGCCGGGAGGGAAGGGAAGGGCAGGGGTGGCCGTCTCACCTGTTCCCTGTGCCCTGCGGGCCTGCAGCCAAGCCTGCGGCCCCTGCTACCGTGCGGCTCGCCAACTCACAATGGGACGTGGTACTCGAGGATGAAGCATGGCCGGGCATGCGGCCATGCATGTGGCCCCACAGCGCGGCCTAGCCAAGCCACTTTACCGGCTCAAGGGGCGAGCGTGCCGGCGAGGCGTACCGGAGGCCCCCAGGATCACGACAATCGAAGCGCCCGTTCCCCTCGTCCGGCAGCGCGGCGGCAGTCCGGGCCGTCCAGGCCGCGGTAGTGTAGATCCGGAGATATGGGCTGAAATGCCGGGCCGGGCTGCATGAGGCGCAGAGCAGGGCGAGCAGGGTCAAAGGACTGACTGCAGCACGGAGAGCGCTCGTCTTCCTGGCACCGCTTGCTCTGCCTGATTTCATTTTGTGATTCCGGCGCTCGGTGCAGTGATTCGCGTGATCCGATCGCATAGCAATGCCCTCCCCCCCTCCGCCGTCCTCCCCCGCCATAAGAACATCCTCGGCGTGGCCGTGCCGTGCCAAGCCTCGCCCGGACACTCCTCGCGCCAAATCGCGCGCGGGCACCGATCGAATGTCCGCATCGATATCTCGACGAGTGGCAATCGAATCACGTCCGCGTCATGCACGCAGGGTGCGGCGTCAAATGCCCTTTTTTCTCGTGTGTGTGCCTGTGGGTGTGTGTGTGTGTGTCTTTTTTTTCGTCCCGGGCGCGGCTGTCACGATGCATGCGTTTGCATGTGTGTGCGTGTGTGCGGCGGTATGACGCTGCCTTTTGTCTTGCTCTGCGTACACGGATGGTCTGTTTGACCCTTCCCCTTCCCCTCTCTCCTCGACACTAGGCACCGGCCGTGTCCAATCGAACGGAACGTTTCGGAGTGGAACGGATGCCACGCGGTCGGCCCGCTGGCTGGAGTATCATGTTACGGAAGTAACCGCGCCTATCAGACCGGACCGTCCTGGGGGGCTTGTCCGGGGCTGTCCGGGGCTGCCCCGCCGATGTCTGACGGATGGACGACGGGAACACGGTCTTCATGGACTCCACTGCAGCGGGTGCGGCAACGCGGCAAACCGCCCCGGAAAAATAACAGAAAGATTTGAGAGTAGTTCGCGCACGTGGGACCATAGCGTACGCACCTGACGCCCGCCGTTTTGACCCGGTTTCCGCGCTCGTGTGTGTGTGTGTGTGAGTGTGTGTGTGTGTGTGTGTGTGTGTGTGTGTGTCACGCGCAGTCCGCGTTGTTCTTTACGACGCCAATACTGCAAGTGACTCGGCCGCGGTCGCCCCACAGCCAATACTATACACACTCTTCGCCCCGGCAGGCCACACGACGCGGCCAACTCCAATCCGAACCCGAATGTGTGCTCAAGGGTTCGGGTCCCGTCGGATCCCTTGCATTGCGTTCGTTATTCCTTCGGGCTTTTCCTTTTCCCTTCGGCCAAACGAACCCGAAGTCGTAAGTTAAGTCAACAGAACGTGACGCCAGATGGGGCGGAGTGCCGCCCGGACCTACACTCCTCCGGACCCCTCCCACGCACCGGCGCTCTTTAGTGTACTCGGGGCACTCTCGCGAGTACACTCCGCGCAAGAAGTGCACGGCCGCGTCGCCGCGTCGCGCTGCAGACTCAATAAAGGCGATAAAGGAGTCAACAGGATTTTAAAAGGGGGGCGGGACAATAACAGCTGTCGCTCGGGGCAGCAGGGCGGGCTTCTTTCGCTCCCCGCCGCCGTTAAATCTAAAAATATCATTTTTTGAGATTTATTTATTTTGTCTCTTTGCGAAGTGCGCGGGCTGGGTGTTTGCGTGTACCCGGCCTCGGACTCGTTGCGCGAGACGCGGCTGCGGGAAATCGTTGAAGCGGGGCCTGGCGACGATGTCGCGAATTTTTGTTTTTCGTTGCAATTTTTCCTCTTTTATCTTCGGTCGGGTAGACGGGCCGGGGGAACAGTAGCGGAGTCCGCAGCGCCGCCTTGGCGTGGGTTGGCCCTTTACCAACGCGAATTATTCCGTGGGATTTCGCATCTTTCGCCAATTTACATACCGCTTACCGCGAATGTGTTTGTGCCTTCGACGTCGCGCTGTGGGTCTTCCGCGGGATTTTCCCACTCCCCGCGGCGGAGTGGAGTGGGCTTTGGGGAACACTTCGAACCGCGGAGCGAAGCAGGTCGCCTCTATCAGTACCGAAATATTTGTTTCCATAATTTTAGGCTTTGAATGAGTAATAAGTACGATTTGGTCGTAAGGCTTCACCGACAATGCCCAGCCGCTTGCCCTTGTCGCGGCCGCCTCTCTCGCCATGCATTTATCACGTAACAGCGCCTGGGCGGTATTGACAGCCACCGGAAGTTGTCCCAGCAGACGCCCTGGATTATGCAGGCGGCTAATCTCTCTAAAATGAGCGGCCGAGCTAAAGTCGCGCGGCGCCACGTGCCAAAAGCCACACAGCCTCCCCCTCCCCCTCCCCCTCCACCTCGGCCGGACTCTCTGGCGTGTGATATATGGACCGCAGCGTTGTGTCGTGACTTGACAGCACCACAATTGAGCCGCTGACAAATTCCATGGGCGTTAACCCTCTTGACGACTCGGACACGGCTTCTGTCCGCCCGCGCTGCCTGCCTGCCTGCCTGGCTGGCTGGCTGGCTGGCTGCAGGGCTGGCCGTCGCCCTGCCGGTCCCTGCGGCGCCCTTGCCTCCTTCAGGTGCGACCTCCGCTCCCTTCGGCCCTTCATTATTCCCGGCTCGGCTCGGAATGTCCCTCCGAGTGGGTGCCGTGCCGTGCCGTGCCGGCGGCCGCTTTGGCTCGGCGGCCAGACCGATTCCGAGAGTCGCTCCGTCTCTCTCGCACCTGTACGGGACGCCGCGCGAGTGCGAGAGAGACAGAGTCTGCCGCCGGGCCGAACGGCGGCCGGTGAAAAATGCGGCGCGTTGTGTGCCGTTTTATTAATTTGGCATTGTCGGCCTTGTAATTAAGGGCGGTATACGTCTTCGGGACGCGGGCCGCGTCGCCGCCACACTGCAGGGCAAAGGAAAGGGCGTCTCTACGTCTTTACGACCGTGTCGGCGTGCGCGCGGCGTGTGCCGTGTCCCCGCGTCGAGCGCGCTTTCAGGTCGTCGTGCTGCTCGTGGGCGCCGCGTAGGGCCTACACTGTACAGGCTGATTCCATCGCCGTCTCCCTCCCACTCATCGGGCGCCCCGCAAGGGTGCGAGAGAGACGGAGACGCCGTTCTGAGACACCCTCGCTGCGCGGCTCGAACGGGCGCCTCCCGCCGGGGCAATGGATTCCGTCAATGGCGGAGGAGCGGTCGGTCGACAACGACAAGGGAAATTAAGTTATAAAAAGATTCTATTCCACCCCAAGAAAAAAATTCTCATTGACTTTTGTTTTTGTTTTTTCGTTGATACCGCACGTCCGTAATTACCACGGCGGTGCGTGCCGGCGTCTCGACGCCCCAGTGCTTACGCAAGGAAGGCCCCACACCAATCACGGGGCCCCCGCGGCCCCCCGGGCGACGCGCCCACAAGCCGCGAAGCAGCGGCCTGCACAAGAATGACAGGGGTTCGTCGCCTAGGGTGGCGCGGGGGGCATGCAGCGCAAGGCGGCACTTAGCTGGTCGAATCTCTGACTGGACTTGACTTGATGCGTATCACGCCGACTGTTTCTCGCAACGATCCATTTACCGGAAGTTCCTGTGCGCTGGCTGACCAGGGCCTATGTCTCTGTGCATTGGCCCACGTGCATTCCGGATTACCTGGACGCTGTAACCATGGCAACCCGGTCTTCCGGCGCGCGGCACGCGCGCTATGCCGTTGTCTCTGCCCGGCCCGATAAATCAAAGGCGGGAGGTTCGAACCGACCGGGAGACCCTCCACTCCCTGTCAGAGGGTCCGAGCGCCTAGCGCATCACCGCGGCACCCCGCTGGGCCGAGCCAAGCCGGGCCGAGCCGAACGGCCTATTGGAAAGCGTTGATCAGTCGCCGCGACGATTCGAATCTGCCGTGAAACGCTAGCGCGTCGTAAAGCCATCGCCGTCGAGTTTATCACAGTGCGGTAACGCCGCACCGCACCGCCAGCTGGGGACGTGTTACGTGATAAGTGCACGGCTCTTCTCTCGCTGTCGCGGCCACGGGCGCCAAGGGCAAGGCACGGCCTGGCGCGGGGCCTCGGCGGGGCGAGCGCGGACCGGTCGTGGGTGGCCCCTCTCCCATCTCTCTCTCTCCCCCTGGCTCCGGGCGGGCAGGTACTCATCGTATTCCCGGTTTTAATCGATGCCGACGCCTCCCGGCACCGAGACCCGCCCGTTGCCGCCCCCTCGCCGCCCTGGCCGCCTCGCTGCAGCAGCACGGTGTCGACGACGTGCTCGCCGCGCTGGCTGACGACGGTTCGGTTCCAGCGAGCGGGGCTGCTAAATATTGGCGTTCGTTTTATATTCCGCGGGGACGCGGCTCGGTGCGCCTCGCGGCCCTCGCGCCTCGGCGGCCAACTTTGCGTATTCGCGGCAGAGCCCGGCCCGCGACCCGCGGTCTCGGCCGCGCCAATCGGGCCACAGGGTCTCAGTTCTGCTTCGAGCCCTGCTTGCCCTTCTCCGGCGCCGTCGGCCACCTTGCCGCTCCCGGCGGCCGCTGCAGGTGCTTGATGGACTCGGAGAGCATTCCCTGGTCGTCGCCGCACTCGCGCCCCGCCCCGCCGCACCGCCGCCCGCGTATCTTTATTCTATTCCATTGCCTAATTCTGGAATCGTCGCTTTTATGACGCGGTTTCTCTTTCCGGGGCCACCATCATTTAAAGCGACTCGTTTTTTATCGGTGCTTGGCCAGACCCTGAAAAAAAAAGAAAAGAAAAAACCTCCCGCGTCGCAGTCTTGCAACTGCACTTTCAAAGAAAAATCAAAATCGAAAACCATTATTGATTTCCATTTCGTTGTGTCTTTTCCCCGGTGGGAAAGTAATGACAGTGCACTAGCAGGCAGGCGACGACGCATTCATAGCGCATTAACGTGGCCTGGTTTCGGGCGGTCCAACCGTCCGGCCGGTCCGGCTGGTGTGACCGCGGTATGATAATCGCGCTGATATGCGAGTCGAAAGCACCGCCCGTCCGCTAATCTCTTTGTCCATCCTGAACGGCAAACTGCACTGCAAAATGCAGCTTTTAGGGCGATGAGAAACGCGTCGGTCCGAATGGAATGGAATGGAATGGAATGGGTGTCTGCGGAAAGTAACAGGAGAAATGACAGAGCTGCGATTTTGCGAAAGACGACACCACTTCGAACTTGACCGCTATGCGACTTGGGCTTCCCAGACAGTGGGCAGGCGTGTTGATTTTGCCCCCTCCCCGCAGCCGGACAGCGGACGAGACTGAGCGACTGACGATGCGTCCCCGGAGCCCCTTGCCCGCAGCAGTGCGACTCGGCACACACACGCACGCACGCGCACGCCCGCACCATGGTGGTGGCGCGCCACTGGCTCACCCTGTGGATCGTTCTGTTTTGCAAGGGCTCGCTCCAGGAGCTCAAGCTGTACGGACTGCCCGGCGTGGCGGAGGTCTCCTGCGACAACCACCACCAGGTAATGTATGCACGCTGTATTTTTAACTGTAAGTCGCCTTTTAAAATTTTCAAAGTTTGCTTCTGTTTTAAAAACAAGGCTGATTTTTTGATCAAATATTTTGGGACCCCTGTCCCGGTTTAGTTAGCAGTAGAATGTAGGGCACAGCACTTGTCGCTGTGCCGTTCGTAGCAAGTGTTCCAAACGTTTCGTTTCCCCCGAATCGCTCTGTTCGTGTGCACCGTAGTCGTTGTTTCTGTCTTTTGCCCGCCACTCGCGGAGTGTCAGTGTTCCTGCTCATGGAGCGACAATGGCAGATCGCGCGTCGCCCGGGGCGGCTGAAGCACCCTGGTCCCGATTCGCGCGTCGCTGTGGCGTCGCTGGTGTGTGGTCTCTCCTTTTTGCAGCCTCGCCAAGTGCCCCCCGTGCACGCCAATTTCTCCCGTCATAATCGGTGGCATCATTTCCCCCCTCGTATCGAGGAAAGAAGACCTTGTTGAGGAAAGAAGACCTCGTTGCAGATCGGCGCGCTCGATTGCCAGTGTACAGTGTACTGCCCGGTGGTCTGCTCCTCCAGCTTGTCTCCTCGTTTGCAGCGTAATGACGTGTGATTTGCGCGGTGTGTGTTTTGCAGGGTAATGCGCGGCGGTCCCCCAAACGGCTCGCGGGTTTTCCCGCCGATCTGTCAAAAAGTGGGCGGTGAGCCCTTGAATAATGCATCGCCGCTCTCAGGAAGTGGCGTGCGAACCGCGAACCTAACCGCGAACCCCGTTCGTTAGTCGAGTGCGCTATTCGGCGGCCCTGTCCTTGTTTCGCGCCACTCGGATGCACCCCGTCCCGTGGACCGATTCCCGCCACTGCGTCGCCGTCCCTCCCGCACCTACCCGCCCCGTGAGTGCGAGAGGGAGCGACGGCCGTCACCGCCCCGTCGGCGCGTCGCGCCACTTGTCCCACACAAGTGCGCGTAATCAGAGGGCTATTTAGGTCACGGGGGAAGTCCCTGCGGTCCGGCCGGGCGGGCGCCGCGCCCGCCACGCCCCGTGCCTCGCCCCGTGCCCCGCAGCCCGGACAGCCGTACAGTCCGCGCTAACCAGCTGCCCCCATGCCCCGCGAGGACTGCGGTACAGTCCGCTCCAAAACTGGAGCAGACCTACCTGCTCCAGAAATTGAGAATCTGGAGGCCCGCGGTCCCGGACGGCCACAGCATCCAAACCTCGAGGCCCCCGGCGGCAGTGCTGCTGGACGTCGTCGTGGACGCGGTGCTCACGACGCGGTGCTCTGGGCGCCGTGCCCCCACGCGTACGACCTGGACGGGTAACGCACCGCGCATCCTGAGCGATGGCCAATTTGAGGTCCGTGCCTCCTGGCGGGCCCGGCGGCCGTATTTCAGGCCGAGACTCTGTTTGACGGCTTTTACGAGGCCGTGGGCAGCGGCGGCGGCACGGCGGCGGTGTAGTGAGTGCCCCATGCAGCCAGCCCGATGGCCGTCCTGGACGAGGTCCTGGAGGACCAGGACCGCGGCGGGGCGCAGCGCGCAGCCTGTGGCGCGGAGCAGCGGGGCGGGGCGTTTTACAGCTGGTTCAGGCCCTGCTGCACTGTTGCTCTGCTTTGGCCACAATTCACCCGCACCAACAAGCGGGCCGGACCGACCGTGTCGCGCAGGGGTCCGCGCCGTGCCGTGTCCTGCCGCTGGCCGTGCGGGGCGTGGCGGGGCGTGGCCCTACAATGTTGGCCCCACATTCGCATGCATGTTGTGGCCCTTCGGCCCTTGGCCCTCTCTTTGCGCCACAAAGTACTGTTGTTACTGGTTGTTACGCACCGTGTTGCTGCCCCCTCCCCCCTCCGCCCCGCGGGCCCCTTTACATCTTCCTCTACACGTCCAGCCTTGAATCCGGAGCCGCGAGAGGGCGAAGAGGCGGAAGTGTTGTAAAACCCGACTCCTGTGTGGCGAGGCGAGGTCCCACACTGTCAGGGCAGGGCCCGGGGCTGCGCGATGCCGAGGCTTCTCTGATTTGCAGTGGACGCGCGCCGCGGATGAGAGTAAAACAAAGAGGGTTTGAACGGCGGCGCGGGGAGGCAACGCCACTGTGAGGACGCGTCTTTGAGGACACCGCCATCCCACCAGGATTCCGAGAGTCGCTTTCGTCGCTCCGTCTCTCTCGCACTCATGGGGCGTTCCGCATAGGTGCGAGAGAGACTGTCGGAACCAGTCTGCAGCCCCGCAATCCCTCCAATTATCCGTGTGTGCCGAAGTGCCGCGTTCCGCGTGCCGCCTGTCCTGTACAGGCAGCCACAGGCAGCTCTGCACACAGAAAGCCCTTCGGTTGAGACAGGGAAATCCTCCTGCTCGACGCGCACCTTCTTTCCATTGATGACGCTTTTTATTTTGTTTTTCGTTTTGTTGGTTTGCGTGTTCCCCGCCTCCCTTCCTTCTCACTGTCGCCGGTCGGAAACACGACGAGGAACAAATAATTTGGAAATCAATGTATACTTACGCACGCTGACAGCTGCCAGGCCGGGCGGCCCTGCGTCGGCGGCGCGGATAGGCACGGAGCGCCAATCGCTGCGCGCGCCCTCCCCCCCCCCTCCCTTTGAGATGTGTCCAGGTGCAAATGAGCGAGTATTGTCTCCGTGGTTCCCTAGGGTTCCCACCCGGCCTCCATGCCGATCAGGGTGCCATTATACACCCCGCACACGTTATTGATCACGGGAGCCGAGCCAACACGGAATCAAACCAAAAATTTGGCATCTTTGTGTCGCGTTTCTCTATTTTCCCTTTGTCTTCTATCGCTCCCTCTTTTTTTTTCGGAGTCCGCCATTCTCTTTCCGACCGCCGTGCTGCTTCCGCGTGGCCGCCTCGCCTACACTGCCTGACTGAGAGTCGCTGTCTGTGTCTCTCTCGCACCTCCATGGGACGCCCCACGAGTGCGAGGGAGACAGAGCGAATCGGTGTGCGGCCTCGTGAGCCTTGCCCCCCGCGGCCGACACGCGCGTCCTTGTCGAGCCCCAAAGGGAGGCGGTCCTTTTGACGACCGCCCCGCCCCACCTCTAGATTCGTGTTGTCGTGTTTCTAGCTTTCAGTTTGACATTTGTTTCCCCACAGCGAAAGGGTTGGGGGTTGACTCGCGGGGGGCCGACCCACGCGAGTGTGAATCCGAGTCATTTTTTTTCCAGCCGGAGCCACTTTTGCTTGTTATTTATTGGGAAGAAACTCCATTGGAAGTTGTCCGTTTGAATCCGCCCCGCCGCGCCGCGCCCCCGCCCCGCCCCTCTCCCTTCGCTTGTTGGTGCCAACTGTTGCGCGGCCGTCTGCCTGCGCCGCCGGCGGCAACGGAAAAGAACAGCCGCTAGCGCACAATAAGTCGCCGGCCGAGTTGCCATCTCATTTCGGAGGGCTTATTTGGCGAAGACGGCTCACTCCACTGCACTGCTGCATCGCTCCGAGGCTGATTCCGGACAGCGCTGTCGCTCTTGGTGTGCTGTGTCGCCTTCCCGCCTCTCTCGCACTCCCGGGCGCCGCTTAGGGGTGCGAGAGAGAAAGCCGCTGGTTTGGGTCGGTCCAGATAGCGGTCGGTCGGTCCGTCATCCTGGAGGTGACAAAGGCCCGCCGTGCCTTGACAGAGTCGTGTTTGGTGTGCTGGACCGGGCTGGCCGGGCCGGGCAGCCCAGCCGCACCCACGCGAGCTTTCTTGGAAGGCAAACGGACACGCCCTCGGGTAACATCTTGGCCGGTGCGCTGCATGCAGTACTGCAGTGTACTCGCAAAGTGAGTCCTCGAAAGGCCCGACCGGCCGGCCGAGAGGTTTCCGTCCCGAACCTCCGAACATCATGCCGTAGGAAACAATGAGCTCGGGGCACTGCCATGAATCACCAGGCCGTCATGAGCGCCCCAGTGACCGACCGGCTGAGCTGGCCATGGGGTCTCTCCTCTAGATGGCTCTCTCGCACCTCCATGGACGCCCCGCGAGTGCGAGAGAGACAGGACGACGTTAGGTTTGTCGGGCTGAGCCTGCTGCCCGGGGCTCCGGAGCGGAAGTTGGACGGGAATGGAAGTTCCGCGGGAGTGATGGAAGCAAAGTACCGCCGATGCTTTCCCCGGAATGAAGCCGAGTTAGGTGGCTCGCGCGGTAGTTCGACGGCCCTTGGCAGCGCCCTCGTGTCCGGGAGTGTCCAGGTGGGACCTCCTTCGTTCGGCTCAACCCACGCGCCGCCACTGCAGCAGCAGCGTTAGCAGCGCACCGAGCGCACGCCGGAGAGGAACCTGAGCGTCGGCGGGGCGGGGCGCGCGGCGCCGATGTATCAAGGAAGTCCTTGTTTGAATCGCCGCCGGGGCGCTGGATTATCCGGGCCATCAGTAGTGGGTCCTTCGCCCTCCGCTCGGCCCGTCCCCCTCGGCAGGGCGGCACCCTTCTCCCTGCTCTCAGGCACGCTCGCGGCCCGCCGGCCCCGCACCGCACCGCACCGCCCGGCACTCGTTCAGGTGTCTCGGACCCTACACTGGTGCCGACGCGCCCTTCAATACGACGCGGATCGTGATGGTACCAATGGACTCCTCCTTCGGTACCATTATTCATTGGGTTCCAGACTTTCAGACGGCCACCAACTCTCCCCTGTGGGCCAGCCACTCCGCTACTCGAGCGCGTGGCGAACAGGCTCAGTGAGGACTGCCCCGCCGGTCGCGCCGCTATCTGATCCGGGCACCAATCACCAGGCCGACGGGGTGCACCGCGTCGAGCAGCGTCCTCCCCGTGCACCGCCTCCCTTGTTGCAGCAGCAATTTATCGCCCTGGCCGACGCCGTGCTCGTAAACCCTGTCCGTGTGGCCGTGCGGGACGCTGTAAGGCACGCTGGCGCGCGCACCGGTGGGGATTATTAAATCCGTCCCACACATTTCACCGCGCGCTCGCATTCGTTTGGATAAAACGGGGAATTTATTTATCAATTTAACGGCCATCACGTCGCCACTCTCCTTGTGCGTGGATTATTTAGATGGAGGGTGCCCCTGGCGTCGTGTGCCGCGGTGGCGGGGCGGCGGCTAAGCCTGTAACGACAACGGCGCTGCGCGTTCCTCAGGATGGTCCCGGACGGGCCGCCCGCTGCTCCGCTCCGTTTGTGAGCGACCGAGATCGGCCGGCAGGCCCATTCCAAAGCAGTGGCTCTCCTTCTCTCTCGCACTCATGGGGCGTCCCGCAGGGTGCGAGAGAGACAGAGCGAGGAAAAACTGCGCTCGAAATCAGTTTGCAGCGAGTCGCATTCGAGTAACGAAGGCGCGCGTCTCGTCTGGGTCCAAGGGGGGCGTCTCCGTCTGGCGGCCTTGCGCGGCGCGGCGCGGCGCGGCGCGGGATGAGCTCAAAGTGTCCCCCATTCTCTTGTATGGCCGCCCGGCGCGGCCCCGCCCGGCCCGGACGTCCCAGTGGCTCACATGAAACTCAATCACATCACGGCAGTGAGTGGAGCGCGCAGCGCCAGCGTGCGCCAGCAGACTCATTCCGAGAGTCGTCTTCGTCTCTCTCTCGCACTCATGGGGCGTTTCGTGTGGGTGCGAGAGAGACGGAGCGACGAAAGCGACCCTCGGAATCAGTCTCCAGCGCCACAAGCTGCTCCGTAAAGTGGAGCCGTGTCCCAGGCGGTTTGACGGAACTGAGTGTAGTGCGGGACCGACCCGCCCACTGGAGGGCGGGGCGGGGCGGGGCGGGGCGGGGCGCGGCGGGGGCCTTCCCTTCCCCCACCCTCGCCTCTTTCTTTACTCCCTCTCTCTCCTCCGCCGCCGACACACCTTGCCTGTAATCCGTCGCCGTCGCGAGCGACACGGATGCACGCGAGGAGCGGCGTGAGTTACCAAGCGGAATGTGAGGACGACGACGACGAGGACGGCGATGTCGTAGGTGCGGTTTTTATTCAATATCATACCCATATTCTTGAATTCGCTCTTTTTTGGTTTTTATATTGTATCTCTGCAAAACCATCGGAATTGAACCCTCGACTGCAGAGGGGAAATTGAATGTTGATTGAACTATCAAACCGGGGCGGCGGCCAGCCCGCCGAAACCCCAACGCCGCCCGTCAAAATTTAGAAAAATTTTTCCGAGGGCGGGCTGGAAGGGGGTCTTTGGGGGAGTCTGGGAGGTGTCGCCCCCCCCCCGGGGGGGGGGTCCAAACCAAGGCCGCTCCCCCCTTGGGCGTCGACATCGCGGCGCGGGGGGCTATTTTTACAGCGACGAGCGAATCCCTACCGCCCCGCACCGAGCAGTGAGCTTGGAGAGCAGTGATTGCGGCCCTCCCTTCCTTTCCCGCCGACGGCGTGCTGCTAATGGGCTCGACGGGCACCTCGGCGGCCGCGGGGGCGTGGGGACGGACAGCCCGGCCCGCCGGTCCGGTGGGGCCACTCGGTGCCGGACGACGCGACGGGGAGGAGGAGGCCGTCCCGGTGGAGATAACAGAAACAATGAGGACCTCATCTGGGTTCAAACCGCCGCCGCGTCAATTTGTTTCCTTTCCCCGCGCTGGGAATAGACCGTGCCCGTCAAGGCAGTCGGGAGAGGCGCCGGCCGGACCGGACGGACACCACGCGGCAGGCGCCGAGGGCCGGGGCGCTGGCCCGGCGGCACGTGGCGGTCTAGTTGCCCGGGGCGCGGCGCCGCGGCCAACGCGAGGCGTGGCGTGTCTGGACATGAGTGGTCGTCTTCCGGCCGCCGGGCAGCGTCCGGGACCATCTCCAGCCTCAAGCCGGCGGCTGTCGTCGCGTCGACGCCGTGCTCGCTGCCTCCAGTCCGCCCGGCCCGGCGCATGGAAATGAGTACCGTCGGTAAGCGAACTGGCGGTGGCGACGCACAGTGCGTCCGTTCTCCGTCGTCGCGGCGCTGCCTAGGCGCTGTCGCCCTGGCCGAGGTCGATGCACCGCCGGCACGACGGGCTGCGGGTGGCGCGGGGCACGGCACGCAGCGGCGCGTGCACCTCGCCGCCATAAATGAGTATCCGCTTACACATTGGGGCCGTAAGTGGGTATCGCGTTCCGCGACGCCGCCGTCGACGGCCGAGGCTGTCCGAGGCCCTTGCCGCCGAGGCCCGGGGCCAGCGTGATCTAAGCTCGCTGTCCGAGGCCCCGCTGTCCGAGGCCCCGCTGTCCGAGGCCCCGCTGTCCGAGGTCCTGCTCCCCGAAGCCGCAGTGGCCGCCAGTACGAACCGCAAATGCAGGCGTGTGCCGGCCGCCGATGACGCGGCCATCCATCCAGGCACGCCCTCCAGGCCTCCAGGCCTCCAGGCCTCCAGGCCTCCAGGCCTCCAGGTCCGCGACCCGACCGCCGAGTGAGGCCGAGGCGGAGTGATCTGCCGCGCGGCTTTGCGGCCAGGGTGGTTGATTATTCCTCCGGTGGGACGGAGCGACCGGCCGGCCAGCAGCTGCCGTGCCTGGCCGTGCCCTTCGACTCCACGACGGTATGCGCCCGGCCTGGCCCTGCCTTCCGGGAAGCCACGCCGATGGTATCACCGCTACTGTTCGAGTCGCATCACAGCCCGGCGATAAAAACAAACTTTACTGCGCTGCCAAGAAAGTGTGAGGTTGGGATTGACGGACCGTGTGTGTGTGTGCTTTCTCTGAAGCGAGATGGAGAGAGTGTGTCGTCACGAAAGATCGGTGACAATACAAAACGGACTGGCTTGACTTGACACTCTGCCAGCCCCGAAAACACACACTCACACACACGCACGTATTTATTGTTATGACTATTATTTCCCGTGACGGCCGCTTTTAAATGCAGTGCGGCGCGTCGTGACTCGCTGCTTCGTGACGCTAGACCTTCGGTGGACCTTCGGTGGACCTTCAGTGGACCTTCGGTGGACTTCAGTGGACCTTCGGGCTTTGGCTTGTTAGCTTTATCTGGTGCAGGCTGTGCTCCGCAGGCCGCCCCAGTAATTTGCCCGCACCGGACTTCACGCCCCGACCGGCCGGCTGTCCGGCTGGGTTGGCACACCTGTGAAGGTCCCACCGCGATTGCGGGCCCATTGTCTTAAAGGGTTTTTAGAGAATATTCATGCTGAGCCCCCCGCGCATGCGTCTTACCGTTGGTGAACTGGAGGCAGGTGAACGGGAAATCAGACCTCCTCCCTTCCATGAATAATTAATTAAAAAAAGTTTTTTTTTTTGAATTCGTCAAAACAAAATGACCTATTACCTCTCAATCATTTGAGACGGGGAGGGCTCATCCTTTTGTTCCAACAACATCATCAGACTGTCGGTAAAAGGAGCCAAGGTTGTTTGCTTCCGTCGTTCTGACGCGCCAAACTTTTTTAACGGCGTAGAACTCGCAGCCCCCGGTCCGGTCGCGGCCCCTGCCCTCACCTTTCGCCTTTGCCGCCCTTTTAACGCTCCCTTTTGGGGCCTGAATAAACAACGCCTTAAAGCCCCGCGGCAGCAGCGGCAGCAGCGGCAGCCCGCCCCGGGCCAGCGGGCCACCGGGCCAACGATGAGTTTGGTGCGCGGAAGGGCGCGTTGCCTCGCGTTGCCTTGTCAGGTAAACACGCGCCGATACACAAAGTTCACGTCGGTGGTTCCCTGCATCTTTCTTTCCCTTCGTCGCTCCCCCTCCCCCTCCCATCTCTCCCACCTTATTGTGTTGTTATCCGACGCGCATCTCTGTCCCGAGGCGCGGCTCCAAGTGCGTCTCGCACGCTACCGGACGGACGGATTGTACACCTTAAATTAATGTCGGAATAAAGATCAATCCAATTAAAACAATTGTTAATTAAATTTCCGAATCGGGGCCTGCTTAGTCGGCGATTTATTGATGGTCATCTCCTTCCAGCTCTTCCAGCGCGCCTCGCTCCTGACCGCATCATCGCATCACTGCGGCCGACTGGGTCGTGAGGCATCCGTGTCTCGGTCTAATGAAAACATTGTGCCTGATGATCCACCTGTCAGGCCAGCAGGGCAGGGCAGGGCAAGCCCCACTCCGTGTGTGGCACCGCCGGGCCGCCCGCCCACCCTCATCACCAAGGCCGAGTCAGAGGAGCGGTCCGTCGGGACCCCCTGCACGATGACGGACCCCGTCATAGGCCTCTCCGTTCGGAATCGAGTCAATTTTCGGTGTTATTTTTTTGGTTCTTGTGTTTTTGGACGGTGCACTGTTAGTTCGTCCGCGGCGGCCGCGCGGCGTTCACGCGGTGTGTTAATTTGGGGGTAAGCGGGTGGCGTGTTGTCTCTCTCGCTCCCGCGTGTGTTTGTCCCCGTCCCTCGGCCTTCGGTTTGAATAACGTGCCCCTGTGCTGTGCTTCCAGTTTAGCGGGTCGGGCGAGCCGGACGAGACGACGCCCCTGAACGTGAGTAGGAGAAGGACAACGACAGGCGCTGTCCGTCTTGGAGGTCTTGGCGGCGACGCGGCGACGGCACCTGCCGCTGATTAACTTTACCACTTAAGCTCCTCTTTCCAGCTTTTGGGCGGCGCCGGCTCGACTTAACTTGTACTGCATGCTGCCGGTATCCGCGACGTCCGCGGCGCAATCAGCTTGAAAGCGTTCCCCCTCCCCTTCCGCCTGGAGCTGCCTCCGGTGAGGCTGGCGCGCGTCGCAAGCTCCCATTTTAAACACACTTTCTCGCACCGCGCTTTCCTTTCAATTTGGCGCCGTGAATCCCCGCCTTTCCGCCTCCCCTGCCCGCCTGGCTGCCTGGCTGCCTCCCTGCCCGCCTGCCCCGCTCGGCCCGCCGGAAGCGCTATTCAGGCGGGACAGTTCGCGCTCTTTCCCTGCAGGCAGCCCGGCCGCGCAGCCAGGCGGGGTGTATCCGGTTCCGGGGCGGGGCGGCCGGGCGGCCGGGCCTCGGCGGTGACGCCTGTCCTGCCTGTCCTGCACTACCTTCGCCTGCTTCGCGCGCCGCGCTTCGTGCGGAAACGCCGGGGCGCCAAGGCCGCCGTGCCGAGGTGAGGGCTGACCCTGCTTGCCGTCACCGAGTCCACGGAGTCCTTGGGGTCCACGCAGTGCAGGCTGCAGCGCTGTGGCGTCCACCGCAGGCGGAAAACCGGCCCCTGCCCGCCATGCTCGGCACGCTGCAGACCCCCAAAGGTCGCGGTCGTCCTCTATATATACCGCCACGTGCGTCCGAGCGTGTCCCCACTGCCCCGCCGATTTGGCGGCGGCTTTGCTTTCGCTTTGCTTCCGCTTTGCTTTCGCTTTGCTTTGCTCTGCAGTCGTCAAAGCCTGTCGGCCCGGCCTTTCCCGGCAACCCGGCCGCGCAGGCCGCAGCGCCACCGCTCGTCTCGCACATCCATTTGCAACGCATATTTATTGGACTGTGAATACGCGGCGTGTCTGCGCGTGGCGACGCGCCGACGCCCCACCTGGGGGAGTCCTGGGTGCGCGGACAAGGCGCCATCGTCGTGGATGGAGCCGTCAATGCCCGCCAAGCACTTAGAGCCCCCGCCTGCTTGCCTCCCCCGCGTTCCCCCGCCGCGCTTACGCACGGCTTGGCGTGCCCCCGGGCATCCAGGTCGACTGCTTGCACCGCAACGCCTCGGCAGTGCGCCGTTTACCCCGCCGCTCTCCGCCAAAGGGCGGCGGCGTCGAGGGTCGGCGCGCACTCTCCGCCGCGAGTAGTTGCCCCACTTGTACAGCACTTCCGCGCCGCGGCCTGCACCGCCTGCACGCGGGGTGCGCCCCGCCGAGGCGACGGCCAGGACGCCGCCAGTCAGTGTGTTTGTTTGCAGGACTTCGAGGCCAGCGGGGGCGGCGACGACGCGCTGCTCACGGGGAATGCCATCCTGCTGACCGACAACCTCGTAAGTGTGCCCGCGTGTTCCAGGTCCGGCGGTGCTGGGTCTGCCTCGCTCCGTTCTCTAACCAAATGTTGATGGAATCGGGTCAGCGCGATGCCGCTCCAACCGCATGCCTCTTCCATGTGCTAAACAATTCACGCTCTCTCTTTCCAGCTGTCAGTCATTTTGCATGCGGCTGCGGGGGAGCTCGGACTTCCGTGAGTTTTGTGTGTGGAAGTGCTTTTCTCTTACTAATGCTTCAGAGGCCAACTGATCAGCTTTCCTCTTCGGGGTTCGGCTTGCAGCAGCTGAGAGTCCCGCTGTCGCTGCAGGCTCTCTTCCGCCCCTGCGGCGATACCCCCCGAGTTTGGTGCGCGGGGTATGGCCGCGCGGCGCGCGGAGTAGCGCCGCCTGACGCACTGACGCCGTGCTGCTGTTGCAGGTGGACCAGGAGACGGGCGAGGGGAAGGAGCACGGCGGCATGCCTCCGTTCCCGCCGCCACCGCCAGGCCCCGACGGTAAGGACAGCGAGGACAACGCAGAGCGACGCAGAGCCCCAGAAGGGCCTCAAACTGGCCGCGTTTTTAAACTGTGTTCATTTCACTTGCAGACTTCGGCGGGATTCGCGGCCTGAAAGGGGACAAGGGTGACCGTGGTCTCCGGGTAAGTCTTGTCCAGGCTCGCGTACAGAGTCTCTCGCCAATCGGTTTTGTTACCCCGATGTTTCTGCGCAGGGTCCTCCAGGAGAGTCGATCCGAGGCCCCCCAGGACCGCCGGGCCCCCCCGGGCCCCCTGGGGCGTTCTACGGCAGTGGGGACGCCTTCCCAACGGACGAAGGGGTGAGTCGAATAGCGCCATCTTTGGGCGCCGCTGTCCCCAGTCGAATAATTCTGCTAACTGCTATTTCAATTACATTTTGTGCTGCTAGCGTGGCTACAGACCAAATCAGGTAAAAGACATGACTCGCTCCGGATGTGACGTTCTAAAATTCATTGGAAGCGGAAGGAAAAACTCACCAACGCAAAGTTGAAATTTTAAAAAATATTTCCATTTCAGATGTTTGGAGCGGGAGTAGGCCCTCAGGGACCGCAGGGCCCTCCCGGCACCTGTTCCTGCAACCTCACCAACGTCCTGGGATCCATGAACCTGGACCTCATTCCAGGACCTCCCGGACAAGCTGGCATCGACGGCGCACCTGGAATCCCTGGAGTCTCGGTGCGTAGTAATTTATTTCTGCCCAAAAAGGAGAAGAAAGGATATTTAAAATTGGATTTTTTGCAGGGCCTGCCTGGACCTCCCGGAGAAAGAGGAGCCCCTGGACCGCGAGGGGACAAGGGCGAACGCGGTGACATCGGAGCGACGGGGCCGGAGGGCATCCAGGGCCAGAAAGGTACACTGCCGAAGTCCGGCTTCGGCCCTTTGGTGCTTGCGACTTTACTGACTACATTCTACAGCTTCGCCATGCGGTTAATTTGCAGGCGATCCCGGACGCGACGGCACACCCGGCATTCCGGGGGCTCCGGGGCCGCCCGGGCCTCCGGGGACCAGCGAGCCCGCCGCGTATGATGTGAGTACGGTGCGGCGACCGCCACCGCCACGCCACTGGTACTTTGCTCCTTCCTCTAACCTTTCCTTTCCCGCCTCACTAACTCTGTCTCTGTTCGGTTTCACGCTGTCTCGCGCAGCCCAACTGGAACTCCCGCTCCGTGCTCAAGGTATGCGAGTGTGGAGTCGCACTTCCGGTAGCTTGACGGAGCGCCCGGCAGCTCGGCATAGGCAACCCGGTGCGCTCGGCTGCCGTCGCGTTGCCTACGCTGCAGGCTGACGGCCTGCCGGCCTGACGCGCTGACGCTTGCTCTGCTTGCAGGACTCGGTGCTGGGCGGCGGCTACGGCGCCAACATGGGCCGGCCGGGCAGCCCGGGCCCCAAGGGCGAGACGGGCGCGGCGGGCCACCCCGGCGCGAAGGGCGAGCGAGGCGTGCAGGGCTCCAAGGGCGAGCGCGGCGAGGCGGGCGCCAGGGGCGCCAAGGGCGACCGCGGCCACCAGGGCCCGCACGGGCCGCAGGGCTTCAAGGGCGAGCCAGGGTCCCCGGGCGTCGACGGCCAGCCCGGAGTCCCGGGTGACAACGGCCGGCCCGGCTCCAAGGGCGACAAGGGGGACCCGGGCACGGTCGGAGCGCCCGGCCCGCCAGGCCCGCCCGGCGTCGCCGTGTTCAACCCGGAGGAGGCCAAGTTCCTTGGCGGCGGCCCCATGGTGCTGGGTGAGTGGCGCGAAGCTCGCCTTGCCAACCCCCGGCGGAGCGGCCCCCTTAATGCTTTGCTTCACGTTGCAGGGGAGACTTCGTCGCTGCCCGGGCCGCAGGGCGAGAAGGGCGACCAGGGCATCAAGGGCGAGAAGGGCGACTCGGGCGAGCGCGGGCCGGCGGGCATCCCGGGCCTGAACGGCGTGCAGGTACAGTACAGTCTGAGCGAGGCGCTGCTCCACGGCGAGGCGGACGGCCTTGTTGACGTGCTGCTCTTCCTTTGATCCAGGGCCCGGCCGGCGAGAAGGGCGAGTCAGGCACTCCTGGGCCGGTGGGGCCGCCGGGGCTGCGGGGCGACCGGGGCGAGAGGGGCGAGCGCGGCCTGCCCGGGCCCGTCGTCACCGTGGACGGCGAGGTGAACGTGGTCAAGGTAGGTCGTTGAGCCTGAGCCGCCCACGGCCAGGCTGGTGCGCTTCAAATGTGTTTACAATGTCGGATTAATGCGACTTTGACGTCGACCTCGCCTTCGTTTCTCGTTTCCAGGGCGACAAGGGCGACTCCGGCAAGAGGGGGCGCCGCGGCAAGCCAGGCCTGCCCGGCCCTCCTGGAAAAGATGGCACCTCGGGAGAGATGGGCCTTCCCGGCTGGCAGGTGGGGCCATGAACCAGTCGTTATTTTTCAGTTTATTCAATCTCTTTTTATAAGTTGACATTACCTTACACAAATTGGTGTTTTATTGATGTCCACAATTTCTCTGTTTAATTGCTGCTCCCAAAGGGCGGAAGCAAGGTAAGAGGAAAGCAGGCGCTGCTGAGGGCGTTTTAATGTAGGGAGTCGTGTTGCTGTGCTTTGTCTGCAGGGACTGCCGGGCCGCCCGGGACGTGCGGGAATGCCGGGTCTCGGATTCGAAGGCCCAAAAGGGCAGAAGGGAGAACCTGGGTTAATACCCCACCCCCACCGGCCTCGGGTATAACTGTCAAACTGGTCCAAGTGGGCCGTGCTTACAGTCAAGCGTCACTTCTACTTTTCTCGACATTAATCAACCTCAACAATGAAACTAACAACTCTGCAGCATGCAAATACAGCCTCCCTGAAATCTCCCCCTCCCCTCTCTTTCTTTCTGTTAAACATCACCTCACTCTTACATCTGCAACTTGGTTGAAATTATTATTTGGGGGAAATTTCATATTGGGATTGTGTGTAACAAGCTCCTTTTGATTTGTGATGTCAGGTTCGTGGAGAACCAGGATTGCCTGGACCAATGGGGCCTCCTGGACCCCCAGGTGCAAGCGGTCCTCCAGGACCTCCAGGGCCTCCTTCTGAAGTCAAGTACATGCCTGTGCCAGGGCCGCCTGGCCCACCTGGTCCTCCCGGACCTCCTGCATCAGTAAGTGTTTCCTTAAAAAAAAAGTTCAAGCGAGTGTTTTATGATTTTCTTCGATGACTAAACTAAATGCTACTTTCCTATCCAGTCTGAAGGTCGTGGCTCCGTTTTCGGAGGAGAGCAAACACATTCAAGGCCGGGTTCTAGGGGAGGCATTGAAGAGCTCAACAAAGCTATGAAGGACATTAGAAACAGAGATTCAGGTACATCTTACAGAGGTTCAATTTTTTTTCCTTTTGAAAAAAATAAATAACACATTGCAGAATAAACCAAATTTTATTGTTTATTAAATTACTTTTTTTTTGTTTTTTCTCTTAGGCTACAGTTCACCAACTTCTACCGTATATGAAAAGTCAACCAGAATTGTTCCTGGTGCTGTGACTTACCAAAATAAGGAGGCCATGACGAGTGTAAGCATACACAAGGGAAATGTTATGAGTGATGGAATATTTACAATTTGACCTTAATTAACTTTTTGTGGGATTTCCAGAGGTCTGCAGAAACAGCAGTAGGCACTTTAGCATACATCATTGATGAGGAAGCTTTACTAGTACGGGTCAACAAAGGGTGGCAGTATGTTGCAGTAAGTACAATATATTTAATACTGTAAGGAAAAATAAATCAACAATCTGGGGGTAAAATTGACTTTGTTTTTATGACAGCTTGGATCTGTGTTGGATGTCACCACACCCCCACCACCAACAACCTACCATCCACATGTGAGACCTCCTCCATTGGAATCTTCAAATCTTGTCAATACTTACTACATGGCAGCAGACCAGCCTGCTGTAAGTACACCAAGAAACATTGTATAACTCAAAATATCCTGAAGTCTTTTCTGTCTCTAATCTTCTGTTTCCTTTATCTTTAATGTCTTTGTCTCTTTGTGCATGCATTCATTAGTTTCCGACAATGGTAAGTTACTGTGATAATGGACCTACAATACTGCTATGTTTGTGTGTTGAAATATTTCACTAAGTGAGAACATGTGTTCATTATTTTTATGCATCTGTCTTTCAGTTACGGATGGCTGCACTGAATGAACCTTATTCTGGAGACATGCATGGAGTTCGAGGTGCAGACCATGCGTGTTACCGACAAGCCCAGAGAGCCAACATGCGTGGTACATTCAGAGCTTTTATTTCGTCTCGAGTTCAAGATCTTGATTCGATTGTTCGCCCTGCTGATAGGAATCTTCCAGTGATAAATACAAGGGTGAGATAATATTTTTGATCACAGCCAACCTGTTTGATAACTTCATATTTTCTCTAAATATAATGCTTTAATTTTTTTTCAGGGTGACGTTCTTTTTAAATCATGGAAAGAATTATTTGCTGGGAAGGGAGGATTCCTTCCGCAGCAGCACAAAATTTATAGTTTCAATGGAAGAGACATTTTGAATGATTTTGCCTGGTGAGTCACTTCTTGCAAACTAAATTGCAAACTGAGACTGCAACAGGGAAAGGTATTTTATAAATTTTAATATTTTATTATTATTTTTAGGCCTGAGAAAGTTGTATGGCATGGGGCTCACATGTTGGGTGAGCGTGCAATGGATGCATATTGTGATTCTTGGCATTCAGACAGTTCTGACAAAGTTGGACTTGCATCATCACTATTAAGAGGGAAGCTTCTAGCTCAAGAACGGTTTACTTGCAATCATCGGTTTGCTGTTCTGTGCATAGAAGCTGTAAATCCAAATCTATACAGAAGACGGCGAAGAAGTATTGAACTGACAGAAGAAAGTGAGGAAGATGATGATTTTCTTGATGAAGATGAGTATCAAGACTTTTTAAAAACACTAATGGATGATGAAGAACAGTAGGAACTAGCGAGATATTGAGAGATACTAGTCCTTATGGCAATTGATTTTTGAAGGGCATAGTGATGAAGTCCTTGACAAAATTGGATACTGCCAGCTTGTAAAATTCAGTTGCCTCAGTTAAATGGACAACCAATTTTTAAGGAAGAGGCTTTGAGTTGTGGAGTCATTTGTGTTAAAAAATAGAGACATGTTTTAGTCTTTTTATAAAAAAAATAAGTGTCTCTCGTCCGTCCTCATCCTTCTTTCTTGATACTATTTCATCTTCATATCATAAAGTTGAAAGAAAGTAAATTTGAGAAATGGATTTTGGAAGCTAAAGTGAAATAGAAAAAAAATTTGAAGGTCTGTTTTAACATGCTTCCTTCTTACTGTGTGTGCATGTGTATGTGTGCGTATGTGAAAAGTATCTTTACTGATTGGAACACTTTGACAAGAAATAAGAGCTGCAATACACACAAAGTGAATCTTCCAATAATTACTCTCACATTCCTTCCTTGCATTTCTGTGGGTGAGCTCAAAACCTGCCTTCAAGACTTATTTCTCCATATTTTTAACTGCCAGTGGCAAGGTCATAATACCAGAAAATAAATGGATGAAAAACCTGTTTTTTTTTTCATTCCTGTGGATTATTATGTATTACTGTTAAACGTGGCTTTCAAAGTTAGAGAATTACACTAATATCCTGAACTAGACAGAATGATAATATCTAATTTCTTTCTCTATCACATTTTCTTGTTTTGATTTGATGTAGATGTTTTAATAATGTGTTGTAATAAGATGTCCTGTTCTAAGTAACTCTGTTACAATGGTCTAGTCATACCTAACTTATTGTACCTATAGTAATTTTTGAAGTCGGCAGGAGTTGATGTATTAAAGTTGTTGTATAGTCCATATTGTTGATGTAAGAATTTTCTTATAAAATTAATATTTAAAGTAAGTGGTAAGAGTAATTTGTTAAATTAGCTGTTGAAGGGTTACCATACACCAGTGGAAACAAATCAAGGATAACTTTTATAGCAACATTACATGAGCTATATGCCAATATCATCTTTCCTCAAGACTGAAAAGCCCCAGGACTATCAGTACTACATCAGGTGTTTAAATCCTGTACAATTATAGTATAGAGCCAATGATTTGTTATCTCATTTGGCTGTTCCACTAAAGAAAACCAAGAACATACAAGAGCTTGTTTCAATCAAAGTAGGTTGGCAAATTGCAAAATCTGGCCAGTAAAGTGATTTACAAATGAAGGTAGACTTAACAATTTAAATTTGTGACATTGCTTGAGGGTAGGTCCCACTTTGCACTTCTAGAGTGTGTCAAGAGAAAAACTTCACTTACTCTGTAAGTTCTATCAAGTAGATATAGGGAAACTGATGCATTTCATTAAATTAAATTACTTTCCTTCAAAAATCTAAATTGTTAGTGGTTAACGGTGCCATATGACACTGCCCGAGAAAAGAGAACTAGTACGTTTAAGGCCAACAGATGATTCCTCTGTTGATAGAATACACAACACACCAAACCAGGTTGCAGTGAATTAGCCTGGAAGGCAGAAACATTACATTAAAGTTAAGATTCACTGTCACGAGGTTTCTTTAAGTGAGGCTTTCATTCTTTCTGCGTATGAATAACTTTCAAGCATCTTGAAATCGATGTACCAAAGAAAACATGTTTCGTCCTTTTAACTCTGAGCTAAATTTGAAATTCTGAGTGTCTGTCTTACAAGTCTTAGACGAGTAGGATCAATTGTATTCAAATTCCAATAAATAATCACAAAGTTTCGTATGAGATTCATTACCCGATTCAACTGCTCCAACATCAGAGGTCATCGCTGTTTCAGCTGACATCATTTTCTCAAGCTGTCAATAAGACTGCCTCGGCCAAACACTTATCTTAAACATATAATAACCCCGAATTATGAGTTCAAAATAAGAATTCGTAACATACATAGTTTAAATATTGGCACACGTGGTTAGAATCGTCTGCTTGGCTTTGCTGCTGAGAGAAAGAGAAGTTCGTTTCATTCCCTACACAAGGCTGTGGCTGAGACAGGTGCTGCCACCGCGCGGAACTTGAACGAAACATTCAGTATGGCGCTCGGTGTTCCGCAAGTGTGTGCCGTGCTCGCTTTCTTTCAGTGATTTATTTATTTACCGAAATGAATCTCGCCGTTACATGAATTAATATTGAATGGGACACTTGTGTTAGTGAATGTGACCGCGAATATGTTTGGACAAGTGGACAAGAAGTCTCAATCGGACGCCAAGTCCAAAGACGGTGAGTGTTTACAACCAACCAGATAATTACATTCACTAGTTCGGAACAAAATACTCTATTTTATAGTTGACACTACTTGCGTCTGCTAATAAGGAGTATCACTTCCATCGTCTCCTTACTTCAATGATTGTCTTGCCCAGTTTTATTTAGTATAAGAAAATAAAATGAGGTTGTTGATTTGTATTAATTGTGCCCACATCTCTACACGTTTCATCAATTTTGAGGCTTATTAGTTAATATTTCTGATATTAATTGTAGATTATTAGAATATTTGAAGTTCTGTCTTTTTTTATATAACTCTGTTATGATTGTTTGTAATGAAAAAATATAAGTATCTAGTAACTTGCCTTTGTTTACATTATTTCATTCATTGATGGATCAGCCTTTTAATTTAGTTTTTGATGGTTTGAGATGTTTGCAAGACATGTTACTGCTTCTTTATCACAGATTGTTTGATTACAAAGCTACCTAAACTGTTATGATGTTTTTTAAAATGCTTGAAACTTTCGTATGAAATCCATTTGCTTAAATGGGTTTTATTGCTACTCATACTACTTCTCAGCATAATCTTACTCCATCCCTGCGTTAGGTTCAGATTTTAAATACCAATGTCCATCTTTCTCAATTTATTCTCTTGAATAATCAGTGACGGCGATGACTCCTGCATTTAATTCAGGTGCATTATTTCACAAGGAGCGCAGTGGGCTCTTCGACTCACTTTTTCCAACCACTGTACTTTTTTCCCCCATTGCAGCAGAAATGGAAGGACACGGGGTGAGGAGGGTGGGGTGGTGGTGCTGCTGCCTCGGGTGGGAGGGTAGGAGGGGTGGGTGGGTGCCGGCGAAGGGGTGAGAGGGGTGGGAGGGGTGGGAGGGGTGGGAGGGGTGGGAGCAAGGGTAGGGGTGCTGGGGTGGCGCCCAGGCCGCCCGCAGCCCGCACCCGCACCCGCTGCTCGAGGTGCTCGTCCATGTGTATCCGACTGTACAGCGGACAGGCCGCACAGGCCGTCTCGAAGCAACACAGCCCTGCCCTTCACTTCCAACTTTCATCAAATGCCATCAAATGAAATGCCAGGCAGCGTTGCTTCCCACTGGCTGGACCGCGTGGCCTCTCTCTGGGTGCAGCTCGTTCGGGTTCTAGCTGTACTTAATCAAAATTGCAAAATTAAAATGAAAGAAACTGCCTGACAAGATGTCGAAGTTCCGCCGGCATCCGCTTCCTGCGTGACCTGCAGTGCCGGCGTCCCGGCGCTCCCGGCGGATGGCTAATATTATGGGTGTCCGTGTAACAGAAGCTGGGGCCATTACACTGGCTGGGGCGGGCGCCGCGCCGCGCTCCCCTGCAGGCTCGTTCCGAAGAGCCTCCCTCGCTCCGTCCCTCTCGCACTCACGGGGCGTCCCGCAGGGGTGCGAGAGGGACGGAGCGACGCCGGGGTGTAGTGTAAGGTTGGGCGCCGCCGCCATCCCCGTCTCTCTCTCGCTGGCTGTGTACATAATTTCCTGTCTCCCTCCACCCTCATCACTATCAGTTGTCGTCACCTTCTTCATCTACATGCAGCCCTCCCTCCCCTCCGGCCGGCCGGCCGCCCTCCCCACCCTTCACTTCCCCTGGCTGACCTCCATTCTGACCCTGCCCTCCCCTCCCTCTCCCTCTCTTTCCCCTGGCGCCACCTCCCCTTCCCTCCCGTCTCTCGGTTTGCTACTCCTGGTCCTTTGGCGCTTCAGTCCCACTTTTCTCCGCCACCCCGTCGCACCCCGTCGCAGCCCGCGGCGTTTCTTTGTCCGGCCCGTTTGCCTGCAGCCATTTTTTTGCAGTGCACTTCCGACGTGGGGTCCGTACCTAAATTTGCTTGGCGGATAATTTAAATCCCCCTTTGACTCCCCACTCTTTACCGTGCAACGTTGCTCCGCAACCGTGAAAAATAAAGTGAAATGAAATAAAATGGAAATGGATGGAATACCGCGGTTTGTGGCGCCCCCCGTTTTGGGGCGCCTCGTTCGGATTGAATTAATCCGACTGTTTGTTCGCCGCGGCTGGAGCGGGCTGGAGCGGGCTGGAGGCTCCATGGAGCAGGCTGGAGTCCGGATCAATTGGCGCGGCTCGCCACGGCCCGGCCAGCTGGGGCCGCGATCGCCGCGATGCAATGAATGGCGTCATCAAGCATGAATACCGCCCCGCCACGCCTATCCTACACCTAGCGCCCTCTCCCCCCTCCTCCCCGCCGCAAACTTTTATTCTCTTTTGTCGAGGTCTCTCGCGACGACGCTTTGCCGACAGCCTTAATTCTCGCGAAGAGGTAAAAAATACAAAAGATGGAAAATAAACAACAAAAAAGACGCGGCGGCGGTGAAGAAGTTGATAAGAAAGTTCTGGCGGGAGGGAGGGGGCGTTAATAAGAGGTAATGCAGTGATGAGGAACGGCCCGTCGCGGCGAGTTGGAAGGAGGTTCGCTCCCAAGGCGACAGCACAAACACAAATTGATAAAAAAACGCTATTTTACCGGGGCTGGTTGGGTCTTCCCACAGTGCAGGTCGTCTCCCGCCGCCACGACGCGCCCTGTGCGTGCGCAAATATCGCACCCTTCGCTGTCTCTCTCGCACGCACGCCGCGAACGCCCCTCGAGTGCGAGAGAGACGAGGCGTTGATTGGCGCCCGCGGCTCGGGCGGTGCAATGCACCCCTCTCCCTCCCCCCATCGATTCGCAGTGCAGTGGTGGCTGTCGTTGGGAAGTGCTCGCGACAGGTGGGGGTGGCTGGCTTCGAGAGCCAATCCACTTCCTCGAATTAGTGACCGTTAGTGACCACTTTGAGGAGGGCGCTCGTAAAACGCCGAGGCGGAATGACCAGCCGCGGCGCAAGAATTGGCCTTACTCCGGCCTACAGCAGACTGATTCCGAGCGAGAGGTGCGCCTCTCTCGCTCTCAGAGGGCGCCCTGGGTCGGTGTGAGAGAGGCAGACGGAGTGGACGCCCCGCTCCAGGACGTACATTGAGGACGTACTCCGCGCGGGGTGTCCTCGACTGGCTCATCCCGCGCCTGCGTTGGAAAAGGGTGAAAAATGAAAAATCGCCGGTGAAACGACGATGTCTGTCTTCCGAGTTGGACGGCCTGGACGGCCTGGACGGGACGGATGCGCGTGGATGTACATCACACGGCGCGGTGGGACGGTGGGCGCGGCGCGGGTCACCAGACGGGGCGGGGCGGGGCGGGGCGGGGCGGGGCGGCGGTGCCCGCGTGTGGGACGACCAGGCGACTCGCGCGTGACACGCGTGGCGGCGAGCGCGGCGGTGTACGTCGAGTACACTGCAAAAAGCGTGTGCTTCTCTCCGTTTGGCGCGCGTTTCACGGGTCTGGGCTGGCGAGGCAGTGACTGTGCTGGACGCGGCGTGACGGCGCGGTTCGGTTCGACGGCCTGCGTGCTGCGCCGCGCCGCGCTGCGTGTGGACCGGGCGGCCGTGGCGGCGCGCCCTTGGACTTGGCGCTTGGAACTCGCGGAGCCGAGCCGGCGGCGTGAAACGAAAGCAGCGCACAGCTTTCGTTTTCAAGCGGCGCGCGCTGCGGACTGATTCCGTCTCTCTCGCTCCCACAGGGAACACCGCCGCCGCCCCATGAGTGCGAGTGAGAGGAGAGCAGAGCGATGGGTGCAGTCGCACGCTCTGCAGCAGCCATCGGAACTGTCGAAAATCAAACACACTCAAATAAAAAGTCAAATTTGAAAAAATTAAAGTGAGTTGGTAACGGTTTTTCTCGTGGTGTGCCTAGTTTTTCGTCGACGCGTGCGCGGTGCGCGTCAGGCTGGGGCCGATGAACCAATTACGCCGTTAATGTTGCTCCGGCCGGTGGGGGGCGTGGTGGGCCTGGCGGGCCTGGCGTGCTCCTTCCTTGTTCCGGTGGTGGCCGTGGTGCCGTGGTGCCGCGGTGCCGCGCCTCGTCGTCATTCATTACCGGCGCCACGCGCGCCACGCGCTGCAGAGATTCGTTTTCGTCGCCCCGTCTCTCTCGCACCTGCATAGGAGAAGCCCCACGAGTGCGAGAGAGACAGATCGACGTGAGTGTGCTGCTGCTCCGGAAGACTCGGTTCCTTATCGGCGAGCCGGGATCATGATCCCAACGACGGCACGGCCAGGCTCGGCCAGGCTCGGCCCGGGATCGAATCGCCCAATCTGCGCGCCCGGCCGGGTCGGCCCTGGTCGGGCTGGGCGCTCGCTCGGCCGCACCTGGCTGGATACACAGGGCTTCCCCCACGCAGGGAAAATCAACTTGCACAGTGCAGGTGCATGGGTTTCCGTTGAGACACGCTATTGGCCGAACCTTCGCTCCACCGCCGCCGGCCCGAGACCAGCTCGTCCACAAGACCGATAATTTGCTATCTCTCTCTCTCTCGGGCCGAAACACACTGTGCTTTACGTGCCCACTGGCCGAGTGATTTTTATTTTCCTTCTTGCGCCTGGCTGCTCGGCACACAGAGCATGCTAATGAGACAGAGTGAGACGGATGCCTGTTAGGCCGCGCAATGGCCCAGAAAAATAAATCCGCCGCGCCGAGCCCTGGGCTGGGCACCTTCAAGGGCCTTGCCTCGCCGGGCTCTGCCGAGTCGTTATACACCCCTGCCCTGCCTGTACAGTCTTATTCCGAACTGCGCCCGCGTCGCCCTGTCTCTCTCGCACGCCGACGGAGCTCCCCGCCCCCCGCGAGTGCGATCGAGGCGGAGCGTCGAAAGCGAAGTTCGGATCCAACCTGCCCCGTCCAATTCGCTCAGGAAGTGATGCCTCCCCTCGGCGTGCCGCGCCGTGCCACGCCGTGGCGCCTGGCTTTTGTTGGCCCGTGGCTTGTTATGTCGTTGAGGAAGGGAAGGCCGCGCTGCCACACCACTGTGTGGAGTACGCCGGATGGCACACACACACACGCACACTCGCGCACCTTGGCGGCGCTCGAATTGGAATGTAGGTGGGCGCGGGCCCGTCTTTCCATTCAGCCGAGAAAGGACCCCGAGCCCCACTATAGAAATAACAAGTCCCCCCCGGGCCCTGCCCGCCCTGCCCTGCCCGCCCTGCCCGAGTCCTGGACGGGCAGGATGGCCTGGATGGCCTGGCCCACACTGTTCCGCGAATTTATGCAAATTGTTGTCGGCGTCGTCGGTTCGGGTCGTCCCTGCTGCTCCGCCGCTCCGCTGGTCCGGCGGGCGGCGGGTCGACGGCGGGTCGGCGGCGTCCTCGAGGTCCGCGATGACGGACCGAGTATCGAGCGGAGCCTCGGCGATTAGCGCGTCATGACGTCGCGGCTCTTCGCGGGGTGGATTGGAGGGGGGAGGGGGAGGGGGGAGCTGACACTTGAAATGTCACGACCGGGGGCGGGGCCCGGCGGGGGGCGCCGAGACATCGCAGAGGCCAAGCGGGCCGAGCCGGTGGATGGACGACCTCTTTGCATTCGGATCAATCTGGATTCTTGGCCGCGGGGTGGCCGTCGTTTGTTTGTGTGCGTCTGGCCGCCCCGCCCCGCCACCCCCGTGTCCTTTCGGCCCTTTAGCGCGCTGCCGGCCGGTCCTCGCCGGCCAGCTCCCTGTGTCCGCGCTGTGCCATGGCTGTGGCATGGCTGTGGCATGGCTGTGCCGTTACCGTCGTAAATGCCACCGGGCCGCACTAAAGTCGCTGAAGTACTGCTCGGCACTGCGGAGCTGCGCCGCTAGCTAGCTGCAACTACAATGATCGCCGCCGCCATACGCCCACAGCCCACATGCCGTCCGTCTGTCTGTCTGTCTGTCTGTCTGTCTGTCCGTCCGTCCGCCGGCCGCTGTGAGATTGATGCTGGGGAGGGGCCGCGCTCCCGGACAGACGGCCGGACACTCTCGTCCAGACCATATGGATCCCATGCCCCCTCAAGTTGTTTAACTTCGCCCTGCTCTCTCTCCCTCTCTCCTCTGTCCTCTTGTCCCCCCACTCCGCGCCGCCGCCATCAAGTTCGGCGCCGTCATCCTCGCCTTGATGCCGCCGTCCGTCGTCCCGGCTAGGTGCCCGAGCCCGGCTTAGGCCCCGATGTATGTGTCGGCCGCCAGGGACCGGAGAAGGCGAAGAGGGGGAAAGTTTTGGAAGGCGGTGCATCGCTTGCACCAGCACTATTGGCGCGGGACTTGAGCTTCCCTCCCGGAGTCTGCGACGCTCGGTTGCCCTCCGCGCCTCCATGTTCACCCTTCATGCCCTCGGGCCTCGCGCAAGCCTTTCTTGTGCGTGTCGCTGAGCGTCGCGCTGCGTGGCGCCGGCCGGGCCGATAGCGGCGACTGCTGACGGCGACGCTCCGCCACGCCACGCCACGCCCCGCCACGCCACGCCCCGCGACGCCGGCACCACGTCAGCCGAGTCGTGCTCGTTCTTACGGCTCTTGTTGTTGTTGGCGCGCTGCTAACAGTGCTGACGCGGCGTGCATAGTGTGCAGGGCGGTGCAGGGCGTGCGGGGCGTGCAGGGCGGACCGGGGCCGACGCTCGCCCCACTGCAGGTCCTCGAGGCCCCCTCGTGCACGCTGCGCCTGGCTGCATCACGCTGCACCACGCCGCACCACACCGCGCCGCCAAACTTGATGCAAGCTGCAAGGGCTTTGAGACGTGCCTATCTCAATTTTCCCTCTGGCATGATGGCGGCGGGGTCGGACGGTGGTGCATCGGACGCTGCAGCAGCCCCCCCCCCTCAATGCAGGCCGTTCGCAAGGTAAACTGCACCGGGCCTAGTGTCGGTGAACCCGGCGCGCGCACGCTGCAGGCTGAGCGTCCCGCGTCCCCTCGGCCTGTCTCTCTCCCACCCGTGCGGCACACTCCACGAGTGCGAAAGAGAGAGATTGCGAGAGACGCCCCACACTCGGAATCAGTCCGCTGGCACGAGGCCCAGTCCTAAAGCCTGCTCCCCGCCGGTGTAAGGTTGCGCCGAGGCGTCTAGCTCTCCCATTGGCTGTCCACTTCGGGACGACTCGACAACAATCCGAGGGGGGGGGCAATCGAAGGGATGCACTAGGAATGACGTGTTTCCCCGTCGCTGGTACACTGGTACGCGCTAGGGGAGGCGAGAGTGCCCGGCGGAGGGTGTGTGCAGATTTGCTGCTCCTGTTTCCTTTTCGTGAGCCGGTAGTTGTGAGGGCCGTCGCGCAGACGAATGGGGAGTGGAGCACTATATCGTGGCGCTACCCGTGTCGCTGCGCGGCGCCACGCGGAAGGAAGCACACTGTACAGGATGTGTGCGCCGCTGCGTGTGTGTGCGCGTGTCTGTGTTGTCAGCCAGTGCACTAGTAGTGTGCCTTTGTGTGTAGAATGGTCGTGTAAATGAGTACTACGCGTAGCAGCGAACACACCTGCCGTCCGGCGCACGATTTTCACAGTGACGCTCACGCTCGGTGACGTTACAACTAACCTCCTGCAGAAAAATGGTCCGCCAAAAGCTTTAGCGCTAATTTAACCCAACGGCGATTGTGGAATTTGTCATCCACTCCGCCTTTCCCGGCAAACAATATCCTCGCGAGCTTAATTCGAGTGGTGGCTGGACGACCGTCCGGGGACGCTCCGCCGCTCCACTGCGAGTCCGCGTCGTCTGTCACGCTTAGCCCCGCCATAATGTTTCTCGGCGAGTGGCTCTAATCTGTTTTCTGGCTTTATTTCCCAAGCCTTGCCGCCTTGCCTGCCTGGCCCCGGCCAAGGCCCCGGCGGTGGCCCCCGGCGACTGGACTTGCAGCCCTCGCAGGGTTATCAGTTATCCCCCTCCGCCGCTCCCTCCGCGTTTCCCGGCGTTGCCGCGCGGGGAGGCTGCTGTCGGCGTCGCAAAGTAGGCGCTGTTTTTCAATCCGCGTCTCCCTCGCCGGTTCGCCTCGCGGGGCGCCTCTCCTTGCAGTGCTGCTTCCGTTCGATGCAGAAGATTCTACGGAGGGGCGCTGCACAGTGGGCGGAGGTGGCCAAAATTCTAGACGCGTTTTGAGCTCCAGAATCGCTAATTGTGACTCGAACCGAACGTGTGACCCCACTTATGGATTCCTCGTTCGGAGAGCAATCCATTGGTGGGGTCACACGTTCGGTTTGAGTCCCATTTAGCGACTGTGGAGCTCAAAATACATCGAGAATTTTGGCCGCCCCCACCGGTCTTCTGGCCCACTGTGCACTGGCTCGCCTCAAAGGCTTGCCCTCTGGGACACGGCCTTCAGCACGACTACTTTGCATAACGCGGTGCTGAAGGCGGTGCTTCTTACGGCGCGCTGCTTAAGGCGTGCTTAAGGCGCGCTTAAGGCCCCGCTGAAGGCACCTACTTAAGCCCGTGGAGGACACTCTGGAACACTGACTCGGCTTCGGCGCTGATTGGATTGCTCCCTGACGTCGCTGACGTCACTGCGTGCTGCTGGCCGCGCTGGCACGGTCCTGGCTCCATTCCGATTCCCCTTTCTCCTGTCCGCCTCGTCGCCCCGCCTCTCCGAGAGCCCCACGCCCCCCGCTTGTTTGTTTTTCTTTCAAAGATGAGGATGCAAGGACGCCCCCAACCACTCCCCCTGCAACTACCCCCGCCCAGTGTGTCACGCTGCCGCGACGCCGAGGCGCCAGCCCTGCCGCCCTGCCGTGCCCCACTGCCCTCAAACGTCTGCCAGTGTGCCGCGCGGCACGCGGTAGATAACCTAGCCCATGCATTTGAGAGGAGGCCGTGAAAGAGAGCGGGGAGACTCCAGCCTGCTGCAGCCGTCAACACGGGGGCAGGCAGGCAGGCAGGCAGGCAGGCCCCACGTGTGGTGGCATTGCCTCCGGCCCCTCGTGTGGCCCCACCGCCCCGCGTGTGGCGGCGTCGGCGCTAAGCCGATATCAGCGGTACGTGCACAACTTTGGTCGTTGCCTGCCGGCGGCGCCCCCCGGAGCGACACCCAGCCCCCACAGCCCCCGCCCCCGTGGCCCCCACGCCCCTCAGGGAATGCTCCACTCCGGCGCCGTATCTTTGGGGACTCGCAAGGACGCCCTGGCTGCGCTGGCTGCGCTCCTTGGGTGCCCCCCCCTCGAATTCGGGGACGTGATGGCACCCATTAGCGGGGTGAGCTGCTCTGCCCTGCCCGGGCTGCCTCGGACGTTTGTCATGATCACGAAGCCGGGCGATATCTCCGCGGCGGTAAACTGCCGTCGTTTGTGTGTTTCTCTTTGCCAGTGTGTGTGTGAGCGAGAGGGGGAGATAGGCGCGTGTGCGTGTGGGCGGAAGCGTTCTGGCAGGATGGGATGTGATGGATTCGCCTGCCGTCGGCCTGCCGTCCTGGCGTCCTGGCGGCGCGGAGCGCGGAGCTGAGCGAAAGGAGACAGACACGAAGTAGAGGGGCAGGACCAGGACCACGCCACCGCAGAGGGGACGGGCTGCCTGTCTGCCTGTCCGCCATTGGAGGAATCGCAGAGCCCCCAAACTGATAGTTGTTTGTTGTTGGCCCGGAAGTCAGCCCTCCACTTTGTGCGATGGCTGACCGAGGGGAAAAAAAGGAACGGGGAAGAAAAGAGATCTTGGCCAACAAGTGAGAGTCTGAGGGTGGGAGCAGTCTCTCGCCAGTCGCCTTTGTTTGTTTCTGTCCAACCAAAACAGTGGCGTGAATGCCCGCGAGGCCGCGACGTGGCGTAGTGCAGCACTGGGGTCACCTTGGCCGTGGCCGCCGGGGGATCAAGAGCCCGTCTAAATTGAAGGGGAAAGAGGCACTTTTTGCCTACCTTTAGAGGGGGAAAAGGTGGCCTCTGCCTTCCTAGACGGCTTTAATTGTCCATTCCCCCTTTCTTAGTTTGGCAGTGTGTGCCATATGGGTTCGGGGTAGTTAATGGGCACTCATTCTTTGCGAGTGTGCGCTGTGTACCTTTGGGTTCAGTGCGTGTTTTGAACCGGCGGCGCGGCGCGGCTCAAACCAAGCAGGCTGCCCCGCGTTCTTCAGTTCGCTAACAGGGGGCCGCGTGGCACTGCGTGGCGATGGCTGCTGCGCCGAAAGCGAGTGCCCGCCTCGACTCTGGGGCTCATGTTGACGTTTTTGTTACGGCCAGGTGCCGCGCTACCGCCGCCGTGTACTCGACGTAGTGCGGCGGGGCGGGGCGGGCGAGGTGTAGAGGGATGGCACACCTGTGCTGGTTATTACACAGCCGAGGACGGTCGTGTCATACACCTGTGGGGCTGGCTGCTCGGGCTGGCTGCTCGGGCTGGCTTCTCGGGCTGGCGGCCCGGCTGCCAGGTGAGCAAACAGCAATAAGGACCCGCAATAAGGCGGCGGCCCGGCCGAGCTGGCAGCCCCGTCACCGAGGACGTCATCGTGGACGTCACCGAGGACGTCGCCGTGGTCGCGCGCCGCTGTCCTTGGCATTGACCAACGACATGTGCGACGCGTATCACTCGCCTTGCCTGTCATGCCTCGTCACGGGTTCGAGTCCCGGCCGGTATCGAAAGCAAACGCAGAGCGACGCCGCCGGCCCGCCGGCCATGTGGCGGTGGGACGCGGTGGACTGTGGACTTGCCTCTCGCCGGCCGGCCGGGTCGGGCCGAGTGGTGGCAACCCTACCTGCGTGACTGTCGCGGTGACTCACCAGCCTCCCTCCCCGTTTTACAGCCCCCCCCCCCTCCGCAGCAGCCCCGCAGCAGCCCCTGCTGGGTCATGAATAATTGAACTGCGACCAATGCGATGCCCCCGACCGACCCCCGGCCCCTCCCCCCGCAACCCTACCCTCTCGTGTGAAATGCCTGGCCGGCAGGCGGCGCGGCGTGGCAAGGCGTGCCTCTGCACAACACCAGCTCTCAGTGGCTGACCCGATGTCCCCCACGACCCCTGCGAAGTGGTACCCGCCCCGCCCGCCCTCCCCCGCCCAGGGCGTGACGCCGTGACGCCTCCATCTGCCGCCGGAGTCCTTCGACCCTTTGACGGCGGCCTCGGGGCGGCCTCGGGGCGCCGGGGTGTGCGGCCAGGCCTTGGGCCAGGCCTTGGGCCAGGCGGGCCGCGACGGACGACCCCATCGTGCTCATGGTATGGCCATGCGGCGGACCGCTTGCGATCGCCGGCCGAGAGGAACCGAGATTCGAGATTCGAGATCTCGCCCGGAGCAGGAAAATGGGCTGAAGCTGGCCGAGGCCAAAGCAGGGGAGTGCACGGAGCGCGGCGAAGCACCTTGGCTGTTTTGGCAGTGCGAGGCGCTGCTCTCTGTCGCTCTCTCTGTCTCTCCGCCGCCTCGCCTCCCCCTGGCCCGCCCCGCCACGCCCCGCCCCGCCCCGCCCCGCAGCACCCACTCCAGCTCGCCTGGCCTACATTTTGCTACGCCGTGGGGTCGGTGGCCAACCCTCCCAACCCCACTGGCGCTAGCGCTGCGCCGCCGAGCTCCGCCGCCGAGGTATCTCCCGGCTCAGCAGATCTGTTGTGGGCGCCGGGCCGCCCCGCCCCGCCCCGCGCATAAAGCGGACTGTCGGCGCGGACTTTGCCGGCATCGTCGCGCTTTGCTCGAACGCACCATGGTATAGCTGGGCCTCCTTGCCAACCGCTGAGCCCCTTTGGGTCCCTCCTTTCCAAGCCGAGGGCGAGTCCGAGGGCTGCTGGGCCGCCCCACCCCGCCCCGCCCCCAGCGACTCACAGCGTCCCCTGGGCCCTGAGCGGTCCGTGTCCCGTGCACTAGACCGGCTCGGACGTGGCTCGGAGTCGAGCTCGGAGTGGACTTCCAGACACGGCGTGCCCGGCTGGGCCCCGGCCTGAGATACGGTGTGCGTGTGTGGCCCGCGTGTGTCCGGCGCCGTCGGGGTGCGGCACGGTGTGGCATCACCGGTCAACACTCAGCTTATTGAAGGCGCCTGCCTGTGTGTGCTATCTAAATCGATTTGGCCGCCCGGCTGGCTAGGCTGGGCCTGCCTTCGCCTTGGCCCCGGAAAGGCCGACTGCAGTGTAGGCCGGGTTAGGTAAATCAGCCGCAATGCAGTGCCTGAGTGCCTTTCACTCCCACGTTCTTTGACGTCCTCGAAGAGAGGCCCGCCCTGCTGCAGCGGCAAAAGCAACACAACACAGCCGCCACAACAGCGGAAAAGAGAGATGAGGGAAAGGGTTTGGTGGTTGCTGTGTGTATGCAGGGTCGTTTCGACCCTTGGCAGTGCTGGGCAGGGTGTCCTGCTTGTCAAGGGCCGTCCCTTCCCGTCCCCGCCGTCCCTGTTTGGATGACCTAGTGCGCCAAAATTTATGAGCTCGACCGACTGCGCCGCCGCGCCGCCGCGCCGCGCCGCCGCGCCGCGCCCTGCAAGGCCTGCCCTGGTTTCCGCGCTGCAGACTGATGACCGCTGGAGGCCCTGGAGGCCCTGGAGGCCCTGGAGGCTGTCCTGCGCTCCTCCGCTCCCTGGAGGCAGTTGGCGCCTGCAGCCTGAGCAGCGCCGCGCGACTCTGGCGCCTGGCGGGCCGGCCTACCCTGCATCTTGCAGGCGCTCCACGCCGCGCGGGCCTGGCGCGGGCCTGGCTCTCGGAGGGGTGCGGGCACCGGGCGCCCCCCGGGACGCCGTGACCCACATCTCGGCGCACTCCATCCCCGGCCGAGGCGCCTCAGGCCAAGCCTCACGCCCGGCCGGCCTGCGCCGTGGTAACAACTTTACGCGATCGTTTTGTCGTTTGTTTGGCTCGGGACTCAGCTGGAATCTTTTTCTCGCGCGGCTCTCCGGTTGGTGCACCTCGTCGTCGTCGTCGGCGTGGTGGGGCGTGGCGGGGCGTGGCGGTATTTGTGGCCGATAAGGGCATAAGGGGTGGTGGGCCTGCGCTGTGCTGTGGAGCCCGTGACCCGCCCTCTGGGGCGTGGCTCTCCAGGGAGTGCGGCAGGTCACTCTTCGGAGGGGAGAGGGGGAGTAGTTGGAGCTACTTCCGCAGTGCGCCCTTTCCGCCGCGGTGGCGGCGGTTGAGGTGCCCGTCGAACGCGCAGCGACGCGCGACAACGTGGAGCAGATTTGCGTGTTTTTGCCGCGTCTCTCCCCGTGAAGCGCTGCTGTGGTCAGTGCGGCGCGGCCGCAGAGGGAGAGCAGTGACAAAGGGTTCTGCTTATCGCCGGACCGCCCGCCGCGCTACGACCGTGTACTCTCCGCCAAAGCCCCGCCGGACGACCAGCCGGCCTCTCTAATGCCGTGGGGGGGAAAAAATCGGCCACTTCAACGTTCGCCGAAAAAAAAGGGAAGGCATGCAAACAAAAGAGTTATCTCCAGCGGAGAAAAACACGGCAAACGGCAGCAAAAACGCGTGGCCGGTCTTTAGGCCTTTGACGCGTGAAGAGCGCCGCCCAGGTTCTCCAGCGCTGCTCCAGGGCCGCTCCAGAAGTGCGCTCCAGTGCCCTGGCCTTGGCAGCCTTAGCCGGCACTGAGCGCTCAGCGCGCGTCGCCCGGGGAGATGGATTGTCCAGGCCGGAGGTTGATGACGGAGTCCTCAGCCCTGGAGCCTGGAGCCCCGCCGGAAATGGATTGAAGGGATGTTGCTGCGTGGGGTGGGGTTGTGGCCCGGGGTCGTCGAACATCCTCGCGCAGCTCCAAGACGCGTTTGGGAGTTTGAGCTGTAACGACGTGATGGTTTCTGTCCTGGCTGCTTCGCCGTCGCGTTGGCTGCCGGTGACGGCGTGGTGGGGTGCTTTCGCCGAACGGGGCGTGGCGGGGCGTGGCGGGGCGTGGCGGGGCGTGGCGGGGCGTGGCGGGGCGTGGCTCGCCTGGCGTGTTTATTTATCGGCGGAGAGGTGTGTAGTCTGACGGCGCGTCGTCCCTGCTGACGTGCACGACGGGCAGTGCAGTGCGTCGCCGGAAGGCCGGAAGCGGAAGTGCCCGGAAGTGCCCCCAAAGCGACCGCACCGAGCTCGCCGACGAAGGTTTTCATTGTCTTTCCGCGAAAACAGTGCAGAGACGACCAGGGGTAAAATCACTCGCTTATTTTGTGAGTATATGGTTTGAGGGCAGTGTTGTCGCAAAGTTAATCAAAACGATGACAAAAGTCTGAAAATCGTGATTTCGGCGCTCGCCATGCTCTTTGTGCCACCAAGCGGTCTGTCTGTCTGTCTGCCTGTCTATCTGTCTGTCTGTCTGTCTGTCCGTCGGCCGGCGTGGAATATCTTGCTATCGCGGCTTCGCGGCGTACGACCCGTCGGTTCCTGTGGCGTTTGTGGAACAAAGAGGCCCAAATAAATCCGGCAGTCAATCACGCGGACAAAAGAGGAGTCCGTTTGTTGGCGGGGCCGCGGGGAGATTGGCACGCCCCGCCCCACCCCGCCATTCAGCCGGCAAGTGCGCGGAGGTCCTGTACCGCGACGAGGAAATCCGTGCAAACCGCGCTGGGCTGCGCCTCGCCACGCGCCCGCTGTGCCGCGGGTGTCAAAGGTTACCCATAAAGTTGCAAACTTTGGTCCCGGCGCGTGGTGGCGCGCCCCAGCCCGCGCGGCCCGGTGGCGTACCAGCTGGTGGCGGGGCGCCTGCGGGGTTGGCGATAGGCAACCCGGTGCACGCGCGCGCGCAAAGCCTGCCGGTTGCCTACGTCGCCGGGCGCTCGGAGCTGGCACTCGGAGCTACTCACTTGGCAACGGGTACTCGGAGCTGTTCGCTTGGCAACGGGTACTCGAACTCACTCGGTCTTTAAGCAGCACAAGCTGGCCTGTCCCGCATCTGCTTCCTTAACGGCCACTATCCGGTTGGACCCGCTTTGCGCTCTTACTTCGGATAGCGCGGCCGAATTGCGCCGCGTGCCGTGGCGGCGTCAACACGACGTCACCAAGCCCCCCGAGGAGCACGAGGACGCCTCGCCGATGCCTTTTCGATATTCGCCTCAGCCGTCCTGGCCGTCTCCGGTCCCCGGGGGCGGCGGCCCGTCGGCCAGCGCCGCGGATGGCGCCTCGCCTCACTAATTCAGCAAGAGCTCGCCGTCGACCGCCGTCCGCCGCCCTGGCCGACGGCGCCCTCGGGGACCCGTACGCCGCGCCGCGCCACGCCGCGCCACGCCCAAGGGCCAGCCTGCGGTCGATTGGTTAATGTGGGGCAGTAGGGGCCCGGGCTGGACCGCCACGGTGCCCGCTGGAACACGGACGCCCCTCCCCCCTCCCCGCCGCCCCTGGAGACTAGAACTCCATTACCGCCGCGTGTGCGGGGCTGCGGCGTGCGTGCCGCGTGCGAGACGGTGTGCTTGCCGGCGAGGAGCAGTGGGGTGGGGTGCGAAGCAGTGCGAAGCGGGGCCCCGGCGTGACTGGCGCTGGCGGCGCTTCGCTCGGCCGAGGTGCGCGGTGCGGCCGCACTTGGCGAGGTCAGCGAGGTCGCCGACGACGACGTCCACCGAGGAGCCACCGTGTACCGCCAGCAGCCACTACTTGTAGTACCCCGGGAACAGCAGCTCGTCGTGTACGAGACGAGGCGGTGATTGGCTGGATCGAGAATAGAGCCGCCATGGCGTGAGCCGTGGGGGTCCGAGCGAATTCGGTTTCCTTTTTTTTTTTTTTTGCGTGGGTGGATGTGCTGACCCCGCGCTGACGCGCCGCGCGGATGAGTGTGCGCTTTCTCGTTTGCATATTCCGCCCTCATTTGTTTGGGCCGGGCCGGGCCGCGCCACCCGCGCTTGATTGTAGCATGTCAGTGCCGCGCCTGTGTGCGTGCGTCTGCGTGCCTACGCTTGTGTGTGTGCGTGTTTTTGCACGAGACAGAGAGAGAGAGAGAGAGAGGAGAGAGAGAGAGAGAGAGAGAGAGAGAGACAGAGACAGAGAGAGAGAGAGAGAGAGAAAGAGAGAGAGAGAGAGACGTCGTTGCAAATGCATTTTTCTTTCGGTCATTTCTTTCTTGTTTCGCGGCGTTATAGCCGCCTCTGAAAATAGACAATGGCGTGTGCCGCACTGCACCGCCATGCGGGGCCGCGATGACGGCTGCCGCTGCTTGCTGGTCGCCCTGTCTCTCTCGCACTCGTACGGGGCCGCCACTGGAGAGCGAGAGAGACAGCCTGCTGTTTGGCGGCGCGCTGCATAAAGTGTCGCAGTCGCGGCGCTTACCCCCGCAGCCTTGCCGCCTGACGACGCAGTTTGCAGTGTGGCGGCGTTTGGAAGCAGCGCACGCGGCCTCACCGAAGTCGCGCCGCCCCTACACTGGCGAATCCAGCCCAGGTTTGCGGCGTATTTCTGTCTTCGCTGTTGTTGTCGCGGCAAGTTGGACGACCTCGCGGAGGGGGCGGAGAGAAGCTTGTCGAACGCGGAGCGCGAAGCGGGGCGGAGGGGGGGGGCGATGTTTCATAAGGCGGGCCGCTTCGCCGCATTCTTGGACG
Source organism: Thrips palmi (assembly GCF_012932325.1). Lineage (NCBI taxonomy): Eukaryota > Metazoa > Arthropoda > Insecta > Thysanoptera > Thripidae > Thrips > Thrips palmi. The sequence goes on along the minus strand of NW_023144620.1, from coordinate 4,232,855 downwards.
AAATATGCGCGCTATTGCCTTGCCAGGGTCGCGTCGTGCCCGCCTGAGCCAATTACTATGCGTATGGCGTGGCGTTGCGTGCTATCTAGAGGGCCGTGGGGCCGCGTGGGCCCCAGGAAGCCCTACCTGGGGCGTGTGCGTGGCTGAGGGGCAAACGGACAGACAGACAGACAGACAGACAGTCGGATGGACCGAGTGGAGAAAAATGGCACGGCGAAAACAAGCAGTGAGCCGGCTGCAGCTGGAGTTCCTTCTGTGCAGTCCGGGAGGATAAAATAAAGTTCGCCGCGACGGCGGAGAAGGCCGAGAAGAAGTTATTAAGTCGTCGAGGCGCTGCTCGAGCAGGTCGAGCTGCTCGGGGCCCTTCAGCCCTTCAGCGGCCCCAGGACTGCCCTGCGACTCGCTAGACTCGCTGCCCGAGGTGGAAGCTAGTCGGGGGACGGGGGAAGCCCAAAACGTCGGCGGCCGATTTGCCTCGCTGCGGGCGCTGCTCCCCTACTTGACCCTCCTGGCCGCGCTTCCGCTGCCAAAGTCTTTATTAATTCTTTTCTTGCTGCAGCAATCGGCTGCTAGCCTCCCTGCCCTGCCGCGCCCCTCCGCGCCCCCACCAGCAACAGCAGCCCTGATTCCCTCCGCTTCCCTCCCATCAATGCGGCACGGAGTGGCACGGAGTGGACCCACCGCCCACGCCGTGCACTTCGTTCGGCTTGGTTTGGCCGTGCTGTTCGTTTCTTTAGACTCGCCTCGCCCCGCCCCGCCCCGCCCCGCCTCGCCCCGCCCCGCCTCGCCCCGCCCCGCCCCGCCCCGCCTCGCCCCGCCCCGCCTGCTCCTATTCGTCCGTCTTGCGCCGTGCATCTCCAAGCGAAACGCCGAGGCAGAGATGATTTTGCGACCCAAACGCCCGCCTCGCCTCCATTTCCTGTTTTGTTCCTTTTCGATTTTTAAGGTTTTGATGTTTTTCTCTGTTGTAGTGTTTTCGTGCCTGTTCATGGCTTTTGCTAAGTTTATTTTTAGAAGCATGGAGCTACTTCCTTTACCTGAAAATTTTCGCCTGCCTTTTCGTGGGAAAATCTCTGGAAATACGACGTACCCCGTGACGCGCGTCGTCTGAGCCTCCCTTTTTTACCTGAATGGAACTCGCTGGTGGCGCCTCTAGACCCCGGAGTTCCGGTGGCGCCAGGCTGTGGCGCTTCCCTTTTCAGTGCGGTGCACTCGCTCCCTCTCTCTCTCCCTCTCTCTCTCCCTCTCTCTCTCCCTCTCTCTCGCAGCGCGACCCCGCCCTAGGGCAGGGCAGGCGGGGCGGGCGGGGCGAGCGAGAGGGAAGAGCGCGCTCCACTTAAATTATGAAACGTGTTTAGAGCCGACCGAAGCCACGGCGCCGCCAGCACAGCCAGCATGGGCTGCATGGGGCGGCGTGGCGTATGCAGGCGGTGGTGGCCATGGGGCACAAGTGGGCCGCTCTGGACACCTAGGCGCTGGCCTGCCGGCTTAGCGCCCTCGAGCGTGCTGTCACCTCTGTATCAATCCGGCTGTCTGTCCCTATGTTGGCTCTGCCTTCGCTTCGGCGCTGTGTGTGTCTGTGTGTGGTCGCCAGTGGTCAAACAGTGCTGGACTAATTACTATGGGGGATCAGGCCCCGGCCTAGTGGACGCTGTTGACCTGCGTCTGCGAGGTGGGGCCGCTGGAGGCCGCCGCTGGAATCGTGCCCCCTGGAGCACGCCGAGCGTGCCGTGTTGGCGCCGCTGGAGATAAGTCCTCCGATCGAAGCCCTGGTCGTCGTTCGTTCCTCGATCGTGCCCAACTATTGTGTCACCAGCGGCCGGATCAAGTGATACCCGTGTTGCTGACGCCTCCGCGGCCCGTGGGTCGAGCCGAGTCGAGCCGAGTCGAGCCGAGCGGGGCTCAGCCGAGGCGGAGGGGCGGAGCCGAGCCGGGCCGCGGCAGCACGGGCCTACGCGGCGCGAGCGGGACGGGCCGGGGACCCCGCTCCGCCGCGCCGCTCGCCGCCCCACTGTGTGAGTCAGTACGGCTCGGACCGGCGTTGCGTCCGCATCGCCCCACCGTGCTGCCTGTGCCGCGCTGCGCCCAGCTGCGCTGTCTTGTGTTCGCGCGCGAGTGCTGTGTGTGTGTGTGTGTGTGTGTGTGTGCGTGCGGGGAGATGGAGTGACGGCAAGTCCAGTGTGGTGGTGCCAGTGTGATTCAAGTGATTGCCTTGCCTCGCGCAGGGCGGCCAGGCCCAATCCTGGCGCACGCAGGCACGCTGAGTCTCTTCCAGGGAACCGGAGCGCTCTCCCACGGTGAGTCCCCGGCACACTGTGAGGCGGCGGAGTGACGAGGAAGTGACTGCGGAGTGAGTGACGGGGCGGTGAGACGAGTGTGCCCACAGGGAAGCCCCAAAGTGACGATCGCCCCTAGCCGCGCCCAGGCCGGCCTAGGCGCACGCTAGTTTAACCCGGCCTTCCCTGGCCAAGAGCCGCGCGAGGAGCAGCGCCGCGGTGGGCGTAGCACGGCGTAGCAGGAAGCGCTTTGGAAAAGGAAAATAATCATCATAATGAGAGAATAGTGTGTCGCGGCGTGTGTCACTTCCGGGACGTCCTTGCCGAAGCATCGCTCCACTGGAAAGTGACGCGACAGCGCCAATTAGACGGGCATGACGCATGCCATGGGAACGGCGGGACGCGGCGGACCGACGGCCAGGTTGTCATTGACCGGAATTGCCTCTCAGCTGTGTGTGTGTGTGTGTGTGTGTGTGTGTGTGTGTGTGAGTGAGTGTGAGCGTATGAGTGTGTGAATGTGTGGGAAAGAGAAAATGACCACCCTCTCCGAGTCATACATTCCAAAGCCTCATCGCGACGACAACAGCAAACAAAACACTGGAGTCCTAAAGGCAGGCGAGAGTGTCGCCGTAATTCAGTGCAGACTACTTTGGAGCCAGAAGTGTGAATGCTTTGTCGCGCACCTCCCCTTTGAGCGGGGCGGCCGGGGCGGCGGTCCCGCAAAGGTAATGGGGCCTAATGAAAGGCGGGGCGGGGCGGGGCGGCCCGCTTGCTATTGCTGCTACGTCCCGACGCGGCGGGCGCAGCCTTTCGGGCCCGGATTTGTGGCAGGGTGTCTCTGGAATGGCGGCGGTCTGGCGGCCTGGCGGCAGCCATGTGCTGTTATCAGCGGGATTCCAGCCGGAGCGCATTGGCCGCCGCGCCGCGCCCCCTGGACGATAAGCGAGGACGGCGTCGTCGGCCGCCTCCACGACCGCCACACTGGTGTCCCTGTCCTGTCCAAGGACGCATTGGACACACGGACACGCGTTGCCGTGGAGTCTGCCTTGCACATTCTGCTGGTGTTTCCAATCGATCTGGTTCGGCTGGGCTGGGCCCGGCTCTAGGCCCGGCCGCGTCTGACTGCCGGCTTGAAGCCGAACGAACTGGATCGGGTCCTCTGGGGGCACGGCGTGGCACGGCGGCAAGGCCCACCACAGCGCCGGGCCGGGGCGCCGCGGGAACGGAGAGAGGACCATTACAGTGTGGCAGCGCAGCAAAAAGCTGGGGCAGGTTCGTCTCTCGCGAGGCATGGGCTTACAGTGTGCAGTACAGTACTGCAGGGCGAAGGCAGGGCAGGGGCCGCCGCCGCAGCCCTTGAACGCAGTTTCCCTCCGTCTGCTCACATCTCCTTATTTGAAACTTATCCCGCACTGCTTTGGCCCCCTTCTCGTTCTTCCTCCCTCTTTCTCCTCCTCCTCCTCCCTCTTCTTATTCTTCTTCTTCTCCGGCGTGAACTTCTCACGCCGAATCGCGGCCTTGGAAGGGGCGAATCTCTCTGTGTTCGGTCGCCTCGGGGATGTGGGGCGGCGGTGGCTCCCTTCTCTCTCTCTCTCTCTCTCTCTCTCTCTCTCTCTCTCTCTCTCTCTCTCTCTCTCTCTCTCTCTCTCTCTCTCTCTCTCTCTCTCTCTCTCTCTCTCTCTCTCTCTCTCTCTCTCTTCCTCTCCCTCTCTCTCGCTCCCGCCCCGCGGGAATTAATACAGGCCCACTTCATCAATATTTAACCAGAAGGAGTAGTGGAGGATTAGGCCGAGTTAACGAGCTTCTTAGTGGCACGGCCGACGTCGCCGTGTTTAGCGTTGTCCTTTACGGCGCGCGAATGTCTCTGCTGGGAGAGAGAGAGAGAGAGAGAGAGAGAGAGAGAGAGAGAGAGAGAGAGAGAGAGAGAGAGAGAGAGAGAGAGGGAGAGACCGCCAAGTGGAACTTGGTCTATTAGTCGTGTGTGCGTGATCGAGGCACATCCCGGCGGCCGGGTCTTTGAACCCACCACGGCGAGCGCAGCGCGGTGCGGCTGTGTTTATTTACCTGTCCGACTGGGTACACTAAACTCTCTGTGCAGCGGCGGCGGCGTGGAGGTGAGGCGCGGTCTCCCTGCCGTGCGGCGTGGCGGCGTGGGCGACCCCGTGCGTCCTGGGTGCATCGCGCTGAAACGCCCAAAATGTTGACGGAAAAAGGAAGTTCCTTTCCCGCGAAAACAAACCGAACAAAAACAAACAACGTTGTGGTCTTCTGGAATCTGTGCCGCAGAAACCTGTCCCTCCGAGCTGTCTCGGCTTACCACGTTCCTTCAATTATTATTTTCTCACTTTTTCTACTTTTGAAAAAGAATAATTTTTATTTTTTTCAAACGTTGTTTGTCCCTGTGGCGGCCATGCTCCCTCCCTCCCGGTGTGGCTGCGCCAGGCTGCACAAAAGTGAAGGTGCTTCACCTTGCGTACACTGTATACGTGGGCCGGTAATGTTATAACGGCCGCCGCGGCCCACGTGATGCACTCGCTCCGAACCACTGCGCTTTCGTCGCTCTGTCTCGCTCGCACCCGTGCACGGGCTGCGACGCGGCGACGCGGTCCATGCGAGTGCGAGAGAGACGGCGAGTGCAGCGTGGCCGTGCTGCTGCACCCGGCGGCTCGGCTCCTCCACTCGCATCGACAAATAGCACTCGACGGTTGTGCCTCGCCGCGCGCCGCCAGCTGTTGGTTGTGTCGTGCCTTCGGTCGTGCCTTCGGTCGTGCCTTCGGTCGTGCCTTCGGTCGTGCCTTCGGTCGTGCCTTCGGTCGTGCCTTCGGTCGTGTCTTCGGTCGTGCCTTCGGTCGTGCCTTCGGTCGTGCCTTCGGTCGTGCCTTCGGTCGTGCCTTCGGTCGTGTCTTCGGTCGTGCCTTCGGTCGTGCCTTCGGTCGTGCCTTCGGTCGTGCCTTCGGTCGTGCCTTCGGTCGTGCCTTCGGTCGTGCCTTCGGTCGTGCCTTCAGTGCCCGGGGCCGACCGACTGCCTGCAGCTGCAGACGCAGTCCGAACAGCGCTCCGCCGTTCTGTCTCTCTCGCGCCGCCACGGGACGCCCCGTGAGTGCGAGCGAGCTGAACCTCTGGCGCGGTCACGTCGCCAGACCCGCGCCAAGCGCGTTAAGAGCGGTGTTTGGGCGGGTAGCGGCGTGACGTGTCCTGTTGCGTGCGGCGCGGCGCGGCGCCGCTGTAAAACCTCAGACGGTGACGTCACGAGGCGTTAATGACGCGCTGCATGGGAAACACAATTACGCGCCGAGTTTAGCAGCGTAGCAGCGCACACAGACTGGCGGGCAAACAGACAGACAGACAGGCAGGCGTCAGGCGGACAGACCGGTCGCGAAGAGAGTCCTGCCTGCATAGGCCGGCTAGGCCGTGTGGGCGGCTGCAGTTAAATCAGCGCCCCAACTGGCAGGCTCGTGCTGTGCAACACGGTCGCGGTGGCGGTGTGCTTGGCGGTGTGCATGGCGGTGTGCATGGCGGTGTGCTTGGCGGAGGCCAGGACGACGCGCGGTGGCGGTGATGCGAGTTTCTCGCCAGACAAATGGGAATGTGGGGGGAGGGCGGAACTGTGTGTGTATGTGACGCACGCTGCGCCGCGCTGCATGTGCTGTGTGTGTGTGTGTGTGTGCGTGTGTGTGTGTGTGTGTGTGCATGTGCGTGCGGCGCATGGGACGTGTCCTATTGCAGCAGTAGCTCTTCGCTTTGCTCGCTGCGCTGGCGGCGCTGGTGTGCTGCGTTTCGGATTCGTTGAGCTGGAACGAGGCCTCGGCGAGGTCGCGCGGCCCCCGAGTGACATCCGCGCATCAGGTTGGCGTCGGCGCCGCGACCCGCCCGCCACACTGGAAGTCACCGGACGCTCTGATAAGGGCTTCCGTTCCGCCGAGTCGCTTGCTGTTTTTGTTGTTGTTTTTTTGCCGTGTCAGCGACACCGCCACCAGTGTGCAAATGAAGAGGTCCCACGCCGCCCCTGTCTATGTGTGTGTGAGTGTGTGAGTGAGGCGGTGGGGAAGCGTCTTCTTGCGTTTGCGGTGTAACCTGACCAGGCTACCGTGCTGCGCGCGGCGTGGCGTGGCGTGGCGTGGCGCGGCGCCTCGCGAGCCGGGAGGTGATTGTCCTTGCCTCCAGCTGGGCCGGTCCGTGCCTCGGCATCAGGCTCGCCAGGCTCGCCAGCCTTTGCCTCCTCCCTCCAGGACTCCAGGACGCCAGGACTGGAGGCGGCCGCGGCGGGCAGCGACTCCAGAAGGAGATTCCAGCGGGCACGCCGCGGCACGCCGGCAAAGCATATGGCCCCGGGACTGTAGCGGCCGTGGCGCCGCGCTCGCCCCAGCCACATAGTGGTCTCCAGCTGGTTGCCTGCCTGTTGCGGCCGATTCCTATCTCCGCGGTGTGTGCACTGTTCATTGTGCGAGTATTTTCTCTCCCTCGCGAGTCGGGTTCGAGGGTTGGGCTTACCCTGCCGTGTGGTCGATGCCTCCCATTGGGGACACCTGCCGTGCCCTCGCGGAGTCGCGGACTGGCAAGCAGGGAGTCGCCGTTGCGCCACGGCCTGCTCCCTTCGCTGCCGCGGTGCCTCGCGCTTCGCATAGGCCATCACGCCGAGCCTTGAATTGAATAGCAGCGAATGAGCCGCTTACGCTCGGTGGGCGTGGCGAGGCGCGCGGCCACCAGTCCGGCTCGGCTCGGCTCGGCTCGGCTCGGCTTGGTCCGCGCCAGGAGGGCGTCAGCGGCAGAGAGGTCTCGGTGAGGAGCGCGGGCTGCTTTTATGGCATCCGTTGAAGTCACCACCACACACACAGATAACACTCTCGGACCCTTTGCCTCGTCCACGCTAAGCTGCCCGTAATCCCCTAAAGCGCTGCCATTTAGCCAAGTTTGGGACCTGGCGCAACAACCATCCCCGCGCCGCGCCGCGTGCCGGGACAGCTGTCCCGCTGTCGGGCTGTCGGCCTGTCGGGCTGTCGGCCTGTCGGCCTGTCGGGCTGCGCGGTGCCTGGAGTGGCGCTGGACAACAACGCGTGGAGGCAGGCCGCACCGATGGAGTGCTGGAGCAGCTGGAGCCTCGCGGCAGGGCGCGACTAGGACGAGATAAATGCCGGAAAAAGTGCTCCACTCTGCCTCGTCCTCGCCCGAGGCGCGCCGGGACTGCCACAATGTGACAACAGGCAGGCCGATATCGGGATCGCTGCAGACGGGCCAAGGCTGCCAGCTTGCCTGCCTGCCTGTCTGCCTGTCTGCCAGCCCCGGCCGCCGTCTGGCGTCCTCCTAGCCTAAGTGCCGCCAGCCTTTGCAACCACCGCGCGCCGCCGCTAGACAGACTCAACCGCGCACCTAGCCGGCCTAGCCGCAGCGATCTGGTTTTGGGCGGCACTGCGATACGCGCGACTGTGAGCCTCTGTGAGTGGCGGCTAAGAGGGACAGAGACAGACAGCGTCATCCTCTCCGCTCCTTCCTGTTCCTCGTCGTCTTGCCCGCCCGTCGCGATGCCGTACGCCGCGTTGTTGTGGTTTGCGGCGCCGCGCAGCCGAGCTCCGCCTGGTGCTTTTGTACGCCGGGTCTGCTTCAGTAACCCCCAATCTCGCATCCACCTCCGTGGCCTGGCTCGGCTCGGCTCGGCTGGGCACGACGTGACTGGTAAGGCGAAATCGGTCCAATTAGGAGCCTCACTTCCACTGATTGATTGGATGACATAGTCCGTTCGTGTGCCCGCCTGCCCGCCCGTCTGTCTGTCTGCCTGTCTGCATTCCGCGCGTCCGCCTGTCCGATCGCCCCTTGCTTATTAGACGGCAGGTGAACCACCGCAGCGAGGCAGACTGTGTGGTCCAGCGGCGGGAATTCCGAAGGGCTGGCGTTCTGTCTCTCTCGCACTCGTCCGCGACGCGCCGTGAGTGCGACAGAGACGGAGAGAGCGGCTCCACTGCATCGTGCCGACTGCACCGCGCCGCAGCGTGCACTTTCATCTCCCAGCTGCATGGCTGCATATCTCACGGCGCGGCATCCTGGCCTCGCCGCAGGTGCACCGCAGCTGCAGCCGGGGCAGCCAGGGCAGGCAACGCGGAAAAAAAGGAGAGACCGGCTTTTTGATCGAGTGTTCGAACCGCGGAAAGAGAGATCCGCGACGGGGTGCGCGACGGATGGGATCGTTAGGTCGTTACACAAGACCGAGCGAGAGCAAGGCGGTAAGGCGAGCACTGTCTCGCGCGGCCGGGCGCAGCGCGCGGCGGTGTGGGCGCGTCGCGCGTGCCAGCTGCGCGCGTGTGTGTGAGAGAGAGATTGTGTGCGTTAGATTGTGTCCGTGTGTCGTGCAACGCGCCGCCACGCCCCCGCGTCGGTCAGCCCGCCGCCATTGACTGGAGACAAGTAGGCCACGCTTGTTGCTTTTGGGTGGGTCCCGGTGGGTCCCGGTGGGTCCCCATCGGTCTGGTCCCAAGCATTGCGTGTCGGCGGCGCCGTCTGGTCGTCTGCGGGACCCATTTTTAACTGAAGCGGCCCGGGCCGGGCGCGAACCGCTGTCCCCCGGCAGTGGAGTGCTTCGGGAGACGGAGCGCCGCGAGGCGGTCTATAGGTCACTGCGCCGGGGCGCCACGCCGTGCCGCGCCGCCCCGCAGCAGTTTATATTTAGAGCGGGCGGGGAGTATTTCGCCGGGAGTTTGGGAGCCGCGCGCTGGGAACCGCTGGCAACTGGACTGCTTTACTGCGGGGCTCGGACCGCTCGGCCGCTCCGCCGCTCGGGCCGAGTGATTCCTCTGGGCCAAAATAAGGAAGTCCAGGACGGGCTGGACGGGCGGGGCCCTGAGATACTGTCACTGCGGGAGAAGGGGGCTTTGCGCTGGGACCCTCCGCGCCGTGCCGCCGTGCCGCCATCCCACGAGGGCTGCAATTCGCTTTTCCAAATTAGTGTCCGAGATGATAAAGTGGCCTCCTTGCCTCGTCCTGCCTCGGCCCGCCTCGGCCGGTACGACGCCGGCCTGGACCCGATGCGGCCGCGACGATCCGAGCCGAGCGGGGGCCGAGCGAGCCAGCCGAGCCAGCGCGTCGGAGCCGAGCCGGGGCCGCGGCGTCTCCGGTCTCCAGGCCCTGCCCCGATTGGTCATTACGGGGAGCGTTCGATCACCGAACACCGAACGCGATGCGGGCTCGGCTGTCCGTCCGTCCGGCTGGGAGGTCTGAAGCCTGAAGCCCTCCACGCGGGTGTGTCCCGGCCCACCCGCCCCGATACAGGACTGCGTCAGCAGCAGCAGCGCCATCTAGGAATGTAATCGTCGGGACGAACGAAGGAAAGACATGCCTTTCCCGGAGGATGACGTCAGTCGCCATTATCTTGACCTGCAGACTGAGAGCCGTTTTCGTCGCTCTGTCTCTCTCGCGCTCGGGGGACGTTCCGTACTGGAGCGAGGGAGACAGAGCGACGAAAACGGGTCGTGGAATCAGTCTGCTGACGCGTGCCTTTGTGGCCCTACGGGGAGCGTTTTCGTTCCGTGAAGGTGTCGGCCGTCTCGGTGACGCCGTCGCGCGTCCCACCCGCAAACGGCGTTGCGGTCTCGTTCTCTCCGTCGGCCCGTCCGTCCTTCAGTCGGTCGGCCAGCTGATGGGAAGAAAGTGCCCCGGGCTGCACGCCGCTGCAGGCTGGCAGTGTGGCAGTGGCTGGTGGCTGCACGTCTCGGAGGCTCGGCGCGCACGCCGCGCACCTCCTCGTGGCGGCACCGGGCCAGCGCCTCGGCCAGCGCCTCGGCCAGCGCGGCCATGTACGGCACGCCACCGGGACATGCCGCCCTCCTCCCTCGCCCTCTCGCCGAGCCTTTTCAGGCGCACAGTGGGCCAGAAGACCGGAGGAGGCGGCCAAAACTCTAGACGCGTTTTGAGCTCCAGAGTCGCTAAGTGGGACTCGAACCGAACGTGTGACCCCACCAATGGATTGCTCTCCGCGTTGCCGCGTGGCGCGCCGGCTTCACGCTCCAGGGGGCGCTGCGGTGGCTGCGCGCGGAAATTGTCTCAATATCTCTGTGCGCTCCGCCAGCTCTGGTAGCTCAGCCCGGCGGGTGCCCCGCCTCCTCGCTGCGCCGGCCTCGGCCGTGGCCTGCATGGCCTACATAGTGAAAGCGTTTAATTAGTGGCATTGTGGCATACGGGCCGTATCTAGCCTCGCGCAGGGAGAGGGACGCGAGAGGACCCCGGCGCGGCTAGCGCGGCTCCGGCTGGACGGTGTTGCCAGACAAGTTGATATGCACTCTGTCGGCGCCTGTGTGCTCGGTGCGGCTAGTGTGGGCTAGTGTAGGCCGGCCTCGCGCCGAACCGTACTGCTGGAGTGGCCGGCCCTAACGGGCTGGCCCAGGCCGCGGCAACGGGCAGACAGGCAGACAGGCAGCTAGCCGCCGGTGCACCGTCAGCAGTCAGCACACTTTGGAGATGAATCTCTAACTCGCTCTGCTTTTATGAGGGGATCCATTCTGCCGCTCCGCCTCGCTCGTGCCCTTGCCTGCCGGCAGCAGCTAACCAACAGGAAATTTGGCCCACTGATTGCGTTCGGGAAGACGCTTGTTTTTTGGCGTTCGTTTTTTTTTTCGTTGCGCGGCCCGTGGTGCCCGTGGTCGCGTCGCAAGGTCGGCCGATTATTGGTTTACGAGGTCTGCCTCTGCCAGGGCGCGGGGCGGGGCGGGGCCTCGCGCGGCTCCGTTGTCACGGAAGGCAAAGCCAACAGAGTGCCGGCCCCACACTGCCAAGAGCGTCTTGGGCTTGTTGCAGTGTGGCGGCCTGCAGGCCTGCAGCTCCCTGTCACGGCCCAGTGCGCTGCCGTCGCTGCCGCCGCGGCCGGTCGACTGCCGGCGGACGGACGAATCATAATCTGCAGACTGATTCCGAGAGTCTTCCATTCGTCGCTCCGTCTCTCTCACTCTCGTGCGGCGTCGCGTGTCGGTGCGAGAGAGACGGAGCGACGAAAACGGCTCTCGCGGAATCAGTGAGCTGCAGGCTGCGCACTCACTCGCGCGCTCCGCTCGGCTGAAAGTTGAAGTTGCCTCGACCTTGTCCAGCGCGTCCAGCGAGTTCCAAGGATGCGCGTCGCGGCACCGAGAGCGCTTCCACTACTTTCCTAGTTTTCTAGTGGCGGACTGGCTTTGCGTCGCGCTGCACGTGTGAGGCGAGCCCCGCCACCAGTGTACCTCCACGACTTTTGACCGACTCCTGTCGTGCGTTGACTTTCCTTCGCTCCCCCGTCCTGTTGTGGGGGAGTTTATCTCGATTCGCAGCGCCGGCGCGCGGAGAGGAGGAGTTGTGTACTTCTTGTCCTGGTGTGTGACGCAACGCGGGGAGCGAGCGGGCGTGGGGGACGCGCGCCCCGCCTGGCTCCGCAAATACACCAATAACGTCGCTAACGGTGTCACCGCGTCACCGTGACAGACGTGTTCTCTAGGCTGCTGCCCACACGGCGGCGCGGCCCAGACAGTGGCTTTTCATCCTTGACTGAAACCGCAGCAGGCCCGAGAGCACACGGCGCGGCAAAGCCAACAGCAAAGCAGCGGCCAGGCGGAGAGCCAGTGGTCGGAGCGCGAACTAAGCCGAGCCAAAAGCCAACGGCCACACGGTCACTGCCCCGCGGCCCGGGCGGCCCGGACGGCCCGGCATTACAAAGGCTTGGGTACGCCGCGGTGCGCCGCCTTGCCAGGTGTGCTTCGCGGGCCACTTTGGCCCGGCCCGGGCCGGCCCACTGTGCGGCCGCCCTCAGGTCCTGGACTGCCGGGACGATGACGCCACACTGTAACTGATCCTCGCCTTCCTTTTGCAGGAGTGCCGATGCGCGAGAAGAAGGGCGGCGCGCTGAGCCGCGTGCAGAAGCTCAAGAAGCGCCTGAGTCACAGCTTCGGCAGATTATGTAAGTACCGATAAACTCGCAAAGTGGGTTAGGCGCAGGGCGTCACCCGCTATCAAGAAAGAGCCGCGAACGGTGGCGTGGTGCAACGTCGGCAAGGCCTGGACCTAGATCCGTGCCGCAGGAGAGGATGGAGCATACCAAGCTTTCGAAAAATAAGAATGGAATTGTTTGCTTGTTTTGGAAAATGATTGTATACCACTGGGACGCGTCCTCGCGAGATTTGCCAGTGTGCTTTCGGCTGCGCCTGTACAGGTAATTAGCGTGGTTATTATCTGGAGCACGTGCTGCCGGATTACGCGGCGCCGCTCCAGCGACGCTCCAGCGGGGCTGCAGCATGCTTCCATTACGGACGGACGCACGGGCCTGGGTACCGAGAGTCGCTCTGTCTCTCTCGCACCTACACGGCACGCCCCATGAGTGCGAGGGAGACAGGGCGACGACGACGACTCTCGGAACCAGTCTGCCGGCCCGCCTCGGGGGGACGCACGGGCCGAATTCATATCGCATTAGCGTCATCCGACTTTGCTGCCAATTCAATAAGCTGTCTGCGAATTGGCCAAGCAAGCGAGCGTCGGCACAGAAGGGGGCCTCGGGCCCCGCCCCGCCCCGCCACACCCCGCCCCGCCCCGCCCCGCCACGCCCCGCCCCGCCCCGCCTGTCACTGATTACCAACTTTGGCCGCAATGGTTAAACTCGATGATTTTGTCACCGTTATGTCTGGAGTTGCTACCACTTTTCTTTCTCCGCACCGCTCATCGGCTTTCGCTCGACTCTAGTGGGTGGTGCGGCCAGTGGGCCACGCATGCAGTGCTGGTCCAGGCCACCCGCCCCGCCCACAGTGTAGTGCCCCTCCACACATTAAACCCCAATGAGGGCGAGTTGGTGGGCCTGCGCGGCCGCGCGGCCTGCAGGGCTTGCCGCTGCGGAAGGCATTTAGCAGTGGCTTTACTGGCGGGGCCGGCGGGGCAGCCAACTCGCTTTCGGCTTCGGAACAAACTTGGCACGTCCGAGCCGAGCCGAGCTGACGGCGGCCGGCCCACCTCTCGCTCTGGAGGCGTCGTGGAAGCGCGGTGCCCAGCCCGCCAAGTGATGGTCGTTTCGTCGCTGTCTCTGTCGCACTCACGGGACAGTCCGTAAGGGTGCGAGAGAGACAGAACGACTCGCTGGACTGCTGGCGACCGCCTCTCTATCCGCCCGACGACGCGGACGAGCCAGGCGTGATTGGGAGAAAGAAATGAGTCGGAATCCGCTCGATGAAACGAAAGTCGCTCTCCTCGTTGCCTTTTTACGGGCAGGCGAGTCGGGCCTGGTGGCGGTGTCGGCGGCGTCGGCGGCGTCCGGGTTGGAGGACCCTGGGAAGGAAGACAAGACAGCACAGCGCTCCCCGGGGACGGGATGTATCGGACGCATTATCGGGCGCTGGGCGCGCGGCTCGGCGCGGCTCGGCGCCGCTTGGCGTGTGGAGCTGCTATCTCGTTCATTCCTGACGAGATTTCACCCCCCCCTCCCCCCCCTCCCCTTTCGGGAGCCGCTGCCGCTTTTCCTGAATATTGAAGCGTTCCGCCCCGCCTCCAACTTCGGGCGCCTCGTGTTTTTCTTTCTGATTGGAAATGTTTGGACTGGTTGCCGCGGATGCACCGCGACTTCCGCCGCCGCCGGGTGGCAACCCTCTCTGGGGCATGCATGCGGTCACTGCCGCCGGGTGGCAACCCTAGGCTAGGGCAGCGCGCCGCGAGGGCGGTCGTCGTGGTGATGTAACGCCGTATTCGCCCCGCAAAGCAACCGAGAGATGGCACCACAGTCGCGGCTGTGAGACGGGTTTTTCGACAAACCCGGGTGGTAGGGGGACAAGCCGTGGTGGTGGGGGCGATGAGCCGTGGTGGTGGAGGCCGTGAGGTAGCCCAGGTAGCGGCACAGACACGTGCCTGGCCCGTGACGTCATTGTCCAGAAAACCCGGCCCAGGGAGCTGGCGACGTAGTTCCGACGGTCGCCGCCAGAGCTGCCACTTTTGCTTTGCGGGGCGAATCCTGTCCGAGCGGGGCGTCGGCCAGGACGCGCCCACGCGGCGGGACTGGAACTGTGTCAGGCCGTCAGGGCAGGCCGTCGTCAGGCCGATGCCGCGGCGTTGGCTCCGTGCGTACAGTGGCGTGCCCGGGCGCGCCCCCTCCAGCCTCACGCACTGCTCGGTGCCGGCGGGCTCTGCGCGCCTAGCCGCAGCACCCAATACGCCTCGCATGCGGGCTGCCTGCTGCTGGTGCATTGTTATGCTGCCCGATGACGTGAAGTGGGGTTTTAATCCCCCGCCGTGAATTAAGTGTCTGTGTGCTTTGGTGGCGGAGGGTCGGATCGCATGCAGAGTGTGGAGTAGTGCCCCGCGGGCGAGATGTCCTTCGTGTGTCACCCCGCCCCGCCCCGCTCCGCCCCGCCCCGCCCCGCCCCGCCCCGCCCCGCCCCGCCCCGCCGCGCACACGCAACGCTGGTAACACGCGCATTTATGTGGGCTCCGTCGTGACGGCCCAACGGGCACTGTTATTGAACCAGTCCACCCTTTTATTTCATCTTTGTCGAGCCAAAAAAAAAAAAACTCTAACAGAGTTTCAATTAATAATTTTTTTTGCGTGTACGTTTTGTGCCGGTTCATGGTATGCGTGACGAAGTTGACTGCCTATCTGTTTGTTTTTATACACTCGATATTGTATCCAGTCGTTATCAGGGAAATGGGTGTGCGATGGGCCGAGGTCTGTCCTTATCTGGGCACCGCCCTGCCGCCCTGCCGCGCGCCAGGCCGTCGTCGCATGCATGCTGCCTTGCCTGTCCTCAAGGAAAAACTTTGTTTGGAAGACTTGGAAATGACGGGGGGCCCGGCACGCACACCTCGCCCCGGCCCTCACGGCGCTTGCGGTGCCGTGTCGCCTCCTGCGGATAGTCAGTCATCGGAGTCCTTGGCTGCCTGTAAATAGTGTAAATCCCGCGGGGATGAATAAAAGATGTCCTCTCCAGCAGCAGCAGCAGGACACGACGCACTCACACACTCATGCACGCACACACACGTACTACTCACACCAACGCACGCACACCCTCAAGTTGTACCAGTACCTTCGGAGGGGGGGCTGCAGGCAGCCCGCAGGCTAGCGCAGCCCGGCGTAGCCCGTAACTAGCTCACTGGAGTTCATGCATATGTTAAGCGAAACTTGTGGCCCCCTGCATTTTCTTTCCCCCTCCCTCCCCCCGTTCGCGGAGTACCCTGTTGGCGCTGTCTCACTCTGAGAATCGCGCTCCCAGGCGCGGGGCGGCCGGCGCTAACAGTTCTAACGTTCGCTGTACGGCGAGGCCGCGTCTGAGCAAGGCCGGCGAGGCCGGCATGGCCAGCACGACGGCGAAGGGTTCGGTGGGACGGTCGGACTCGCCGCGGGGCCGCGGCGGGTGTTGCAGTGCAGTGTCCCACTGGAAACGAACGACAGCGAGAGGCGCGTTCGAAATGGCAAGGGTAGCCGCCGTGGTGCGCGGCGCAGTCGATGTCGGCGTCCTTACAAGGGACATGGTCGGCCAGTGTAGTGGCCGCGGGGCGCGGCGGTCGGCGCGGCGGTCGTCGGGGCCCTGGCCGTGCCAGGCGCGGAGCATGGCGAGGGTCCGCGAGTGACCCAGGGCAAGGTCGCGGCGCGCGGCCCAGCAGGGCAACAAGGCCGGCAAAGAGAGCCCCAACGACGTCCTCCTCTTCCGCGTCCACCCCCGCGGCGCGTGTGTGTCCGTCCGCCCGTCCGTCCGTCCGCCCGTCCGCCCGTCCCTGTTTGTGGCCGAACAAAGCGGCACACGAACAAGATGGTTCCGGTGCCGTAAGTGGACCGCGTTGTCGAGCCGAGTCCAGCCGGGCCGTGCGGAGGGGCCTAGCCGAGCCGAGCCGAGCCGAGCCGAGCCGAGCCGAGCCGAGCCGAGCCGAGCCGAGCCCGCTGCCACGGGCGTAGCGGCGTGGCGTATCTGGCCGGCGGCGGCGCTGCGGGGTGTTGGGAAGTGCGTCCTTGGCTTTGGCAGTGACCCTTCCTGAGCCTCGCCGGACCGCACCAAGGGCGGGCTGGCGGGCTGGCGGCGCGGCACCGCGACGGGGTTCTCGTTCACGACGCCGTCCGCGCCGTCCGCGTTTTAGTGGGGCCGGGGCACGAAACGAGGGACAGTTAAAACCCCGGCCGCGCAGCCCGGGCGGCGAGGAGAGTAGTTAGCATCGACTATGTGCTTTGTCCGTTTCCGCCTGTTGGCGTGCGCGGCGTGGCGGCGTGCGCGGTGCTGGCTGCCTGTTTAGCGGGTACGTACGCGGTGGGGTGGGTGCCTCCTCCAGGTGGTGGCGGCACCACACTGTAAGGCCAGCCGAGGTGTCCGCTGGACGGTGGACGCGCAGTTGGCCGTATCCTTGCCAGCCAATGAGCGCAGTGCGGAAGGGCACAGGCCTTGGCGGTGACGGTGCCCCGCTAGGCCGCGCCTCGCCACGCCCCGCCACGCTCCATTCTGTCCAGGCTCATTGTGTCCCCGTCAGGCTCGCCGTCAGGCCTGCCACTCCACCGGCCCGGTGCGCGCGCACTCTGGCGGTCGCTTTCCCGTAATGCACCGAGTGGCTGTGGCTGTGTCTGCGGCTGCGTTGGGTTACCAAGGTGGTGTCGGGTCGAGCTCGGCGCTGGCGATACACTGCACGCGCGCGGCGGGTGTGTCCATCAGGTTCACTCCGAGCCGAGCCGAGCCCCGTGCCAGGTAGGCAGTCCCGCGCGACACGGGTGTGCTCGTCGTGCCTACCCGCCAGGCGCTCCAGCCTCCAGCTTGTCGCTCATGACGAACAGTGTGGTCACCGCTGCGTCTCTCTCGCACTCAGAGAGAGAGAGAGTCTGCTGGGTCGTTGCGCTCTTGCGGCTGCCTGATTGGTGACTCCGGTCGGCGCCGTATGCCGTCCGCCCACGGCTTATCTGGCTGCGGCTGCGGCCTGGCCGCACCGCTCGTCGTGGAGCAGGGTGCATTCTTGGTGCCCCGCCCGCTCCGCCCCGCCCCGCCGCGCGCCTGCACCTGGACGCCCATCACACGGAGTTACTCAACACTGCCGGGCCGTGGCGAGCCGCGCCGCTCCCCGCCGCAGCGCAGCGCCTCGTCGGCGCCTAGCCTGCCTAGCCGTGGTGCACGCCGCGGCCGAGACGCCGTTCTCCACGGCCATGACGCCGACGTCCGAGAAAGACTGGCGGCCGGCCTGGCCGACGGTGCGGACGTGGGGGCCGGCGAACAACACGGTGCGGCGTGCGTCATCGCCTCGGGAGCGTCACCGAGCGTAGAGGAACGAGACGGCTTTGAAGTGCACTGGGACTCGAGGAACCGGGGGCGGGGGTGGAATGGGGGCGTGTGGAGGACGGCACGTCGCCGTCGATCGGAGAGAAGGGAATAACACTGCTTTCCTGCGCGAGGCGTGAGCCGCGACGACGTGGAGGTGCTAGCCCGGCTTTTTCTAGCTCGAGCGCTCTAACAATGGGAGTAAATATAGGGGGCGGTGTGTGCGTGCTTGCGTGTGTGTGTGTGTGTGTGTGTGTGTGTGTGTGCGCGCGCGCGTGTGTGTGTGTGTGTTTTGTCAGGTGGTCCGCGCTACGCGCCACGCCGACTGGCACGCCGGAAAATGGGATGCACGGCGAGGCGTGGCGCGGCGGACGCGAGACGCACGCCGTGGACGTTGTTCTCGTCTCCGCCGCGTCGCTGCTCTCGCGACGGCGGCGTCGACGACGACGTGGCTTGATAGGCGAGTCACACCTGCAGCAAAGAAAAGAAGAAAGAAAGACCACGTCCGGGACGACGACGCGACGGCCGGTGAGTGGCGCGGGCTGGCTGGCTGGCTGGCTGGCTGGCTGGCTGGCTGACTGGCCGGCTGGTCGCTCCCCACCGCCTCGCCGCGCCGCCAGCTCGGCCGGCCGGCTGGCCGACGTCGCCAGGTTCAAGGTAAAGCCGGCGAGTGATTCACTCTGAATCACCGCGCTGGAAGGCGGCAGGCCAGCACTCTCTCCCTCTCTCTCCCCCTCCCTCCGGAGCGAGAGAGACAGAGCGATGAAACGGCGTGTGCGATCGTTCCGCGAAGCCGCGAAGCCAGAGCCATAGGATAAATAAAGTGCCGCCCTTCGCACGTTCCCAGCCACCGCGGCGCACCAAAGTGTCGCAGCTCAAACAACGGCTTTCAGTTCCTGATAAAAACACAACAAAGCAAAAAGCAGGTTGCAATATCGACTTTCCAGGACGCCATGCACGACGCTGTGCGAGTGTGTGTGCGTGCGTGCGTTTTGTAGTTTCCTTCTTTGGTTGCAGTGATGGTGGTTTCGCGTTTAATCGTGCTAGTACAAAGTTGCTCTATTTTATATATTTTTTCCTCTATCTGCCCCTGGAGGTGGGTTGGTGCTGCTGGTGTTGCCGGAGGGGCGGCGGCGGGGTGCGCGGCGTGAAATGCGAAAATATGGCTGCGCTTTATAGCGGCCTTTGATGTTGGCTGCATGCATGCTGGAGGACGTGGGCCCCGCCCCGCCCCGCCTCCCGGGGCCCAATACAACTACGGCGCGTTTCTATCCGGCTAATTAAAACGCTTTAAAGGGTCGAGGGGCGGCCTTAGGCGGCCCTGGGCCTTGGGGGTGGCCGAGGGTGGACGACGGCGTCCTCGAGTGCCGCGGCGGCGACCCTTTTCGGAGTCCGTCAGCCGGACGGGGACGACGTCCCGGCGTCGCCTGGCGTGCTTCCATTGGCCTCGTGGAGTGCGTGCCTCTTGCCGCGTGGCGCGGGCGCGGTGCAGTTGACGGCGTTTGCAGTGCAGTGCCACGCAGTGCTGCGTTCGTGTTTTCGTTCGCGCACCTGGCCAAGACGGAGGCCGAGACGGAGGCCGAGACAAGCCACTTGCTTTGCTGACTCGACGCTAGCTGCTTTTCATTTTTTTGCGACTGGGCAAATTCGCTCTTCATTCCGCCTCGCTGACCCGCGCCGTCGCGTCCTTGCAGTGTACCTGCCGTGGCCGCCGCTAACAGCGCGGTGCCGAAATATGGGGATGGGGATCGTAGATTCGGGTAACGGTCCCCGTAACGTTGTCACAGCGCGTTGACGTTGTGGAGTGGACCTCGCGGACGGACGGACGGGCAGGCAGACAGACAGACTGGGAAAGATTTAGGTGCCGTGCGGCGCACGCTGAAAAGGCCCGCACGGCCGACAAGCTATTCGTCGTTAGTCACGGTCCACAGAGCCGCCAAAGCGCGGCCAGGCCAATGCCGCCAGGCCGCCCATGCGCTAGCAGTGCGCTAGCGGGGCGAACGGGGGGCGAGTGGGGCTCCGAATGTGATTTCCTTTCTTCGGCTTCTTGCTCTTTTTCTTCCCCCCTCGTAGGCTATCGGAGCGGAGGCGGTGGGCGCGGTGGGCTAGGTAGGGTGCTGCGGGCGGGGCTGCGGCCTCCAGCCGCCTCCAGCCGCCTCCAGCCGCCTCCAGCCGCCTCCAGCCGCCTCCAGCCGCCTCCAGCCGCCTCCAGCCGCCTCCAGCCGCCTCCAGCCGCCTCCAGCCGCCTCCAGCCGCCTCCAGCCTGCGGCCCGCAGTGCAGCGCCCGCCATGGCAGCGCCAGACGCCTCAATCATACCGGTGCAGTGCAGCGTGGCGAGGCGCAGGGCCGCAAGCTCGCAAGCCACACGTTATTCCATTTTATCCCGTTTTATTTTATTTTTTGCTACCGCCTCGGCTCTTTCCGCCGAGTTTCCAGCAGCAGCGTCGGTGCGGTTCGTCGGGGATGAGTTTATTCGGCCGCTTTTGATGTGCAGCGAAAGGAAAAACCGGGGAAAACGCAAACGCCGTTTGCCGCTTTCCCGCGGAAAGCGCGCGCACTTTGGCCCGTGGGCAAGGCGACTACGCGTGCATTAGCAATGAGTCTTGCACTCACTACTTGCTTTCGACTCGGCTCGGCACTGCTCGGCTCGGCTCGGCTCGGCTCGTCCCCTTTCGACAGGGGGACATGCATATCTCATGTAAAAGCTGATTACCGCCGCTGCACCGCGCCGCGCAGCACACGGCCGAGGCATAAATTTCATGACGACGTGCGGGACGCGGGACGACGCGGGGCGACGCGATGCACGGCACGAGCAAGTTATCGGCACCGCGTCTCGCTCGGCGTCCCGCCGACTCGTAAGAGGCTTACGCTTGTCTTAGCATTTGTTACTGCGAGTTTGCGCCGCCGGTAGCAGCTGGGGCCCTGCTTCGCCCGCTTGGGCGCGAGCGCGCGAGCGGCTCCAGGACGCCGTCGGCGACGCGCGTGGCCGAGCACCCACGTGGTTTTCCGGGGCGCTGCGCGTGTCGCTTCCGAACTTTGTCCGCTCCGTCTCTCTCGCACTCGCGGCTCGGCCGGCAGGGGCGCCACCGGTGCGAGGGAGACGGACTGCGCCTGCAGCCTGCTGCAGGGACGACTGCGTGGAGATGAACGGCGCGCAAGTTGCTAATTAAAGAGGCTAACTATTATAAAGTGGCGTGATAAATATCTAGTCCATGCCGGACCCGGGCGCCAGCTGCGACCCCGCGCCGCCCCGACGAGTTTACATACTGTTTCGCCGTTCCTGCAGAACGCGCCCTGCGCTGCAAGTCAACTAGTTTCCCACGCGGCAGAAAATGAGAAATTAACTTAAGCACACTTTAAAAATGAAATTCGTAGACTGTTAAGGCCTTTCCGCCACAGAATAATTGTGCGTGCGTGCGCGGGGCGTGCGCGTGTTGGTTCCCACTCGCCTTGTCGCCGTGTCTTGGACGCGCCGCTGCTCAATTGTGCCACGGCCTCGACGGCCTCCTCTGACGGCGAGGGGGCCATCGCCGTGTTGTGCCGGCGCGCCCCTCGCTGCATGTGCTCGCTCCCCTCCCCCGCAGTTGGCACAACTATACTTGGGGCGACTTGGCTGCCAGGGATGAGCGCGGGGCAGACAATACACTGAAGGGCTCGAGAGGACAGCGCCGCTTGGGCGGTCTGTTTGTCATCTCGAAACTTGGCTGCTCGTCGTCGTCGTCGTCCTGCTGGTGGCGGTGGAGGCCCCCTCCTCCCCCGCCCCGTCCGGCCGTCCGGGTCGGCGTCGCGGTTTCGCATTAAAACATTAAAATCTTCTGGATGGCTATTCATAATCGCCCCTAGTCCCTCGGCCGGGAGGTCGGTCAAGGCGAAAACAGCGGGGGGAAAGTTGGAATGGAAATAAAGCGGGATGATGTCGTTGAAGCAAGCCGCCGCGCGCTGCTCCGGCAGAGGGATGGCTGGTCGTCGACCTGTGGGCTGGAGGGTCGCGGAACTGGGTTAGATTTCAAGTTGCGCCGCCCCGCCCCACCCCGCCCCTCGCGAAGGACAGCGGGGCCATCCACGACGGCCATTTGCATACCGAGTGTGTGTGCGGCCGAGGGGAGGGATGGTCCTCGAGACGCGGAGGGCCGGAGGCGAGGCGCGTGCTGTGCGGATGGCCGCGAGCTGCGGGCCCTCTCTGCCCCATATATTTAATGTCGCGGCGTGGCGGTACTACGTGGTACTGTACTGGGCTTTTGCACACCCCGCACGCCCCGCACGGCCGCTCGGCGCCCGAATAGACGTCCCCCCGCCCCGCCCCGCCTCGTCGGAAATGAATTTGCAGACTGGAAGTAAAGCCGGGCGTGCTTGCGCTGCTCGGGCCGCTGCTGTGCCTGCGACCGGATTCTGCGCGGCGCGTCGGCGCGTCCCAGGGGATGCAGGCCGCGTCTTCCCGTGCATGCACGCGCGTGGTTACACGTGCACACACCGCAAAGGCGTTTTCTTCGCCAAAGTTCAGAAAAACTTTCTTTTTTCCCGAGGTTTGTCGCTAGGTTGGCGAAACGGTCTGGCAGTGTACCGGCAAATCACTTTGCGTACGCGGAGATTGGCAGGCTCCTGATGGTGCTTCCTGTTCATTTGGCCGCCGGCCCTGGGGGAGCGTGGCGGCCATGGCCCGGGGTGCTTGGGGAGGCCGACGGGGAGGCCGGCGATGCGCCGCGGCGATGGGCCTCGATGCCGGTCCCTCGCTGATCTAGTTACACTCTCATTTTCTCTCTAAAGCTGCCTGTCTCTCTCTCTCTCTAATTGGCAGTGCGTGCCAATTACTCGGCTACCTGGCTGCGCGTTGCTGCGCGTTGCTGCGCGTCTCCCAGCCTTCCAGCGTTCCAGGCCTCCATGGAGCCTCCAGGCGCGGCCTCCAGGCGCGGCGCTCTAATGGCTGCATTATTTACACCATCGCGATGCCTCGTCTCGTTCCCCTTATTCGCCCCCCACGCGCCGTCGCGCCGTCTCCCTCGCACTCCGCCGGGACGCCCCGTGGGTGCGAGAGAGACGGACGCCGGCGCCGCCTCCAAGGGGTCCTCGGTCTCGGCTGGGGCCGCTCGGCGCGGCTGGAATGTCTTATTGCCGCGTTGTGCGACACGCGGAAATCTTGCTGGGGATCGTCGTCCGTCCGTCCGTCCCGTCTTTTCCCGCCCCGGCGTCGAACATGAGAGCCACGTGGTACTATAGCAGCATCGCCTGGCGTGCCCCCCCCCCCCCCACACACACACACACACACTGGCACACACACCTGCCGGCGTGAGCGTGTCGGGGTTGGCTTTAACTTGATTACTCCTGCAAGTTTTGGCGCCACTCTGTCGGCCTTAATTGACAGACCCGAGCCGTGCCGTGCCGGGCCGGGCCAATGCGTCCCCTGCCTGCCCTGTGTCAGCGGACGGAGCCACGGGGTGGGATTTGCTGAACGGAGCCTTTATACTCCCCCGTCCTGCTGATGTCGTCGCTCCGATTCGCAGATTGATTAACAGTGGGTGGACGGAACCAATGGAACCCCGAGCCGTCTGAGCCGCCTGCCTGGGCCTGCCCCCTGCTGATGAAGGGGACCCTGCCACTGCTGCAGTGGCAGTGGGGTTAGGTAAGCGGGGCCCGGAGCAGGGAAGGGAAGGGCCCCGGGGTGTATTTGTTTATTTATTTTGTTTGTGAGGACGAATGTTTTTGCGCCGGTGTCCCCAGTATACACAGCGCATGGAACGACGCAAAATCTGTGAAATCGAAGGCCGAACATGAGACGGCTGCTTTCCTGGGCCTCGTGTTTGAACGCGTGATCCGGCCGTATTTGCCCATCTGTTATACCCTGTCGTGCCTCCTCCCCCTCTCTCTACGCCTTTGAGTTCATTACCCTGTTGACATGCTCCCAGGAAGCCTCCCCCTTACCTAGATCATGTGAGAGGCTTCAGGTGGCCATGACAACCACACCGTGGTGAGCGATTTATTTTTTGTTCGGCTGTAGTTTTTTTTTTGGCGGCGGACTTTGCACTTTTTTTTCGCCAGTGTCCGCTCGGGCGCCGCGTGCGTGGTGTGTGCGGTGCGTTTACCTTGAACCGCTCCCCCGACGCCGCGGACGACGCGGACGCTGCCACCCTCGAGGCCATGGCCGAGGCCACCCTGGTCCTGTCCGGTCCCCGGCCGCCACGCTGCCCGCCGCGCGTCCAGTCGCACAAGACCAGCTGCCGAACTCCCAGGGGCGGCGTTCGCTTTGCGGCCAAAAGATGGCCGAGAAAGAGGCAAGGGGGTGGGGGTGCCCGGCCCGTGGCGGGGCCTACCCCTGCAGCCGGCTGGGAAACACAGGGGGAGCCCTCGCCGCCCTCGCCGCGCTCCAACGGGCATCGTTTTGTGACGCGGGCCGTCGGCGAGGCGCCCTGGAAGGCCTGGAAGCGTTATTGGAATACGAATTCGAATCCGAATGTGTCGAATGTGAATAGAGAGGCCGCCTCCGTCTGCAGCGCCATCTCCTGTGTGATGGAAGTCCTTTTTTTGGGCCCTTTCTCTCTCCTTCCCTTTGCCCTCCGGGGCCCTTGGGAGCCCCTCTTCGGGGCCCCCGACCAACCGGACGTGTACAAGTCCATCGGCTGGCCGGACCGTGCCGGGCGCGGAGAGGGCGAAGTTGGTGGCGCGGGGCGGCCGGCTTGGAGGCAAGTGGATAAGTTTGGTCGTTCGTTTCCATCGGCCGCTTAATTCCCGGCATGGTCGGCGGGCCAGGCAACAACGAGATTGCTTCTCTTTACGCTCCGCATGATGAAAATGGCTTTCTGCTCTCACCTAATGGACAAGCAGCCCTCGGGCCCCGCGCTCGCGACTCGCGCCCTCGGCTGCTTCTCGGCTCGCTCTCGGCTTTCCGGGGCACGAACACGAACACGTGTGCGTTCTATTTTAATGACGCGGTCCTCGTGGCGGTGGCGGCCTCGGTGGTGGCTGCGTCCCGCCGCCGTGGTGCCCTACTCCGCCCCCGCCCCCGCCCCCGCTCCCGCCCCCGCCCCCGCCCCCGCCCGCTCGGCCCCAAGGCCCGGCCCGGCGCGCACACAAACTCGGAAAAACTCCTTCTGCATTATTGCTCCGGCTCTATATAGCGTTTCGATATGCACCCCACTTGGCTCTCCTTCGCTCTCCTCCTCCTTTCTCGCCGCCCGGGCGGGGCCCCGCCGCTCGGACACAAACACACGGGATTGGATTAGTCGGCGCGTCCTCACGGCGGCGGTGGCAGGACGGCACGGCAGTGCTCTCCGTCTCTCTCGCACCCTCTAACGGGACGCCCCCTGCCGTGAGTGGGAGAGGGACAGAGCGACGGGCCTGCAGCGGCCCTCCCTGCTTCCTGCCGAACATGATGGCGGAGAATCGAGTTTGCGGCGCGATGTGCTTCGCCGTGCTTCGAGTTCCCTCCGGCTGCCTCGGGCCGGACGCGGACGAAGACGAGGAGGTGAAGGTGCAGCCCTCCACCGCCATCACGTTCTCTCCGCGCCGCGCCGAGGCGTTTCTTTGTTTACCTCAACGTTTCTGTCCAAATATAACCTCCCGTCTTGCACACCTATTCACTCCTTTGCGGCATTCCGCGGGTCGGGACTTCTTTCGTCCGTTTCTGAAATATTTTTCTCTATTTTTTTATCTGTTTATTTTTTTTTCGCGCTCTGCAAGGGTTATTATTATTTTTTTTCCGCGCGGTCTGAGCCTTTCTCTCCTTTCCTCGTCGAGGCGGCATGTTTATTCATGTGCGGAAGCCTCTCTATATGTTGTGACGCCGCCGAGTCGAGCGCGGCTCGCGGGGCGGGGCGGGGCGGGGCGGGGCGCGGCGGGGCGGGGCGGGGCGGGGCGGGGCGGGGCGGGGCGGGGCGGGGCGCGGCGGTCCGCGGGCGGCGCGATAGCAAGCGCACTCTCATTTTCATTTTCAAGGAAGTGGCAAGCCGTTTTTTGCCGGCCTCGTGGTGCGCGGCGTGCGCAGTGCTGTCAATTGCGCCTCGGCGTGGATTTGGAGCTTGGAGCTTGGATCCCCGCGGCGCGTCTATTTCTGCCCGCCGTGCCGCGGTGCGGCGCCACGCACTACGCCTCGCACCACACGCGTGCGGTCCATTCAGAAATAAACCGGAAACGGCGTGCTGCGGCACGGCACGGCACGGCACGGCACGGCGAGGGCGAACGGGGTTGGAAAACATTTTTGTCTGCGTCGGCCACCGCGCCACCGCCACGGGGCCCGTTGTGGTGGTTCGTGCCGCGTCGTCGTAGCTCATGCTCTTGTTGCTGCTGATGCTGTTGTTGTTGTCCGTGTCGCTGACTGTGTTCCTCTGTCCGCAGGTGAGTGCGAGGAGGCGGGGCCGCTGGCCGGTGCCGGCCGGGCGGTGGGGTGGGGGTAAGTCGGTCGGAGGGTCCATCGAATATTGTGGCGTTTACTGCGGCCCTGGAAGCCTGGAAGGGGAGCTATTCTATTTTATTTATGGGCGCGGCGCGCGGCTTAGGCCCACCTTCGGCCACCTGCGCGGTCGGCAGGCCCGCGCCGGCCGGGCCTGATGTACGGATTCAATTATTTGGCCTTCGTCTCGTTCACGCTGCGCTTCCCTGCCGTCTTCCTCTTCCTCCTCCGAGGTTGCAGTGTGGCGGCTGGCCGCCTGCGGGCCGCGGGGTAGGCCCCGCCGCAGCGCACACCGAGCTTACAGTGTGGCCTACCCCGAGACCCGCAGGCGGCCGTCGTCGTGTCTTCCTCTCTGTTTCCCCCTCTCGCTCTCTCTCTCTCCCCCTCCCCCATCTGCGCCTCCACCTGGCGGCTCACAGTCGGCCAGTGGCACGCCAGTGGCACGCCAGTGGCACGCCAGTGGCACGCCAGTGGCACGCCAGTGGCACGCCAGGGCCGGTAATTGAAATGCCTCTCTGTCTGTTGACACGCGAGCCGCGCGAGCCGTGTGCGAGTGAGAGGACGAGAGAGCGACCCGCACAGCGCCGCACAGCGCCGCGGCGGCAAATCTTGGCGGGACTGCCGCTTAGCACGCCCTTTACTTTAATTAAGTAGAAACGCTGCCGTTTGGAGCGGAGTGTGTGCTTTCCGCTTCTTGCTCGCGAGTGAGTGTGTGGTCGTGGCCGCCGCTGTCCCCGCCACCCTAGGCCAGGCCCAGGCCTCACTGCGCGGTCGCCTTCGGCCTTTCGCAAAAAACATGACGAATGAGGCTTCGGCTGGCACGGCGCCTCGGACGGCGTCACGTCACGCGACCCCGGTGGCGGCCTGGCGGCGCCGAGGCCCTGGAGGCCGTCCTGGAGGCCGCCGAGGAGGCCGTCGTGCACCTCGTTAGGGTCAGATCCACCCGGATCCGCCCTCACCCCCTCCCAGCTCTGCTTCCGGAGTCTGCCCTTCGCGGGGCTTGCCGTGCCGTGCCGCGCCGCGCCTCCCTTCCGCCCTTCTGCTCGCGAAAGCCTACTCCGGCCGGCCTGGCAGTGGGCCTGGCGCGGCTCGGATGTGAGGGGCGCCGTGCCACGCCGTGCCACGCCGTGCCACGCCGTGCCCGCTCGCGCCTCTGGAGGGTCGTGCTGGCGCTGGCCGTGCTCATGCCTGCGCGTGTGACCCGACAGATCTGGGTTAATTCTCCAGCGCTCCGGCGCTGCGGCTCCAGAGCCCCGGCCGCCCAGGCCGCCCCGCCCGGGTGGCATCGCGCACGCGCAGCGGGAGCGGGTGTGCGCACTGCAGTATGTACCACACAGTGCAGGGCAGCATAGTCCGCACTTTTCATGAGGCCCTTCGCGTTGCGACGCACTTCTCCGTCGATACGACGTATTGGGATCTGGACCGGAATCAACGTGCCACTTGCGCAAATCCTCGCCCCCCCCCCTCTCTCTCTCTCTGTCTTTCTTTCTCACACACACACTCGCCATGCGTGCCTGCGTGCCCGCGTGCCCCTTTGACAGATGAAGGTTGCGACCGGCACCGACACCCTGTGCCCCCTGAACCCCCTGGGGCGCCCTGGGGGAGGGGCCCTGATTGGAGCCAGTCGTGCATCATACAGGGCTGGCTGGCCGGGCTGGGGTTCGATCCCTCCCCTCGCCTCCTGTCCGCCCGATGGGCCGACTCGAACGTCACTCAGTGTCTCTCTCCCTGCCGGCTGTGTCGCCGGCGTCGCCCGTGTGGTGGTTGGAGCTCCGGCGCCTGTCCACTGCAGGCGGCCTCGTGGCAGTCTTCACTATTGACACACTGTGAAACGGGGAACTTGACTGTTTAACGTTCTGAAAATTCCAAAACGTTCAATGTTAGTGTTTTGTCTATAAGTTTCCGGCAGGCATGCGACGAAAAAAATGTTTTGAAGAACGAAGCCTGTGGGAACTCTGACGAATTTGTTGTTGACTGCCTCGACTCCAGTATCGACACCTCTTGCTGCCTTCACTACTTATCGACTGGAGATGGCGTGCCCCCATCCCACCACTTCCATTACTCCGCGTTTTAGCGCACACGCCCCGGCGGGTGTTAGTGCGCGGCTGTCATCGCGTGGCCCATTTCCAGGAAAGGGGAAAAGGGAGGGGGATCGGTGGCCCGCCACGCCACGCCACGCCCGCCGGTGGCCGGGGGTTTGTCACCGATTCCCATAGAGCGCCACCACTGCTGCCGCGCTGCCGCCCCCCGGTGCGTTCGGATTGGCGCCCCACCGGAAATATGGGTGTAGGATCGTCCGTCGTGTCGCTCGTCCCGGGGGTTCGAGTGTGTGTGTGTGTGTGTGTGTGTGTGTGTGTGTGCGTGTACGTGTGGGTGTGGTGCATATGCGTGTGTTGGTGTGCGAGCGGGCCCTGGTCCGGTAACGGACCCAGATTTACGATCGGCTGGACAAAGCGCATTCCCGCGGGTCGGCCTCACCCCCTTCCCTCCCCCCCCTTCCCCCCTCCACTTGTCTGCCACGACAAATGCCCGCTGACGCTGCACTGCAAAGGCGTCGCGTCGCGTCGGTCTGGTCGGCGCGAGGCGCCTGGCTAGCACGGTGTCCAGTTTCACATTCGGCGACGCGCCCAGCTTGCCTGGCTAGCCCAGCACGCTCCGTTGACCCTTGACCGCAGTGCGCGCGCGTTCGTGCGTGTGTGTGTGTGTGTGTGTGTGAGTGTGTGTGTGTGAGTGTGTGTGTGTGGTCTTGATGGCAGCGCGTCCACACAGCCTGCTCATGGCGTGGTGCTATTTTCGCTGTGATGGCATTGTTTCCCCGCCGGCGTCCACTCTTTTTCTTTTGTTTTTCCACGCGGTCCGTCTTTTTACTTTGCACCCTGTGTTTCGGTTCCCTTTTCCCACCCTTTTGCGCTTTTCTCGCTGCTGCCCGGTCGGCCGACCTCGGCTCAGCGCGCCGCCGCTGGCGGATTCCGGACAGTGGTTCGTCGCTCTGGCTGTCTCTCTCGCACCCCCGCGGCACTCCGAGTGCGCCCCGTGAGTGCGAGAGAGACGGGGCGATGACGCCGCTGCGGCCTGCGGGCGGACTTCCGACTCGCCTGAGGAAGCAATCCGCAGCGCGCGGCAGGACCGGGCAGCACGGCAGCACGGCACTCAGGTGATGCGGTAACAGTGGCAGCCCTGTCTCTCTCCCTCTCTCTCTGTCTCGGGGTCGAAGCCCCCCGCCACTGCGTTGACCACCCCGGCCGCACCACTCTAGCTCTGTCTCTGTCTCTCTGCGCGTCTCCAACCCCCTCCCTCACTGTGGGAAAAAATCACAGTAAATCCTGTAGTGATTAGTACAGCTGTCACTGTAGTTCAGAGTACAGGATTTACTGTACTTTTTTTACAGGATCTACTGTACTTTGTACGGGATTTAATGTTACCACAGGAGTGGAGTACGGAATATCCTGTACCAGGTACAGTAAATGCTGTAACCAGGCACAGTAAACACTGTGTCCTGAACTACAGTAAATCCCGGCAAAAAAATTAACGGGATTTACTGTGGTTTTTTCGCACAGTGCTCCCTCCCCGTTGCTGTGCGCGTAGCGCGTACAGTGGCGGAGCGCGGCGTGGGGCGTGGGGCTGCGGCTGGTCGTGAAGGGCTTTCCCTGCGAATGGCTGCGAGGCCCCGAGAAGGAAATCCTGCGAGTCCTGGAAATTGTCGCGCGCTTTCCGAAGGCCTGGGATAAACATGCGCCCCGCCCCGCCCCGCCCCGCCCCGCCCGGGATCCGATCCAGACCGAATGGCGAGGAGAGGGCCTCGTCGGGCTGCTCCCGCCGCGACGAGAGTGCCGCTGCCGGCGCGGAGGCCCCACCGCACGGCTTGTGCACGGCTTGTCCTAGGTCGGGCAGCCGTGCGGAAAGGAAGGGCTGCCAGCCCCGTCTGCCCCGCCTGCCCGGCGTGCCCGGTTCGCTGGCGCAGCAGGCAGGCAGCAAGGCAGGCAGGCAGGCAGCCCGACCGAAATGCCAAAATGGCGTTTGTTGGCCATTGGCGTGCCCCGCGCCTCGGCCGGGGCATTGCCTTCGACTGCCATCGACTGGCACTGCAGGGAAACGGCGGGACGGGACGGGACGGGACGGAACGGGGTAGTTTGGTTCTTGTTTTGTTTTCCTGTTTTTACCGCGTCTCTGTCGCTGGCGCATCCTGACGCGGCGGAGTTGCGGGACTCTCTCTCTCGCACGCACTGCATACACGAGGGCGCCGCACCACATCAAGTTTGCATTATTGTCCTTCAAGTTAGATGGAGCGCGGCGGGGAGGCCCAAAGGGAAATTGAGGGTGGCGCGGTTAATTGGGCCACGCCTGCGTGTGTGTGTGTGTGCGTGTGTGTGCAAATGTGTCCGTGTGAGTGTGAGAGTGTCGCTCTCGTATGCATGGCAACCGCCCTGGTGCGGCGCTGCGGGATGCGCGATGTCTCCGCCAATTAAACGTGCAGCCCGCCGCCCCGCCGCCCGCTTGACGAATGTGTATCCGGCGCCGCCCCCTGCGCCGCCTCCACCCGCTTCCGCCCGGGGCACGGCCGGCACGGCGCGAGGGCGCGAAGGGGCCTCCCCTTTGTCTTGACTGGCGGGGGGAGGCCTTCGGGGTCTTGGGGGTCTTCGCCACCATCACGTCGCCATCCTGGCCAGCCGTGCCGATTGACGGCGGCATCCTGGCCCCGCCGGACCGTGCCGCCACCACCATCCCCCTTCGTCACTTCGTCGTCGCCTCGGCCAGTGACTCGCGGTGCTCGTTGGGTATGCGTCGTGGACAGCCTCCTCGACGGCCTCCTCGACGAGGGCCGTGATGCCGGCGAAAGGGTTTGCAGGAGAAACTCCCCCCCTCCTCCCCCAAGGGGATGCTG
This sequence comes from Thrips palmi, assembly GCF_012932325.1. Taxonomy (NCBI): domain Eukaryota; kingdom Metazoa; phylum Arthropoda; class Insecta; order Thysanoptera; family Thripidae; genus Thrips; species Thrips palmi. The sequence continues at coordinate 4,202,113 of NW_023144620.1, read as the reverse complement.
AGGCTTAAGTGGTAAAATACTGGGCTCTGCGTTCGCCTGCTCGCAGATGCGCCCCTTTGCGGTCCCCGACGCTCTCTCTCTTTCTATCTCTATCTTTCTCTCTCTCTCCCCCCGGCCTGGGCCTGATCACCGGCCCGTTCTGCGGTGTGCACAGCGGATTTTAGAGTGGTGAGACAAGTGTCTTTTTCCTCATTTCCTCTTGTTTTTTTTTCACGGAGTGGCCCGAGAATTAGGGTGGGGGGAGGAAGCCTTCTGTGTTGTGGTCGCGTCCATGCAAAGAGGATTAGTGCCGTGGTGGGTGCTGCTGCGTCGCTGCGTCCAAGGCGCCCTGTTTACAGCCTCGTTCTCCAGTGAGGTCGCCGAGGACGCCGAGGACGGCTTCTTCGTCCTTGTGCCCCTTTTTCGACTTCTTTTTTCTGCGGGTTCGAAATCTCTCCCTTTTGCCCAGGGCGTCCTGGCACAGGGCGTAACCGCACCGGTGAGCGCCCGACCTCCCAACCCAACCCGTGCGCGGGCCACTCGTTTGGGGAGGCAGCTCGGCCCGAGCCGAGCGACGCAAATCACTTTTCTCAGATTTTTCTTTTCGTTTTTATTTTTTGTGGCCCCAACGAAATAATAATGTCCCAGGATCTTATTCGGCGCCGTGGCCGGGCCTCGCTCGGCCACGTCGAAGGCGGTGCGTCGCGCGTTCGGCTCGGTAGGGTGGAGGGTCGCGAGTGCGCGTGTGTAGGGAAGGGGAGGGGGGGGTCTTTTCTCAGCGTGGGGCTCAACTTTGCATCTGAATGGTTTCTGAATATAGGCGCGTCGAGCGGAGTCGCGCAGGGCAGAGGCATACCTCGCATGCACAGCCCCGCCACGCCCTGCCACGCCCTGCCAGCCCCGGGGCCTTCGCGTTTATGCTCGGCGAGAATGGCCAGTAGGTCTGGGATCGGCGGACGGACAGACAGACAGACGGACAGGCAGGCAGACAGACAGGCAGGCAGTCGCACTCCTCTCCTCACAGCCATCCGCCATCCCTCTCTGCTCCGTCCTGGCGAGGAAAAGTCGCTCGGGGCGCGTCGCCGCGTCGCCGTGTCTTTCCGAGCACCTGGGGGCTGCGGTCTTGTAGACTCTCCCTCTCCTCTCTGTCTCTCATCACGGTGGAGTAGTTGGCCCGATGCAGCGGGCAACCGACCCGCCCGCCGAAGCTACTCTCCGCCCAGAGAGAAACAAAAGGAAACGATGAAACTTTTTATTTTTGCTGCGAGAGAAACGACGCGGGCGCCGCTCTCCGGCTGGTTGTGTTTCCGCACGTTGCGGGAAATTTGATGATGACGAAGTCGGAAACGGTTCGCCTCTCTCATCATTCTCTTTGCCGCTCTTCTTTCTCCTCCTCCTTGCTCGTTTTGCCTGCAGGCCACGGCCGCCACGGCTGCAGCGCGTCAGGCCGTCAGGCCGTCGCTGCGCTTTTGTCGTGTTGCACCTTTGTCGACCTTTGTTGGCTCTCCGCTTTACCGTCGCGTCTTTGTTGCATTCGCGCCGCTCGGCGATGGGCCACGGCATGTCGTGTGCGTCCGCTGTCCTTTTTTTTCTTGTTTTGGTCCGGTTTTTGCCATCCGCCCCCTGGCGGCCGCTTCCGCCACCTCGCGCCTACCCACGCTAATTGCTCGCGTTGCCAGTCTTTTGGTTCGAGACTGTGGGGGCTCCTCGCTGTGTCTCTCGCACTTTCATAGCTGGCTTCCTGACGGCGGCTCCCCAGCGGCGACGCCGTGCTTGCGGCGCGCGTCGCTTGCGGGGCGACCCGCCCTGTTTCATTGTCGTGCGCCCCGGCCCGCCCCGGCCCGCCCCGGCCCGCCCCGGCCTCTGCCACTTTGATACTAACAATTTGCAGTGTCATTTGTTTTGGAGGTGGAGCGGCAGTGGCGGGGCGCGCGCAAAGAGACGGGCAATATAAGGGCGTGGCGCCCCCCCCCCCTTGCCTCCTACCCCGACCGGCTTTACCTTGCAGTCTAAGCCCCCCTCCACAACAACACACGCACACACACAGACACATGAACATACACACACACGCACACGACAGAGGAACACGGGCGTGCACTCAGTCTGGCACACGCGACGAGTCGCCGAGTCCGACCGAAGGGAAAGGCTCTAAAGGAAACGGCTATCGATCATCCGCCATCCGCCGCGCTGTTTGTTTCACTCTGCGAGAGTCTGCGAGCGTCGTCGGGGCGGGGCGGGGCGGGCCGGGGCGGGGCGACGACGTGCTGCACTCTATCACTCAATCAGCGCTGGAGGCTGCAGCGGCACTGAAAAACCAAACGTGGTCTAGACCGCACCAACTGGTGTGGTCAAATGGATGCCATTTTGACCACACCAGCTGGTGTGGTCTAGACCACGTTTGGTGCGTTTGGTGTGGTCTAGACCACACCAAACGTGGCCAAACGTGGTCTAGACCGCACCATACGTCGTCAAACGTGGTCTAGACCACACCAACTGATGTGGTCAAAATGGCATTCATCTGACCACACCAGTGGTGCGGTCTGGACCACGTTTGGTTTTTCAGTGGGCCTTAATGAAAGGACGCTACGTGAAGACGCGTTAGGTGACGAGTTTGAGAAACGCTCCTTTCGACTTTAGCAGTCCTGTGTTGCTGTTTTTTGCCGTGTCCTGATGGAATTTTATTGGCGGGTGTTAAGGGCGTCGTGAACGTGGCGCCGCCGTCGCCGCCAGCCGAGCCTCGTCGAGGTCCTCGTTGAGGTCCTCGAGGCTTGGGTGGCTCGACGCTGGAGGCGTTTCGCCGGGCTTTACGGCGTGCCAGCCCCCCGAGGACCCAAGCACCGAAACAGATATAGGATCTGCTCCCAAGGATATCCCCTGGGATGGAGTCTGTGCCGGTACCGACCGGGAACCGAACCGCTCGACCTGGTTACCGAGGCGTGGGGGTGGCGGCGTGCGACGGGGCGGGGCGGGCGCGTTCAAGTAGGGTGGAGGCGGTAAGCGATCGCACTCGGCTTGAGCCGTGTGCACTCACTCGCCCGGCGCCAACACCGACACCCCACTACCAGTGTCTCTCCTTTCGCCTCCCCAGTTTCCGGTGGAGGGGTACCCATCTCTCCGTGTGGTAGTCGGAGAGAGCTGGCGGACCTCGGCGCGGCGGGCGGGAGCGCCTGCGAGGTAGGCCGCGGCCCTGCTGGCGCGCGCGCGCGTCGCGTGGGTTGCCTACCGCCGGGTTCGCAGGCGCTACACGCCCCGGCCGCAGCGCGCAGCCCCTCGGACCGCGCACGACGCGACTTGCCGCGCCCAATTGAAAACGATGCTGGCCCGACACGGGTTTTGCCGGCTGCTTTTGATGAGACTTTATCGCGCTCGCGGGCCTTGCTCCTTGCACGGGCTGCCTGCCTGCCCCGCCCTGGCCTCCGAACACCTCGGCGAGACCTACTTGCCGCCCTTCCCCCTCCACCGCGGGGGGAGGGCCAGGCCGAGGGCCACGGCGCTGAGAAGGTCGCCGCCTCAGAAAGGTATCGCCTTGCAAATCCTCTCCTCGGGAACTGGGCCATGTCCTTGCTGAGAGTCCTCGCCATGGTCCCCGCAGGGCTGCAGCAGTCCTGGGCGCGCGGCCCGGCCCCGGAGGAGGCCACCGAGTCCTCGGTCGACGCGGTGCTGCTCGGTGCGCACTCGACAGGCCGCGGCCGACAGCTGGCGCTGCGCTGTCAGTCTTCCAGTGGCGGCGACAAACTTGGCAAGAAATCCCCCTACTCTACTCCGTCGCGCTGTCTCTCTCGCGCTCCTCGCGCTCCTCCCTGTCTGGGATCAGCCCGCTGCTACCCGCCCCCGTGTCTTCGTCGTCCTCGTCCTCCCCGCGGGCCGCTTCTCTCGCTGTGACCCTCGAGCCGCGGCGAGAGGGCGAGCAGACTCCGCGTCGAAAATGCCCGGCTTTCCGTCTTCGTTAAAACTTCCCGCGGTCGGTCGCCCCGCGACGCGAGGGGGGAATTGGGGGGGGGGGGGACGACGGCGTTCGTCGTGTGCCCGGCGGGCAGCCAGCGCCGCCGCGGTCTCCTCCTCTTCCTCCTCCATGGCGTAATGAACAAGTTTATCAACGGCGAGGCATAATTGTATCAACGTTGTCGGCGTTTACGGCGCCGCGCTGCCGCCATGGTGCCGAGGCTCGTAACGGCGCCCCGACGAGCGGACGTCGGCGCCGCGGTGCCGCACTCGGTGCTGGTCCCGGAGTGGGACTCCCACTGTGGGAGGCGGGGCGGTGAGGAACCGCGCCGAGCGAGGCGCCAAGCCACTCGGCGTGGCGGCCGGAGCTTTTTAAGAGACCATTCCGAGCCGGGCGCCGCGTGTGAGCCTCTCTGGAGCCGCTATGTTCCGCATCGGCCTGGCGCTGCTCGGCTCCCTGGAGGCGCGCGTCGTGGCGGCACGGCGCCGTATGCCCGCCGCCGCGAACACGCTCCTGCCCCTCGAGTGCGCGATGCTCGCGATGCTCGCGGTGCAGCCAGGCGGCAGTGCATTATTCATCCGGATCGGGGCGGGCAACCGGGCGGTTGATGCCGACACGGCGGTTTCAGTGCGCGCCGCGCGTCTTTTGTGGGATTGCGAAACGCGCCCGGCGGCCCCGGCGGCAGTGCTGTTTCTTTACGGGGGGCCTTTGAGTGCTGCAGCAACATTAAACACCGGCCAGGTGGAGTCCGCGCGGCGCTGCGCGCTGCATTATTCAAAGTTCCTAATTAGTCTTTCGGTCTTTTGTCGGAGGATTAAGCGAGAGCGGCCGAACTCCACCGCCCGACCCGCAGCGGGCGCAGCGGTAGTGGCGCCGCGGAATCGCGCTCATTTGAATTTTCCTAGTGTCCCTGCGCCCCTTGGTCGCCCTTCGGCCCTTCGGTGTGTCGTCGGGGCCGCTTCCCCGCAGTGGGGTGCCAGGGTGGCAACGGCCTTGGCGACGGCTTCAGCGAACTGCCAAACGCAGCGGCGACTCAGACAAGGTGGCGTATCTCGCCTACACTCTTACTTTTTCTTGTCGGTTCAAAACAACAACAACACTTTCCCCGTTTGCTTTGTTTGTGTTTTTGGAGCGCCGCGAGAATGCCAGGGCCGTGCTGGCGGCCCTGTGCCAGGTCCTCTGCCAGGCCAGGCCGAGGGCCAGGCCGAGGGCCAGGCCCTGCGCCACTCCCTGGCCGGGTGACCTTCCGCGCAAGGTCGCGGCTCGGCGGCGCGACGACACCGCCCCGCCGCCCCTTGCACCGTGTCCCTTGTCCCAGCCCTAATGGTGGAGGCCGCGGGCGAGGCCGGCGACATGACAGCGCGCCCTGGCGGACGACGCGGCAACCTCGCGGCCGCCGTCGGCCGGCAGGTATCTGTCGCCATCACCACCGCCATCGGTGCTGGGTGCTGTGGCTTTTGGTGCTGTCCTGGGCTATGGCCGGCCCCCGAGGAACCGCTGCCACGGCCGGGGCGGACGGGACGGCTGTGGGGTGCTAGTGGTGGAGGAAAGAAGGCTGCTGAGTGGGTAGTTACTTTGATAGCCCTATCGCGAGGCGAGGCGGCCTGGAGGGCGAGGCGGTCTAGCCTCGCACCGCCCCGCCCCGCACCGCCTAGCCTCGCGTCGGCTCTCGAGGAGGCGCCCGATAGGGTAGGACAAAGGCGAGGCCCTGGGCTACGGCGTCGGCCAGGGCTTCTAGCGAGAAGTCTTTTCCTTTGAGTCTAGCACCAGCGCGGCGTGGCCTGGCGTGGCGTTGTCTGCCGAGCCGCCCGCTGGGCCTATTTGTTGGCGGATCCATGCAGCCAGTCGGTGGCACACTGGCACTCCGGGCGGTGCAAGGTTCGGGGTGGGGGCACTGCGAGGAACGGAGGTGAGCTTCTTGATTAGTTGGTGAAACATTAAGGGGTGCGCCCCCGCCGCCGCCGCCCTGCCCGTCAAGGAGCTGACTTGTGTCGGCGCCAACACCCTCGCCCTCCCCGGCCCGGCCCGGCCTTGCCCTAGGGCTCGCTCCTTGTGTCAGCACGCGGCACGCGGCGCCCCTAGAGGCCTTTTCCCGTACTATATCCCTTGCAGCAAAACAATCTGCCGTTTATTTACCCTCTGCTGGAAGCGGTTGGGTTTTTTTTCGCCATCATCGTTCTCTCTCCTTGACTGACTGGAAAGCAATCTTTCTCTCTCCATTAATTCGAGAGCGTCGGGTATTTGCATGGCGTTCCAGAGGCAGAGGCGAGGCGCCCGCGGCCCTGCCCGCGCTGCACCGACCGCCGCGCCGCCACGGAGAACTTTTATCGAGGCCAACAAACAGGCTTTCGAATATCGCGGGATGAGAAAGTCAGCGAAAAGGCAGAACAAGAGCGAGAAGCGGCGGCGAAGAGACTGACTTTCCTCGGCTCGGCCGTCTGGCAGCTGTCGGCTCGCCTCGCACAGTGTTGTGCCTTTCTTCTCGGCCGCCGCGACGCGACCCTGTCATTTTCATTTGCAGCGCGCCTGTCATTTTGGCGGCAAAGGCGGCGAAAAACGACGACCCCGCATTCCGGCATTCCACATTTTTCGCCCGGAAAAACAACCAAATCGGCCGACTAGACTAACGAGCTTGGTCTGGACTGCGTGGTCGGCGCGGCGTATCTTCCGCACACTAGTACACTGAAGTGTGTATTCGCTGCTCTGTAAGCACGCACTCAATGCAGTACATGCTTGTCCTTCGCAGTGCAGCAGCGTTTCCGTGGGACTGTCCGTGTTCTGGCCGTGGGTAACAGGGGTTCGCGGTGCCCCAGTTGGCGGACCGCGGCGCCGCGGCTTCATCCCCCTCGACGCCGTCCTCCGTGTGCTGGTGGCCGGGTGGCCGCGCGGCGAAGCGAGAGCGAGGCCATTGATGAAAGGAGGGCAAGTAGGGATGACGGGGGATAGGACCGTGTGGCGAGGCGCCGCGACCCAGTCGAACGCTCAACCCTTCGGAGCCCCGACCGAACCCTGGAACGGAGAGGAGAGGGCCTTGCGGGTGGCAGGCTGGCTCACTCACCGCGACCCCCGCAGGGCCCTGATCGCCACCATTACCACCAGAGGCGCAGTGCTGCGATCGCTGCTGGGACCGCGCAGCAGCGCAGTGTGGCGCACTCGCCCGGGAGTCTTTTTCGCGAAGCCTCACCGGGAAAGCGCAAGCGAACCTCATCTCGGCCTAGTGGTGGCGGGGCGGGCCGGGGCGGTCCTTGAGGGGCGTTACGGCGGCGCCCAATTTATCGCCCACTGCCGGGCATAAACTACCACGTTCTGCCGATTTCCCGGGCAGCCCCGCACGACCCCTCGGGGGGCCGCCCCGCCCCGCCCCGCCGTCCGTGTGTGCTGCGCGGCTTATTACAGGCGTCGTCCCGCAGGCCTTGCGGCACGAGGGATAATGGCGCAACCCCCACAACCCTCTATGGAAACCGCCGGGCCGCGCCCGACGCGATGATGACGCTTGTCCCTGGTTCGATCCCCGCCGCCGCCCCCCTTTTCGGCTTCGCGGCCTCCGCTCTGCCGAGGATAAATGGCAACGGGAATGGTGCAGCCTGCGGGCTGATGCCGAGACGCGGCGCTCCGTCGCTCTATCTCTCTCCCACTCGTGGAGCGGGCCGTAGGCGTGCGAGAGAGACAGAATGCGCCCCCTTGCGGCGCCCCCTTGCCCCGCCGTCCCAGCGAGGCCCAGCGCCACATCTCATAGCGGAGCAGCGGAGCAGCGGAGCATGCCCTGCAAACCTGTGCTACCAACTTGTAGCGCCCATATATTACCTCAACTTTTTCCCACTCTTTTCTTCTTTTTTTGGCAGGGTGAAAGCCTGGTCCCGTGATGCAGGGGGTTGTTCACGTGGGGCGTTGCGTGCGAGTTCGCCGCGCACGTCGAGTACGTCGTGTTTGCGGTCGGCCTGCGAAATAACAACCTGCTGGAAGTCTACCTACGGTCGCCGCGCTCGACAGCGAACCTCGCTCCTCGCTCCTCGCATGTACGTGGTTGCATGTGCGCGTCGACCACCCCGTCACAGCATCCGTCACTGCCTCCCTCACTGCGAGAGGGAGAGAGAGAGGGGGGGGGAGAGTGAGTGAGGGTAGCGCGAGGAGGGGCAGGCTCTGCATGGCTTTGCTTCGTGTTTCCCTTTGGTGTGCCTTACACTGCCCCACTGTGCCCCACGGGGTGCTGCGCCGCGCGCCCTCTGTCAAAAGGACCACACGCCGCCTTTGTGTCCCGGCAGCGCCGCGCCGCCGTCCTCGCCTCTCGGGTTCGCGTTGCCTCTTAGCGAAAGTTGGGCAAGAATAGCAGAACCCTCGCCTGGCCGGGCCGCGCGGTGGGCCCGTTCGACCCGACCGTCGCTTGTGGGTTGGCCGCCAGGCCCAGGTACCCCCGGAGTTGAGTTCGGAAGGGGCGGAGGTCGGACGACGGCGGCGCGGCGCGGCGAGCTTGCTGCCAACCTCTGGTGTCCTTTACGCGGTAATAAATGATTTATGGCCTCCCCTCCCCGTCGTCGGCCCTCTCCACGCGGGGTCAGCGAGGACCGCGCCCCCTGGGGCCCCGCGGCCGCGGCCTGGGCTAGCCTGGGCCTCTAAATCAGCCGGCGGGCACTGCCATGACAGCGACACTCGGACGTTGACGGATCGCCAAATGAGGACACGTACGCCCGCGTACGCCAACGCCGTTTCATTGCGGTTTTTGTGTGTATCGCGTATTGGTGGTGTTGCCGCCGACCACCGCGACCGCGCGCCCGTCCAGGTAATGAATGGCACTGTTTCGCTAAACGGGCTGCCCTCTCTCTCTGTCCACAGCCATCTCCAAGGAGGACCCGGACCATGCCAACCGCGGGGCCAAGCTGCCCTTCAATGGCTACAGCGACGAGTTCCTGGACCGCCTGGAGCCCAACGGCAACATCCCCAACGAGAAGGACTGCAGATTCGGTAAGAGAGGCAGACGGTGTAGTCGGTGAAGGGCGATGGGGAGATGTGGGCGCCAAGCGCACTGTGCTCGTCTTGGCTGTAGCCCCTGTGGCACGGAGGGTAGGCCACCCGTCGGGCCCGGCCGCGCGGCGGGCGGCCTATGCGCGCTCACGCAGGCGCCATGGCGGGCCGGGCCGGCCTATGCGCTAAGCGAGGACTTTGCCGCCACCACGTCCGTGCGCACCGCACCGCGCACCGCACCACGTGTCGCGGCCAAGTGGTATAGGCTTCCACGTTATTTATGTAGACCGGGAAAGTTTGTTCCGAGCGGCTCCACCGGGCCGTGTCCTTGTTGGTCTTGTTCGAGTCAGGGGCCCGTGTTGTTCATGTTCTTGTTCGTGTCCGGCCGTCGGAAATGAGGCGAGGAATAACGGAAGAGGAAGGATTTACTGGCCGGCATGGGGTCGGTGCTGCCGAGCCCTGCCAAGGCCCTGCCCAGCAAGAAAGAGAAAGTAATTAATCGGAGTGAAGGTGAGGCCAATGTCCGGCACAGGAGTGCATGACTCGCATAGCCCCGCCCCGCCTCGCCGTAAATCTCGCACTGCATTCTGGGTGGGGCGGGGTGGGGCAGCCTGCTGGCGGTGTCGTGTGCCCCGCCCTCACGGCGCGCTGCGTGCTGAGAGCTGAAACCAGAAGCCCGGAGTGCAGGACCGCCGGCGGGGGCGAAACAGTCTCAGCCACTCCGAGCCTTCTTGTGCCGAGCCTCGTGGTCGATCCAGACGCGCGCAGGATACTGGCTTACTCCTCCTAATGTCTGTCTGTCTCGCACCCGGACGGAACTCGCTGCATGAGTGCGAGAGAGATGGCCTGCGGGCGTTCTGCTGCAGCGCCGCTGGAAAGGACGCGCGGCGAGCGGGGCGAGCGGGGGCATCTCGAGGAGGTCGACCAGGCCAGGGCGGCGTGCTGCGTGCTGCGCGCCTGGTGCCGCCGGTCGCACGCTGAGAGGGGTCGGCTCGCCGGGCCCTGAGCCCAGCCCCGCCACGCCCAGTGGCGCCCCTCCCCTGCCCCACTCGCCCCCACCCCCTGTCCTTCCGGAACGCCAGTGGCAGCCCCTCCCCTCCCCGCCCCGCCCCTCCCGTGCCGCTGACGACGACGCCGCCACGACGGCACCCCGTGTCGGCAAGCTGCTCGTCGCCGCCTCCAGTGTGCACTACTTGTGCCTCTCGTGAGCGACCCCAGGAAGCGAGAACTACAGTGAACCGTGAACCTGAGCCCTCCCGCCACGCGCCCTCCCTCCCTTCTTTCTCATTCTCGCTCTGGCAGTCGGCACGTCGGGCTGTTTTTATCGCTCCGGCTGCACACTGCTCTCGTCGCACACTCGTGGCGCGTCCCTCAAAGGTGCGAGAGAGAGCGACGGCGCACTGCTCGGGCTGCGGCGTATGCTGAACCACACTCGCTGTGTTTGCGTTGGCCTGCCGTGCTCAGTCCCAGGCCCGCGCCGGAGCGGAGGCAGCGGCCTGGCAGTGCCTGGCAGTGCCTGGCAGCCTGCTGGTGCTTTTTGCCCCACATCCTCCACATCCGCGAGCTGGGCTCAGCGAGCTTGGCGGCACCCGGCCGGCAAATCGCACCGTGCGCACTCACTCCAGTGGCTGCCGGTGGCTGCCAGCTCGCCGGGCCGGCTGGCTGCCAGACTCGTCTGCCCGCCGCAGCCGCGCGCCTAGCGGCGCCCCCAGCCTGTCGCTAATGCCCCCTGTTGCCGAGCCAAGGCTCCAGCCAAGCCCCCAGCCCCAGCAGTGGCGTGATAAATACCTTCGGAATGAATTAAGGAAGGCTGCGTGTAAATTAGTCGTCTTAATCCCGCCATTGAGGGCGAGCAGCAGCGTCCGCGTCGACAACGGATCGTTCTTTCCCTCCAGTACTGATTCAGCTCTCTGTCTCCGTCGCTCTCGCGGGGCGTCCCGCAAGGGCGCGAGTCTGCAGGTGAGGCCGCGCAGCGACAAAGCGATGGTGGCCTGGCGGCGGCGGCACGCAAAGCAAACTACTCGCGGCGCGCAAACTTTGTCGCCCCTTTGTCAGGGCGGCTTTTGTGTGTCAGAGGTAAGACTTTTCCCGCGTCATCAAGAAGGCGGAGCTGCGCACTGCGGCACGGCACGGCGGCGCGGCGAACGCCCCCAAGTCTTCGCCTCCGCCAGCAGCAGCAGCAGCCGCGCAAAAGTGCCGGGAAAAGTGTCTGCCGCCTGCACGCGCCAGACAAGCCAGACTCGATCCATTATGGCGGCCCGGACGACGGGGAGGAGGACGTCGTCGACAGGCTGCCGCGCGCCGCGGTGCTCTCGGTCCATTGGAAGTGGCCGCCGGCTGGCTTTATTCCTTTGATCCGCGGTGATCCTGGTTGGTTATCCTGGTTCCCCGCTGCGGCCCCGCCCCGCCCCGCCCCGCGGGATCCACCGACCGCGGTATAATGAGCGAGCGAGGGGCGAGGCGGCGCCCTCCTTTCATCGGCGAAACAAGCAGCCCCTGGCCGAGGCGGCCGAGCCCTGGCCAAGGCCGTGCTGGGCAGGCAGGGCAGGCGGGCAGGCTGAGGGAGCTAACGTCATTATTACTCGGCCAGCTCGGCCAACTTGCCCGGCCACGCCGGAACAAAAGAACGAGCCGGCCGGACCGCATTTCCGGCCAATCAAAGATGCTTCGCTCCGGTTAACAAAGTTACGTCTTGGCGCTGCCATCGGCCGAAATGCAGTCGGATCTCTCTTTTGTTTATTTTGTTGTTGTTTTTCTACCTACCTCTCAGTTTGCGGCTCGTCCGGGTCGTCGCTTGGTGCCGGTCCCCGCAGATCGTGGCAGGGTGGTGCTGGAGCGGCTGGAATGGAGCGGGGTTGAGAGTGGTGCGCCGTCCCGTCCGTGTTGGCGTGTGCGTGTGTGTGTGTGGGGGGGGGGGGAATTGTACAGCAAGAAGAGACGGTACGCCCCAGAGTTGGCAGAGGTCCAACCGAGAACCGAGGCCGGGCCGGGCAGCTACGCCTCGCTATCTCCGCCAGACTCGGTTTCCGCCTACTACCCCGCCCCGCCCCGCCCGGATGAGGATGAGGCCCAGAGACTCGCGCCGATAATGCGCCAAAGCGAACAGGAGAGCAGCAGCGCTGAGGAGGTGGAGGCGAGGACAACCAATATCTGATAAATTTGGTGAAAATGCAAAGTGAGTCCTCCGGCGAGGCGCTGCCGAGGCACTCACTGCTTCGGCGCGACAGGGTGTGTGGCACACTGTGTGGCACACTGTGTGGCACACTGTGTGTGGCTGCCTCTGCGACTCCCCGGCCCGGCCGGCAAGACGCGTTCGCTCTCTCTCTCTCTCCCTCTCGATGGAATTAGCATAATCGATCTCCACATTACGAAACTTGGTGCGGTCCCGCGTTGCGACGCCGATCCGGGGATGGGGGCTGACATGAGCGGAGGAGGTACCCCGTCCCCGCCACCGCGGCCCCATCATGGTGGCTCTGCGGCGCACCCACCCGGACCCGCCCACTCGCCCTCACCACGGCCAGAGCCGAGCCCCGACGACCTTCTGGTGATAATAACATTTGGGCGTAATTCGGGTCGCGCAGCGGGACCGCCTGACTGGAGTGTTTGTCCGCTGGAACTGGAAATGAATTTCCAGTGGCGTCGCGCTCGTCGTTATTCGACCTGCTGGCTGATTGTGATTGTGTCCTCGTTTTCGGTCTCCAGCGCGTTGCTCGGGGACTCGCGGTGGAAATGGAGGCTCCGGTGGCGCGTTGCGGGTCAAATTAGGTCGCGGCGCTCGCTTCCCCGAGGAGGCCCAGCCCCGCCCGGCCCCGCCCCGCCCCGCAGACTCGGAGGGATCCGGCGAGTCCAAAGAAGGCGGCGGGTAGCTGAAAACCGCTACGACTTGGGACTGGAGACTGTCTCCTTGAATAAGAGGCACTGGAGTACGACCACGATGGCACCAGCGGGTCGTCCCGTGCACGGAGACTCCAATAGAACCTTTGCTCGCGTCCTCGATCTAAGGCCGACAGACAGCACATTGTGTCCAAAGTCGCTCCGTTTCTTCCGCGTAAACTGGTCTGCGGGTCGGGTAATTTGTGGGTTGCATGCCGGCGGCCCGGCCGGGTCGGTGCGTCCATTGGGCCGAAAACCCCCTTGATGCACCCGAGAGGCCCGGTCCCGCGGCAGCGCGCACCGACACTGCCACGCGGCACGCAGCCCACCTTTGTACGCCCCATTGTTGTCAGCTCATTTGTACGCTTTGCCGGCTGCGGCGGCGCAGGCAAGCAAGCCCAGCAAGCCCAGGCCGGGCTCTGCGCTCTGCCTCTCGTTTGCCCATCCATTGTTGTGCGGCCGAAACCCAGGAAGAAAGGTGCCTCGCCTAGCGTGCGCTTTGCCATGGCAGCGCGCTGCCGGCTCGCGCGTACGGGGCGCTCTGCGCTCTGCGCTCGGGGCGCACGGCGGCCGAGCGAGCGGCAAATCTCATCAGGCACGCCGTGGTGCGCTGCGCGGCACTGCAGCGCGCGATGCTGCGGCAGGGCGCCTGTTATTGCAGGGCTAGACTGGAACGCAGGGCCATATTTCCGATATTTCCCCGGTCCTTTATTTCTCTTTTCTCGACGCTCTTTATGAGAAATTTCGTTGAAAAGGGAACAGCGGTTTGCCGCATGGGTGCGCGCGTCTCGTTTCAAAATGGATCTCCTCTTTTTTTCTTAATGCCAAACGGCAGGGTGACTTGGCCCCCTCCCTCCCTCCTTCTGTTCCTAGTGCTGGTCGCTGGTTCGCTTGGCTTCCATTATTCTGTAGCGGTATAATTCATGGGGCAGCCCCAATCCGGTGTAGTCGAACCTGGCCGAACCGGGCGGGGCTGGCGGGGCCGGGGGCTTACCGGCCAAGATGAATGCTACAAGACGAGAGCCTGGCGGAGCACGGCGCAGCATGGTCGTGGCTTCGCGGCGGCTGTGTATACATTGATGCGGCCAACCCGCACCCTGCCTGCACCCCGCCCCGCCCGCCTCCCTGCAACAGCAGCTCGCCGCAATTGTCTGCGGATTCTCCGGGATTCTCTCTCTCGCTCTCCGGCTAGGCTCCGCCGCTGCTTGACCGGAAGAGGTAGCTCTGGCCCTGCCTGGGCCTGGGCCCTGGCCTCGGCCGCGCCGCCAGAGGGTCTCTAAATTGGTTCGAGAGTGGAACGGAGTGGAGGCGGTCCAGTCCGGCTTTATGGCGGGCATATCTCCGGTGGCTGCCCCTTTGCTTTCCGCAGCCCTTTGGCTCTCTCTCTCTCTCTCTCTCTCTCTCTCTCTCTCTCTCTCTCTCTCTCTCTCTCTCTCTCTCTCTCTCTCTCTCTCTCTCTCTCTCTCTCTCTCTCTCTCTGTCTGTCTAACCCTCCCCTTTCCCCTTTCTATCTCTCTCCCTCTTGCTCTCGCCCCGCGCCCTTTTCCTTGCGCATCCCGTCCGGCAGAGGTTTCCGCGGAAGGCTCCTTCGCCGCGGACAGCGTTAGCAGCGTTACACCCTCGTCGGTCAACAAGCCCACTGTGAGCGTCGTCTGTCTCTCTCTCGCTCTAACCGGACTCCTCGCCCGATGGAGATGAGTCCGTCGCCGAGGTGGCTCGCGGTCCCGGCCTCCACGACGACCCTGCCGGTGTAGGCGCCCCGCCGCCGCCGCGGTGATTTACTTTACCCGCTAATCCCGCAAAGTGGATTGCGGATTGTCTTTTTACGCGGGGATGGTAATCTCATTATCGCCCTCCACCAGCGCGGCCAGCACGGCCAGGTGCGCGGTCGGGGCGCGTCTCGGCCTCCTTGTGCCGCAGCAGCCACCGCCTTGCCGCCCGCCAGACAACGGTGTTGCCGACGGGGCGCGGGGTGGGGGTGCTGTAGCCCCGCACTGTACCGGACAGCAGCCCGACGACGCCGTCATGCGGCCCGTCACGAGGGTGGCGCAAGCCGCGGGGGCCAAAGGGCGCCGTCGAACGCAAGTGGCGGCCCCCGCCGCTTTCCGAGCCATTTTCGTCTTTCCCCGCCTTGCTATACCCCGTCGTGTGTTGTGTCGCGGTGGCTTGGCGGCCCCTCTGAGGCGCAGTCGAGGGCTGCTGCCCCGATGCAGGGCCGTCGTTAGCAGCATCTCGGCCTCCAGGTGCACTTGTGCAAAGCGCCTTTTTATCCGCCCCCCCCCCCCTACGCCGCCCGCCCACGCTTATCCCATCAGGTAGCCTGTTGCGGCGCCTGAGTTATCGCCTATTAATAGGTTGCCTTGCGGGGCGGGGCGGGGCGGGGCGGGGCGGGGCTGGAGGGCGAGCTCGGCCCCCGATGAGTGAATGGGAGATAAGTTTAGCGGGCGAGGGCGCGGCGGCGCGGCGCGGTGTAGTGCCGGGGAATCGACGCGCCGTAGCCGTCGCCGCCTGCCCGCCCCGCTGACTGACTCGGACGGCTTCGGAGAACGCCACTCCGCCACGCCCACTCGGCCACTCGGCAGCGGCAGGAAAGAAAGAGAGAGAGAGAGAGCCCGGCATGTGCGCTAGTGTTGTCAACGCGGGTGCGCGTCCGGGGAGCAATGCCTGGCCGTGCAGCGCGGTATGATGCGCGCAGCCCCCCCCCCCCTTTTCCCCCCTTGGGATCACGATCACCCCTCCCCTGTCCCGCGGGCCGCTAATTTAAGCAGCTGCGGGATCGTCGCTGTGCCGAGTGGTCACCGCACCGCGCGGCCTTGCGCCCCGCCCCGCCCCGCCCCGCCCCGCCACGCCACGCCACGCAGGCCGGCTGCTCCTCTACCGCCCAGTGCCGCGTCTGCCCGCCGAGTGCCGGGACCGCCGGGCACGCTGTGCCGCACAGTGTGCCAGTAGGCCTGCAGGCCGCACGCCGTCGCCGCGTCGCCGCGGCCCGAGCCGCCCCCGGGCACGCGCGTGCCCTGCGTGATGGACTGGTGGCTGACCGCCGTGCGCCGCCCGCTGCTGCCCGTGCCCCCGCCTCCCGGCGCCCCCAGCGTGCCCGTCATCATCCCCATGGTGGTGCTGTCCTCCGCACCGCCCCCCGCGGCCGATGAGGCCGCGCCGGCGTCCGCGACGCCCGCCGCACCGCCCTCGGCCCCGGCCGCGGCCTCGGCGGCGCCCATGACGGCGTCCCTGGCCGCCGCCCCGGTCATCGGCGTCGCCGCCCTCGGCTTGGTCAGGGACTGGATCGCTTCAATGCTGAGCCGGCGCAAGAAAGGTGCGCTCCCGGAGGACGCCGTCGACGTCTGCCGTCCGTCCGCAAGTGTAAACGCGCCGAGTGTATTTTCGCGGAGAGCCGCCAGTTGGAAATAGGGCGCGTGTCAACAGGCGCGGCTACGCGGCGCGGCAACACCGTTGTTCGGGCGGGGCGGGGCGGGGCGGGGTGGGCGGAGTGCACTCGCACCAGTGACTCAGGGCAGTGCACGGCAGATAAGGCAGGGTCAGCGTGCCATCGCCTCTCGCTAAATTTAAAGACGTCACCGAGACCCCCTCTTGCGGCCGCGCGCCGCCAGCCCGCCAGCCCGCCAGTGCATCTTGCCCACGCCATGAACTGTGTCAAGGCGGCGACCGACTGTTCTACGATCACTACGACCATGCCGCGGCACTTTAGCAGCACCATTACGCTGCTGTCCCCCTGGGGCAGGGCGGCCAGGGCTGCAGGGTGGCCGGCCAGCCAGGACGCCGTTGTTGACGTCGGCATTGTTGCCACCCAACCCGCACCGCGTGCAGACAATGATGTTATTGTTGGCGGCGACCGCGCTGCCGTGTCTGCCGTGTCGCCGGTGGCGGTGTTGTGGCTGCCGAGTGCGCACTCGCTTCCAGTGTTGTTGTTGTCGTTGGCCCGGAGCAACAACATTTGTCCCGTTTTCGTTCGCTGTTTGTCGAGGATGTATGCAGCAGCACGTCGGGGGAGAGGAGTTCGCGCGTTTCGGGAAACTCGATGGGGGTTCTGTCGGAGCGTTGAGCCAATAAATTTATTCTTGCAACGCGCCGCTGAGGTCTCGTTTTGTTCTCTTTGGTTGGCATCGCGATTACTGCACCACAGAGTCTCGCTTCGCTTGGTTCACCTCGACTGGAGGCCGGCAGGACAAGAAATGCGCAGGAAAGGCGGCCGAGGGAAGGCCCCAAGGGAAGGCCCCAAGTCGCGGAGTGGGGTCACTGACTCACTCATCCCGCTCCGCTCCGCGCCGCGCATGCCGTCTGTCCTATCTTATCGGCCGGACGGAGCGGGCGGAGCGGACCCGGGATCGATCCCCGCGCGGGGCCAAAACGCCGACGCCTCCACCGTCCTGCTTGGAGCACTGCTCGGCCTTGCCGGCCTGGCTGGCCTTGCCCTGGCTGGCCTTGTCTAGGATGACCTTGGCCAGCTTGGTTGTTGCGCCCTGTCCATTCCCTGCTCCGCCCCTAGGCCATCCCAGATGGCGAGAGAGAGATTGCTGCCGAGTTTGACATTGTTGCTGGCCGCCTGGCCGTCTGGCCCGTCTGGTCTGCCGTCGCAGTCACTCCCATAGTGCGTCCGCGCGGCGGGCTTGTTCTTGTTATCGCCCGCGGCCGAGTAAAGTCGATTCTCTTTTGACGGCCCAGAATTATGATAAGCGCAGCAGCCCAGCCCCGCGCTCGTCAAGTAGTGCTGTTTTTTCGACGCCGCCGGTCGAGGCTGCCCTGTTTGTGTGTTGGTGTGTGTGTGTGTGCGTGTGCGCGGTGACACTGTGTCGGCTTGGGGTACATGGCGATGGCCGAGACGCGCGCCGTGTTGGTGTATGTTGATGACGCCATCCTGGTGACGTCGCGCAGGGTCCCACCGCCCCCGCCCCCCACTCCGACAAGAGCAGCCGGGCGGCTCTGGGCGGCTGGCCCGGGTCCAGGGGACCCACTAGCCACTCCACGCCACTCCACGCCACTCCACGCCGCGTCGCTCCACGAGAGCGAGTCCCCCTCAAAAATACACCGCTCAAGTAATAACAGTATAACAATGGCCAGGGTCTGCGTCAGCCTGGCGTCAGCCTGTCCGCGTTCCGCCCCGCCCCGCCCCGTCGGCTAGTCGCTGTCGCTGCCGTTGGCACCCGCGGCCCATGGCGCGGCCACGCTTTTGGCGCAGAGAGGCGGAAAGCAGATGGCCACACTGTTTGGCGGACGGGCCGGTGGAAGAAGCGTCGCGAATTTTATAGTGTAGTGGATAGCGGGCGTTGTGAAGCACCATCAGCAGGGTTTTGCTTGCGTTAAGTCAGGTTAGAAATCCGTTCGCTTAACGTTAACAAGAACGCACGCAGGGAAAAGAATGAGTTTTTAATTTTTAGTATTTGGCGCACTGTGTGACAGGGGCGCCGCCCCGCCTGCCTACTGCGTACTCTCTCCGCGAATGAAGCCACTGGGGCATCGGCTGCCCCCCACCCCGCCCCGCCCCGCCCCGCCCCGCCCCGCCCCGCCCCGCCTGGCCTGCCGCATGCAGGAAGTCGAGTTGTCGCCCTACTCTCACGGCCGGCGGCACGCCGGGCCGCTCTGATGCAGTCCATCAAGGTCTAGGTCCGCGATCTAGACGGGTGAGGGGGTGGGGCAGTGGGCAAAATGGAGCAGGCAAAAAGACATTCCGCCTGTAAATTTTTCGTTTTAGTTCGCTCGCTGAAATGGCGTGGGCGGGACGGGGACTGCGTTGGGCCGTGGCGACGCCGCGGACACATTTTACGGACTCGGCTGCCGGTTTCCGCGTGTGTGCCACGCACAGTGGGCTCATCCAGTCTCTCTCTCTCTCTCACTCTTAGGGTCACCCAGCGGTGTGAGAGAGACGGAGCGACACAGCACCCACTTGGCAACGCGCGTCGCCTGTTCTATACCGGCCGGTCGTCAGTTTCAATTACTCGGGCACTGCGCCCTGCGCGCCATCCTGCCACACACACGCATTTATCGGGACCGCCCCTCCCACAGCAGCCGACCCGCATTTTCCAATTATCGTTTGGTTTTTCTATTAGCCTGCTCGTGTCCGTGTCAGCCGGCCAGGAGTCGCGACTCCCGGACGGGCCGACGGGCGGCGTGGAGAAGCAAGGCGGTGCGCTCTCTTCGCGCGCACGGAACGTAAACAGGGGGACTTGACGGCGCCGAAGACGTAAAGCAGAAAGTGCGATCCAGACCGAAAGGGGGGGGGGATCCACCGGGTTTGGCGGTTTTACGAGCCGCGCTGAGGACCGCGTCGACGCTCCGGCGGCGTGGCGGCACCGAGTGGTACACAGCCTCAGCACTGGAAGGGGAAGGTGCCTCTCGACGGCGAACTTGTTGACGGCGTCGGCCAAACTGACAGTGTCCCTGTTTCTTGTTGCAGACTGGGAGCACGAGGGCGTGCGCCGGCAGCTGTCCGTGTCGTCCGACTCGAAGCTCCTGGACGAGGACATCCGCGAGGAGGCGCGCGTCATCCTGCGGCCCAAGAAGCCGCCGCGGCCCAAGTCGGAGGTGTTCCTCAACAAGCAGGCGCAGGACCCCGCCGGCCGCCGGAGGACCAAGCGCTTCTCCGCCTTCGGGGTGAGTTGCTTTCGTTCTGTGTGGAGGGTTAGGCCGTCGAGTCAAGCCGCCCTCGGCCGGAGCGGCAGCACGCAAGGCGCGCAGCCTGCATGCCGGCCGCAGACAGGCCTGCGTCGCGGGACTGCCTGCCCCCGGGTTCGCAGGCGCTCCCCGCGGAGCTCGCGGAGCGGGAGACGAGCCGCGGCCGCGTCCCGGACGGGGCGTCCCGGAGGAGGGAGGGGAGGGGAGGGGTGGGGCGGGCAGCGCACCGACGCCGTGACACGGACGGGACGGGGCTCCGCGGGGAACGTGCCAGCGCCAGCCTGATTCCCAACAGTGGCTCCGTCGCTCTGTCTCTCTCGCGCTCATGGCGCCTCCACTGCAGGTGCGTGGAAGACAGAGCGAGGAAGCACTGACTAGTCGGCCGCGGGAATTGAATGCCACGGCGTCGGGCCTGCGACACGGACGAGTGTGAGAGCGCGGCGTATTGTTGGATTTGTTGCTCGCCCTGCTCTGTTTATTTATGGGGGTCCCAGTCCCCAGTCCAGTCCCCCTCCGCGCCCCGCCGCGCGCGGCCCCTACACTCGACACGGTGGCGCCGTGCCGCCGCGTTCGCGTTATCGGCATTGCGCGGCCAAATTGAATGAACCCGGCGCCGCCCCAGCGTGCCGTGTCGCGCCGTGCCGTGCCGCCGCCGCCCCTGTCCCTGCTTTCCTGCTCGCAGCAGTCGCGCACATTCACTCCCGCGCGGCGCCACGCCACTTCCATATTCCATATTGGTATTTACAGTCACGCAACTTTTCGCGTTGGCCGCGCGCCCCGCGTTTTGTTTTTGTTTTGTTCCCGCCCCTTGTCCTCGCTCGGTCGTCGCTGTTTTTGTAACTGAAAATAACGTGCGATTGGCGGGATTACCGGACCGGCCCCCACGCCAGGAATGCGATGCAGTCCGCGCGAAGTCGAGTGGCGCTATCAATAATCCAGGGGCAGGGATAACGGCTGTTCGCTCTGCTCGAGCATGCTCCCCCTGACGAGCAGCCCCGGGGATCTGTACACGCGGGGGCGGGGCGGGGCGGGGCGGGGTGGAGCGGCCCCCAGAGGTGCGTTGATTAGCTTCTTTGTGGCGCAGGCAGGGCTTTGCTGTTCTGCCGTCCTGGCACGTCCAAGCCCTCTTTGCTAAGTGTGTGCGTGCGTTTGCGTGTTGCAGGGAGACTCTCCGTTCGGCAAGTCGGACGCGTACGTCAAGCTGGAGCAGCTGGGTGAGGGTTCCTACGCCACCGTCTTCAAGGGCTTCAGCAAGTAAGTACAGTGTGAACGCGAAAAAAAATCTTAACTTTTAAAAATGTATTCAAAATTATTTTTTTTCGAAAAATTTTTTCCCTTACCTTGACTTACTTTGTCTCATCCTGTGCAGCTTGACCAACCAAGTGGTGGCGCTGAAGGAGATCCGCCTGCAGGAGGAGGAGGGCGCCCCCTTCACGGCCATCCGGGAGGCGTCGCTCCTCAAGGACCTCAAGCACTCCAACATCGTCACCCTGCACGACATCGTGCACACGCGCCACACCCTCACCTTCGTGTTTGAGTATGTGGTGAGTGTCGCCCAAACTCGCGAAACGCGCTGTTTAAACTTGGGTCTGGAATGCGAAATTTGCACCGTGTTGGCACTGCGTTGGCACTGCGTTTGCTTGTTTGCCCGCAGCACACCGACCTGTCCCAGTACATGGAGCGGCACGCGGGCGGCCTGGAGAGGCACAACGTGCGCCTCTTCCTGTTCCAGCTGCTCCGGGGGCTGGCCTACTGCCACAAGCGGCGGGTGCTGCACCGCGACGTCAAGCCCCAGAACCTACTCATCAGTGAGGCGGGCGAGCTAAAACTGGCAGACTTTGGTATGACTCCTGCACCACATTTTTGTGTACCTTTTAATCCAATTTCTCATTTTCTTTGGTGTACACTTTCTCATCATCTTATTCCATTACACAGGTCTTGCACGTGCCAAATCGGTTCCGTCCCACACCTACTCTCACGAGGTGGTGACACTATGGTATAGGCCGCCTGATGTTTTATTAGGGAGCACAGAATATTCCACATCACTGGACATGTGGGGCGTAGGCTGCATATTTGTCGAGATGATTACTGGTATCCCTCTATTTCCTGGTGTACGTGACACGTATGATCAACTTGACAAAATATTTAGGGTAAGACCATTATAGTTTATTGTTTTGTGCTTATTATTCCTTCAGAAAAGTATACAAATTGGATTTATTGCTTGTTTTTATCCAGATATTAGGCACACCAACAGAGGACACTTGGCCGGGATCAACTCATCTGCCAGGCTATAATGTCAACAAATTATGTTTCTATCGACCGCAAAGACTGGGACTTGCCATTCCCCGACTGTATGACATCAAGGACGGTGAAAACATGGCAGCAGCTTTACTACAGGTATTTATTCATTGTTTATTCTTTCGATACATAAATTTGAAAAGTGTTTTCATGGTATATATTTTATTTTTTTCTCAAACAGTTAAATCCTGACAAGAGACTGGGAGCAGAGGATGCCTTGAAACACCGATACTTTACATCTTTGCCAAAGAAACTTTATGAACTGCCAGATGGTAATTTAAGCAAACTACCAACTTTCCTTTTGCCAGAATTATTCGTCCATGATATTTAACTTCTTTTTTTCCCTTTTGCAGAGGCGTCGGTACTCGATGTTGAAGGTGTCCATTTGTACCCTGAACTCCGGATGACTGGGAAGACCTGAGGGTCGGCTGGATTGCGGCGGCCGCCCTGGTACCCAAGATACCCAGCGTACTGATACCGAATACCTCACCTGGAGGATTAAGGATTCCAAGGCTCTCGTCTCGTCACGCGTGTTGCGAGCTCGCTGTCCTGTCCTTCAAGTGGTGCTCGTCTGTTGCGTTGTTCGTGTCGCTGTCGCACGGAATACCTGTCTGTCTGTTTCGTACGTTATGTAAATGTAGAGCAGACTGCCATCATGGTCCATTTGCTGCAATGGACAACTCATTGGTTGTGATACACTTTTGTTCATTGTCATACCACAAGGATAAGATGACTTGCTGGTATGCCTTTTTTGCCTATTCTATTATTGTTGTGGAGAAATGTGGCACTCTTTTATTGTATTAGGTAGACTTCATTTTCTCTTATTCAGGCTGTGTGTGATAAAAGTTTTATCCTAGTTATCTCTTAAATGGTTTAGACAAATGCGGCTCCTTGGTTTGGAGTTTCCTCTCTTCCCTGCCATGATTTTTGGTGGTACAAATATCACACAGCAGCTCCCAAAAACCACCTGTTACATCATTTTCATCTCTTTTCGACAACTTTTCGGTTCAAGTACATATAGTGACGTTGAGAAGGTCCAACTAAGCCACTGTGTTAAAGGCACATAAAATATAGATATCTGCCCATTGAAGTCAGGAAAAATGACAAATTTCATGTCCGTGTTTCCCTGACAAAGAAAAATTCAAAAAAAAAAAAAATGAAACTGATCTTTTATGTCATTTATATGAGATAGCAAAGAGTTAGTTCAATGTTGTCCCAGTTTGATTTTCCTTGAATAATCAACACTTCGGGATTATTGCCTCGTGCACAAGTAACTAAAGAGTAGTGATTTTTGAGTGAAATACTATGTACATGCAGTGTACAGTACTGTTAGTAGCTATCTCTTTTGATCAACTAGATTTTATATACCGTTTCGTATTGTATGAAATTGGTGCTTGTTGTATGTGAGCAGGTATTCTCCTTTTGACTCAGAAAATTAATCCTATTCACAGCTAGGTTTTTTGTGCACCAATTTGTCGTTGTTTTAATTTAATTCATATTTAACTGACCCAAGACAGTACAAATGTACTGTTTTTCTTCTTCAGACCATTAATTACATTTCAAACTAAATGTAAAAAACAAAAAAATGAAAAAAATATTTTTGTTTTCTTGTCATAGTCTTGTTCCTTCAAATTATCAATCATGAAACGCACACTCTTTCCTATAATTCTAGTTCGAAGCTTTCAGAAACATTTAAGTTGGTAATGTTTTGAATTTATACTGAATGTACTAAATCATGATGGAGGTGGTTTCGTTACATATGATAATTTCATTTTCTTTGCTTGTTGTCATTCCCAAACTCAAAAGAGGTATAATTTGCTCTCCTTTCCATTCTGTTGCTAATAATTATTATTTTCAATCACTCTATGGATATGAAGTTCAGTATGACACAGTGCCCACATGAAATGCATCTTCATGATAACTACATGTGCTGCACTCTAGTCCTGTGTTTCTCATGTGGGCATAATCATTCCAGAGTCCTCACTCCAGACTAGAGTGCTCAGCTGTAATATAACCATGTTCTACCAATTAATGTTGTGAATTAATTTGTCATTTACCAATAATGTAACTGTGATATGTTTGTCTCTCTCAATTCTTCATTCTTTGTTTGTATAGTATAAATTAATGCTCAGACTCCTTGCATTTTCTACATGTGTATTTTTTTAATCGCTTTGATTAATCAGACATTGTCTAGTTGTAGATGTAAAGTAAAAATTTTGGGCAGATAAATGTCGATTATTGACAAGAGGGGTGTATGTCATGTGTGATACACCACCAGCCATAAACTCTTGTTGACATTTTCCTTGCTGGTTAAAAATGTCTCATGCTTCTGGCAGGAAGTCTAAAAACCAGAATCACTTTTCAGATATGGAAAATCGGTAGTGAGTCTATTGATTGTTTTCATTCTATGTCCTCATTTCTTCCTAAGCATTGCTGCCTAGCATAGAAATATTTGCAGCAATTAATATGTGCCATTAGCTTGAGTAAGTCATTTGATATGTTACTATGTGCTTATTTTTAAAACTCTTTTAACTAAACGGCTCAACTTTAATCTCTACAGCTGTATGTTGCTAGCTACAATCCATGTATTGGCCAGCCAAACAGTGCAAATTGTTTCTTTAACATGCTAGCCAGGGATAAATTGTCCAAGTCTGTTTACTTAGATAATTTGTGAATGGGAAGAACAATGCATTTGGTTTAACCATTGTCTCAGGGCTTCACAGCCTCTGCCATGGTCTTATGAACAAAGAACTGACTGTGTGGATGTAGACTGTAAGATGTCTGATACAAAGATGTAGTCTGTTTAATTAGTGCATGGAGCGAATCAATTCTCTGTGTTAAGTAAGCTAAGAGAGAATAATTGTTGGGCTATGAGGGGTCATGATCATCCATTGCCAAAATTCTGTACTCTCAGATTTACATATATGTTTAAATTTTGTTGGTCTCTAATGTAATTGCAGCAATGGCAAGGTGGTTTAAGGCAGTTAGAAGTAATGAATCTGCCTTCAATACTTACATTGGAGCAGAAAGTCCAAACGAAATCCAAGACATATTGCTGTTTTCTATCTGCCTCTGCTTTGTTCTATGCATGTAGAAATTTAATTTTCTAGGCTGTTGTTATTATTATGGCCCCTAATCACGAACTTAAAATATGCTGAGGGGTAGCTCATTTAAGATTCTACTGTTCACACCGTCCTGAGTCACAATTTCGTCCACGCATTTGAATGGTCTTAAGAGGCATTTGTTATGGCTTTGTGAAGGCAGTTAGAATGAATCATCTCATTTTAGGAGAAGACTTGGGTTGCGTCGCAGCTTCTAGCAATTTGAAACCATGTCCCTTACTGCTCTCTGGTTACCCATAGTCTGGAACTTTTTTTTAAAAAAAAAGTTTACTAAGTAAAGTTATTTAGATGTTTGCTTCATGGCTCCTGCTCCTGCCAATCGATAAACTAAGAGCCATTGTAACAATGACACTATTGTTCTATTTATTGAACCAGTATGTACATATGTCAATGTAAATTTGTTTGGTGTAAAGATGTTTTTAAAAAAATCAACATTGTGTATTTATAGAAGACCACAAATATATTATATATAAATATGTCTATATATAAACATCTGTGTCGCATTTTTCATCTTCCTTTACTTCTCCTACATCATGATACATTCCATCCAACCGTCTAATACGTCTAAATAAGAGCCACAAAGAGCCTCCTTGGCCTTCCTATTTTGAAAATGGCGCGGTGCCTCACCGATCCAGGAAATTTTTCATGACACCTGGGAGTATGAGAAATTATCATTTACTTTCCACCGATCAACCAGATCAGGTTAGGCTGTCATGTTTTGCTCTTGTATAAGCACGTTACGTATGCACTGTCGCTTAATTAGCTACTGTCAGTAAATCGTAATGGATCATCTGAAATTAGTCAAATGTGAGATAAATGTTGTCGAGCTCATGAAGTTGGTGTCTTCCCCGTCTTGTGGAGCTACATCAATGTTTGTGGGCACCACCCGAGACAACTTTGAAGGGAAGACAGTGAAAAAGTTGATCTATGAAGCTTACGAGGGAATGGCCGAAAAGTCGATGAAAAAGCTGTGTGATGACATTCGCAGTCGGTGGAAAGTACACGGGATTGCCATTTGCCACAGACTTGGAGAGGTGGCTATAGAGGAGGCAAGCATAGCCATAGTTATTTCATCGGAACATCGGGCTGAATCTCTTCAAGCAGTTCAGTATGCCATTGATACTTTAAAGGCAGAGGTACCTATTTGGAAGAAAGAAGAATATGAAGGTTCAAATGAGTCAGCATGGAAGGAAAATAAAGAAAGTTCTTGGATCAAGACAGAACCTGCAGAATCAGTGGTATGTGATGACGATTCAGATGGCGATGTTGTAGATATTGTACCTCCAGATTTGATTCAAGTGAAAGCTGATGATGCAGAACTTAAGAGGAGGATGGAAGCATTTATGGACTTCAAAAGAAATCAAGTAAATTTTAGCAATATACGAGACTTTTGCGGTAATGCAAACTCTGAGTTAAGCTGTGCTAGAGTTGATGCTGTCGTTGTTCGTCAAAAGGGTTCTAAGGGTCATTTGCGAGTCCGAAGGGTTTTGAATAAGACTGGTCCTCAAACTCAAGGAATTGAGTTGTGGCCACAAGCTGCTGGTCCCTCTTCCACAACGCCCCTTATGCAGGGCAAAAAACAGAAGTTGGAGGTAGCTGCATCTGTAAATTCCACAAGTGATTGTCCTCCTGCTGTTGAAGAAAGACTGAGAAATGCCGAGTTACATCTAGGCTTGAATCAATGTCAAAACAATAGGCCAGTTCCGAAAGATGTTTATGCTAGACTAAAAGATTTAGAAGATCGAATTCTGTTCTTGGAAGGTGTATCTCCTGAATATTCCCATGTGCTGACTAAAGTTCCTAAAATTGAACCTGAAGATAAAAAGCCGAGGCTCTTTAAAAAGAGAGTTTATTCTGTCGATGATTTAGACAAAAAAATGAGAGATCTTGAAAATGTTATTAAAAATAATTCCCCTCAAAAATCTACCACTTAATTGCCAAGTTACGTTGTTTGTAAAGATTTTTTTGTTTTTCTTTTGTCTCAGGAAGTGCCTCAGTGACTGCATTTTCTTCAAAAGGACTTAACTCTGTCGAGCAAGGCCCAATGAAAGACAATTTGTGTAATGAATTTTCTTCTAGTGAAATGTTTCAAATTTTTTGTTAGTCTTCTAGCTGTTTAAATTTCCTCCAAATTTTATATTTTTTTATGCCCTACCAATTAACTTGTACAAATCGTATCATGCTGTTGAATAAAAAAGATGTACTTCATGTTTTTGTTGTTTTTTCTTGCTTATTTCCCTCAACCGTTATCACCAGAGCGCAACAAAAGAAGAACGTGCCTCTCGCTTCCGGTGTGGCATCGAACAGACGACACTTAAGACAGGTTAGGGTACTCGAGAGGAGGAAGAGAAGCAGGAGACCGCTGTAAGTCATTTTCTGAAACACGTCGCCGCCTTTTAAAACTAACCAACGCCAAGCGCCAAAAAAAAAATTATGGTCACT
The DNA here is from genome assembly GCF_012932325.1 of Thrips palmi. Classification (NCBI taxonomy): domain Eukaryota; kingdom Metazoa; phylum Arthropoda; class Insecta; order Thysanoptera; family Thripidae; genus Thrips; species Thrips palmi. Next base: position 4,174,870 of record NW_023144620.1, on the reverse strand, counting down.
CTAGCTTGATAAGAAAAAGCTTGGGCCCGATGGGCCAAGATTGATTGTCTGGCGGCTAAACCTGTTACGTGGCCCCCACCGAAAAAAATATTCTTGAGCATAGAGACAGGTACACGTTTGCCTACGCCTTTGGTCGTCTTCCAGTGCCACCAGCACCACCACGCGATGGCCGCCGAGGGCAAGGAGCAGCCGGCAGTGCGACTGGCGCGCCTGCTGAAGGACAAGCTGGTGCCTCGCATGGTGTCGCGGGGCGTGTTTGGCTCCGCTTGGCAGGTGCAGGGTGTGGAGGCCGTGCCCATCGGCGGCCAGGGCGAGGATTACTGGTCCTCCACCACGCTGGCCACCACCTTGAAGCTCGCAGAGAAGAGCGGCAACGACAAGGAACGGTAATCTGGGTGCCATGTTGTGCAATGTTTGTCGCGGCCACTCAAAAACGTCATAAAGGGTCGGCTTAGCGCAACGGATTACCGGTCACTCGTTTTTGCCTCGCTCCGCGGCGCCCCGATAGCCTGCACATTTAGCGCCTGCGAGGTAGGCCGCCGCTAAGTCCCGCAACACACCAGTGTGGAGACGCTGGCCTACCTTGCCCCTGTCGGCAAGGGGCAAGGTAGGCCAGCCTCTGCACTCCGGCGTGTTGCGGAGGGATTGGTGGCCTACCTTGCAGGCGTTCAGAGTGAACGGTGCCTGCGGGTGCATGGCGCCTCTTCACACCGTTCCACTCAGCCGCAGTCTCATCGCAGGTCCGTGGCCCTTGTCGTCAAGTGCATGCTGCCGAGCGCCGAGTTCGACGTGTACTCGCTCTCGGCCGTGCTAGCGGACAATGAGGTAGCCATGTACAACAAGGTCTTCCCGTTCCTGGAGCGGCTCGGGGACGCCACCGACCTGTACCCCAAGTGAGTGTCGTCTCGCGGAGTCACGTCGGTGATGGTGCCACCGCACTGCCAGCCCCACCCTTCCTTTGCCAGGTGCTACTTCGCGGAGAGCGACGTCGAGGGCCTGCTCTCGCTCACCGTCATGCAGGACTTGAGGGCCGACGGCTTCTCCCTAGCCAAGGAGCGCGTCGCGCTGGACAAGAACCACGTGATGCTGGCTCTGCGCGCCGTCGGACGCCTACACGCCTTCTCGTACGCCGCCAAGGTGAGCGCCGAAGTCCCGGAGTCTAAATTCCTTTTGGGACTTTTTAAAGCCCCTGGCCAGAAGGGCGATGGCCATGATCCCTGATCGGACTGCCCCCGTCTCCCTGCAGGCGCGGTGCCGCCGGGAGTTCCTGGAGCACGTGGTGCCCCTGCTGAGCGAACCCACGTACACTCCGGCCTGGCACGCCAGGTGGAGCCCTATCATGGCGGCGACGATGCTGCGCGGCGTGGCCAGGGTGGAGGCGCGCCTCAAGGACCTCAAGGCCGTCAAGGACGAGGGCCAGCACCAGCGCCGCCTGGATGGGCTGGCCCGCATGCGCGCCGTGGCCCAGGACGCGTTCCCCGCCATGCAGGCCGCCGTCACCGCCCAGGAGCCCGCCGGCGTCATCGTGCACGGGGACTTCAGCCGCAACAACATGACGTTCCACTACGGGGAGGACGGCCTGCCCGACCAGGTGCGCTTCTTCGACTTCCAGACCTGCAGGTAGGACGTTGGGTAGGGCAGCGGGCAAAGCTTCAGTGGAACCTCTACCGCACTGTCTGTGTCCAGGTACTGCTCCCCATCCGTTGACCTGGCCTTCTTCATCTTCATGAACACGTCGCCCGCCCTCCGCGCGGAGCACTGGGATGCCCTCTTCGTCGAGTACTTCAGCAGCCTCAAAGCCACGCTGGACGGCCTCCTGGACGGCCACCCCGTCGACGAGGACTTCGGTTCGTTCTTTCGACGCGACCAAACTTTCCTGACCGGCGTGCCTGGCCTGGCCTCTACCTTGCCTCTGCTTGCAGTGATGCCCACGCTGCAGGGCGTGCGCGAGGACTTCCGCCGCCACGCCATCATGTCCTTCATCATCTGCAGCTTCTTCATGCCGCAGATGATGATGCGCAAGGAGGACATCGTCTCCATGCAGGAGGTGATGGAGACCGGCGGCAAGGTGGACAGCATGCTGAGGATGGGCGGCGAGGCCGCGACCGAGGTGATGGCAGGCATTGTCTTGGAGTTCCTGGACAGGGACCTGGTGCCCTGAGGGCCTTGCAGCCTTGCACCTCCCCATGGGCAAATCGGATGAAAATAAAAAGCAAAACCAGACACGCTAGAAGTTACTCGTCATTTGCCACGTTCCTTTTTCCTACTCAAGTGTCATAGAACACGAACTGGAGAATGCTGTATTTTGGCCATTCCAAACAGGCACTTGCCGGTGGGTGGTGTGCCAGAGAAAGGGTAGCAGTCGCGCGTTCCCTGCGCCCAGGGGTTGTTTGGTTGCCATGGCGGCGCGAACGAGGCCTGCACGGCCTGCCGCAGGGTGGTGGTGAGGTTGGCTTTTCAGTCCCTCAGTCTCGATCCTGGTTCGTGCGTCGTTGAATCGGCGAGCCTCGCCATGGCGGCCAAGAAGGGCGGGGCGGTGGCCCTGCAGCAAGACGTGACCACGGACGAGGAGTGGGAAGCGCTGCTGCGGCGCCACGGCCTGCTGCTCGTGGACGTGTACTCGGAGTGGTGCGGGCCGTGCGTCGGCATGCTGGCCAACCTCAAGAAGATCAAGGTGGAGCTGGGCGGCGACCTACTGCTGCTCGCCACGGCCAAGTCGGACACGATCGAGGCGCTGCACCGGCACCGGAACCACTCGGAGCCCGTGTGGATGCTCATCTCGGGCGGCAAGCTCATCAACCTCGTCTTCGGCGCCGACGCCCCGCGCATCGCGCGCCTCATCGCCCACGAGCTGGACAACGAGGTCAAGGTGAAGCACTCGCCGGCACGGCCCTCCCCGATCCACCCAACCGCACCAGCACCGAGGCAAGCACCCCCTACTTGTGAGCAGGTCGGGCGTAGACGAGGACGGCGTCCGGGAGTACGACGGGGAGCTAGCCGCCGAGACGGAGGACTACTTCCGAGTTCGGACCTCATGGTGGCGCGGAGGTAAGCACACCGAAGCGTCGTCGACGCCGCCCTCCACCTGCACGTTTCGCACGAATTGCACGGCACGCGGATCAACACCACGATGGCCACCTTTGCCCGATTCTGGCGGGACATAGTGAACGAAAACTCATTGATTTGGCCGCGTAGATCCAGCGCAACGAGGAGTGTCCGCGCACCTACATGTCGTGGGACCAGCTGACGCCTGAAGAGGAGGCGCGGCTGCAGCGCGCCGAGGAGAAGCGGATGCGCGCGCTGCAGGAGGAGGCCGAGCGCCAGGCACGCGCCCTGCAGCAGCAGCGCGCCGACAACTACGCCAAGCTGGCCGCCAAGCTCAACAGGTGCGCGCCATCGATTCGCGCGGCGGACTTGGCGGCGGGGCTTTGCTGGAGAGACTCCCTGCCGCAGGTACACCCTGGTGCTGCTGCTGCCGCACGCCGTGCCGGCCGAGGACGCGGCCGAGGCCGAGGGCGGCATCCTGGTCACGCTACGCGACGCCTGGACCGCGCACGGGCTGGACGAGCGGCGCCGCCTGTCGCTGACCGTGACGGCGGACATGGCCGACGAGGTGTTCTTCGAGTGCAAGCTGCCCCAGCACGAGGAGCTGCTCAAGGCCCTGGCCACGGGGCCCTGCCTCGCCATCCTGCTGCACAAGGAGCCCACGGTATGTAGCACGCCACGACCCGCACCTGGCTCCAAATCAACATCAATGAACCTCGAGTGGTCCACAGGAGATCGAGGTGTTCCCCGAGGCGGACGAAGGCGAGGCCGAGCCCGAGGACGGCGGCGAGGGCGGCGCGGCGGCCGACGCCGTCCCGGCGGAGCCCGCCGAGGATGCCGCCCCGAGCGACGACCCCAACGCCCCCGGCACGCCGCCGAAGCTGCAGCCCGTGGCGCAGCGAGTGCTGGTGGAGCCGGAGATGGGCGAGATCGAGGCGCTGGCGGCGCAGTCCCTGTACGGCTTCTACCCGGCGCAGGGACCCTCGCAGTGCCCGCTGCCGCAGCAGCAACAACAACAACAACAACCGGAAGAACAACAACAGCAGGACGATGGGCAGCAGGTGAGGAAAAAAATCAACCATTTACACCTACTCCCACTCCCATTCTGGTGGTTCTGACGCTTGCTGCGCAGTGGTCGCGCTTCCAGCCCGCCGCGGACAGTCCTGCCGCCTGCGTGCTCATGGCCTCGAGCGCGGGCCCCGCGCTGCCGGGGCTGTGGACGCCGCTCACGCCCGTCACCAAGGCCGCCGCCATGCAGACCCTGTTCCCGGACGACACTTTGCAGCTGACCAAGCCGCCGCCGCCGCCGTCTCTGCTGCCGCCGTCGCTGGTGTTCGTCTTCGCCGCGACGCGCGGCAAGGACGTGTTGGCCGCCGCGGGGCAGCACAACGGCGCCGTGGTGCGTTTCGAGTCCCGACCGCTTGCCTCGGCCTGCCTCCAATCCGCACCCATAACCATGTTTCATTTCCAGACCGGCTGCGGCTTCTTCACGGAGCAGCGCGAGCTCCTGGCCGCGGACGAGGCGGCGCTGGAGGCCCTGGGCCGCGAGAGGAAGGACAGCGACGTGCTGGCCGTGGCCCTGGCCTTGGAGGCCTCCGCCGCGGCCGAGGCCCTCACCGCCATGCAGCCCCTCTACGCCAGCGCGTCGGCCGAGGACGGCGTGCTGGACTGCGACGCCTACTTCCCCGGGCCGTTGCCCGCCGAGGGGGACGCCGACGACGCCAGCGCCAGCGGACTGCCGTGATTTCATGTGTCGGATCATTTTCGCAATAAAAGACCATATCCCCTAAAGCTGTTTATTTTTCTTTAGTCTCCAGCTCCTCCTCTGAATTATCGCAGCATTTGCTATCAGCGTATTGTGCACTACAGGCATAGTTTGAACGGCATCAGCTCGTGGTAGAAGCTATTAAGTACAACTTTTAAATGCAACTTTCAAATACCACCCGTATGTAGTTATTTTACTCACTGACGCGCTGAACAATTACTACAAACTTGTCCAGCGTATTGGCACTATCTTCTACAGTTGGAAGCAGCGCTAAAATTAATTTTAGGCATGAAAATATCTTGACAGAAAATAAATAATAAACGATTCTCTTTTCATCAACCTGACCGGCAGGCCTGGGAAAAATAGGAATGAGCCACCTCTCCCTCAGTCACTTCGAAACTCAGCATCTAACGCCGACCACCAAACTACTGTTAACATAACAGCTTAACTTCCGAACAGCATTTCGTTTCACTTCTGTCACGGCATCCAAGCCGCTGTCCACAATGTCCAAATCCGACTCTCGCAAGGCATCACCGCGGGAAACCAAAACACTCCAAAATAGTTATCTGCTCACACTACAGCACCGTGCCTTCTAAAACCGAACCAAAATTCTTCTAGTTGAGGCTAACGACAGGGATTCGTTCACACACAGTAAACTACATCAGCTACTAGCGAAAGGGAAATCAACACTGTGCACTTTGAAGACAGCGAATTATGTGATATCGAGCCGCTTGGCCGACAGCCGCCACTCGCAGCGAGTTGGCGTGAAGCGCGGGCAGCTCGTCTAGGCCTCGATCTTGTTCGCGGTCCGCGGCTGGAGCCCCACTCCTTGGGCGTCGCCGTGGCGTCGCCAGGTTCCACCTAGACGAGCGTGGCCCCGTTGGACGCCTTGCACGTCCTGGGCGTCTTGGACGAGGCGGCACCGCACTGCGTCACGCGGCACCTCGGGACGGCGCCGGCCACCTGCACAAAAAGACATTGGTTGAGCGGGATTCGAAGCTAGGCCTCCGGGCATCGATTTGCGCGCGGGGCACCTCCACCACTCACCTCGCACACCGTGTGGGCCCTGGCGATGACATGCCTGCTGGGCTGCTCCCGGACGTCGCGGAGGCTGTTGGAGCCCCGCCGCGCCCCCGCGCCGACCCCCACCAGGGGCCCCGCCCCCGCGCCCACCCCGGCCATCGCACCCGCGCCGCCCGCGCCGCCCGCGCCGAGCCCTCGCTGCTGCCAGCGGAACTCCATGGAGCACTGGTCGTAGTCAAACCTGGGGAAATAGCTTGAGTATGCGCACAGGACTACAGCGGCCAAAAAAAAATAAAAATTAAGCGAGCACCACAAAGTTTGGAAGGGTGAGAAGTGCGAGGGCTTCTCCGGGCGCAGCTGGTAAAGAATGTCGACAGACTCTTCGGGAGTCCCCGCAGTTTTGCGGAAGCGAGAGGCAAACACGCCGAAGCCTTTGTACAGTTTCGTATGGGACCCCGCAGTTTTTTAAACACACAAAATTTTTCGCACAATTTTTAACAAATTTTATACAAAGACGTTTAGGATGAAGCGATTCCGGGTCGACTCTCCGGAATGCTGGCGGTTACACTGTACACACCTGGGTGAGAAGCAGCACGACTGGCTGGACAGGATGGCCATGAAGCCGGCGCGGAACTTGCGGTTGTAGTAGGCGTAGAAGATGGGGTTGATGCACGAGTTGGAGGTGCCGAGCCACTGTGCGAACGGCATGAGCACGCCCACCACGTCCTGCTCCAGCTCGGTGACGGGCGGACCGAAGAACTGCATCCTGGACACCATGACGTACAGCGGCATCCAGGACAGCGCGAACGACACCACCACCACGAGCAGCATCTTGACGGCCTTCATCTTGGAGCGGTGCAGCATCAGCTGGCCGCAGACCTGCAGCAAAGCGGGGCAAAGCACCGCGCCCTTGGTGGATTGTCTGAGGCCTCGTCGCCGTAATGCGTTCGGAGGGCCGCTAATAGGAAAAATGTGCCGAGCCTGGTGGAGGGGCGGGCAAGGCCCCCGCACTGGCAAAGTTACTTCTTACTTATCGCCGGCTCGGCAGGCCAGGGCGACGCTTTGACGCCTCGCCTGCCCGCCTGTCGCGGATAGTAAGGCCAAACTTCCGTGCGTTACGCCAACGACGTCGTGGGGCCTATCCAAGGGACCTGTGCAGCGGGCTTTCTGTCTCTCTCGCACTCGTGGGGCGTACCGCAGGGCCGCGAGAGAGACAGAGCGACCCAGTAGTACGCACTGTTCGGAACCGGCTTGCGGGAAGAGGAGCGGGCCGCGTGTTGGAGTGGGACCATGACCTTAACGCCAAGGGGCGCCAAGGTCCCCGCCCCTGGACAGGACCCCCTGGACAGGACCCCCTGGACAGGACCCCCTGGACAGGACCCCCTGAACAGGACACCCTGGATGAGACACGCGCACAGGTTCCTCGACAAGTATGACCTTCTAAAGTTGCTAATCTGGTTGCGAGCGGAGACGGGGCGACGCTACGCCCGGCTGTCGGCCGGCAGGGAGACGGGGAGGCAGGGAGGCTCCAGAGTGCCACTCCTGCAGTAGCGTCAAAGTTCCGTTTTCTTTCAACACTGAAATAGTTTTATTGTGGTATGACTGTGGAAGACCTGCGCTTGTGAAAAGAGGTTCCGGTTAAGCTGCATGACAGCTGAAACAACTCGTTGTGTCTTATTTCAATTTTTGTCACCCCGTAGTTTGTTTAGTTTCTTGTGTTTTGCCGAGCCCTGCTGAGAAAGAGGGTCCTTTCCGCCGCCGTACCCAAAACGTCGCAGAAGGTCGCAGACGGATGCGGTGCGAGCCTGACCAGGCCTGGCGCAAGCGGCAAGCCCGAGAAGTATTGTGGTACCGTTTTGCCGCGGCTCCTCCAACAACTCTCCGGGGAGATTGATGTGGCTGGGGTCCAACAGGGCCTCGGCCGGGGCGGCCAGCGCGGCCGGCGCGGCCTCCAGGAGTCCTCCCCCGCATCCATCATGTGGGCGGGGAGCTCATGCAAATCAAAGGGTGCAGCGCGAGCGGCGCGGCCAAGTGCTCTGTCTCTCTCGCACACATGGGGCGTCCCGCAGCGTCCCGCAGCGTCCCGCAGGGTCGTGGGGGTGCGAGAGAGACAGCGCGACGAGACACCGTTCGACGTACCTGCGGCTCCCCGGGCAGCCGGCGGCGGCACACACGCCTCCAGATGAGCGCGTAGCACACCGAGATGCAGGCCAGCGGCAGCAGGTAGCACATGGACAGGTGCGCCAGCGCGAAGTACAGCGTCTGGGACAACTGCGACGGCCACACGTCCGTGCACACCTGCAGCACCTGTGGGGAGGCAAGTGAGAGTGAGAGAGTGAGGCGTCCTTGGCGTCGCAGTGCGTCGCACGTAGGGCGTCTTGCCAGCTTGCCACTGATTCTCCCATTCAGGCCGTTCCGGCCGCCCCCGCCCCTCCGCGGCGCGGCGGCCTTGGCCGTGACCTTGACGTCGCCCACGCGCCGAGCTAGGCCTGTGCGATTATTGTTCAAAATCGAAATCGACCGATTATTGAAATAATCGAAAAGCCGACCGATACGATGCTCGGTAATCGGCAATCGAAACAAGGCCGATTAATCGACGAAAACCGATTAATCGAATTATCAATAATCGAACATTTGCGATTAATCGCCCTCAATCAATTATTTCTTGCCCAATAAATTGAATAAAACTGAAAAGAAATAGAATTCGTAAAGCGTAAACATGGTCCACAGTTAAGGCTTTTCAAGTACAGTGCAAAGATTGTCAGGTCTTCTGTTAATAAACAACAATAAATGTAATCGATAACCGTTTCAAAATTATTAATCGGTTGAAAATCGGCCACCGATTTTTAATCGTTAAAAGTTCGATTACCGAGCATCGAATCGGTCCACAAAAATAATCGTCGATTACTAAAATAATCGGAAATCGATTTCGATTATTCGATTAATCGCACAGGCCTACGCCGAGCACCTGGACGCACTGTCTCTCTCGCACTCACGGGGCGCCGCGGAGGGTACCGAAGGGTGCGAGAGAGACAACTGCCGAGGCTACTGACCACGAGGCCCTCCCGGACGGGCGTGAGGTGGAAGACGACGGCCCAGGGCAGCGTGAGGGTGAGCGACGCGGCCCAGACGCAGCCGATGAGCAGGCGACAGGTGTGAGGGCTGAGCTGGCAGCGCATGGGGTAGCAGATGGCCAGGCACCGCTCCACGCTGATGCAGACCAGCGTGTTGATGGAGGCCGACACGGACACGCCCTGGAGGAAGGGCAGCGTCTTGCAGATGGCCGCGCCCAGCACCCACGCTGCAACAAGCAGTGCGTCAGGGAGCTCGAGTCGACCTCATGAGCACAACAACGGCAGTCCATTGGTACCGTCATGTTCTAGTCTCGGCGCCGCCGGGCAGACAGCCCCGTGAAGGCCGCCGTCCTGGAGGAGAAGAGGCGGCAGGGGGTCCCGGTGGTCCCGGCGCGGCCCCGCCACCGCGATGTGGGGCGTTAACCCAGATCGTGTGCGATCAGGCCAAATCGTTGAAGGGCAAATCGAACATCGCAGCCAGCAGTCCGCGGCCGCCGTGCCGCGCCACGCCACGCCGTGCCGTGCAGCGCCATTCCTGGCGCGTTAATGGGTGACAGCCCCCTGCCTGCCCGGCCCCTTCCTCCTTCCTCCCGAAATACTTGACTTCCTCTCCATGCAGCCCGGGGGCCGCCTCGCCGCGCCTCGCCGCGCCACGCCCCCGCCTCAAGTATCGACTGACCCCTTTACTTTGCAAACTCCAAACTTTGTTTGACAACATTCTCGATTCCGTGGACAGCGCGCAGCGGCGAGCAGCGCAGCAGGCCGAGGACAAGCAGCCCGGCGCAGCCCGGCGCAGCCCGGCGCAGCCCGGCGTGTGCTGACGATGCCGATGTACAATCACCATTCCCGTCCCGTCCCGACCGCCCCGTCCGAGTCCGAGGCGCGAAGCCTTGGAGGCTGCGAGGCTGCGAGGCTGCGAGGCTGCGAGGGCTGCGAGGCTGCGAGGCTGCGAGGCTGCGAGGCTGCGAGGCTGCGAGGCTGCGAGGCTGCGAGGCTGCGAGGCTGCGAGGGCTGCGAGGCTGCGAGGCTGCGAGGCTGCGAGGCTGCGAGGCTGCGAGGGCTGCGAGGCTGCGAGGCTGCGAGGCTGCGAGGCTGCGAGGCTGCGAGGCTGCGAGGCTGCGAGGCTGCGAGGCTGCGAGGGCTGCGAGGGCTGCGAGGGCTGCGAGGGCTGCGAGGGCTGCGAGGGCTGCGAGGGCTGCGAGGGCTGCGAGGGCTGCGAGGCGGCCGGACCCGCGGCCGGGCCAGCGCGCTCATTAGTCTCCGTGCACGAGTGACGTAACGCCGGGCCAATTGAAACCGAACGGCCACATCGCGTGCGTGCCGTCTGGAAATACGACCAAGACTCTAGGCGGCCAGTGTCGCCACATTACGAGGCGGCGGTGCACCGGTGTTGAAAGGGTTGCCAACCTCAGCCTGCCTTGTCTGCCTACCAGGCAGTATCGGTATTTTATCTCGAGAAGTTGCCGAGTACTCAGGCTGAGGTTGGCAACCCTTTCGACACTGGCGCATCGTGGGGCGTGTTTCGCCTACTTATGTGGCATCACTGGATCAGGGCTGGGTTCCTCCGAGTGTAGTGGCGCGTGGCGCGTGGCGACCGGCCTCGCGGTGCAGGGCTGGCAGTACAGTGCCGCAGCTCGCAGCTCGCAGCCAGCGGCAGTATAGTTGTTGCGGGAAAAGTAGTGCGAATAATGTCCGGACATCTCTTCCGCCCCAGTGGTCATCCGGACCACGCCGCCCCCGCCGCCCCCGCCGCCGCGCCGCCCTCGCCATCTTGGGGCTGCCATGACCCAGAGACCTTGGCGGCCTTGGCCGGGCGTGACGGACTGTCCGTCGCAGCGCCGGCAGCGCGCGGCTCCAAGGCGCGACCCAGACCCAGAAGGGAAGAGCCGCCTGCCCCGCGGAGCAGCGGAGCAGATGTTTCAAAGTAATACAATGTCTTGCCCGCGCCGCGCCGCCACGCCGCCACGCCGCCGCCTCGGACCGGGCCAAGGCCTTGCACCGGCCCCACCGCGATCGGGTCCTTGCATTCGGACTGCGCTTCGGGAAGCAGGAGGGGACACCTGGATGCCTCCGGCCAAGGTCCGCGCGTGCGTGGGAGTGGAACAGGTCTCTCGGCAACGAGATGGGCGACCCCCTTCTTCCGTCTTTGGGGGAAGAAGTTGGTGTCGGGTGGTGTGGCGATGCCAGGGCGATGCCAGGGCGATGCCGAGCGCCAACACAAGGGCGGCCGGATTTGCGGCAATCCGATTGGCGCGAGTTTTGGATGGGGTCCGTGTTTGCCGCCGCGATGCATGCGGCCTCTCGAGGCAGCGGCCCGGAAGCTGCAACCCGTCCGTCCACCAGGAACAACCAAACACAATTTTTGCAAAGTTTGCGACGATACTCACCCTGCAGCACGTTGCTGACCAGCGTGAAGGGGAGGCACAGGACGTTGACCAGCAGGTCCGCGATGGCCAGGTTGGCGATGAACAGGTTGGTGGTGGAGCGCATGCGCGGGAAGGACGCGACCACCATGACGACGCACACGTTGCCCAGGACGCCGATGATGAACACGGCCAGGTACGCGATGCAGATGACGACGGTGAGGCCGACGCTGTACTTGAGCTCGCCGACGATGTACACCTCCTCCTCGTCGTCAGCGTCTGTCGCGTTGAAGGACACGTTGAGGGCGGCCACCACATCCTCCACGGTCAGCACCGAGGCTGCCGCTATGGCCTCGGCGGCCATGGCCTCCACTTAGCCGCAGCGACCCGCGGCGGCCACGGCCACGACGGACGCGCGCCGCGGGCACGTCCCCGTCAGAGGCACCCTGTAAACAGCAGCGACTTAGAACACAGGTCTGCCCTTAGGAGTGGGGCCGGCACGCGGCACGGCCTGCTACCGGCTCCTCCCGGAAACTCGCAAACCGGGACGTGAGGTGACTGGCGGGTACCAACGCCCTCTCGCCTCGCCTGGCCTGCTGGGGCGCCGGGGTCGCCAGGACAGGGGTCGAAAAACCGGGCGGGGCCTGGCGGCCTGGCGGCCTGGCTCTGGAGTCTCCGGGGCTGAAAAGGGGTGCGCCGGATGTGACAAGCTCGGCAAGCTCGTCCCCCCCATCCCCGCGGCCCGCGTGTGGGTCTTGCCCGTCATGCCCGCGTTGCCACACGTTTCCGCCAGAGTGCGCTCGCAGACGAGTCCTTGTTATAAGACCCAACCGCTCGAGGAAAAGCGGCGCCCCGCCCCGCACCACCCCGCGCCACTCCGAGGAGTCCGTCTGCGCGCACGGCGGCCGGGATGTGGCGGGGTGTGGCGGCGCGGGGGCGTCCCGCCACGAAACCACTCGACAAGCGGATTCACTGACCTGATCGCCCGCTCGGCTCGTGAGCCCCAGCAACCCCGGCAGCGTGCCAGGGCCGTGCGGTGCCTCAAGGCTGCTCAAGGCTCAAGGCCAGCGCCCCGTTAACCGACCGTCAACAACTGGAGCAAAACGCTGCCGCTCACCGCGGCAGCCGCGCGAAGATAACTCCGCCGATGTGACGTGATTTCCGGACTCGCTCCCGAAGGCGCGCGAGGCGGGCGAGGCGGGCCTGGCCGAGTGAGCTGATGGCTCTTCGGCGTTCGGCCGTTCGGCGAGCGCGTCGAGTCGCACCTGGAGATTGTCATGCAGATTCATGATAATGCGCCCCCGTCCCGGCCCGCCCCGTCCCAGCCCCGGGGAGGCTTCATTTGCTCACTGTTACAACCTCTCATGTCGAACGGTGCTCAGGGGGAGGGGGTGAAAGTGAGCGTATTTGGGGAGGAGGTGGGGGCGGGGGGCGCGATGAACGCTTCACTGCGCGCTTAATATCCCATTCGGTTGTTGAGGACTGTCGCCGGGTTTACGAATGCACGCGACGAGGGGCGGGGCGCGGCACGGCAAAGCGTGGCAACGCGTGGCAGAGCGAGGGGGCGCGGCGTGACCGGCACGTTCCGAAGACCTAACCTAACCTAACCTACTAACCTAACCTTACCTTACCTAACCTAACCTAATGTTCCGAAGGAGCGTGTCGCCGCCCTGTCTCTCTCGCACTCGTAGGGCGTCCCATAGGGGTGCGAGAGAGACAGAGCGGCGGGATCGGTCGGCAGATCACTATCGTCCGCTGCGCTGCGCTGCGTCGCGCGGCGGGCGGGAACGGCGAGAACGTGGTAGCGCTGTTTACATCGCCTCATCCACGGCCGACTCGCGGGCCGACTACTTAGCGGCTCCCTCATTGTGCGGGGCCGGAAGAGAGACGCCAGCCGGGTATTTATACCTCTGCAAACAACACCGGCCTCGACTCGAATTCCTGAGTCCCTCTCGCGGAAACACGGAGACATTTTATTTCCTTTCGGTGAAATTTTAACAGAGACAAACGAACTCCGTGCGTGACAACAGGAGGCCGGCAAACGGTGGGAGGACCCACACACAGGCACTGTATTGAGATGGATTACCAAGCGACGGAATGGTTGAGGATGGCTGGCCGGCTGGCCAAAGTGCAACCGAAACAACAACAACAAGAAAAACAAACAACAATCACTCGCAGCACGTCTTTGAACCGAGCGTATGACGGGGCCCGGTTGCCTGCGCCACTGTTGGAAGCCGGCTTGGGACTGAACGAAGCGCCACCTGGCGTCTGCTCGGTCAAACAAACACAGTGACGAACGAGGGGGGGGGGAGATATTTCGGTAACGCGAGCGTCCTGCCTCCAACACTTTTCGGCTTATCAGCATTCGTTGTCTATGGCCCTTGTGCATTTTTGGCTGCAGAGCGAGAAGTTTCACTTTGAGATCCGTGAACCCCAGGGCATCGCGCTAAATCCCCTTTCACCGCCCCCTACTGTACTGACCAGATTATCGCAGATCACAGAAGGGGGGGGGGTAGATATAAAAAAAAGGTGCACTTTACCGCGCGGGCTCTTGCACATCGTGACGAGACAACGCCCAGCCAATGAGCACGCTGGCTGGGGGAGGGGCAGAAATGCCCACCACGTGGCAGGCATGGGGTCGCATCACCCCCCCCCCCCCCCCTTTCCATCCCCCCCCCTTCCCGTCTCGCGGACCGCATCATCTCCATTTTCGCTGTCATTTTTGCTCCGGAGAGCGAGCGGAGGCAGCAGGCAGCGCTTGAACCGAAACGAAGCAAATTGAAAAAGTCCCGTAGTGTGGCAGACAGCCAGCCAGCCAGGGGAGGTGAGCGAGCCGACAGGGATAAAAAGGAACAACGAACAAATACTCTTTCTTTAAAAAGGAATATCCCGAAATTCCGGTTTGAAAAACATGAAAATTGGATCAACAATATGGAGCAACACAGAAGAAACAAGGTTCTCGTCAAAAATGATTGGAGAACGTGCCTGCGGAGCCCCTGCGAACTGTGGGGTAGGCACCCCGCCGAACGCGGGTGCGCGCGCGCTGCCTGCCTGCCGGGCGCTCCGCGCTGCACAGCAGGTCGCCTGCCACGCCACTGCTTTGCGGTCGCCCCGGCAGCCAGCAGCACCAGCAGCGCGTCGGCAGTGCCAGTGGCGCGGCTGCGCGGCTGGGCGGCAGCGCCGAGCTCTTTATCGGAAATGATGTGAGTGTCGTGTCGGTCGTGTCGTCTCGCCGCCGCACAAACACCAGCCTGTCCCGCCATCGCTTGTCCAAACATCCAGCGGGGCGGTCCAGCGGGGATGCCGGAGCTGTCAGCATGCCCGATGTAACGAGCTTCTGGGCCCCGCCGCCCTCCCTCGCCGCCCCCAAGTTCAAGGCCACGGCCAGGCGGGCCGACCCGCTTCCCGCCACACTGCCTACCGGATTCCGGCTGGATTCCGGAGTCGGCCGTCCGATCGGTCACCAGCAGCAACACGGGGAGGATCGCCGGGGTGGGGAGGCGGGCCGCCACCGGGACAGCTGCTACGCCGAATAGCAGTGTCACCGTCGCCCCGCCACCGCGGCCTTCCACTTGTTTTTCTTGACCGCCTTTCCATTTATACGATTGGCGTGGAGGAACGACGTGCAGTTTCACTCACGGTCATGGCGACACTTATCGTCCCAGTTATTACAATAAGTCTCGCTCCCTCCTCCCCCTCGAGGCCCTGCCGGCCCTGCCGGCCCTGCCCCTGCACTGCCAAGAGCCCCGCCCGCTCCTGCGCCGCTGCACCAAAATGGATCCGGAATGGATTGAAATGGGATGCCTTGCATGGCATGCCCCGGCCCCGATGCTCCACTACGTCCATGACCCCCTGAGCGTCTGTCTGCCCGTCCGTCAGTCCGTCCGTCAGTCCGTGTGGCTGCGAGGGGGCCGGGCTGCCAGTAAAATCCAGGACAGGAATTGAAAGGGAGTTGGAAAACCAGACGAGAGTCACAAGGAATCATTTTCCAACGTTACAAAACTGAATAAAAATTAGAAACTGTGCATGGATTTGAACCCGCTGTCTCGATCCCAACAATCGACTACCTAGCGACCACGGCTGCAGAGACACTTGTTCCCGACCCCACACGCGTCGGCGCGCCGCACTGTACAACGCTGCTGCACTGCTATCTGATCTGGACCACACTAACAGACCGAAAGCCGATGGCCGGCCAAAGCGGATTACCTCGCCTGTCCGTCCGTCCGTCCGTCCGTCCGTCTGGCCGTGGCCTGCTCGTCGAGCTGCTCGTCGTGTCGTCGAGTCCGAGGCCCGGCGGCGCCGGCGGCCAAGGCCGGCCCAGCGCTCCTGCGGCCAAGGCCAGCCTAGCCCGGGCCAAGGCCAGCCGCGAGGTCAAGTTGGAAGTGGAGCGCGGACCGCGGACCGCGCCTCCCCCGGGGGCGATCACTGTGCACAACGACAACCGCGAAAAGCACCTCGACAGGAACACCGCCAGTGTGGTGCCCGTGATGACGCCGATGACACGCGCGGCGGCGCGACAGCGCGACACGGCCTGGACCGACACGTGCTGTAGGCAAGGGCACGGGGATGACGGCGGGCACGGCGGGCACGGCGGGGCCGAGGGCCGGCCGAGGGGATAGCCACCATCGGACGCGCGCAAACAGACAGGGCTGCCAGTGTGCCTGCCTGTCCAGTCCGGTCGAATCCGGCAGCCCGGCGAGCGGCCCCGTGCAGCTTGATTCGATATTCATGCCTGTCTTCCCCTGTCCGGCAGGGCATGGCCAGGCACGGCAGGCGACTGGATGCAACCACCGTCATGCCCTGGCCGATATGATGATGGATGGAAGCTAATATGTCACCACTAGATGACCCCCCCCCCCCACACACACACACACAGCCGTGTGGTTCGATCTGGCGGCATCTTGTGGCGTCTGCTTATCTTGCGCTCAAAGACGGCGGCCACGCTGGTGGCTGCATAGGCTGGCATAGGCCGCGGTAACGCAGATCCGATACTGCATGCGGGGCTTCATTAAAAGTCACTTAGACACGGCCTCGGCCCTGCGCGACGCGACGCGGGCGAGGGCGGCACGGCGCGGCACGGCACGGCGTCACCCCCGAAACACGATGGTGGGGCTCGGGGCAAGGCGGGGGCAAGGCGGGGGCAAGGCGGGGCAAGGCGGGGGCAAGGCGGGGGCAAGGCGGGGGCAAGGTGGGGGCAAGGCGGGGGCGGGCGGGCGTCCTTGTTTTTTCGTCCCACGTTGTCCGTGCAGCGTGCAGCATTTACGATGCTGCTGTGCTGTGGTATTGATGGGGCCGCGGCCGGGGCGCGGCGTTGTGTGGCAGCGCGGGGCGCGGCAGGACGGCGCGGGGCGGGGGCGGCGGGGGCGCCGGGCCTCCACTCAGGTTGATATTACAGTCCTCCAATCAAATGTCTCAGGGGGGACATTATTAGACAGGCAGGCGACGCTGCCCTGGTTTTGATGTTGTTGTTTGTTTTCGTGTCCCTTCGGCGGGGATCGAAGTTGTTGGAATCGTCGTAGGGACCGGCGCGGCGCGCGGCAGGACCCCCAGCGAGCGCGCGCGGCCTGCCCACCCGATAGCGCGGGCCACAAGGATCTGTCTTGTGTATTCGCGAAATACCCGCAGCGCTTCGCCGCTTCGCGTTCCGCGCAGCCCGTTGCCGGAGTATCTTGCCGCAAGTTTGCCACGACACGATGTGTGGTGGTGGGCCCGGGCCTGGCGGGCCTGGCGGCGCATCGAGGCTCGTCCTGCCGCCCTTCCTGGCTTCCGCGGCTCCGCGTGCAGGTCTTGCAGGCTGTCGTCGTTATAGCAAGCCTTGTGAAGCTCGTGCAACAACGTTCCGTGCCGGGAGCGGGCGCGGCGCGGGGCGCGACGACGCGAGGTGGCGATGTGAGCCAGCCTTTGCCCCTTTGCTGATTTCGCGTTGCCTCCAATTACAAGTTGATGAAGGCGGTGTTGGTGGCGGCGCCACTCCGCTCAAAGTAGTGCCTCGCCGCCGCCGCCGCCACCACCACCAACGCCACGCCGCACGGGGGGGACGGCGGCGACACGGCGGCGGCGACACGGCGCCAGACACGAGCGCGTTTTACAAGCTAGACTAGTGCGACAGGCACCCCACTTCATACCGCCGCTCTGGCCGCCCGTCGCCCCCACCGGTGCAGCGCGGGGGCGCGGCAGTGCGGGGAGAGAGGACGCGGGGGCGCGGGGACGACGGGCGGGGGCGCGGGGCGGGGATGCGACCCACCGCGTCTCCGCGTTCTCAGTATGAGATTATTGCGCAGCGGCAATCCAAACAAGTCGCCCCTCTCCCTCCCCCTGCGCGTGTTTGTCTGTCTTTCTCCTGCAGGACTCGGCCGGGACCTATGGCGGGCTGGATTTTCGCGGAGGGCGTCGAACCCTACCGTCGAGTGGAGGGAATCTATAACCTGTCCCCCTTCCCCTCGTCTTACCCCTTGTCTTACCCCGTCGCACTGGCAGTGGACGCGCTCGCTGGGATTGGTCTCAAGTGGCTAGCGAGGAGTAAAAACGATATGAGCTCGGGTTCGACTCCCCGTGGCGGCGTCGTCGCGACGGCCGGCCACGCCGTGTTACACGTTAGTTGCCTCCAAAGGTGCGTAAGAAGCGCTGTCCTCAACAGCGACGGCGACGGGGAGGAGCTTGAAGTGGGTGTGCATCACCATCAGGGTGTATAATAATTACCGCTAGCTCCTGCCAAGGGAGCGTCCGCTGAAACGTTGGACTCTTTCTATGCATTTTACACGAAAGCGCGAGGGGCGCGCCGGAAGACTAAACTGAACAGTGCAGCGGAAGGCGTGGGAGAGGACCAGGATCCCCGGAGGACCTCGACGTCCGGCTCCAAGTCCGGCTCCTGTTCGCTTCGGCCCAGCGCGCCGTGGCTCTAGCTGACCCCGGCCTGCCCTGGCCTGGCCCGGCCCATCATCACAGCGCAGTGGGAGTCGCCTTGGACTTCGACTCCCCCAAACGCGAGACTGTCGCGCACCTGGTGGGGAGGGCGTCGTCGGTTTCGGATCGGGCCGATCTATTAGCATGGCCGGGGGGCTGTCTCAGCCGGGAGCGGGGAAAGGGTTTAAGTGGCGCAGGGCCTCCTGGACGGCCCCCTGCAAGGCCTCCTGGAAGGGACCCTGGAAGGGACCCTGGAAGGCGTCCTGGCCGACCCCCGCCGCGAGGCTCCGAGGGCCTTGATCGCCAACCGTGCCCTTGGCAGCCAAGTCATCAAAGTGGGAATGATACTGGCCATGACCGCGGGGGGCGTCCAGCCCAGCACTGGCCCCGCAACCTGCCCGCAACCACAGCGCCACAGCGAACCTCCACGGCCGCCGCCGCCGACAGGCCGTGGCCAGAGCGCCCCCGCAGTGCAAGCGCGTGCAAGTAAAGTATTATGCAAACGTGCGGCGAATCAAACCCGAGGAAAATAAATGATATGACTTCCTATCAGCTGACCGGAGCGCAGCAACGTCACGAATTCCTCACAGCGGGAAAGGGTTTTGTTGAAGTTGGAGTAGAACTGAGAGTTTTAGATTGTAGGACTACTCAGTCCGCACACTTTGCGAATTCGTTGGCGACGCGACGAGACGACAGCAACCGCCGAACCGTCCACGCTAGTGGCAGTGTGGGCCTGGCGCGGCCCTTGGCCAGGCCTGGCACTTTCGTCTCACGCACGGCGCAGCGCCCCGCACCGCGCCCCTGGGGCACCACGGCGCCGAGCAACAGGCGGGCTGCCCCCCGACGTGCCCCGCCTGGACGTGGTCGAGACCGTGGTCCACGTGCCCCACGCGGCGAGGTGCCAACGCCAACATGCTCAAGTCCATCACCAGGACTTACCTGCATCCCGGCAGCGCGGTCGTGCCGCCCCCTACAGGCCGCGGCCGCCGCCTGCACCGCCGCATGTCCGCCGCCGGCGCCTCGGTCCTCGGCCAGCCGACTCCACCAGCGCGCCCAGCTAATTGTGGTGGTGTTGGTGGAGGGCGCCCCGCGGCTGGGGAGGAGACTCCGGCCGCTGCTGCTGCCGGCTCCGCGCGCTGCCAACGACTGTCGCGTGGCGGCCTGGCGGCGCGGCGTGGCGGCCGCAGGGCGGGCTGGGCCGGGCGTGCCGCGCCATCAACCCCCTGGAGCAGCCCGAGCGGCGAGCCGCCCCCACCACGCGGCGCCGGGCCGGCCGGGCCGGGCGGGCCGCCTCAGACATGACATGTACCGCGGACTGTGGGGGACAAGGGGGACGGGGGGGACTGCACGTCCTGGTGGATGGCATGGCACAGACTAAATGGCTCGGCCGGGCTAAGGACTGCCCGGCTCGCTGCCTCTGCTTCTCATTCTTCTGGCGGCTGGCGATGCACCCAGCGTGTGTGTGGGGGTGCCACCCCGCGATGCACCCCTCACGTTCACCACGGCTCACCTTGGTTCACATTGTAGGCTCGCTTACCCCCTCCGCCACCACCATGATCTTTTCCTCCAGCATCACCTGCTGACCTTGCCCCAGCCTGTCCGGCTGTTCCCCACCCCTTGTGCTGGGAAAATCCCGGCTCCATCTTGTGACCCTTCGTCTGAGGTGTGCGGGGATGCGCATGGATGATTAACCACGTTTCGACGGGCTTGGCCTTCTTGCTCCTCACATTCACCTTTCAGCACGTGCAGCGTTCTCCGGGGGAGGGGGGGATCAGTGTTTTGAAACGATAGCGTCGGACTCGTTCCTGTAAATAGAGTAGAATTCAGGCATATCTAGGCCAGATTTGACTGGAGAGACATGTTTTGTCACCTTTTTTGCCTACTTGCGACGGGAAGTACTGGATTGCCTTCCTACCGGGCGATTTTTGAGGGCGGGGCCATGGTGGGGCGCAGGTATAGCGGATCATAAACCTAGCCGAAAAGTAAGTCCCGTCCAAATCAAGTCATCCGGGCCCCAATTCCGACTCTGTGGCAAGACGCTCCGCGTCCTTGAGGCGCTGGCCGGCGTGTCGGCGAAGTCGCCTTGACGGCCAGGACGGCCAGGACGCGGCTCCTCGCGACACTGTACTCCGATCCGCGGCCAGCGCACTGCTGTTCAATTTTGTAACTGACGAGTGCCAACAGGGCTGCGAAGCTCTGGAAGCTCTGGAAGCTCTGGTCGCCCTGGCAGCCCGGACGGCCCTGACCCTGTCGGCAGTGTCTGCATGTGGCAGTGTGGCAGTCGCCAAGCCACGCCGCTGCCCCATGGTGCCCCATGGTGCCCCACGGCTGCCCCGTGGCTGCCTTGCCCCGCCCCCCATCAGCGGAAGCCGATCTCCAAGGGCAGGACGGGGGCAGGCGGACAGGCAGGAGGGGGAGATAGGCTGACCGCGCGGCGCGCTGGACATGAAAGGGAGAGCTGGACGACACTTCTTAATAAGCTCGCCCGCTTCGAAAATGGTCACTCCTTCATTTTGCGATGAGCAAAAATTTCAGGCATAACCGGGTATCGAACTCGGGTCGCCAAGGTGCGAAAGCGACACCTCTGACCGCGCGGCTACCACACCGCGGCAATGGCCTTGACCTCCCGAGCCCCATTTAGCGCAGCCTAATCGGCCCTTTGTTCGCACTCATTCCAGTGCCGTGGCCGGCTGGCCGCCAGAGCCGCAGCAGGCAGAGCCAGGCAGAGCTAGGCAGGGCCTCATTCGGCCATGGCGACCCGCGTCGTGCTCACCGCGTTCACCCTCGTCGTGGCGGTGCCCGTGCTCCTGGTGCGCGTCCGCGCGGAGGACCTCCCGCCCGACCGCACCGAGGAGCTGGCCACCGACCTCGTCATGCTGGAGAGGCGGGTGCGCGCCCTGGAGCAGCCAGGTACGTGAGTGGCGCTTCGCAAACACGCCAACGCGGCGAGGACAGCGTGGCAGCGGTGCAAGGTTTCTGCCTCTTTGTCGCGCCAAACTGCGAGCGAAAGTCCGCGGCTCTGGCATGCTTGCGGTGCGGGGGCAGTGTTGGACGGGTGGCCGATCCCCGCAAAAACGAGACGGGACCTCGCCTCGCGCCTCGCGCCCTCAGCGTCGGCGCCCGGCCCCGCGGCCCTACGGCCCTACGGTGGCGCGGTGGTGGGGCCGCTGGGGCCGCTGGGGCCGCTGGGGCCCAACAGCTGTTCGGCTGTGACCCACTTTGCATTGCTTTCAATTCGCGCGTCAAGGTAATCACTTTTCCGCGGGCTTCTTGACTACCTTCTCGGGCACGAGGGGAAAAAAGCAGTTTAAAGTGGATTCGAGTAAGGCCCTTTCGGGCCCTTTCGGGCCACCTTACCTTGGCTTCGCGCTTCACGCCGCGCCTCGCCTCGCCCCTGACGCGCGCCACGTGGCGAGGCTGGCCAATCAGAGAGCCCCTTTCGGCGATGGCGAGTTTCCGTTCGAAGCGGATCAGTCAAAATACCTCTCAGTTGACCTTCCACATTTCTACTCTCTGGAAATATTGATAGAAATATTGTATTCACGGGCAGGGTTGTTAACGTTAATTTCAAATTTAACGCGTTAACGTTAATGCGTTAGTCCGGGTGCATTAACTTAACGCGTTAACGTTAACTCGAATTTGAGAATTTAACGCGTTAACGTTAAATTAACGCAAGTAACGCCGTTATCGTTAAAAAATATTTAAAACCCAACCAGAGAGGGTTGAGATAATGCCACCAAAACGTTATAACAAATGTTCATCACCCATAAAAGAATTAAAGAAACCATAACAGAAATATTAAACTAGGTAAAACAGCTTTTGCTGTCTCTAGCACATACATTTTTTTGGATATTTACCTGGGCCGATCGTGCATTAATCCCTTCGTTAATGCATTAACGGCGTTACGCGTTAAGCGAGTCCATTAACTTAACGCGTTAACGTTAATGGCCCAGACATATTTTAACGAGTTAACGTTAACGTTAATTAACGATTAACGCCGTTACCGTAACGCCGTTAATCGTTAAATTAACGTTAACAACCCTGTTCACGGGTACAGGGAATGGTAGCAATGGCGCCAGCTGCTATTCAGAGTGTGCCCCGTTAAAGTCGCCGTTTCTACCCCTCGCTGAGGCGGAGTGCGCCACGTTGACTTCTATTCACTTGGTATCCGGCTGACACAACATTTTAAAGGCGTATTTCCACGTTCTCTGTGTTCAATATTACCACTCTGCCGGAAGACCGGCGCATGCGGCCGAAACTCTAGACGCGTTCTGAGCTCCAGAGTCCCTAAACAGGACTCGAACCGAACGTGTGTAACCCCACCAGTTGATTCCTCGCTCGGAGAGCAATCGATTGGTGGGGTCACACGTTCGGTTCGAGTCCTGTTTAGGGACTCTGGAGCTCAGAACGCGTCCGGGATTTGGACCGGCTGGTGCGTCATCGGCGTGCGTGCTGGCAGTGTGGCAGGTGTCGTTGGGCGAGGCGCGCTGGCTGCAGTGCTGCGAGGGCCCCTGCCGCTGCCGCCCCGAGATGCGCGCCCTCAGCTGCTGGCGCCACTCCCTCACCCAGCTGCCCCAGGGGCAGGGGCTGCCCGAGGACGTGCGCAGTATGTACGTCCCTCTCGCTCGCTCTGTCTCTCTCGCACTCATGGGGCGCTCCGTACCGGTGCGAGAGAGACAGACCGACGGCCGCACTGCACTGGGCGGAATCAGTCCTACCTACAGTGCACCGCAGCCGACCGTGGCCGTGGCCCGCCGTGGCGGGGCGGCAGCAAGTCAACAGGGCTTCATTTGCTTTTCCAGCGACCTCAGCGTGAACCGGCTGACGACTCTTCACAAGGACGCCTTCAGAGGCCTGGTCCACCTCACGGAGCTGTGAGTCCAGCAGTGCGCTGCACCCCCGCCTGCACTGGAAAATCGACATCCCGCTTCAACCGCGCGCCTTTCTGTCTAACGCAGGGATCTGTACGACAACGAACTGGACTTCCTGCCGGAGTCGTTGTTCGAGTCGCTGGACAGTCTGCAGCACTTGTGAGTACACATGTGACTTACACACACTCACACACGCACACGCGGTCGCGTGGCCGCCGGCGGTAGTAAATAGCTCCCGTCCGCCGGGAGGGAAGATGCTTCCATCAATCTGTGAAGACGCCGCCGAGAGCGTCTGAGAGCCTGGGCCGCCTTGGCTGCCTGGTCGTTCATTCGTCTTTGCTCTGCGAATACCAAGTACCGTAGCAGCAGCAGCAGCAGCAGTGGCACGCCCGTGGTGTGTGTGTGTGTGTGTGTGAATGTATGTGTGTGTATGTGTGTGTTCGAACAGCGCCGCCGCGGGGCCCGATGGGTTGCCTACCCTCCAGGCGCGCCGCGTACCACACTACAAGGGCAGCGGCGTGTCTCGCGAGAACCAATATCGGCTCTGCGGCAAATTGTGTGAAGCTGGGTGGTGCGGCGCGCGGTGTTGTCCCCCCCCCTCCTCTCCCCTTTCCCCAATGCCGCCCCCAGACCGCCGCCGCCGCCGCTCGGCTGCTGCTCGCTCAACCCCCGAGGACAGTCGTGGTTGATGGGTGACTGGGTGAGGGAGAGGGCTAAAGGGTTAACGGGTTGGGTAGATGAGGCGAGGCGGCACGTGGGCGCCACGTGTTGGTGGGAGTCGCAGCCCTCAGCAGCCCTTTGGCCACCGCACTGCCAGTGCGCCCCGGCGGCCCTACGTCACCGAGGTCCCAGTTGGCGCGCTGGCCGCTTCATAAGGGCTTCTTTATGGCGGTGGCCCGGTGGCGACCGCGCGCCGCAGCAGGCGCGCCACTTCCACTTCCGTCGTTTGGCGGTGTGTTGCCAGGAAGCTGCACAAGAACCGCCTGGAGGACCTGTCTGAACGCATCTTCCTGCGGCTGTCCAACGTCCGCACCATGTAAGTACTGGACTGTCTGAGGAGGCCACAAGGCGCTGAGCTATTTTTCAAAAATTTCTTCTTCTCTGTTTGCCATTTCAGCGACATGTCCTGGAACGGGCTTCGCCGCCTGCCCGTGGGGCTGTTCCGCGGGGCGCCGCGCCTCACGCTGCTGCGCCTGTCGCACAACGCGCTGGGCTCGCTGCCCGACACACTGCTGCAAGGCCTGCCGCGCCTCGAGGAGCTGGACCTGGCCGGCAACCGCCTGGACGGCCTGCCGCCCAAGCTCTTCCTGGGGCTCGGGGCGCTGCGCCGCCTCCGCCTCGACGACAACAGGATCAAGGTCCTGCCGCAAGGTAGCTGCCAAAGTTCTATCCGCGTTTTGAGATCCAGGGTCGCTGAACAGGACTCGAGCCGAGCGTGTGACCCCACCAATGGACTCCTCGTTCGGAGAGCAATCCATTGGTGGGGTCACACGTTCAGTTCGAGTCTCATTTAGCGACTCTGGAGCTCAAAACGCGTTCGGAATTTTGACAGCGTTCACCGGTCTTCTGGCCAACTGTGGTGCAGTCTGGTACAGCTAGCAAGCCTAACCTAGCCTAACCTTACCTAACCTAACCAGCCGGACATAGAACCGTGATCATGAAACGAGGCTGAGAGTGGAGGTGGTGATGTCGGTGGCTCGTCTGCTCTCCTTCCAGGCGTCTTCGGCGACCTGCAGCAGCTGGACTTCCTCAGCCTGCGCAAGAACAAGCTGTCCACGCTTCGGCCCGGCGTGTTCGACAGCCAGGCGCACCTCACCGTGCTCGAGCTGTCCGCCAACAAGATCGCCTCGGTACGCTTGACGACGACACTGTCAATTTTGTCACATTCGTTGGAACGCGACACGCCCGTTTACTCAGGATGTCCCATTCGTTTGAACGTGCATCACTATTCAAACGAACGTGACACCATTCACATTCGTTGCATAACAGATAGTGGGTGGCGCGCGATTGCGATTGCAGTCCTCCAAAAAGGAATGACGCTCCACTCCGCGCGAGGGACACGCTGAGTGCACGCGCCATCGGCATTGGTCGCAGCCAAAGGCCCAGCCAGGCCAGCCAGGCCCGGAGGGGGAAGGGTCATTTCCTTTGTGACTGATAGTACGGCCGGCACATGAGCCGTGTTGTGACTGGTGACGCCGTGCTCGACTTGAGAATCACGAACACACACACACACACACACGTTCACAAGGGCCCCGAGGAACTTTGGCATGCTTCGATTCAAGTTTGTGGAACTAGCCCAAGGAGCCCCGAGCCATGTCGGCCTGTCGGGAGGTCCGCCCCACTGTACCAGCGTACCAGTGTACCGGGCCATGACGGCTTTGTTGTGCTTGGCCCGGCTTGGCCAGGGAGGGCTTCGTCTCCAGCCATTCCGAATGAGCTTCCCAAAAGAAACGTCTCGAAAATGACTGTAACTGAAGGGAGTGCCGGGCGGCCCAGCTGGAGGGCGGTGAGTTCCAGTGGCTGCGGTCGCTGCTGGAGCTGCACCTGGGCCAGAACGCGCTGGAGGAGATCCCCAGCGGCGTGCTGGCGGGCATGCCGCGCCTCAGGAAGCTCTTCCTGTACAACAACAACCTGGCGGGGCTGGACCGCGAGGCGCTGCGCGGCCCGGAGAACCTCACCGCCCTGCTGCTCAACAACAACCTGCTGCGGCGGCTGGCCCCCGACACCTTCGCCGCCGTGCCGCGCCTCAAAAAGCTGTAAGAGGAAAGCAAGGCCGTTAGCAGAGTGCCTCACAACCATTTCTGGCTGCTGACGTTGTTTTGCAGGCAGGTGGATAGCAACAAGTTCCAGTTTCTGCCCGACGGCTCGCTGGACTACCTGCAGGAGCTGGAGTCCCTCAAGCTGGCCAAGAACCCCTGGCACTGCGACTGCGCCGTGCTGTACCTCGCCTCGTAAGCGCCACTCTGTTTGCGCACTATCAGCTTGACGCTTCGGCACCAGGATGAGTAATCTTCAAGGCTTCCGCCAAACAATTGGATTGGATTGCAGGTGGCTCCGCGCGCACCGCCGCCTGGTGTGGGACTCGAACCCCAAGTGCCGCGGCCCGGGGGACCTCGGCGGCCGCCTGCTGGAGAGCATGACGTTCGACGACCTCTGCGAGGGGCAGTGGGCGTCCATGGTGCGCCTCTCGCCCCGCGTGCCCGTCAAGGCCGCGGCCATGGCGGCGGCGGCGGCCATGGCTGCGGCGGCGGCCGCGGCGGGGAAGGACGCCCAGGCCGCCGCGGAGGCCGCCCTGGCCGGCGCGGGGGTCGGCGCGGGGGCGGACTTGGAGACGGCGGTGGCGGCGGCGGCTCTGGAAGGCGCCCTGCCCCCGGAGCACTGGCCTCAGGGCCAGCAGGGGCGCGCGACGAGGACGGCAGAGCCTGCGTTTGCGACGAACTTCGGCCCCTCTCGCGACAACTACTTCACCTGATACCTGCGTTGTACGCGAACCATCAAACTCAAGATGTCCTCAGTGGTATTGAATTAAACAGAAAAAGACACGCTGACTTGCTCAATTGCCTCGTGATTTCACCGTAATCTCCCACACACGCACATTTTACTTGCGCAACAGTATCAGACGTGGCAGCACACTCGCTTCAATTTTTTGTCGACGCGGCCAGAGCAACTCTTGCAGGAGTCGTCGCCCCCACTGGATGTCCGTTGGGCCACCCCAGCCTGCCGCGGCCGGACCGGAAGGTGCTTGGGCGGCAGCACTCGGCTAAACGATCCACTCGTGTACACGAACCACCACGAACGCACGGCCCTCTGGCTCGCAGGGACCGGCCCAGTCTCTGTTCCAAGCAAACACTCCGGGACTGCGATACCCTATTCTTTATCTGACGTAATCCGCGGGCACACACCGGTAGCTTCGGCAGTGCACTATTCCGCCTTTCCCCTTTCCCATCCCCTTCCCACTGACCGCCCCGACTTCCATTTCGCAATGGAGCTGGGGAAGTTGTTGGCGGGTAAGTTTCGCTTGATTCCAAACAGTGCTTCGTCGCTCTGTCTCTCTCGCACCCCCTACGGAACGCCCCAACGAGTGCGAGAGAGACAGGGCGACCATTCGAAAGCAGCTTTAGGACAAAGACCCCTCGCTAGGTTGGGACACTTTTGAATGCTGCCGGTGGACAAGGAGTGGCACCCCGTAGACGAAGGAAGCGACGCGCACGGATCCAAATTCGTGAAATCCTCCCGAACCACTTCTAACTTGCCTTCGCACAGTTCCCTGCACATTCATTTTCGGGAGCGATCGGAACAACTCGGTCCGCCCGCCGTCTCTAGCCCGCCTGTCTGCCTAAAATTGTTCTGGCGCTCTCTCCCTATCATGCACTATCTCGTTATCTTCGGCGCCTTGCGAGGACGGCGACGACGCTGGGGGGCGTCGCTGCGCCGCGGCATCGGTGTCGCCCCCTGGCGGCGGATCTGGCAATGGCGAAGGTGTGGGTCTTTTGGCTGGCATGGCGGGCCAGGCCGAGGGCCCACAGGCAGGCCGCCAGGCATGGCCATCATTGCGTCGCGTCGGCCCGCGCGCTCGGCAGCAGCAGTACTCCACGGCCCGCACCATCACCTCGGCTCGCAGTGACATGGCTTCGCCCGCTTCGCCGCCAGGACCGCCAGGCTGAGACCGAACCCTCCCACCGTCCGCGCCAACCGCGCCGTCCGCACCTCGGACTCGAAACTAACCTAGCTGCGGCGCCTAATTTGCGGACTGCACTTTGCTGCCGTTTTGGCAGTTGTGTTGTTGTTGTTGTTGTTTACGCACGTCAAGACAGCCATGGCCGGCGTCCAGCACAACGCGTCCTTGCCGCACCGCGCCGCGCCCGGTAAGCATACTGATGAGCGGGGAGCGGGACCCGACAAAAAAAAGAAAAGAAAAATATTTTGGATAGTTTTTGAATTGTGTGTTCGTGTTTTGTTCTGATGAATGTCAAGCTTCTGAACGCCCCAATCGCGGTGAAACATAACTGCTTCGGCTCAAAGTCGAAGGTCCTTCTAGGCTCCGTGCATCCCGTCGTTCTCGGTCGAAATTTTGTCGTCGTGGCTCTCCCTCTTTCTCTCTCGTTTTTGTCACGATGCAATGGGGCTCTGCAGCCACCGGTTTGACGTCAGAGAAAGATGGATTATTGCCACCGCGTCTAGCGCGTCTAGGACTTCCCCCTTCGATCGCCACGCCCAGAGCCTGCGCCAGCCTGCGCCTCTCGCGCGCCGCCTCCGCCTCAAATTCGCTGCACATTCACAAACAGATAAGTCTCCGATCTTATCTGTCGCTAAATGGAGTTGACGGGCGGGGCGCGGGGCGCGGAACGGAGGGCGGGCAGGTGGGCGGCGAGGGAGCTGAATGGGGCTTTTAGAGCGTTGATTGTATAATCTCGGATCTCGCTGCCGCCGTGCAGCCGCTTGGCCGCTTTCAGTAATTTGCGTGCATTATACACGCCGCGGTGTTCGAAATGATTCCCGCGAGTGGTCCGGGTTCGAAACCCGAGGCTGTGCGTCACCTTTCCGCAGAGATTTAAATGCTGGTGATTTGGAGGTCGCGCCCTCGGCAGTGACCTCCCTGTCCCCGGCCTGGCCTTGGCCTCGGCCACGGCCTTGGCAGTGCACCCGATGCTGTCAGCGCGTCACAGCAGGGGTTGCACGCAACCCGTGTCCGTTTGACCGTTTGGGTTTTGACCGCAGAGGTTGCGCGCAGGCGGGGGTGCGGACTCCTCGGACTCCAGCGGCACTGCGGGCGGCGCGTCTCCAGCGGGGGCCTCTGGCACCTCCTCCAGGGTGCCGGAGCACCTCACGTACTCGGCGACGGAAGACCCGGCCGACTACATCGACGATAACGTGGTCGCCTCGTCCCGGTGGATGGACACGGAGATAGCCGTGGGCTCGATCGTCGCCATCCTGGTGGTGGCAGCCCTGGTGGCCGTCTGGCTCTCCTGCAGAAGGTGAGCTAAGCGTGCTTTTGCAGCATGTCAATACTTTTTTGGTACAGCTCCTCTCACTCGAACAACTAACCTCATTTCCGGGTTTACTAAAAACCCGTCGTGCTACACAGTTCACAAAATGTTTGTTCATTAGGTCTGCTCCAAAGAACAGTTTCAAAGAGAACGAAGCCAATTTTCTTCCCGAGCCATTCGACTGCAGTAACTGACTTTGTAGCCCCGCCTAAGCCCTTCCGCTATCAGCCTGACGGTGATCTAGCTCATTTTTTTGTTCGATGGACCGTCGGATAATTATTTTATTGGCCCTGTCGGCCGTAATCTGTCCACACTCGGCCGTCGAGGTGTTTGGGTCCACGGCAGTGCGGCATGCCCGCGGCGGCACTTAACTTCTTCCCTCGCCCTAAGCCGCCACCGGACTGCCCATGCCAAGGCCCATGGTCTGCCAGTCCGTCCTGCACTGTAAATGTCTTACGGTGAAAGGCTGCACCAACACATTATGGTGGAGATTTTCTCCATAATACCACCGAAATTCGTCAAAATATCTATAAGTTACAGTGAATTCTGAATGGTATGTTATGGAGGCAGCTGCACCACCATAATATGGAACATTTTCACCACAATATGGAGAATCTTCACTGTACGACATTTAGAGTGTGTCCGCCGCCGCGACCAGACGCAAAAACAACAACAAGACCGCGTGGGGCATGCGGGTCTACCAGGGTCTACGGTCGCGGAGGCCGGGTCGGGTCATTCATACTCGCCTAATCCGCCAATTGGCGGCGCCGTGCTTATTCCGATGCTAACTACCCGGGCCGGCCGGGCCACCGCGTCACGCCGCCACGCCGCCGTCAAAGATCAGAGGGATCGTTAACCGCGGAGTAAAGGTTTACGCCGTCCGCGCCTTCGTGCCGCATCCGCAATTTTTTCCTCCGCTTATTTTCATGAAATGATGGAACAAGCGGCGGCGCTGATTGATAGAAAGTTTACTGTGTTTTGGGAAATTTAATTTAAGATGAAAGTGAATTGGCACTCTAGCACAGCATAAATTTACCAACTGATCCTGACCGCGACTGTGCGTTTTCGTCCTGGCCGAGCCGCCGTCGGCACTCACTTGCCTTTCCAAAACCACGCGCTTCACGCCACCAGTAAAAGAATCAATGGATTGTTGTTGTCGTGCCAAGTACCTGCCAGTGTGCCGGCCGTGCCGGGGAGGAGGGGGCGCCGTGGGATGGGTTGGACGGGGCGTGTTTGCAATGCAGATGTTGCCTTGTGTTGCAGAAGGAGGAGACGGGCCTCGCCGACGCCCGAGGCGACCGAGACTACGAGCACGGCAGAGCGCATGTGAGTACCAAGTACCACTCGGTACCACTCGGTACCCTTCAGTACCATTGCGGGGCCCATTCCATTGAGCAATTGGTATCGGGCGCCCTGGATGGGTGAGTTGTTGCGGTGAAGTGGGGGGGGGGGGGGGGGGGAAGGGAGGGAGGGACTACTTTCGTTGTCCTTTCTATCATGCCCCTCCACCCCTACGCGACTCCAGATACGGTCTCCGTACCTTCACCAGTGAACCTCAGCTCGGGTCGGCAAAATTATGTTTGCTGGAGCCATTTCTCCAGCCAATACTCCAGGGTTTTCGGAGTGGGGAGGGGTACCAATTTTTCAAGGTGCAAACATAGCTGCTTTTTGCATTGAGGGCGTTACCTTTTCCAGGAGATCGACCCTGCAGGATGTGACCGAGATCCAGAGGAAGATCTCCTCCATGAAGCCCCTGCCCCTCCAGCTGTCCAACGGCAAGGACAGCAAGGACAGCAAGAACGGCAACGGGGTGTCCAACGGCAGCCCCAACAGCCCCAACAGCCCCGTGCTGCCGGTGCCGGTGGCCACCATCGTGCTGCCGCCCTCCACGCCGAGCCCC
Organism: Thrips palmi; assembly: GCF_012932325.1. NCBI lineage: Eukaryota > Metazoa > Arthropoda > Insecta > Thysanoptera > Thripidae > Thrips > Thrips palmi. Next base: position 4,143,939 of record NW_023144620.1, on the reverse strand, counting down.
CTGCCGAGCCCCCTGCCGGACCCCACGGTGGCCCAGGTGAGTCTGCCGGCCGATGCAGTGTGGCCAACACACTGGAAAACAAAAACAACAAAATTGGCGTTGCCGCTTTGCCGCGTTGCAGGTGACGCCCTGGGAGCCGTACTTCTTGAGCGCGCCGGGGAAGCACGGCAAGCCCGGCAAGCCGGTGCGCGCGCGGCGCCGCTCCGTGTCGCTGCGCTCCGCGGACGACGACGTGGTCTCGGACGACGCCAACAGCGTGTCGTCGCGGGGGCCATCGCCGTCGCCGTCGCTGAACCCCAACGCCACCGAGGACGGCGAGGCGACCCGCAAGCGCTCCGTCACCTTCAACGCCATGGTGGAGGAGGTGCAGATCCTCGTGCGCTAGGAGGTCGCGGGCGGAGCGCGTGGCGCGTAGCGCACGCAAAAACCCAAAGGGTCTCATTCCTCTTTCATTACTCTTTTTCTTGTAATTATAGATCCGCGCTGTCGTTGCGAGCAGAGGGTGATCGACTTTGTTTTGTCGTTCTTGGGGGGATTGATTACAAAATACGATGTACATTTTCTTCGGGGCAAGTTTTCCTTGTACAGAGATTTACACGTTCCCGTTGTAAGTTTAAACGCTACTTTATTCATAAGTGTATTTGTATTTTTCAAATTTTTAATACTGGTTTACGCTAACAAACAATGATGTGCTGTAATGATTAGTACCTCGGTTGTATTTTATAAGCGCTAGTGTGAATTTACTGTCGTTTTTAGCTTTTAAGTACGTGTATACGCCATAGATTAAGAAAAAAAAATACATTGAATACAACTCTAATTATTTTTGTCAACCCTGCGTTTCCATTCATGTATTTTGCACACAGTGCCAAAAATTCCTGCCAAACTAAATTCATCCCCGCAAAATAAAACAACTTTCTAGTTTCGAGTGTCGTCCCGGTGGCCCCGTCGTGGGTCGTCGGTCGTGCCGTCGTGCCCCCACCGTCCGCGTCTCTGGCTGGCCTAGTCCGCGGCCCGCCAGCCCGCCGGCCCGGACCCCTCTAATCCACGCGCCACTCTATGGCACTACATGATGATGGCAGGGTCGCGCCTTCCCCTCCCAGGTGAGCGTGGTAATGACACCCTGGACCTTCCCCCCACGCCTTCCCCTGCGTCTTTCTCCGGCTGGCCATGCCGGCCATCTGGGCCTCTCCGAGGACCGCGTCTTCGCCTCCAGTCAGCTTGAGTCCGCTGCGCCGGTTGCGCGCCGCGCCGCGTAGATCAGCATGCCTCAGTGCAGCCCGTGAAGGCCATGGCCCTCGTCGTGGCGGTGCTCGTCGCGGTGCTCGTCCTGGCCGGCGCGCCGCGCCCCGCCTCCTCCCTGCAGCAGCCTCACAGCGCTCCCACGCTCAGCAGTCACACCCTGGCCTCAGGTAGAATGTGATGTGCAGCACGGCGTGGACCGACTTGGGCTTCGGTTCCGAGTTCGGTTCCCTTCTCGCCCTGACCGCCCTTGCCGCGTTGCAGGCTCGGACCCCGCGACGCAGGGCGAGTACGACCTGGACGTGCTGGTCAAGTTCAGCCACCGCGCCATGGAGGCGCTGCGCCAGGCGCCCGAACACGCGCAGCACGTGCAGCAGGCCTCCCCGGCCCCGGAGCAGCACGGCCTGCGCCACTACCGGAAGGGGCGCGTGCGCATCGTCACTCCGGACCAGGTGAGAGTGAGCGGCGCGCGTGCCGCCCCCGGCCGCCCCCGCCGCGCCCTCCCAGACCGCCTCCCCTTTCCGCTCGGATGCCGGCGTCTCAAAGTCAAGGCGACGCCCCGCCCTGCCGCCCTGCGCCTCGCGGGGGCGCGGAAGGAAATTCCAGCACGTCCAACTTCCCTCGGAAGCAGAAGCAGCGCGATGTTGAAAAGCCGTGACCTTCCGGGATGGCGCCTCGCAGTGATTCAAGGACTCCAAGGCCGCGGCCAGGCGGCGAGGCCTGCGCGTGGGGCGTGGCGGCGTGGCGACGCCCGTTCGGGGCGTTGGGGTACGCGGCCGCCGCGCGTGGGCCGCGTCACCACGTCTCTCACCGCGTCGCAAGGCGAAAAAACGGCGATCGGGCCGCCCAAGTGGCGGGGCGCGTCTCGTTGAGTGGTTTGTGTTTGTGTGCAAACTGTTCTGCTTGCCCGGCGACCCTCTGACTCACTGCTCGCTGCCCCCAGCTCAACCTGACGCTGGGCAGGGTCGAGGAGGCCCCCCTTGTCCGAGCGCTGCCCCCCGAGCCCGAGACGGCCCCGACGGTGGCTGCCGCCTCCAGCCCGCTGGTGCCCGCCGCCGCCGCCGCCCCCGGCCGCCCCCGCGCCTGGCGGGACTGGGGGCCGTGGAGCCGCTGCAGCCGGTCGTGCACGGTGAGGCGCTACAGGGCCTGCGCCGAGGAGGCGCTGTGTGGCAGGGACGTCCTTCGAGACCAGGCGTACTGCTTCGTGGACGGCGGCTTCTGCCACAGCTGGCTGCAGAAAAAGGCCCTTCTGCAGCAGCAGGAGGAGCATGCACAGCAGGGCCCGCAGGAGCACCACAAGCACCAGCACCAAGGTAGAGGTGACGGTGAACGCTGTATACAGCGTCCGTCGAAGTTGGCGTTCGAATCACAGCAATGAAGTGTCGCTATTTTTCGGCAGGCGTGGAGGAGGTGGCGAGCAACGCGCTGCCGCCCCACGTCCCCGACGACGAGGACGGCGAGGACGGCGACGACCGGGAGGACGTGGCGGAGGGCTGCGGCCTGCACAACGCGTCCTTCCTGCACACCAACATGCTGCGCATCGTGGGCGGCACGGCGGCGGCGCCCGGCGCCTGGCCGTGGCAGGTGGCCGTGCTCAACAGGTTCAAGGTGGTGTTCTGCGGCGGCACGCTGCTCTCCGCGCACTGGGTGCTCACGGCCGCGCACTGCCTTCGGCGCCGCCTCTACGTCCGCGTGGGCGAGCACGACCTCTCGCGGCGCGAGGGCGACGAGTACGACGTGAAGGTGGCGCTGCAGGTGCCGCACCCGCGCTACGACGCGGACACCGTGGACAACGACATCGCGCTGGTGCGGCTGTGGCGCTGGCCCGCGCCCTACCCCGCCGTGCCCGCGTGCCTGCCGCGGCCCCGCCAGGCGCTGCACCCCGGCACGCCCTGCACCATCCTGGGCTGGGGCAAGCGCCGCCACGGCGCGCTGTCCGGCGCGCACCAGCTGCAGCAGGCCCAGGTGAGCGCGCCGAGGGCCGAGGGCCAGGGTGCAACAGGTACGAGGGGTGAATCACTGGTGTACTCATGTGTACAAATTAGCCCGTACTCAGTGTACTCACAAGTTAAAATTTAGCAAAATTCGCTAGTTTTAAGAAAGATTTGGTGTTGCGTATTGTCTGAAACACTAAATAAAGCCATTAAACGTATAAGAATGTGAAATGTATGAGTTTTCTAAGTTGTACTCATCCGCATGTACTCACGTGTACACCAGAACGCCGAGTGATTCACCCCTCGAACAGGCATGTGATCGCCAATACGCCGCCGAAACGTCTCGAAATCTCGAGCGGTACGAGCGGCGCGGCACGGAGCAATGGCTATCTCCCACGTCATCTCCCACGCTGTCTCTCTCGCGCCGCTTGGGAACGCCCCGTGAGTGCGACGGAGACGGAGCGATGCCGCAGACAAGCGGAGGCAATCAGGGGCGCGGCCGGCGCGGCGTGGGGCTGCAGATTGCTGCGGACCCGAGTCAAGCCGTCCCGCTGGGCGCCGGCCCGGCCGGCCACGTCGCAAGCAGAGCGGACAACATTTTTATTGACATTTTGGGTGGCCGTCGTAAGCCTGTAGAGACAAGATAGTCAAACACAGGATAACTTTAATTTGAAATTTGCATTTAGGTTGAGCAGGGCCAGGTGACAGTCGGAGACAAAGATGAGTGGAAGGCTTGTCCAGCTTGCCGGCCATTGATTGGCGCCCAAGTCAAATTGGAGCCCGGCCACCCCACCTGGCCGACGCGGTGCCGACGCGGTGCCGATGCTGGTCATTACGGCAAGCACACTATAAGCAGGGGAGCGCCGCGGGCGAATCCCACGGCAGTCAAGGCGTCAAACCCCGCCACCTCCGCGGCTCTGGGGTGCGACGCTCTGTCTCTCTCGCTCTCCAACGGGCCGGCCCGCGAGTGCGAGAGAGACAGAGCGACGGAATCGGCCAGCGGGCACACCTCGCGAACCTTCGAACTGCACCGTCCGCTGCACCGCTAGGCCGCCATCATGGCGAGTGCGAATCGTGAGAAGACCTAATGGCCCGGCAGACTGATTCCGAGCTGTGGTTGTCTCTCTCGCACTCACGGCCCGCCGCGCCGTGCCGCCACTCCCCCGTCTCCCTCTCCCACACCGCGGCTCTATTGCTCTATATTGCTCTATTGGCGCGGCATTCGGCATTTGCAATCAGCATCGCGACATCGGAATCTACTCGCGCGGATGAGCGGAGAGAGATTATTGCTGCGGTGCGGCGCGTCCCTCTGAACTTGGAATCTGTGCCGCCATGCCGCCATGCCGCGCGGCGAGCGGCCAGCGGGCCGGGCAACTGTCGTTATTTTGAAGCACTCCGTGGCGTGTCCGCGCAGGGCGAGCCCCTCCGCGGTCCAGGACACGGGGTCCTTCCAGTCGGACCGAAGCCCGGCTAGACAAGGACCACCATACATGGCAGTGCAGCAGCGCACACGCTTATTATTTCCCGGGGCGTGGCGCCGAGAGAAAGAGAGAGATGGAGAGAGAGAGGGAGAAAAGGGGTGGGGGGCCCAACAAGCCTGGCTTATAACAAGCTTGCAGCAGAAACGGCTTGAGTTATCGGGGACGGGTGTGTAAAATGGATGACGCCTGCTTCCCACGACTACGTATTTGCTTCAGGTTTTCTTACACCGGCTTGCTGGCTTCACCCCATGGTTACCTGATTGGCATTGTACTGGACACCGTTCGCAAATAAACCCCATCCAAGTTTCATTTTATTTTCCGCTTGCAGTATCAGGCATTATGTGCGTTTCGATAATTCGAGGCTTCCTCAATGCTCTCTCTGCCTGTCTCTCTCGCTCCTTCGATAAAAGGCTGCAATCAGAAAAGCCGCGTCGCGTTGACCCCTCTGCGCGATACGTTACGCAACGACATCGAGTACCGCGGTCAGTGCGGGGCGCGGCGTACTCGGCAGTGGTACTCGCGGGGGAGCTCATCCACGGGTATTTCTTTCTCCGTTCTAATTTCCCCCTCTCTCTCTTTCAGGTCCCCGTGGTGAGCCAGGCGCGGTGCCGGGCGGCCTACCGCCACGTCCCGCTCACGCTCACGAGGAGCATGGTGTGCGCGGGCGACTGGCGCGACGCGTGCGCGGGGGACAGCGGCGGGCCCCTGCTGTGCCAGGAGCGGCCGTCGACGCCGTCCTCGCGGTGGCAGGTGCACGCCGTCACGTCCTTCGGCGACGGCTGCGGCGCCAGGCACCGCTACGGCATCTACGCGCGGGTGGCCGGCCACGTGCGCTGGATCCGCAGCGTGATGCGCCACGACGGAGCTGGAGCTGGACGGACACGTTGAGGCGGAGCACAGTGGGCCAGAAGACCGATGGCGGCGGCCAAAACTCTGTACGCGTTTTGAGCTCCAGAGTCGCTAAACAGGACTCGAACCGAACGCGTGACCCCACCAAACCTCCATGACGTCTCACCAGCAGGCAGCGGGCAGGAGGCTGAAGCGCGAGGAGTAGCCAGGAGCATGGGGCATTCCCGTTCCCGGCCGCCGGCTGTCGTTAGTCGCTAGTCGCTTCGTGCTGCCATCTACCGGGCGACACCGGTACCACGACCACCAGCAAAGCGGAGCCTTCTCCAAAATCACGGCGAGTTGGCGTTGATTGACTGTGAAAACCACTGCCAACATGAGAAAGCCAATAAATCAATCTGTGAAACATTGTCAATGGCATTGAAGGTTGCTTGCATGCCTAATCAACACCTGAAGAAATATTTTGTTATGTCTTTTCGATGTGTGAAGTGCATTCTTCGAAATTTTCTTCCTGGTAGAAGCAGTAAAACGTTATCAAGGTTTGCGATAAGCATCGGCACACCCCCTCCCACCCCTTTCATTTCTCCTGCCCCTCCCGCCCCCACCCCACCCCACCCCACCTCAGCCCGCTCCCCGCTGCACCCCCTGGTGAAAGTGGATGAGCTGTCTGTCCGAGTCGCATTTAATGGTGTTTAACTTGCCACCGCTCTGACTCCACGCCGCATGATACAAGTTCTTTCCTCCGCGAGTTTCTTTGGACTTTAATTGCACCCCATACGACAGCAAGGTAAGATCAACATAATAATTCTTCGTCAATCTGAGTACCGGTTGACAGGAATGTAAGGTTAGAGGCGGTCCGTTTACATTCGTCGCATTTTCTTCATTCCCGGTTTTCCAGCACGCTCCCTCTGTCGTTTGCGATAAAGTTTGCTGTCGTCGCAGTTTTCGAAGGCTGTTGATATTTGTACTACCTTTCTTGACTGTTAGCTGCTGCGGTTTCTTGCGCGATAGACCTTCTAGTTTCATCATATACATTCTCAGGCAAATACCATAGACAACTGATGCAATTCGTCAAAACTTTGCTCAAGTATGAATGAAAAGGTGGCTTACCCTTTCAAGCTACCCGAACATTCTGTGATGTTTGAAATAAGTTTGATGCTATCCCTGTTTTCCCTTTTCTCTTGCTATCATAGTTAAGTTTATCATTGCATTTGTTACTGACGCACTTCTGGTTTAAAGAAAAAAGAAGTAAATGTACTGTATCACTTCTGGGAGGTCTTGTTGATTGTATACTTCCATTTGCCTCTTTATCAGAGTTATGTCATGGCATGTATTGTGTTATCTTGAGTCTTCACGTAATATAAGCAATTGAGCAGTTATGGTTTTTTTTTAACTTAGTTTATTGCTCATATCTGGTGATAGTACATACATCGGATACAAGATTTTTTTTGTTCAAAACAATTCATAGAGATTTCAATTTCTCATCTGATCGTTTCATGCTTTTGTTGTACAGTTGATGCAAACCATTCAAAATCTTAAATAAATTTAACAGTAATATTAAAACACATCAATAAATATACTTAACATCCATTTTGCCCACTAAAAGTTGATCTCCTTGCATTTGCCCTATCAATCTTGTAGGATTTTTGATCTTGTCAATATATACATTCCATTAGATTGGGTGTTTCTAATTACTTTTCTTGTTTTGGAGGTGTCCTTGGACTGTGTATTGATGGTAACAGCAATTTCCTTGATCTTTCTAATGTCATTACTAATGCAAGGTCAACGCGATATCTATTTGGGAAAAATCTTCGATATCTTGTAGCGCTGCTCTTTTTCTCTTTGGGGCGAGCTTTAGGCTCTGCTCTTTCCTGCTGCTTTTCTGTATTCTTTTCTTTGACGGCACCCAATCTTGTCCTGACCATCTCAGCAACTGTATGAAGGGGCCCCTTAGTGTTATGGCTATCCTGATTAATTTTGTCATCATCGTGTGCTCTTGATTCTGAAGTATTCATGGCACTATTGGTTTCTGAGTCTGTGGGCTTGCTGGTGGATTTCCCTCTCTGTGATGAGTTTCCTCGAGTCTGAATGGCATTGGATGTAATATGTGTTGCAAGTGCGTCCTCCTCTCCACTTTCTTCCTGGTGTGCAGGCAGCATTGTAGAATGGGTTGGTCCTGTGGGCAGCACTGCTGCACCACTCAGCCCCCGCTTGCCTGTTATATTCACTAGGTGTTCTTGACTGTCAAGGAGGTAAGCAACAGATAGCTTTGACTGACTCTTCATTCTTTGGTAAACTAGTCTTGGGGAGCGGAAAGGCCACCTGCGACCTTCGTATATATTCTTTTTGGGTTCAGGGCTTACTTTACGTGAAAGGGGAACAGTATTGAAAAATTTTGCTGCATTAGCTTTGTTGTCAAATTTTATGTCTTGCTTTGATGGTTTAGAGCACTGGTCAACGACCTCTGTCATCTCCTTGAGAGTTTGCGAATTCCCTCTGCAGACATCACTCTCTGGCAAACTTGTACCATCAGCCAAGTCGGAATTCCCTTCACAATTTTGTGGTGTGCTGCTTTGCACGACGACAGGCTCTCCAGTCTGAACATCTTTACTTGGCCTCTGCTGCAGCAACTCTGCGTCTGAAGTCTGAATGTCAGGCTGCGGCAGTGTGCCGGCACCGGCAGTGGCCGACACTGTGTGCCTGTAGGGGTTGCCGAGGTTGGCCTGCACCCCGGTCTCCCTGCGCTGCTCCAACACCACCGAGTCTGCGGACTGCGCCGTCGTGATGATGGAGAAAGACACCGCCTTCCGGGTCTTGGCGGACAGCCCGGTCTGTGAGGCTAGTGCCGACTTGATGGGCAGGGCGCCGGCCGGGGCCGTGCTGTTGGTGCCCACAGTGGCCGTGCAGGCCTCCTTCAGCTTGGCCGAGGCCGGGGCCGTGGCCGTGGCGGCGTGGATGTTGTCCAGGATGGTCTCGGTGTAGAACATGACCCGCGTCTCGGGGAGCGGTTGCAGCTGCTCCTGGCCGTCCGCGTCGTCCAGCAGGCAGCCCACGATGTATGCGTCTATCTTCGCCATGCCCGTGTCTCGACCCTTGGCGTCGCTGCCCGCCGTGTCCGCCGCCTTGCTGTCCTCTACCGTGTCCTCCGCCTCGACCGCAGCCTGCGTGGCCTGCACCGTCTCGGCCGTCGGCGTCGTACCCTCGAGCTCCTCTCCGCCCTCCAGCGTGGCCTCCACGACCGTGGCGCTCCCTGCCGAACTGTCGTCGTCGCTGTCCTCGCCGTCGTCGCCGTGCTCGTCGAGGTCCTCGTCGTCGTGCTCTAGCGGCGCGTGCAGCAGTGCCAGAGGGCGGGGCGGTGGCGGAAGCGCGTTGGCGAGCTCGCTGCACAGGGACGTGACGGAGGTGGCGCTGACCTGGCGGTCATCCTCGCCGCCCTCGTAGGCGCTGCTGGGCGGCTGGTCCACGAGCGCCTCGTTGTCGTCCGCCTCCGACGACGGCCCTGCACGGCAAGCGAGAGGCTGGCGATCGGCCTGCTTGGCGCGCTGCATGGCGGGGCGTGGGGCTTACCGGGGTGCTGCTGCTGCGGGGCTGCTGCCGCTCGGTGTCCGGGGGGCCCTTTCGGCCCGTAGGGCACGTAGGGCTGGCTCGCGGCGCCCGCCGCCCCCATGAGCCCCGGTCTCTTGGGGCTGACGGGGCGCAGCGCCCAGGCCGCGTGGTACGCGGACAGCTGCTTGTGCGCCAGGATGTTGCACATGGCGGCCACCTGGGCTGGGACGAGGAGATGAGAAGGGGGCGGCGCCACGCGACCACGGATTGACTCCCTGACGCGCACCTCGCCCAGCCGGTTCTGGCGCCACTGCGCCTCGATGGACTGCACCGTGCTCTTCATGAGGATGGCCACCTTGGCGAGCACCAGGGCGCGCTCCTGGCTGGACAGCCTGTAGGTGATGTTGAGCAGCTGGCGCGCGCGCAGGCGGTTGGCCACCCAGGGGTGCTGGATGGCCTGCTGCAGCGTCATGCGCCGGGGCACGCTGGCCGTCAGCAGACCCTGCAACGGGTGACGGGGCTTGCTGCTCGATTGGGCGCTGGCAAGGCCTTATCGGCGTTATGCCATTCTTGACGTCGCGGCCCTCGCGGTTCGGTGCGGCGCAGATCGGCCCGAAAACAAGCTCGACATCGTGCCCCGCCGCCCCGGCCGCCCCGCGAACACCGGCATGGCGGGCGAGGGTGAGTCCGCTAATCTGGCGGCGGCGCACCATGACGCAAACGGGGATCAAGATGACCCGGCCGCGCAAGAGGTCCCTCGCCGCCCCCAGCCCCGCCCTCACCTGCACCAGGTCGCGGAACTCGGGCGAGAAGTGGCCCATGAGCTTGACGTGGTGGTCGGTGGCGCCCTTGCTGATCATGGCGACCAGGCGGCGGCGGCGCTCCTCGGCGGTGCGGCCCTTGTCGCGGCACGGCGGGAACGGCATCCTGCCCACGGCCATGTAGTACAGCACCACGCCCAGGCTCCACAGGTCCACCTCGGGCCCGTACGGCCTGCGGGTAAGGCTAGCGGGCTTGACTTACAGTGTCGGCGCCACTTATCGCTCCACGCTGCATCGGCGTGTCCGCGGCAGAGCAAGGCAGAGCAAGGCGGCCTGACCTGTCGCGCTGGTAGATCTCGGGCGCCGCGTACCCGGGCGAGCCGCAGTGGGTGAGCAGCGGCCGCGTCCGGGACCACGTCCTGCCCAGCCCGAAGTCGACGATCTTGACGTGGTCGCCGCGCTTGCTCAGCATGATGTTCTTGGTCTTGAGGTCGCGGTGCACCACCTGCAGCGCGTGCATGTGCGCCACGGCCGAGATGAGCTGCGCGCCGAACACGAGCGTGGTGGCCTCGTCCAGGTGGCCGCGCGGCTGCCGGTTGACCTGGTGAAGACATGCAGTGCGTCAGCACCCTGCCCCTGGCTGGGGAAATCTGGTGCTATTGTGTGAAAAAGTAAATACAATCCGTTCCGTTTATGCGGTGGTTGCTGGGAACGCGTGCACTCGTTGCGTCATGCATTGCACATCGGGGGGTGAGGAGGGGGGTGTCTGGGCGACGCGACGACAAAAGAAAGTGGCGGGGTGGGTCAGACACGTCTGGGTGAAAGTAAAACGTGGAGTGCGTTTGGGTCGCTCATTCCCCCCACCGGGAAGGCAAGGAGAGGACAGTGTGCCGCGCTGCGCCTGCCGCCTGCCGGCCCTGCCGCGCTCGGACGAACGCACGGTGCGTCCTTCCGGTTCTCGATTTTCTCGTTCCGCCGGCATTCCGAAGCCCCCCGGCTTGGCCCGGCTTACGTGGGTACACAGCTCCCCGCCGTAGAGGGGCTCGGTGACCATGCAGTAGAAGCTGCCCGTCCGGAGCACCTCGAAGATGGCCATGATGTTGGGGTGCTTGAGCTGCTGCAGCACCTTGGCCTCGCGCTCCAGGTGACGCAGCACGTACGGGTCTTTGACGGTGTGCGTGTCGATCATCTGGAACGTGGCGACGTTGGCTTGTCAGCGAGTCAGCGCCGCGAGGCCGACGCCCCCGTCAGGCGCAGGCAGAGACAACTAGCTCGGACTCGGCTAGCCCTTTTCCGCATGTTTTGTTCGACTTGGTCGCGGGAGTCCAACCTTGACGGCGACGTGCGCGTTGTCCACGTCCAGGTGCACGGCCTCCTCCACGCGGGCGTAGTTGCCCTTGCCCATGAGGCGGCCCAGCAGGCGGTAGCGGCCCAAGATGCAGGGCGGCCCGTCCGAGTGATACATGTACATGCTGCTTCCATTCTGTCCCCCTAACCTAGACGCGCCCCCGCCGCCCGGCCACCGCCTGCCAAAAATGAAGCACAAACGAGCCGCGCTGTTGCGGCGCCGCCCTGCGCGCCCTGCGCGGCCGGCACGCTTTGCACTTCGGCGTGGTTTTTGGCGCGCTCAACCCCGGGGCTTGCCCCCAAGGCCGCGCCCCGCTTGCCCTGCACGCGGCGGGTGCCTACGGTCAGCTGGAAAGGGAGCAGGGCCTCTTTGTCAGGGAGTCCATGACCTTGAGGGGGGGGGGGCAGGACCACGTGGGCGCAAGATCGATAGGTCGCGAGGCAAGGGGCCGCGCGGGGCTGGAACGGCTGGAGCCTCCAGTCATCGCTGCATCGCGTCGCTTGCGGTGTGGCGCGTTTGGCGGTTTGCGGCGACGTCGCAGCGCGCAGCAGGGGGTCGACATCGACCGCGTCGTCGCTCAGGTACGACGCCGTCGACCTGGCCGTCTTGTCGGACTGGGGCGCGAACGTGGCTGCCACCGGTAGCGCACGTGCGGGCCCACGTGGGGGCCGCGGCCTTCGGTTTGCACCGACGGGCTGCTTCGTGGCGGTGCCGCGGTGCCGGTACACTGGGCAGTGGAGTTTGCCGACAGCTGAACGGGTCATGTCATGTCATTGCCCACACGGCCGGGACGGCCAGGACTCTGATCGGATGGCGGTCGCGGACTGTCGCGGACTGTCGCTGCGCGCAGGTCCACCACCGCCAACGCGCCGCAGTGTGTGACGCTCGCTTGGCGGTTTGCTTTTCACTTTTGGCGGGGCGGCGCGCATCGCGATGAAAAACGGCGTCCCCCCCCCCCCTCCACCACTCCACCAGCCGCGAGAGGCGCGAGAGGCTCGCAGCCGCGCCACCTCGGACGATAGCCCACCTCGCGCGGATTGGCTGGGCTGGCGGCTCTGGCGGCCGGGCTCGCCGACAGGCCGACGCGGCCCGACGGCTCCAGGGCGCGCGGCGAGGCGCGCGGCGGCGGCGATGTAGGCTCCGAACAGTGCTTTCGTCGGTCTGCCTCTCTCGCGCCCTGACGGAGCGGCCCACGAGTGCGAGAGAGACTTCCCACTCGGAATGCGTCTGCCGGGAGGATGAGGCAGGACCGCCTCGTTGTATCACGCCACTCGGCGGGGGGCCGCCAGCCCGCGCCAGCCCGCCGGCCGGCCGGCTGGATGACCCAGCACCATCACGCCGCGGATCGGGAGCTCCTTGCGCGCCAACCACGCCCCCAGCCGCCCCGGCCGGCGTGAGGCGAAGGTGCCACGGTCCTTTTAAAAATGACACTCGCGTGTTAGCTGGGTGCTGTTGTTGTTTGGCTACACCGCGAGGGGCGTGGCCCACGGCCGCCGACGGCCCAGTGATGGAACGACAGCGGAAAGCCACCCACTTGATAGCACGGCAATTTCGGCCGCCGCAGTCGCGGTGCATAACGGCGGTGTTGAGGGGGCGGGGCAGCGCCAGGCCGTGCCGTGGAAGCGCCGTGACGTTAGGCAACCCGCGGTGGGACTGCACGCGCGTGCCGCGGGGTGCCTACCCTCCGGGCGGCTGCCCATTGCCATTGCCATTGCTGGCTGGACCACGGCTCCACTTGAACCGGAGAGGCCAGACTGACACGGCTGGATAGACTCCACCGACTGCCCTGCTCTCTGCTGCCCCGCTCCGGTGAATGTTGGCTCAAGACCAGGAGCTGACGCGCGCGCGCGCAACCAGTTTTTACACCGCGGGCCGCGTAGACTGTACTCGTTTTGTTTTTAACGTGCGGCGTAGTTGTGCGGGAAATCGGACGCCTGTCCGCTTTTCGGCTCGGTGGAATGAATTTTGAAATGAATTTTGAGCCTGGGAAGGGCTGGCGTGGCGTCGGACGGCGTGGGAATGGGGTGCTCGCCGACGGGGCGCCGCTGGGCGGGCTGGCCGGGCCGGGGCGGCGGGGCGCGCGTGCGACATCGGCCGGCGACCCTTTCCTTGCCTTTCAGGCTTGCACGCGTACTCGTCCTCCCTCAAATTGCAGTGGCCTTGGCGCCTGGGTGTCGCTGCATCCGGCCCGTGCGGCCCGCGGCCCGCGGCCCAGCCCGTGCTCGGCCTTTTGCGGGCCTCGCTCTGCGCCGCTCTGCGCTCTGCGTCGTTCGCCCCGGTCGCTGCTGTTTAGCATGTCAACGTTCGGCTTGCCTATGCTTGGCCGGCTCGGCTCGCCTGCCAGTGCCGCGGCATGCCGGTGACGCGATGCAAAGTGGTGCTGGGCCTCGTTCCGTGGTCTTCTTTCTGCCCCGCGGCCGCCGCCACTCCAAGTCGGGGACGGTCTTGACGAGCACGACGCACAGCTGTACGCTCCCCGGAGCTCGAGGGATTTTGCGGCCGGGGGTCAGCGGGGTGGTGCGCCAGCGTGGACGCCGACCCTTGACCTGCTAGGTGGGGTCCATGTCCGTGCCGCCGTGCCGCCGGCGTGGCGGTTGGGCGCGTTGTCACGGCCCCGCCGCACCGCCAGCCCTGCCAGTCGCGGGCCGCGTGATCTGGCCCCGCCGCACCGCCGTCGTAGGGCCTCGCCGTAGCCGTGGCTGCCGTGGCTATAGCCGCCGCGCCATGTGCTGCGTAAGGTCCGTGCCGCCCCGCCCCGCCCCGCCCCGCTCTTGGCCGCGCCTAACTCATTTTAATTGCAATGTGTGCCGCCGTGGTTCCCGCGGCGTGACGTCACACGTCGCTTCCTTATCCTCGCCAGAGGCAGCCAGCAGGCCGATTCCGGACAGTCCTTTCGTCGCTCTGTCTGTGTCGCACTCTAACGGGGCAGCCCATGAGTGCGACAGAGACAGTCGGACTTCAGAGGCCGACGGCAGCGCGGGCAGCGCGCGGGCCGGCCTGGCCTTTTTGGTGGGGCGACGCGGCGACGGCGACGGCATTGAATGAATCAGTGCAAGAGTGCGCTGCAGGCGCTGCAGCGTCATGACACGTTGGCGGCGGCACGGCGGCGGCACGGCGGCGGCCGAGTAGCGAGTGCCACACCATGCCGCACTCCACCGAGCACCAGGGCCGCACCAGGCCCCACGCGGTGCCCACCCGGGGCCGGCGGCCGTCAGACTGCCGTCAGCGTGTCACCGCCTGGGCCGCCTCGTTGGCGGCGAGATTAGGCGAAGAAGCGCCAGGCAGGATCACGCCCGCCGCACCTAAACAGAAATTGAAAAAAAAGTTTAAAAAGTTTGTTGATACGGGGCGCTACGTCGGTGCTGTAATACGCCGGGTCCCAGGCGTGGCGGGGCGGGCGGGGGGCGTATCATTCGGTTAGCACGTTGGCAGTGGCGTGGGGGGAGAGTGCTGCGCCGGGCTGTGCTGCTTGCGCTGCTGTGCCGGACGAGTTTTGTCTCTTTCCCTTGATCGATCCCGGGGCGGCTGAATCGAGTCGGGGAAGCTCCGATTGCGAGATAACGCCCTTGGAGGGCCTTGAGCAGGCTGAGGGCGCGGGGCGGCGCGGGGCGGCGGCCGGAATCCCCTCTAGTGCAACTGGGCCTCGAGTGCCGCGCCGCCACCGCCTGGTGACAGTGGCCGCTGTGCGGGTGGCCGCAAGTCCCGTGACCTGTCTTCCTCTACTGCAACTTACGGCGTTCGATTTTTCAGTGGGCGCACCTCCAGGCTGGGATTTGGGAGGGGGGGCCACGTCGTCTGTCCTTGGGGCCAATTGGTGGGGCAGGGCCCTGCAGGGGGCGAACGTGGCGCAGACGTCCGCGACGCTCGATCCCCCTGATCCTTTGATGAAAATGATGCGAACGGCCCGGAACGGCCTGAC
Organism: Thrips palmi; assembly: GCF_012932325.1. Lineage (NCBI taxonomy): Eukaryota > Metazoa > Arthropoda > Insecta > Thysanoptera > Thripidae > Thrips > Thrips palmi. The sequence continues at coordinate 4,128,865 of NW_023144620.1, read as the reverse complement.
TGGCAAGTTGAGCCCCGCGCCTCTGCCTCTCCAAGGCCGCCAAGGTCGCCTCCCGCCCCCAGACCGGGGTACCTGGGCCGCGCGGCGACGCTAGAGCGATGTGGCCGTGTGGTCGCGGACGTGGACGTATCTGTGGGCTCGAGGCACGCAGGCACGCTGGGTTCACGCGGTTCACGCGCTGGTCCACGCGGGTGCAGGGCGGCGGCGCGGCGTCGCCTGGCGGGCGTGGGTCATCGCCGCGGCCCTGCCTTGCCTGCCCCGGCCCTGCCTGCCCCGGGTGGGGGCGCAGCGTCACGCGCGCAGTGTACACACCAAAAACCAGCCGTGGGGGGTCGCCTCGCCTTCGGCCTTCGCCCCGTGGGCGTCTCCGGTGGGCCAAGTTAGATTTTGACGGCACACCTTTTAATTTTGGGCCCTCCGAAACTTCGGGGCTGGCCAGCCGGTCTCCTTGGCTTCCCCTTGACTCTGGCGGGGCGCGCTGAAGGCCTTGAGATATGGCCGTCAATAGGCATAGGCCCCAACAGGCATAGGTCTCTGGTGTGGGTTATCGCGACGTCATTACTGACCTGCCCTTACACGCCGCGGTGCCCCCCCCCCCCACACACGCCACGCCACGCCACGCCACGCCACGCCCCGCCACGCCCCGCCGGAACCATCATGTTCCCCGAGCGGACGTTCGGGAGTCTCACTCCCAGATCGACCGCGGTCCAGCCAGGACACTCTGTCATCTCGGCCCGTGCACTGGTGTGTGTCGTGTGTTTGCGTTAAGTGTGTGTGTGTGCGCCTGGATTACTTGCATTTGCCGTGTTCGTGAGTCCACTCATCTCCTCGTCAAAAAGTGCAAAATTTTGAATAAAATTTTGGAGCGGCTTTCTTTTTAAATTTTTACCTTTCTTTAGTCTTATTTTACGTTTAGTGTTTTTCTAATCCGACTTTTTCGTGGTTTAAAGTTTTTGTCACGAAGGGAAATGGTGGAATACTTGGATTTTGGTGTCGTTTGGACCCTTCCGTGTGATGAATGTGACTATCTTCGTAGTTTCTTCTCGGGCTGCGCTGCGCCGGCCCGGGCTGGGCGTGTGTGACGATAACGCGGCGACCTCTTGTTTGGCAGAGTGTTTTTGTTTTTTCGAAAAGTATCGCGCGATGGGGCTTACGTTACGTAAGGGTGCTGCCCTAATCGAACGGGGGTCAAAGTGGGGAGAATAACTCGCTGCCCGAGATGACACGCATGGCAGCCGAGGTGATGTTTTCCCGTTTTCCGCTTCCTACCGCGAACAGTTAGACCATTTTTCTGAATCGTTGGTCCTTCGGTAGCCGCGTGCCCTGTGGCACTGCGTATCTTTTCTTCCTGGTGGTTGTACCGGGCGTTTCCACTGTGGCTATGAAAACCGTGCGAACTGGCTCGAATCTAAAGCGGCGGGCTTGAGGCGGGCTTGAGGCGGGCTTGAGGCTCACCTTGAGAGCGGCGCTGCGCCAGCGCTGCGACCGCCTCGCCGTCGAGCCGTCTCTAAGTGAAACCGTTTCGCGGCGCGGCCCGCCTGCCTGCCGCCGTGGGCGTGTTCGTCCCCGGATCACCCGCGTGGTGCCGCGTGCCGCGCCACTGATAGCTCGCGGTTTGTCGTGCTGTGTCTCTCGCACCCGCATGGGGAGCCCCCTGAGCGCGACAGAGACGGAGCGACCAAACTACTCCTTTGCATCGCCCGGCCGGCTCGCGATAGCGACAGGCTTGCGTCTTCCACGAGATGAAGACGCGCTCGCCGAGTGCGGTGGGACCGGCTGATGAGCTGGTTTGAAAATTAAATTTGTATCAGCAACTTTCTAAAATTGGGTGTTTGGGGAGCGATGTGCTAGAGCGTATCTAGATTTGCCGCTCGGTTCTAGACTCGCGTCCTTCAAGTGGCACTTTTCATGCCGAGGACTGTGGCGTCGTCGAGAAGGATCCAAGGATCACGATCCACGGTGTGTACCACACCGCGGCGCGGCGCGGTGCGTGTGTGTGTTTAGCATGGAGTCGGTCGGGACGCCTCTTGGACCCGGTGGTACGGGTTCCCGGGTTCCCGAGCTTTGTACCGGGCAGGGCGGTACGGCGGGGGGGGGGGGGGGGGGGGGGGAAGAGGGGGGAGGGGGCTGAGCGAGTGGCCTTGCCCTTGCCTTGCGTCACTCCCCCCCCCCTCCCCCTTCTCCTCTCTCTCCTTTCTCCCTCCCGATCTTGGAGATCCGAATTTTCCTAAAGCCACCTTCGCTGTCGACTTTTGCTTATCGTTGACGCTCCTCCAAATTTCTTCCCAAACGATGACCCTTCTTTTCCACTGCGGTGAGCCGTGAGTGTCCAGGCGACTGTCCGCTTTGTTTGTCACTTTCTCCGCCATGCCGGGGCGTGCCGGGGCGTGCTGGGGTGCGGCGGGGTGCGGCGGGGGCCGGTCCGACTGGGTCCAGTTGCGCCGCTCCCCATCTCCCCGCCCCGCCCCGCCCTCCGGCCGGCGGCCCAAACGGCGGCCCGAAAAGGTGGGCCTAGGCCCCGGGGCCCCGGCCCAGTCGCGTCCCAGCCTTCGCGAGTGCCGGCCGTGTGAGTGTGTGTGTGACACTGTGTGACACTGTGTGAGTGCCCGCCGCCGCTGCCGCCGCGTCGCCGAGCCCCGACACGCCGCGCACCGTGGCGCACCGTGGCGCACACACCGGGTACGCCGTCCGCCCCGTTCCCGCAGGCCGCCGAGTAGCGCCAGGACTCTTGTGGCAGCGAGAGCCCCCAATCGTTGTGCCGCGGTGTAGTGTTTTTGCCTCGTCTTGACGTTCTGCCGGGTCCCGGCGCGGAGGTTCATCGGGGGCCTCGCGGGCGCGCGCGCGCGTGTGTATGTATGTGTGTGTACATGTGTGTGTGTGTGTCGGTGTTGGGTCTACGTTTTCGAAAGGAATTAGCAAGTCTGACTGGGTTGTGGCGTCAGTGCTAGTTTCCTGTTTGCTCGGCTATCCCGCGGCTTCGCGGCCTCCCCCTCGGCTTCCTTGCGACTTCCCCGCGCCCTGACGCCGTGCCCGTGCCCCGATCAGCTGGCGGCCGAGGGGGCCGAAGGCAGCCGAAGGCCGAAGGAGCGGAGGGCGGAGGATAGGATTGAGGCGGCTTCGTCTTTTTGTTGTCCCGAAGCGGTCCCGAAGCGGTCGCGTCAGTGGCGCTCATGTGGCAATAGGTTTGGATTCGACTTGTCATCATGTAGGGGCGTCTTCGCCTGCGTCTCCACCCCGGGTTGTGGAGTTGACCTGGCAACGCGTTCAACTGCGTGTTTTCTCAGGCAAAGGATTGCCCAAACGCCGAGCCCTACGCGGTTCGGCCTTTACAACGGGGGGACGGGAGAGGGGGGGGGGGGATTTTATAGTGTACTGTACGGCGGGGCATGGCGCGGTTTTGCGTTCCACTCGCCTTCGGTACGATGGGCTCAAATTCTAGCCCGAAATAAACGTCGTTCACCGCCCCGTTCTAACATGATATCACACCAAAAGGGCTGCAGTTTGATGTTTTGAACGTGAAACTGTCAATTGAGCACCGTCACCGGCCTATCTCCCGGCGTTGCCGGCTATATTTTATCGTCACCCGATTGATCTATTTTTGCACTCTCACATACCTTTTTTTTTTTGTTGTGTGCTGTCAGTTGAGCGTGCGCGAATTTTTGTTTTGTGACTTGAATGGAAACGTTTTGTGTGCCCGCAGAGTAAAGAACCATGTCAGCCAAAGCCATCCGGGAAGCAACGGGGAAGGACCTGATCAACAAGCACCTTCCCGCCGGAACCGCAGCCGTCAAGAGCAGCTTCGCCTCTGTCGATGAGGGAACCAACTGGGATGAACTCCTCCTGAAAGAGCCATGGCTGAAGACTCAGGTAAAGTCACCGCATTTGAAAAAAATAAAAAAAATAATTTGAATAGTGTTTGGTTGATTGTTTATTGTTTCGATGTCTTCCTTTTTACCTAACAGAAACTCGTGGCCAAGCCTGACCAGCTGATCAAGCGCCGTGGAAAGCTGGGACTCATCAACGTTAACACAGATTTTGCTGGGGCCAAGCAATGGATTTCTCAGCGCATGGGGAAAGACCAACTGGTTGGAAAGGCTACCGGCAAGCTGCGCAGCTTCATCATCGAACCATTCCTGCCGCACAAGGCTGTGAGTTGAATCATGAATCTTTGGAGATACTGCAGTGTGTCTCTTGTCTCAATCAATAGGCTCATACAATCCCCCCCCCTCTCTTTCTCCTTCTCTTTGTAGGATGAAGAAGCTTACGTTTGCATCTATTCTCATCGCCATGCCGACACAATTCTTTTCCACCATGAAGGTGGTGTTGATATTGGTGATGTTGATGCTAAAGCAAGCCGCCTTGACATCCCTGTCGGCGAACCCAGTGCTGCCACTGCCGCAAATATCACCACCAAGCTTCTGACAAAGCTCCCTGCTGCCAAACAGCCGTAAGTCTTCTTTGAAATTGTAGTAAATTATGTGGAAGAAGCTCCTTTCAATACTAAGAAATTGTTTTCTTATTTCAGAATGGTGGCCAAATTCATTGAATCTCTCTACCTTATGTACACGGATCTGTACTTCACTTACTTAGAAATTAATCCTTTAGTTGTCACTGCTGACAAAATTTACATTCTTGATCTCGCCGCCAAGCTTGACGCCACAGCTGATTTCATTTGCCGATCCAAGTGGGGAGAGATTGACTACCCACCTCCATTTGGACGTGATGCTCTCCCTGAGGAGGCTTACATTGCTGACCTTGACGCCAAGAGTGGAGCATCTTTGAAGGTACCTTGTGATTTTTTAAAATTTCTTGAAACAATGTGATGATGATAAGAATGATAAATGACTAACACTTGCTCAAAACTTGATTCCAGCTTACAATTTTGAACAAGAAGGGTCGTATCTGGACCATGGTTGCAGGAGGTGGAGCATCTGTGATTTACAGTGACACAATTTGTGATTTTGGTGGGGCATCTGAACTTGCTAACTACGGAGAGTACAGTGGAGCTCCATCTGAGCAGCAGACTTACGAGTATGCCAAGACCATCCTGTCCCTCATGACCCAGGAGAAACATCCCCAGGGCAAGGTATGTTTGTATGGTGTGCTGTGAACTTTATTTGTCTAGAAGTTGAGTTTCTCTATAACTATTGTCTTTTTGTCTGTAGGTCTTGATCATGGGTGGAGGAATCGCAAACTTCACCAATGTAGCTGCTACATTCAAGGGAATTGTGACAGCTCTTCTTGAGTTCCAACCAAAACTTGTTGAGCACAACATTTCTCTGTTTGTGCGACGTGCTGGTCCTAACTACCAGGAGGGTTTGAGGTACGAAGTCTTGTGATTTCAATTTTAAATTGGTTATCATGAATCATATTCAGCACTTTAACTTGAGACCTATTTAATGTGATGCAGGCGTCTGCGTGAGGTTGGTCAGAGCCTTGGCATCCCTCTCCACGTGTTCGGCCCCGAGACTCACATGACAGCCATCGTTGGTATGGCTCTGGGCAAGACACCCGTTCCTAGGCACTCTGAGGTTGAATTCACCACAGCCAACTTCCTGCTCCCCGGTGGCCAAGAGGTAAATGACATACCACCGACACTTCAATGCAGTATGCATGATCAACTTCAATTTGTGGTGATTTTCACCGTCTTTTCTGCTCTTTAGGAATCCCCTCTTCCCTCCAGAAGAGAATCATCCGCCTCTGCCCCCCAATTGGGCCGAGTCCCATCAAGGGATACCACCATGTCTGCCAGTGCTGCTGCTGCCTTCAAGCCCATGGTCCACAACAAGACCAAGTCTATTGTTTGGGGTATGCAGACCCGTGCTGTCCAGGTATTTAACCACTTAAAGCATATCTTACATTATTTTTTCCCCGTACGCTGAGGACTGTCCCATGCTAATTTTTTGCCTTTCCCTGACTTTTAGAGTGTTCTGGACTTCGACTTTGTCTGCAGTAGGCCAGAACCCAGTGTTGTTGCTATGGTGTACCCATTCACTGGTGATCACAAGCAGAAGTTCTACTGGGGTCACAAAGAAATTCTCATCCCTGGTAAGTCGAATTTCCTCCTTCCTCTCTCTCCCCCCGCCCTTCCTCTTTTGGTTTGTTGTGGGCATGGGAGTGTGTTGTTCCATCAACTGTACTAATGATTCATTTTCTCTAGTGTACAAGAAAATGGGAGATGCTGTTGCAAAGCACCCAGCTGCTGACGTTCTTGTCAACTTTGCATCCCTGCGTTCTGCCTATGAAAGCACTGTTGAAGCCATGAGCTTCCCTCAGGTAATTTTTCTGGTTCTTATTTTGAGTTGTTTCAATACAGCACATGGCTGGTTGCTGACTGTTGTTTATTTTTGTTGCAGTTCAAAACTATTGCGATCATTGCGGAAGGTATTCCTGAAAACCAGACTCGTCAGCTTATCAAGATGGCCAATGAGAAGAAGGTTTCAATTATCGGCCCAGCTACTGTTGGTGGTATCAAACCAGGCTGCTTCAAAATTGGTAACACTGGTGGTATGATGGACAACATTCTTCATTCAAAACTGTACCGTCCTGGCAGGTGTGTATTGGTGCAACATGTCTTGCTTTTCTTCTGTCAAAACCATTGACAATTTCTTTAACAGTTTCTTTATCTTTTCTCCAGTGTTGCATATGTTTCTCGTTCTGGCGGTATGTCCAACGAGCTGAACAACATCATTTCAAAGGCAACCAATGGTGTATTTGAAGGTGTTGCTATTGGTGGTGACCGTTACCCAGGCACTACTTTCATGGACCACATTATGAGGTATCAAGCTGACCCCGCTGTCAAAATGATCGTTCTTTTGGGTGAAGTTGGTGGCATTGAAGAATATGAAGTGTGCGAAGCTTTGAAATCTGGTCGTATTTCCAAGCCTCTTGTTGCTTGGTGCATTGGTACTTGCGCTGGTGCGTATCATCATCCCTTGTAGTCTTGTCATGAATTTTGCACAAACCTTTCTTAAATTACACAATTAATTTTTCAGGAATGTTCACCTCTGAAGTGCAGTTTGGTCATGCTGGTTCATGTGCAAACTCTGATCGTGAAACTGCAACAGCCAAGAATGCTGCTCTGAAGGCGGCTGGAGCTTTCGTTCCCAGCTCCTTTGACTCCCTTGGAGTGGAGATTCATGGGGTTTATGCTCAGCTTGTTGCTGATGGTAGCATTGTCCCTGAACCAGAAAGGCCCGCACCAACTGTTCCCATGGACTACTCTTGGGCACGAGTAAGTGGTTTTAACTTTAAGGAAACTTTCATCATAATGTGACTGCTTGAAACTTTTTCATTAAATTTGTACAGAATATTTTTGAGCTGGAACTGAAATGTAATAATTTACTTGTTACAGGAACTCGGACTTATCCGTAAGCCAGCCTCGTTCATGACTAGCATTTGCGATGAAAGAGGACAGGAGCTGTTATATGCTGGCATGCCAATCAGTGATGTAAGTGTTGGCTAGTTGCATATTTTTGTTTCGGTTTTCAATGTTATTCTGCTCACTAATGTTTTTATTCTCATCCCAATTAGGTTTTGAAGCAGAACATGGGAATTGGTGGAGTGGTCTCCCTGTTGTGGTTCCAGCGCAGCCTCCCTCCCTATGTGTGCAAGTTCTTTGAAATGTGTCTCATGGTTACTGCTGATCATGGACCTGCTGTTTCTGGTGCCCACAACACAATTGTCTGTGCACGAGCTGGCAAGGATCTTGTATCTTCTTTAGTTTCTGGACTTCTGACCATTGTGAGCCATAGCCGTTTGTTGCACTGCAATTTATTTATTTTTCTCTTTTATGCTCTTGAGTTAATAATGGTTTTTCTCTTTTAGGGTGATAGATTTGGTGGTGCTTTGGATGGTGCTGCCAAGCAGTTCAGTGAAGCTTATGACTCTGGTGCTATTCCCATGGAATTTGTCAATGACATGAGGAAGAAGGGCAAGCTGATTATGGGCATTGGCCACAGAGTGAAATCAGTGAGTAGCCTCATCACTTTATTAATTTTACACTATTGAAATGCTTTTGAACATTTTCAATATTTCATTCATGTTGTTTTTCTCTTCTAGGTCAACAACCCTGACAAGCGTGTGCAGATCATCAAGGAGTTTGTTCTGGAGCACTTCCCTGCAACACCCCTTCTTCATTACGCCCTGGAGGTTGAGAAGCTTACCACATCCAAAAAGCCAAACCTCATCCTCAATGTTGATGGTGTTATTGCTGTTTCTTTCGTTGATCTTCTTCGTCATTCAGGCTGCTTCACAAGGTATGAAGGGCATTGAAGCGTTTCTCCTACTTTTCATCTGGGATACAACTTCAACACAACCATCTTGAAACTAAATGTGGTCTGGTCTGTTTTTCAGGGAGGAAGCTCAGGAATATGTTGAAATGGGTTCAATCAACAGTTTGTTTGTCCTTGGGCGCAGCATTGGTTTCATTGGTGAGCACTTAAAACTTGTTCTTGCTCAAAATTGTTTTGGTTAAAATTTTGAGATGACATGACAATCTAAAATTTGATCTTAATTTACAGGTCACTACATGGATCAGAAGAGATTGAAACAGGGGCTGTACCGTCACCCATGGGATGACATTTCCTACATTCTACCTGAACAGTACAATTGAGTCTATAATTCTTGTTGTTGAGTTTCAGTACAAAAATCTTGAGTGCATAGCTACAACTTTTTTTAAAAAAATCAAAGAAACATTGGCTTTAAAATTTTATCTTGAACTCTGTATTATCATGATTGACAGCCAATCCTATTGACACATTGTTGTAATTACTGTTGTAGCTCTTCCATTTATTTTGCACTTTGAATATGCATTAGTGCACTTGCATAAGTGTAAGTGTACCGTACCAAATGCATTTATGTTTACTCCATGTTGGAGTGGTGTGGCGTCTCATTCTTTTATCGCTTGTTCCCTCCAAGCTGCAAGATTCGTGGAACAGAAGCATGGGCACATCATGCCATTGTTTTGTACATATGCACTACAGTGTTTTATGTGTAGTGTAGTGATACTATTTAAAAGAGCTAATGTAGGGAAAGTGACTCTGGAGGAGTTGACTTCCACTCTCTCAGCGAGTCTAATGAAATGGCTTGCTGTGATCTGTTTTTACATGTGTACATAGGTACTTTAGTATGTAATAGTGGGAGTGGACTCAATTTTATAATTTTTTTTTTTAAACATGTTGGTGTAAGGCTGTTGATAGCACATGTCTGTGAATGAGTGACAAGTGTGGAGTAGCTCCCCTAGCCCTTTCATCTGCTCTCTTCCACACTTTCACACAATAAAGTAACTTATTAAAGTATATTTTATTTTTATTTTAGTTACTTTTTTTTCCTCTCCATGGCATGCTGCTTGTATACTCCTTTTGTGGAATAATCGTCATGAGCTTCATAGTCAGTAGCATTGATTTCTAGATTTAGATTGTTATGAGGAAATCATAGACACTTGAGATGAAACAGGTATACTAGTTTTAACACTGCTAAACTTTAAAGTTGCAAGATCAAGTGAGAACTCTTCATGAGTTGAGTACTGTAAATGTCTCAAAGACCGATATTTTATGATCAGTGATTGATCTAGGTCCAGCTGTACAAATGTATACAATATCTGATTTGGAAAATGAAACCATACATATCAGAGAAAGCCTGAAAGAAACATATCATGTATTTTTAGATTTTAGATGTAATGTTATTAAAAAGAAGTGAATAAAAATATCTGGGTTAGTATCTGCGGGTCCCTAGATTGCAGTTTCAATTATGTTCCTGATGCTTCAGAGCAGCAACTTTGAAAACTAATGCAATATGCACTCTCACACTACACAGCTTTCAGAAACCACAATTTCAGTGACTTCACTATGCACAGCTACGTCATCTGTGATAATTGAAGAAGGGGAAGGGGGGAGTTTAGGAGTGGTTATTTGCTGGTGGTTTCAAGAAAAGTTCCTGAAGAGTACAGCAGTGTGTTGGATGGGCATTATGGTGTAAAAGAAATAACAAATCAAAGGCTTTTTATTCTTCAAAGAATTTTAATTGTAGTCAAATCTGTTTTTTTTTTAAATTGGATTTTTTTTTCAGCTCTGTAATTTACAGGGTTATACAGAAATTGATTTCCATTAAGAACACCTGCATATTGGATGGTACAGCCTACACAGACTGAGATGGCAACTTTGACTAAAATCAATTTACTACCGATGGAATGGATTGACTTTATCACATAAAGCAAGTTACCAAAAAGCAAAAACCTACACATTGTCTGTGCTCAACATTTAACAACATGGAAAAGACCAAGGAAATAAGTGCATCTGTTGCTCAAAGCTGCTCCTCTTATTTCTGAACACAATAAAGATTAATACTGACTCAGATATTATTCCTATTATATGTATTACACTATAGTCCACACACACTCCAGTTAAGCAGTTTAAATGAAAAAAATTAATGGTATGACCACTAAAAAATTGACACACCAAGCTATTGTTGCAGCATAAGCTTAGAACTAAGGTTGATACAGGGTCAACCTACACATTTGAAATGATTTATTACTAAAGATTTCACTTAAGTTGGTTTGGGAAAAACTATCAAATAAATAAATTCTAACATTATTACAAAGTACCCATGAATCACGTCTTCAAATACAAGGTATTGATTTGCAATATTATTTTATCTTCATCAAACCATAATATAAAAGAAGAGTCATCAGTTTTTTTCTTTTATGCATCTTCACACTGAGATTGGACCACACATGAATCATGTTGAGCAAACAAGTTAACATGGAATGTGCAATTCTCCCACATTGGCAATGGTATCTCATGCCAGTTTTTGGAAGGTGAAAAGAAGTCTTAATACAAATGGGGGAAAAAAGGGAAAAGATAGAATGCTACATGAGTTGATGTGTGATGAGTATTGCCATGCATTTTTGTCAGGATGTAGTTCCGCCAAAGGTACTCGCAACATTCCTCCAAGTCTCCTCTGTTCTCCAAGGAGCAGGGACTCTATGCTAACAGAAATGCATGGCTGAACTTCATCTGATCTAGGTTCAAAAGGAACAAAAAAAAATAAAAAAATTGAGAACACAAAGAACAACATACCCACTGCTAAAAGTAGAAATTACTGTAATGACTGCACACAACCATTTTTAATGTTGCACACACCTCAAACCCTACCACACAATGCTTAAGCTCTTAAAAGACACATGTTGAATATGAACAAATGTCAGTGTTGGCCATTGCTCCCACCATATCAAATTTCAAACACAGAGGAGCATAAAAGTTCATAATAAAACCTGCTCCACATTATTGCTAAGAAGCAAACAGCACTTATTATCCCCAACCCATGCTTGCTTTATGATTAGTACATAATGTACAAGTGTTCTTAGGTCATACTATTTTCAAGCTCTTATGACACATACTTATAAAAATAATAAAATGGCACTACAATTGATCACAGAAACTTACACATGTTTCACAGGCATATATAAAATTCAAAACAGCTTTAGAATACATGTAAGTAAAGCAAGTTACAACAAGTGTACAAGTTAAAAAATTCAGTTTAGTCCCTAAAACGTCTCTCATGCCTACACATCACTTTCACTCTAAAGAATGATGCTGTTTTATCACATCCTAGCTTAAGTAATTGTACTAAAACTTAAGACAGATTTCAAATCCTTTTCTCGTGAGGATAAGAGGAAAGGGAATGATGTCGTAGGGAAATATGTTTACATGGAATTTACCAATAAGTCAAGCCATCACACTGAGAAATTGTTAACACATTTGATAACCTATCAATGCTAATGAAGATGACGAACATTATGGGAAGATCCTGAAGATACTATATTCATATAAAACAACACAATACACAGGAGCATTGAAATAGAAAATATTTCTTTCTGACAAATTAAGAACAGAAGCAAAACCTCACCATACCGCAATTAATTTTTACAGTTGGTTTCAGGAAGAACAAATTAAAACCATTTGCTTTCTCATGGTAACTCTGGAATATGAAACTACAAGGAGTTTCAAAAGACAATAAAATTACATAATAGAATATCTAAAAAGAAAGAAGAGCAATAAACAGTAGAAAAGTAATAAAATGTACAAAGCAATAATAACAGTACCCAATAATGGAATGGTAAAAAAGGTGACCAGAGTGTTTCATACATAAGAAATAAAAGCATTGATTAAAACATGTTATAAATATAAACTATTTGGTTCCTAAATGACAAGAACAATATCACTGGGAATATTGAAATTTCTGTTTGTTACAGAACAGTCACTAGCCTCCCCACATTATGAGTCAAACTAAAGCATTGAGTATGTTTAAAAAAACATCATTATATCTAGCCAAGGCAGGCGTGAAAGCACACACACACAAATGGAAAAAAGAAAAGCTAATTACAAGATTAGAAGGATCCAAATCTCACAATGGCCTTTATTTTTCATAAATGTAAAAAGAAGGGAGATGCTATTAGTCATAGAAATAATACAACCAAAATACAACCTCAAAGTGTTTGCCAATTGTAAGGACCCATATTTATTATGACTGGAAGCTCAACTGAGCCTCTACAAAAATTCTACTCAGAAGTTCTCCACTGTTATGTCAACAGCTGTTTGGTCCCTACTCAGTAATTTTGTGAATAACCAGCATCCTTCAACCTCTCAGTCATAACTAACCACATAAGGCCAAATATGAGTGCTGCAGACAGCCTCAGTAGCAAAAGATGCAATAGTTATCAGGAAAGAAAGTTCCTTTCAGATTCACTCATGGGTTGTCGAGGCAATGATGACTCTTGATTGAGTCTAGAAAATGATCTAGGAAATTCCTGAAAGAAATTTGGAATATTGAATTAGTGAAAACATGTTTTTACATGTTTGGACCCACATGTGTGGTGGCAGTTATAGAGATCCCTTACCTGAGCAGACAGACATTTTTCCTGAGCTGGCTGTATTTTGGCATCAGGAGTGTCTTCAGCAAGGCTACTGATAGTTCCGAGTCTCGAACTTGAAACAGGGGAAAAGCGAACTCGTGAAGGAAAAGACCCACTAACTTCTTCAGTAGCCAGTGCTTCGTTTGCTCCAAGGCCAGAAATGTGGTCGACTAATCCTTCTTTAAAACCTGTGAAAAAATTCAGAAAATGTTTTACATTTATTTTAATGATGTGTCATATCTACTTTTCTGTGATAAGCACAGCAAGGGAAAAATAGCGTTGCATTACTTGAACGAGCAGACATTGGTGAATAGGATGAGCGCTTGAGGCTTGATCGAAGACAAGATGAGGCCAGCTCGCTCATTAATTCTTTGTCACTTGACAGATTGCCATGTTGAGACTCAGAGCTATTGGGAATATTGCTGAAGGATGAAATGTCATACAGGCCAGATTCTGTGCCACCACTCCACACACCAGAGCTACTGGCCATCAAAGAAGAAATAGGAGAAAAGCGAACACGTGATACAGATGATGAAGAGTAAGAACCTTCCTTGGCTGAAACATAACTACTATCTTCACTAGTCAAACTATCAGTCGTTGGTGGGCGGTGGAAAAGTGACGAGTCTCGATCCAGCAAGTCTCTAGAGGTCTGTTGATAATATTTCTGAGCTGGCATGTATTCACTGGACCAGTCACTATAAAAACAAATGAAAAATGAATAAACAAAAGATTTCAATAAGAGGTTTCATTAAACAATATAGTTGTCATACTTACGAATGAGAAGTAGGAGTGGAATGTATTGGGTGTCTATACAAATCATCATCCATGCCCAGGTTTAAACTAGCATTCGAGGTATTTGATATATTTGAGCCACAAGATAAATTCTGCCGATGCATGTAACCACTTGTTATTCTTGAAGGTGTCCTTGGTAAAGGTGGCGTATATGAAATATTACGAAGTGCACTAAAAGAGCTCCCAATATTACTACGAGAGTTATCCAATGATGGCTGGCGAGCATGAATAAAGTCACCACCTGGTACACTACAGGCTGGCAGTGGCTGCCCATCAAACTCATGTCTTGATCTATAACTCAAAGGAGAACCTCGAAAGTCACTAACTGGTTGCCGTTGCAAAAAATTTAGTGGAGGAAGTTCTGGTTCTAATACATCACAGCCAGAACTAAATGGAACCACAACATAGCTTGGTTTACCAGCATTGCTCAATACACGGTTTTTCAAATATGGAGAATTCAATGCAGAATGAGGCAAGGCCTGAATAAAAACAGAAGAAATTGATAAACCCATATCAATGGAGACAGTCAAAGTTATACCATTAAAAATGTTTTTAGGAAATACATACTTCTGAAGGTTCCACATTAACACTGTTCTTTCTGCGAGGAGATCCTGCTCTGGAACTTGCACATGAAACAGTGCGGGAGCTTGTTAGAGAACTTCCTTGCGATCCTGAATGAGAAAGTTTCAGAGCAGAGAGCTGGGAATGTAGAGGTCTCATATCCTCTTCATTAACCGGAGTACCATAGCCCAACTCAATCGGCTTCTGAGCTACGAGGTCGTTGAGAAGCGGACGATAGTGCCATACAGGTCCATGATATGTGTTGTGTTGGAATCCTATACCAAAATGAAAAAAAATAAACTAGGTGTAAAAAAAAATAAACAAATGAAGTATAGAAAGCCCAGCACAAATAGGGACCAGAAATGACAAACCTGAGGCTGCACCAAATTCATGTTCAGGAGCCATGTATTTATTCCGAAGAAATCCGCTGTCAGGACCACTGTGCCACCATTTGTGTTCTGAAGACACATCTTCACCCCTTTGTCCAAAACAAAAGCAAATTTGTGAACAACTTAATTTTAAATTTACATATAGTTACAAAACACACACAAAATTTTACTGAAACTTTAAGTTACCTCTCTGGATGTAAACAAGGATGAAAGGGAGTGACATTTGACAGTCTCACGTCATAGCCAGCAGCAAAACTTGCAAGCATGGCAGCCATGTTATATAAAACCATTTCAATGATAGATGGCTTTGGACGAGGCCGCGTAGGGTCAGAATTGGTGCCATTATAAAGCGTGGGCATTGGTATTTGCAGTGGAGATAGTATTTGAGAATGCTTAGGGCTGACAGCAGCTGATTCTCCAGCCCAATCCACTTCAGATGGAAGCACAGCATTTCCATAATCTATTCAAAGTCAAGGAGAAACAAGTTAGTACATGTGTGATGGAAGATTTGTCTTTCAGAGCAGATGTACTCAAAGATTAAATGAAGCATGCAAAATTTAGTCCTTACGTAGGAATATTAACATGCTGATTAAGAAAAATAAAACATGTCCATACCTTTGCAAGTCTACTGTGTGGCAAGAATGACGAAAACTATGATTGCATTCCCTTCTGATAGCAAAGTAAAAGTGTGCAATAAAATATAAAAAGCACAAAACTTCCGAAATGAAAAAAAAACAAAAAAAAACAGCTACAGATATCAAGCAAAAATTTAAAAAAGTATTTTGGTATAGAGGAAAGGGTTTTTTTTTCTATCCATAAGGTGTTTGTTTGAAAAGTATTGATTGGAAAACTAATTTGAAGACTAGAAGACTGCATAATGCGATCACACAGTCTAAAAGGAGTAAAATTTTAGGATCAAAATACTTCTAGCAATTCAAGACAAGAATTTAGAAAAAAAGATATTAAGTGGTGTGGGTTTTCTAATAATAAAAGAAAGAATCAGGGGTCTTGCATACATTGTACAAGAAATGCAAATGCTCCAGAGTAGCAAAAGCAAAATCAGAATGTCTGAAAATTGTGTGATACAATATGTGCAGGACTCCTTACTGAGATTAATTGAAGCCCTTATTTAATACTGCCACCATTAGAGCTCACAGTAAGTCAAGCAGCACTTTTAGATGGGCGTTGTTAGAGACTTCTTAAAGAGGGTTGAAGTTAAATTAGTGCAAGATACTTCCAAAAACTTGGTACATTATGGGTTTTCAAATTTATTGAAACTTTGAGATACATTTACAGTGTTAGCCAGTAACCTATCTAAATATGCTCTCTGATAATGAGCAAGTTTTCATCTTAATTCACACCCTGTACCAATTTGATGATAGGTTCATGTTCAGAGAAAATTTAATCATTATCAAACAAAATGAAATGAAAAAAAAAATAAGAACAACATCCTGGCAAATAAAGAAGCAACAACAGAAATAAAAACTTGGCATAAGTACTTTACTCACACATAGCAATCACATTAAATACAAAATTTAAGCAAACTACCTTCCAACTACAAATAATAAGTAATAATCATGGAATGAACTCAAAAGCAAATCAGATTACTCTATTCAGATAGCTCGTTTGAGGTAAAATTTAGCGATACCCTTTATCATTAAGTTTTTGAAAAGTGAACTTCCTTCCATCAATTAATAAAAAAAGGAAACAAGATAAAAAGTTGATTGAATGTTTCAGTCAGTTTAAAAAGAATATGACATTATAAAAAACAAAAAATCAAGATAATGGAGAGGTGTAAGCGTTGATCAAACTATACAATAAATCATAGAAGACATTATGTTTGCCATCCTTCCAAAAGGATAAGCACAGCATTAGACATTTAGCAAAACTTGAGTGTACCTCTTAGCAGACATTTTTAAAATTTCATTCTCAAAAGTTCTATTTGGCATGCAAAGGAAATAAGTTCTTAACATTGGGGTAAGTATTTACAAATAAATTTTAACAACTTAATAATAATTCAATCATGCAGCAAAATACATGACTACTTAGCGGTTCCTATGGAGATATGAAGTAACTTTCATTGAAAATGAATCCAGAGGAATGCTTGTTTGTATATAGAAACAAGTTAAACTAAGTGGCATTGAAATAATGTTTTAGCAGCTAACTAGGAAGATAGCGGGAAGCATCCAATAGAAAGTATACCAGTAAGTATAACTTAACAATGAGAGCTGTTGAAGCTCTTGTGCCAACGGTTTTCTGAATCCACAGATATGTTACTCTCCGAACATGCTCGGCTTGTGCGTCCCTTCCCCCTCCCCTCCTCCTCTTCCTCGTCCATCCTACCTATTTCTTGGAGAACCCCATAGGGTGACAGGCCTGTGGAAGCTGAGCGGCCAGCAGGGTGCTTCTCCAAGTTGGGTGCACTCTTGCTCCATAGCTTGTGGCTAGTTGTGTCGGACACGCGTGCGATGATTTGCCCACGTTCTCGCTGATGGCAAGTGCTTGGGCCCCAGGTCTTGCCTTTGATGCCTTCACCAGACACTAAGGGATCTACAGGAAGGGGGTTTGACATTCAAAGACATGGAAACGGCCAAAAACACAAGGGATGAAATTGTCATTGAACATTTTCAAAGACCAAACTTAAGAATAACTAGAAGATAGCTGTCACATAAGTCAGCAATATCCTAATTTCACCCGATTTGAAAGAGAGACCGTCTTTAAGGTTAGAGTCAACATGACTATAGCCTTGCCTTAAAATTAATTAACTGCGGGGTTCAGCTTTGTGAACAAAGCCAAAAAGAACCTAATAAGGGATGTTAATTTAAGTTTTAAAAAAATCTGTGGTACTTCGAATTAATTTTTGCAAATTGTGGTGTTTCCCAACTGTGTACTATTTATAAATATATATAATAAATGGGAGCATATTTAAAGCTTGCAAGCTTTTGTCAAATTGAAAAGAAATTTCTTCTCGGTAAACAAAAAAGCACCACACATGAGGGGAAAAAAATCAAATCCTACAGAATGCACAATTTACAATCACACGCCAATTCATCAGAACACTTACATGCAAAAAAATTTCTAATATAGTATAAAAACAAAACTTACCCTCAAAGTGGTAAGAATTTAAATTAGAAATTTTGTAAAAGAAAGCAAGAGCTACTTAGGTGAAAGGAAAATATTTAATTAACTGATATGATAAGCAATCTTTGCAAAAATTTGAAAAATGCAGTGAAAAAGATGTATCAAGTAAAAGAAGTATAAGTGCTCTTGATGAAGGCAAAAGTCACCTAACTACTTTCAATCATCACACAGTGCATATGAGCTATTCATTGCAACTTACTGGCAATAACATGCAGACGAGGACCTATGCTTGGTGATCCAGGTGGGCTGTTAGGGTTGCCCAGGCGATCTTCATGCTTCACAGTAATTGTATGCCGAAAACCTGAAAAGTTATTGATAAAAAAGTGAGTAGATGTCCAAATTTAATTTGTGAGGTAGATAAGCAAATAGGACACAATCTTACCAGAAGGAGCACTAATGTTTTGACCCGGCTCTTTCTTCAGAAGTTTGAGATAGGCCTTTTTCCCTTTACGTTTAGTGGGTTGAGGAGTAGAGGCAGGCTGGCTTTGTTGCTGCTGCATTGTCAAGTGAAGCTCTCGTTCAATTAATTGGATTTCTCTGGCAAATAATTCTTTTTCTCTCTGTCTTAAATTTTCTTCTACTTGTTTCTGTTGCAACTGAACTTTAGACAACTCTTCTTCTCGACAACGCAACTCCTGGTAAGGCAATCATGGCATTAAATATAAAAACTAAGACCAACGAAACCACCACAACAAAGGCAGTTTTTAGCTTCAATTAAGCACTTACTATTTCTTTTTGACGTAAATCTCTAAGAACTTCTTCGATTTCTTCCTTCCAATTAGCTTGCATTGTGTGGAAACTGTCATGAGTAGTTTGCATAAATTCTGAGTGCTTTATTGTCTCCAATGCTACTAAGATTGCTTCAAAAGATGGCCTTTCATGTGGATCTGCATTCCAGCAAGCTGCAAATAAAACGAAGAAACGAGCAGAGTGAGCTCAAAGTTCTTTTTTTGGGGTTGTTTAATTTTTTTAAAGTTTTGCCAGCTGAGACAAGGCTGCCTCAAAACGAGATAAAATATTCACAATAGTCATGGTATCTACCTTCCATTAGATCTCTCCATGACTTTGGGCATGTTTTGGGAATTGGGAGAGTAAGTTTGTTGATAGCAACACCATAAACAATAGCCAATGTATCAATACCCTTGTAAGGGGTTTCACCAGTTAGAAGTTCCCACAATAAAACACCATAACTAAACAAAACAGCAATATTAACACAGTATGACGAAATGCACACACAAACATATTTTAAAATCATACAAAGCAGAGACTGAAATGTTTGTTATTACCTCCACACATCACTGGATCTGCTGAAACACGAGTCACGCATTACCTCTGGAGCCATCCAGGCATAAGTTCCCACAGCTGACATTTGCTCAGTCTTGTAAACCTCACGGGCTAAACCAAAATCTGTTATTTTTAATGTTTTGTTGCGCAAGTCATCAGCTTCAGTTATGCGCTCTGTTAAAAGTACTGTGAAAGCAGAAAAACAACACAATGCCATGTTAAAAGGCATGCAGAAAAATAAGGTCAGAAACTAATTGGCAGCTTCACTACATTTAAAAGTGTAATCTTGTTACATCTTGTTACAAGTATAATACAACACAAAAGCACAAAATTTGGTTTACTAGACTCACCATTTGAAGACTTTAAATCTCGGTGAATTATGGAGATGGGTGCCCCATTGTGTAGATAATTCATTCCCTTTGCGATTTGAATGGCCCAGTCAACCAAAACATCAGGGGCTATTTTAGCTCCAGCTAAAACTCTATTAAGAGACCCTCCTCGGGCATATTCCATTACCAAACATAGATTAGGTTTTTCCAAACACACTCCTATTACATTAACAATATTCTCATGATCTAATAACCAGGACAAATTAGCTTCTTGCCGCATCTTCTCCAAAGTGTCGTTGACATCTTCATCAGGTTCTTGTCGTGCTTCTTTGACAGCCACCTCTTGCTGTAGCCAGTAGGCACGAAAAACTTTTCCAAATCCACCAACCCCTATGACTTCACACAGGTGGAGTTCACTGTAGCTTATCTCCACCGGTTTGATATCTCCTTCTACAAAATTTGATGGGAAAATTCCCACCTTGTCTCCAATTTTACCCGTCCACCAACCCTCATCGCCTGAGATCTTCGAGTCGTATGAGAGCACTTCAACAATGCGGCCCCGGCGGAGGGTGAGTTCATCTTCTCCTTGTGCATCATAGTCATAGATAGCAGTCCAGAGGTGATTGGCATCGTGCCTCCTGGTTGGGTAGCCACTGGAGTGTTGCGGTGTCTGTGGAGGGCTTCGCAAGCGGCTGTGGGAAGGAGCTGGGGATACAGAGCGGCTTCCATGGCTCCGAAGATTCCCAGAGAAGCCAATTCGAGAGGAGCTAGACTTACTGGTACTGCTGATGGGAGATTGCGAACAGGTGCTGAGGCTTTGTGCACTGTATAAACCCTCTCTGCCATTGTTGATACCCAGCACAGGTCTCTTGTGTTCCATGGAAGTCAGATGGGGAGGCATTCGTTCCTAGAACGGAATCTTGCTCTCCCAGCAGAGGTTAGATTAACGCAGCTGCTATTTGCTTGAGGAAATAAACACAGGTGGTTGGTGCTTTGAAATTGCTTGCACTGGATCTCCATCCAAGTCCAAGAACATAGGGCTGTTCCACTTTTCATGGCATATAGCCTGTGAAGAGTCGCTAGCGCATATTGAAGCGATACAGGACACAGTTCAAAGAAGAGTCGATTGCTGGACCACAATACCTTCACTGTGACCCAAATAGTGTTTACAAACTTCAGCAAAAACAAGGCATCATCGTAACCTGCTGCTACTGCACAACTTCGCCATGATTGAAACGTAGAGGTTTGTTCAGGAAGGTTGCTTGTCGTCCATTTGCATTTGCGAACTCCAAGGCCTTCCAGCAAGGCGCTGAAGTTCATGAAGTATGAAAAATTTCTCGAACTCCATGAACGTTGGTTAGATGAGAATTTTAGCGGGAACTAAAATTATTTTCTCGTTTTCTTCTGTTAAGTTTATTTTAATTTTAGGTTTGTGTTCTATAACTTGTAATGCATCTATGTGAGTTCGCTCTCTCTCAACCATTTTCTCCGATCAGTTTTTTTCTCGTGAATTTGTTTCAGAAACAGCGTCCACCAGCGTGTACCGGTTGTCATGGCAGCACAGATGGCAGCCTCCTAGCAGACTAATTTCAAATTTCCTAGAGAGGCAAAAGAGGTTCATTTTCAGTTTTACACTTGATTTGAATAGGATAGGTACGATAAGTGTTGCGCATGCTCTGTTTTACATGCCCACAAGTTTCGTTTTGATTCAACGTAAATTGTGATTTGACCTGTCATGATGTAAACTTCTCTAGTTTGCTGTGTAGGTCTCAAAGCCACTCCATTTGATCAGTTTCAATGACTCTGAATTGCTCTGCTTCTGCTCCGTCTTTCTCCGTGTTGTGACTGATCAAGAATGATCTTTTTCTCCAGGTTTCAACGTAGATTAAGCCATCATTAAACTTTTGTGGCTATTTAACCTTCAAAGGTAGTCTCTGGTGCCCTACAATGGAGTCCCAGTTTGGAATTGTTGATTATGTGGTCCTCGCGGCGATGCTCACCATCTCATCAAGTATAGGCCTGTACTTCCGATTCAGTGGTGGACGCCAGAAAACTAATTCTGTGAGTAACATTCTCTCAAGCCATTGAATCAGTTACTCGATCACAAATTTTACTCATGTGATGTTTCAGGAATTCATGTATGCTGACGGAAGACTTAGTGCCTTTCCTTTAGCGTGCTCCTTGATGTCAAGCTTCATATCAGCTGTCACCATATTAGGTGTCAGTGCTGAGAATTACTCATATGGAACCATGTTTGTTGTTAATAATGTAGCCTATGCAATTGGCGTACTTATTTCGACATTTTTGTTTGTACCTGTGTATTTTAATGCTGGTGTTAATGGAGCCTATCAGGTTTGCAAACTTTAGCACCTTTTACTTTCAGAGTTCCTTGTGGTTCGTGTCGCCTTCTTACACTCAAAATATGTTTTTTATTTATGTCTTCTGTGCAGTATCTTGACAAAAGATTTGGGAAAGCAACAAGACTAACAGGGTCAGTAGCGTATTCCTTCCAAATGGTTTTGTACATGGGTATGGCTCTTTATGCTCCTGCGTTGGCACTGGAGACAGTTACAGGAATGTCAAAGTTTTATGCCATTTTGGGGGTGGGTCTCATTTGCACATTCTACTCTACAATGGGTGGTTTAAAAGCTGTTGTATTTACAGATGTCTTTCAGGTAATAGACATTTCAAGATGAATCAAAGTATATTAAAATGATTCATTTGTTTTTCTCATTATGATCATATCTCAATTTTCAGTCTTTAATAATGTATGCTGCTGTTATGAGTGTTATAGTAGTGGCATGGATAGAGAAGGGAAGTTTATCAGAAATTTGGCGCATTGCTGAGTCTCATGGTCGCATTGAGTTCAACAAGTAAGTAAACCACCATGTGCCTTTCTGTACAGCTCAGAATAAGACCTCAACTAAATCAAGTGTGTAAAAGTGTTTTTTTATAACCCTCTTTCTTTCTGCCTTGGTATAGTTTCAGTTTGGATCCTACTGTCAGGCACACATGGTGGGGCATTATTCTTGGTGGCACAATCACTAATCTTGCAGTTTATTCAGTTAACCAAGGACAAATCCAACGTTATATATCTGCAGGGTATGTTTGTTTCTAAAAAAACAGTGGTGTCTTGAGACTTGTGCAATATTATAACCCTTACACATTTTTTTAAAATTTCTAGAACGCTGAAAACAGCTCAAAACTCTCTGTTGTTAAACTGGCCGATGTTATCCTGTCTCAGTTTACTTACAAGCTTTGCTGGTCTAGCTATATTCTCTAAGTATGCGAGGTGCGATCCTTTCATGACCTGCAAGATAGATCGATCTGACCAGGTATTGTTTTCCTGAAAAGTTTAGGAAGCTGAGTTAAGTAACCAAACTCTATCCTGTTGTTATTTTTATAGCTCATGCCTTATTTTGTGGTGAACTCCATGCAACATATTCCTGGCTTATCTGGACTGTTTGTTTCTGGGATCTTTAGTGCAGCCTTGAGCACTATATCTGCTGCAATGAACTCAATGGCTGTGGTTACTTTAGAAGATTATATCAAGGTAAATTTTATCATTTGACCCTCCAATATTTTTTTCCTCTGAAATATTTCTTAACTTTGTTTTCAACTTTCAGCCTCTTTACAAAAAAATGAGAGGAAAGAGCTTCCCTGAACATACTAGTTTGTATGCAAAGCTTGTATCTGTCATGTACGGCTTTGTGTGTGTATTTTTTGCATTTATCGCAGACGGCTTAGGAAGTGTTTTACAAGTATCGCTCACAATTTTGGGAGTAGTTGGCGGGCCAACAGTTGGCTTGTTTACTCTTGGGATGGTTTTTCCTACAGCAAACCAGCCTGTAAGTACATGAGTATTTTTTCTTTTCATTATTACAGTGTGGGTTTTGTGAGTGCCAATTACGATTTTATATTTGTTTATAGGGGGCTCTGAGTGGTTTCATCACTTCCCTTTTAATCACATTTTGGCTTGGTTTTGCTGATAAACCTGCTCCCATCAAACTGCCAACTTTTTCTGATGGCTGCCCCGAAACAACATTTGGAAACATGACATTACCTCAGCTGGATTGCTCATCAGCACTTAACACAAAGAGGTAATTAATGACAATGTGCCAATTGAAGAATTCAACGTCATGAGTATCCAATTATTTTGTTTCAGGTCGCCGGATGAATACTTTTACCTGTATCGACTCTCCTATATGTGGCTGAGTGTTTTTGGATTTGTGAGTTGTGTGGTGGTAGGCCTGGTTGTGAGTTGGGTCAGAAACATTTTTGGCAAGAAATCTCTCAAGAGACCTGACCCATCCCTTTTCATACCCCCGGTGGCATTCTACCTGAAAAGGAAATACCAAATAAATGAAAGATTTCTGGAAGAAACAGTAAGTGGCAGTAAGTGGCATACCTTGAGAAACTTTTAATATTTTTTGTCACAGTGTTAGATGATATACTATCAGTTTTGTTTCTTTTTCTTCTCATAGAAAGCTGCCTTTGAAATGAAGGACAAAATAGCAGAAGACAAAACTGACACTGAAGAGTTAAAACCGTGCCTCTCTGTCTCTGCTTGAACTCTGAACTTAATAAGGCACATATTTAGATTGCCTTATTGTTACCTTTTGAGTTTTTATAATTTATTTCTTTTACATTATTTTGTTTGAATGGTTTGTTGGAAAACGTTTGGTAGACTGAGTGTAATTGTTGGTTTTGGAAATTTATTTTATAAGAGGGCTGGTTCCCTATTTCTCTCTTGTTAAGTGTTATTTCTCTCAGCTTCCACCCCTTAAAATGTTTATTGGAGTAAAGAGGCTTCTTTGTTTGGACCCTTTATGAAGTTAAGTCATCTCATTGTATTTGTGATAAATCTACTCATCAGTATTTTTAAATACGTGTGTTCATAACTTTTTACTATTTTTCTATCACTTGAATTCTACTGCAATACAGTACTAGTTTCTCATGATCAAATATTTTCTTAAATAAGCTCTCTGACATTTTTATAGAAATGTGTGTTACTGGTAAGAGGTTGTTGCTCAAAGTTTTTGAAATATTTATTTTTTTGTGGTGCAATAAATACCTATTGATTGTTATACTGCGTATCAATTTTTCCTCTCATTGTGGGACGTGGAAAACGGGGCACAGATCGAACAGTGGCTCCACTCAGCGCGGTAACGGTGCACGTTGCGTCCGAGTGGCCCGAACCGCCCGAACCTTCCCTAACGCGAGACGGGCAAGACCATCCCCATCCCTCTAGGGGCTGGTGCGCGGTGCGCGGGCAGGCCGCGGTGGGGCGGTGGGGGTGGCCGGGCCCCCACCCTCGCTGCTTCCATCCCCGTCCTCGCCCTGCTTGGAGTGGCGTGGCGGTGCGTGGCGGGTGGCGCCCTCAGTCTCTCGAACGCGCTCCCTGCTGCAGGACGGCGCCACGCTGCCGGTCTGAGTCCTTGTCCGCCCGGCGATCGCCACCACGTCAGAGGGAAGTCCCAGCCGGTCCGTTGCCATGCGGGGCGCGCGGGGTCCGCGGCGTAGCCCAGCCTGCCCGTGATCCGAGGATGTACAGGACGGTCCGAGAGGGCGACGCTAGCCTGCAGTACACGATCCTCCCGCAGCGAGACGACGTGCCCCACGTGCTTGTCGACACCATGACCCTCCGGCACGCGGTCAAGCGGCGCGGCCTCCGCTCGTCGTGCTGCGCGTGCGGCCCGTGGGGCCTGCGCTCGCGCCCGCTGCTGTTGCTCGGCGCCGTGCTCGCCCTGGGCTGCTGCGCCGTGCTCGTGGCCGCGCTGCTGCCGGCGCTCGCGTCCGCCTCGGACTTGGAGGCCGCGCTGCAGAACGCCTTCACCCTGGGCGGCGCGGGGCAGACGGCCAGCATCAACCCCAACGTGCACCACCCGGCCGGCAGGCACCACGGCGAGGACGCCGACGAACGCCGCCCGCACCGGCCGCCGCGTCCCGCACGACCCTTCAGCGAGGAGGACGAGGACGACGCCGGCGACGACTACCCGTCCGGCGGCCAGGAAGTGGCCATGGTGTCCGCCCCCGAGCTGCCGCCTCTGCCGCCGGCGGATATTGCCTACAACGCTCCCGTCGCCGCGCGCACCGTGCCCACCGAGCCGCCCTTCAAGTCCTTCAAGGGTACCGCCAAGGCTCGCGACGACCACGATGACGACGAGAACGACGACGATGACGACGACCTGTCCTTCGAGTCGAGGAGCATCGAGGTGGCGGCCAGGCGCATGCACGACGTGAGGCAGAGCGCGGTGCAGCCGAACCCGCCCGGATTGCCGCCGTCGCTCCTGCCGCAGCGGCAGCCCCCCGCCGCCCCCGCCGGGCTCATGCTGGACCCCATGATGCTGGGCGACGCGCCGATGCCGCCGGTGCGCAGCCACCACAAGACCAACAACGGGCTGTACACCAACGAGGACGACCTGGACCACAACATCCTGGACATCCAGCCCCAGCGCTCTGCCCACGCCCGTGCCAGCACGCGGATCTTCGTCGAGGCCCTGCTACCCAGCCTGCCCGGACAAGGAGAGCCGGAGCCGCCGCAGAGGAGGTCCTGGACGCCCTCAGCCAGCTTCTTCCACTGGACGGTAAGGCTTCCCCAGCCTGATGGATTCTCCCCTGCTGAAGCTGTCTCACAGCCACAGATTCGACGTTTCCTTGTCGCTGCTCGGGCGGCCCGCCAGCGAACCGGGCCTGGGCGTCACTCTCACTTTCCCGGTTCGTTAATCAGTAAAAGCTTATTAAACGCCAAGCAAGTTGCCGAAGTGTCGCCGCGCGCACGCCCCGCCGGCCGACGGGCCGAGAAAATGTATGAAGGCAATGGGCCGGTGCCCCCCTTGGTGGCCCACTGTGCCCCCCGCACGGCTGCCATTGCCCGGCATGGACTTACGGCCCTGGAAAAGTAAAAGTTTTAATTGGGCGAGCCAAATTATTGTTTACAAAGTAAACGCCAGTCGTCCTGCTTTCAAAGCCGATGACGGCCCGAGTCAGAGCAGCCGTCGTCTAGAATTTTATCAACGCCCGCGCTCAAAAAATAAAAATATCAAGGTAACACCTCTTAAGTCTGAATTACGGGGGATATTTTGACAAACTCGGGTCCAGGCGGGGAAACTTTTTGCGAGACACAGGAGGGAAGGACTCCACACCGAGGGCCCGGGGAATACCCTGGCCGCGGGAGGAGACATACAGAAACCTGAAGGTTGCGCGTTCAGGGTTAGCAAGCCGCGCTGGGTTCAAAGACTATTTTTCAAATACCGCATAACTGCACTGGAACGCATCCCAACCCTCTCCGCCAGGATGATAAATCCGCGCAGAGTTCTCCAACGCCATGAAAGTCTAAGAGAAACGTTGGCACGCGGCGCCGCGACGCGCGCGACTCCCCCAGCGTCTGGCTTTGGCTTTGACAGAAGTGGCATCCTCACAGTGGCGCCGCTGCCGACGACGATGTCGCTTGCACACAGCGCAGCGACGCCGCCTGCGAGGCAGGCAACGTGTTAGGCAACCACCGCCCTCCATTGTCGCCGTCGTCGTCTGCCTCAAGGAGGCCGTATCAATCTATTATGAGCCCTCCTAGACACCCTCCCCTTCCTTTCTCGTCAGCTCTCTTGATTTCCGCCGTTCTTCCGCCCTCGCTCCCCCCAGGACGTCATGTCGTATTTCATGCAGACGCTCTTCTTCTTTCGCAAATCCTTCATCAGTTTTTTTTCCACCTGGCTCCCTTTTTAGGTCAAGCGTATCAAAGCTTGAGCTATTACTCGCAAAATGTGCGAGGCTGTGTGTACAGTTTGGTCAGAGGCCTAGGTTTGGGAACTGTGGAGGCTGGGGAGGCCCGGGCTGAGGCAATGTACACTGCTCAGAAACATACTAAAACGGAATATATATATAGGGGGGGCCTGAGCGTCGCCGTGGCCGTGGCCGTGGCCGTTTTTCGACTTCAGGCCTACCAGGGTAACAAGAAAGCTGAGGAGGTCGACAGTTCCTTTTGATGCAGCCTGCACCATATATGCCCTCCTTCGGACCGCGGCCTGCGTGACCCCTCCGGCCCCTCCCGCGCACAGCGGCGCGCGGCGCGACAGGCCCGACGCCCCCCTCCCCCTCCCCCTCGGCCGCGCCGCCGCGGCCCCTGTTCGAGCCGTCATAAACGGCGCTCAGCGGGTCCCCAATTTTTACGGCCGTCAATATGGAAGGCTTCAGTCTTCGCGATGCATTTTGTACGCAACCACACCAATTGTTTTTAGAGTGTGACAGGCCAATAGCTCATGATGAGACGGCAATTTTGATACCAAGCAACACAAAAATGTGACGGTAGGGAAGATTCAGCCTGCGTTCTGCGCGCAATCACGGGCATCAGTTCGCAAGTGAAACAAAACCGCGGCCACAGCTAGGCCGAAACAGAGCCCGGCGCCTCCCGGCCAACGCCACCAGGACCGCGGCCGCGCACACCTAAGCTTGACCTGGCCCTGAGCTGAAGCAAAGCTCTCAGCAGAGGTTTTTTTTGTCACTTACCGTCGCTCCAGGCTCGGGCTCCACCAGCCGTAAGCTGTGAAATAAATTCTTTTTCGGAGGGAAGGGCATCTCCAAATCTGCTATGAACACCTGGCCGGTAAAGGCTATGCGCCTGGCATCGTCTTAGGCGGAGGGTTGCTCTGAACCGCGGTTGTAAAAGCAGGTTTCGGTTTGTGAACCAGTGGGCTGTGCGACCGTGGTGCAGTCACTGCCGCGAGTCGGGGTGCGGGGGAGGGGGAGGGAAAGGTCGTTGTCGATAGTTTAAGCCGTTCTCCTCGCGAGTTGGCGGTTTAGGCCGGCAGGTCCGAGTCAGGAGCAGCAGTTAGGAGCAGTTGCAACCACCAGCCTGGAGCGGGTCGGGTCTGGCCGGGGCTGGGTGGCTGGGCCAGAGCGGCCAGAGCCCACCGTGTTCTCGCAGACATCAACGGAAGAAGCAGGGCCGGGAGGGGAAGGGGGAGGGGCCGGGGGTCGGACCGGGGCTACGCCTTGCTACGCCCTGCTGGGGCCTCGGGCAGCCTCGGGCAGCCTCGGGCGGACCGCGTTGTCCGCGACAGAGGCAGGTGTCGGAAACGGGAAACACGATTCGGATGGCCCCAGATCCCATCCCAGGCTTGGGGCCGGGGCCGAGGCCAGCGGGGCCGGCAGTGAGGCCGAGGCCGTGTCGGCGAGTTGGAAGGCGCGGCCTGGGATTACGAGCCGGTTTAGCTACAATGTGGTCGCCGCGGAGCACGCGGAGCTGCGGCGGTGAGTTACCTTATCGGTCTCGGCCCGGTGACGGCCCTGGCCGGGACGGTCACGGCCTCCGGGACACTCTAGAGGCCGCGTGTGGGCCTCGGGGACGGCCTCGGAGACGGCCTCGGCGACGGCCGGAGACGGCCTCGGCGACGGCCTCGGAGACGGCCTCGGCGACGGCCTCGGAGACGGCCTCGGCCAGCGCGTTATGAGGGTAGCGGCCTGTGGTGGTGCCTGTGGCCGTCCAGAATGCACCACCACGGTGTGGCACCTCCTCGACTCGGCCAACCCTCATCCCTTCCGCCCCGCCCACCCCGCCCCGCCGCAGAGTGGAGGAGGCTCTCGGGGTGGACGGCGTGCGCGCCGGGGTGTGTCCTAACAGCAATTAAGGAACCGAGAGCTTGGGGTGCAGCACGGCCTGGCCGGGTGCCAGCAAGGGGATGCAGGGCGGGGCGGGGCGGGGCAGGGCGTATCCGGGATTGAGTGAAGTGTGAACACGGCCATCGATGGCTATTTATATCCGGCTGCAGCGCGGTGTTCCTCGCAACCCTGTGTGGACCGCCCGGCTGCGCGGAGGGGTGCATACAAAGGACGCGGAGAAGGGCGGGCGGTATCGAACCCGGGGACGTCGGCTCCGGAGGCAGCAGTGCGTTCGGCCACGGACGCGCTCCTCGGTACCAACAGCGGTGCCGGCCACGGTCCATTGTGGAACCCGCGATGAAAAATGTCAAGGGCAAAGTCGGCTAACTCAACTCTTCGAAACCGGGAAAAAAATCTCATTCAACGAAACTTCAACGAACGCGACCCACTTAGATTAGGCCGAGCTCCTGCAGGCCACGCAGCTGCACACCGCAGGCAAGGCAGCCCATCGTGCTCGCTCACTGACTGCCCTCCCCGGACACAAAGTAGCAACAGCGCCTTGCGCTTTGTTTGGACTTTTGCTTTTTCGCGCCAGATCGGTCGCGCTGTCCGTCCGCACTTTCCCCGCGTCCGTCCGTCTGCCCAATACCGTCTCAAGGTCAGGGCAGGGCCCGTTTTGGCCAAGCCGTCGGACGGCGGCCAGTGGCCAGTCAGTCGGGTCACGCGGCGAGAGTGCGTGTGTCACTTCGAGTTGTCACTCCTAGTGTTGATAGGCCACTAGGCCGTTGGCATTGCCACCGCGGGTCATACCGAAATCCATCCCACCACTGTTTGGTCAAACCTGAACAGCAAGGAAATCAACTTAGCAAACTGCACGATCTCGCGAAATCCTTGGTTTCCTACCCTTTCCTCGTTTCGTTGTTTTTGTTTTTGGGGGTGGAGCACAAATACCCCACGACATCTCGCAAGTGCCCGCGCCCGCGTACAAGCTCAGTGGGGCTGGCTAGGAGGGTCATCGAGACGGTGCTCGGAAGCGGCCCTCTGGCATTGCGAGAGACTCTGAAGAGGCAACTCGCTCGCTTGCCCTCGCTAGACTTAACCTCATTGGGGAACTCGCTAGGCGCAGACGAGCAAGTACGACTTAGTCGACAAGAAGCTGGCTAGAGGCCCACTGGAAGTTTGGAGGCTCAACTGGAGCCAGGCACGCCTGACCTTTACACCCGAGGAGTCGCCACAGTCCCTAAAGGCTTGCCAGAGCAAGCGCCGACCCAGGCAAGGTGCACCAGGGATGAGTGAGCCACCCTCAGAAACAGAAACAAAGGAACGAGAAGAGGGCAGGAAAACAGGGATTCCGCAAGATCGTGCAGTTTGCGAAGTTGATTTCCTTACTGTTCAGGTTTGACCAAACAGTGGTGGGGTGGATTTCGGTATGACCCGCGGTGGCAATGCCAACGGCCTAGTGGCCTATCAACACTAGGAGTGTCAACTCGAAGTGACACACGCACTCTCGCCGCGTGACCCGACTGACTGGCCACTGGCCGCCGTCCGACGGCTTGGCCAGAACGGGCCGGCCCTGACCTTGAGACGGTATTGGGCAGACGGACGACGCACTGCAGTCCGTCACTGCGCCCTACCGAGCCGAGGTTCGATCCCCGTCGACCAACGAAAAATTTCCCGATTAACGGGACGCGGCGTGTGAGGAGGGGACAGCTGCGCGACGGACGCTGCGCGGATCAGCGTTGCAGCCAACAACGGCACACTCACGCTGACGCCCCTCAGAAACTATGCAGTCAAATAAACGTGGGACGGGGGGCGATGTGAGGATACGTCCCCGCCGTGCAAGGCCTAACTGGCGCCCGGGACTGGCCCCGCGAGCGGACGGCAGCGCAACGCGCGCAGCGCACTCTTGCGGCAGCTGGCGGAACCACGTCGGGTCGGGCGGTGACAAAGGCGCCAAAGTCTTTTCTGTGGAGACCATCTAATTCAGGCTTATTTCCTGTCGTTTTCAGTAAGGAATCGTCACAGAGTCTGCCATTTCAATTACTGTGAGGGCAAGACCTAGCGGGTGATGGTATTTAAGGGCTTAACGGGCTTAACGACTGGAATACACCGCATGCTCTATATTCCAGTCAACCATAGCCTTGGCTGCTTCAAGTCAAATTTCTTGAAACAAGCCAAAACGGAACAATGCCATTTTAGACTACTCATGGACTTGTTTTAAGTCCGAAATGACTTGACCCACGACAAGACGAAACAAGGCTATATCTGACCGCGCTCGGGGCGCCGCGGCGGAGCAAGCCACAGCCCAGCTCGCGCCTACACTGCCCAGCTCGCTTAGGTCTATGTATTTTATTGGGCTATCTATTTCATTTCATACACAATTATAAATAATCCCGAACTACTACCTAGAAGAAAACCAAACAAGTATCATCTGCAATCATTAACGTTCGTTGAATGAGACTTTCGGACTGATTCCGAGAGTTAACGTTCGTTGAATGAGACTTTCGGACTGGTTCCGAGAGTCGTTTTCGACGCTGTGTCTCTCTCGCACCGACGCTGGACGCCCCATGAGTGCGACAGAGACAGAGCGACGAAAACGACTCTCGGAATCAGTCCATGAGTCCATACTTTACCGGCGGCAGACGAAGAGGAGGACGAAGACAAGGGCACGCCAACTTTGGCGGGCGGTCCCGGTGCTGCTGCCGGCTGCCGCTGCTGCTCCTTGCATCTGATGCCGAGCGGGCCGGCGGTAGAGGCCTCCAGAGTGGGAGAAACGCGGGGACCAGAAATGCTACGTGTAATCCCTCATACTAGTCGTTTCCGGCCCCGGGCCAAGGCCCCCACCCTTCCTCCCCCTCTTCCACAGGGCCCCCTCTACCCCGCGACTTAAAGCTATCATATTATTTGAAATCAGAATTGATTATGCACCACTTTTGTACGATATGATTCGGCCGACTTATCAAAGCTCTAAAACACTCATAAGCATGCGAAATTAGGTTTAGAATGCTAAAGTGCGACAAAACCGACGGAAAGTGAGGTTAGGGAGGACAGCGTCTGCTGCTCCCCCTTCTCCCCCCGCTTCCCCGCGGGGCCGGAAGTCACGAGTATGAGAGGACCTCTCGGTCAGATGAAGGCGACAGAGTCCGCGTTTCTCCCCCACTGGAGGCCTCTAGCCGGCGGTAGTGAATCCGAGATTGCATGGAAGAGCCTCACGCAGACACACCCACGCACGCACACACACACACACACACACACACACACACACACACACGCTGATAATGGCTTGATGTGTTGTTCCGACGCAGCCTCCGCCCTCCGGCCGGCCCGCGATGCGCGGGACGCGGCAGACCTGCTTCGCGCCCACTTGGAAGCGGCTTCGATTCGAAAAAGCGGCGCCCTAAGCGGAAACCGCGCAGCCAAGGCAGCCAATCATAAGCGGCTGTCTTAAGGTAGGGTGATAGGTAACTTCGCTGGGCGGCAGAGTCATGAAATTTGAACCAGGTAACCGTAGAGGTCCTACGAGGCGTTGTTTAAAATATGAAACGATATCTGTGACTAACTTTCTAGCTGCATGGGCCTCCATGCCCTTGGCACTGCCATAATAATTTAGCCTACAATCATGTGTGGATGGGTCGTTGCCTGCGTCACAAGATGCACATTTTCTGTTACATTGTTGATAATCTAACACTTTGCCACTTAAATTACTAACAAGGGCCCCATACCCATTCAAACTGTCATAGTTTCTTCCTGAGCCCCTCTTGCTCCAACCCATGTCGTAAGACACCATCACTCTCACAACTTGGTCGAAGGTGGCTCCCCACAGGTATTAACTCCCTGTGGCGGTGGCATAATGAAATCTTCTTGAAGATGTTCAGGCCTGAATGTGATAAATAAATACATGTTGTGAGTATTCGGGAGTACAACAAATGATCACTCAATGGGTCAGTGTATTTGTTTTATTAAATAAAACAAAACAACAACAGATCCATAAGTATCGTCCAATTTTTAAAAAAAATAACCAATCAAAATAACAATGTTTAGCTTAACACAACAATAGAGCATTTAAAAATGTCAACAATAATATCACAGTTTGGGTTCTCTACAACATAAAAATATGTTGTTGCGGTGACTAGATAAATTTACTCGTAACGAGGAAAAATATCACAGTGGCATCACTATCGTTCAAAAAAATTGGTATGTATAGTTATAAGAAAGTACGGGTCTCTTGTCCACCGCAGTCCCATGTACTGGCATGACATAACCACTGCTCTCATTGAAATGTCAATGCTAACACTGCAATATGATTATCTTACAGGATTTGTTCAATGCTGGTCTTGTTCTGGATGGTGAGCTCCCTCTCCTCTTTTGCAGCCTGCTCGCAACTCTCCTTGGCAACCTTCTCGATGTTTGGACACCCCTTCCGCTCATAGCTCTTGAAAGTTGCGAAAGTCATGTTGGGCATGTTTATCTTTGCAAATATCTTGTCAATATGGGCGTAATTGCACCCAGAACTGCTGATAGCTAAACACAAAAAAGATAAACAAAAATTAGTACAGTACAAGAAATGGGGTTATGTTCCCCACAGCTCACACTCAAACACTCACCCATGGCAGCCTTCTCGAAGAGTGTTGTGCGTCCTCCTTTCCCAGCATGCTGTTTGCACTCTTCCTTTTTCGAGATTCTTTAACTGCGTCTGATAGGCAGAGTATTGGCTTGCCGTGCAAATTCTTCCCTTAATTCTGTACATTTTTACAAAACACTGATGCACGAAGCGTGGAGACGCCGCCAAATGATGTAAACAAACATGGCGGACGGGTCGTGTCTGAGGCAGGGCTACCACTTGCGGCGTTGCCGATGTTCACGACCAAAAAAATAGTCCGAGACCGCGGCACAACGGGTACTTTCCCTGACGACATGGAATAATAGTACATTTCTTGCCACGGAAGGCACAACTTTCGTTGCCTTTCCAGTAGTTGACCTAAAGGCGGCCAACAAACACCAACCCATTGCTTACTTTTTATTATTTCACGTTGGCAAGGAAAATCGTAAAGTCACATCCAAAAGTGTTTTCTGTGCGAACCCTGCACCTTCAAATTATTGTAAAAAGTGTTAAAAATTGTTGTTGGGGTCTGATCTGAGCCCATTTATTCCTATTTGCCTATTCCCCATGTCACACGGACTATAAAAACCCCTGGAGAACTGCCTGTGTAGTTTGAAGCCGAGTGCACTGTCTGCAGGGAGAGCGGTCGTTCGACCGGAGGCCTCACCGATGCACAAACACACAAACACACGCGGTCACACGGCACTGTCACTACACTCGACACTCGCGGCATGGAGAATAGATTCTCCATGCTCGCGGCGGGCTCCACACGGCGGCACAACAAAGGGCAGCGAGCGCGCCAACGGAAGACCCGGACGAACACAACCGCTCGGCGCGGCGTTCCCGCCAGACCCCTAGTGCACCGTCCCGCCACCAGAGCGCGCTCAACCCGCCGCTCCCCGGCCAACTTCCTACCGCCTAAAGAAAGCACCTATTTTTCCTTGAAATTAAAAACGATGTACTAGGCCCAAACCCCAAAGTTTTTGTCTTGAAACCCTAGAAATAATTGGGGAGGCGAGAAGAAGAACAAAAGGCGAGCGGGTCACTTCCGCTTGGGTCACAACAAACAGACAACAGAGGATTTAAAAATCGCCGAAAATCATTTTTTGTCAGTTAAACGGCATTTTTAAGCCAGCCAGCCACACGCACCAGGCTGCCCCGGCCGCCAGCCCTTATTATATTGTTAGGATACGGACTTGGTTTCTGGACTCTCGAGTAAAAGCTAGCTGACACCTTTATGTGTCTTGTAGTTAGTTTTAGGCATGTTTTTAAGTAAAGGTATCATCTGCTAAAAAAGTTTCTAAATGGAGTTGGTCGAAATGGGGCAAATGGACTGGGGCTTTATGTATTGGAAAGGCCCGTAGGTGGCGGTGCCGCGCGTCCACAAGGGGAAGTGTCAACCGGCGCAAACTTTCTGGGAACGAATGAATGCCATTATGGCAGTGGGAGGCAGTGGGTCTGTTTGGTCTCGGTCAGCCCCCGGCGGTCCCCGGGCAGCCCCAGGCTGAAATGTTTCCGGCTCGGGGACCGCCGCGCCGCGCCCCGCGCGAGCCTCGCGCCTCCAGTGGCGCCGCCTGCCGCCACCGCCACCGGGTACGGAAAAAAGGAGCCGTGGCGTCGCCGTGGCGTCGCCGTGCCAGATTGATGCGGCCCATTACGCGTCAAATGCGCATTTACCGGCGCGAGGCTAGGCTGCCTAGGCCGGTCGGGAGGATGGCAGCGCGGAGCACAGCGGAGCACCAGCCCCTGCAGACTGATTCCGTGAGTCGTTTTCGTTGCTCTGTCTCTCTCGCACTTAAACGGGACGCCACGTGAGCGCGAGAGAGACAGAGCGACGAAAACGGAGTCTCGCGAAATGGTGGACGCTGGAGGCAAAAGAGCGTCAAAAAGCGCCCCTCTCCGCCGCGCGTCGTCATGCAAGGTGTGGCGGAGTGGTCCTCATCCGCGAGAGTGAAATCGACCAAGCGGTTTCGCGGGGCTGGCCGGGCCGGGGCGGGGCGGGGCGGGGCGGGGCGGGCCGGGGCCTGGCGGGGAAGTTTGGGCACCGGGGGAATGGCGGGCTGGGCTGGCGGCGGCGCACCGCTCGACTCGCTGGGACAAGTTGGAACGGGCGGCCGCTTCCTGCACCACGCCGCCACGCCGCCACGCTTGACCGGCTGGAAGCTTGCCGGAAGCTTGCTGGAGGTGCAAGACAGGTAGCGCACACTGCCTGATGCAGGACTGAGGACCCGAGTGGGCACGGCCTCTGCAGGGCTGCCAGGGCACTGCAGGCTGCAGGGCAGTGGGGTGGGTCTCGCCTCGCTTGGCTGCGGCACTGCACGAGTGCAGAGCAGCGCAGAGCCGAGGCCCTGGAGCCCTGGCTCGAGGCTGGAGGCGCTCTGTGCGCACAGCCCAGCACTGCAAGTCCTACTGCCAATAAGCCCGGCGAAGCCAGGCCCAGACAGCTCAGCCACCAACAGAGATATCCGGACGGCAGGGCGAGGCCGCGAGGCGAGGGCGGTCCTGCAAAGGGCTGGTGCACTGTGCGCCAGGGGCGGACCCAGGTAAGACGCGTGCGGGGCAGGGAGGGACGGAGGGAGGGGTGTCGTTTCTCGTCGCATAATAATGGGGAAGGCTTTGGAAACGGGACGCCGCCCTGTTCCGCCGGTCTGCTCTGATGCTCCGGACTGCCCTGCCCTGCCCTCGACGGCGGGGTGCGGCGGGGTGCGGCGGGCGGGGCTCGACTCGTGTTCGCATCGACACGGGCCACCCGATGCCGCGCCGCCGCGCCACCGCGCCACGGGGACGGGGCCACGCCGGGGCCACGTACTCCAGTCGGGGCTGCGAGCTGGTGGAGCTGGTTGCTTCGGGGCAGAGACAGACAAGGCCGGGCAGGAAAGCGGCAGCCAGCCGGAGGGGTTGCCTACCCCGAATGGCAGCGTGTGTGAAGGGTTGCCTACCCAACCATTACCATTACCACTAGAGGCTAGACCACAGGCCTCTTGCGGGTCTCGGTCCATTTCTTTTTACTTCTGTGAAAGTATGAAAGCATTGTGGTCCTCTCAGCCATGCACACGGAGAGGAGAAAGGGAGGGGTATGGGTCACCTCTCAGCTTCCACACACTCTACTCGCTTCGTCCCCCCTCCCCCCCCCCCGGCCCAGAGCACCCATCAACCCACTCCAACGCGTACGCCCTCCCCTCCCCCACCCCCCGCATTCTGACTTTCCCTTACCTTATCCATACGCTCCACGCACCTTTTTCGGGCAGCTCGCCAAAGGTTTTGTTGCCCCACTTCCTTCTTCATGCGCACGCTCACTCGCTCTCTCACACACGCACACCTGCGCACTCACTCACACTCGCTGGACTTTGCTACCTGTCACAGCAGGCCCCGTGGTTTCTCCAGCCCGCGTGTGAGATTTTTGTGTGTGTGTGTGTGTGTGTGTGCGTGTGTGTGTGTGTGTGCTGGGGAGAAGTCGGAGAGGAGAGATTGCAGTGGAGGGGAAAGGTAACGAGTCGGAACCGCATCGTTTAGCATGCTGCCGCGCCGTGCCGCACCGCGGTGTGGCGGTGCTGCGTGGGCGTTGCGGCCTGGTGGCGGCCTGGTGGCGGCCTGGTGGCGGCTGCCCCGCGGTGGGTTTACCTCCCTGCTACCCGTGCGGCGGTACTCAGTGGCGGCGTCTGTGCGCTGATGCTGCTGCTTTAGGCCGCAGATCATGCCGAAAAAAAAACACCCCAACAACAAAAGGATGAATTTTTAGACGATCGTCGTCGCTGTCGAGCGCGTCGTGGTACGCGGTGTGTCTTAGCGTGGCGGTGTACGTACCGAAGTTGGCCGCGCGGCGCGCCGGGAAAGGAAATTTAAATTGTAAAGTGTATTGGCACCGTTCCCACGGCGCGGCGCGCGGCCCCGCGCTGAGAGGACGCCAACTGCCGTCGCGCCGCCGGGGTGGCACGGCCCCGCCACGACCCCGCCACGGCCACGCTCTAGGAGCACCCCGACGTGGGCGGCCGAGGACGCGGACGTGGCGGTGGCGGGGCTGCCTGCCCTTGGCTGGAGCTGGAGCAAAGCGGGGCCGCCGAGCCGCCTGGCCTGTATCGTTTACATACATGTGTATGCACGTATGCCGAAAATTCCAAGGTGACTCTTGCAATGCGGGGAACAATGGCAGCAAGCACCCCTCTCTCTGTCTCTGCTGCAATCCGTTATTCCCAACTCAATTACGGCAGGCAGCTCTAGGCACCGTTCGCCTTGTGTAAGGTGGCGCAGCTCGACCGGCCCCTGAGACTGGTCACGACGATGTAGAACCATCTCCTACACCGTGGCCCAGTTCGCCAGGCTCCACCTTGGCCCCCGCGGCGCCGGGTCTGGCCGGGTCGCGCACCCTCCTTGCCCCTGCCGAGCCAGCAGACTGATTCCGAGAGTCGTTTTCGTCCCGCCGTCTCTCTCGCACCCACGGGGAGAGAGAGAGAGTCTGCGCCGTGTAGCGCCGTGCCCCGCGGCGCCGAGGTCGAGTCCCGGCGAAGGGTACGCCGCGCCGCGCCGCGCTGTGCGAATGGAGGCGCCGGTTCGCGAGGGGCAAGTCGAGCAAGTCCGCCGCCAAGCCGCCATTGACCATTGGCTTCGATACTCGGTCGCCCGCGGCCAAAACATGAAAATAACTCGATCCGGGCCGGGCGAGACTGCGGTGCCCGGCGTGCCCGGCGGTGCCGCCCCCGCGCTGGCGCTGGTGGCTCGGCGGCGCGGTGCTTCCACCAGACGGACGACAAGTGCGACAAGCAGGCTGGCGTGGGGCCGCAGGGCGCAGCGGCGCAGCGCTGATGATGTTGCTTCTTTCGCTGACAGCCTGCCATAGCCTCTGCGCCGGCCGCGCCCTGGCCTCGGCCTAGCCTCGCGCCGGCCTCGCCCTGGCCTCGGCCTAGCCTCGCGCGGGGCCGCGCTTGTTTGCCGACAGCGTCCCACTCTCCTTTTCTAGGATCCTCTTTCAAGCAGCGGCCCGGCCGGCGGTGGAGTGGACCGACAGGAGGCAGAGACGACGCTCACCACTACACTACAACCCGGAGCCGGAGCCGTGTACGATATGATAGTGTTCGATAGCACCGCGGCAGTGCAGCGGCAGCGCTGCGGACAGCGAGTGGTGCGAGGCGTAGTGCATTAGGGGGATGGTGCGCTCACACACGCACACACACACACACACACACACCTCCACACACGTATACACACACACACTCACACACGCGCCCCTTTCACGGAGCGGGGCAAGGTCGTCCTTGTCAAAAACAGCCACAGGGGCAGAAAGACGTGTCCTCTTAATTAATTATGCCTGTCGTGTCTTCGGGTGCGCTAGGCCGAGGCTAGAGGCGGAGGCTAGTGCGGGGTGGGGGGGGGGCGTCCTGTTTTTACGCGCCCAGGCCGACGGCGGCCCACGGCGGCGGGCACGGCGTCGAGTAGAGCGCTCAGGTGCGCGAAGGCGTGTTCTCGGCCGCCACTGCCGCCACTCCGCGGACGAACGTGCAGTATGTCGCTGGTACTCTGCTCTAAGCCCGGCAAAAGCCGCCGTGGAATTTAATTTTGTTGCGCGGCTTTGTTGTGGCCAGCGGTGGGCAGCGAAGATGGATGGCCGGGTAGGTTGGGTCGGCGGGCGGACACGGACGGGTCGGAGTGTGAAAGGGTCGGAGTCTCGTCGGGATGGCCTCCTTCTTTCCGAGGCTTGGCACGGCGCCTCCGGGTTGCCTCTGGGTTGCCTCCAGGGGTCGGCGGGGGGC
This sequence comes from Thrips palmi, assembly GCF_012932325.1. NCBI lineage: Eukaryota > Metazoa > Arthropoda > Insecta > Thysanoptera > Thripidae > Thrips > Thrips palmi. Next base: position 4,089,515 of record NW_023144620.1, on the reverse strand, counting down.
GCGGCGCGGCGCGGCGCCCTGCCGGAGGAGGCGGCGGCTGCAAGTCACGTTGTTTTGAAGGGGCGTAGCGACGTAGCGGCGTGCCGGCGTAGTGCGGTGGCATTTATAAATTACATGAAGCTGTTTTTGCCGGCGTGCCCCTTTTTTTCTCCCTCGGCCGCACCTTTCTTGTCGGCGGCCGCCACACCTGCTTCCCTGCTTCCCTCCTTCCGCTGCCAACTCGTCCGAAGCCGTCTTGGCGGACGGGGCGGACGGGGCAGCCGGGGAGGCCGGGGTGGCACGCGGGCGAAAGTGAAGGCCCCGCCGCCCCCGCCGCCCCCGCCGCCCCCGCCGTGGCGGTAGCGCTGATCAGGGGGAGCAGGGGGCGTGCTGGGGGCGTGCTGGGGGCGTGCTGGGGGCGGCCGGGGTCGCGAGAGTTTCCGCCGGAGACGCACATGATTAGATCGCCCCTCACGCCCCCGCCTGATGAGCCATTCTGCAGCGCCCTCCTTCTTTTGTCTCGCCCCGCAGCGCCGCAGCGCCGCCCGGCCTGCTTCCGCGCGGCCGGGGCCTCTCTCTCTCTCTCGCACTCTCGCGGCGTCCCGTGCGGGTGCGAGAGAGACAGACCGGCGTCAGGCCGCTGCTGCCGGCCCGCGTTGACGCTTGGGGAGCGCGCGAGATCTCTCACTCGTGCCCGGCCGGGGCCGCCGGCCCGGGGAAACTGTACGGCCTCCGCAGCCCCCTCGCCATGCCGCGCACCCTCCATGCGGCCGGGCCGGCGTGACACCGGCAAAACTCTCTTAAGTATCTCTAGGAGCAGTGCGGCTTACAACTTTACCGCTAACTTTTAATCCCAGTTCCCCCAAGTCGCCCCCCAGCCCCTCCGCGCCTCCGCGTCCGCACTGGTGCGCGCCGTTCGGATCGGCCGCGTCCCGCCGCGTCCCCGCGCGGCCTGCACTCGCTGCCCGGGCACATGTACGCCGCGAGGACGGAGTAGGGCCGGCCGCGCTGCAGCCAGCCGAGCGCGCGACGCTCGCGGTCGCGGCCCCCATCCCGTCCCTCACCCCCCTGGGGGGGCTGGGGGGGGGGACGTCTAACCGTCGCTGAATAATCGATGATTGATAATCGTGTGCGATGGCGCGGCCATGGCGCGGCCGCCCCGCCGCGTGTCGTGTGCTTCTGCCGAGGGCTGTGCTGCGCGCGCACGCGACGCCACTGTGCAAACAGGAACGGGAAGCAGGGCACCAACTTGATCAAACTTCAGCTCTAGAAAAAAAAACCAAAACCAAGTTTAACCGAAAGATTTATTAAATCCCACAGCAATTTCAACCGTAAAATCAAACTAATATTTACCAAAAACAACATCGTAACAGTGATTTTGTCGAAAATTCAACCAGTAATAACAACAACAACAAAACCTTATGCTCAACATGTTCCCCAAAGAAATTATTTTTGAAAATGACAGTTTTGATGGAATGTGAAGCAGCGCAGCAAAGCCGGAACCCATTTGGCCGGGACTGGCATGACGGGCGCAGTACGTCGGCACTCGTTATGACGAGTCTCTGCGGACGACTCGGACGAGGCGAGGGCGGCGCGGCGACGCGGCGACGCGGCCCTGATTGCTCGTTGTCGCGTCCGCTTGCTCCGCCCCGGAATGCTAATATCAGAAAGTTAATAAGGTGGTGGCTGGCGCTGCTGGCGCTGCCGCCACTGCCGGCACGCGGACGGGACGCGGATCGGCCGCGAGATAGCGACCGCCATCGGCCGCCCCTGGGGGAGGGAGGGGGGGGGGAGTGCGCGCAGCGGGGAAAGCAAACAGAGGGATTATGAACGCACCCAAGTTTATATTAGGGCAGGGCCTTGCCGGGCCCGCGGGGGGCGGATCCGAAAGGGGCACTCAAAGGCGACACTCTGAGCCCCCCCTCCCCCACCACTTCCCCCAATCCCCCGCCGAACTTGCCGTTAGAGAAAACGAGTGCAAGTTGCAAAGACCCATGGAGGCGCCTGCACTGCACGCCGCGCGCCTCGAACCAAGCCTCGAACCACATACCGATGGCTGTCACAGACCGCAACAATTATAGTGTGTGACTTTCCAGCTTCGTTTAAAAGCAGCGGGGGACGGCTCACTGAGCCAACCAAAAGAGCTTCTAACGAATGTGTGGAACTCGTGGTTTGGGCTGAGTTCAGGCAACCACTGCGTCCAATCCAAGGCGCGCATTCTATACTCCCTCAGCGGGTGGGGTGACTTTGGACCTTCCTTTAGCTTGCCTTTGTTACGCAGTGTGGTTTCCCGCCTTTGTTTGGGAGCAGTATTGTCGCAAAGTTGGTCAACGGTGACTAATGTGGAGAAATAGTAGCTTGGACTTGGGCTGCTGCGATTTGGCGTTCGCTCATCTAGAAAGGCCCTTGCGTTTTGAGGTGCAAAGTGGTCGCGAGCGGCGCGGCGGCCAGTCTGTTGTCCCCACCCCCTTTTCTCGCTCTGTCTCTCTCCTCTCTCTTTTTTACGTTTTCCCCCGGGGGCTTATTGTTTGTGTGTTTACCGAGCGGCGCACGCAGGTGTTAGCACTAACGCCCCTCCCCTCCCCTCCCCCGCCCCCTCCGCCACCCCTCCCCTCCGCCCCTTCCTCTCGAAACCGGCACTCCGCAAACCCGCCGACGTTTCCTCGTCTCGTGTTTTTCCCGCGTATCTTCCTCTTGAAATTCAAATTACGCGGTGCAGTGCGGCGTGGTGCGTGCCCGGTTTTGATTTTCTGCCCTTCTGCCGCGGCAAAGGGCGTTCGGGGTCAAGGGTTTAAATTTTTGACGCGCTCGGGATGTGGGTTGCTCCTTTTTGGTCTTTTTTTGTTCGTCGTTTTGTGTCTGATGAAAACGGAAATATGAAAAAGGGGGTAGGGGGCGGGGGCGTCCCCCCGCAGAGCAACCTGTGTGGTTCACGTTCGTTACGCCGAGTAAGGATTCCGTAATCCCGGGATTACAACATCGCTAAATATCTTGGCGCGGCACGCGGTCGGCCCGGGCGGCCCTGGCGGGCCATGCGGGGTGGGCCTTATTAAGAGAAAGTCCCCCTTCGCTGTGTCCTGCGGAGCGCGCCCCGCCCCGCCCCGCCCCGCCCCGCCCCGCCCCGCCCCGCCCCGCCCCGCCCCGCCCCGCCCCGCCGCGACTCGCTGGCTGGCCCTGTTTCAATTTTCCTTCGGCTTGCCCAGGCTTGGCCGCGCTGCTGCCGAGGCCGAGGGTGTAGCGTGAGCCGCCCCGCGGTCCCTCCCGGGGGACCCCTCCTCAGCGTGGCCTTGTAGGTAGTGTGTGAGAATGTGCCAGTGTGCGTGCCGGCTGAGTTTCGCTGGGATCGGGCTTAGCGGTCAGCGTTCAGGGCCGGCTCCAGTGATCACCTCGGATCACTTCCCCCTCTGCTTCTTGGTACTGGACGGGCCGCCTGGGAGGGATGCAACGAGCACTGCTTGTACGAGGCGGGTCTGTCGGCTTCAGATGCCGCACTCTTGGTTCTCGCCCTTCTGGGGAGCTTGGTCCTCGTGCTTCGCGTGCTTCGCGTGCTTCGCGTGCTTCGCGTGCTTCGCGTGCTTCGCGTGCTTCGCGTGCTTCGCGTGCTTCGCGTGCTTCGCGTGCTTCGCGTGCTTCGCGTGCTTCGCGTGCTTCGCGTGCTTCGCGTGCTTCGCGTGCTTCGCGCCCTGGCCGCGCGCCACGCTGCTCCGCCCGGCTGGGCGACTCAGGTGGGAGTCCTGGCGTCCTGGCGGCGTCCTGGCGGCCCTCGGCCCTCGACGCCACAAAGGGTGTGCCTGCCGTTAATTAGCCGCGTCATTGACAGCTTTACCGGGCTTTGCTCCGTCATAAAAACGGGGCCGTGTGTGTGACTGCACACGTGTGTGTGTGTGTGTGTGTGTGTGTGTGTGTCTGTATGTGTGTGGCTTAATCCGGCCGAAGGGGGAGGGAAATAGGCTCCGGAGATGTACAGAGGGCGGCATGTGGCGTTGGTGGCGGTAGCAGTGGCGGTAGCAGCAGTGGGAAAAAGCGGCTAGCAAAAAATAACCGCAGCTGTGTTTTATCGCCCGCGGGCCTTACGGGCGATTAAAACGCCACACACACATACACACCCACCCACACACCCACCCGCCCGCACGTAGACTAATTATATTGCAAAACATTAAAAGAAAAAGAAGTGTATTTGCGTCGGGGACGCAGCCGGTCCGCAAATCTTGGCGTGCCAAGGTTTAGTTATAGTAACTAACCTGAGCGCGCGCTGCGTGGAAGGCACAAGGCCGCGGGTTCGAATACCACTCCCTCCGCCCCCTTTTATTCTGGTGCAATTTGAGAAGTGCGCGCTCCTTTTCCTCGTGGAAGACAGAGCAGCTTGTCGTGCTGGGGTCTCGGGGCGCTGCCGCGCCACGCCGCGCCCCACCCCGCCCCGCCCCTCCCCGCCCCGCCGCCCCGCCCCGCCCCGCCCCGCCCCGCCCCGCCCCGCCCCGCCCCGCCCCGCCCTGCCCCGCCCCGCCGCGCCCCGCCGCGCCCCGCCGCGCCACGCCCCGCCCCGCCCCGCCCCGCCCCGCCCCGCCGCGCCAGGCTCCAGGCCCTCCAGGCTCGCACTCACTCGGACACCCTCCATTAACTCCGAAAGGGATGCGCAATGGAGCGGCCCGGCAAGTTTTAATCGTCTTAGGGGTGGCGGCGTGGCGCCTCGAACCCAACCACCTGTGTCGTGCACCTGTTCAGACCTCGCGACCTTGAGCCCTGAGCCCGCGAAACTGAAACCCGGTGGTTAAACCGCTCGGCAGCCCCGGCGCCTCGGAGCGATTTGTGTTTTCCAGCGTGCCACGCACGTGGCCGGAAGCAACACGGGGTGGCGGCCACGCGGCCACCACGCACCGTCCTCGCGGGACGACTGTTGCCACGTTAATTGTGAGCTATCGCTGCAGGGACTGTCCATTCCCGCTGGTCGGAAGAAAAAGAGCTCTTGTTTCGTAATTTCAATCCGCCGGCCTGGTTGGTACCTGTCCGGGTGGTCAGCCGAGCCACTCCGAAGCGTCGCCCTGTCCCACTCGCACCCCTGCGGGTGGGTGTTTTTATTTCAAACCGGCACTGGGTAGAGTCCAGCGCGGTGGTCCTTGTCCCGTCCGCGTTCGGCCGAACGGCCCAGAAAGGCGCAACCGGATTGGCCCTTTGCAGACGTCCTCTGTTTTATTAGCATATTTTTTTTGGCGGCGTCGCGCGGTGCGGCTCGGCGTGCCGCGGCGCTTAGGGGGAGCCCCCCCCCCTCTCCGCCCTCACAAAAGAAATATTTCTGTACACACTTCAATTCCGCTTTCGCCCCGCGTCGCGGGAGGAGCCGCCGCGGTCCTGGCCGCAGCCTCCCTTCTCTCTCTCTCTCTCTCTCTCTCTCTCTCTCTCTCTCTCTCTCTCTCTCTCTCTCTCTTTCTCTCTCTCCCCTGCTTATCTCGCATTCTATCAGCGTTTCGCGCTGTTTCCCTCTGTGCGATTTGTCGTCTCACGGAATCCTGGAATCCTGCGTGGCGCGTCGGTGATTTCTCGCTGCGATTCGCGGCGTCCTGGCAAGACGTCTGCCTCAGCAAGCAGGCCGAGGCGGCGAAGCAGGGGCGGTGGGTCCAGGCGCTGCAGCGCCACTGCGCTCGCGGGGGGGGGGGGGGGGGGGGAGGGGGGGAGGAAGAGACGCGGCGAGCAAATTTCATTCATGGGGCCCATTTGCACGGGGCTTAATGACACGGCCTCTCTCCCTCGCCCTGCTGGGCCTGGCGGCCTGGCGGCGCGGCAGCGCGGCGCACCGGGACGTCGGGGTGCTTGGCGGCGGCGAGGCCGCGGGGCAGTGACATCGGGGAGCCCCTCTCGCGCCCCGCCCACGCAGCCGCCCCGCGAGCCCCACGCCACCGGCCGGAAAGAAAAAAAACCTCCGTAAAACGGAGAGGAAAGGAAGGCAAATCAGGGTAATTTCTCAGTGAGAAAAAATAAATGAATTGAGGAAAGCAAATCAGGCATCCGGGGCCGTAAAAAAATAAAGACGTAGTACAGTGAAGCATGTCCCTGGCCGGCGCCATCCAGTGGGCCAGAAGACCGGTGGAGGCGGCCAAAACTCTTGACGCGTTTTGAGCTTCAGAGTCGCTGAATGGGACTCGAACCGAGGGTGTGACCCCACCAATGGATTCCATTCGAAGAGCAGTTCACTGGTGGGGTCACACGTTCCGTTCCAGTCCTGTTTAGCGAGCTCAAAACGCGTCAAGAATTTAGGCAGCCTCCGCCGGTCTTCTGGCCCACTGTGCACCCTTCCCGTCCTTGAGCGCGAAACGCGACCACTTGGCGGCGAGCGGCAAGCAGCCACCTGCGCCAATGAGACTCCGTGCGGCCGAGCCGCGCTGTGCGTGGCTGTGCGGCGCTGTGCGCAGCATATGTATTTGCCTGCGTAAATATGATTTATGGCTCCTTTGGCGGGGAGCGACTGGGTGATAGATGGAAGGCGTGGCGGGGCACGGCGCGGCACGGCGCGGCACTAGAGCCTGTCTGGCTGCAAAGACCGCCATGCCAGGAAATGAGATGGCGGTGTCGTGGCATGACGCGGAGATCACTGCCGGTGGTGGCCGCGCCACCGCTGCAGGCTCAGCGCCCCGTCGCTCTGTCTCTCTCGCACCCCTGCGGGACGCCCCGCGAGTGCGAGAGAGAGGACAACTCCCGCTCGAAATCGGACTGTGGGTGCGCCGTAAACCGGCTGCTTTTACGGGCCGGACTGATTCGGTCGGCGCGTGCGGGCTCTGTGCCTGGCTCTGCCACCTCGCGCGCTGGTTCGCTCCGTCTCACTCGCACTCGCGAGGCGGTGCGGCGGTGCGCAAAGGTGCGAGAGAGAGAGAGAGAGAGAGAGAGAGAGAGATAGAGAGAGAGAGAGAGAGAGAGAGAGAGAGAGAGAGAGAGAGAGAGAGAGAGAGAGAGAGAGAGCCTCCGGCGCCTCTCCGCAGGGAGACGCGCGTCGGTCTGACTGGTCTGACTCTCCGAAGCGACGCGCCGACTCGATTGATTCGACAGGCTTCGGGCGGCCTGTCGGTGGGAGAGAGAGCGAGCGAGTTAGAGAAAAGAGAGGAGAGGGGGAGAGAGAGAGAGAGAGAGAGAGAGAGAGAGAGAGAGAGAGAGAGAGAGTGAGAGAGATCCGCTCTCCAGGTACGAGAGGCAGGGACGCCGACCGCGCGCGGGAGCTGCTCTAGCGTGCGGTGGCGGCCCTGCGCGGCCCTGCGCAGTGTAGTGGCGTGGCGGTGTAGCGCCCCCCGTGCGTTCGCCAATCTATCGGTAAATTGGACGAAGCGGGGAGGGGACTTGGTTGTGGTCTCGTCATTTAATTGGCGGTGTACCGGAGCCGCGCTGCCGATGCCGCGCCGCCGCGATGCATATGCAGCAGTCTCGCAGTGTGGGGCCTCGCGCTCGGCGGCGTTTCCCCACGCCACTGCGCACGCTTTTTTTCCATACTCTGATTCCGAACTGGAGCGCTTTGTGCCTGTCTGTCTCCCTCGCACTCGCGGTTCGGTGGCCGCCCCGTCGGGGTGCGAGAGAGACAGAGCGAGGCGTCTAGCGTGCCGCTCTCTGTGTTGTGTGTGTGTGTGTGTGTGTGTGGGGTTGTGTGTGTGTGTTGGTATGTGTGACGCTGGCAGGGTGTGTGCGGGCCGGCCCTGAATGTGCAAGCAGGCTGGCAGGCCGGTCGAGGTGCGGACGGGACGCCCCCCCCCGCCCCGCCCCCCCCCCCGCCCCGCCCCGCCCCGCCAAGGCGGAATGGGGTGTTTTATCCACATTTAGTGCCCCCCGGGGACGCGGTAGCGCGGCAGCCCGATGCAACCCGGTAGCGGCGCGCCGGGAACGGCACGGCCGGGTGGCGCTGGCGTGGCAGTGGCGTGGCAGCGGCGTGGCAGTGGCGTGGCAGTGGCGTGGCAGCGGCGTGGCAGTGGCGTGGCAGTGGCGTGGCAGCGGCGTGGCAGTGGCGTGGCAGCGGCGTGGCAGCGGCGTGGCAGTGGCGTGGCAGTGGCGTGGCAGCGGCGTGGCAGCGGCGTCGTGGCAGTGGCGTGGCAGCGGCGTGGCAGTGGCGTGGCGGGGTGTTAGGCCGTGAAAAAGCGGTGGCCGTGAGGCCGAAGGCCGCTGATTTAACGGTGCTCAGAACCTCCGTTGACGTCACGATTTATAAAAAAAGAAAGAAAAGAAAGCTCTTGCATTAAAACAACAATTGAAAAAAACGTGTTTTCAGTCTTCATAATTGTTTTTCCGTGAGGCGGAAAAAAGAGTGGAGTCTCGAACACCGTGACCGCACTGGATGTCTGCGGCGGTTTTGTCCTTGTTGCGCTGCTGCCGCCGCTCTGGTGCAGCTGTATCGTTTTTTCTTTCCTTCTTTTTTTTTAATCACACGACAGCGCGGATTGGTATTGGGAGCGCGCGGCTGACACGGCGCTGGCACGCAGAGGGAACAATGGCAGGTGCAAAACGGACACGACAACGCGTTTAAAAGCAAAAGCGCTCTCAATAAAGAATACACGCCACTGGCCGCCGCCGCGCCGCGCTCGGCGTCCTCGGGGGACGGGTCGGGACGGGTCGGGACGGGCCAGCGGGTTCCTACACGCGAAATACCATTCGGAATGACGCCGCGCGCCGCGTGCCGCGCTCTCCCGGAATGCCGCGGCGGCGGGGTTTGTGTTTTCTCTCTCCCTTTCCCGGCCGCGGGTCTGTGTTTTCTCTCTCTCTCTCTCTCTTTCCCGGGCGAGCCTAGCAGCCTAGCGCCGCACTTGTTTGTTTGTCCTGTCGTCACAGTACGAACCGATAAAGAGCGGGACTGACGACAGATAAGCTGCGGGGGTACCGAGGGGGGAGGGGAGGGGGGTGTTTTCAAGCGCCGCGCGCCGCATTCAGCTCGCCGAGTTTTAGCGACTGGAACAGAAACAAGATTTGCGGAGGGGGCGCGGCGCGGCGCGGCACGGCCCGGAAGGGATGCGAAGGGGCCGCGAGGGGCCGCGGGGGATTACTGCCAAGGCGAGCAGACGACGGCGGGGGCCGAGAAAAAACTGTTTAAAATTCCATCGGATGAGAGCATTGAGATAAATTGCACTGATCAGGGCCGGGCCGGCAGCGCGAGGCGGGCGGCGAGTTTGGTCCCCGTCCCCCGCGGTGTCCTGGCAGAGTCCTGGCCGGCACAGCTGGAGCAAGGCTGGAGCAAGGCTGGAGCAAGGCTGGAGCAAGGCTGGAGCGAATGCTGGAACAACACACGGGAATGGAACGCAAACAAAGTTAGAGGGGCAGTGAAGAAAGATGATAGACGCTTTGCCTGCTCGCCGCCGCTGCCGCCCGTCCGGCGCCCCCGCCACGCCTCTCGAGAGAGGAATCGAGACGGACCGGCCGAGGCCGGGTCGGGAAAAAGGGGTGGGCTGGTCAGCCCCGTCGGCCCCGCCGGCCCCGCCGGCCCGCCCACGCCTTGTGCTTTTAAATTTTAGATCCGCATCGGAGACTGGAAAATAAGTTCGGGCGGGTCGATACACTGTTGCGGCACAACCCGGCGGTCGGTCCACTCGCCCATCCTCTTACGGAGGGAAAGGTCATTGAACCCGGCGTGTGTGTGTGTGTGTGTGTGTGTGTGATCTCATTCATACTCGAGAGTGCCCCCCTCCTCCCCCTGGAGCGCGACTTTGGCGCGCGAGGAGTAGCGGCGGAGCATTTCTCTGAAAATGCAGACGCGCGGCGCCGCCTTGGCTTTTAATTGCCAATGGGGCCCCCTCCCCTCCCCTCCCGCTCCATCCGGTGCCCCCCCTCCCTCCCCTCTCCTCCTGCCGCCTGGGCGCCTTTCATAAACGCGTTGCAAACACTAAGTGACGCGCCGATTAAAACACTATGGCCCGGCGCGCGCGTTCCGCCCGGCGCGCGCACCCTGTCTGGACCGTCTGGCCGCGGACAAAGAAAACGCATGCAGCTGACGGATGGTTCATGGCTTTCGGGTCGCGGGGCGTCAAGTTCTTCCCGTTCCCCCGCCACGGCGAGTGGTGCTGGGAGGGGCGGCGAGGGCGAGCGCCCGGCAGGCGGGCAGGCCGCGCGCGGGCGGGTGTTGCGGGACTGCCTACGTCGCCGACGACAGGCGCGCTGCGGCCGCGGTGCCGCGGAAAAGTTCTTTCAGCGAAAGATGCAGCTCTGTTGTGAGACCACTGTTAAAAAGCACGCATGCTGCGCATTTTAAGGGACCGTGAACAAAAAAAAAAAAAAAAAAAAAATACGATTTCAAGAAATCCTAGGAGTCACGAAGTCAAATTTTATTATTGGTAAGAGTGTGGAGATAGAAAAAAAGTGGTTTTGTGCAGTTTTGGCTCAGGGACTACCAATGGGAGTGGTACCAATGTGGTCGATGTGCCACCCGTCGAAATTTAAACTTGACAATAATAGAAATCAAAATGCTGGTAAATTCAAAAAATTTCCCAAAGCTAATGTATTCCGCAGTGTTCTGACAATGGACATCTTTAAAGCCATCATGATTAAAATGTTCTTAGCAGAAAAAAGGCAGTAAATTAATTTTCGCGGGTTGGCAAAATCTTCTCGGCGTCTGCGCCCTTGCGAAAAAAACGAAGCTGAAAACACGAGTAGTCGCGCATTAAAACTGCCCCTCCATTTTTCTGACGTTGAATTGTTTGGCTTTTTCAAAAGGGTACGGTCTCTAGTCATGTTTTCTTCAATTCTGTGTAATGGTTCTCACTCACAACGTAACAACACCACGACGGTTGGTTTGACAAACTTTATAAAATCAGGAGGGGTGGTTTCGAATCGCAGGGGAGTCTTGTTCGAGGAACATGAGCACTGAAAGTCGCGAGGTGGAGCGAAGTGGTCCTAGTGCTAACTGAATCAAAACAACAACAAAATTGTTTTATTGACAGAAAAAAAAAGTAATATTTGAGAAACTTTATGTCAGAAAAAAAGAATTTTTGTTTTGCTTTTTTTTTGTGAGTATTTTCTTAGAAAGTTATCAGATAAAAATTGAAAATTTGTTTTATATGAATTTTCATAAGCAGGAAACGAAGAAAAAACAAGAAAGAGAGCAAAATTAATACAGATTTCAAATGCGACAGTTGGTTAAACTGTTAAACAGGTTGCAAACCTACTGCGCATGTCCAAAAACACTCCGATCAAGAAGTATTATTGGATAGTTCTACCCGAAAAACTGCGTTCGAACCGACACCAATTCTATTGTTGCATCTTGTCTACCTACAGCCAAAGAAATTTTTCATTTCGAACGTGCTAATTTCAGCTTTTGGAGTAAGCTGTACAGACCCAAAATGAAGCTCGGCTATTGGTCCGCCCCGGCTCGGCTCCCCCCACTCCCTTTGACGAGTCGAGTTTTGCCATGGAAACGGCGATTTTGACAGCAAATTTCTCAAAATTGGCCGTTAACTTTTTAACCAGATTCCAGCATGAGAATCAGCGTTCAAAGTTCTACAAGTCTGCAAAATCTCATTAAAATCGTATAGAAAATTTCCGAAATGCATAAAGGGCCACACAAATTGAATCTCGAGCCGGCTGAATCCTGGGTATACTATAAGGCTACTTCGTGCCTAAAAAACTTGTGCGAAGGAAGAAAGCACGCAATGATGAACTCTGTGATTAAGTCAAATGAACTGAGAGTTTCAGTCGATCGGAATGACTTCTGTTTCACGGCGCGGCGCTCGCAGCGCCGCTCAGCGAAACAGCCTGTTTGCTCGCAGTGTAGGTGCAGCGGTGCGCTTTTTTCTCATCCGTCTCGCTCTTTTCGCTCTTCCCTTTCCCTCCCTTTTCCGCCGGGAGGTCTGTCCATTGTGGGCCAGCCTCGGCCGGCCAGGTACGGCGATAGTGAATCTCTGCCTTCGACTCGCCCGCCTAATACCCGGGCCCTTTTTCTCGCTGCCGGCCGGCAGGGCTGCCATCACACTCACTGTAAAAAGAAAAACAGGAATTTGGATTGGAAGTTTGAACACCCAGAAAAATGGTTTCTTGATTTTTAATTTTCTTGCTCTTAATAAGAAGTTTTTTTGGGGGGTGAGGGATTAACGCCGTTCCGAAGGTCCGTTAGAAAATTCTGAAGGCTCCGTTTTATACGAAGGTGTTGGATTCGTACAATTTTCCGGAGACTTAATACTCACATTTAACTTCGCTGAAGGCCAGCTGGGGCGCACCTCTAGCTCGGCAGACCTGGAAGCACCAGGAACGGATCTCGGAACGGGGAATCCGTTTTAGTTGGCTCCCTCATGAAGCCAGTTCCAGTCCCGCGGACTGCGAGGCTCAGTCCAGGCTGCTCCTCGGGACTCGAGACGCAGTGGCGCGGGTTTCGGCCTTCCGCGCCGCGCCGCTGCACTGCCGCGTCGTGCAGCCCGGCCTGGGCGGCCCGTCGCCACCTTACAGTGCCGCCGCTCCGCTCCCTGGCCAAGGAGGGGTGGGACCCGCGTCTCCGGACTCCTCGCGCTGTTTATGCAAACTCGCGAAACTAATTTGTCGTGCTCACTCTGCCCCTCGCCGGGCTGCCCTGCCGTCTCCACGGAGGAGTCCGGCGGCCTCCTCGGTTAGAACGCCGCCGTCGTCGAAGACATCGAGACCATCGGCCCGCTTGACGCAGCTGCATTGCGTGGCAACACAAGCAGACAAAGTCTTATGGTGCACCGTGGTGCATATCGGGCAACCTAAAGCGGAGGGCTTTACTACAGTCGAGAGAATGCCCAGTCGCCCAGCTGCTCTTTTGACACTGGTGCATCATGTTGGTAGTTTTCGCCCGCTGGGGCACCACTGTGGCCCCCGCGGGGGGTCCCCATCGCCAGATTGGTTCCACCTGGGCCGCGGGGCCGCGGGGCCGCGAGTAGTCTTCCGCTTCGATTGGCTCGGCGCTAGCAGTGGCGCTGCCTCGCCGGCTCGTCAAGGCAGGGCAGAGGCACACCCCGGGCAGAGCCCTCCCCGCCGAGGCCCCCGCACCACCGCGGCGGCCGTGGCCGGCGAGGAGAGAGAAAAATGATTTCGGCCCGGGAGGGGGCGCTGAGATTGGCCACCGTTTTGCATGATATTCTGTGTAAAATAAGCTGCTGGCGGCGGCCCTCCGCCCCGCCCCGCCCCACCCCGCCCCACCCCGCCCCACCCCGCCCCGCCCCGCCCCACCCCACCCCCCCCACTCCACCCCCGTCCTGACTGCTCTCCTTTGCTGCCTCAATAATACGCCCTCATCCCCCGGGGGGAAAAACCCCCCCCCCTTTTTTTTTTTTTTTTTGGGAAAAACCCCAAAAGGGGTTTTTTTTTTTGGGGGGAAAAAAGGGGGGGGGGGCCCCTTTCCCCCCCCGGGGGGGCCCCCGGGGGCCCCTTTTTTCCCCCCCCCCGGGGAAAAAAAAAAAAAAACCCCCCCCTTTTAAACAAAAAAAAAAGGGGGGGGTTTTTTTTTTCCCCCCCCCCCGGGGGGGGGGCCCCTTTCCCCGCCGGGGGGGGGGGAAAAACCCCCAAAAATTTTTTTTTGGGGCCCCAAAAAACCCCGGGGGCCCCTTTTTGGGAAAAAAAAAAAACCCCTGGGGGGCCCCCCCCCTTTTTTTTTTAAAAGGGTTTTTGGGGTTTTTTTGGGGGGGGGGGGGGGCCCCCTTAAAACCCGGGGGGGCCCCCGGGGGGGGGGTTTTTTTTTTTTTTCCGAAAAAGGGGGCCCCCCCCGGGGGAAAAGGGGGGAAGGCCCCCCCCGGGGGTTTTTGGGGGGGGGGGGTCCCCCAAAAAAAAAAAACCCCCCGGGGGGGGGAATTTCCCCTTTTTTTTTAAAAAAATTTTAAGGGGGGCGGTTTGGGGGCCCCCCCCCCCCCCCCCCCCCCGGGGGCCCCCCCCCCCCCCCCCCCCCCCAAAAAAAACCCCCCCAAAAAAAAAGGGGGGGTTTTGGGGGGGGGGGAAATTTCCCCCCCTTTTTTTTTTTTGGCCCCCTTTTTTTTCCCTAACGGCCCCTTTGGGGGGCCCCCCCCAAAACCCCCCCCCCCCCCCACCCCCCCCCCCGGGCCCCCAAAACCCGGGGGGCCCCCCCCCCCCAAACGGGGGGCCCCCAAAAAAAACAAAATGAAAGAAACCACTTGGATCACGTCAGTGTCGTTTATATGAAAAACAGCAAAAACAACAAAAACAGAAAGCAAAAAACTTTTACAGCAGGGGTAATTTTTATGGGGCAACAGTGGCTGTTTCTGAGTCGATTTTACTCATACGAATCTGCTGGGCAGCTGCTCGTCACTGTAATCCTAATTTGATGAAAAATTGGGATGGCTTCGGTGCATATTCATTTTGCTGCACAAGGGTGAAGTGCGCCATGCAGTGTGAGTGTGTGGCCCAGAGAGGGGGAGGTACTTTGCAGCCTGCGTCAAGTGTGTGAGGGACCTGGTGAACTATCGCGAACCCTTTGGACCCAATCTTCTCCGTCCTTTTCATCGAATGCTGTTGACCTCGCCTAATGACCCGATGCAGGTCGAGAAGGCACCGGGTTGTGGAGTCCGAGCACGCCCCGGGACGCCCGGGGACCGGGCGTTCCTTTGCCGGGCCGAGTAGGCAACGCCACGCCACGCCCCGCCCCGCCCCGCCTTCACCTCCAATCACCATGTTAATCCAGAGCGGCACAGTGGGCCGTCGCCGAGGCGAACCCCATGATCCTTTGAATAAAAACGCAAAGAAAAGAAAGGGAATCCATCAATTGTTTCGTCGATTTTGCCGGTTCGGCTTGGCGAACACCTGCCGCGGCTGTTTTATTGCGCGCGTGCCCCCGGCAGAAAAGGGAAAAAAAAGAGGAGGGAAAATGGTGAGGAAAAAAAAATTTGGGTCGAATTGAAACAGAAACGCGCACGAGGAGAGGAAAAAATGGCGGCGATCCCCGCAGACGACGCAGCCGACGCGGACGACGCCGTGTCAAGATGAGTGCGGGATTAGACCGCCGGGCCGAGGCCGCCCGGGCGGCCGAAGCGCCAGGCGAAGCGCGGCTCGAATATGGATTGATGAATTTGTCGCCGAGGCTGGAATGGATGGGGTGCTGCCGCCGCCGACGACGGCGACCTTGGGGGAGACCGCGGGGCGCACGGCGAGGCCCCGCCACCCCGCCACCCCGCCATGAAGAATAAGTACCTGACGGTGGCTGCGCAGCGCAGGCCGCGCCGACTTTGGCGCCGCTCCCCGCAGTGCACCAGCACCCCGCAATTTTTCGCACAGAGAAGCGGCCGATTTCTCCCGCGCAATGCGGGACAAAATTGCATGTCACTGAGATGACTGCCTTGCTCTGTGTGTTGCGAGAGAGAGAGAGAGGAGAGAGAGGAAAAGAGAGAGAGAGAGAGAGAGAGAGAGAGAGGAGAGGGAGAGAGAGAGAGAGAAGAGAAGAGAGAGAGAGAGAGAGGAGAGGAGAGGGGGAAAAGAAGAGAGAGAAGAGGGGGAAAAGAGGAGAGAGAGAGAGAGGGGAGAGAGAGAGAGAGAGAGAGGGGAGGGGAAACCGGAGTGGCTGGGGGGGGGGGGTTGGGGGGGGGGGGGGTGGGGGGGGTGGGGGGGGGGACAAGGACAGAAAAGCCCCCGAGGGTTTGGGGCAGGAAAAAAACTTGGGGGGTTGGGGGGGGGGTTTGTGGAATGGGACGGCCGAGCCCCGCCTGTCCCGCCTGCGGGCGGAGCGGGCGCCCTGCCCGGAAGACGCACCGCTCCGGGCAGCGGCCTGCAGGCCGCAGGAGAAACGTTTAAAGGTCATTGCAGTGTGGCAGCAGGCAGCGCCCCACCGGAGGCTTGGACGGGACGGATGCAGTGACTTTTTTGCCCCCGTCGCTCACCTTTCTCATTATGGAGTTGGGCCGGTCGCTCGCTGGTCCGGCGCGGCACGCCACGGCCGGGCCAGGGCGCCCTTTTTATGCGGAGTTGCCAGGCAGCAGATTCAGTAACCCGTTGAAAGTTGCACACGGCGGCGCTCCGCTAGCGGCGAAGTTCATCACGAAACGCTCTGGTTTTGTTCGGGATGGCCGCCAGGGCCGCGCCAGGGCCGTGACAGCGCCGAGCGCGCCGTTGCCGACCAGGTCGTGGACGGGCTCGGTCTTGGGAGCCCTGGCGGTAAGCCTCTTCAAGGGTTTGTAAACAGGAGTTGCAACTTTTGAATCGCTTATTTCTCCCTCTCTCTTCTTATATATTTTTTTGTCAAGGGTGTCGAGTAGAAAGGGATGAGAAAGAGAGAAAAAGAGGTGGAACAGAGTGGGGGAGTGGGGCCGGCAGCCCGCGCGGCGCGCGCACTTTGAGAGGTCGAGTCAATGGAAATGCTGTCAAGTGGAGTGCACAAACTGGTCATTTTTATCAAGTTTCACTGAGCTCCTCTGCCGCTCCCTCGCCCGAGGACTTCGGTCCCGATCCCACCACGAATGCTGTGCCCCGCCTGCCCCGCCAAATCCTGCGCCGCGATTGTCAAACTCTTTACAGGCCGCAGTCTTGTGCCCTCTCGCCCTCGCCCGCCCCGCTCTCTCTCTCTCTCTCTCTCTCTCTCTCTCTCTCTCTCTCTCTCTCCTCTCTCTCTCTCCCCCCCCCCCCCCGCGCGCGCCACAACACACACACACTTGCACGTGCGGCGTGCACACAATCCTAATTGCTAATCGCAAAGACAAATGCCGGCATTAGCGCGCCTGGCCTTCTCTTTGCTACACCCCCTCCTTTTGACTTTATCCCTCTCTCTCTCTTTCTCGCCGTCTCTGCTCCTGCCCTCTCTCTCTTCTCTTCCCGTCTGTCTCTCTCTCTCGGCCGCGCTCCTCCGCTCTGCGCGCGTATGGGTCTGTTTGTGAAGTCGCGGAAGTCAACTAACTCATTATTCTCCCACGGAAAACAATAGCAACTCGTTATTGGCACAATTACGGCGCACTCGCGTGGCGAAAAAAAGTGGAAAGGAAGGGAAACAAACAAGAACAACAACAACAAAAACTGAACGCACCTCTGGAATTCGAACGGGTCTGGTGGCGCGGCCTGATCAGGAGGCCACCAGGCATGTCGTCAGGAATCGTCGCCCAGTGGGCCGAGTCGGCTGCGGCCGAGGCTGGGGGGCCGAGAGCGAGGGCCTAGCCTGGCCTGGGCCGGCGGGATTCAATAACTATATCCATGTCTGGCCCACTCGGCCCTTATTCATGTCTTGCGGTGATTCAATAGGGACGGAGTAAGACCCTCCCTCCCCGCCGCGCCCCGCCGCGCCCCGCCGCTCCCTATGCATTGCGTTGCCGGGTTGCCATTGCACCATTTGCGGTCGCCTTCCGGCCGTATAATTCACCCAACGGTGCCGTGGTGGCCTCGGGGGGGGGGGGGGGGGGGCAAGGGCAGCGCATTGTTGTGGAGGTGCGTATTCGCAGTACGCACCATCCTCGTCATGCATTATGCAAAGTAGGCCGACGTGTAATAAATAGCGCGAGATGCGTCGCTGCTGCTGTCGCGGGTCCGACCCCCGCCGGCAGCGGCGGAGATTTTCGTTTTTTGTCTGTGGGAGGCAAGTCGGTATCGTCGCAGTGTGCTGGTGGCCGACCGCCTTGGCGTGTGGTCCTGGCTTGGGGCGTGGCGGGGCGGGGCGCACCGAGACGAAGCCGGGCTGAACGGAGAGCGGCGGGGAGCGGCTTTGTGGGGATCACCAGCCGCCTGATTCCGAGGGATCGCTTCGTCGCTCTGTCTCTCTCGCACCCCTACGGGACGCCCTTTGAGTGCGAGAGAGACAGAGAACGACGAACCGGCGGGTGGCGCTGCAGGAGAGGGCCTGGCCTGGGCCTGGAGGCGGCCGGGCCCTGGGCCGGGCCGAACCAAGCCCGGTCCCTGAAAGGATAGAATTGGGTGGAATCTGTGCGAGTCGGGAAGTGGCGGCAGCGCGCGGCCATGGCGCAGCGCGGCAGGTATAGGCCCAGCCTGTCCCGTGTGTTTGATCGGAGGCCGTGCCGCCGTGCCGCCGTGCCGCCGTGCCGCTGCCGGAATCCAGCAGCTGGATCCATTTCCAGGCTTCCAGGCCAGCGGGGCCTCGCGGCAGGACGGCCAGCGCCAGGCCGCCTGCCTGCCAGCCCCGCCGCGCCGGGCCGCAGGAAAAGGAAAGAAAGAAAAGAATGGCGGGCGCTGAAGTAGGAAGCAGGACTGCGAGGCGAGGACGGAAGCGCTCGCTCCCTCCCTCTTTGCACAATTATCGCGGACCGAGCGGTCGGCGTGGCGCGGCGTGGCGCGGCGTGGCGCGGTGATGGAACCGTTTCTCATTCGTGATTTGTAGAGATCGGCGCGGCCAAGTCGGCCAGAGCGAGGCTGACTGGGAGGCCTCGCCCGGGGCCGCGGCCGGGCCGAGGCTTGGTCTGCTGCCTGGGCGATATGTCAGCCCGTGAAAAGTGAGGACTCCTTCTCCCCACGGGGGAGGCGAAGGCGAGCGAAGGCGAGCGAAGGGCCCCGGGCCTTCTTCTCTTTTTCGCTTCTTCTTCTCCCGAGGCGAAGTAATCGCCGTTTTTCGTCATAGGCTCGGATATCTCCCCTTGTCGGCGGGCCTGGCCGGGCCTGGCCGGGCCGCGCCCGGGGAGGCTAACACGTCCTTGTCCTCGGAGCACTCGGCGAGGGAGGACCGGGCCCTCCGCAGTGGATCATAGAAAGGGCCAGACGGTGCAAGTGGCCTCCGTGGCGAGCGGGGCGGGGCGGGGCGGGGCGGGGTGGCCCTTGTTCGCCTGTCTCAGCACCTTAACCTGCCGTGTGGATCCCCTGCGCCGGAGGGCGAGGGCTCCACCGAGGCGCCCGTTGGGGCCGAGAGCCGAGAGGGCCGAGCCAGTAGACCGATTCCGAGTCGGAGGTCTCTCCCTCGCACCCATGGGCCGCTCCCTGCCGGTGCGAGGGAGACAGGCCGACGGCCGCACTCTGCGGAATCGGTCTGCAGCTAGGTGCTGGAATCAGGTCGAGCCGAGTCGAGCCGAGCTCGGGTCCAGCGCGCTGATTCTGAACGGGAGGTCTCTCTCGCTCGCACTCGTGGGGCGTCCCGTGTGGGTGCGAGCGAGACAGAGCGAGAACGGACCGTCCAATGACCAGCCCGTCTAGCGCATGCTAGCCCAGGGAGGGAGGCAGGCAGCCGGGCGCCCCCTCCTCTCTTTGCCTGCATTTCTCGGCCCTTTGGTATGTACCCAAGACGACGTATATCGACTCTCCCCTCCCGTGCGCGGTCCGGGGCGGTCCGGGGCGGTCCGGGGTCCCCACATGCTGCAGTGGAGCGGTCCCCGGCAGCCCTCTTGCGGCTGGCGCGGCCTGGCGCGGCGGTCCCGCTGAATTGCCGCAAGAATCCGCTCGTCAAAATTAATTATTCCCCGCGAAATTTACTCGGTGGCTTAAGTCGGCGAACAAGGCGAAGGGTGTCGTCCTCCACGCACTTACGCACCCCGCGGGGCCGCGGCGGGGCCCGGGCGTCGCCTAAGTAATTTACGATGACAGAGGCATAACTTGGTGCCGGGCCGTATCCCGGGCGGATATATAAGCAACACGTGAAAGCCCTTCGCCTTGACTAATGCCGCGCACTCTCCATCTTTTACCCGAAACGCGCAACGGCACACACCGACACGCGCACACACCAACACACGCCGACAAACACACACCAACACACACGCGCGCGCAGGTGTGCATTTACATTCACACAGGCACGCGTACACGCGCACAACACACACACACGCGCACACACACACGCACGGAGCTCCTCGTATCCATCCGTCCGCCTTTGCCATTCGTTTCCTGCTTTGTGCAAACATGCCTCCCGAGGCTCGGACGGTAGTGACTCCATTTCCCGAATTTCGGGCGGCGGGACCAAGCAAGGGTGGGACGGACCAGTGCCAGTGCCTGCCAGTGTCGCTGCCTTGCCGCCCGCATGATGTATGGCCCGCTGTCTTTCGGACTCGGGACAGCCTCCGGAATCGGGGACGCCTCGCTCGGATGCGGCGACGCGGCGCCGTGCGACGCACCACCAGTCCGGCAGGCCGGCCAGCGCACACTTCATTGGAAAAAGCGTGAGCCAGTGGGCTGGAGTCGGCTGGCGTGGAGGGCATGGTGTGCCGTGCCGCCCCTGGCTCGCCCCGGCCCGCCCTGGCCCGTCTGCAGCGGGGATGAGATGAATCCTGGACATCCAGCCCCCCCCCCCCACCACACACACACCGACACGGCCGCGTGCACGTTTCCTGTCTGACCCTCGGCGAGAGTTATAGCGCGCTGAGCAAGTGCAAATCAGCGCCGGGTCCTCCTCGGCTAGCTTCCAGCGGGGCGTCCTCGCCGTCGTCGTCGTCGTCGTCTCGACGAGAAAGGCGAGATAACCCTTCAAAGGCCGGGCCGCGCGGGGGTCCTCAGACACCCTTGCTTTTGTGTTGCACCTCGCAGCCTCGCCGCTCGCGGCCCTTCCTTTTCCCAAGTCGCGCGCCAACTTGGTCAGTTCGAGCGGCGGCGGCGGCAGCTTCAACTTGGCCGGCCGGCCGGCCACCCTCCCAACTGTGCTGCCGAGCCGAGCCCGGCCCAGCTAGGCGGGCAGGCCGGCGGCCATCCGGAGGCTGAGCAGTCTGCCAGTCCGCGCGACAGTCCCTGACTTTCCGGTGCCCCGGAGGCGGGGCGGGGCCGTGGCGACGTGGAGGTCCCCTTGCGGTTAGCGGCGACCATGGACGCTCGCGCGGGGCTCCGCCACGGCCCCGCCGTGCCCGCCGTGCCCAGGGCTGTTTGGTGGCAGCGAGCAAAGTGCGGCCCCCGCCCCGCCAGGCCCCGCCAGGGCCAGCCGGTTCCCGCCAGGCCCTCCCCTTTCAGCCTAAAACTTTTCCCGGGTCGTTTTCTCTGGTTGCAGCTGAGGTCATGCGCCGCCGCCGAGACGTCTTGTTATGTACACGCGTAATTCTCTTTTCCGGGACCAACTTTTGCTCTGTGTGTGTGCGTGTGTGTGAGTGAGTGCGAGAGAGACAAAGCGAGAGAGACTGCCTCGTAGATGCAAAAACAACTTGAACGCAGACGGGTTCCATTATTTTCTTTGATACCCTCCTGGCGATGGCTTGGCGCCCGACGAGGCGAGGGTAGGCCACCCGCCGACACGCGCGCCAGCGTGTTGCCCTCCTCCGTCCTCGCGGGCGGTCCGTGCGTCGCTACTCCGCCCGGCCCAGCCAGTGTTTGTGTCGGTTGGCCGATGGTGGTCGGAGGTTGCACGCAAAGACACACACAGTACTACCGCCTCTGCTGCCCGTGTAAAACCGCGCTGTGGCTGTTTTTACCTCAACCGAACGTGCAGGGCTTTCGCAGAAACGAACGCGGAAAAGTGGAAAACGGCGCGGCCCTTGAGGGTCGGCAACTCGGTCGGCGCCAAGCTGCTCTGGGGCTGGCAGGCCGCGTGGACATCCCGACGCCTTGCTCGTCGTCGTGCTGGACTTCCCGCGGGTGGAGTGCGCCGCAAAGCCTAGCGACGAGGAGGACGGCCTGCTCGGCCTGCTCGGCCTGCTCGGCGGCGGTGACGAGTGGCCTGCATTCTTCCCGGCTCTGCGCGCGGCAATGTCGCTCCGCTGCGCCGCACGGGGGTCGGAATTCGGCTGCCTGATGTCAGCGAGCTTATCTCTCGGGGAATAAGGAGCCATGAAGCCATGAAGCCACGATGCCATGCATGCGCCGCGGAGCAAAAATCAGGATTTATGACATGAGGATGGCGGTGGCGGCGCGGCGGCACCAGCCTCACTACTTGTTGCCGTGCGTGCGTGTGTGGCGTTGGTGTGCGTGTGTGTGCGTGCACGGGCCAAGGTTTTTAACACTGCTCTGCCTTTTTATGTTGCAGGTGAGTGTCGGCGAGGAGACACTTGGTAATCCCGAGGGAAACGAAGTGAGGTTCATATTGGCCGGCCCCCCGTGCCCCAGCCTAGCAGCCCAGCCGGCAGGGTGGGTGAGTCGGTGCCGGGGATCCGTCCTGCCCTGTCCCCCGCGTGTCTCGGCGGGGCCCTGGCCGTGGGGCCCTGGGGGGCCTGGGCCTGCGCTGGGCCTGGCGGCTCGGCCGTCGAGGGTGTGGCCGACTGTATATTGCGGCCTGGCTGGCCGCCTGCCTGTCCCGTCTTGTCAGGCCGCTGAAGTCAATCTGGCGGCCCTTTTCTGCGCGGGGACTGGCTGCGTTTTGGCGGCTAACGGCCTAGTGCTGGAATGAGGGTCCGAGCGCACGGCCTGGCTGGCCTGGCTGGCCGGCCCAGCCGGGCCGTTTCCCTGAGACGTGCGGCGCTCATCCGGCGCCCTCAAGTGTCCTTCATCCCCCCCCCCCCACCCCCGGCAGTCGCCGCCGCTGCGGGATTTAATCAGTTTCGCCTCGCATTGACTCGCGTTGTCGATCCCAATCCCGTCCGAGCCGCCCTGGCGGTCCTGGCCCTGGTCCTGGCCCTGGTCCTGGTCGCCCTAGTCCCGCTGCCGCCAGCTCGGCCGGGGCGGCGGCGCTCATTGTTCGAGCCGGAGACTTGGGCCTTCTGTTCCTTTGCCCCGGCTTTGCCTGTTGTCCCGTCCCGGCCGGCTGCCCGGCAGCAGCAGAAGCAGCGTTGCGAAAAACACGCTGTTAATTGAACGAAAGCGAGGAGGAGCGGACGCCGAAATCGCGACTGGTTATTTTAATTAGTTTAATGGCGCGCCATTTTTGGCGCAGTGACGCTCGCCGCCCACGCGCCTCGCGCCCACGCCTCGTGCCTCGTTCCAGTGCCTCACGCACGGCACGCACGCGCGCACGCGGCCCAAAGTTGGTCCCAACACACACTGGGATACAACTGGGACGCCAACGTGTTGGACCGCACTGGGGAAAGAAGAATAGTGTTGTGTGTGTGTGTCTGTGTGTGTGTGTGTTGACACGGCCAAAATGAAGAGTGATCGTGACAGGTGCGAGGGAGTAGCTTTATTCAGCGGACCAACAACACATTCACGCGGCGCCGAAGAAGCAGCGGGGGCATTACAAAACAATTTGGGCTGCATTTACTCCCATTTCGTTGAGACTGGACGCCGGACAGTTTTTCCCGGAGACCCTTTTGTTTTTGTCAGTGTACCCCGCTGCCGCAGTTTCAGAGGTCTCTGTTTTCGTTTTCGTTTCCGTCAGTCCGCCGTGGCGGCTCACAAAGTTTGCAACTAAATCTTGTATGGTAAATGGGACTGGCTGCGACCCATTTGACAGCTATTGACAGTGCCGGGCCGGCTGGCTGCTCGGGCCGGTCGCCTTATTGGCGGGCTGGCTGCTCGGGCGGGCCGGCTGGCTGGCTATCTGCAGGCGACGTGGTGACAGAGCAGACGGCCTTGCAGTGTCTCTCCGTCTCGCTCCGACGCGCGTGGATTTCGGTCACTGGCGAGAGAGAGGGAGGAGAATGGCATGCCGAAGACAAGGGGTGGGGGGAGGAGGCCGACTAGATTAAAAAGTAGTGCCTTGCCGCCGCTCCGCCGGCGCGACAGGGCGAGGGGGGGGGGGGAAAAAGGGGGGGGGGGTGCTCTCCTTAATTGAGTCATTAAGTATGGACTGGGAACTTCATTTTGATCCTAATGAAATGGCTTCGATGGAATGGAGTGATTTCTGCCACTTGTCCGGATTAGCGGTCTGCCATTCCAAGTTGGCGGAGTATAAACGGACCGGGTGGCCGCCCAGCGCCTCCCAGCGTGGGTGGGAAACCGTAGCGAACCGCGGCGGAAAAAAGACGGCCGCTTCTTCGGGGTGCTTGGAGTGTTGCATGCTATCTGGAGGCGCATCGCCGGAGACTAACTGCGGGGCAGTGGCGCAGGTCGGCCCCGGATCGTTGATTCCCTATCAGCAGCAAGGAGGGGGGGGGGGGAGGGGCAGCGGCCGGCAAGGCTCTGCGACATCCTAACCGGCCTCATATATAAATTTATCCCGCCCCAACACAGCCGTTCGTCTCTCGCCCCCTCCCCCTCTCCCCCTCTCCCCCCTCTCTCCCCTCGCCCTCTTTCTAACTGGAAACGGGGTAGGCGAAAAGGCGGCAGGCTCATCCAAGAAAGTGAAAAGCGGCGTACAGCGCCCTCGAAACCAAGCCGAGCACCGCCGACACGTCTGTTGGAGTGGCGGGGCGTGGCGTTGAGGGCTCGCACCCATTCGCTAAGGGTAGTGGCACTTCTCGCCCGTGCCGGGGTGCTGCTTGCAGCCAGCAGGGCCGGCGCCAGGGTGCGCGTCGGCGTGGGACCGCCGCCGGGGACGGCTTTGGACCGCCACACATCGCGACGGCCAGCCCGGGCCCGGGGGCCAGGGGTTGGTTGGCTGTAATCTGCTGCTCCACACTTTTTGGGCTTCGCGGCTTGGCGTCACCCGAGAGAAAATTATAGGCTGCAGATTGGCTGCAGGCTGGCTCCCTCCAGGTGGCTGACAACGCGTGGATGGAACTCGGATGGCTGCAGACATTGGCTGTATTCGGACATACGTCAGCCAAAATACAGCCATCCGCAGCCGGTGCAGCGTCTCAGGCTGCACCTGCCAGCCACTGAAGTGTCCCTTTAGAGCCCAGTCAGCGCTCCCCCCGCTGCTCTAGGCTGCACCCCGCAGCCTGCAGGATGCGCCAGACAGCCTTCCTTCGCGAGCCACGCTGCCCCCAGCAGCCACGAGGCTGCGAGGCACTGCTCTAAGCTGCACCCCGCAGCCTTCAGGATGCCCCAGGCAGCTTTCCTTTCCCGGGCCACGCTGCCTCCGGAAGCCTGGAGGCTGTGAGGCGCTGCTGTAGGCTGCCCCCCGCAGCCTTCAGGATGCTCCAGGCAGCCTTCTTTCGCCCGGGCCACGCTGCACCCGGCAGCTATGAAGCTGCGGATCACAGCCACATCTCGGCCGCATCCTGCAGCTTCGTGGATGCCATCGGCAGCCCCCATATCGCTACTAGGCTTCACTCCTTAGTACATGAAGGTCCCGATGACGCCCTTTTGAGGGTGCCTGTTACGCCCTTTGAAGTTCTATGGAGCCCTTAGTAGATTTTCTAGGGTCCCAACACCGTTCCAGATCCAAATCTGGTAAGTAATTTCATCTAGGACTTACCGTTCCCGAGATATCAAAGATAACAAAAAAGTGTCCCGATTTTTACGAAACTTGCATGGCTTATGTGTGTTAACGTATTCAACTCAAATATCAGCATACCACGCACCCATTCTATTTTTTTCTATTTTTTATAACCCTTTAATCAAGGAGTGCGCCTGAATACCGCCAGCATCCACGATGCTGCATCCGTAGCCTACAGCCATTGCAGCCCATATGGCTGTATAGTCCTGCCGTAGCCCGGCTGCATCCGGCAGCCAACACGCTGCGACGCGCAGCCTACAGCCATTGCAGCCTGCGTGGCTGGAAAGTGCAGCCGCGGCCAGGCTGTCGCTGGCAGCCAGCACGCTGCGACGCGCAGCGTGCAGCCTACAGCCATTGCAGCCCGCCTGGCTGCAAAGTCCAGCCACGGCCTGGCTGCCGCCAGCAGCCAACACGCTGCGACGCTCAGCCTACAGCCATGGCAGCCTACATAGCTGTAAAGTCCAGCCAAGGCCCGGCTGGCACCAGCAGCCAACACGCTGCGACGCGCAGCCTACAGCCATGGCAGCCTACATGGCTGTAACGTCTACGCGGCAGGGCTGGCACCAGCAGCCAACACGCTGCGACGCGCAGCCTACAGCCATGGCAGCCTACGTGGCTGTAAAGTGCAGCCGGGGCCCGGCTGGCGCCAGAAGCCAACACGCTGCGACGCGCAGCCCACAGCCATTGCAGCCTACATGGCTGTAACGTCTACGCGGCAGGGCTGGCACCAGCAGCCAACACGCTGCGACGCGCAGCCTACAGCCGTGGCAGCCTACATGGCTGTAACGTCTAGCCGCGGCAGGGCTGGCGCTAGCAGCCAACACGCTGCGACGCACAGCCTGCAGCCACTGCAGCTAAGTTGGCTGTGCGTGGCAGCGTTTGTAGGCTGCTTAGGGCAGCCAAAAGGCTTCTGTGCGCAGCTTCTGAAGCGTTTCACAGCCAAAGCGCTCCGTGAAACAGCCAGACCAGCCACTGCAGCGTGCATGGCTGCAAGTCCAGGACGTCGCTATGGCTGCGACATGGCTGCAACGCAGCCACGGCAGCCATGCATACAGCCAAAAAACGGTCCATACAGCCATGCGTCAGCCGTGCGTCAGCCTTTCTGCAGCCTTCTATTTTTACTCGGGCACCTCGTCGCCGCTTCCCCGCTAGTCGTGTGACACGCCCTTTGGCCCTTCGGCCTGGCGGTGGCTTTGACAGCGGACCGGGCGGGGCTGGCCGGCCTGGCCGAGCCCTGCCAGTGCTTTGGCGAGCACTCGACGCGCGCGTCACCGCGTCACGGTGCGGAGAGAGCCCCACGCAACCCGAGTGGCGATTTCCCACCAAGCCGCGCCTTTCCGGCGGCCGCCCGTTTGAAACTACGCGGCCCGGGTTCAAGTACCGCCCTCCCCCTTTGTCTCTCTGTTTTTATGTGGCGACGCGGGAATATTTTGGCGGGCTGCGGCGCGGCGCGCGGGGTTATGATGTAGCGGCCGCGACACTCCGTGACACAGATGTCGCGCACCTTGCCGCGCCTCGCCGCGCCTTGCGGTGGAGGGGTGGGCGAGTTCACGCCCTTCAACGCCCCCGCCGTCGGGGGTAAAACATCACACGCACGCACACACACACACTGGACCGTTTTTGTAACGCCGCAGCACACACCGCGTCTAATATTACGCACGCGCTGTTTTTGGGTGACGTCATTTTCTCCATTCATTATTCGCGCGCTAATTGATTCATGAGCAAAAAGCCAACACGCCTGCTGCTTCAGTCCGCCCGCGCTGTCGCCGCTGTCGCCGCTGTCGCCCGCCCACCGCAAGGGTCGCGCGCCGCCTCGACCTCGACCGGTCTGCCCTCCCCAGCCGACCTCCGGCGGATTTATTAATCCGATGCCTTTACCGGAGATCCAACCCCCCACCCCAGCGGGCCCTTCTTTGACCGCCACTGCCCCCGCCTTGGCCCCCGCCCCCACGTCCCGCTCCGTGCGCTATGCGGTCAAGTAAATAATGCGACTGCATGCCGGTTGCACTGCGACTCGCCTTGCCCCGCCTTGCCGCATGCACTGTTTGCTCCTCCAAAAACAAAAGAAGAGGGAGAAAAAAAGGAAAAAAAAAAGAAAGAAAGATCTGCTCGTCAAAATTTTCTCGGCCATGATTCATACGTTGTGGACCTCTCTGCTTTGTGTGGCCATAAGCCGGGCATTTGCCCACCGCCACGCCGCTGAACTCTGTCTGCCACGCATGTCACATCGCTGTGTGTGTGTGTGTGTGGGCGTGTGTGTGTGTGTGTGCGTGTGTGTGTGCGTGTGGGCGTGCGCGCATTGAAGGAGATCCGCATAGTAAGGGGCAGAGACTCGGGCCGAGAAAACGCGCGCGACGTGAGGTGTGGGGGAAGACACACACACACACACACAACGCACATGCACACACACACACACACATTCCCCACACACTCATACACATATGCAGACACACACTACACGTTGACATACGAGCGGAACGTTCATGCTCAAACGGCTGAGCAAACGCGCCTCTGGCACAGATTACCAAGAAAAAGGACCTGGCCGCCTCCCGCTGCGTCCCGCTGCCTGGCGTCGCAGCCGCTCGGCTGCAGCTACCCTCCGCGTACCCCTCCACACCTCTACCTACCTTGGGCCCTTTTACCTTTGTCGACGTTGGAAGCTGCAGTCCTTTTTTTACTTCTCTCTCTCTCTATTCTTTTTTTTCGCAAACTTTTCCTCACCTTTTGTAAATCGAACGGACTGCGACGGGGGCGCGCGCGCCAGTGAGCGCAGCGCACACACAATCGCATGTACACGCACACCCTTGCGCAGACAGACAGACAACACACACACACACACTCTCTCTCTCTCTCTCTCTCTCTCTCTCTCTCTCTCTCTCTCTCTCACTCTCTCTCTCTCTCTCTCTCTCTCATCTCTCTCTCTCTCTCTCTCTCTCTCTCTCTCTCTCTCTCTCTCTCTCTCTCTCTCTCTCTCTCACACACACACACACACACACACACACTCAGCGTCGCCCTCAATGCACGGCGATGGACGGCGCTGCAACGAGCACGGCGTTGAGGGCGGCCACCATCACGTGACCCTGTTTCCCGCCTCCTCCAGCCTCCCGCCTGGCCTTAGGATGCTTAGGAGGAAGGCCACTGCAAAGCGTGGCTGCCGCGATCACCGGGGAGACGTCTATGGCGGCGGTAAGGTCGGCGGTGACGTCGGCGCAGCTGGCCGACGTGCGACGCGGTGGTGCACGGCCTGCAGGGCGTCGAGCCGGCCTGCTGCTGCGGCCATCAAGGTGGCTGGCGGTGCCGGGCCGAAGCGCGGCAAAGCACGGCCGCCTGTTTGCCGGACGTGTCTGGAGACGTGGCGGAAGTTTGTCCGCGTCGCACCGCCTCGGCCTTGGCTTGGCACCCTGACGCCTTGGCGCGCCTTGGCGGCCGGTCCCTCCCTGCTCCATTCCGTTATTGCGGCTCGCCCGAGCCTCGGCCCGAGCCGTGGGAAGCTCGGGAACCTTGGGCCGGGCCGCATTCCTCAAGGATCGCTGCGCGGCTCGGAAACGCACAGCATGCGGATCCGCCATTCGCGTTCCGAACCAACTAAAACCCTCGGCCGTACGCACGGCCGTAGGCCCGGGACACCGCCACAGCGTTAGGGTGTAGCAGCACCGCCCCTCTCCCACACTGTACGGGTGCGGATGGAAACTAGTGGGGGTGGGGTGCCGGGTGACCGCCCGCAGGAGGGGTCATACATATTATTCATACAGTTCGGCATATCTCGGGAACAAGTTTACAAGACCCCTTCCCGTTCCCCCCTCCCCCCGGACCGGGTTGCTGCTGCGTGGGTGTCGTTTTGAGGCGCGCGGGTTCGGGGTTATGGGGTCGCCTCGGGCGCCGCCGTGCCGCCGTGCCGCCGTGCCGCCGTGCCCGCGCCCCTGGGCTGCTGGCAGTGCTGGCGGTCACCCAGCTTCCGCGCCACGCCACGCCGCGCCGCGCTCCGGCGGGGACGGAGACGTGCCGGCGCACCTCTGCGCGATCACGCAGCGGCGGTCCCGCAGGACGGCGAGGACGGCGAGGGCACGGGGCCAAGGGGCCGAGGGCCGCGCTGCCGAGGCTGGCGGGGCCGGCGGACGGGGTTACGACCTGCGAGTCCACGGCGGTCCACAGCGCGGGGCGCGGCCGGCGCGGCGACACGACCGACATGGCTGCGGGGGGCCCCCAAAGTGTCCGGAGGCACGGCCTTGCGGCCCGGGGGCGGCGCGGGGGCGGCGCGGGGGCGGTCCGGACCGTGTTTGCCGAAGCCAGGCGCGACCGCGGCCGCGAAAATAACCGCCGCTTGGCCGGGAAATGCCCGCAATGTGCCACTGTATATGGCGGTATAGCGAAATTGATCGAAAGGGCCCCGCCTCGCCTCGCCTCGCCCCGCCGAAGCGATGTTGTAGGAGGACGAGGACGGCGGATACGGCACTGCAGGAGGGACGGAGAGAGGGGGGTTTGCGTTGGCGGCCGCGCCGGGCCGCGCGGTGTCGGGACTGGCGGCTGCGCGCGGCGCGGGGACGTGTTCTATTGCGAGGGGCCGGAGAAACGGGCCCGGAAATTGACGGCCTGATTGACAGGGAGGTACCCGCGCGGCCTGGAGCGGGCTGGAGCGGGAAGCCCTGGAGCGACAATGGCATTGGCCCACATTGCCCATGCTTGCACCCCC
Source organism: Thrips palmi (assembly GCF_012932325.1). NCBI lineage: Eukaryota > Metazoa > Arthropoda > Insecta > Thysanoptera > Thripidae > Thrips > Thrips palmi. Next base: position 4,059,861 of record NW_023144620.1, on the reverse strand, counting down.
TCGCCACAAAGCCTACTTAAACGTTATACTGGTGATCTAAAAGTCAGATCTCGGTTTTTACCATTTGTTTGAGTCCGCCATCGGAATGCCGTGGCGGGGGAAGGTTGCGACCCTCGTATCGGCACCGGACCGGGGCTTGGCCTGCTGCCTGCTGCCTGCTGCCCGGGCCAGGGCGGTCCAGGGCGGTCCAGGGCGGTCCAGGGCGGTCCAGGGCGGTCCAGGGCGGTCCAGGGCGGTCCAGGGCGGTCCAGGGCGGTCCAGGGCGGTCCAGGGCGGTCCAGGGCGGTCCAGGGCGGTCCAGGGCGGTCCAGCCCAGGCTAAAAAAACCATGAGCTGGGCCATGGGGATGGCTGACCATGGTGATCCGTGATTCACCATGGTCACAAGATTTTGCCCATGGAGAAATGCCCATGGTGTTCAGGACCATGGGGAGGCCAGCCATGGGGATGCGAGCACCATGGGCGCGGCTGCACCATGGTGCACTGCCTCATGGGGAATGAAGGACGTGTCTAGCTTATACCTTGCGAGCATCAGGCACCTTGGTCACGTGTCAAAATTCGATGCTACGCACGATGGTGCTGTCGGCGTCACTCTATCTCGAAATATATAAAAGTTACGGATAATTTCTGAATAAACTCTGGAGACTTCAACGCACGAGGAGGGCGACATTCCCCATGGTGCGAGCGCCACCATGGTGGCCAGCACCATGGGAAGACCTTTACCATGGTCCAGAACGCCGCACCATGGTGGTTCTCCCCATGGTCCGACCTCCACCATGGGGAAGCCGGTTAAACCATGGGGATGGCAACTTCCACCATGGGGAACAGCCCTATGGCCATGGAAATTCACCATGACGACCATGGTTTTTTTAGCCTGGGAGGGCGGTCCAGGGCGGTCCAGGGCGGTCCAGGGCGGTCCAGGGCGGTCCAGGGCGGTCCAGGGCGGTCCAGGGCGGTCCAGGGCGGTCCAGGGCGGTCCAGGGCGGTCCAGGGCGGTCCAGGGCGGTCCAGGGCGGTCCAGGGCGGTCCAGGGCGGTCCAAGGCGGTGCGAAGGGTTGACGCGCGGCCCCGCCGTGACAAAAGGGCGCCCATTACTTTCGCGTTTGGCGTAGGGCGGCGTGTTTGTGGCACGGCCGGTCTGGGCGGGGCATTATACTCTCGTGACCATTGACTCCCAGGAGTACACCATCCCTAGGGACAGTGTACTCTCCCCTTAGGGAGAGTACACCATCCCTAGGGATAGTGTACTCCCCTACCTCGAGAGGGGGGGAGTACATTGACCCTAGGGATAGTGTACTCCCGGGGGTACACTATCCCTAGGGTCAATGTACTCCCCCCCCTCTCGAGGTAGGGGAGTACACTATCCCTAGGGATAGTGTACTCTCCCTAAGAGGGGCGTACACTGTCCCTAGGGATGGTGTACTCCCCCGGGGGAGTACACCATCCCTAGGGCCAATGTACTCCCCCACTA